>NW_027331925.1:2799010-3999010 GCF_048418815.1 Hemitrygon akajei | reverse complement strand
TTGGTACGTTCCAGTGAGAAAGGGAGGTTATGGAGGGGTACAGTTTCAGGGCATATTTATGTGGATTTCTGCATTGGTACGTTCCCGTGAGACAGGGAGGTTATGGAGGGGTACAGGTTCAGGGGATATTTGTGTGGAGTTCTGCATTGGTACGTTCCAGTGAGTCACTGAGGTTATGGAGGTGTACAGGTTCAGGGCATATTTATGTGGAGTTCCGCAGTGGAACATTCCAGTGAGACACGGAGGATATTGAGGGGTACAGTTTCAGGGCATATTTGTGTGGAGTTCGGCATTGGTACGTTCCAGTGAGACAGGGTGGTTATGGAGGCGTACAGGTTCAGGGCATATTTGTGTGGAGTTCTGCATTGGTACATTCTACTGAGACAGGGAGGTTATGGAGTGTACATATTCAGGGCATATTTGTGTGGAGTTCTGCATTGGTACATTCCAGTGAGACACGGAGGATATGGAGGGATTCAGGTTCATGGCATATTTGTGTGTAGTACTTCATTGATACGTTACAGTGAGACAGGTAGGTTTTGGAGCGTACATGTTCAGGGCATATTTTTGTGGAGTTCTGCATTGGTACGTTCCAGTGAGACAGGGAGGTTATGGAGGGGTACAGGTTCAGGGCATATTTGTGTGGAGTTCTGCATTGGTACGTTCCAGTGAGACAGGGAGGTTTTGTAGGTGTACATGTTCCGTGCATATTTGTGTGTATTTGTGCATTGGTACGTTCCAGTGAGAAAGGGAGGTTATGGAGGGGTACAGTTTCAGGGCATATTTATGTGGATTTCTGCATTGGTACGTTCCCGTGAGACAGGGTGGTTATGGAGTGGTACAGGTTCAGGGCATATTTTTGTGGAGTTCTGCAATGGTACGTACCAGTGAGACAGGGAGGATATGGAGGGGTACAGTTTCAGGGCATTTTTGTGTGGAGTTCTGCATTGGTACATTCCAGTGAGACAGGGAGGTTATGGAGGGGTACAGGTTCAGGGCATATTTCTGTGGAGTTCTGCATTGGAAAATTCCAGTGAGACACGGAGGATATGGAGGGGTGCAGGTTCAGGGCATATTTGTGTGGAGTTCTGCATTGGTACCTTCCAGTGAGACACTGAGGTTATGGAGGGGTACAGGTTCAGGGCATATTTATGTGGAGTTCCGCAGTGGAACATTCCAGTGAGACACGGAGGATATTGAGGGGTACAGTTTCAGGGCATATTTGTGTGGAGTTCTGCATTGGTACGTTCCAGTGAGACAGGGTGGTTATGGAGGCGTACAGGTTCAGGGCATATTTGTGTGGAGTTCTGCATTGGTACATTCCAGTGAGACACGGAGTATATGTAGGGATACAGGTTCATGGCATATTTGTGTGTAGTACTTCATTGATACGTTACAGTGAGACAGGTAGGTTTTGGAGCGTACAGGTTCAGGGCATATTTTTGTGGAGTTCTGCATTGGTACGTTCCAGTGAGACAGGGAGTTTATGGAGGGGTACAGTTTCAGGGAATTTTTGTGTGGAGTTCTGCATTGGTACATTCCAGTGAGACAGGGAGGTTATGGAGGGGTACAGGTTCAGGGCATATTTCTGTGGAGTTCTGCATTGAAACATTCCACTGAGACACGGAGGATATGAGGGGTGCAGGTTCAGGGCATATTTGTGTGGAGTTCTGCAATGGTACGTGCCAGTGAGACAGGGAGTTTATGGAGGGCTACAGTTTCAGGGCATTTTTGTGTGGAGTTCTGCATTGGTACATTCCAGTGAGACAGGGTGGTTATGGAGGGGTACAGGTTCAGGGCATATTTCTGTGGAGTTCTGCATTGAAACATTCCAGTGAGACACGGAGGATATGGAGGGGTGCAGGTTCAGGGCATATTTCTGTGGAGTTCTGCATTGGTACGTTCCAGTGAGACAGGTAGGTTTTGGAGCGTACAGGTTCAGGGCATATTTTTGTGGAGTTCTGCATTGGTACGTTCCAGTGAGACAGGGAGGTTATGGAGGGGTACAGGTTCACGGCATATTTATGTGGATTTCTGCATTGGTACGTTCCCGTGAGACAGGGTGGTTATGGAGGGGTACAGTTTCAGGGCATTTTTGTGTGGAGTTCTGCATTGGTACATTCCAGTGAGACAGGGAGGTTATGGAGGGGTACAGGTTCAGGGCATATTTCTGAGGAGTTCTGCATTGGAACATTCCAGTGAGACACGGAGGATATGGAGGGGTGCAGGTTCAGGGCATATTTGTGTGGAGTTCTGCATTGGAACGTTCCAGTGAGACAGGTAGGTTTTGGAGCGTACAGGTTCAGGGCATATTTTTGTGGAGTTCTGCATTGGTACGTTCCAGTGAGACAGGGAGGTTATGGAGGGGTACAGGTTCAGGGCATATTTTTGTGGAGTTCTGCATTGATACGTTCCCGTGAGACAGGGAGTTTATGGAGGGGTACAGGTTCAGGGCATATTTTGTGGAGTTTTGCAATGGTACGTTCCAGTGAGACAGGGAGTTTATGGAGGGGTACAGTTTCAGGGCATATTTGTGTGGAGTTCTGCATTGGTACGTTCCACTGAGACAGGGAGGTTATGTAGGTGTACATGTTCAGGGCATATTTGTGTGTTTTTCTGCATTGGTACGTTCCAGTCAGAAAGGGAGGTTATGGATGGGTACAGTTTCAGGGCATATTTATGTGGATTTCTGCATTGGTACGTTCCCGTGAGACAGGGAGTTTATGGAGGGGTACAGTTTCCGGGCATTTTTGTGTGGAGTTCTGCATTGGTACATTCCAGTGAGACAGGGAGGTTATGGAGGGGTACAGGTTCAGGGCATATTTATGTGGAGTTCTGCATTGGAACATTCCAGTGAGACACGGAGGATATGGAGGTGTACATGTTCCGTGCATATTTGTGTGTTTTTCTGCATTGGTACGTTCCAGTGAGAAAGGGAGGTTATGGAGGGGTACAGTTTCAGGGCATATTTATGTGGATTTCTGCATTGGTACGTTCCCGTGAGACAGGGAGGTTATGGAGGGGTACAGGTTCAGGGGATATTTGTGTGGAGTTCTGCATTGGTACGTTCCAGTGAGTCACTGAGGTTATGGAGGTGTACAGGTTCAGGGCATATTTATGTGGAGTTCCGCAGTGGAACATTCCAGTGAGACACGGAGGATATTGAGGGGTACAGTTTCAGGGCATATTTGTGTGGAGTTCGGCATTGGTACGTTCCAGTGAGACAGGGTGGTTATGGAGGCGTACAGGTTCAGGGCATATTTGTGTGGAGTTCTGCATTGGTACATTCTACTGAGACAGGGAGGTTATGGAGTGTACATATTCAGGGCATATTTGTGTGGAGTTCTGCATTGGTACATTCCAGTGAGACACGGAGGATATGGAGGGATTCAGGTTCATGGCATATTTGTGTGTAGTACTTCATTGATACGTTACAGTGAGACAGGTAGGTTTTGGAGCGTACATGTTCAGGGCATATTTTTGTGGAGTTCTGCATTGGTACGTTCCAGTGAGACAGGGAGGTTATGGAGGGGTACAGGTTCAGGGCATATTTGTGTGGAGTTCTGCATTGGTACGTTCCAGTGAGACAGGGAGGTTTTGTAGGTGTACATGTTCCGTGCATATTTGTGTGTATTTGTGCATTGGTACGTTCCAGTGAGAAAGGGAGGTTATGGAGGGGTACAGTTTCAGGGCATATTTATGTGGATTTCTGCATTGGTACGTTCCCGTGAGACAGGGTGGTTATGGAGTGGTACAGGTTCAGGGCATATTTTTGTGGAGTTCTGCAATGGTACGTACCAGTGAGACAGGGAGGATATGGAGGGGTACAGTTTCAGGGCATTTTTGTGTGGAGTTCTGCATTGGTACATTCCAGTGAGACAGGGAGGTTATGGAGGGGTACAGGTTCAGGGCATATTTCTGTGGAGTTCTGCATTGGAAAATTCCAGTGAGACACGGAGGATATGGAGGGGTGCAGGTTCAGGGCATATTTGTGTGGAGTTCTGCATTGGTACCTTCCAGTGAGACACTGAGGTTATGGAGGGGTACAGGTTCAGGGCATATTTATGTGGAGTTCCGCAGTGGAACATTCCAGTGAGACACGGAGGATATTGAGGGGTACAGTTTCAGGGCATATTTGTGTGGAGTTCTGCATTGGTACGTTCCAGTGAGACAGGGTGGTTATGGAGGCGTACAGGTTCAGGGCATATTTGTGTGGAGTTCTGCATTGGTACATTCCAGTGAGACACGGAGTATATGTAGGGATACAGGTTCATGGCATATTTGTGTGTAGTACTTCATTGATACGTTACAGTGAGACAGGTAGGTTTTGGAGCGTACAGGTTCAGGGCATATTTTTGTGGAGTTCTGCATTGGTACGTTCCAGTGAGACAGGGAGTTTATGGAGGGGTACAGTTTCAGGGAATTTTTGTGTGGAGTTCTGCATTGGTACATTCCAGTGAGACAGGGAGGTTATGGAGGGGTACAGGTTCAGGGCATATTTCTGTGGAGTTCTGCATTGAAACATTCCACTGAGACACGGAGGATATGAGGGGTGCAGGTTCAGGGCATATTTGTGTGGAGTTCTGCAATGGTACGTGCCAGTGAGACAGGGAGTTTATGGAGGGCTACAGTTTCAGGGCATTTTTGTGTGGAGTTCTGCATTGGTACATTCCAGTGAGACAGGGTGGTTATGGAGGGGTACAGGTTCAGGGCATATTTCTGTGGAGTTCTGCATTGAAACATTCCAGTGAGACACGGAGGATATGGAGGGGTGCAGGTTCAGGGCATATTTCTGTGGAGTTCTGCATTGGTACGTTCCAGTGAGACAGGTAGGTTTTGGAGCGTACAGGTTCAGGGCATATTTTTGTGGAGTTCTGCATTGGTACGTTCCAGTGAGACAGGGAGGTTATGGAGGGGTACAGGTTCACGGCATATTTATGTGGATTTCTGCATTGGTACGTTCCCGTGAGACAGGGTGGTTATGGAGGGGTACAGTTTCAGGGCATTTTTGTGTGGAGTTCTGCATTGGTACATTCCAGTGAGACAGGGAGGTTATGGAGGGGTACAGGTTCAGGGCATATTTCTGAGGAGTTCTGCATTGGAACATTCCAGTGAGACACGGAGGATATGGAGGGGTGCAGGTTCAGGGCATATTTGTGTGGAGTTCTGCATTGGAACGTTCCAGTGAGACAGGTAGGTTTTGGAGCGTACAGGTTCAGGGCATATTTTTGTGGAGTTCTGCATTGGTACGTTCCAGTGAGACAGGGAGGTTATGGAGGGGTACAGGTTCAGGGCATATTTTTGTGGAGTTCTGCATTGATACGTTCCCGTGAGACAGGGAGTTTATGGAGGGGTACAGGTTCAGGGCATATTTTGTGGAGTTTTGCAATGGTACGTTCCAGTGAGACAGGGAGTTTATGGAGGGGTACAGTTTCAGGGCATATTTGTGTGGAGTTCTGCATTGGTACGTTCCACTGAGACAGGGAGGTTATGTAGGTGTACATGTTCAGGGCATATTTGTGTGTTTTTCTGCATTGGTACGTTCCAGTCAGAAAGGGAGGTTATGGATGGGTACAGTTTCAGGGCATATTTATGTGGATTTCTGCATTGGTACGTTCCCGTGAGACAGGGAGTTTATGGAGGGGTACAGTTTCCGGGCATTTTTGTGTGGAGTTCTGCATTGGTACATTCCAGTGAGACAGGGAGGTTATGGAGGGGTACAGGTTCAGGGCATATTTATGTGGAGTTCTGCATTGGAACATTCCAGTGAGACACGGAGGATATGGAGGTGTGCAGGTTCAGGGCATATTTGTGTGGAGTTCTGCATTGGTACGTTCCAGTGAGACACTGAGGTCATGGAGGGGTACAGGTTCAGGTCATATTTATGTGGAGTTCCGCAGTGGAACATTCCAGTGAGACACGGAAAATATTGAGGGGTACAGTTTCAGGGCATATTTGTGTGGAGTTCTGCATTGGTACGTTCCAGTGAGACACGGAGGATATGGAGGGATACAGGTTCATGACATATTTGTGCGGAATTCTTCATTGGTACATTCCAGTGTGACAGGAAGATTTTGGAGCGTACAGGTTCTGAGCATATTTGTATGGAGTTCTGCATTGGTACATTCTACTGAGACAGGGAGGTTATGGAGGGGTACAGTTTCAGGGCATATTTGTGTGGAGTTCTGTATTGGTACGTTCCAGTGAGACAGGGAGGTTATGAAGGGGTACAGTTTCAGGGCATATTTGTGTGGAGTTCTGCATTGGAACGTTCCAGTGAGACTCGGAGGATATGGAGGGTACAGGTTCATGGCATATTTGTGTGTAGTACTTCATTGGAACGTTCCAGTGAGACAGGTCGGTTTTGGAGCGTACAGGTTCAGGGCATATTTTTGTGGAGTTCTGCATTGGTACGTTCCAGTGAGACAGGGAGGTTATGGAGGGGTACAGGTTCAGGGAATATTTGTGTGGAGTTCTGCATTGGTACGTTGCAGTGAGACAGGGAGGTTATGTAGGTGTACATGTTCCGTGCATATTTGTGTGTTTTTCTGCATTGGTACGTTCCAGTGAGAAAGGGAGGTTATGGAGGGGTACAGTTTCAGGGCATATTTATATGGATTTCTGCATTGGTACGTTCCCGTGAGACAGGGAGGTTATGGAGGGGTACAGGTTCAGGGGATATTTGTGTGGAGTTCTGCATTGGTACGTTCCAGTGAGTCACTGAGGTTATGGAGGTGTAGAGGTTCAGGGCATATTTATGTGGAGTTCCGCAGTGGAACATTCCAGTGAGACACGGAGGATATTGAGGGGTACAGTTTCAGGGCATATTTGTGTGGAGTTCGGCATTGGTACGTTCCAGTGAGACAGGGTGGTTATGGAGGCGTACAGGTTCAGGGCATATTTGTGTGGAGTTCTGCATTGGTACATTCTACTGAGACAGGGAGGTTATGGAGTGTACATATTCAGGGCATATTTGTGTGGAGTTCTGCATTGGTACATTCCAGTGAGACACGGAGGATATGGAGGGATTCAGGTTCATGGCATATTTGTGTGTAGTACTTCATTGATACGTTACAGTGAGACAGGTAGGTTTTGGAGCGTACATGTTCAGGGCATATTTTTGTGGAGTTCTGCATTGGTACGTTCCAGTGAGACAGGGAGGTTATGGAGGGGTACAGGTTTAGGGCATATTTGTGTGGAGTTCTGCATTGGTACGTTCCAGTGAGACAGGGAGGTTATGTAGGTGTACATGTTCCGTGCATATTTGTGTGTTTTTCTGCATTGGTACGTTCCAGTCAGAAAGGGAGGTTATGGATGGGTACAGTTTCAGGGCATATTTATGTGGATTTCTGCATTGGTACGTTCCCGTGAGACAGGGAGTTTATGGAGGGGTACAGTTTCCGGGCATTTTTGTGTGGAGTTCTGCATTGGTACATTCCAGTGAGACAGGGAGGTTATGGAGGGGTACAGGTTCAGGGCATATTTATGTGGAGTTCTGCATTGGAACATTCCAGTGAGACACGGAGGATATGGAGGTGTGCAGGTTCAGGGCATATTTGTGTGGAGTTCTGCATTGGTACGTTCCAGTGAGACACTGAGGTCATGGAGGGGTACAGGTTCAGGTCATATTTATGTGGAGTTCCGCAGTGGAACATTCCAGTGAGACACGGAAAATATTGAGGGGTACAGTTTCAGGGCATATTTGTGTGGAGTTCTGCATTGGTACGTTCCAGTGAGACACGGAGGATATGGAGGGATACAGGTTCATGACATATTTGTGCGGAATTCTTCATTGGTACATTCCAGTGTGACAGGAAGATTTTGGAGCGTACAGGTTCTGAGCATATTTGTATGGAGTTCTGCATTGGTACATTCTACTGAGACAGGGAGGTTATGGAGGGGTACAGTTTCAGGGCATATTTGTGTGGAGTTCTGTATTGGTACGTTCCAGTGAGACAGGGAGGTTATGAAGGGGTACAGTTTCAGGGCATATTTGTGTGGAGTTCTGCATTGGAACGTTCCAGTGAGACTCGGAGGATATGGAGGGTACAGGTTCATGGCATATTTGTGTGTAGTACTTCATTGGAACGTTCCAGTGAGACAGGTCGGTTTTGGAGCGTACAGGTTCAGGGCATATTTTTGTGGAGTTCTGCATTGGTACGTTCCAGTGAGACAGGGAGGTTATGGAGGGGTACAGGTTCAGGGAATATTTGTGTGGAGTTCTGCATTGGTACGTTGCAGTGAGACAGGGAGGTTATGTAGGTGTACATGTTCCGTGCATATTTGTGTGTTTTTCTGCATTGGTACGTTCCAGTGAGAAAGGGAGGTTATGGAGGGGTACAGTTTCAGGGCATATTTCTGTGGAGTTCTGCATTGGAAAATTCCAGTGAGACACGGCGGATATGGAGGGGTGCAGGTTCAGGGCATATTTGTGTGGAGTTCTGCATTGGTACCTTCCAGTGAGACACTGAGGTTATGGAGGGGTACAGGTTCAGGGCATATTTATGTGGAGTTCCGCAGTGGAACATTCCAGTGAGACACGGAGGATATTGAGGGGTACAGTTTCAGGGCATATTTGTGTGGAGTTCTGCATTGGTACGTTCCAGTGAGACAGGGTGGTTATGGAGGCGTACAGGTTCAGGGCATATTTGTGTGGAGTTCTGCATTGGTACATTCCAGTGAGACACGGTGGATATGGAGGGATAGAGGTTCATGACATATTTGTGCGGAATTCTTCATTGGTACATTCCAGTGTGACAGGAAGATTTTGGAGCGTACAGGTTCAGAGCATATTTGTATGGAGTTCTGCATTGGTACATTCTACTGAGACAGGGAGGTTATGGAGGGTACATATTCAGGGCATATTTTTGTGGAGTTCTGTATTGGTACGTTCCAGTGAGACAGGCAGGTAATGAAGGGGTACAGTTTCAGGGCATATTTGTGTGGAGTTCTGCATTGGTACGTTCCAGTGAGACAGGTCGGTTATGGAGAAGTACAGGTTCAGGGCATATTTGTGTGGAGTTCTGCATTGGTACATTCCAGTGAAACACGGAGGATATGGAGGGATACAGGTTCATGGCATATTTGTGTGTAGTACTTCATTGGTACGTTCCAGTGAGACAGGTCGGTTTTGGAGCGTACAGGTTCAGGGCATATTTTTGTGGAGTTCTGCATTGGTACGTTCCAGTGAGACAGGGAGGTTATGGAGGGGTACAGGTTCAGGGAATATTTGTGTGGTGTTCTGCATTGGTACGTTGCAGTGAGACAGGGAGGTTATGTAGGTGTACATGTTCCGTGCATATTGGTGTGTTTTTCTGCATTGGTACGTTCCAGTGAGAAAGGGAGGTTATGGAGGGGTACAGTTTCAGGGCATATTTATGTGGATTTCTGCATTGGTACGTTCCCGTGAGACAGGGAGGTTATGGAGGGGTACAGGTTCAGGGGATATTTGTGTGGAGTTCTGTATTGGTACGTTCCAGTGAGACAGGGAGGTTATGAAGGGGTACAGTTTCAGGGCATATTTGTGTGGAGTTCTGCATTGGAACGTTCCAGTGAGACTCGGAGGATATGGAGGGTACAGGTTCATGGCATATTTGTGTGTAGTACTTCATTGGAACGTTCCAGTGAGACAGGTCGGTTTTGGAGCGTACAGGTTCAGGGCATATTTTTGTGGAGTTCTGCATTGGTACGTTCCAGTGAGACAGGGAGGTTATGGAGGGGTACAGGTTCAGGGAATATTTGTGTGGAGTTCTGCATTGGTACGTTGCAGTGAGACAGGGAGGTTATGTAGGTGTACATGTTCCGTGCATATTTGTGTGTTTTTCTGCATTGGTACGTTCCAGTGAGAAAGGGAGGTTATGGAGGGGTACAGTTTCAGGGCATATTTATATGGATTTCTGCATTGGTACGTTCCCGTGAGACAGGGAGGTTATGGAGGGGTACAGGTTCAGGGGATATTTGTGTGGAGTTCTGCATTGGTACGTTCCAGTGAGTCACTGAGGTTATGGAGGTGTAGAGGTTCAGGGCATATTTATGTGGAGTTCCGCAGTGGAACATTCCAGTGAGACACGGAGGATATTGAGGGGTACAGTTTCAGGGCATATTTGTGTGGAGTTCGGCATTGGTACGTTCCAGTGAGACAGGGTGGTTATGGAGGCGTACAGGTTCAGGGCATATTTGTGTGGAGTTCTGCATTGGTACATTCTACTGAGACAGGGAGGTTATGGAGTGTACATATTCAGGGCATATTTGTGTGGAGTTCTGCATTGGTACATTCCAGTGAGACACGGAGGATATGGAGGGATTCAGGTTCATGGCATATTTGTGTGTAGTACTTCATTGATACGTTACAGTGAGACAGGTAGGTTTTGGAGCGTACATGTTCAGGGCATATTTTTGTGGAGTTCTGCATTGGTACGTTCCAGTGAGACAGGGAGGTTATGGAGGGGTACAGGTTTAGGGCATATTTGTGTGGAGTTCTGCATTGGTACGTTCCAGTGAGACAGGGAGGTTATGTAGGTGTACATGTTCCGTGCATATTTGTGTGTATTTCTGCATTGGTACGTTCCAGTGAGAAAGGGAGGTTATGGAGGGGTACAGTTTCAGGGCATATTTATGTGGATTTCTGCATTGGTACGTTCCCGTGAGACAGGGTGGTTATGGAGTGGTACAGGTTCAGGGCATATTTTTGTGGAGTTCTGCAATGGTACGTACCAGTGAGACAGGGAGGATATGGAGGGGTACAGTTTCAGGGCATTTTTGTGTGGAGTTCTGCATTGGTACATTCCAGTGAGACAGGGAGGTTATGGAGGGGTACAGGTTCAGGGCATATTTCTGTGGAGTTCTGCATTGGAAAATTCCAGTGAGACACGGCGGATATGGAGGGGTGCAGGTTCAGGGCATATTTGTGTGGAGTTCTGCATTGGTACCTTCCAGTGAGACACTGAGGTTATGGAGGGGTACAGGTTCAGGGCATATTTATGTGGAGTTCCGCAGTGGAACATTCCAGTGAGACACGGAGGATATTGAGGGGTACAGTTTCAGGGCATATTTGTGTGGAGTTCTGCATTGGTACGTTCCAGTGAGACAGGGTGGTTATGGAGGCGTACAGGTTCAGGGCATATTTGTGTGGAGTTCTGCATTGGTACATTCCAGTGAGACACGGAGGATATGGAGGGATAGAGGTTCATGACATATTTGTGCGGAATTCTTCATTGGTACATTCCAGTGTGACAGGAAGATTTTGGAGCGTACAGGTTCAGAGCATATTTGTATGGAGTTCTGCATTGGTACATTCTACTGAGACAGGGAGGTTATGGAGGGTACATATTCAGGGCATATTTTTGTGGAGTTCTGTATTGGTACGTTCCAGTGAGACAGGCAGGTAATGAAGGGGTACAGTTTCAGGGCATATTTGTGTGGAGTTCTGCATTGGTACGTTCCAGTGAGACAGGTCGGTTATGGAGAAGTACAGGTTCAGGGCATATTTGTGTGGAGTTCTGCATTGGTACATTCCAGTGAAACACGGAGGATATGGAGGGATACAGGTTCATGGCATATTTGTGTGTAGTACTTCATTGGTACGTTCCAGTGAGACAGGTCGGTTTTGGAGCGTACAGGTTCAGGGCATATTTTTGTGGAGTTCTGCATTGGTACGTTCCAGTGAGACAGGGAGGTTATGGAGGGGTACAGGTTCAGGGAATATTTGTGTGGTGTTCTGCATTGGTACGTTGCAGTGAGACAGGGAGGTTATGTAGGTGTACATGTTCCGTGCATATTGGTGTGTTTTTCTGCATTGGTACGTTCCAGTGAGAAAGGGAGGTTATGGAGGGGTACAGTTTCAGGGCATATTTATGTGGATTTCTGCATTGGTACGTTCCCGTGAGACAGGGAGGTTATGGAGGGGTACAGGTTCAGGGGATATTTGTGTGGAGTTCTGTATTGGTACGTTCCAGTGACACACTGAGGTTATGGAGGTGTACAGGTTCAGGGCATACTTATGTGGAGTTCCGCAGTGGAACATTCCAGTGAGACACGGAGGATATTGAGGGGTACAGTTTCAGGGCATATTTGTGTGGAGTTCTGCATTGGTACGTTCCAGTGAGACAGGGTGGTTATGGAGGCGCACAGGTTCAGGGCATATTTGTGTGGAGTTCTGCATTGGTACATTCCAGTGAGACACGCAAGATATGGAGGGATACAGATTCATGGCATATTTTTGAGGAGTTCTTCATTGGTACGTTCTAGTGTGACAGGTAGGTTTTGGAGCGTACAGGTTCAGGGCATATTTGTATGGAGTTCTGCATTGGTACATTCTACTGAGACAGGGAGGTTATGGAGTGTACATATTCAGGGCATATTTTTGTGGAGTTCTGCATTGGTACGTTCCAGTGAGACAGGGTGTTTATGGAGGCGTACAGGTTCAGGGCATATTTGTGTGGAGTTCTGCATTGGTACATTCCAGTGAGACACGGAGGATATGGAGGGATACAGGTTCATGGCATATTTGTGCGGAGTTCTTCATTGGTACGTTCCAGTGTGACAGGTAGGTTTTGGAGCGTACAGGTTCAGGGCATATTTGTATGGAGTTATGCATTGGTACATTCTACTGAGACAGGGAGGTTATGGAGGGTACATATTCAGGGCATATTTTTGTGGAGTTCTGTATTGGTACGTTCCAGTGAGACAGGGAGGTTATGGAGGGGTACAGTTTCAGGGCATATTTGTGTGGAGTTCTGCATTGGTACGTTCCAGTGAGACAGAGAGGTTATGGAGGGTTTACAGGTTCAGGGCATATTAGTGTGGAGTTCTGCATTGGTACATTCCAGTGAGACATGGAGGTTATGCAGGGGTACAGGTTTAGGGCATATTTATGTGGAGTTCTGCATTGGAACATTCCAGTGAGACACGGAGGATATGGAATCGTACAGGTTCAGGGCATATTTGTGTGTAGTACTTCATTGATACGTTACAGTGAGACAGGTAGGTTTTGGTGCGTTCATGTTCAGGGCATATTTTTGTGGAGTTCTGCATTGGTACGTTCCAGTGAGACAGGGAGGTTATGTAGGTGTACATGTTCCGTGCATATTTGTGTGTTTTTCTGCATTGGTACGTTCCAGTGAGAAAGGGAGGTTATGGAGGGGTACAGTTTCAGGGCATATTTATGTGGATTTCTGCATTGGTACGTTCCCGTGAGACAGGGAGGTTATGGAGGGGTACAGGTTCAGGGGATATTTGTGTGGAGTTCTGCATTGGTACGTTCCAGTGAGTCACTGAGGTTATGGAGGTGTACAGGTTCAGGGCATATTTATGTGGAGTTCCGCAGTGGAACATTCCAGTGAGACACGGAGGATATTGAGGGGTACAGTTTCAGGGCATATTTGTGTGGAGTTCGGCATTGGTACGTTCCAGTGAGACAGGGTGGTTATGGAGGCGTACAGGTTCAGGGCATATTTGTGTGGAGTTCTGCATTGGTACATTCTACTGAGACAGGGAGGTTATGGAGTGTACATATTCAGGGCATATTTGTGTGGAGTTCTGCATTGGTACATTCCAGTGAGACACGGAGGATATGGAGGGATTCAGGTTCATGGCATATTTGTGTGTAGTACTTCATTGATACGTTACAGTGAGACAGGTAGGTTTTGGAGCGTACATGTTCAGGGCATATTTTTGTGGAGTTCTGCATTGGTACGTTCCAGTGAGACAGGGAGGTTATGGAGGGGTACAGGTTCAGGGCATATTTGTGTGGAGTTCTGCATTGGTACGTTCCAGTGAGACAGGGAGGTTATGTAGGTGTACATGTTCCGTGCATATTTGTGTGTATTTCTGCATTGGTACGTTCCAGTGAGAAAGGGAGGTTATGGAGGGGTACAGTTTCAGGGCATATTTATGTGGATTTCTGCATTGGTACGTTCCCGTGAGACAGGGTGGTTATGGAGTGGTACAGGTTCAGGGCATATTTTTGTGGAGTTCTGCAATGGTACGTACCAGTGAGACAGGGAGGATATGGAGGGGTACAGTTTCAGGGCATTTTTGTGTGGAGTTCTGCATTGGTACATTCCAGTGAGACAGGGAGGTTATGGAGGGGTACAGGTTCAGGGCATATTTCTGTGGAGTTCTGCATTGGAAAATTTCAGTGAGACACGGAGGATATGGAGGGGTGCAGGTTCAGGGCATATTTGTGTGGAGTTCTGCATTGGTACCTTCCAGTGAGACACTGAGGTTATGGAGGGGTACAGGTTCAGGGCATATTTATGTGGAGTTCCGCAGTGGAACATTCCAGTGAGACACGGAGGATATTGAGGGGTACAGTTTCAGGGCATATTTGTGTGGAGTTCTGCATTGGTACGTTCCAGTGAGACAGGGTGGTTATGGAGGCGTACAGGTTCAGGGCATATTTGTGTGGAGTTCTGCATTGGTACATTCCAGTGAGACACGGAGGATATGGAGGGATAGAGGTTCATGACATATTTGTGCGGAATTCTTCATTGGTACATTCCAGTGTGACAGGAAGATTTTGGAGCGTACAGGTTCAGAGCATATTTGTATGGAGTTCTGCATTGGTACATTCTACTGAGACAGGGAGGTTATGGAGGGTACATATTCAGGGCATATTTTTGTGGAGTTCTGTATTGGTACGTTCCAGTGAGACAGGCAGGTAATGAAGGGGTACAGTTTCAGGGCATATTTGTGTGGAGTTCTGCATTGGTACGTTCCAGTGAGACAGGTCGGTTATGGAGAAGTACAGGTTCAGGGCATATTTGTGTGGAGTTCTGCATTGGTACATTCCAGTGAAACACGGAGGATATGGAGGGATACAGGTTCATGGCATATTTGTGTGTAGTACTTCATTGGTACGTTCCAGTGAGACAGGTCGGTTTTGGAGCGTACAGGTTCAGGGCATATTTTTGTGGAGTTCTGCATTGGTACGTTCCAGTGAGACAGGGAGGTTATGGAGGGGTACAGGTTCAGGGAATATTTGTGTGGTGTTCTGCATTGGTACGTTGCAGTGAGACAGGGAGGTTATGTAGGTGTACATGTTCCGTGCATATTGGTGTGTTTTTCTGCATTGGTACGTTCCAGTGAGAAAGGGAGGTTATGGAGGGGTACAGTTTCAGGGCATATTTATGTGGATTTCTGCATTGGTACGTTCCCGTGAGACAGGGAGGTTATGGAGGGGTACAGGTTCAGGGGATATTTGTGTGGAGTTCTGTATTGGTACGTTCCAGTGACACACTGAGGTTATGGAGGTGTACAGGTTCAGGGCATATTTATGTGGAGTTCCGCAGTGGAACATTCCAGTGAGACACGGAGGATATTGAGGGGTACAGTTTCAGGGCATATTTGTGTGGAGTTCTGCATTGGTACGTTCCAGTGAGACAGGGTGGTTATGGAGGCGCACAGGTTCAGGGCATATTTGTGTGGAGTTCTGCATTGGTACATTCCAGTGAGACACGGAAGATATGGAGGGATACAGATTCATGGCATATTTTTGAGGAGTTCTTCATTGGTACGTTCTAGTGTGACAGGTAGGTTTTGGAGCGTACAGGTTCAGGGCATATTTGTATGGAGTTCTGCATTGGTACATTCTACTGAGACAGGGAGGTTATGGAGTGTACATATTCAGGGCATATTTTTGTGGAGTTCTGCATTGGTACGTTCCAGTGAGACAGGGTGTTTATGGAGGCGTACAGCTTCAGGGCATATTTGTGTGGAGTTCTGCATTGGTACATTCCAGTGAGACACGGAGGATATGGAGGGATACAGGTTCATGGCATATTTGTGCGGAGTTCTTCATTGGTACGTTCCAGTGTGACAGGTAGGTTTTGGAGCGTACAGGTTCAGGGCATATTTGTATGGAGTTATGCATTGGTACATTCTACTGAGACAGGGAGGTTATGGAGGGTACATATTCAGGGCATATTTTTGTGGAGTTCTGTATTGGTACGTTCCAGTGAGACAGGGAGGTTATGGAGGGGTACAGTTTCAGGGCATATTTGTGTGGAGTTCTGCATTGGTACGTTCCAGTGAGACAGAGAGGTTATGGAGGGTTTACAGGTTCAGGGCATATTAGTGTGGAGTTCTGCATTGGTACATTCCAGTGAGACATGGAGGTTATGCAGGGGTACAGGTTTAGGGCATATTTATGTGGAGTTCTGCATTGGAACATTCCAGTGAGACACGGAGGATATGGAATCGTACAGGTTCAGGGCATATTTGTGTGTAGTACTTCATTGATACGTTACAGTGAGACAGGTAGGTTTTGGTGCGTTCATGTTCAGGGCATATTTTTGTGGAGTTCTGCATTGGTACGTTCCAGTGAGACAGGGAGGTTATGTAGGTGTACATGTTCCGTGCATATTTGTGTGTTTTTCTGCATTGGTACGTTCCAGTGAGAAAGGGAGGTTATGGAGGGGTACAGTTTCAGGGCATATTTATGTGGATTTCTGCATTGGTACGTTCCCGTGAGACAGGGAGGTTATGGAGGGGTACAGGTTCAGGGGATATTTGTGTGGAGTTCTGCATTGGTACGTTCCAGTGAGTCACTGAGGTTATGGAGGTGTACAGGTTCAGGGCATATTTATGTGGAGTTCCGCAGTGGAACATTCCAGTGAGACACGGAGGATATTGAGGGGTACAGTTTCAGGGCATATTTGTGTGGAGTTCGGCATTGGTACGTTCCAGTGAGACAGGGTGGTTATGGAGGCGTACAGGTTCAGGGCATATTTGTGTGGAGTTCTGCATTGGTACATTCTACTGAGACAGGGAGGTTATGGAGTGTACATATTCAGGGCATATTTGTGTGGAGTTCTGCATTGGTACATTCCAGTGAGACACGGAGGATATGGAGGGATTCAGGTTCATGGCATATTTGTGTGTAGTACTTCATTGATACGTTACAGTGAGACAGGTAGGTTTTGGAGCGTACATGTTCAGGGCATATTTTTGTGGAGTTCTGCATTGGTACGTTCCAGTGAGACAGGGAGGTTATGGAGGGGTACAGGTTCAGGGCATATTTGTGTGGAGTTCTGCATTGGTACGTTCCAGTGAGACAGGGAGGTTATGTAGGTGTACATGTTCCGTGCATATTTGTGTGTATTTCTGCATTGGTACGTTCCAGTGAGAAAGGGAGGTTATGGAGGGGTACAGTTTCAGGGCATATTTATGTGGATTTCTGCATTGGTACGTTCCCGTGAGACAGGGTGGTTATGGAGTGGTACAGGTTCAGGGCATATTTTTGTGGAGTTCTGCAATGGTACGTACCAGTGAGACAGGGAGGATATGGAGGGGTACAGTTTCAGGGCATTTTTGTGTGGAGTTCTGCATTGGTACATTCCAGTGAGACAGGGAGGTTATGGAGGGGTACAGGTTCAGGGCATATTTCTGTGGAGTTCTGCATTGGAAAATTTCAGTGAGACACGGAGGATATGGAGGGGTGCAGGTTCAGGGCATATTTGTGTGGAGTTCTGCATTGGTACCTTCCAGTGAGACACTGAGGTTATGGAGGGGTACAGGTTCAGGGCATATTTATGTGGAGTTCCGCAGTGGAACATTCCAGTGAGACACGGAGGATATTGAGGGGTACAGTTTCAGGGCATATTTGTGTGGAGTTCTGCATTGGTACGTTCCAGTGAGACAGGGTGGTTATGGAGGCGTACAGGTTCAGGGCATATTTGTGTGGAGTTCTGCATTGGTACATTCCAGTGAGACACGGAGGATATGGAGGGATAGAGGTTCATGACATATTTGTGCGGAATTCTTCATTGGTACATTCCAGTGTGACAGGAAGATTTTGGAGCGTACAGGTTCAGAGCATATTTGTATGGAGTTCTGCATTGGTACATTCTACTGAGACAGGGAGGTTATGGAGGGTACATATTCAGGGCATATTTTTGTGGAGTTCTGCATTGGTACGTTCCAGTGAGACAGGTCGGTTATGGAGAAGTACAGGTTCAGGGCATATTTGTGTGGAGTTCTGCATTGGTACATTCCAGTGAAACACGGAGGATATGGAGGGATACAGGTTCATGGCATATTTGTGTGTAGTACTTCATTGGTACGTTCCAGTGAGACAGGTCGGTTTTGGAGCGTACAGGTTCAGGGCATATTTTTGTGGAGTTCTGCATTGGTACGTTCCAGTGAGACAGGGAGGTTATGGAGGGGTACAGGTTCAGGGAATATTTGTGTGGTGTTCTGCATTGGTACGTTGCAGTGAGACAGGGAGGTTATGTAGGTGTACATGTTCCGTGCATATTGGTGTGTTTTTCTGCATTGGTACGTTCCAGTGAGAAAGGGAGGTTATGGAGGGGTACAGTTTCAGGGCATATTTATGTGGATTTCTGCATTGGTACGTTCCCGTGAGACAGGGAGGTTATGGAGGGGCACAGGTTCAGGGGATATTTGTGTGGAGTTCTGTATTGGTACGTTCCAGTGACACACTGAGGTTATGGAGGTGTACAGGTTCAGGGCATATTTATGTGGAGTTCCGCAGTGGAACATTCCAGTGAGACACGGAGGATATTGAGGGGTACAGTTTCAGGGCATATTTGTGTGGAGTTCTGCATTGGTACGTTCCAGTGAGACAGGGTGGTTATGGAGGCGCACAGGTTCAGGGCATATTTGTGTGGAGTTCTGCATTGGTACATTCCAGTGAGACACGGAAGATATGGAGGGATACAGATTCATGGCATATTTTTGAGGAGTTCTTCATTGGTACGTTCTAGTGTGACAGGTAGGTTTTGGAGCGTACAGGTTCAGGGCATATTTGTATGGAGTTCTGCATTGGTACATTCTACTGAGACAGGGAGGTTATGGAGTGTACATATTCAGGGCATATTTTTGTGGAGTTCTGCATTGGTACGTTCCAGTGAGACAGGGTGTTTATGGAGGCGTACAGCTTCAGGGCATATTTGTGTGGAGTTCTGCATTGGTACATTCCAGTGAGACACGGAGGATATGGAGGGATACAGGTTCATGGCATATTTGTGCGGAGTTCTTCATTGGTACGTTCCAGTGTGACAGGTAGGTTTTGGAGCGTACAGGTTCAGGGCATATTTGTATGGAGTTATGCATTGGTACATTCTACTGAGACAGGGAGGTTATGGAGGGTACATATTCAGGGCATATTTTTGTGGAGTTCTGTATTGGTACGTTCCAGTGAGACAGGGAGGTTATGGAGGGGTACAGTTTCAGGGCATATTTGTGTGGAGTTCTGCATTGGTACGTTCCAGTGAGACAGAGAGGTTATGGAGGGTTTACAGGTTCAGGGCATATTAGTGTGGAGTTCTGCATTGGTACATTCCAGTGAGACATGGAGGTTATGCAGGGGTACAGGTTTAGGGCATATTTATGTGGAGTTCTGCATTGGAACATTCCAGTGAGACACGGAGGATATGGAATCGTACAGGTTCAGGGCATATTTGTGTGTAGTACTTCATTGATACGTTACAGTGAGACAGGTAGGTTTTGGTGCGTTCATGTTCAGGGCATATTTTTGTGGAGTTCTGCATTGGTACGTTCCAGTGAGACAGGGAGGTTATGTAGGTGTACATGTTCCGTGCATATTTGTGTGTTTTTCTGCATTGGTACGTTCCAGTGAGAAAGGGAGGTTATGGAGGGGTACAGTTTCAGAGCATATTTATGTGGATTTCTGCATTGGTACGTTCCCGTGAGACAGGGTGGTTATGGAGGGGTACAGGTTCAGGGCATATTTCTGTGGAGTTCTGCGTTGGAACATTCCAGTGAGACACGGAGGATATGGAGGGGTGCAGGTTCAGGGCATATTTGTGTGGAGTTCTGCATTGGTACGTTCCAGTGAGACACTGAGGGTATGGAGGGGTACAGGTTCAGGGCATATTTATGTGGAGTTCCGCAGTGGAACATTCCAGTGAGACACGGAGGATATTGAGGGGTACAGTTTCAGGGCATATTTGTGTGGAGTTCTGCATTGGTACGTTCCAGTGAGACAGGGATGTTATGGAGGGGTACAGTTTCAGGGCATATTTGTGTGGAGTTCTGCATTGGTACATTCCAGTGAGACACGGAGTATATGTAGGGATACAGGTTCATGGCATATTTGTGTGTAGTACTTCATTTATACGTTACAGTGAGACAGGTAGGTTTTGGAGCGTACAGGTTCAGGGCATATTTTTGTGGAGTTCTGCATTGGTACGTTCCAGTGAGACAGGGAGTTTATGCAGGGGTACAGTTTCAGGGAATTTTTGTGTGGAGTTCTGCATTGGTACATTCCAGTGAGACAGGGAGGTTATGGAGGGGTACAGGTTCAGGGTATATTTCTGTGGAGTTCTGCATTGAAACATTCCACTGAGACACGGAGGATATGAGGGGTGCAGTTTCAGGGCATATTTGTGTGGAGTTCTGCAATGGTACGTGCCAGTGAGACAGGGAGTTTATGGAGGGCTACAGTTTCAGGGCATTTTTGTGTGGAGTTCTGCATTGGTACATTCCAGTGAGACAGGGTGGTTATGGAGGGGTACAGGTTCAGGGCATATTTCTGTGGAGTTCTGCATTGAAACATTCCAGTGAGACACGGAGGATATGGAGGGGTGCAGGTTCAGGGCATATTTCTGTGGAGTTCTGCATTGGTACGTTCCAGTGAGACAGGTAGGTTTTGGAGCGTACAGGTTCAGGGCATATTTTTGTGGAGTTCTGCATTGGTACGTTCCAGTGAGACAGGGAGGTTATGGAGGGGTACAGGTTCACGGCATATTTATGTGGATTTCAGCATTGGTACGTTCCCGTGAGACAGGGTGGTTATGGAGGGGTACAGTTTCAGGGCATTTTTGTGTGGAGTTCTGCATTGGTACATTCCAGTGAGACAGGGAGGTTATGGAGGGGTACAGGTTCAGGGCATATTTCTGAGGAGTTCTGCATTGGAACATTCCAGTGAGACACGGAGGATATGGAGGGGTGCAGGTTCAGGGCATATTTGTGTGGAGTTCTGCATTGGAACGTTCCAGTGAGACAGGTAGGTTTTGGAGCGTACAGGTTCAGGGCATATTTTTGTGGAGTTCTGCATTGGTACGTTCCAGTGAGACAGGGAGGTTATGGAGGGGTACAGGTTCAGGGCATATTTTTGTGGAGTTCTGCATTGATACGTTCCCGTGAGACAGGGAGTTTATGGAGGGGTACAGGTTCAGGGCATATTTTGTGGAGTTTTGCAATGGTACGTTCCAGTGAGACAGGGAGTTTATGGAGGGGTACAGTTTCAGGGCATATTTGTGTGGAGTTCTGCATTGGTACGTTCCACTGAGACAGGGAGGTTATGTAGGTGTACATGTTCAGGGCATATTTGTGTGTTTTTCTGCATTGGTACGTTTCAGTGAGAAAGGGAGGTTATGGAGGGGTACAGTTTCAGGGCATATTTATGTGGAGTTCTGCATTGGTACGTTCCACTGAGACAGGGAGGTTATGTAGGTGTACATGTTCAGGGCATATTTGTGTGTTTTTCTGCATTGGTACGTTTCAGTGAGACAGGTAGGTTTTGGAGCGTACAGGTTCAGGGCATATTTTTGTGGAGTTCTGCATTGGTACGTTCCAGTGAGACAGGGAGGTTATGGAGGGGTACAGGTTCAGGGCATATTTGTGTGGAGTTCTGCATTGGTACGTTCCAGTGAGACAGGGAGGTTATGTAGGTGTACATGTTCCGTGCATATTTGTGTGTTTTTCTGCATTGGTACGTTCCAGTCAGAAAGGGAGGTTATGGATGGGTACAGTTTCAGGGCATATTTATGTGGATTTCTGCATTGGTACGTTCCCGTGAGACAGGGAGTTTATGGAGGGGTACAGTTTCCGGGCATTTTTGTGTGGAGTTCTGCATTGGTACATTCCAGTGAGACAGGGAGGTTATGGAGGGGTACAGGTTCAGGGCATATTTATGTGGAGTTCTGCATTGGAACATTCCAGTGAGACACGGAGGATATGGAGGTGTGCAGGTTCAGGGCATATTTGTGTGGAGTTCTGCATTGGTACGTTCCAGTGAGACACTGAGGTCATGGAGGGGTACAGGTTCAGGTCATATTTATGTGGAGTTCCGCAGTGGAACATTCCAGTGAGACACGGAAAATATTGAGGGGTACAGTTTCAGGGCATATTTGTGTGGAGTTCTGCATTGGTACGTTCCAGTGAGACACGGAGGATATGGAGGGATACAGGTTCATGACATATTTGTGCGGAATTCTTCATTGGTACATTCCAGTGTGACAGGAAGATTTTGGAGCGTACAGGTTCTGAGCATATTTGTATGGAGTTCTGCATTGGTACATTCTACTGAGACAGGGAGGTTATGGAGGGGTACAGTTTCAGGGCATATTTGTGTGGAGTTCTGTATTGGTACGTTCCAGTGAGACAGGGAGGTTATGAAGGGGTACAGTTTCAGGGCATATTTGTGTGGAGTTCTGCATTGGAACGTTCCAGTGAGACACGGAGGATATGGAGGGTACAGGTTCATGGCATATTTGTGTGTAGTACTTCATTGGTACGTTCCAGTGAGACAGGTAGGTTTTGGAGCGTACAGGTTCAGGGCATATTTTTGTGGAGTTCTGCATTGGTACGTTGCAGTGAGACAGGGAGGTTATGTAGGTGTACATGTTCCGTGCATATTTGTGTGTTTTTCTGCATTGGTACGTTCCAGTGAGAAAGGGAGGTTATGGAGGGGTACAGTTTCAGGGCATATTTATGTGGATTTCTGCATTGGTACGTTCCCGTGAGACAGGGAGGTTATGGAGGGGTACAGGTTCAGGGGATATTTGTGTGGAGTTCTGCATTGGTACGTTCCAGTGAGTCACTGAGGTTATGGAGGGGTACAGTTTCAGGGCATATTTGTGTGGAGTTCTGTATTGGTACGTTCCAGTGAGACAGGGAGGTTATGAAGGGGTACAGTTTCAGGGCATATTTGTGTGGAGTTCTGCATTGGAACGTTCCAGTGAGACACGGAGGATATGGAGGGTACAGGTTCATGGCATATTTGTGTGTAGTACTTCATTGGTACGTTCCAGTGAGACAGGTAGGTTTTGGAGCGTACAGGTTCAGGGCATATTTTTGTGGAGTTCTGCATTGGTACGTTCCAGTGAGACAGGGAGGTTATGGAGGGGTACAGGTTCAGGGAATATTTGTGTGGAGTTCTGCATTGGTACGTTGCAGTGAGACAGGGAGGTTATGTAGGTGTACATGTTCCGTGCATATTTGTGTGTTTTTCTGCATTGGTACGTTCCAGTGAGAAAGGGAGGTTATGGAGGGGTACAGTTTCAGGGCATATTTATGTGGATTTCTGCATTGGTACGTTCCCGTGAGACAGGGAGGTTATGGAGGGGTACAGGTTCAGGGGATATTTGTGTGGAGTTCTGCATTGGTACGTTCCAGTGAGTCACTGAGGTTATGGAGGTGTACAGGTTCAGGGCATATTTATGTGGAGTTCCGCAGTGGAACATTCCAGTGAGACACGGAGGATATTGAGGGGTACAGTTTCAGGGCATATTTGTGTGGAGTTCGGCATTGGTACGTTCCAGTGAGACAGGGTGGTTATGGAGGCGTACAGGTTCAGGGCATATTTGTGTGGAGTTCTGCATTGGTACATTCTACTGAGACAGGGAGGTTATGGAGCGTACATGTTCAGGGCATATTTTTGTGGAGTTCTGCATTGGTACGTTCCAGTGAGACAGGGAGGTTATGGAGGGGTACAGGTTCAGGGCATATTTGTGTGGAGTTCTGCATTGGTACGTTCCAGTGAGACAGGGAGGTTATGTAGGTGTACATGTTCCGTGCATATTTGTGTGTATTTCTGCATTGGTACGTTCCAGTGAGAAAGGGAGGTTATGGAGGGGTACAGTTTCAGGGCATATTTATGTGGATTTCTGCATTGGTACGTTCCCGTGAGACAGGGTGGTTATGGAGTGGTACAGGTTCAGGGCATATTTTTGTGGAGTTCTGCAATGGTACGTACCAGTGAGACAGGGAGGATATGGAGGGGTACAGTTTCAGGGCATTTTTGTGTGGAGTTCTGCATTGGTACATTCCAGTGAGACAGGGAGGTTATGGAGGGGTACAGGTTCAGGGCATATTTCTGTGGAGTTCTGCATTGGAAAATTCCAGTGAGACACGGAGGATATGGAGGGGTGCAGGTTCAGGGCATATTTGTGTGGAGTTCTGCATTGGTACCTTCCAGTGAGACACTGAGGTTATGGAGGGGTACAGGTTCAGGGCATATTTATGTGGAGTTCCGCAGTGGAACATTCCAGTGAGACACGGAGGATATTGAGGGGTACAGTTTCAGGGCATATTTGTGTGGAGTTCTGCATTGGTACGTTCCAGTGAGACAGGGTGGTTATGGAGGCGTACAGGTTCAGGGCATATTTGTGTGGAGTTCTGCATTGGTACATTCCAGTGAGACACGGAGGATATGGAGGGATACAGGTTCATGGCATATTTGTGCGGAGTTCTTCATTGGTACGTTCCAGTGTGACAGGTAGGTTTTGGAGCGTGCAGGTTCAGGGCATATTTGTATGGAGTTATGCATTGGTACATTCTACTGAGACAGGGAGGTCATGGAGGGTACATATTCAGGGCATATTTTTGTGGAGTTCTGTATTGGTACGTTCCAGTGAGACAGGGAGGTTATGGAGGGGTACAGTTTCAGGGCATATTTGTGTGGAGTTCTGCATTGGTACGTTCCAGTGAGACAGGGAGGTTATGGAGGGTTTACAGGTTCAGGGCATATTTGTGTGGAGTTCTGCATTGGTACATTCCAGTGAGACACGGAGGATATGGAGGGATACAGGTTCAGGGCATATTTTTGTGGAGTTCTGCATTGGTACGTTCCAGTGAGACAGGCAGGTTATGTAGGTGTACATGTTCCGTGCATATTTGTGTGGAGTTCTGCATTGGTACATTCCAGTGAGACATGGAGGTTATGCAGGGGTACAGGTTTAGGGCATGTTTATGTGGAGTTCTGCATTGGAACATTCCAGTGAGACACGGAGGATATGGAATGGTACAGGTTCAGGGCATATTTGTGTGGAGTTCTGCATCGGTACGTTCCAGTGAGACAGGGTGTTTATGGAGGCGTACAGGTTCAGGGCATATTTGTGTGGAGTTCTGCATTGGAACATTCCAGTGAGACACGGAGGATATGGAGGGGTGCAGGTTCAGGGCATATTTGTGCGGAGTTCTGCATTGGTACGTTCCAGTGAGACACTGAGGTTATGGAGGGGTACAGGTTCAGGGCATATTTATGTGGAGTTCCGCAGTGGAACATTCCAGTGAGACACGGAGGATATTGAGGGGTACAGTTTCAGGGCATATTTGTGTGGAGTTCTGCATTGGTACGTTCCAGTGAGACAGGGATGTTATGGAGGGGTACAGTTTCAGGGCATATTTGTGTGGAGTTCTGCATTGGTACATTCCAGTGAGACACGGAGGATATGGAGGGATACAGGTTCATGGCATATTTGTGTGTAGTACTTCATTGATACGTTACAGTGAGACAGGTAGGTTTTGGAGCGTACATGTTCAGGACATATTTTTGTGGAGTTCTGCATTGGTACGTTCCAGTGAGACAGGGAGGTTATGGAGGGGTACAGGTTCAGGGCATATTTGTGCGGAGTTCTGCATTGGTACGTTCCAGTGAGACAGGGAGGTTATGTAGGTGTACATGTTCCGTGCATATTTGTGTGTTTTTCTGCATTGGTACGTTCCAGTGAGAAAGGGAGGTTATGGAGGGGTACAGTTTCAGGGCATATTTATGTGGATTTCTGCATTGGTACGTTCCCGTGAGACAGGGTGGTTATGGAGGGGTACAGGTTCAGGGCATATTTGTATGGAGTTCTGCATTGGTACATTCTACTGAGACAGGGAGGTTATGGAGTGTACATATTCAGGGCATATTTTTGTGGAGTTCTGCATTGGTACGTTCCAGTGAGACAGGGTGTTTATGGAGGCGTACAGGTTCAGGGCATATTTGTGTGGAGTTCTGCATTGGTACATTCCAGTGAGACACGGAGGATATGGAGGGATACAGTTTCATGGCATATTTGTGCGGAGTTCTTCATTGGTACGTTCCAGTGTGACAGGTAGGTTTTGGAGCGTACAGGTTCAGGGCATATTTGTATGGAGTTATGCATTGGTACATTCTACTGAGACAGGGAGGTTATGGAGGGTACATATTCAGGGCATATTTTTGTGGAGTTCTCTATTGGTACGTTCCAGTGAGACAGGGAGGTTATGGAGGGGTACAGTTTCAGGGCATATTTGTGTGGAGTTCTGCATTGGTACGTTCCAGTGAGACAGGGAGGTTATGGAGGGTTTACAGGTTCAGGGCATATTTGTGTGGAGTTCTGCATTGGAACATTCCAGTGAGACACGGAGGATATGGAGGGATACAGGTTCAGGGCATATTTTTGTGGAGTTCTGCATTGGTACGTTCCAGTGAGACAGGGAGGTTATGTAGGTGTACATGTTCCGTGCATATTTGTGTGGAGTTCTGCATTGGTACATTCCAGTGAGACATGGAGGTTATGCAGGGGTACAGGTTTAGGGCATATTTATGTGGAGTTCTGCATTGGAACATTCCAGTGAGACACGGAGGATATGGAATGGTACAGGTTCAGGGCATATTTGTGTGGAGTTCTGCATTGGTACGTTCCAGTGAGACAGGGTGTTTATGGAGGCGTACAGGTTCAGGGCATATTTGTGTGGAGTTCTGCATTGGAACATTCCAGTGAGACACGGAGGATATGGAGGGGTGCAGGTTCAGGGCATATTTGTGTGGAGTTCTGCATTGGTACGTTCCAGTGAGACACTGAGGTTATGGAGGGGTACAGGTTCAGGGCATATTTATGTGGAGTTCCGCAGTGGAACATTCCAGTGAGACACGGAGGATATTGAGGGGTACAGTTTCAGGGCATATTTGTGTGGAGTTCTGCATTGGTACGTTCCAGTGAGACAGGGATGTTATGGAGGGGTACAGTTTCAGGGCATATTTGTGTGGAGTTCTGCATTGGTACATTCCAGAGAGACACGGAGGATATGGAGGGATTACAGGTTCATGGCATATTTGTGTGTAGTACTTCATTGATACGTTACAGTGAGACAGGTAGGTTTTGGAGCGTACATGTTCAGGGCATATTTTTGTGGAGTTCTGCTTTGGTACGTTCCAGTGAGACAGGGAGGTTATGTAGGTGTACATGTTCCGTGCATATTTGTGTGTTTTTCTGCATTGGTACGTTCCAGTGAGAAAGGGAGGTTATGGAGGGGTACAGTTTCAGGGCATATTTATGTGGATTTCTGCATTGGTACGTTCCCGTGAGACAGGGTGGTTATGGAGGGGTACAGGTTCAGGGCATATTTCTGTGGAGTTCTGCATTGGAACATTCCAGTGAGACACGGAGGATATGGAGGGGTGCAGGTTCAGGGCATATTTGTGTGGAGTTCTGCATTGGTACGTTCCAGTGAGACACTGAGGTTATGGAGGGGTACAGGTTCAGGGCATATTTATGTGGAGTTCCGCAGTGGAACATTCCAGTGAGACACGGAGGATATTGAGGGGTACAGTTTCAGGGCATATTTGTGTGGAGTTCTGCATTGGTACGTTCCAGTGAGACAGGGATGTTATGGAGGGGTACAGTTTCAGGGCATATTTGTGTGGAGTTCTGCATTGGTACATTCCAGTGAGACACGGAGTATATGTAGGGATACAGGTTCATGGCATATTTGTGTGTAGTACTTCATTGATACGTTACAGTGAGACAGGTAGGTTTTGGAGCGTACATGTTCAGGGCATATTTTTGTGGAGTTCTGCATTGGTACGTTCCAGTGAGACAGGGAGGTTATGGAGGTGTACAGGTTCACCGCATATTTGTGTGGAGTTCTGCATTGGTACGTTCCAGTGAGACAGGGAGGTTATGTAGGTGTACATGTTCCGTGCATATTTGTGTGTTTTTCTGCATTGGTACGTTCCAGTGAGAAAGGGAGGTTATGGAGGGGTACAGTTTCAGGGCATATTTATGTGGATTTCTGCATTGGTACGTTCCCGTGAGACAGGGTGGTTATGGAGGGGTACAGGTTCAGGGCTTATTTCTGTGGAGTTCTGCATTGGAACATTCCAGTGAGACACGGAGGATATGGAGGGGTGCAGGTTCAGGGCATATTTGTGTGGAGTTCTGCATTGGAACGTTCCAGTGAGACAGGTAGGTTTTGGAGCGTGCAGGTTCAGGGCATATTTTTGTGGAGTTCTGCATTGGTACGTTCCAGTGAGACGGAGTTTATGGAGGGGTACAGTTTCAGGGAATTTTTGTGTGGAGTTCTGCATTGGTACATTCCAGTGAGACAGGGAGGTTATGTAGGTGTACATGTTCCGTGCATATTTGTGTGTTTTTCTGCATTGGTACGTTCCAGTGAGAAAGGGAGGTTATGGAGGGGTACAGTTTCAGGGCATATTTATGTGGATTTCTGCATTGGTACGTTCCCGTGAGACAGGGTGGTTATGGAGGGGTACAGGTTCAGGGCATATTTGTATGGAGTTCTGCATTGGTACATTCTACTGAGACAGGGAGGTTATGGAGTGTACATATTCAGGGCATATTTTTGTGGAGTTCTGCATTGGTACGTTCCAGTGAGACAGGGTGTTTATGGAGGCGTACAGGTTCAGGGCATATTTGTGTGGAGTTCTGCATTGGTACATTCCACTGAGACACGGAGGATATGGAGGGATACAGGTTCATGGCATATTTGTGCGGAGTTCTTCATTGGTACGTTCCAGTGTGACAGGTAGGTTTTGGAGCGTACAGGTTCAGGGCATATTTGTATGGAGTTATGCATTGGTACATTCTACTGAGACAGGGAGGTTATGGAGGGGTACAGTTTCAGGGCATATTTGTGTGGAGTTCTGCATTGGTACATTCCAGTGAGACACGGAGGATATGGAGGGATACAGGTTCATGGCATATTTGTGCGGAGTTCTTCATTGGTACGTTCCAGTGTGACAGGTAGGTTTTGGAGCGTACAGGTTCAGGGCATATTTGTATGGAGTTATGCATTGGTACATTCTACTGAGACAGGGAGGTTATGGAGGGGTACAGTTTCAGGGCATATTTGTGTGGAGTTCTGCATTGGTACGTTCCAGTGAGACAGGGAGGTTATGGAGGGTTTACAGGTTCAGGGCATATTTGTGTGGAGTTCTGCATTGGAACATTCCAGTGAGACACGGAGGATATGGAGGGATACAGGTTCAGGGCATATTTTTGTGGAGTTCTGCATTGGTACGTTCCAGTGAGACAGGGAGGTTATGTAGGTGTACATATTCCGTGCATATTTGTGTGGAGTTCTGCATTGGTACATTCCAGTGAGACATGGAGGTTATGCAGGGGTACAGGTTTAGGGCATATTTATGTGGAGTTCTGCATTGGAACATTCCAGTGAGACACGGAGGATATGGAATGGTACAGGTTCAGGGCATATTTGTGTGGAGTTCTGCATTGGTACGTTCCAGTGAGACAGGGTGTTTATGGAGGCGTACAGGTTCAGGGCATATTTGTGTGGAGTTCTGCATTGGAACATTCCAGTGAGACACGGAGGATATGGAGGGGTGCAGGTTCAGGGCATATTTGTGTGGAATTCTGCATTGGTACGTTCCAGTGAGACAGGGAGGTTATGTAGGTGTACATGTTCCGTGCATATTTGTGTGTTTTTCTGCATTGGTACGTTCCAGTGAGAAAGGGAGGTTATGGAGGGGTACAGTTTCAGGGCATATTTATGTGTATTTCTGCATTGGTACGTTCCCGTGAGACAGGGTGGTTATGGAGGGGTACAGGTTCAGGGCATATTTCTGTGGAGTTCTGCATTGGAACATTCCAGTGAGACACGGAGGATATGGAGGGGTGCAGGTTCAGGGCATATTTGTGTGGAGTTCTGCATTGGTACGTTCCAGTGAGACACTGTGGTTATGGAGGGGTACAGGTTCAGGGCATATTTATGTGGAGTTCCGCAGTGGAACATTCCAGTGAGACACGGAGGATATTGAGGGGTACAGTTTCAGGGCATATTTGTGTGGAGTTCTGCATTGGTACGTTCCAGTGAGACAGGGATGTTATGGAGGGGTACAGTTTCAGGGCATATTTGTGTGGAGTTCTGCATTGGTACATTCCAGTGAGACACGGAGTATATGTAGGGATACAGGTTCATGGCATATTTGTGTGTAGTACTTCATTGATACGTTACAGTGAGACAGGCAGGTTTTGGAGCGTACATGTTCAGGGCATATTTTTGTGGAGTTCTGCATTGGTACGTTCCAGTGAGACAGGGAGGTTATGGAGGGGTACAGGTTCACGGCATATTTGTGTGGAGTTCTGCATTGGTACGTTCCAGTGAGACAGGGAGGTTATGTAGGTGTACATGTTCCGTGCATATTTGTGTGTTTTTCTGCATTGGTACGTTCCAGTGAGAAAGGGAGGTTATGGAGGGGTACAGTTTCAGGGCATATTTATGTGGATTTCTGCATTGGTACGTTCCCGTGAGACAGGGTGGTTATGGAGGGGTACAGGTTCAGGGCATATTTCTGTGGAGTTCTGCATTGGAACATTCCAGTGAGACACGGAGGATATGGAGGGGTGCAGGTTCAGGGCATATTTGTGTGGAGTTCTGCATTGGTACGTTCCAGTGAGACAGGTAGGTTTTGGAGCGTACAGGTTCAGGGCATATTTTTGTGGAGTTCTGCATTGGTACGTTCCAGTGAGACGGAGTTTATGGAGGGGTACAGTTTCAGGGAATTTTTGTGTGGAGTTCTGCATTGGTACATTCCAGTGAGACAGGGAGGTTATGGAGGGGTACAGGTTCAGGGCATATTTCTGTGGAGTTCTGCATTGAAACATTCCAGTGAGACACGGAGGATATGGAGGGGTGCAGGTTCAGGGCATATTTGTGTGGAGTTCTGCAATGGTACGTGCCAGTGAGACAGGGAGTTTATGGAGGGCTACAGTTTCAGGGCATTTTTGTGTGGAGTTCTGCATTGGTACATTCCAGTGAGACAGGGTGGTTATGGAGGGGTACAGGTTCAGGGCATATTTCTGTGGAGTTCTGCATTGAAACATTCCAGTGAGACACGGAGGATATGGAGGGGTGCAGGTTCAGGGCATATTTCTGTGGAGTTCTGCATTGGTACGTTCCAGTGAGACAGGTAGGTTTTGGAGCGTACAGGTTCAGGGCATATTTTTGTGGAGTTCTGCATTGGTACGTTCCAGTGAGACGGAGTTTATGGAGGGGTACAGTTTCAGGGAATTTTTGTGTGGAGTTCTGCATTGGTACATTCCAGTGAGACAGGGAGGTTATGTAGGTGTACATGTTCCGTGCATATTTGTGTGTTTTTCTGCATTGGTACGTTCCAGTGAGAAAGGGAGGTTATGGAGGGGTACAGTTTCAGGGCATATTTATGTGGATTTCTGCATTGGTACGTTCCCGTGAGACAGGGTGGTTATGGAGGGGTACAGGTTCAGGGCATATTTGTATGGAGTTCTGCATTGGTACATTCTACTGAGACAGGGAGGTTATGGAGTGTACATATTCAGGGCATATTTTTGTGGAGTTCTGCATTGGTACGTTCCAGTGAGACAGGGTGTTTATGGAGGCGTACAGGTTCAGGGCATATTTGTGTGGAGTTCTGCATTGGTACATTCCACTGAGACACGGAGGATATGGAGGGATACAGGTTCATGGCATATTTGTGCGGAGTTCTTCATTGGTACGTTCCAGTGTGACAGGTAGGTTTTGGAGCGTACAGGTTCAGGGCATATTTGTATGGAGTTATGCATTGGTACATTCTACTGAGACAGGGAGGTTATGGAGGGGTACAGTTTCAGGGCATATTTGTGTGGAGTTCTGCATTGGTACATTCCAGTGAGACACGGAGGATATGGAGGGATACAGGTTCATGGCATATTTGTGCGGAGTTCTTCATTGGTACGTTCCAGTGTGACAGGTAGGTTTTGGAGCGTACAGGTTCAGGGCATATTTGTATGGAGTTATGCATTGGTACATTCTACTGAGACAGGGAGGTTATGGAGGGGTACAGTTTCAGGGCATATTTGTGTGGAGTTCTGCATTGGTACGTTCCAGTGAGACAGGGAGGTTATGGAGGGTTTACAGGTTCAGGGCATATTTGTGTGGAGTTCTGCATTGGAACATTCCAGTGAGACACGGAGGATATGGAGGGATACAGGTTCAGGGCATATTTTTGTGGAGTTCTGCATTGGTACGTTCCAGTGAGACAGGGAGGTTATGTAGGTGTACATATTCCGTGCATATTTGTGTGGAGTTCTGCATTGGTACATTCCAGTGAGACATGGAGGTTATGCAGGGGTACAGGTTTAGGGCATATTTATGTGGAGTTCTGCATTGGAACATTCCAGTGAGACACGGAGGATATGGAATGGTACAGGTTCAGGGCATATTTGTGTGGAGTTCTGCATTGGTACGTTCCAGTGAGACAGGGTGTTTATGGAGGCGTACAGGTTCAGGGCATATTTGTGTGGAGTTCTGCATTGGAACATTCCAGTGAGACACGGAGGATATGGAGGGGTGCAGGTTCAGGGCATATTTGTGTGGAATTCTGCATTGGTACGTTCCAGTGAGACAGGGAGGTTATGTAGGTGTACATGTTCCGTGCATATTTGTGTGTTTTTCTGCATTGGTACGTTCCAGTGAGAAAGGGAGGTTATGGAGGGGTACAGTTTCAGGGCATATTTATGTGTATTTCTGCATTGGTACGTTCCCGTGAGACAGGGTGGTTATGGAGGGGTACAGGTTCAGGGCATATTTCTGTGGAGTTCTGCATTGGAACATTCCAGTGAGACACGGAGGATATGGAGGGGTGCAGGTTCAGGGCATATTTGTGTGGAGTTCTGCATTGGTACGTTCCAGTGAGACACTGTGGTTATGGAGGGGTACAGGTTCAGGGCATATTTATGTGGAGTTCCGCAGTGGAACATTCCAGTGAGACACGGAGGATATTGAGGGGTACAGTTTCAGGGCATATTTGTGTGGAGTTCTGCATTGGTACGTTCCAGTGAGACAGGGATGTTATGGAGGGGTACAGTTTCAGGGCATATTTGTGTGGAGTTCTGCATTGGTACATTCCAGTGAGACACGGAGTATATGTAGGGATACAGGTTCATGGCATATTTGTGTGTAGTACTTCATTGATACGTTACAGTGAGACAGGCAGGTTTTGGAGCGTACATGTTCAGGGCATATTTTTGTGGAGTTCTGCATTGGTACGTTCCAGTGAGACAGGGAGGTTATGGAGGGGTACAGGTTCACGGCATATTTGTGTGGAGTTCTGCATTGGTACGTTCCAGTGAGACAGGGAGGTTATGTAGGTGTACATGTTCCGTGCATATTTGTGTGTTTTTCTGCATTGGTACGTTCCAGTGAGAAAGGGAGGTTATGGAGGGGTACAGTTTCAGGGCATATTTATGTGGATTTCTGCATTGGTACGTTCCCGTGAGACAGGGTGGTTATGGAGGGGTACAGGTTCAGGGCATATTTCTGTGGAGTTCTGCATTGGAACATTCCAGTGAGACACGGAGGATATGGAGGGGTGCAGGTTCAGGGCATATTTGTGTGGAGTTCTGCATTGGTACGTTCCAGTGAGACAGGTAGGTTTTGGAGCGTACAGGTTCAGGGCATATTTTTGTGGAGTTCTGCATTGGTACGTTCCAGTGAGACGGAGTTTATGGAGGGGTACAGTTTCAGGGAATTTTTGTGTGGAGTTCTGCATTGGTACATTCCAGTGAGACAGGGAGGTTATGGAGGGGTACAGGTTCAGGGCATATTTCTGTGGAGTTCTGCATTGAAACATTCCAGTGAGACACGGAGGATATGGAGGGGTGCAGGTTCAGGGCATATTTGTGTGGAGTTCTGCAATGGTACGTGCCAGTGAGACAGGGAGTTTATGGAGGGCTACAGTTTCAGGGCATTTTTGTGTGGAGTTCTGCATTGGTACATTCCAGTGAGACAGGGTGGTTATGGAGGGGTACAGGTTCAGGGCATATTTCTGTGGAGTTCTGCATTGAAACATTCCAGTGAGACACGGAGGATATGGAGGGGTGCAGGTTCAGGGCATATTTCTGTGGAGTTCTGCATTGGTACGTTCCAGTGAGACAGGTAGGTTTTGGAGCGTACAGGTTCAGGGCATATTTTTGTGGAGTTCTGCATTGGTACGTTCCAGTGAGACAGGGAGGTTATGGAGGGGTACAGGTTCAGGGCATATTTATGTGCATTTCTGCATTGGTACGTTCCCGTGAGACAGGGTGGTTATGGAGGGGTACAGGTTCAGGGCATATTTTTGTGGAGTTCTGCAATGGTACGTTCCAGTGAGACAGGGAGGTTATGGAGGGGTACAGGTTCAGGGCATATTTCTGTGGAGTTCTGCATTGAAACATTCCAGTGAGACACGGAGGATATGGAGGGGTGCAGGTTCAGGGCATATTTGTGTGGAGTTCTGCAATGGTACGTGCCAGTGAGACAGGGAGTTTATGGAGGGCTACAGTTTCAGGGCATTTTTGTGTGGAGTTCTGCATTGGTACATTCCAGTGAGACAGGGTGGTTAAGGAGGGGTACAGGTTCAGGGCATATTTCTGTGGAGTTCTGCATTGAAACATTCCAGTGAGACACGGAGGATATGGAGGGGTGCAGGTTCAGGGCATATTTCTGTGGAGTTCTGCATTGGTACGTTCCAGTGAGACAGGTAGGTTTTGGAGCGTACAGGTTCAGGGCATATTTTTGTGGAGTTCTGCATTGGTACGTTCCAGTGAGACAGGGAGGTTATGGAGGGGTACAGGTTCAGGGCATATTTATGTGCATTTCTGCATTGGTACGTTCCCGTGAGACAGGGTGGTTATGGAGGGGTACAGGTTCAGGGCATATTTTTGTGGAGTTCTGCAATGGTACGTTCCAGTGAGACAGGGAGTTTATGGAGGGGTACAGTTTCAGGGCATTTTTGTGTGGAGTTCTGCATTGGTACATTCCAGTGAGACAGGGAGGTTATGGAGGGGTACAGGTTCAGGGCATATTTCTGAGGAGTTCTGCATTGGAACATTCCAGTGAGACACGGAGGATATGGAGGGGTGCAGGTTCAGGGCATATTTGTGTGGAGTTCTGCATTGGTACGTTCCAGTGAGACAGGTAGGTTTTGGAGCGTACAGGTTCAGGGCATATTTTTGTGGAGTTCTGCATTGGTACGTTCCAGTGAGACAGGGAGGTTATGGAGGGGTACAGGTTCAGGGCATATTTTTGTGGAGTTCTGCATTGGTACGTTCCCGTGAGACAGGGAGTTTATGGAGGGGTACAGGTTCAGGGCATATTTTGTGGAGTTTTGCAATGGTACGTTCCAGAGAGACAGGGAGTTTATGGAGGGGTACAGTTTCAGGGCATATTTGTGTGGAGTTCTGCATTGGTACGTTCCACTGAGACAGGGAGGTTATGTAGGTGTACATGTTCAGGGCATATTTGTTTGTTTTTCTGCATTGGTACGTTCCCGTGAGAAAGGGAGGTTATGGAGGGGTACAGTTTCAGGGCATATTTATGTGGAGTTCTGCATTGGTACGTTCCAGTGAGACACTGAGGTTATGGAGGTGTACAGGTTCAGGGCATATTTATGTGGAGTTCCGCAGTGGAACATTCCAGTGAGACACGGAGGATATTGAGTGGTACAGTTTCAGGGCATATTTTTGTGGAGATCTGCATTGGTAAGTTCCAGTGAGACAGGTAGGTTTTGGAGCGTACAGGTTCAGGGCATATTTTTGTGGAGTTCTGCATTGGTACGTTCCAGTGAGACAGGGAGGTTATGTAGGTGTACATGTTCCGTGCATATTTGTGTGTTTTTCTGCATTGGTACGTTCCAGTCAGAAAGGGAGGTTATGGAGGGGTACAGTTTCAGGGCATATTTATGTGGATTTCTGCATTGGTACATTCCAGTGAGACACGGAAGATATGGAGGGATACAGGTTCATGGCATATTTGTGCGGAGTTCTTCATTGGTACGTTCCAGTGTGACAGGTAGGTTTTGGAGCGTACAGGTTCAGGGCATATTTGTATGGAGTTATGCATTGGTACATTCTACTGAGACAGGGAGGTTATGGAGGGTACATATTCAGGGCATATTTTTGTGGAGTTCTGTATTGGTACGTTCCAGTGAGACAGGGAGGTTATGGAGGGGTACAGTTTCAGGGCATATTTGTGTGGAGTTCTGCATTGGTACGTTCCAGTGAGACAGGGAGGTTATGGAGGGTTTACAGGTTCAGGGCATATTTGTGTGGAGTTCTGCATTGGAACATTCCAGTGAGACACGGAGGATATGGAGGGATACAGGTTCAGGGCATATTTTTGAGGAGTTCTGCATTGGTACGTTCCAGTGAGACAGGGAGGTTATGTAGGTGTACATATTCCGTGCATATTTGTGTGGAGTTCTGCATTGGTACATTCCAGTGAGACATGGAGGTTATGCAGGGGTACAGGTTTAGGGCATATTTATGTGGAGTTCTGCATTGGAACATTCCAGTGAGACACGGAGGATATGGAATGGTACAGGTTCAGGGCATATTTGTGTGGAGTTCTGCATTGGTACGTTCCAGTGAGACAGGGTGTTTATGGAGGCGTACAGGTTCAGGGCATATTTGTGTGGAGTTCTGCATTGGAACATTCCAGTGAGACACGGAGGATATGGAGGGGTGCAGGTTCAGGGCATATTTGTGTGGAATTCTGCATTGGTACGTTCCAGTGAGACAGGGAGGTTATGTAGGTGTACATGTTCCGTGCATATTTGTGTGTTTTTCTGCATTGGTACGTTCCAGTGAGAAAGGGAGGTTATGGAGGGGTACAGTTTCAGGGCATATTTATGTGGATTTCTGCATTGGTACGTTCCCGTGAGACAGGGTGGTTATGGAGGGGTACAGGTTCAGGGCATATTTCTGTGGAGTTCCGCAGTGGAACATTCCAGTGAGACACGGAGGATATTGAGGGGTACAGTTTCAGGGCATATTTGTGTGGAGTTCTGCATTGGTACGTTCCAGTGAGACAGGGATGTTATGGAGGGGTACAGTTTCAGGGCATATTTGTGTGGAGTTCTGCATTGGTACATTCCAGTGAGACACGGAGTATATGTAGGGATACAGGTTCATGGCATATTTGTGTGTAGTACTTCATTGATACGTTACAGTGAGACAGGTAGGTTTTGGAGCGTACATGTTCAGGGCATATTTTTGTGGAGTTCTGCATTGGTACGTTCCAGTGAGACAGGGAGGTTATGGAGGGGTACAGGTTCACGGCATATTTGTGTGGAGTTCTGCATTGGTACGTTCCAGTGAGACAGGGAGGTTATGCAGGTGTACATGTTCCGTGCATATTTGTGTGTTTTTCTGCATTGGTACGTTCCAGTGAGAAAGGGAGGTTATGGAGGGGTACAGTTTCAGGGCATATTTATGTGGATTTCTGCATTGGTACGTTCCCGTGAGACAGGGTGGTTATGGAGGGGTACAGGTTCAGGGCATATTTCTGTGGAGTTCTGCATTGGAACATTCCAGTGAGACACGGAGGATATGGAGGGGTGCAGGTTCAGGGCATATTTGTGTGGAGTTCTGCATTGGTACGTTCCAGTGAGACAGGTAGGTTTTGGAGCGTACAGGTTCAGGGCATATTTTTGTGGAGTTCTGCATTGGTACGTTCCAGTGAGACGGAGTTTATGGAGGGGTACAGTTTCAGGGAATTTTTGTGTGGAGTTCTGCATTGGTACATTCCAGTGAGACAGGGAGGTTATGGAGGGGTACAGGTTCAGGGCATATTTCTGTGGAGTTCTGCATTGAAACATTCCAGTGAGACACGGAGGATATGGAGGGGTGCAGGTTCAGGGCATATTTGTGTGGAGTTCTGCAATGGTACGTGCCAGTGAGACAGGGAGTTTATGGAGGGCTACAGTTTCAGGGCATTTTTGTGTGGAGTTCTGCATTGGTACATTCCAGTGAGACAGGGTGGTTATGGAGGGGTACAGGTTCAGGGCATATTTCTGTGGAGTTCTGCATTGAAACATTCCAGTGAGACACGGAGGATATGGAGGGGTGCAGGTTCAGGGCATATTTCTGTGGAGTTCTGCATTGGTACGTTCCAGTGAGACAGGTAGGTTTTGGAGCGTACAGGTTCAGGGCATATTTTTGTGGAGTTCTGCATTGGTACGTTCCAGTGAGACAGGGAGGTTATGGAGGGGTACAGGTTCAGGGCATATTTATGTGCATTTCTGCATTGGTACGTTCCCGTGAGACAGGGTGGTTATGGAGGGGTACAGGTTCAGGGCATATTTTTGTGGAGTTCTGCAATAGTACGTTCCAGTGAGACAGGGAGGTTATGGAGGGGTACAGGTTCAGGGCATATTTCTGTGGAGTTCTGCATTGAAACATTCCAGTGAGACACGGAGGATATGGAGGGGTGCAGGTTCAGGGCATATTTGTGTGGAGTTCTGCAATGGTACGTGCCAGTGAGACAGGGAGTTTATGGAGGGCTACAGTTTCAGGGCATTTTTGTGTGGAGTTCTTCATTGGTACATTCCAGTGAGACAGGGTGGTTAAGGAGGGGTACAGGTTCAGGGCATATTTCTGTGGAGTTCTGCATTGAAACATTCCAGTGAGACACGGAGGATATGGAGGGGTGCAGGTTCAGGGCATATTTCTGTGGAGTTCTGCATTGGTACGTTCCAGTAAGACAGGTAGGTTTTGGAGCGTACAGGTTCAGGGCATATTTTTGTGGAGTTCTGCATTGGTACGTTCCAGTGAGACAGGGAGGTTATGGAGGGGTACAGGTTCAGGGCATATTTATGTGCATTTCTGCTTTGGTACGTTCCCGTGAGACAGGGTGGTTATGGAGGGGTACAGGTTCAGGGCATATTTTTGTGGAGTTCTGCAATGGTACGTTCCAGTGAGACAGGGAGTTTATGGAGGGGTACAGTTTCAGGGCATTTTTGTGTGGAGTTCTGCATTGGTACATTCCAGTGAGACAGGGAGGTTATGGAGGGGTACAGGTTCAGGGCATATTTCTGAGGAGTTCTGCATTGGAACATTCCAGTGAGACACGGAGGATATGGAGGGGTGCAGGTTCAGGGCATATTTGTGTGGAGTTCTGCATTGGTACGTTCCAGTGAGACAGGTAGGTTTTGGAGCGTACAGGTTCAGGGCATATTTTTGTGGAGTTCTGCATTGGTACGTTCCAGTGAGACAGGGAGGTTATGGAGGGGTACAGGTTCAGGGCATATTTTTGTGGAGTTCTGCATTGGTACGTTCCCGTGAGACAGGGAGTTTATGGAGGGGTACAGGTTCAGGGCATATTTTGTGGAGTTTTGCAATGGTACGTTCCAGAGAGACAGGGAGTTTATGGAGGGGTACAGTTTCAGGGCATATTTGTGTGGAGTTCTGCATTGGTACGTTCCACTGAGACAGGGAGGTTATGTAGGTGTACATGTTCAGGGCATATTTGTTTGTTTTTCTGCATTGGTACGTTCCCGTGAGAAAGGGAGGTTATGGAGGGGTACAGTTTCAGGGCATATTTATGTGGAGTTCTGCATTGGTACGTTCCAGTGAGACACTGAGGTTATGGAGGTGTACAGGTTCAGGGCATATTTATGTGGAGTTCCGCAGTGGAACATTCCAGTGAGACACGGAGGATATTGAGTGGTACAGTTTCAGGGCATATTTGTGTGGAGTTCTGCATTGGTAAGTTCCAGTGAGACAGGTAGGTTTTGGAGCGTACAGGTTCAGGGCATATTTTTGTGGAGTTCTGCATTGGTACGTTCCAGTGAGACAGGGAGGTTATGTAGGTGTACATGTTCCGTGCATATTTGTGTGTTTTTCTGCATTGGTACGTTCCAGTCAGAAAGGGAGGTTATGGAGGGGTACAGTTTCAGGGCATATTTATGTAGATTTCTGCATTGGTACGTTCCCGTGAGACAGGGAGTTTATGGAGGTGTACAGTTTCCGGGCATTTTTGTGTGGAGTTCTGCATTGGTACATTCCAGTGAGACAGGGAGGTTATGGAGGGGTACAGGTTCAGGGCATATTTATGTGGATTTCTGCATTGGTACGTTCCCGTGAGACAGGGTGGTTATGGAGGGGTACAGGTTCAGGGCATATTTCTGTGGAGTTCTGCATTGGAACATTCCAGTGAGACACGGAGGATATGGAGGGGTGCAGGTTCAGGGCATATTTGTGTGGAGTTCTGCATTGGTACGTTCCAGTGAGACACTGAGGTTATGGAGGGGTACAGGTTCAGGGCATATTTATGTGGAGTTCCGCAGTGGAACATTCCAGTGAGACACGGAGGATATTGAGGGGTACAGTTTCAGGGCATATTTGTGTGGAGTTCTGCATTGGTACGTTCCAGTGAGACAGGGATGTTATGGAGGGGTACAGTTTCAGGGCATATTTGTGTGGAGTTCTGCATTGGTACATTCCAGTGAGACACGGAGTATATGTAGGGATACAGGTTCATGGCATATTTGTGTGTAGTACTTCATTGATACGTTACAGTGAGACAGGTAGGTTTTGGAGCGTACATGTTCAGGGCATATTTTTGTGGAGTTCTGCATTGGTACGTTCCAGTGAGACAGGGAGGTTATGGAGGGGTACAGGTTCACGGCATATTTGTGTGGAGTTCTGCATTGGTACGTTCCAGTGAGACAGGGAGGTTATGTAGGTGTACATGTTCCGTGCATATTTGTGTGTTTTTCTGCATTGGTACGTTCCAGTGAGAAAGGGAGGTTATGGAGGGGTACAGTTTCAGGGCATATTTATGTGGATTTCTGCATTGGTACGTTCCCGTGAGACAGGGTGGTTATGGAGGGGTACAGGTTCAGGGCATATTTCTGTGGAGTTCTGCATTGGAACATTCCAGTGAGACACGGAGGATATGGAGGGGTGCAGGTTCAGGGCATATTTGTGTGGAGTTCTGCATTGGTACGTTCCAGTGAGACAGGTAGGTTTTGGAGCGTACAGGTTCAGGGCATATTTTTGTGGAGTTCTGCATTGGTACGTTCCAGTGAGACGGAGTTTATGGAGGGGTACAGTTTCAGGGAATTTTTGTGTGGAGTTCTGCATTGGTACATTCCAGTGAGACAGGGAGGTTATGGAGGGGTACAGGTTCAGGGCATATTTCTGTGGAGTTCTGCATTGAAACATTCCAGTGAGACACGGAGGATATGGAGGGGTGCAGGTTCAGGGCATATTTGTGTGGAGTTCTGCAATGGTACGTGCCAGTGAGACAGGGAGTTTATGGAGGGCTACAGTTTCAGGGCATTTTTGTGTGGAGTTCTGCATTGGTACATTCCAGTGAGACAGGGTGGTTATGGAGGGGTACAGGTTCAGGGCATATTTCTGTGGAGTTCTGCATTGAAACATTCCAGTGAGACACGGAGGATATGGAGGGGTGCAGGTTCAGGGCATATTTCTGTGGAGTTCTGCATTGGTACGTTCCAGTGAGACAGGTAGGTTTTGGAGCGTACAGGTTCAGGGCATATTTTTGTGGAGTTCTGCATTGGTACGTTCCAGTGAGACAGGGAGGTTATGGAGGGGTACAGGTTCAGGGCATATTTATGTGCATTTCTGCATTGGTACGTTCCCGTGAGACAGGGTGGTTATGGAGGGGTACAGGTTCAGGGCATATTTTTGTGGAGTTCTGCAATGGTACGTTCCAGTGAGACAGGGAGGTTATGGAGGGGTACAGGTTCAGGGCATATTTCTGTGGAGTTCTGCATTGAAACATTCCAGTGAGACACGGAGGATATGGAGGGGTGCAGGTTCAGGGCATATTTGTGTGGAGTTCTGCAATGGTACGTGCCAGTGAGACAGGGAGTTTATGGAGGGCTACAGTTTCAGGGCATTTTTGTGTGGAGTTCTGCATTGGTACATTCCAGTGAGACAGGGTGGTTAAGGAGGAGTACAGGTTCAGGGCATATTTCTGTGGAGTTCTGCATTGAAACATTCCAGTGAGACACGGAGGATATGGAGGGGTGCAGGTTCAGGGCATATTTCTGTGGAGTTCTGCATTGGTACGTTCCAGTGAGACAGGTAGGTTTTGGAGCGTACAGGTTCAGGGCATATTTTTGTGGAGTTCTGCATTGGTACGTTCCAGTGAGACAGGGAGGTTATGGAGGGGTACAGGTTCAGGGCATATTTATGTGCATTTCTGCTTTGGTACGTTCCCGTGAGACAGGGTGGTTATGGAGGGGAACAGGTTCAGGGCATATTTTTGTGGAGTTCTGCAATGGTACGTTCCAGTGAGACAGGGAGGTTATGGAGGGGTACAGTTTCAGGGCATTTTTGTGTGGAGTTCTGCATTGGTACATTCCAGTGAGACAGGGAGGTTATGGAGGGGTGCAGGTTCAGGGCATATTTGTGTGGAGTTCTGCATTGGTACGTTCCAGTGAGACAGGTAGGTTTTGGAGCGTACAGGTTCAGGGCATATTTTTGTGGAGTTCTGCATTGGTACGTTCCAGTGAGACAGGGAGGTTATGGAGGGGTACAGGTTCAGGGCATATTTTTGTGGAGTTCTGCATTGGTACGTTCCCGTGAGACAGGGAGTTTATGGAGGGGTACAGGTTCAGGGCATATTTTGTGGAGTTTTGCAATGGTACGTTCCAGAGAGACAGGGAGTTTATGGAGGGGTACAGTTTCAGGGCATATTTGTGTGGCGTTCTGCATTGGTACGTTCCACTGAGACAGGGAGGTTATGTAGGTGTACATGTTCAGGGCATATTTGTTTGTTTTTCTGCATTGGTACGTTCCCGTGAGAAAGGGAGGTTATGGAGGGGTACAGTTTCAGGGCATATTTATGTGGAGTTCTGCATTGGTACGTTCCAGTGAGACACTGAGGTTATGGAGGTGTACAGGTTCAGGGCATATTTATGTGGAGTTCCGCAGTGGAACATTCCAGTGAGACACGGAGGATATTGAGTGGTACAGTTTCAGGGCATATTTGTGTGGAGTTCTGCATTGGTAAGTTCCAGTGAGACAGGTAGGTTTTGGAGCGTACAGGTTCAGGGCATATTTTTGTGGAGTTCTGCATTGGTACGTTCCAGTGAGACAGGGAGGTTATGTAGGTGTACATGTTCCGTGCATATTTGTGTGTTTTTCTGCATTGGTACGTTCCAGTCAGAAAGGGAGGTTATGGAGGGGTACAGTTTCAGGGCATATTTATGTGGATTTCTGCATTGGTACGTTCCCGTGAGACAGGGAGTTTATGGAGGTGTACAGTTTCCGGGCATTTTTGTGTGGAGTTCTGCATTGGTACATTCCAGTGAGACAGGGAGGTTATGGAGGGGTACAGGTTCAGGGCATATTTATGTGGAGTTCTGCATTGGAACATTCCAGTGAGACACGGAGGATATGGAGGTGTGCAGGTTCAGGGCATATTTGTGTGGAGTTCTGCATTGGTACGTTCCAGTGAGACACTGAGGTCATGGAGGGGTACAGGTTCAGGGCATATTTATGTGGAGTTCCGCAGTGGAACATTCCAGTGAGACACGGAAAATATTGAGGGGTACAGTTTCAGGGCATATTTGTGTGGAGTTCTGCTTTGGTACGTTCCAGTGAGACACGGAGGATATGGAGGGATACAGGTTCATGACATATTTGTGCGGAATTCTTCATTGGTACATTCCAGTGTGACAGGAAGATTTTGGAGCGTACAGGTTCTGAGCATATTTGTATGGAGTGCTGCATTGGTACATTCTACTGAGACAGGGAGGTTATGGAGGGGTACGGTTTCAGGGCATATTTGTGTGGAGTTCTGTATTGGTACGTTCCAGTGAGACAGGTCGGTTTTGGAGCGTACAGGTTCAGGGCATATTTTTGTGGACTTCTGCATTGGTACGTTCCAGTGAGACAGGGAGGTTATGGAGGGGTACAGGTTCAGGGAATATTTGTGTGGAGTTCTGCATTGGTACGTTGCAGTGAGACAGGGAGGTTATGTAGGTGTACATGTTCCGTGCATATTTGTGTGTTTTTCTGCATTGGTACGTTCCAGTGAGAAAGGGAGGTTATGGAGGGGTACAGTTTCAGGGCATATTTATGTGGATTTCTGCATTGGTACGTTCCCGTGAGACAGGGAGGTTATTGAGGGGTACAGGTTCAGGGGATATTTGTGTGGAGTTCTGCATTGGTACGTTCCAGTGAGACACTGAGGTTATGGAGGTGTACAGGTTCAGGGCATATTTATGTGGAGTTCCGCAGTGGAACATTCCAGTGAGACACGGAGGATATTGAGGGGTACAGTTTCAGGGCATATTTGTGTGGAGTTCTGCATTGGTACGTTCCAGTGAGACAGGGTGGTTATGGAGGCGTACAGGTTCAGGGCATATTTGTGTGGAGTTCTGCATTGGTACATTCTACTGAGACAGGGAGGTTATGGAGTGTACATATTCAGGGCATATTTGTGTGGAGTTCTGCATTGGTACATTCCAGTGAGACACGGAGGATATGGAGGGATTCAGGTTCTTGGCATATTTGTGTGTAGTACTTCATTGATACGTTACAGTGAGACAGGTAGGTTTTGGAGCGTACATGTTCAGGGCATATTTTTGTGGAGTTCTGCATTGGTACGTTCCAGTGAGACAGGGAGGTTATGGAGGGGTACAGGTTCAGGGCATATTTGTGTGGAGTTCTGCATTGGTACATTCCAGTGAGACAGGGAGGTTATGTAGGTGTACATGTTCCGTGCATATTTGTGTGTATTTCTGCATTGGTACGTTCCAGTGAGAAAGGGAGGTTATGCAGGGGTACAGTTTCAGGGCATATTTATGTGGATTTCTGCATTGGTACGTTCCCGTGAGACAGGGTGGTTATGGAGTGGTACAGGTTCAGGGCATATTTTTGTGGAGTTCTGCAATGGTACGTTCCAGTGAGACAGGGAGGATATGGAGGGGTACAGTTTCAGGGCATTTTTGTGTGGAGTTCTGCATTGGTACATTCCAGTGAGACAGGGAGGTTATGTAGGGGTACAGGTTCAGGGCATATATCTGTGGAGTTCTGCATTGGAACATTCCAGTGAGACACGGAGGATATGGAGGGGTGCAGGTTCAGGGCATATTTGTGTGGAGTTCTGCATTGGTACCTTCCAGTGAGACACTGAGGATATGGAGGGGTACAGGTTCAGGGCATATTTATGTGGAGTTCCGCAGTGGAACATTCCAGTGAGACACGGAGGATATTGAGGGGTACAGTTTCAGGGCATATTTGTGTGGAGTTCTGCATTGGTACGTTCCAGTGAGACAGGGTGGTTATGGAGGCGTACAGGTTCAGGGCATATTTGTGTGGAGTTCTGCATTGGTACATTCCAGTGAGACACGGAGGATATGGAGGGATACAGGTTCATGGCATATTTGTGCGGAGTTCTTCATTGGTACGTTCCAGTGTGACAGGTAGGTTTTGGAGCGTGCAGGTTCAGGGCATATTTGTATGGAGTTATGCATTGGTACATTCTACTGAGACAGGGAGGTTATGGAGGGTACATATTCAGGGCATATTTTTGTGGAGTTCTGTATTGGTACGTTCCAGTGAGACAGGGAGGTTATGGAGGGGTACAGTTTCAGGGCATATTTGTGTGGAGTTCTGCATTGGTACGTTCCAGTGAGACAGGGAGGTTATGGAGGGTTTACAGGTTCAGGGCATATTTGTGTGGAGTTCTGCATTGGTACATTCCAGTGGGACACGGCGGATATGGAGGGATACAGGTTCAGGGCATATTTTTGTGGAGTTCTGCATTGGTACGTTCCAGTGAGACAGGGAGGTTATGTAGGTGTACATGTTCCGTGCATATTTGTGTGGAGTTCTGCATTGGTACATTCCAGTGAGACATGGAGGTTATGCAGGGGTACAGGTTTAGGGCATATTTATGTGGAGTCTGCATTGGAACATTCCAGTGAGACACGGAGGATATGGAATGGTACAGGTTCAGGGCATATTTGTGTGGAGTTCTGCATTGGTACGTTCCAGTGAGACAGGGTGTTTATGGAGGCGTACAGGTTCAGGGCATATTTGTGTGGAGTTCTGCATTGGAACATTCCAGTGAGACACGGAGGATATGGAGGGGTGCAGGTTCAGGGCATATTTGTGCGGAGTTCTGCATTGGTACGTTCCAGTGAGACACTGAGGTTATGGAGGGGTACAGGTTCAGGGCATATTTATGTGGAGTTCGGCAGTGGAACATTCCAGTGAGACACGGAGGATATTGAGGGGTACAGTTTCAGGGCATATTTGTGTGGAGTTCTGCATTGGTACGTTCCAGTGAGACAGGGATGTTATGGAGGGTTACAGTTTCAGGGCATATTTGTGTGGAGTTCTGCATTGGTACATTCCAGTGAGACACGGAGGATATGGAGGGATACAGGTTCATGGCATATTTGTGTGTAGTACTTCATTGATACGTTACAGTGAGACAGGTAGGTTTTGGAGCGTACATGTTCAGGGCATATTTTTGTGGAGTTCTGCATTGGTACGTTCCAGTGAGACAGGGAGGTTATGGAGGGGTACAGGTTCAGGGCATATTTGTGTGGAGTTCTGCATTGGTACGTTCCAGTGAGACAGCGAGGTTATGTAGGTGTACATGTTCCGTGCATATTTGTGTGTTTTTCTGCATTGGTACGTTCCAGTGAGAAAGGGAGGTTATGGAGGGGTACAGTTTCAGGGCATATTTATGTGGATTTCTGCATTGGTACGTTCCCGTGAGACAGGGAGTTTATGGAGGGGTACAGTTTCCGGGCATTTTTGTGTGGAGTTCTGCATTGGTACATTCCAGTGAGACAGGGAGGTTATGGAGGGGTACAGGTTCAGGGCATATTTATGTGGAGTTCTGCATTGGAACATTCCAGTGAGACACGGAGGATATGGAGGTGTGCAGGTTCAGGGCATATTTGTGTGGAGTTCTGCATTGGTACGTTCCAGTGAGACACTGAGGTCATGGAGGGGTACAGGTTCAGGGTATATTTTGTGGAGTTTTGCAATGGTACGTTCCAGTGAGACAGGGAGTTTATGGAGGGGTACAGTTTCAGGGCATATTTGTGTGGAGTTCTGCATTGGTACGTTCCACTGAGACAGGGAGGTTATGTAGGTGTACATGTTCAGGGCATATTTGTTTGTTTTTCTGCATTGGTACGTTCCAGTGAGAAAGGGAGGTTATGGAGGGGTACAGTTTCAGAGCATATTTATGTGGAGTTCTGCATTGGTACGTTCCAGTGAGACACTGAGGTTATGGAGTTGTACAGGTTCAGGGCATATTTATGTGGAGTTCCGCAGTGGAACATTCCAGTGAGACACGGAGGATATTGAGTGGTACAGTTTCAGGGCATATTTGTGTGGAGTTCTGCATTGGTAAGTTCCAGTGAGACAGGTAGGTTTTGGAGCGTACAGGTTCAGGGCATATTTTTGTGGAGTTCTGCATTGGTACGTTCCAGTGAGACAGTGAGGTTATGGAGGGGTACAGGTTCAGGGCATATTTGTGTGGAGTTCTGCATTGGTACGTTCCAGTGAGACAGGGAGGTTATGTAGGTGTACATGTTCAGGGCATATTTGTTTGTTTTTCTGCATTGGTACGTTCCAGTGAGAAAGGGAGGTTATGGAGGGGTACAGTTTCAGAGCATATTTATGTGGAGTTCTGCATTGGTACGTTCCCGTGAGACAGGGAGTTTATGGAGGGGTGCAGTTTCCGGGCATTTTTGTGTGGAGTTCTGCATTGGTACATTCCAGTGAGACAGGGAGGTTATGGAGGGGTACAGGTTCAGGGCATATTTATGTGGAGTTCTGCATTGGAACATTCCAGTGAGACACGGAGGATATGGAGGTGTGCAGGTTCAGGGCATATTTGTGTGGAGTTCTGCATTGGTACGTTCCAGTGAGACACTGAGGTCATGGAGGGGTACAGGTTCAGGGCATATTTATGTGGAGTTCCGCAGTGGAACATTCCAGTGAGACACGGAAAATATTGAGGGGTACAGTTTCAGGGCATATTTGTGTGGAGTTCTGCATTGGTACGTTCCAGTGAGACACGGAGGATATGGAGGGATACAGGTTGATGACATATTTGTGCGGAATTCTTCATTGGTACATTCCAGTGTGACAGGAAGATTTTGGAGGGTACAGGTTCTGAGCATATTTGTATGGAGTTCTGCATTGGTACATTCTACTGAGACAGGGAGGTTATGGAGGGGTACAGTTTCAGGGCATATTTGTGTGGAGTTCTGTATTGGTACGTTCCAGTGAGACAGGGAGGTTATGAAGGGGTACAGTTTCAGGGCATATTTGTGTGGAGTTCTGCATTGGAACGTTCCAGTGAGACACGGAGGATATGGAGGGTACAGGTTCATGGCATATTTGTGTGTAGTACTTCATTGGTACGTTCCAGTGAGACAGGTCGGTTTTGGAGCGTACAGGTTCAGGGCATATTTTTGTGGAGTTCTGCATTGGTACGTTCCAGTGAGACAGGGAGGTTATGGAGGGGTACAGGTTCCGGGAATATTTGTGTGGTGTTCTGCATTGGTACGTTGCAGTGAGACAGGGAGGTTATGTAGGTGTACATGTTCCGTGCATATTTGTGTGTTTTTCTGCATTGGTACGTTCCAGTGAGAAAGGGAGGTTATGGAGGGGTACAGTTTCAGGGGATATTTGTGTGGAGTTCTGCATTGGTACGTTCCAGTGAGACACTGAGGTTATGGAGGTGTACAGGTTCAGGGCATATTTATGTGGAGTTCCGCCGTGGAACATTCCAGTGAGACACGGAGGATATTTAGGGGTACAGTTTCAGGGCATATTTGTGTGGAGTTCTGCATTGGTACGTTCCAGTGAGACAGGGTGGTTATGGAGGCGTACAGGTTCAGGGCATATTTGTGTGGAGTTCTGCATTGGTACATTCTACTGAGACAGGGAGGTTATGGAGTGTACATATTCAGGGCATATTTGTGTGGAGTTCTGCATTGGTACATTCCAGTGAGACACGGAGGATATGGAGGGATTCAGGTTCTTGGCATATTTGTGTGTAGTACTTCATTGATACGTTACAGTGAGACAGGTAGGTTTTGGAGCGTACATGTTCAGGGCATATTTTTGTGGAGTTCTGCATTGGTACGTTCCAGTGAGACAGTGAGGTTATGGAGGGGTACAGGTTCAGGGCATATTTGTGTGGAGTTCTGCATTGGTACGTTCCAGTGAGACAGGGAGGTTATGTAGGTGTACATGTTCCGTGCATATTTGTGTGTATTTCTGCATTGGTACGTTCCAGTGAGAAAGGGAGGTTATGGAGGGGTACAGTTTCAGGGCATATTTATGTGGATTTCTGCATTGGTACGTTCCCGTGAGACAGGGTGGTTATGGAGTGGTACAGGTTCAGGGCATATTTTTGTGGAGTTCTGCAATGGTACGTTCCAGTGAGACAGGGAGGATATGGAGGGGTACAGTTTCAGGGCATTTTTGTGTGGAGTTCTGCATTGGTACTTTCCAGTGAGACAGGGAGGTTATGTAGGGGTACAGGTTCAGGGCATATTTCTGTGGAGTTCTGCATTGGAACATTCCAGTGAGACATGGAGGATATGGAGGGGTGCAGGTTCAGGGCATATTTGTGTGGAGTTCTGCATTGGTACCTTCCAGTGAGACACTGAGGTTATGGAGGGGTACAGGTTCAGGGCATATTTATGTGGAGTTCCGCAGTGGAACATTCCAGTGAGACACGGAGGATATTGAGGGGTACAGTTTCAGGGCATATTTGTGTGGAGTTCTGCATTGGTACGTTCCAGTGAGACAGGGTGGTTATGCAGGCGTACAGGTTCAGGGCATATTTGTGTGGAGTTCTGCATTGGTACATTCCAGTGAGACACGGAGGATATGGAGGGATACAGGTTCATGGCATATTTGTGCGGAGTTCTTCATTGGTACGTTCCAGTGTGACAGGTAGGTTTTGGAGCGTGCAGGTTCAGGGCATATTTGTATGGAGTTATGCATTGGTACATTCTACTGAGACAGGGAGGTTATGGAGGGTACATATTCAGGGCATATTTTTGTGGAGTTCTGTATTGGTACGTTCCAGTGAGACAGGGAGGTTATGCAGGGGTACAGTTTCAGGGCATATTTGTGTGGAGTTCTGCATTGGTACGTTCCAGTGAGACAGGGAGGTTATGGAGGGTTTACAGGTTCAGGGCATATTTGTGTGGAGTTCTGCATTGGTACATTCCAGTGAGACACGGAGGATATGGAGGGATACAGGTTCAGGGCATATTTTTGTGGAGTTCTGCATTGGTACGTTCCAGTGAGACAGGGAGGTTATGTAGGTGTACATGTTCCGTGCATATTTGTGTGGAGTTCTGCATTGGTACATTCCAGTGAGACATGGAGGTTATGCAGGGGTACAGGTTTAGGGCATATTTATGTGGAGTTCTGCATTGGAACATTCCAGTGAGACACGGAGGATATGGAATGGTACAGGTTCAGGGCATATTTGTGTGGAGTTCTGCATTGGTACGTTCCAGTGAGACAGGGTGTTTATGGAGGCGTACAGGTTCAGGGCATATTTGTGTGGAGTTCTGCATTGGAACATTCCAGTGAGACACGGAGGATATGGAGGGGTGCAGGTTCAGGGCATATTTGTGCGGAGTTCTGCATTGGTACGTTCCAGTGAGACACTGAGGTTATGGAGGGGTACAGGTTCAGGGCATATTTATGTGGAGTTCCGCAGTGGAACATTCCAGTGAGACACGGAGGATATTGAGGGGTACAGTTTCAGGGCATATTTGTGTGGAGTTCTGCATTGGTACGTTCCAGTGAGACAGGGATGTTATGGAGGGGTACAGTTTCAGGGCATATTTGTGTGGAGTTCTGCATTGGTACATTCCAGTGAGACACGGAGGATATGGAGGGATACAGGTCCATGGCATATTTGTGTGTAGTACTTCATTGATACGTTACAGTGAGACAGGTAGGTTTTGGAGCGTAAATGTTCAGGGCATATTTTTGTGGAGTTCTGCATTGGTACGTTCCAGTGAGACAGGGAGGTTATGTAGGTGTACATGTTCCGTGCATATTTGTGTGTTTTTCTGCATTGGTACGTTCCATTGAGAAAGGGAGGTTATGGAGGGGTACAGTTTCAGGGCATATTTATGTGGATTTCTGCATTGGTACGTTCCCGTGAGACAGGGAGTTTATGGAGGGGTACAGTTTCCGGGCATTTTTGTGTGGAGTTCAGCATTGGTACATTCCAGTGAGACAGGGAGGTTATGGAGGGGTACAGGTTCAGGGCATATTTATGTGGAGTTCTGCATTGGAACATTCCAGTGAGACACGGAGGATATGGAGGTGTGCAGGTTCAGGGCATATTTGTGTGGAGTTCTGCATTGGTACGTTCCAGTGAGACACTGAGGTCATGGAGGGGTACAGGTTCAGGGCATATTTATGTGGAGTTCCGCAGTGGAACATTCCAGTGAGACACGGAAAATATTGAGCGGTACTGTTTCAGGGCATATTTGTGTGGAGTTCTGCATTGGTACGTTCCAGTGAGACACGGAGGATATGGAGGGATACAGGTTCATGACATATTTGTGCGGAATTCTTCATTGGTACATTCCAGTGTGACAGGAAGATTTTGGAGCGTACAGGTTCTGAGCATATTTGTATGGAGTTCTGCATTGGTACATTCTACTGAGACAGGGAGGTTATGGAGGGGTACTCTTTCAGGGCATATTTGTGTGGAGTTCTGTATTGGTACGTTCCAGTGAGACAGGGAGGTTATGGAGGGGTACAGGTTCAGGGAATATTTGTGTGGAGTTCTGCATTGGTACGTTGCAGTGAGACAGGGAGGTTATGTAGGTGTACATGTTCCGTGCATATTTGTGTGTTTTTCTGCATTGGTACGTTCCAGTGAGAAAGGGAGGTTATGGAGGGGTACAGTTTCAGGGCATATTTATGTGGATTTCTGCATTGGTACGTTCCCGTGAGACAGGGAGGTTATGGAGGGGTACAGGTTCAGGGGATATTTGTGTGGAGTTCTTCATTGGTACGTTCCAGTGAGACACTGAGGTTATGGAGGTGTACAGGTTCAGGGCATATTTATGTGGAGTTCCGCAGTGGAACATTCCAGTGAGACACGGAGGATATTGAGGGGTACAGTTTCAGGGCATATTTGTGTGGAGTTCTGCATTGGTACGTTCCAGTGAGACAGGGTGGTTATGGAGGCGTACAGGTTCAGGGCATATTTGTGTGGAGTTCTGCATTGGTACATTCTACTGAGACAGGGAGGTTATGGAGTGTACATATTCAGGGCATATTTGTGTGGAGTTCTGCATTGGTACGTTCCAGTGAGACAGGGAGGTTATGGAGGGGTACAGGTTCAGGGCATATTTGTGTGGAGTTCTGCATTGGTACGTTCCAGTGAGACAGGGAGGTTATGTAGGTGTACATGTTCCGTGCATATTTGTGTGTATTTCTGCATTGGTACGTTCCAGTGAGAAAGGGAGGTTATGGAGGGGTACAGTTTCAGGGCATATTTATGTGGATTTCTGCATTGGTACGTTCCCGTGAGACAGGGTGGTTATGGAGTGGTACAGGTTCAGGGCATATTTTTGTGGAGTTCTGCAATGGTACGTTCCAGTGAGACAGGGAGGATATGGAGGGGTACAGTTTCAGGGCATTTTTGTGTGGAGTTCTGCATTGGTACATTCCAGTGAGACAGGGAGGTTATGTAGGGGTACAGGTTCAGGGCATATTTCTGTGGAGTTCTGCATTGGAACATTCCAGTGAGACACTGAGGATATGGAGGGGTACAGGTTCAGGGCATATTTATGTGGAGTTCCGCAGTGGAAAATTCCAGTGAGACACGGAGGATATTGAGGGGTACAGTTTCAGGGCATATTTGTGTGGAGTTCTGCATTGGTACGTTCCAGTGAGACAGGGTGGTTATGGAGGCGTACAGGTTCAGGGCATATTTGTGTGGAGTTCTGCATTGGTACATTCCAGTGAGACACGGAGGATATGGAGGGATACAGGTTAATGGCATATTTGTGCGGAGTTCTTCATTGGTACGTTCCAGTGTGACAGGTAGGTTTTGGAGCGTGCAGGTTCAGGGCATATTTGTATGGAGTTATGCATTGGTACATTCTACTGAGACAGGGAGGTTATGGAGGGTACATATTCAGGGCATATTTTTGTGGAGTTCTGTATTGGTACGTTCCAGTGAGACAGGGAGGTTATGGAGGGGTACAGTTTCAGGGCATATTTGTGTGGAGTTCTGCACTGGTACGTTCCAGTGAGACAGGGAGGTTATGGAGGGTTTACAGGTTCAGGGCATATTTGTGTGGAGTTCTGCATTGGTACATTACAGTGAGACACGGAGGATATGGAGGGATACAGGTTCAGGGCATATTTTTGTGGAGTTCTGCATTGGTACGTTCCAGTGAGACAGGGAGGTTATGTAGGTGTACATGTTCCGTGCATATTTGTGTGGAGTTGTGCATTGGTACATTCCAGTGAGACATGGAGGTTATGCAGGGGTACAGGTTTAGGGCATATTTATGTGGAGTTCTGCATTGGAACATTCCAGTGAGACACGGAGGATATGGAATGGTACAGTTTCAGGGCATATTTGTGTGGAGTTCTGCATTGGTACGTTCCAGTGAGACAGGGTGTTTATGGAGGCGTACAGGTTCAGGGCATATTTGTGTGGAGTTCTGCATTGGAACATTCCAGTGAGACACGGCGGATATGGAGGGGTGCAGGTTCAGGGCATATTTGTGCGGAGTTCTGCATTGGTACGTTCCAGTGAGACACTGAGGTTATGGAGGGGTACAGGTTCAGGGCATATTTATGTGGAGTTCCGCAGTGGAACATTCCAGTGAGACACGGAGGATATTGAGGGGTACAGTTTCAGGGCATATTTGTGTGGAGTTCTGCATTGGTACGTTCCAGTGAGACAGGGATGTTATGGAGGGGTACAGTTTCAGGGCATATTTGTGTGGAGTTCTGCATTGGTACATTCCAGTGAGACACGGAGGATATGGAGGGATACAGGTTCATGGCATATTTGTGTGTAGTACTTCATTGATACGTTACAGTGAGACAGGTAGGTTTTGGAGCGTACATGTTCAGGGCATATTTTTGTGGAGTTCTGCATTGGTACGTTCCAGTGAGACAGGGAGGTTATGGAGGGGTACAGGTTCAGGGCATATTTGTGTGGAGTTCTGCATTGGTACGTTCCAGTGAGACAGGGAGGTTATGTAGGTGTACATGTTCCGTGCATATTTGTGTGTTTTTCTGCATTGGTACGTTCCAGTGAGAAAGGGAGGTTATGGAGGGGTACAGTTTCAGGGCATATTTATGTGGATTTCTGCATTGGTACGTTCCCGTGAGACAGGGTGGTTATGGAGGGGTACAGGTTCAGGGCATATTTCTGTGGAGTTCTGCATTGGAACATTCCAGTGAGACACGGAGGATATGGAGGGGTGCAGGTTCAGGGCATATTTGTGTGGAGTTCTGCATTGGTACGTTCCAGTGAGACAGGTAGGTTTTGGAGCGTACAGTTTCAGGGCATTTTTGTGTGGAGTTCTGCATTGGTACATTCCAGTGAGACAGGGAGGTTATGGAGGGGTACATGTTCAGGGCATATTTATGTGGATTTCTGCATTGGTACGTTCCCGTGAGACAGGGTGGTTATGGAGGGGTACAGGTTCAGAGCATATTTTTGTGGAGTTCTGCAATGGTACGTTCCAGTGAGACAGGGAGTTTATGGAGGGGTACAGTTTCAGGGCATTTTTGTGTGGAGTTCTGCATTGGTACATTCCAGTGAGACAGGGAGGTTATGGAGGGGTACAGGTTCAGGGCATATTTCTGTGGAGTTCTGCATTGGAACATTCCAGTGAGACACGGAGGATATGGAGGGGTGCAGGTTCAGGGCATATTTGTGTGTAGTTCTGCATTGGTACGTTCCAGTGAGACAGGTAGGTTTTGGAGCGTACAGGTTCAGGGCATATTTTTGTGGAGTTCTGCATTGGTACGTTCCAGTGAGACAGGGATGTTATGGAGGGGTACAGGTTCAGGGCATATTTTTGTGGAGTTCTGCATTGGTACGTTCCCGTGTGACAGGGAGTTTATGGAGGGGTACAGGTTCAGGGCATATTTTGTGGAGTTTTGCAATGGTACGTTCCAGTGAGACAGGGAGTTTATGGAGGGGTACAGTTTCAGGGCATATTTGTGTGGAGTTCTGCATTGGTACCTTCCACTGAGACAGGGAGGTTATGTAGGTGTACATGTTCAGGGCATATATGTGTGTTTTTCTGCATTGGTACGTTCCAGTGAGAAAGGGAGGTTATGGAGGGGTACAGTTTCAGGGCATATTTATGTGGAGTTCTGCATTGGTACGTTCCAGTGAGACACTGAGGTTATCGAGGAGTACAGGTTCAGGGCATATTTATGTGGAGTTCCGCAGTGGAACATTCCAGTGAGACACGGAGGATATTGAGGGGTACAGTTTCAGGGCATATTTGTGTGGAGTTCTGCATTGGTACGTTCCAGTGAGACAGGAAGGTTTTGGAGCATACAGGTTCAGGGCATATTTTTGTGGAGTTCTGCATTGGTACGTTCCAGTGAGACACTGAGGTTATGGAGGGGTACAGGTTCAGGGCATCTTTATGTGGAGTTCCGCAGTGGAACATTCCAGTGAGACACGGAGAATATTGAGGGGTACAGTTTCAGGGCATATTTGTGTGGAGTTCTGCATTGGTACGTTCCAGTGAGACAGGGTGGTTATGGAGGCGTACAGGTTCAGGGCATATTTGTGTGGAGTTCTGCATTGGTACATTCCAGTGAGACACGGAGGATATGGAGGGATACAGGTTCATGACATATTTGTGCGGAATTCTTCATTGGTACGTTCCAGTGTGACAGGAAGATTTTGGAGCGTACAGGTTCAGAGCATATTTGTATGGAGTTCTGCATTGGTACATTCTACTGAGACAGGGAGGTTATGGAGGGTACATATTCAGGGCATATTTTTGTGGAGTTCTGTATTGGTACGTTCCAGTGAGACAGGGAGGTTATGAAGGGGTACAGTTTCAGGGCATAATTGTGTGGAGTTCTGCATTGGTACGTTCCAGTGAGACAGGGAGGTTATGGAGAGGTACAGGTTCAGGGCATATTTGTGTGGAGTTCTGCATTGGTACATTCCAGTGAGACACGGAGGATATGGAGGGATACAGGTTCATGGCATATTTGTGTGTAGTACTTCATTGGTACGTTCCAGTGAGACAGGTCGGTTTTGGAGCGTACAGGTTCAGGGCATATTTTTGTGGAGTTCTGCATTGGTACGTTCCAGTGAGACAGGGAGGTTATGGAGGGGTACAGGTTCAGGGAATATTTGTGTGGAGTTCTGCATTGGTACGTTGCAGTGAGACAGGGAGGTTATGTAGGTGTACATGTTCCGTGCATATTTGTGTGTTTTTCTGCATTGGTACGTTCCAGTGAGAAAGGGAGGTTATGGAGGGGTACAGTTTCAGGGCATATTTATGTGGATTTCTGCATTGGTACGTTCCCGTGAGACAGGGAGGTTATGGAGGGGTACAGGTTCAGGGGATATTTGTGTGGATTTCTGCATTGGTACGTTCCAGTGAGACACTGAGGTTATGGAGGTGTACAGGTTCAGGGCATATTTATGTGGAGTTCCGCAGTGGAACATTCCAGTGAGACACGGAGGATATTGAGGGGTACAGTTTCAGGGCATATTTGTGTGGAGTTCTGCATTGGTACGTTCCAGTGAGACAGGGTGGTTATGGAGGCGTACAGGTTCAGGGCATATTTGTGAGGAGTTCTGCATTGGTACATTCCAGTGAGACAGGGAGGTTATGGAGGGGTACAGGTTCAGGGAATATTTGTGTGGAGTTCTGCATTGGTACGTTGCAGTGAGACAGGGAGGTTATGTAGGTGTACATGTTCCGTGCATATTTGTGTGTTTTTCTGCATTGGTACGTTCCAGTGAGAAAGGGAGGTTATGGAGGGGTACAGTTTCAGGGCATATTTATGTGGATTTCTGCATTGGTACGTTCCCGTGAGACAGGGAGGTTATGGAGGGGTACAGGTTCAGGGGATATTTGTGTGGATTTCTGCATTGGTACGTTCCAGTGAGACACTGAGGTTATGGAGGTGTACAGGTTCAGGGCATATTTATGTGGAGTTCCGCAGTGGAACATTCCAGTGAGACACGGAGGATATTGAGGGGTAGAGTTTCAGGGCATATTTGTGTGGAGTTCTGCATTGGTACGTTCCAGTGAGACAGGTTGGTTATGGAGGCGTACAGGTTCAGGGCATATTTGTGAGGAGTTCTGCATTGGTACATTCCAGTGAGACACGGAAGATATGGAGGGATACAGGTTCATGGCATATTTGTGCGGAGTTCTTCATTGGTACGTTCTAGTGTGACAGGTAGGTTTTGGAGCGTACAGGTTCAGGGCATATTTGTATGGAGTTCTGCATTGGTACATTCTACTGAGACAGGGAGGTTATGGAGTGTACATATTCAGGGCATATTTTTGTGGAGTTCTGTATTGGTACGTTCCAGTGAGACAGGAATGTTATGGAGGGGTACAGTTTCAGGGCATATTTGTGTGGAGTTCTGCATTGGTACGTTCCAGTGAGTCAGGGAGGTTATGGAGGGGTACAGGTTCAGGGCATATTTGTGTGGAGTTCTGCATTGGTACATTCCAGTGAGACACGGAGGATATGGAGGGATTCAGGTTCATGGCATATTTGTGTGTAGTACTTCATTGATACGTTCCAGTGAGACAGGTAGGTTTTGGAGCGTACATGTTCAGGGCATATTTTTGTGGAGTTCTGCATTGGTACGTTCCAGAGAGACAGGGAGGTTATGGAGTGGTACAGGTTCAGGGCATATTTGTGTGGAGTTCTGCATTGGTACGTTCCAGTGAGACAGGGAGATTATGTAGGTGTACATGTTCCGTGCATATTTGTGTGTTTTTCTGCATTGGTACGTTCCAGTGAGAAAGGGAGGTTATGGAGGGGTACAGTTTCAGGGCATATTTATGTGGATTTCTGCATTGGTACGTTCCCGTGAGACAGGGTGGTTATGGAGTGGTACAGGTTCAGGGCATATTTTTGTGGAATTCTGCAATGGTACGTTCCAGTGAGACAGGGGGTTTATGGAGGGGTACAGTTTCAGGGCATTTTTGTGTGGAGTTCTGCATTGGTACATTCCAGTGAGACAGGGAGGTTATGGAGGGGTACAGGTTCAGGGCATATTTCTGTGGAGTTCTGCATTGGAACATTCCAGTGAGACTCGGAGGATATGGAGGGGTGCAGGTTCAGGGCATATTTGTGTGGAGTTCTGCATTGGTACGTTCCAGTGAGACAGGTAGTTTTTGGAGCGTACAGGTTCAGGGCATATTTTTGTGGAGTTCTGCATTGGTACGTTACAGTGAGACAGGGAGGTTATGGAGGGGTACAGGTTCAGGGCATATTTTTGTGGAGTTCTACATTGGTACGTTCCAGTGAGACACTGAGGTTATGGAGGAGTACAGGTTCAGGGCATATTTATGTGGAGTTCTGCATTGGAACATTCCAGTGAGACACGGAGGATATGGAATGGTACAGGTTCAGGGCATATTTGTGTGGAGTTCTGCATTGGTACGTTCCAGTGAGACAGGGTGTTTATGGAGGCGTACAGGTTCAGGGCATATTTGTGTGGAGTTCTGCATTGGAACATTCCAGTGAGACACGGAGGATATGGAGGGGTGCAGGTTCAGGGCATATTTGTGTGGAGTTCTGCATTGGTACCTTCCAGTGAGACACTGAGGTTATGGAGGGGTACAGGTTCAGGGCATATTTATGTGGAGTTCCGCAGTGGAACATTCCAGTGAGACACGGAGGATACTGAGGGGTACAGTTTCAGGGCATATTTGTGTGGAGTTCTGCATTGGTACGTTCCAGTGAGACAGGGATGTTATGGAGGCGTACAGTTTCAGGGCATATTTGTGTGGAGTTCTGCATTGGTACGTTCCAGTGAGACACGGAGGATATGGAGGGATACAGGTTCATGGCATATTTGTGTGTAGTACTTCAGTGATACGTTACAGTGAGACAGGTAGGTTTTGGAGCGTACATGTTCAGGGCATATTTTTGTGGAGTTCTGCATTGGTACGTTCCAGTGAGACAGGGAGGTTATGGAGGGGTACAGGTTCAGGGCATATCTGTGTGGAGTTCTGCATTGGTACGTTCCAGTGAGACAGGGAGGTTATGTAGGTGTACATGTTCCGTGCATATTTGTGTGTTTTTCTGCATTGGTACGTTCCAGTGAGAAAGGGAGGTTATGGAGGGGTACAGTTTCAGGGCATATTTATGTTTATTTCTGCATTGGTACGTTCCCGTGAGACAGGGTGGTTATGGAGTGGTACAGGTTCAGGGCATATTTTTGTGGAATTCTGCAATGGTACGTTCCAGTGAGACAGGGAGTTTATGGAGGGGTACAGTTTCAGGGCATTTTTGTGTGGAGTTCTGCATTGGTACATTACAGTGAGACAGGGAGGTTATGGAGGGGTACAGGTTCAGGGCATATTTCTGTGGAGTTCTGCATTGGAACATTCCAGTGAGACACGGAGGATATGGAAGGGTGCAGGTTCAGGGCATATTTGTGTGGAGTTCTGCATTGGTACGTTCCAGTGAGACAGGTAGGTCTTGGAGCGTACAGGTTCAGGGCATATTTTTGTGGAGTTCTGCATTGGTACGTTCCAGTGAGACAGGGAGTTTACGGAGGGGTACAGGTTCAGGGCATATTTTTGTGGAGTTCTGCATTGGTACGTTCCCGAGAGACAGGGAGTTTATGGAGGGGTACAGGTTCAGGGCATATTTTTGTGGAGTTTTGCAATCGTACGTTCCAGTGAGACAGGGAGTTTATGGAGGGGTACAGTTTCAGGGCATATTTGTGTGGAGTTCTGTATTAGTACGTTCCACTGAGACAGGGAGGTTATGTAGGTGTACATGTTCAGGGCATATTTGTGTGTTTCTCTGCATTGGTACGTTCCAGTGAGAAAGGGAGGTTATGGCGGGGTACAGTTTCAGGGCATATTTATGTGGAGTTCTGCATTGGTACGTTCCAGTGAGACACTGAGGTTATGGAGGAGTACAGGTTCAGGGCATATTTATGTGGAGTTCTGCATTGGAACATTCCAGTGAGACACGGAGGATATGGAATGGTGCAGGTTCAGGGCATATTTGTGTGGAGTTCTGCATTGGTACGTTCCAGTGAGACAGGGTGTTTATGGAGGCGTACAGGTTCAGGGCATATTTGTGTGGAGTTCTGCATTGGAACATTCCAGTGAGACACGGAGGATATGGAGGGGTGCAGGTTCAGGGCATATTTGTGTGGAATTCTGCATTGGTACCTTCCAGTGAGACACTGAGGTTATGGAGGGGTACAGGTTCAGGGCATATTTATGTGGAGTTCCGCAGTGGAACATTCCAGTGAGACACGGAGGATATTGAGGGGTACAGTTTCAGGGCATATTTGTGTGGAGTTCTGCATTGGTACGTTCCAGTGAGACAGGGATGTTATGGAGGGGTACAGTTTCAGGGCATATTTGTGCGGAGTTCTGCATTGGTACATTCCAGTGAGACACGGAGGATATGGAGGGATACAGGTTCATGGCATATTTGTGTGTAGTACTTCAGTGATACGTTACAGTGAGACAGGAAGGTTTTGGAGCGTACATGTTCAGGGCATATTTTTGTGGAATTCTGCATTGGTACGTTCCAGTGAGACAGGGAGGTTATGGAGGGGTACAGGTTCAGGGCATATTTGTGTGGAGTTCTGCATTGGTACGTTCCAGTGAGACAGGGAGGTTATGTAGGTGTACATGTTCCGTGCATATTTGTGTGTTTTTCTGCATTGGTACGTTCCAGTGAGAAAGGGAGGTTATGGAGGGGTACAGTTTCAGGGCATATTTATGTGGATTTCTGCATTGGTACGTTCCCGTGAGACAGGGTGGTTATGGAGGGGTACAGGTTCAGGGTATATTTCTGTGGAGTTCTGCATTGGAACATTCCAGTGAGACACGGAGGATATGGAGGGGTGCAGGTTCAGGGCATATTTGTGTGGAGTTCTGCATTGGTACGTTCCAGTGAGACAGGTAGGTTTTGGAGCGTACAGGTTCAGGGCATATTTTTGTGGAGTTCTGCATTGGTACGTTCCAGTGAGACAGGGAGTTTATGGAGGGGTACAGGTTCAGGGCATATTTATGTGGATTTCTGCATTGGTACGTTCCCGTGAGACAGGGTGGTTATGGAGGGGTACAGGTTCAGGGCATATTTTTGTGGAGTTCTGCAATGGTACGTTCCAGTGAGACAGGGAGTTTATGGAGGGGTAAAGTTTCAGGGCATTTTTGTGTGGAGTTCTGCATTGGTACATTCCAGTGAGACAGGGAGGTTATGGAGGGGTACAGGTTCAGGGCATATTTCTGTGGAGTTCTGCTTTGGAACATTCCAGTGAGACACGGAGGATATGGAGGGGTGCAGGTTCAGGGCATATTTGTGTGGAGTTCTGCATTGGTACGTTCCAGTGAGACAGGTAGGTTTTGGAGCGTACAGGTTCAGGGCATATTTTTGTGGAGTTCTGCATTGGTACGTTCCAGTGAGACAGGGAGGTTATGGAGGGGTACAGGTTCAGGGCATACATTTTGTGGAGTTCTGCATTGGTACGTTCCCGTGTGACAGGGAGTTTATGGAGGGGTACAGTTTCAGGGCATATTTTGTGGAGTTTTGCAATGGTACGTTCCAGTGAGACAGGGAGTTTATGGAGGGGTACAGTTTCAGGGCATATTTGTGTGGAGTTCTGCATTGGTACATTCCAGTGAGACACGGAGGATATGGAGGGATTCAGGTTCATGACATATTTGTGTGTAGTACTTCATTGATACGTTCCAGTGAGACAGGTAGGTTTTGGAGCGTACATGTTCAGGGCATATTTTTGTGGAGTTCTGCATTGGTACGTTCCAGTGAGACAGGGAGTTTATGGAGGGGTACAGGTTCAGGGCATATTTGTGTGGAGTTCTGCATTGGTACGTTCCAGTGAGACAGGGAGGTTATGTAGGTGTACATGTTCCGTGCATATTTGTGTGTTTTTCTGCATTGGTACGTTCCAGTGAGAAAGGGAGGTTATGGAGGGGTACAGTTTCAGGGCATATTTATGTGGATTTCTGCATTGGTACGTTCCCGTGAGACAGGGTGGTTATGGAGTGGTACAGGTTCAGGGCATATTTTTGTGGAATTCTGCAATGGTACGTTCCAGTGAGACAGGGAGTTTATGGAGGGGTACAGTTTCAGGGCATTTTTGTGTGGAGTTCTGCATTGGTACATTCCAGTGAGCCAGGGAGGTTATGGAGGGGTACAGGTTCAGGGCATATTTCTGTGGAGTTCTGCATTGGAACATTCCAGTGAGACACGGAGGATATGGATGGGTGCAGGTTCAGGGCATATTTGTGTGGAGTTCTGCATTGGTACGTTCCAGTGAGACAGGTAGGTTTTGGAGCGTACAGGTTCAGGGCATATTTTTGTGGAGTTCTGCATTGGTACGTTCCAGTGAGACAGGGAGGTTATGGAGGGGTACAGGTTTAGGGCATATTTTTGTGGAGTTCTGCATTGGTACGTTCCCGTGAGACAGGGAGTTTATGGAGGGGTACAGGTTCAGGGCATATTTTTGTGGAGTTTTGCAATGGTACGTTCCAGTGAGACAGGGAGTTTATGGAGGGGTACAGTTTCAGGGCATATTTGTGTGGAGTTCTGTATTATTACGTTCCACTGAGACAGGGAGGTTATGTAGGTGTACATGTTCAGGGCATATTTGTGTGTTTTTCTGCATTGGTACGTTGCAGTGAGAAAGGGAGGTTATGGCGGGGTACAGTTTCAGGGCATATTTATGTGGAGTTCTGCATTGGTACGTTCCAGTGAGACACTGAGGTTATGGAGGAGTACAGGTTCAGGGCATATTTATGTGGAGTTCTGCATTGGAACATTCCAGTGAGACACGGAGGATATGTAATGGTACAGGTTCAGGGCATATTTGTGTGGAGTTCTGCATTGGTACGTTCCAGTGAGACAGGGTGTTTATGGAGGCGTACAGGTTCATGGCATATTTGTGTGTAGTACTTCATTGATACGTTACAGTGAGACAGGTAGGTTTTGGAGCGTAATGTTCAGGGCATATTTTTGTGGATTTCTGCATTGGTACGTTCCAGTGAGACAGGGAGGTTATGGAGGGGTACAGGTTCAGGGCATATTTGTGTGGAGTTCTGCATTGGTACGTTCCAGTGAGACAGGGAGGTTATGTAGGTGTACATGTTCCGTGCATATTTGTGTGTTTTTCTGCATTGGTACGTTCCAGTGAGAAAGGGAGGTTATGGAGGGGTACAGTTTCAGGGCATATTTATGTGGATTTCTGCATTGGTACGTTCCCGTGAGACAGGGAGTTTATGGAGGGGTACAGTTTCCGGGCATTTTTGTGTGGAGTTCTGCATTGGTACATTCCAGTGAGACAGGGAGGTTATGGAGGGGTACAGGTTCAGGGCATATTTATGTGGAGTTCTGCATTGGCACATTCCAGTGAGACACGGAGGATATGGAGGTGTGCAGGTTCAGGGCATATTTGTGTGGAGTTCTGCATTGGTACGTTCCAGTGAGACACTGAGGTCATGGAGGGGTACAGGTTCAGGGCATATTTATGTGGAGTTCCGCAGTGGAACATTCCAGTGAGACACGGAAAATATTGAGCGGTACTGTTTCAGGGCATATTTGTGTGGAGTTCTGCATTGGTACGTTCCAGTGAGACACGGAGGATATGGAGGGATACAGGTTCATGACATATTTGTGCGGAATTCTTCAATGGTACATTCCAGTGTGACAGGAAGATTTTGGAGCGTACAGGTTCTGAGCATATTTGTATGGAGTTCTGCATTGGTACATTCTACTGAGACAGGGAGGTTATGGAGGGGTACTCTTTCAGGGCATATTTGTGTGGAGTTCTGTATTGGTACGTTCCAGTGAGACAGGGAGGTTATGGAGGGGTACAGGTTCAGGGAATATTTGTGTGGAGTTCTGCATTGGTACGTTGCAGTGAGACAGGGAGGTTATGTAGGTGTACATGTTCCGTGCATATTTGTGTGTTTTTCTGCATTGGTACGTTCCAGTGAGAAAGGGAGGTTATGGAGGGGTACAGTTTCAGGGCATATTTATGTGGATTTCTGCATTGGTACGTTCCCGTGAGACAGGGAGGTTATGGAGGGGTACAGGTTCAGGGGATATTTGTGTGGAGTTCTGCATTGGTACTTTCCAGTGAGACACTGACGTTATGGAGGTGTACAGGTTCAGGGCATATTTATGTGGAGTTCCGCAGTGGAACATTCCAGTGAGACACGGAGGATATTGAGGGGTACAGTTTCAGGGCATATTTGTGTGGAGTTCTGCATTGGTACGTTCCAGTGAGACAGGGTGGTTATGGAGGCGTACAGGTTCAGGGCATATTTGTGTGGAGTTCTGCATTGGTACATTCTACTGAGACAGGGAGGTTATGGAGTGTACATATTCAGGGCATATTTGTGTGGAGTTCTGCATTGGTACATTCCAGTGAGACACGGAGGATATGGAGGGATTCAGGTTCTTGTCATATTTGTGTGTAGTACTTCATTGATACGTTACAGTGAGACAGGTAGGTTTTGGAGCGTACATGTTCAGGGCATATTTTTGTGGAGTTCTGCATTGGTACGTTCCAGTGAGACAGGGAGGTTATGGAGGGGTACAGGTTCAGGGCATATTTGTGTGGAGTTCTGCATTGGTACCTTCCACTGAGACAGGGAGGTTATGTAGGTGTACATGTTCAGGGCATATATGTGTGTTTTTCTGCATTGGTACGTTCCAGTGAGAAAGGGAGGTTATGGAGGGGTACAGTTTCAGGGCATATTTATGTGGAGTTCTGCATTGGTACGTTCCAGTGAGACACTGAGGTTATCGAGGAGTACAGGTTCAGGGCATATTTATGTGGAGTTCCGCAGTGGAACATTCCAGTGAGACACGGAGGATATTGAGGGGTACAGTTTCAGGGCATATTTGTGTGGAGTTCTGCATTGGTACGTTCCAGTGAGACAGGAAGGTTTTGGAGCATACAGGTTCAGGGCATATTTTTGTGGAGTTCTGCATTGGTACGTTCCAGTGAGACACTGAGGTTATGGAGGGGTACAGGTTCAGGGCATCTTTATGTGGAGTTCCGCAGTGGAACATTCCAGTGAGACACGGAGAATATTGAGGGGTACAGTTTCAGGGCATATTTGTGTGGAGTTCTGCATTGGTACGTTCCAGTGAGACAGGGTGGTTATGGAGGCGTACAGGTTCAGGGCATATTTGTGTGGAGTTCTGCATTGGTACATTCCAGTGAGACACGGAGGATATGGAGGGATACAGGTTCATGACATATTTGTGCGGAATTCTTCATTGGTACGTTCCAGTGTGACAGGAAGATTTTGGAGCGTACAGGTTCAGAGCATATTTGTATGGAGTTCTGCATTGGTACATTCTACTGAGACAGGGAGGTTATGGACGGTACATATTCAGGGCATATTTTTGTGGAGTTCTGTATTGGTACGTTCCAGTGAGACAGGGAGGTTATGAAGGGGTACAGTTTCAGGGCATAATTGTGTGGAGTTCTGCATTGGTACGTTCCAGTGAGACAGGGAGGTTATGGAGAGGTACAGGTTCAGGGCATATTTGTGTGGAGTTCTGCATTGGTACATTCCAGTGAGACACGGAGGATATGGAGGGATACAGGTTCATGGCATATTTGTGTGTAGTACTTCATTGGTACGTTCCAGTGAGACAGGTCGGTTTTGGAGCGTACAGGTTCAGGGCATATTTTTGTGGAGTTCTGCATTGGTACGTTCCAGTGAGACAGGGAGGTTATGGAGGGGTACAGGTTCAGGGAATATTTGTGTGGAGTTCTGCATTGGTACGTTGCAGTGAGACAGGGAGGTTATGTAGGTGTACATGTTCCGTGCATATTTGTGTGTTTTTCTGCATTGGTACGTTCCAGTGAGAAAGGGAGGTTATGGAGGGGTACAGTTTCAGGGCATATTTATGTGGATTTCTGCATTGGTACGTTCCCGTGAGACAGGGAGTTTATGGAGGGGTACAGGTTCAGGGGATATTTGTGTGGATTTCTGCATTGGTACGTTCCAGTGAGACACTGAGGTTATGGAGGTGTACAGGTTCAGGGCATATTTATGTGGAGTTCCGCAGTGGAACATTCCAGTGAGACACGGAGGATATTGAGGGGTACAGTTTCAGGGCATATTTGTGTGGAGTTCTGCATTGGTACGTTCCAGTGAGACAGGGTGGTTATGGAGGCGTACAGGTTCAGGGCATATTTGTGAGGAGTTCTGCATTGGTACATTCCAGTGAGACAGGGAGGTTATGGAGGGGTACAGGTTCAGGGAATATTTGTGTGGAGTTCTGCATTGGTACGTTGCAGTGAGACAGGGAGGTTATGTAGGTGTACATGTTCCGTGCATATTTGTGTGTTTTTCTGCATTGGTACGTTCCAGTGAGAAAGGGAGGTTATGGAGGGGTACAGTTTCAGGGCATATTTATGTGGATTTCTGCATTGGTACGTTCCCGTGAGACAGGGAGGTTATGGAGGGGTACAGGTTCAGGGGATATTTGTGTGGATTTCTGCATTGGTACGTTCCAGTGAGACACTGAGGTTATGGAGGTGTACAGGTTCAGGGCATATTTATGTGGAGTTCCGCAGTGGAACATTCCAGTGAGACACGGAGGATATTGAGGGGTAGAGTTTCAGGGCATATTTGTGTGGAGTTCTGCATTGGTACGTTCCAGTGAGACAGGTTGGTTATGGAGGCGTACAGGTTCAGGGCATATTTGTGAGGAGTTCTGCATTGGTACATTCCAGTGAGACACGGAAGATATGGAGGGATACAGGTTCATGGCATATTTGTGCGGAGTTCTTCATTGGTACGTTCTAGTGTGACAGGTAGGTTTTGGAGCGTACAGGTTCAGGGCATATTTGTATGGTGTTCTGCATTGGTACATTCTACTGAGACAGGGAGGTTATGGAGTGTACATATTCAGGGCATATTTTTGTGGAGTTCTGTATTGGTACGTTCCAGTGAGACAGGAATGTTATGGAGGGGTACAGTTTCAGGGCATATTTGTGTGGAGTTCTGCATTGGTACGTTCCAGTGAGTCAGGGAGGTTATGGAGGGGTACAGGTTCAGGGCATATTTGTGTGGAGTTCTGCATTGGTACATTCCAGTGAGACACGGAGGATATGGAGGGATTCAGGTTCATGGCATATTTGTGTGTAGTACTTCATTGATACGTTCCAGTGAGACAGGTAGGTTTTGGAGCGTACATGTTCAGGGCATATTTTTGTGGAGTTCTGCATTGGTACGTTCCAGAGAGACAGGGAGGTTATGGAGTGGTACAGGTTCAGGGCATATTTGTGTGGAGTTCTGCATTGGTACGTTCCAGTGAGACAGGGAGGTTATGTAGGTGTACATGTTCCGTGCATATTTGTGTGTTTTTCTGCATTGGTACGTTCCCGTGAGACAGGGTGGTTATGGAGTGGTACAGGTTCAGGGCATATTTTTGTGGAATTCTGCAATGGTACGTTCCCGTGAGACAGGGGGTTTATGGAGGGGTACAGGTTCAGGGTATATTTCTGTGGAGTTCTGCATTGGAACATTCCAGTGAGACACGGAGGATATGGAGGGGTGCAGGTTCAGGGCATATTTGTGTGGAGTTCTGCATTGGTACGTTCCAGTGAGACAGGTAGGTTTTGGAGCGTACAGGTTCAGGGCATATTTTTGTGGAGTTCTGCATTGGTACGTTCCAGTGAGACAGGGAGTTTATGGAGGGGTACAGGTTCAGGGCATATTTATGTGGATTTCTGCATTGGTACGTTCCCGTGAGACAGGGTGGTTATGGAGGGGTACAGGTTCAGGGCATATTTTTGTGGAGTTCTGCAATGGTACGTTCCAGTGAGACAGGGAGTTTATGGAGGGGTAAAGTTTCAGGGCATTTTTGTGTGGAGTTCTGCATTGGTACATTCCAGTGAGACAGGGAGGTTATGGAGGGGTACAGGTTCAGGGCATATTTCTGTGGAGTTCTGCATTGGAACATTCCAGTGAGACACGGAGGATATGGAGGGGTGCAGGTTCAGGGCATATTTGTGTGGAGTTCTGCATTGGTACGTTCCAGTGAGACAGGTAGGTTTTGGAGCGTACAGGTTCAGGGCATATTTTTGTGGAGTTCTGCATTGGTACGTTCCAGTGAGACAGGGAGGTTATGGAGGGGTACAGGTTCAGGGCATACATTTTGTGGAGTTCTGCATTGGTACGTTCCCGTGTGACAGGGAGTTTATGGAGGGGTACAGTTTCAGGGCATATTTTGTGGAGTTTTGCAATGGTACGTTCCAGTGAGACAGGGAGTTTATGGAGGGGTACAGTTTCAGGGCATATTTGTGTGGAGTTCTGCATTGGTACATTCCAGTGAGACACGGAGGATATGGAGGGATTCAGGTTCATGGCATATTTGTGTGTAGTACTTCATTGATACGTTCCAGTGAGACAGGTAGGTTTTGGAGCGTACATGTTCAGGGCATATTTTTGTGGAGTTCTGCATTGGTACGTTCCAGTGAGACAGGGAGTTTATGGAGGGGTACAGGTTCAGGGCATATTTGTGTGGAGTTCTGCATTGGTACGTTCCAGTGAGACAGGGAGGTTATGTAGGTGTACATGTTCCGTGCATATTTGTGTGTTTTTCTGCATTGGTACGTTCCAGTGAGAAAGGGAGGTTATGGAGGGGTACAGTTTCAGGGCATATTTATGTGGATTTCTGCATTGGTACGTTCCCGTGAGACAGGGTGGTTATGGAGTGGTACAGGTTCAGGGCATATTTTTGTGGAATTCTGCAATGGTACGTTCCAGTGAGACAGGGAGTTTATGGAGGGGTACAGTTTCAGGGCATTTTTGTGTGGAGTTCTGCATTGGTACATTCCAGTGAGCCAGGGAGGTTATGGAGGGGTACAGGTTCAGGGCATATTTCTGTGGAGTTCTGCATTGGAACATTCCAGTGAGACACGGAGGATATGGATGGGTGCAGGTTCAGGGCATATTTGTGTGGAGTTCTGCATTGGTACGTTCCAGTGAGACAGGTAGGTTTTGGAGCGTACAGGTTCAGGGCATATTTTTGTGGAGTTCTGCATTGGTACGTTCCAGTGAGACAGGGAGGTTATGGAGGGGTACAGGTTTAGGGCATATTTTTGTGGAGTTCTGCATTGGTACGTTCCCGTGAGACAGGGAGTTTATGGAGGGGTACAGGTTCAGGGCATATTTTTGTGGAGTTTTGCAATGGTACGTTCCAGTGAGACAGGGAGTTTATGGAGGGGTACAGTTTCAGGGCATATTTGTGTGGAGTTCTGTATTAGTACGTTCCACTGAGACAGGGAGGTTATGTAGGTGTACATGTTCAGGGCATATTTGTGTGTTTTTCTGCATTGGTACGTTGCAGTGAGAAAGGGAGGTTATGGCGGGGTACAGTTTCAGGGCATATTTATGTGGAGTTCTGCATTGGTACGTTCCAGTGAGACACTGAGGTTATGGAGGAGTACAGGTTCAGGGCATATTTATGTGGAGTTCTGCATTGGAACATTCCAGTGAGACACGGAGGATATGTAATGGTACAGGTTCAGGGCATATTTGTGTGGAGTTCTGCATTGGTACGTTCCAGTGAGACAGGGTGTTTATGGAGGCGTACAGGTTCATGGCATATTTGTGTGTAGTACTTCATTGATACGTTACAGTGAGACAGGTAGGTTTTGGAGCGTAATGTTCAGGGCATATTTTTGTGGATTTCTGCATTGGTACGTTCCAGTGAGACAGGGAGGTTATGGAGGGGTACAGGTTCAGGGCATATTTGTGTGGAGTTCTGCATTGGTACGTTCCAGTGAGACAGGGAGGTTATGTAGGTGTACATGTTCCGTGCATATTTGTGTGTTTTTCTGCATTGGTACGTTCCAGTGAGAAAGGGAGGTTATGGAGGGGTACAGTTTCAGGGCATATTTATGTGGATTTCTGCATTGGTACGTTCCCGTGAGACAGGGAGTTTATGGAGGGGTACAGTTTCCGGGCATTTTTGTGTGGAGTTCTGCATTGGTACATTCCAGTGAGACAGGGAGGTTATGGAGGGGTACAGGTTCAGGGCATATTTATGTGGAGTTCTGCATTGGAACATTCCAGTGAGACACGGAGGATATGGAGGTGTGCAGGTTCAGGGCATATTTGTGTGGAGTTCTGCATTGGTACGTTCCAGTGAGACACTGAGGTCATGGAGGGGTACAGGTTCAGGGCATATTTATGTGGAGTTCCGCAGTGGAACATTCCAGTGAGACACGGAAAATATTGAGCGGTACTGTTTCAGGGCATATTTGTGTGGAGTTCTGCATTGGTACGTTCCAGTGAGACACGGAGGATATGGAGGGATACAGGTTCATGACATATTTGTGCGGAATTCTTCAATGGTACATTCCAGTGTGACAGGAAGATTTTGGAGCGTACAGGTTCTGAGCATATTTGTATGGAGTTCTGCATTGGTACATTCTACTGAGACAGGGAGGTTATGGAGGGGTACTCTTTCAGGGCATATTTGTGTGGAGTTCTGTATTGGTACGTTCCAGTGAGACAGGGAGGTTATGGAGGGGTACAGGTTCAGGGAATATTTGTGTGGAGTTCTGCATTGGTACGTTGCAGTGAGACAGGGAGGTTATGTAGGTGTACATGTTCCGTGCATATTTGTGTGTTTTTCTGCATTGGTACGTTCCAGTGAGAAAGGGAGGTTATGGAGGGGTACAGTTTCAGGGCATATTTATGTGGATTTCTGCATTGGTACGTTCCCGTGAGACAGGGAGGTTATGGAGGGGTACAGGTTCAGGGGATATTTGTGTGGAGTTCTGCATTGGTACTTTCCAGTGAGACACTGAGGTTATGGAGGTGTACAGGTTCAGGGCATATTTATGTGGAGTTCCGCAGTGGAACATTCCAGTGAGACACGGAGGATATTGAGGGGTACAGTTTCAGGGCATATTTGTGTGGAGTTCTGCATTGGTACGTTCCAGTGAGACAGGGTGGTTATGGAGGCGTACAGGTTCAGGGCATATTTGTGTGGAGTTCTGCATTGCTACATTCTACTGAGACAGGGAGGTTATGGAGTGTACATATTCAGGGCATATTTGTGTGGAGTTCTGCATTGGTACATTCCAGTGAGACACGGAGGATATGGAGGGATTCAGGTTCTTGGCATATTTGTGTGTAGTACTTCATTGATACGTTACAGTGAGACAGGTAGGTTTTGGAGCGTACATGTTCAGGGCATATTTTTGTGGAGTTCTGCATTGGTACGTTCCAGTGAGACAGGGAGGTTATGGAGGGGTACAGGTTCAGGGCATATTTGTGTGGAGTTCTGCATTGGTACGTTCCAGTGAGACAGGGAGGTTATGTAGGTGTACATGTTCCGTGCATATTTGTGTGTATTTCTGCATTGGTACGTTCCAGTGAGAAAGGGAGGTTATGGAGGGGTACAGTTTCAGGGCATATTTATGTGGATTTCTGCATTGGTACGTTCCCGTGAGACAGGGTGGTTATGGAGTGGTACAGGTTCAGGGCATATTTTTGTGGAGTTCTGCAATGGTACGTTCCAGTGAGACAGGGAGGATATGGAGGGGTACAGTTTCAGGGCATTTTTGTGTGGAGTTCTGCATTGGTACATTCCAGTGAGACAGGGAGGTTATGTAGGGGTACAGGTTCAGGGCATATTTCTGTGGAGTTCTGCATTGGAACATTCCAGTGAGACACGGAGGATATGGAGGGGTACAGGTTCAGGGCATATTTATGTGGAGTTCCGCAGTGGAAAATTCCAGTGAGACACGGAGGATATTGAGGGGTACAGTTTCAGGGCATATTTGTGTGGAGTTCTGCATTGGTACGTTCCAGTGAGACAGGGTGGTTATGGAGGCGTACAGGTTCAGGGCATATTTGTGTGGAGTTCTGCATTGGTACATTCCAGTGAGACACGGAGGATATGGAGGGATACAGGTTCATGGCATATTTGTGCGGAGTTCTTCATTGGTACGTTCCAGTGTGACAGGTAGGTTTTGGAGCGTGCAGGTTCAGGGCATATTTGTATGGAGTTATGCATTGGTACATTCTACTGAGACAGGGAGGTTATGGAGGGTACATATTCAGGGCATATTTTTGTGGAGTTCTGTATTGGTACGTTCCAGTGAGACAGGGAGGTTATGGAGGGGTACAGTTTCAGGGCATATTTGTGTGGAGTTCTGCACTGGTACGTTCCAGTGAGACAGGGAGGTTATGGAGGGTTTACAGGTTCAGGGCATATTTGTGTGGAGTTCTGCATTGGTACATTACAGTGAGACACGGAGGATATGGAGGGATACAGGTTCAGGGCATATTTTTGTGGAGTTCTGCATTGGTACGTTCCAGTGAGACAGGGAGGTTATGTAGGTGTACATGTTCCGTGCATATTTGTGTGGAGTTGTGCATTGGTACATTCCAGTGAGACATGGAGGTTATGCAGGGGTACAGGTTTAGGGCATATTTATGTGGAGTTCTGCATTGGAACATTCCAGTGAGACACGGAGGATATGGAATGGTACAGGTTCAGGGCATATTTGTGTGGAGTTCTGCATTGGTACGTTCCAGTGAGACAGGGTGTTTATGGAGGCGTACAGGTTCAGGGCATATTTGTGTGGAGTTCTGCATTGGAACATTCCAGTGAGACACGGAGGATATGGAGGGGTGCAGGTTCAGGGCATATTTGTGCGGAGTTCTGCATTGGTACGTTCCAGTGAGACACTGAGGTTATGGAGGGGTACAGGTTCAGGGCATATTTATGTGGAGTTCCGCAGTGGAACATTCCAGTGAGACACGGAGGATATTGAGGGGTACAGTTTCAGGGCATATTTGTGTGGAGTTCTGCATTGGTACGTTCCAGTGAGACAGGGATGTTATGGAGGGGTACAGTTTCAGGGCATATTTGTGTGGAGTTCTGCATTGGTACATTCCAGTGAGACACGGAGGATATGGAGGGATACAGTTTCATGGCATATTTGTGTGTAGTACTTCATTGATACGTTACAGTGAGACAGGTAGGTTTTGGAGCGTACATGTTCAGGGCATATTTTTGTGGAGTTCTGCATTGGTACGTTCCAGTGAGACAGGGAGGTTATGGAGGGGTACAGGTTCAGGGCATATTTGTGTGGAGTTCTGCATTGGTACGTTCCAGTGAGACAGGGAGGTTATGTAGGTGTACATGTTCCGTGCATATTTGTGTGTTTTTCTGCATTGGTACGTTCCAGTGAGAAAGGGAGGTTATGGAGGGGTACAGTTTCAGGGCATATTTATGTGGATTTCTGCATTGGTACGTTCCCGTGAGACAGGGTGGTTATGGAGGGGTACAGGTTCAGGGCATATTTCTGTGGAGTTCTGCATTGGAACATTCCAGTGAGACACGGAGGATATGGAGGGGTGCAGGTTCAGGGCATATTTGTGTGGAGTTCTGCATTGGTACGTTCCAGTGAGACAGGTAGGTTTTGGAGCGTACAGTTTCAGGGCATTTTTGTGTGGAGTTCTGCATTGGTACATTCCAGTGAGACAGGGAGGTTATGGAGGGGTACAGGTTCAGGGCATATTTCTGTGGAGTTCTGCATTGCAACATTCCAGTGAGACACGGAGGATATGGAGGGGTGCAGGTTCAGGGCATATTTGTGTGTTTTTCTGCATTGGTACGTTCCAGTGAGACAGGTAGGTTTTGGAGCGTACAGGTTCAGGGCATATTTTTGTGGAGTTCTGCATTGGTACGTTCCAGTGAGACAGGGAGGTTATGGAGGGGTACAGGTTCAGGGCATATTTATGTGGATTTCTGCATTGGTACGTTCCCGTGAGACAGGGTGGTTATGGAGGGGTACAGGTTCAGAGCATATTTTTGTGGAGTTCTGCAATGGTACGTTCCAGTGAGACAGGGAGTTTATGGAGGGGTACAGTTTCAGGGCATTTTTGTGTGGAGTTCTGCATTGGTACATTCCAGTGAGACAGGGAGGTTATGGAGGGGTACAGGTTCAGGGCATATTTCTGTGGAGTTCTGCATTGGAACATTCCAGTGAGACACGGAGGATATGGAGGGGTGCAGGTTCAGGGCATATTTGTGTGTAGTTCTGCATTGGTACGTTCCAGTGAGACAGGTAGGTTTTGGAGCGTACAGGTTCAGGGCATATTTTTGTGGAGTTCTGCATTGGTACGTTCCAGTGAGACAGGGATGTTATGGAGGGGTACAGGTTCAGGGCATATTTTTGTGGAGTTCTGCATTGGTACGTTCCCGTGTGAAAGGGAGTTTATGGAGGGGTACAGGTTCAGGGCATATTTTGTGGAGTTTTGCAATGGTACGTTCCAGTGAGACAGGGAGTTTATGGAGGGGTACAGTTTCAGGGCATATTTGTGTGGACTTCTGCATTGGTACCTTCCACTGAGACAGGGAGGTTATGTAGGTGTACATGTTCAGGGCATATTTGTGTGTTTTTCTGCATTGGTACGTTCCAGTGAGAAAGGGAGGTTATGGAGGGGTACAGTTTCAGGGCATATTTATGTGGAGTTCTGCATTGGTACGTTCCAGTGAGACACTGAGGTTATCGAGGAGTACAGGTTCAGGGCATATTTATGTGGAGTTCCGCAGTGGAACATTCCAGTGAGACACGGAGGATATTGAGGGGTACAGTTTCAGGGCATATTTGTGTGGAGTTCTGCATTGGTACGTTCCAGTGAGACAGGAAGGTTTTGGAGCATACAGGTTCAGGGCATATTTTTGTGGAGTTCTGCATTGGTACGTTCCAGTGAGACACTGAGGTTATGGAGGGGTACAGGTTCAGGGCATCTTTATGTGGAGTTCCGCAGTGGAACATTCCAGTGAGACACGGAGAATATTGAGGGGTACAGTTTCAGGGCATATTTGTGTGGAGTTCTGCATTGGTACGTTCCAGTGAGACAGGGTGGTTATGGAGGCGTACAGGTTCAGGGCATATTTGTGTGGAGTTCTGCATTGGTACATTCCAGTGAGACACGGAGGATATGGAGGGATACAGGTTCATGACATATTTGTGCGGAATTCTTCATTGGTACGTTCCAGTGTGACAGGAAGATTTTGGAGCGTACAGGTTCAGAGCATATTTGTATGGAGTTCTGCATTGGTACATTCTACTGAGACAGGGAGGTTATGGAGGGTACATATTCAGGGCATATTTTTGTGGAGTTCTGTATTGGTACGTTCCAGTGAGACAGGGAGGTTATGAAGGGGTACAGTTTCAGGGCATAATTGTGTGGAGTTCTGCATTGGTACGTTCCAGTGAGACAGGGAGGTTATGGAGAGGTACAGGTTCAGGGCATATTTGTGTGGAGTTCTGCATTGGTACATTCCAGTGAGACACGGAGGATATGGAGGGATACAGGTTCATGGCATATTTGTGTGTAGTACTTCATTGGTACGTTCCAGTGAGACAGGTCGGTTTTGGAGCGTACAGGTTCAGGGCATATTTTTGTGGAGTTCTGCATTGGTACGTTCCAGTGAGACAGGGAGGTTATGGAGGGGTACAGGTTCAGGAAATATTTGTGTGGAGTTCTGCATTGGTACGTTGCAGTGAGACAGGGAGGTTATGTAGGTGTACATGTTCCGTGCATATTTGTGTGTTTTTCTGCATTGGTACGTTCCAGTGAGAAAGGGAGGTTATGGAGGGGTACAGTTTCAGGGCATATTTATGTGGATTTCTGCATTGGTACGTTCCCGTGAGACAGGGAGGTTATGGAGGGGTACAGGTTCAGGGGATATTTGTGTGGATTTCTGCATTGGTACGTTCCAGTGAGACACTGAGGTTATGGAGGTGTACAGGTTCAGGGCATATTTATGTGGAGTTCCGCAGTGGAACATTCCAGTGAGACACGAAGGATATTGAGGGGTACAGTTTCAGGGCATATTTGTGTGGAGTTCTGCATTGGTACGTTCCAGTGAGACAGGGTGGTTATGGAGGCGTACAGGTTCAGGGCATATTTGTGAGGAGTTCTGCATTGGTACATTCCAGTGAGACAGGGAGGTTATGGAGGGGTACAGGTTCAGGGAATATTTGTGTGGAGTTCTGCATTGGTACGTTGCAGTGAGACAGGGAGGTTATGTAGGTGTACATGTTCCGTGCATATTTGTGTGTTTTTCTGCATTGGTACGTTCCAGTGAGAAAGGGAGGTTATGGAGGGGTACAGTTTCAGGGCATATTTATGTGGATTTCTGCATTGGTACGTTCCCGTGAGACAGGGAGGTTATGGAGGGGTACAGGTTCAGGGGATATTTGTGTGGATTTCTGCATTGGTACGTTCCAGTGAGACACTGAGGTTATGGAGGTGTACAGGTTCAGGGCATATTTATGTGGAGTTCCGCAGTGGAACATTCCAGTGAGACACGGAGGATATTGAGGGGTACAGTTTCAGGGCATATTTGTGTGGAGTTCTGCATTGGTACGTTCCAGTGAGACAGGTTGGTTATGGAGGCGTACAGGTTCAGGGCATATTTGTGAGGAGTTCTGCATTGGTACATTCCAGTGAGACACGGAAGATATGGAGGGATACAGGTTCATGGCATATTTGTGCGGAGTTCTTCATTGGTACGTTCTAGTGTGACAGGTAGGTTTTGGAGCGTACAGGTTCAGGGCATATTTGTATGGAGTTCTGCATTGGTACATTCTACTGAGACAGGGAGGTTATGGAGTGTACATATTCAGGGCATATTTTTGTGGAGTTCTGTATTGGTACGTTCCAGTGAGACAGGAATGTTATGGAGGGGTACAGTTTCAGGGCATATTTGTGTGGAGTTCTGCATTGGTACGTTCCAGGGAGTCAGGGAGGTTATGGAGGGGTACAGGTTCAGGGCATATTTGTGTGGAGTTCTGCATTGGTACATTCCAGTGAGACACGGAGGATATGGAGGGATTCAGGTTCATGGCATATTTGTGTGTAGTACTTCATTGATACGTTCCAGTGAGACAGGTAGGTTTTGGAGCGTACATGTTCAGGGCATATTTTTGTGGAGTTCTGCATTGGTACGTTCCAGAGAGACAGGGAGGTTATGGAGTGGTACAGGTTCAGGGCATATTTGTGTGGAGTTCTGCATTGGTACGTTCCAGTGAGACAGGGAGGTTATGTAGGTGTACATGTTCCGTGCATATTTGTGTGTTTTTCTGCATTGGTACGTTCCAGTGAGAAAGGGAGGTTATGGAGGGGTACAGTTTCAGGGCATATTTATGTGGATTTCTGCATTGGTACGTTCCCGTGAGACAGGGTGGTTATGGAGTGGTACAGGTTCAGGGCATATTTTTGTGGAATTCTGCAATGGTACGTTCCAGTGAGACAGGGGGTTTATGGAGGGGTACAGTTTCAGGGCATTTTTGTGTGGAGTTCTGCATTGGTACATTCCAGTGAGACAGGGAGGTTATGGAGGGGTACAGGTTCAGGGCATATTTCTGTGGAGTTCTGCATTGGAACATTCCAGTGAGACTCGGAGGATATGGAGGGGTGCAGGTTCAGGGCATATTTGTGTGGAGTTCTGCATTGGTACGTTCCAGTGAGACAGGTAGTTTTTGGAGCGTACAGGTTCAGGGCATATTTTTGTGGAGTTCTGCATTGGTACGTTACAGTGAGACAGGGAGGTTATGGAGGGGTACAGGTTCAGGGCATATTTTTGTGGAGTTCTGCATTGGTACGTTCCAGTGAGACAGGGAGGTTATGAAGGGGTACAGTTTCAGGGCATAATTGTGTGGAGTTCTGCATTGGTACGTTCCAGTGAGACAGGGAGGTTATGAAGGGGTACAGTTTCAGGGCATAATTGTGTGGAGTTCTGCATTGGTACGTTCCAGTGAGACAGGGAGGTTATGGAGAGGTACAGGTTCAGGGCATATTTGTGTGGAGTTCTGCATTGGTACATTCCAGTGAGACACGGAGGATATGGAGGGATACAGGTTCATGGCATATTTGTGTGTAGTACTTCATTGGTACGTTCCAGTGAGACAGGTCGGTTTTGGAGCGTACAGGTTCAGGGCATATTTTTGTGGAGTTCTGCATTGGTACGTTCCAATGAGACAGGGAGGTTATGGAGGGGTACAGGTTCAGGAAATATTTGTGTGGAGTTCTGCATTGGTACGTTGCAGTGAGACAGGGAGGTTATGTAGGTGTACATGTTCCGTGCATATTTGTGTGTTTTTCTGCATTGGTACGTTCCAGTGAGAAAGGGAGGTTATGGAGGGGTACAGTTTCAGGGCATATTTATGTGGATTTCTGCATTGGTACGTTCCCGTGAGACAGGGAGGTTATGGAGGGGTACAGGTTCAGGGGATATTTGTGTGGATTTCTGCATTGGTACGTTCCAGTGAGACACTGAGGTTATGGAGGTGTACAGGTTCAGGGCATATTTATGTGGAGTTCCGCAGTGGAACATTCCAGTGAGACACGAAGGATATTGAGGGGTACAGTTTCAGGGCATATTTGTGTGGAGTTCTGCATTGGTACGTTCCAGTGAGACAGGGTGGTTATGGAGGCGTACAGGTTCAGGGCATATTTGTGAGGAGTTCTGCATTGGTACATTCCAGTGAGACAGGGAGGTTATGGAGGGGTACAGGTTCAGGGAATATTTGTGTGGAGTTCTGCATTGGTACGTTGCAGTGAGACAGGGAGGTTATGTAGGTGTACATGTTCCGTGCATATTTGTGTGTTTTTCTGCATTGGTACGTTCCAGTGAGAAAGGGAGGTTATGGAGGGGTACAGTTTCAGGGCATATTTATGTGGATTTCTGCATTGGTACGTTCCCGTGAGACAGGGAGGTTATGGAGGGGTACAGGTTCAGGGGATATTTGTGTGGATTTCTGCATTGGTACGTTCCAGTGAGACACTGAGGTTATGGAGGTGTACAGGTTCAGGGCATATTTATGTGGAGTTCCGCAGTGGAACATTCCAGTGAGACACGGAGGATATTGAGGGGTACAGTTTCAGGGCATATTTGTGTGGAGTTCTGCATTGGTACGTTCCAGTGAGACAGGTTGGTTATGGAGGCGTACAGGTTCAGGGCATATTTGTGAGGAGTTCTGCATTGGTACATTCCAGTGAGACACGGAAGATATGGAGGGATACAGGTTCATGGCATATTTGTGCGGAGTTCTTCATTGGTACGTTCTAGTGTGACAGGTAGGTTTTGGAGCGTACAGGTTCAGGGCATATTTGTATGGAGTTCTGCATTGGTACATTCTACTGAGACAGGGAGGTTATGGAGTGTACATATTCAGGGCATATTTTTGTGGAGTTCTGTATTGGTGCGTTCCAGTGAGACAGGAATGTTATGGAGGGGTACAGTTTCAGGGCATATTTGTGTGGAGTTCTGCATTGGTACGTTCCAGGGAGTCAGGGAGGTTATGGAGGGGTACAGGTTCAGGGCATATTTGTGTGGAGTTCTGCATTGGTACATTCCAGTGAGACACGGAGGATATGGAGGGATTCAGGTTCATGGCATATTTGTGTGTAGTACTTCATTGATACGTTCCAGTGAGACAGGTAGGTTTTGGAGCGTACATGTTCAGGGCATATTTTTGTGGAGTTCTGCATTGGTACGTTCCAGAGAGACAGGGAGGTTATGGAGTGGTACAGGTTCAGGGCATATTTGTGTGGAGTTCTGCATTGGTACGTTCCAGTGAGACAGGGAGGTTATGTAGGTGTACATGTTCCGTGCATATTTGTGTGTTTTTCTGCATTGGTACGTTCCAGTGAGAAAGGGAGGTTATGGAGGGGTACAGTTTCAGGGCATATTTATGTGGATTTCTGCATTGGTACGTTCCCGTGAGACAGGGTGGTTATGGAGTGGTACAGGTTCAGGGCATATTTTTGTGGAATTCTGCAATGGTACGTTCCAGTGAGACAGGGGGTTTATGGAGGGGTACAGTTTCAGGGCATTTTTGTGTGGAGTTCTGCATTGGTACATTCCAGTGAGACAGGGAGGTTATGGAGGGGTACAGGTTCAGGGCATATTTCTGTGGAGTTCTGCATTGGAACATTCCAGTGAGACTCGGAGGATATGGAGGGGTGCAGGTTCAGGGCATATTTGTGTGGAGTTCTGCATTGGTACGTTCCAGTGAGACAGGTAGTTTTTGGAGCGTACAGGTTCAGGGCATATTTTTGTGGAGTTCTGCATTGGTACGTTACAGTGAGACAGGGAGGTTATGGAGGGGTACAGGTTCAGGGCATATTTTTGTGGAGTTCTGCATTGGTACGTTCCAGTGAGACACTGAGGTTATGGAGGAGTACAGGTTCAGGGCATATTTATGTGGAGTTCTGCATTGGAACATTCCAGTGAGACACGGAGGATATGGAATGGTACAGGTTCAGGGCATATTTGTGTGGAGTTCTGCATTGGTACGTTCCAGTGAGACAGGGTGTTTATGGAGGCGTACAGGTTCAGGGCATATTTGTGTGGAGTTCTGCATTGGAACATTCCAGTGAGACACGGAGGATATGGAGGGGTGCAGGTTCAGGGCATATTTGTGTGGAGTTCTGCATTGGTACCTTCCAGTGAGACACTGAGGTTATGGAGGGGTACAGGTTCAGGGCATATTTATGTGGAGTTCCGCAGTGGAACATTCCAGTGAGACACGGAGGATACTGAGGGGTACAGTTTCAGGGCATATTTGTGTGGAGTTCTGCATTGGTACGTTCCAGTGAGACAGGGATGTTATGGAGGGGTACAGTTTCAGGGCATATTTGTGTGGAGTTCTGCATTGGTACATTCCAGTGAGACACGGAGGATATGGAGGGATACAGGTTCATGGCATATTTGTGTGTAGTACTTCAGTGATACGTTACAGTGAGACAGGTAGGTTTTGGAGCGTACATGTTCAGGGCATATTTTTGTGGAGTTCTGCATTGGTACGTTCCAGTGAGACAGGGAGGTTATGGAGGGGTACAGGTTCAGGGCATATTTGTGTGGAGTTCTGCATTGGTACGTTCCAGTGAGACAGGGAGGTTATGTAGGTGTACATGTTCCGTGCATATTTGTGTGTTTTTCTGCATTGGTACGTTCCAGTGAGAAAGGGAGGTTATGGAGGGGTACAGTTTCAGGGCATATTTTTGTGGAATTCTGCAATGGTACGTTCCAGTGAGACAGGGAGTTTATGGAGGGGTACAGTTTCAGGGCATTTTTGTGTGGAGTTCTGCATTGGTACAGTACAGTGAGACAGGGAGGTTATGGAGGGGTACAGGTTCAGGGCATATTTCTGTGGAGTTCTGCATTGGAACATTCCAGTGAGACACGGAGGATATGGAGGGGTGCAGGTTCAGGGCATATTTGTGTGGAGTTCTGCATTGGTACGTTCCAGTGAGACAGGTAGGTTTTGGAGCGTACAGGTTCAGGGCATATTTTTGTGGAGTTCTGCATTGGTACGTTCCAGTGAGACAGGGAGTTTACGGAGGGGTACAGGTTCAGGGCATATTTTTGTGGAGTTCTGCATTGGTACGTTCCCGTGAGACAGGGAGTTTATGGAGGGGTACAGGTTCAGGGCATATTTTTGTGGAGTTTTGCAATCGTACGTTCCAGTGAGACAGGGAGTTTATGGAGGGGTACAGTTTCAGGGCATATTTGTGTGGAGTTCTGTATTAGTACGTTCCACTGAGACAGGGAGGTTATGTAGGTGTACATGTTCAGGGCATATTTGTGTGTTTCTCTGCATTGGTACGTTCCAGTGAGAAAGGGAGGTTATGGCGGGGTACAGTTTCAGGGCATATTTATGTGGAGTTCTGCATTGGTACGTTCCAGTGAGACACTGAGGTTATGGAGGAGTACAGGTTCAGGGCATATTTATGTGGAGTTCTGCATTGGAACATTCCAGTGAGACACGGAGGATATGGAATGGTACAGGTTCAGGGCATATTTGTGTGGAGTTCTGCATTGGTACGTTCCAGTGAGACAGGGTGTTTATGGAGGCGTACAGGTTCAGGGCATATTTGTGTGGAGTTCTGCATTGGAACATTCCAGTGAGACACGGAGGATATGGAGGGGTGCAGGTTCAGGGCATATTTGTGTGGAATTCTGCATTGGTACCTTCCAGTGAGACACTGAGGTTATGGAGGGGTACAGGTTCAGGGCATATTTATGTGGAGTTCCGCAGTGCAACATTCCAGTGAGACACGGAGGATATTGAGGGGTACAGTTTCAGGGCATATTTGTGTGGAGTTCTGCATTGGTACGTTCCAGTGAGACAGGGATGTTATGGAGGGGTACAGTTTCAGGGCATATTTGTGTGGAGTTCTGCATTGGTACATTCCAGTGAGACACGGAGGATATGGAGGGATACAGGTTCATGGCATATTTGTGTGTAGTACTTCAGTGATACGTTACAGTGAGACAGGAAGGTTTTGGAGCGTACATGTTCAGGGCATATTTTTGTGGAATTCTGCATTGGTACGTTCCAGTGAGACAGGGAGGTTATGGAGGGGTACAGGTTCAGGGGATATTTGTGTGGAGTTCTGCATTGGTACGTTCCAGTGAGACAGGGAGGTTATGTAGGTGTACATGTTCCGTGCATATTTGTGTGTTTTTCTGCATTGGTACGTTCCAGTGAGAAAGGGAGGTTATGGAGGGGTACAGTTTCAGGGCATATTTATGTGGATTTCTGCATTGGTACGTTCCCGTGAGACAGGGTGGTTATGGAGGGGTACAGGTTCAGGGTATATTTCTGTGGAGTTCTGCATTGGAACATTCCAGTGAGACACGGAGGATATGGAGGGGTGCAGGTTCAGGGCATATTTGTGTGGAGTTCTGCATTGGTACGTTCCAGTGAGACAGGTAGGCTTTGGAGCGTACAGGTTCAGGGCATATTTTTGTGGAGTTCTGCATTGGTACGTTCCAGTGAGACAGGGAGTTTATGGAGGGGTACAGGTTCAGGGCATATTTATGTGGATTTCTGCATTGGTACGTTCCCGTGAGACAGGGTGGTTATGGAGGGGTACAGGTTCAGGGCATATTTTTGTGGAGTTCTGCAATGGTACGTTCCAGTGAGACAGGGAGTTTATGGAGGGGTAAAGTTTCAGGGCATTTTTGTGTGGAGTTCTGCATTGGTACATTCCAGTGAGACAGGGAGGTTATGGAGGGGTACAGGTTCAGGGCATATTTCTGTGGAGTTCTGCATTGGAACATTCCAGTGAGACACGGAGGATATGGAGGGGTGCAGGTTCAGGGCATATTTGTGTGGAGTTCTGCATTGGTACGTTCCAGTGAGACAGGGAGGTTATGGAGGGGTACAGGTTCAGGGCATACATTTTGTGGAGTTCTGCATTGGTACGTTCCCGTGTGACAGGGAGTTTATGGAGGGGTACAGTTTCAGGGCATATTTTGTGGAGTTTTGCAATGGTACGTTCCAGTGAGACAGGGAGTTTATGGAGGGGTACAGTTTCAGGGCATATTTGTGTGGAGTTCTGCATTGGTACATTCCAGTGAGACACGGAGGATATGGAGGGATTCAGGTTCATGGCATATTTGTGTGTAGTACTTCATTGATACGTTCCAGTGAGACAGGTAGGTTTTGGAGCGTACATGTTCAGGGCATATTTTTGTGGAGTTCTGCATTGGTACGTTCCAGTGAGACAGGGAGTTTATGGAGGGGTACAGGTTCAGGGCATATTTGTGTGGAGTTCTGCATTGGTACGTTCCAGTGAGACAGGGAGGTTATGTAGGTGTACATGTTCCGTGCATATTTGTGTGTTTTTCTGCATTGGTACGTTCCAGTGAGAAAGGGAGGTTATGGAGGGGTACAGTTTCAGGGCATATTTATGTGGATTTCTGCATTGGTACGTTCCCGTGAGACAGGGTGGTTATGGAGTGGTACAGGTTCAGGGCATATTTTTGTGGAATTCTGCAATGGTACGTTCCAGTGAGACAGGGAGTTTATGGAGGGGTACAGTTTCAGGGCATTTTTGTGTGGAGTTCTGCATTGGTACATTCCAGTGAGCCAGGGAGGTTATGGAGGGGTACAGGTTCAGGGTATATTTCTTTGGAGTTCTGCATTGGAACATTCCAGTGAGACACGGAGGATATGGATGGGTGCAGGTTCAGGGCATATTTGTGTGGAGTTCTGCATTGGTACGTTCCAGTGAGACAGGTAGGTTTTGGAGCGTACAGGTTCAGGGCATATTTTTGTGGAGTTCTGCATTGGTACGTTCCAGTGAGACAGGGAGGTTATGGAGGGGTACAGGTTTAGGGCATATTTTTGTGGAGTTCTGCATTGGTACGTTCCCGTGAGACAGGGAGTTTATGGAGGGGTACAGGTTCAGGGCATATTTTTGTGGAGTTTTGCAATGGTACGTTCCAGTGAGACAGGGAGTTTATGGAGGGGTACAGTTTCAGGGCATATTTGTGTGGAGTTCTGTATTAGTACGTTCCACTGAGACAGGGAGGTTATGTAGGTGTACATGTTCAGGGCATATTTGTGTGTTTTTCTGCATTGGTACGTTGCAGTGAGAAAGGGAGGTTATGGCGGGGTACAGCTTCAGGGCATATTTATGTGGAGTTCTGCATTGGTACGTTCCAGTGAGACACTGAGGTTATGGAGGAGTACAGGTTCAGGGCATATTTATGTGGAGTTCTGCATTGGAACATTCCAGTGAGACACGGAGGATATGGAATGGTACAGGTTCAGGGCATATTTGTGTGGAGTTCTGCATTGGTACGTTCCAGTGAGACAGGGTGTTTATGGAGGCGTACAGGTTCAGGGCATATTTGTGTGGAGTTCTGCATTGGAACATTCCAGTGAGACACGGAGGATATGGAGCGGTGCAGGTTCAGGGCATATTTGTGTGGAGTTCTGCATTGGTACCTTCCAGTGAGACACTGAGGTTATGGAGGGGTACAGGTTCAGGGCATATTTATGTGGAGTTCCGCAGTGGAACATTCCAGTGAGACACGGAGGATATTGAGGGGTACAGTTTCAGGGCATATTTGTGTGGAGTTCTGCATTGGTACGTTCCAGTGAGACAGGGATGTTATGGAGGGGTACAGTTTCAGGGCATATTTGTGTGGAGTTCTGCATTGGTACATTCCAGTGAGACACCGAGGATATGGAGGGATACAGGTTCATGGCATATTTGTCTGTAGTACTTCATTGATACGTTACAGTGAGACAGGTAGGTTTTGGAGCGTACATGTTCAGGGCATATTTTTGTGGAGTTCTGCATTGGTACGTTCCAGTGAGACAGGGAGGTTATGGAGGGGTACAGGTTCAGGGCATATTTGTGTGGAGTTCTGCATTGGTACGTTCCAGTGAGACAGGGAGGTTATGTAGGTGTACATGTTCCGTGCATATTTGTGTGTTTTTCTGCATTGGTACGTTCCAATGAGACAGGGAGTTTATGGAGGGGTACAGTTTCAGGGCATTTTTGTGTGGAGTTCTGCATTGGTACATTCCAGTGAGACAGGGTGGTTATGGAGTGGTACAGGTTCAGGGCATATTTTTGTGGAATTCTGCAATGGTACGTTCCAGTGAGACAGGGAGTTTATGGAGGGGTACAGTTTCAGGGCATTTTTGTGTGGAGTTCTGCATTGGTACATTCCAGTGAGCCAGGGAGGTTATGGAGGGGTACAGGTTCAGGGCATATTTCTGTGGAGTTCTGCATTGGAACATTCCAGTGAGACACGGAGGATATGGATGGGTGCAGGTTCAGGGCATATTTGTGTGGAGTTCTGCATTGGTACGTTCCAGTGAGACAGGTAGGTTTTGGAGCGTACAGGTTCAGGGCATATTTTTGTGGAGTTCTGCATTGGTACGTTCCAGAGAGACAGGGAGGTTATGGAGGGGTGCAGGTTTAGGGCATATTTTTGTGGAGTTCTGCATTGGTACGTTCCCGTGAGACAGGGAGTTTATGGAGGGGTACAGGTTCAGGGCATATTTTTGTGGAGTTTTGCAATGGTACCTTCCAGTGAGACAGGGAGTTTATGGAGGGGTACAGTTTCAGGGCATATTTGTGTGGAGTTCTGTATTAGTACGTTCCACTGAGACAGGGAGGTTATGTAGGTGTACATGTTCAGGGCATATTTGTGTGTTTTTCTGCATTGGTACGTTGCAGTGAGAAAGGGAGGTTATGGCGGGGTACAGTTTCAGGGCATATTTATGTGGAGTTCTGCATTGGTACGTTCCAGTGAGACACTGAGGTTATGGAGGAGTACAGGTTCAGGGCATATTTATGTGGAGTTCTGCATTGGAACATTCCAGTGAGACACGGAGGATATGGAATGGTACAGGTTCAGGGCATATTTGTGTGGAGTTCTGCATTGGTACGTTCCAGTGAGACAGGGTGTTTATGGAGGCGTACAGGTTCAGGGCATATTTGTGTGGAGTTCTGCATTGGAACATTCCAGTGAGACACGGAGGATATGGAGCGGTGCAGGTTCAGGGCATATTTGTGTGGAGTTCTGCATTGGTACCTTCCAGTGAGACACTGAGGTTATGGAGGGGTACAGGTTCAGGGCATATTTATGTGGAGTTCCGCAGTGGAACATTCCAGTGAGACACGGAGGATATTGAGGGGTACAGTTTCAGGGCATATTTGTGTGGAGTTCTGCATTGGTACGTTCCAGTGAGACAGGGATGTTATGGAGGGGTACAGTTTCAGGGCATATTTGTGTGGAGTTCTGCATTGGTACATTCCAGTGAGACACCGAGGATATGGAGGGATACAGGTTCATGGCATATTTGTCTGTAGTACTTCATTGATACGTTACAGTGAGACAGGTAGGTTTTGGAGCGTACATGTTCAGGGCATATTTTTGTGGAGTTCTGCATTGGTACGTTCCAGTGAGACAGGGAGGTTATGGAGGGGTACAGGTTCAGGGCATATTTGTGTGGAGTTCTGCATTGGTACGTTCCAGTGAGACAGGGAGGTTATGTAGGTGTACATGTTCCGTGCATATTTGTGTGTTTTTCTGCATTGGTACGTTCCAATGAGACAGGGAGTTTATGGAGGGGTACAGTTTCAGGGCATTTTTGTGTGGAGTTCTGCATTGGTACATTCCAGTGAGACAGGGAGGTTATGGAGGGGTACAGTTTCAGGGCATATTTATGTGGATTTCTGCATTGGTACGTTCCCGTGAGACAGGGTGGTTATGGAGTGGTACAGGTTCAGGGCATATTTTTGTGGAATTCTGCAATGGTACGTTCCAGTGAGACAGGGAGTTTATGGAGGGGTACAGTTTCAGGGCATTTTTGTGTGGAGTTCTGCATTGGTACATTCCAGTGAGACAGGGAGGTTATGGAGGGGTACAGGTTCAGGGCATATTTCTGTGGAGTTCTGCAATGGAACATTCCAGTGAGACACGGAGGATATGGAGGGGTGCAGGTTCAGGGCATATTTGTGTGGAGTTCTGCATTGGTACGTTCCTGTGAGACTGGTAGGTTTTGGAGCGTACAGGTTCAGGGCATATTTTTGTGGAGTTCTGCATTGGTACGTTCCAGTGAGACAGGGAGGTTATGGAGGGGTACAGGTTCAGGGCATATTTTTGTGGAGTTCTGCATTGGTACGTTCCTGTGAGACAGGGAGTTTATGGAGGGGTACAGGTTCAGGGCATATTTTTGTGGAGTTTTGCAATGGTACGTTCCAGTGAGACAGGGTGTTTATGGAGGCGTACAGGTTCAGGGCATATTTGTGTGGAGTTCTGCATTGGAACATTCCAGTGAGACACGGAGGATATGGAGGGGTGCAGGTTCAGGGCATATTTGTGTGGAATTCTGCATTGGTACCTTCCAGTGAGACACTGAGGTTATGGAGGGTTACAGGTTCAGGGCATAATTATGTGGAGTTCCGCAGTGGAACATTCCAGTGAGACACGGAGGATATTGAGGGGTACAGTTTCAGGGCATATTTGTGTGGAGTTCTGCATTGGTGCGTTCCAGTGAGACAGGGATGTTATGGAGGGGTACAGTTTCAGGGCATATTTGTGTGGAGTTCTGCATTGGTACATTCCAGTGAGACACGGAGGATATGGAGGGATACAGGTTCATGGCATATTTCTGTGTAGTACTTCAGTGATACGTTACAGTGAGACAGGAAGGTTTTGGAGCGTATATGTTCAGGGCATATTTTTGTGGAATTCTGCATTGGTACGTTCCAGTGAGACAGGGAGGTTATGTAGGTGTACATGTTCCGTGCATATTTGTGTGTTTTTCTGCATTGGTACGTTCCAGTGAGAAAGGGAGGTTATGGAGGGGTACAGTTTCAGGGCATATTTATGTGGATTTCTGCATTGGTACGTTCCCGTGAGACAGGGTGGTTATGGAGGGGTACAGGTTCAGGGCATATTTGTGTGGAGTTCTGCATTGGTACGTTCCAGTGAGACAGGTAGGTTTTGGAGCGTACAGGTTCAGGGCATATTTTTGTGGAGTTCTGCATTGGTACGTTCCAGTGAGACAGGGAGTTTATGGAGGGGTACAGGTTCAGGGCATATTTATGTGGATTTCTGCATTGGTACGTTCCCGTGAGACAGGGTGGTTATGGAGGGGTACAGGTTCAGGGCATATTTTTGTGGAGTTCTGCAATGGTACGTTCCAGTGAGACAGGGAGTTTATGGAGGGGTAAAGTTTCAGGGCATTTTTGTGTGGAGTTCTGCATTGGTACATTCCAGTGAGACAGGGAGGTTATGGAGGGGTACAGGTTCCGGGCATATTTTTGTGGAGTTCTGCATTGGTACGTTCCAGTGAGACAGGGAGTTTATGGAGGGGTACAGGTTCAGGGCATATTTGTGTGGAGTTCTGCATTGGTACGTTCCAGTGAGACAGGGAGGTTATGTAGGTGTACATGTTCCGTGCATATTTGTGTGTTTTTCTGCATTGGTACGTTCCAGTGAGAAAGGGAGGTTATGGAGGGGTACAGTTTCAGGGCATATTTATGTGGATTTCTGCATTGGTACGTTCCCGTGAGACAGGGTGGTTATGGAGTGGTACAGGTTCAGGGCATATTTTTGTGGAATTCTGCAATGGTACGTTCCAGTGAGACAGGGAGTTTATGGAGGGGTACAGTTTCAGGGCATTTTTGTGTGGAGTTCTGCATTGGTACATTCCAGTGAGCCAGGGAGGTTATGGAGGGGTACAGGTTCAGGGCATATTTCTGTGGAGTTCTGCATTGGAACATTCCAGTGAGACACGGAGGATATGGAATGGTACAGGTTCAGGGCATATTTGTGTGGAGTTCTGCATTGGTACGTTCCAGTGAGACAGGGTGTTTATGGAGGCGTACAGGTTCAGGGCATATTTGTGTGGAGTTCTGCATTGGAACATTCCAGTGAGACACGGAGGATATGGAGCGGTGCAGGTTCAGGGCATATTTGTGTGGAGTTCTGCATTGGTACCTTCCAGTGAGACACTGAGGTTATGGAGGGGTACAGGTTCAGGGCATATTTATGTGGAGTTCCGCAGTGGAACACTCCAGTGAGACACGGAGGATATTGAGGGGTACAGTTTCAGGGCATATTTGTGTGGAGTTCTGCATTGGTACGTTCCAGGGAGACAGGGATGTTATGGAGGGGTACAGTTTCAGGGCATATTTGTGTGGAGTTCTGCATTGGTACATTCCAGTGAGTCACGGAGGATATGGAGGGATACAGGTTCATGGCATATTTGTGTGTAGTACTTCATTGATACGTTACAGTGAGACAGGTAGGTTTTGGAGCGTACATGTTCAGGGCATATTTTTGTGGAGTTCTGCATTGGTACGTTCCAGTGAGACAGGGAGGTTATGGAGGGGTACAGGTTCAGGGCATATTTGTGTGGAGTTCTGCATTGGTACGTTCCAGTGAGACAGGGAGGTTATGTAGGTGTACATGTTCCGTGCATATTTGTGTGTTTTTCTGCATTGGTACGTTCCAGTGAGACAGGGAGTTTATGGAGGGGTACAGTGTCAGGGCATTTTTGTGTGGAGTTCTGCATTGGTACATTCCAGTGAGACAGGGAGGTTATGGAGGGGTACAGTTTCAGGGCATATTTATGTGGATTTCTGCATTGGTACGTTCCCGTGAGACAGGGTGGTTATGGAGTGGTACAGGTTCAGGGCATATTTTTGTGGAATTCTGCAATGGTACGTTCCAGTGAGACAGGGAGTTTATGGAGGGGTACAGTTTCAGGGCATTTTTGTGTGGAGTTCTGCATTGGTACATTCCAGTGAGACAGGGAGGTTATGGAGGGGTACAGGTTCAGGGCATATTTCTGTGGAGTTCTGCATTGGAACATTCCAGTGAGACACGGAGGATATGGAGGGGTGCAGGTTCAGGGCATATTTGTGTGGAGTTCTGCATTGGTACGTTCCAGTGAGACAGTTAGGTTTTGGAGCGTACAGGTTCAGGGCATATTTTTGTGGAGTTCTGCATTGGTACGTTCCAGTGAGACAGGGAGTTTATGGAGGGGTACAGGTTCAGGGCATATTTTTGTGGAGTTCTGCATTGGTACGTTCCCGTGAGACAGGGAGTTTATGGAGGGGTACAGGTTCAGGGCATATTTTTGTGGAGTTTTGCAATGGTACGTTCCAGTGAGACAGGGAGGTTATGGAGGGGTACAGTTTCAGGGCATATTTGTGTGGAGTTCTGTATTAGTACGTTCCACTGAGACAGGGAGGTTATGTAGGTGTACATGTTCAGGGCATATTTGTGTGTTTCTCTGCATTGGTACGTTCCAGTGAGAAAGGGAGGTTATGGCGGGGTACAGTTTCAGGGCATATTTATGTGGAGTTCTGCATTGGTACGTTCCAGTGAGACACTGAGGTTATGGAGGAGTACAGTTTCAGGGCATATTTATGTGGAGTTCTGCATTGGAACATTCCAGTGAGACACGGAGGATATGGAATGGTACAGGTTCAGGGCATATTTGTGTGGAGTTCTGCATTGGTACGTTCCAGTGAGACAGGGTGTTTATGGAGGCGTACAGGTTCAGGGCATATTTGTGTGGAGTTCTGCATTGGAACATTCCAGTGAGACACGGAGGATATGGAGGGGTGCAGGTTCAGGGCATATTTGTGTGGAATTCTGCATTGGTACCTTCCAGTGAGACACTGAGGTTATGGAGGGTTACAGGTTCAGGGTATATTTCTGTGGAGTTCTGCATTGGAACATTCCAGTGAGACACGGAGGATATGGAGGGGTGCAGGTTCAGGGCATATTTGTGTGGAGTTCTGCATTGGTACGTTCCAGTGAGACAGGTAGGTTTTGGAGCGTACAGGTTCAGGGCATATTTTTGTGGAGTTCTGCATTGGTACGTTCCAGTGAGACAGGGAGTTTATGGAGGGGTACAGGTTCAGGGCATATTTATGTGGATTTCTGCATTGGTACGTTCCCGTGAGACAGGGTGGTTATGGAGGGGTACAGGTTCAGGGCATATTTTTGTGGAGTTCTGCAATGGCACGTTCCAGTGAGACAGGGAGTTTATGGAGGGGTAAAGTTTCAGGGCATTTTTGTGTGGAGTTCTGCATTGGTACATTCCAGTGAGACAGGGAGGTTATGGAGGGGTACAGGTTCAGGGCATATTTCTGTGGAGTTCTGCATTGGAACATTCCAGTGAGACACGGAGGATATGGAGGGGTGCAGGTTCAGGGCATATTTGTGTGGAGTTTTGCAATGGTACGTTCCAGTGAGACAGGGAGTTTATGGAGGGGTACAGTTTCAGGGCATATTTGTCTGGAGTTCTGCATTGGTACATTCCAGTGAGACACGGAGGATATGGAGGGATTCAGGTTCATGGCATATTTGTGTGTAGTACTTCATTGATACGTTACAGTGAGACAGGTAGGTTTTGGAGCGTACATGTTCAGGGCATATTTTTGTGGAGTTCTGCATTGGTACGTTCCAGTGAGACAGGGAGTTTATGGAGGGGTACAGGTTCAGGGCATATTTGTGTGGAGTTCTGCATTGGTACGTTCCAGTGAGACAGGGAGGTTATGTAGGTGTACATGTTGCGTGCATATTTGTGTGTTTTTCTGCATTGGTACGTTCCAGTGAGAAAGGGAGGTTATGGAGGGGTACAGTTTCAGGGCATATTTATGTGGATTTCTGCATTGGTACGTTCCCGTGAGACAGGGTGGTTATGGAGTGGTACAGGTTCAAGGCATATTTTTGTGGAATTCTGCAATGGTACGTTCCAGTGAGACAGGGAGTTTATGGAGGGGTACAGTTTCAGGGCATTTTTGTGTGGAGTTCTGCATTGGTACATTCCAGTGAGCCAGGGAGGTTATGGAGGGGTACAGGTTCAGGGCATATTTCTGTGGAGTTCTGCATTGGAACATTCCAGTGAGACACGGAGGATATGGAGGGGTGCAGGTTCAGGGCATATTTGTGTGGAGTTCTGCATTGGTACGTTCCAGTGAGACAGGTAGGTTTTGGAGCGTACAGGTTCAGGGCATATTTTTGTGGAGTTCTGCATTGGTACGTTCCAGTGAGACAGGGAGGTTATGGAGGGGTACAGGTTTAGGGCATATTTTTGTGGAGTTCTGCATTGGTACGTTCCCGTGAGACAGGGAGTTTATGGAGGGGTACAGGTTCAGGGCATATTTTTGTGGAGTTTTGCAATGGTACGTTCCAGTGAGACAGGGAGTTTATGGAGGGGTACAGGTTCACGGCATATTTGTGTGGAGTTCTGCATTGGTACGTTCCAGTGAGACAGGGAGGCTATGTAGGTGTACATGTTCCGTGCATATTTGTGTGTTTTTCTGCATTGGTACGTTCCAGTGAGAAAGGGAGGTTATGGAGGGGTACAGTTTCAGGGCATATTTATGTGGATTTCTGCATTGGTACGTTCCCGTGAGACAGGGTGGTTATGGAGTGGTACAGGTTCAGGGCATATTTTTGTGGAATTCTGCAATGGTACGTTCCAGTGAGACAGGGAGTTTATGGAGGGGTACAGTTTCAGGGCATTTTTGTGTGGAGTTCTGCATTGGTACATTCCAGTGAGACAGGGAGGTTATGGAGGGGTACAGGTTCAGGGCATATTTCTGTGGAGTTCTGCATTGGAACATTCCAGTGAGACACGGAGGATATGGAGGGGTGCAGGTTCAGGGCATATTTGTGTGGAGTTCTGCATTGGTACGTTCCAGTGAGACAGGTAGTTTTTGGAGCGTACAGGTTCAGGGCATATTTTTGTGGAGTTCTGCATTGGTACGTTCCAGTGAGACAGGGAGGTTATGGAGGGGTACAGGTTCAGGGCATATTTTTGTGGAGTTCTGCATTGGTACGTTCCCGTGAGACAGGGAGTTTATGGAGGGGTACAGGTTCAGGGCATATTTTTGTGGAGTTTTGCAATGGTACGTTCCAGTGAGACAGGGAGTTTATGGAGGGGTACAGTTTCAGGGCATATTTGTGTGGAGTTCTGTATTAGTACGTTCCACTGAGACAGGGAGGTTATGTAGGTGTACATGTTCAGGGCATATTTGTGTGTTTCTCTGCATTGGTACGTTCCAGTGAGAAAGGGAGGTTATGGCGGGGTACAGTTTCAGGGCATATTTATGTGGAGTTCTGCATTGGTACGTTCCAGTGAGACACTGAGGTTATGGAGGAGTACAGGTTCAGGGCATATTTATGTGGAGTTCTGCATTGGAACATTCCAGTGAGACACGGAGGATATGGAATGGTACAGGTTCAGGGCATATTTGTGTGGAGTTCTGCATTGGTACGTTCCAGTGAGACAGGGTGTTTATGGAGGCGTACAGGTTCAGGGCATATTTGTGTGGAGTTCTGCATTGGAACATTCCAGTGAGACACGGAGGATATGGAGGGGTGCAGGTTCAGCGCATATTTGTGTGGAATTCTGCATTGGTACCTTCCAGTGAGACACTGAGGTTATGGAGGGTTACAGGTTCAGGGCATATTTATGTGGAGTTCCGCAGTGGAACATTCCAGTGAGACACGGAGGATATTGAGGGGTACAGTTTCAGGGCATATTTGTGTGGAGTTCTGCATTGGTGCGTTCCAGTGAGACAGGGATGTTATGGAGGGGTACAGTTTCAGGGCATATTTGTGTGGAGTTCTGCATTGGTACATTCCAGTGAGACACGGAGGATATGGAGGGATACAGGTTCATGGCATATTTGTGTGTAGTACTTCAGTGATACGTTACAGTGAGACAGGAAGGTTTTGGAGCGTACATGTTCAGGGCATATTTTTGTGGAATTCTGCATTGGTACGTTCCAGTGAGACAGGGAGGTTATGGAGGGGTACAGGTTCAGGGCATATTTGTGTGGAGTTCTGCATTGGTACGTTCCAGTGAGACAGGGAGGTTATGTAGGTGTACATGTTCCGTGCATATTTGTGTGTTTTTCTGCATTGGTACGTTCCAGTGAGACAGGGAGTTTATGGAGGGGTACAGTTTCAGGGCATTTTTGTGTGGAGTTCTGCATTGGTACATTCCAGTGAGACAGGGAGGTTATGGAGGGGTACAGTTTCAGGGCATATTTATGTGGATTTCTGCATTGGTACGTTCCCGTGAGACAGGGTGGTTATGGAGTGGTACAGGTTCAGGGCATATTTTTGTGGAATTCTGCAATGGTACGTTCCAGTGAGACAGGGAGTTTATGGAGGGGTACAGTTTCAGGGCATTTTTGTGTGGAGTTCTGCATTGGTACATTCCAGTGAGACAGGGAGGTTATGGAGGGGTACAGGTTCAGGGCATATTTCTGTGGAGTTCTGCATTGGAACATTCCAGTGAGACACGGAGGATATGGAGGGGTGCAGGTTCAGGGCATATTTGTGTGGAGTTCTGCATTGGTACGTTCCAGTGAGACAGGTAGGTTTTGGAGCGTACAGGTTCAGGGCATATTTTTGTGGAGTTCTGCATTGGTACGTTCCAGTGAGACAGGGAGGTTATGGAGGGGTACAGGTTCAGGGCATATTTTTGTGGAGTTCTGCATTGGAACATTCCAGTGAGACACGGAGGATATGGAGGGGTGCAGGTTCAGGGCATATTTGTGTGGAGTTCTGCATTGGTACGTTCCAGTGAGACAGGTAGGTTTTGGAGCGTACAGGTTTAGGGCATATTTTTGTGGAGTTCTGCATTGGTACGTTCCCGTGAGACAGGGAGTTTATGGAGGGGTACAGGTTCAGGGCATATTTTTGTGGAGTTTTGCAATGGTACGTTCCAGTGAGACAGGGAGTTTATGGAGGGGTACAGGTTCACGGCATATTTGTGTGGAGTTCTGCATTGGTACGTTCCAGTGAGACAGGGAGGCTATGTAGGTGTACATGTTCCGTGCATATTTGTGTGTTTTTCTGCATTGGTACGTTCCAGTGAGAAAGGGAGGTTATGGAGGGGTACAGTTTCAGGGCATATTTATGTGGATTTCTGCATTGGTACGTTCCCGTGAGACAGGGTGGTTATGGAGTGGTACAGGTTCAGGGCATATTTTTGTGGAATTCTGCAATGGTACGTTCCAGTGAGACAGGGAGTTTATGGAGGGGTACAGTTTCAGGGCATTTTTGTGTGGAGTTCTGCATTGGTACATTCCAGTGAGACAGGGAGGTTATGGAGGGGTACAGGTTCAGGGCATATTTCTGTGGAGTTCTGCATTGGAACATTCCAGTGAGACACGGAGGATATGGAGGGGTGCAGGTTCAGGGCATATTTGTGTGGAGTTCTGCATTGGTACGTTCCAGTGAGACAGGTAGTTTTTGGAGCGTACAGGTTCAGGGCATATTTTTGTGGAGTTCTGCATTGGTACGTTCCAGAGAGACAGGGAGGTTATGGAGGGGTACAGGTTCAGGGCATATTTTTGTGGAGTTCTGCATTGGTACGTTCCCGTGAGACAGGGAGTTTATGGAGGGGTACAGGTTCAGGGCATATTTTTGTGGAGTTTTGCAATGGTACGTTCCAGTGAGACAGGGAGTTTATGGAGGGGTACAGTTTCAGGGCATCTTTGTGTGGAGTTCTGTATTAGTACGTTCCACTGAGACAGGGAGGTTATGTAGGTGTACATGTTCAGGGCATATTTGTGTGTTTCTCTGCATTGGTACGTTCCAGTGAGAAAGGGAGGTTATGGCGGGGTACAGTTTCAGGGCATATTTATGTGGAGTTCTGCATTGGTACGTTCCAGTGAGACACTGAGGTTATGGAGGAGTACAGGTTCAGGGCATATTTATGTGGAGTTCTGCATTGGAACATTCCAGTGAGACACGGAGGATATGGAATGGTACAGGTTCAGGGCATATTTGTGTGGAGTTCTGCATTGGTACGTTCCAGTGAGACAGGGTGTTTATGGAGGCGTACAGGTTCAGGGCATATTTGTGTGGAGTTCTGCATTGGAACATTCCAGTGAGACACGGAGGATATGGAGGGGTGCAGGTTCAGGGCATATTTGTGTGGAATTCTGCATTGGTACCTTCCAGTGAGACACTGAGGTTATGGAGGGTTACAGGTTCAGGGCATATTTATGTGGAGTTCCGCAGTGGAACATTCCAGTGAGACACGGAGGATATTGAAGGGTACAGTTTCAGGGCATATTTGTGTGGAGTTCTGCATTGGTGCGTTCCAGTGAGACAGGGATGTTATGGAGGGGTACAGTTTCAGGGCATATTTGTGTGGAGTTCTGCATTGGTACATTCCAGTGAGACACGGAGGATATGGAGGGATACAGGTTCATGGCATATTTGTGTGTAGTACTTCAGTGATACGTTACAGTGAGACAGGAAGGTTTTGGAGCGTACATGTTCAGGGCATATTTTTGTGGAATTCTGCATTGGTACGTTCCAGTGAGACAGGGAGGTTATGTAGGTGTACATGTTCCGTGCATATTTGTGTGTTTTTCTGCATTGGTACGTTCCAGTGAGAAAGGGAGGTTATGGAGGGGTACAGTTTCAGGGCATATTTATGTGGATTTCTGCATTGGTACGTTCCCGTGAGACAGGGTGGTTATGGAGGGGTACAGGTTCAGGGTATATTTCTGTGGAGTTCTGCATTGGAACATTCCAGTGAGACACGGAGGATATGGAGGGGTGCAGGTTCAGGGCATATTTGTGTGGAGTTCTGCATTGGTACGTTCCAGTGAGACAGGTAGGTTTTGGAGCGTACAGGTTCAGGGCATATTTTTGTGGAGTTCTGCATTGGTACGTTCCAGTGAGACAGGGAGTTTATGGAGGGGTACAGGTTCAGGGCATATTTATGTGGATTTCTGCATTGGTACGTTCCCGTGAGTCAGGGTGGTTATGGAGGGGTACAGGTTCAGGGCATATTTTTGTGGAGTTCTGCAATGGTACGTTCCAGTGAGACAGGGAGTTTATGGAGGGGTAAAGTTTCAGGGCATTTTTGTGTGGAGTTCTGCATTGGTACATTCCAGTGAGACAGGGAGGTTATGGAGGGGTACAGGTTCAGGGCATATTTCTGTGGAGTTCTGCATTGGAACATTCCAGTGAGACACGGAGGATATGGAGGGGTGCAGGTTCAGGGCATATTTGTGTGGAGTTCTGCATTGGTACGTTCCAGTGAGACAGGTAGGTTTTGGAGCGTACAGGTTCAGGGCATATTTTTGTGGAGTTCTGCATTGGTACGTTCCAGTGAGACAGGGAGGTTATGGAGGGGTACAGGTTCAGGGCATACATTTTGTGGAGTTCTGCATTGGTACGTTCCCGTGTGACAGGGAGTTTATGGAGGGGTACAGTTTCAGGGCATATTTTGTGGAGTTTTGCAATGGTACGTTCCAGTGAGACAGGGAGTTTATGGAGGGGTACAGTTTCAGGGCATATTTGTGTGGAGTTCTGCATTGGTACATTCCAGTGAGACACGGAGGATATGGAGGGATTCAGGTTCATGGCATATTTGTGTGTAGTACTTCATTGATACGTTCCAGTGAGACAGGTAGGTTTTGGAGCGTACATGTTCAGGGCATATTTTTGTGGAGTTCTGCATTGGTACGTTCCAGTGAGACAGGGAGTTTATGGAGGGGTACAGGTTCAGGGCATATTTGTGTGGAGTTCTGCATTGGTACGTTCCAGTGAGACAGGGAGGTTATGTAGGTGTACATGTTCCGTGCATATTTGTGTGTTTTTCTGCATTGGTATGTTCCAGTGAGAAAGGGAGGTTATGGAGGGGTACAGTTTCAGGGCATATTTATGTGGATTTCTGCATTGGTACGTTCCCGTGAGACAGGGTGGTTATGGAGTGGTACAGGTTCAGGGCATATTTTTGTGGAATTCTGCAATGGTACGTTCCAGTGAGACAGGGAGTTTATGGAGGGGTACAGTTTCAGGGCATTTTTGTGTGGAGTTCTGCATTGGTACATTCCAGTGAGCCAGGGAGGTTATGGAGGGGTACAGGTTCAGGGCATATTTCTGTGGAGTTCTGCATTGGAACATTCCAGTGAGACACGGAGGATATGGAGGGGTGCAGGTTCAGGGCATATTTGTGTGGAGTTCTGCATTGGTACGTTCCAGTGAGACAGGTAGGTTTTGGAGCGTACAGGTTCAGGGCATATTTTTGTGGAGTTCTGCATTGGTACGTTCCAGTGAGACAGGGAGGTTATGGAGGGGTACAGGTTTAGGGCATATTTTTGTGGAGTTCTGCATTGGTACGTTCCCGTGAGACAGGGAGTTTATGGAGGGGTACAGGTTCAGGGCATATTTTTGTGGAGTTTTGCAATGGTACGTTCCAGTGAGACAGGGAGTTTATGGAGGGGTACAGTTTCAGGGCATATTTGTGTGGATTTCTGTATTAGTACGTTCCACTGAGACAGGGAGGTTATGTAGGTGTACATGTTCAGGGCATATTTGTGTGTTTTTCTGCATTGGTACGTTGCAGTGAGAAAGGGAGGTTATGGCGGGGTACAGTTTCAGGGCATATTTATGTGGAGTTCTGCATTGGTACGTTCCAGTGAGACACTGAGGTTATGGAGGAGTACAGGTTCAGGGCATATTTATGTGGAGTTCTGCATTGGAACATTCCAGTGAGACACGGAGGATATGGAATGGTACAGGTTCAGGGCATATTTGTGTGGAGTTCTGCATTGGTACGTTCCAGTGAGACAGGGTGTTTATGGAGGCGTACAGGTTCAGGGCATATTTGTGTGGAGTTCTGCATTGGAACATTCCAGTGAGACACGGAGGATATGGAGGGGTGCAGGTTCAGGGCATATTTGTGTGGAGTTCTGCATTGGTACCTTCCAGTGAGACAGGGAGGTTATGTAGGTGTACATGTTCCGTGCATATTTGTGTGTTTTTCTGCATTGGTACGTTCCAGTGAGAAAGGGAGGTTATGGAGGGGTACAGTTTCAGGGCATATTTATGTGGATTTCTGCATTGGTACGTTCCCGTGAGACAGGGTGGTTATGGAGGGGTACAGGTTCAGGGTATATTTCTGTGGAGTTCTGCATTGGAACATTCCAGTGAGACACGGAGGATATGGAGGGGTGCAGGTTCAGGGCATATTTGTGTGGAGTTCTGCATTGGTACGTTCCAGTGAGACAGGTAGGTTTTGGAGCGTACAGGTTCAGGGCATATTTTTGTGGAGTTCTGCATTGGTACGTTCCAGTGAGACAGGGAGTTTATGGAGGGGTACAGGTTCAGGGCATATTTATGTGGATTTCTGCATTGGTACGTTCCCGTGAGACAGGGTGGTTATGGAAGGGTACAGGTTCAGGGCATATTTTTGTGGAGTTCTGCAATGGTACGTTCCAGTGAGACAGGGAGTTTATGGAGGGGTAAAGTTTCAGGGCATTTTTGTGTGGAGTTCTGCATTGGTACATTCCAGTGAGACAGGGAGGTTATGGAGGGGTACAGGTTCAGGGCATATTTCTGTGGAGTTCTGCATTGGAACATTCCAGTGAGACACGGAGGATATGGAGGGGTGCAGGTTCAGGGCATATTTGTGTGGAGTTCTGCATTGGTACGTTCCAGTGAGACAGGTAGGTTTTGGAGCGTACAGGTTCAGGGCATATTTTTGTGGAGTTCTGCATTGGTACGTTCCAGTGAGACAGGGAGGTTATGGAGGGGTACAGGTTCAGGGCATACATTTTGTGGAGTTCTGCATTGGTACGTTCCCGTGTGACAGGGAGTTTATGGAGGGGTACAGTTTCAGGGCATATTTTGTGGAGTTTTGCAATGGTACGTTCCAGTGAGACAGGGAGTTTATGGAGGGGTACAGTTTCAGGGCATATTTGTGTGGAGTTCTGCATTGGTACATTCCAGTGAGACACGGAGGATATGGAGGGATTCAGGTTCATGGCATATTTGTGTGTAGTACTTCATTGATACGTTCCAGTGAGACAGGTAGGTTTTGGAGCGTACATGTTCAGGGCATATTTTTGTGGAGTTCTGCATTGGTACGTTCCAGTGAGACAGGGAGTTTATGGAGGGGTACAGGTTCAGGGCATATTTGTGTGGAGTTCTGCATTGGTACTTTCCAGTGAGACAGGGAGGTTATGTAGGTGTACATGTTCCGTGCATATTTGTGTGTTTTTCTGCATTGGTATGTTCCAGTGAGAAAGGGAGGTTATGGAGGGTTACAGTTTCAGGGCATATTTATGTGGATTTCTGCATTGGTACGTTCCCGTGAGACAGGGTGGTTATGGAGTGGTACAGGTTCAGTGCATGTTTTTGTGGAATTCTGCAATGGTACGTTCCAGTGAGACAGGGAGTTTATGGAGGGGTACAGTTTCAGGGCATTTTTGTGTGGAGTTCTGCATTGGTACATTCCAGTGAGCCAGGGAGGTTATGGAGGGGTACAGGTTCAGGGCATATTTCTGTGGAGTTCTGCATTGGAACATTCCAGTGAGACACGGAGGATATGGAGGGGTGCAGGTTCAGGGCATATTTGTGTGGAGTTCTGCATTGGTACGTTCCAGTGAGACAGGTAGGTTTTGGAGCGTACAGGTTCAGGGCATATTTTTGTGGAGTTCTGCATTGGTACGTTCCAGTGAGACAGGGAGGTTATGGAGGGGTACAGGTTCAGGGCATATTTCTGTGGAGTTCTGCATTGGAACATTCCAGTGAGACACGGAGGATATGGAGGGGTGCAGGTTCAGGGCATATTTGTGTGGAGTTCTGCATTGGTACGTTCCAGTGAGACAGGTAGGTTTTGGAGCGTACAGGTTCAGGGCATATTTTTGTGGAGTTCTGCATTGGTACGTTCCAGTGAGACAGGGAGGTTATGGAGGGGTACAGGTTTAGGGCATATTTTTGTGGAGTTCTGCATTGGTACGTTCCCGTGAGACAGGGAGTTTATGGAGGGGTACAGTTTCAGGGCATATTTTTGTGGAGTTTTGCAATGGTACGTTCCAGTGAGACAGGGAGTTTATGGAGGGGTACAGTTTCAGGGCATATTTGTGTGGAGTTCTGTATTAGTACGTTCCACTGAGACAGGGAGGTTATGTAGGTGTACATGTTCAGGGCATATTTGTGTGTTTTTCTGCATTGGTACGTTGCAGTGAGAAAGGGAGGTTATGGCGGGGTACAGTTTCAGGGCATATTTATGTGGAGTTCTGCATTGGTACGTTCCAGTGAGACACTGAGGTTATGGAGGAGTACAGGTTCAGGGCATATTTATGTGGAGTTCTGCATTGGAACATTCCAGTGAGACACGGAGGATATGGAATGGTACAGGTTCAGGGCATATTTGTGTGGAGTTCTGCATTGGTACGTTCCAGTGAGACAGGGTGTTTATGGAGGCGTACAGGTTCAGGGCATATTTGTGTGGAGTTCTGCATTGGAACATTCCAGTGAGACACGGAGGATATGGAGGGGTGCAGGTTCAGGGCATATTTGTGTGGAGTTCTGCATTGGTACCTTCCAGTGAGACACTGAGGTTATGGAGGGGTAGAGGTTCAGGGCATATTTATGTGGAGTTCCGCAGTGGAACATTCCAGTGAGACACGGAGGATATTGAGGGGTACAGTTTCAGGGCATATTTGTGTGGAGTTCTGCATTGGTACGTTCCAGTAAGACAGGGATGTTATGGAGGGGTACAGTTTCAGGGCATATTTGTGTGGAGTTCTGCATTGGTATATTCCAGTGAGACACGGAGGATATGGAGGGATACAGGTTCATGGCATATTTGTGTGTAGTACTTCATTGATACGTTACAGTGAGACAGGTAGGTTTTGGAGCGTACATGTTCAGGGCATATTTTTGTGGAGTTCTGCATTGTTAAGTTCCAGTGAGACAGGGAGGTTATGGAGGGGTACAGGTTCAGGGCATATTTGTGTGGAGTTCTGCATTGGTACGTTCCAGTGAGACAGGGAGGTTATGTAGGTGTACATGTTCCGTGCATATTTGTGTGTTTTTCTGCATTGGTACGTTCCAGGGAGAAAGGGAGGTTATGGAGGGGTACAGTTTCAGGGCATATTTATGTGGATTTCTGCATTGGTACGTTCCCGTGAGACAGGGTGGTTATGGAGGGGTACAGGTTCAGGGCATTTTTGTGTGGAGTTCTGCATTGGAACATTCCAGTGAGACACGGAGGATATGGAGGGGTGCAGGTTCAGGGCATATTTGTGTGGAGTTCTGCATTGGTACGTTCCAGTGAGACAGGTAGGTTTTGGAGCGTACAGGTTCAGGGCATATTTTTGTGGAGTTCTGCATTGGTACGTTCCAGTGAGACAGGGAGTTTATGGAGGGGTACAGTTTCAGGGCATTTTTGCGTGGAGTTCTGCATTGGTACATTCCAGTGAGACACGGAGGATATGGAGGGGTGCAGGTTCAGGGCATATTTGTGTGGAGTTCTGCATTGGTACGTTCCAGTGAGACAGGTAGGTTTTGGAGCGTACAGGTTCAGGGCATATTTTTGTGGAGTTCTGCATTGGTACGTTCCAGTGAGACAGGGAGGTTATGGAGGGGTACAGGTTCAGGGCATATTTATGTGGATTTCTGCATTGGTACGTTCCCGTGAGACAGGGTGGTTATGGAGGGGTACAGGTTCAGGGCATATTTTTGTGGAGTTCTGCAATGGTACGTTCCAGTGAGACAGGTAGGTTTTGGAGCGTTCAGGTTCAGGGCATATTTTTGTGGAGTTCTGCATTGGTACGTTCCAGTGAGACAGGGAGGTTATGGAGGGGTACAGGTTCAGGGCATATTTTTGTGGAGTTTTGCAATGGTACGTTCCAGTGAGACAGGGAGTTTATGGAGGGGTACAGGTTCAGGGCATATTTTGTGGAGTTTTGCAATGGTACGTTCCAGTGAGACAGGGAGTTTATGGAGGGGTACAGTTTCAGGGCATATTTGTGTGGAGTTCTGCATTGGTACGTTCCACTGAGACAGGAGGTTATGTAGGTGTACATGTTCAGGGCATATTTGTGTGTTTTTCTGCATTGGTACGTTCCAGTGAGAAAGGGAGGTTATGGAGGGGTACAGTTTCAGGGCATATTTATGTGGAGTTCTGCATTGGTATGTTCCAGTGAGACACTGAGGTTATGGAGGAGTACAGGTTCAGGGCATATTTATGTGGAGTTCCACAGTGGAACATTCCAGTAAGACACGGAGGATATTGAGGGGTACAGTTTCAGGGCATATTTGTGTGGGGTTCTGCATTGGTACGTTCCAGTGAGACAGGTAGGTTATGGAGGGGTACAGGTTCAGGGCATATTTGTGTGGAGTTCTGCATTGAAACGTTCCAGTGAGACAGGGAGGTTATGTAGGTGTACATGTTCCGTGCATATTTGTGTGTTTTTCTGCATTGGTACGTTCCAGTGAGAAAGGGAGGTTATGGAGGGGTACAGTTTCAGGGCATATTTATGTGGATTTCTGCATTGGTACGTTCCCGTGAGACAGGGTGGTTATAGAGGGGTACAGGTTCAGGGCATATTTCTGTGGAGTTCTGCATTGGAACATTCCAGTGAGACAAGGAGGATATGGAGGGGTGCAGGTTCAGGGCATATTTGTGTGGAGTTCTGCATTGGTACGTTCCAGTGAGACAGGTAGGTTTTGGAGCGTACAGGTTCAGGGCATATTTTTGTGGAGTTCTGCATTGGTACGTTCCAGTGAGACAGGGAGTTTATGGAGGGGTACAGTTTCAGGGCATTTTTGTGTGGAGTTCTGCATTGGTACATTCCAGTGAGACACGGAGGATATGGAGGGGTGCAGGTTCAGGGCATATTTGTGTGGAGTTCTGCATTGGTACGTTCCAGTGAGACAGGTAGGTTTTGGAGCGTACAGGTTCAGGGCATATTTTTGTGGAGTTCTGCATTGGTACGTTCCAGTGAGACAGGGAGGTTATGGAGGGGTACAGGTTCAGGGCATATTTATGTGGATTTCTGCATTGGTACGTTCCCGTGAGACAGGGTGGTTATGGAGGGGTACAGGTTCAGGGCATATTTTTGTGGAGTTCTGCAATGGTACGTTCCAGTGAGACAGGTAGGTTTTGGAGCGTTCAGGTTCAGGGCATATTTTTGTGGAGTTCTGCATTGGTACGTTCCAGTGAGACAGGGAGGTTATGGAGGGGTACAGGTTCAGGGCATATTTTTGTGGAGTTTTGCAATGGTACGTTCCAGTGAGACAGGGAGTTTATGGAGGGGTACAGGTTCAGGGCATATTTTGTGGAGTTTTGCAATGGTACGTTGCAGTGAGACAGGGAGTTTATGGAGGGGTACAGTTTCAGGGCATATTTGTGCGGAGTTCTGCATTGGTACGTTCCACTGAGACAGGAGGTTATGTAGGTGTACATGTTCAGGGCATATTTGTGTGTTTTTCTGCATTGGTACGTTCCAGTGAGAAAGGGAGGTTATGGAGGGGTACAGTTTCAGGGCATATTTATGTGGAGTTCTGCATTGGTATGTTCCAGTGAGACACTGAGGTTATGGAGGAGTACAGGTTCAGGGCATATTTATGTGGAGTTCCGCAGTGGAACATTCCAGTAAGACACGGAGGATATTGAGGGGTACAGTTTCAGGGCATATTTGTGTGGGGTTCTGCATTGGTACGTTCGAGTGAGACAGGTAGGTTTTGGAGCGTACAGGTTCAGGGCATATTTTTGTGGAGTTCTGCATTGGTACGTTCCAGTGAGACAGGGAGGTTATGGAGGGGTACAGGTTCAGGGCATATTTGTGTTGAGTTCTGCATTGGTACGTTCCAGTGAGACAGGGAGGTTATGTAGGTGTACATGTTCCGTGCATATTTGTGTGTTTTTCTGCATTGGTACGTTCCCGTGAGACAGGGAGTTTATGGAGGGGTACAGTTTCAGGGCATTTTTGTGTGGAGTTCTGCATTGGTACATTCCAGTGAGACAGGGAGGTTATGGAGGGGTACAGGTTCAGGGCATATTTATGTGGAGTTCTGCATTGGAACATTCCAGTGAGACACGGAGGATTTGGAGGTGTGCAGGTTCAGGGCATATTTGTGTGGAGTTCTGCATTGGTACGTTCCAGTGAGACACTGAGGTTATGGAGGGGTACAGGTTCCGGGCATATTTATGTGGAGTTCCGCAGTGGAACATTCCAGTGAGACACGGAGAATATTGAGGGGTACAGTTTCAGGGCATATTTGTGTGGAGTTCTGCATTGGTACGTTCCAGTGAGACAGGGTGGTTATGGAGGCGTACAGGTTCAGGGCATATTTGTGTGGAGTTCTGCATTGGTACATTCCAGTGAGACACGGAGGATATGGAGGGATACAGGTTCATGACATATTTGTGCGGAATTCTTCATTGGTACGTTCCAGTGTGACAGGAAGACTTTGGAGCGTACAGGTTGAGAGCATATTTGTATGGAGTTCTGCATTGGTACATTCTACTGAGACAGGGAGGTTATGGAGGGTACATATTCAGGGCATATTTTTGTGGAGTTCTGTATTGGTACGTTCCAGTGAGACAGGGAGGTTATGAAGGGGTACAGTTTCAGGGCATATTTGTGTGGAGTTCTGCATTGGTACGTTCCAGTGAGACAGGGAGGTTATGGAGAGGTACAGGTTCAGGGCATATTTGTGCGGAGTTCTGCATTGGTACATTCCAGTGAGACACGGAGAATATGGAGGGATACAGGTTCATGGCATATTTGTGTGTAGTACTTCATTGGTACGTTCCAGTGAGACAGGTCGGTTTTGGAGCGTACAGGTTCAGGGCATATTTTTGTGGAGTTCTGCATTGGTACGTTCCAGTGAGACAGGGAGGTTATGGAGGGGTACAGGTTCAGGGAATATTTGTGTGGAGTTCTGCATTGGTACGTTGCAGTGAGACAGGGAGGTTATGTAGGTGTACATGTTCCGTGCATATTTCTGTGTTTTTCTGCATTGGTACGTTCCAGTGAGAAAGGGAGGTTATGGAGGGGTACAGTTTCAAGGCATATTTATGTGGATTTCTGCATTGGTACGTTCCCGTGAGACAGGGAGGTTATGGAGGGGTACAGTTTCAGGGGATATTTGTGTGGAGTTCTGCATTGGTACGTTCCAGTGAGACACTGAGGTTATGGAGGTGTACAGGTTCAGGGCATATTTATGTGGAGTTCCGCAGTGGAGCATTCCAGTGAGACACGGAAGATATGGAGGGATACAGGTTCATGGCATATTTGTGCGGAGTTCTTCATTGGTACGTTCTAGTGTGACAGGTAGGTTTTGGAGCGTACAGGTTCAGGGCATATTTGTATGGAGTTATGCATTGGTACATTCTACTGAGACAGGGAGGTTATGGAGTGTACATATTCAGGGCATATTTTTGTGGAGTTCTGTATTGGTACGTTCCAGTGAGACAGGGATGTTATGGAGGGGTACAGTTTCAGGGCATATTTGTGTGGAGTTCTGCATTGGTACGTTCCAGTGAGTCAGGGAGGTTATGGAGGGGTACAGGTTCAGGGCATATTTGTGTGGAGTTCTGCATTGGTACATTCCAGTGAGACACGGAGGATATGGAGGGATTCAGGTTCATGGCATATTTGTGTGTAGTACTTCATTGATACGTTCCAGTGAGACAGGTAGGTTTTGGAGCGTACATGTTCAGGGCATATTTTTGTGGAGTTCTGCATTGGTACGTTCCAGTGAGACAGGGAGTTTATGGAGGGGTACAGGTTCAGGGCATATTTGTGTGGAGTTCTGCATTGGTACGTTCCAGTGAGACAGGGAGGTTATGTAGGTGTACATGTTCCGTGCATATTTGTGTGTTTTTCTGCATTTGTACGTTCCCCTGAGACAGGGAGTTTATGGAGGGGTACAGGTTCAGGGCATATTTTTGTGGAGTTTTGCAATGGTACGTTCCAGTGAGACAGGGAGTTTATGGAGGGGTACAGTTTCAGGGCATATTTGTGTGGAGTTCTGCATTAGTACGTTCCACTGAGACAGGGAGGTTATGTAGGTGTACATGTTCAGGGCATATTTGTGTGTTTTTCTGCATTGGTACGTTCCAGTGAGAAAGGGAAGTTATGGCGGGGTACAGTTTCAGGGCATATTTATGTGGAGTTCTGCATTGGTACGTTCCAGTGAGACACTGAGGTTATGGAGGAGTACAGGTTCAGGGCATATTTATGTGGAGTTCCGCAGTGGAACATTCCAGTGAGACACGGAGGATATTGAGGGGTACAGTTTCAGGGCATATTTGTGTGGAGTTCTGCATTGGTACGTTCCAGTGAGACAGGTAGGTTTTGGAGCGTACAGGATCAGGGCATATTTTTGTGGAGTTCTGCATTGGTACGTTCCAGTGAGACAGGGAGGTTATGGAGGGGTACAGGTTCAGGGCATATTTGTGTGGAGTTCTGCATTGGTACGTTCCAGTGAGACAGGGAGGTTATGTAGGTGTACATGTTCCGTGCATATTTGTGTGTTTTTCTGCATTGGTACGTTCCAGTGAGAAAGGGAGGTTATGGAGGGGTACAGTTTCAGGGCATATTTATGTGGATTTCTGCATTGGTACGTTCCCGTGAGACAGGGAGTTTATGGAGGGGTACAGTTTCAGAGCATTTTTGTGTGGAGTTCTGCATTGGTACATTCCAGTGAGACAGGGAGGTTATGGTGGGGTACAGGTTCAGGGCATATTTATGTGGAGTTCTGCATTGGAACATTCCAGTGAGACACGGAGGATATGGAGGTGTGCAGGTTCAGGGCATATTTGTGTGGAGTTCTGCATTGGTACGTTCCAGTGAGACACTGAGGATATGGAGGTGTACATGTTCCGTGCATATTTGTGTGGAGTTCTGCATTGGTACATTCCAGTGGGACATGGAGGTTATGCAGGGGTACAGGTTTAGGGCATATTTATATGGAGTTCTGCATTGGAACATTCCAGTGAGACACGGAGGATATGGAATGGTACAGGTTCAGGGCATATTTGTGTGGAGTTCTGCATTGGTACGTTCCAGTGAGACAGGGTGTTTATGGAGGCGTACAGGTTCAGGGCATATTTGTGTGGAGTTCTGCATTGGAACATTCCAGTGAGACACGGAGGATATGGAGGGGTGCAGGTTCAGGGCATATTTGTGTGGAGTTCTGCATTGGTACGTTCCAGTGAGACACAGAGGTTATGGAGGGTACAGGTTCAGGGCATATTTATGTGGAGTTCCGCAGTGGAACATTCCAGTGAGACACGGAGGATATTGAGGGGTACAGTTTCAGGGCATATTTGTGTGGAGTTCTGCATTGGTACGTTCCAGTGAGACAGGGATGTTATGGAGGGGTACAGTTTCAGGGCATATTTGTGTGGAGTTCTGCATTGGTACATTCCAGTGAGACACGGAGGATATGGAGGGATACAGGTTCATGGCATATTTGTGTGTAGTACTTCATTGATACGTTACAGTGAGACAGGTAGGTTTTGGAGCGTACATGTTCAGGGCATATTTTTGTGGAGTTCTGCATTGGTACGTTCCAGTGAGACAGGGAGGTTATGGAGGGGTACAGGTTCAGGGCATATTTGTGTGGAGTTCTGCATTGGTACGTTCCAGTGAGACAGGGAGGTTATGTAGGTGTACATGTTCCGTGCATATTTGTTTGTTTTTCTGCATTGGTACGTTCCAGTGAGAAAGGGAGGTTATGGAGGGGTACAGGTTCAGGGCATATTTATGTGGATTTCTGCATTGGTACGTTCCCGTGAGACAGGGTGGTTATGGAGGGGTACAGGTTCAGGGCATATTTCTGTGGAGTTCTGCATTGGAACATTCCAGTGAGACACGGAGGATATGGAGGGGTGCAGGTTCAGGGCACATTTGTGTGGAGTTCTGCATTGGTACATTCCAGTGAGACACGGAGGATATGGAGGGATACAGGTTCATGGCATATTTGTGTGTAGTACTTCATTGGTACGTTCCAGTGAGACAGGTCGGTTTTGGAGCGTACAGGTTCAGGGCATATTTTTGTGGAGTTCTGCATTGGTACGTTCCAGTGAGACAGGGAGGTTATGGAGGGGTACAGGTTCAGGGAATATTTGTGTGGAGTTCTGCATTGGTACGTTGCAGTGAGACAGGGAGGTTATGTAGGTGTACATGTTCCGTGCATATTTCTGTGTTTTTCTGCATTGGTACGTTCCAGTGAGAAAGGGAGGTTATGGAGGGGTACAGTTTCAGGGCATATTTATGTGGATTTCTGCATTGGTACGTTCCCGTGAGACAGGGAGGTTATGGAGGGGTACAGTTTCAGGGGATATTTGTGTGGAGTTCTGCATTGGTACGTTCCAGTGAGACACTGAGGTTATGGAGGTGTACAGGTTCAGGGCATATTTATGTGGAGTTCCGCAGTGGAGCATTCCAGTGAGACACGGAAGATATGGAGGGATACAGGTTCATGGCATATTTGTGCGGAGTTCTTCATTGGTACGTTCTAGTGTGACAGGTAGGTTTTGGAGCGTACAGGTTCAGGGCATATTTGTATGGAGTTATGCATTGGTACATTCTACTGAGACAGGGAGGTTATGGAGTGTACATATTCAGGGCATATTTTTGTGGAGTTCTGTATTGGTACGTTCCCGTGAGACAGGGAGGTTATGGAAGGGTACAGTTTCAGGGGATATTTGTGTGGAGTTCTGCATTGGTACGTTCCAGTGAGACACTGAGGTTATGGAGGTGTACAGGTTCAGGGCATATTTATGTGGAGTTCCGCAGTGGAGCATTCCAGTGAGACACGGAAGATATGGAGGGATACAGGTTCATGGCATATTTGTGCGGAGTTCATCATTGGTACGTTCTAGTGTGACAGGTAGGTTTTGGAGCGTACAGGTTCAGGGCATATTTGTATGGAGTTATGCATTGGTACATTCTACTGAGACAGGGAGGTTATGGAATGTACATATTCAGGGCATATTTTTGTGGAGTTCTGTATTGGTACGTTCCAGTGAGACAGGGATGTTATGGAGGGGTACAGTTTCAGGGCATATTTGTGTGGAGTTCTGCATTGGTACGTTCCAGTAAGTCACGGAGGTTATGGAGGGGTACAGGTTCAGGGCATATTTGTGTGGAGTTCTGCATTGGTACATTCCAGTGAGACACGGAGGATATGGAGGGATTCAGGTTCATGGCATATTTGTGTGTAGTACTTCATTGATACGTTCCAGTGAGACAGGTAGGTTTTGGAGCGTACATGTTCAGGGCATATTTTTGTGGAGTTCTGCATTGGTACGTTCCAGTGAGACAGGGAGTTTATGGAGGGGTACAGGTTCAGGGCATATTTGTGTGGAGTTCTGCATTGGTACGTTCCAGTGAGACAGGGAGGTTATGTAGGTGTACATGTTCCGTGCATATTTGTGTGTTTTTCTGCATTGGTACGTTCCAGTGAGAAAGGGAGGTTATGGAGGGGTACAGTTTCAGGGCATATTTATGTGGATTTCTGCATTGGTACGTTCCCGTGAGACAGGGTGGTTATGGAGGGGTACAGGTTCAGGGCATATTTCTGTGGAGTTCTGCATTGGAACATTCCAGTGAGACACGGAGGATATGGAGGGGTGCAGGTTCAGGGCATATTTGTGTGGAGTTCTGCATTGGTACATTCCAGTGAGACACGGAGGATATGGAGGGATACAGGTTCATGGCATATTTGTGTGTAGTACTTCATTGGTACGTTCCAGTGAGACAGGTCGGTTTTGGAGCGTACAGGTTCAGGGCATATTTTTGTGGAGTTCTGCATTGGTACGTTCCAGTGAGACAGGGAGGTTATGGAGGGGTACAGGTTCAGGGAATATTTGTGTGGAGTTCTGCATTGGTACGTTGCAGTGAGACAGGGAGGTTATGTAGGTGTACATGTTCCGTGCATATTTCTTGGTTTTTCTGCATTGGTACGTTCCAGTGAGAAAGGGAGGTTATGGAGGGGTACAGTTTCAGGGCATATTTATGTGGATTTCTGCATTGGTACGTTCCCGTGAGACAGGGAGGTTATGGAGGGGTACAGTATCAGGGGATATTTGTGTGGAGTTCTGCATTGGTACGTTCCAGTGAGACACTGAGGTTATGGAGGTGTACAGGTTCAGGGCATATTTATGTGGAGTTCCGCAGTGGAGCATTCCAGTGAGACACGGAAGATATGGAGGGATACAGGTTCATGGCATATTTGTGCGGAGTTCTTCATTGGTACGTTCTAGTGTGACAGGTAGGTTTTGGAGCGTACAGGTTCAGGGCATATTTTTTATGGAGTTATGCATTGGTACATTCTACTGAGACAGGGAGGTTATGGAGTGTACATATTCAGGGCATATTTTTGTGGAGTTCTGTATTGGTACGTTCCAGTGAGACAGGGATGTTATGGAGGGGTACAGTTTCAGGGCATATTTGTGTGGAGTTCTGCATTGGTACGTTCCAGTGAGTCAGGGAGGTTATGGAGGGGTACAGGTTCAGGGCATATTTGTGTGGAGTTCTGCATTGGTACATTCCAGTGAGACACGGAGGATATGGAGGGATTCAGGTTCATGGCATATTTGTGTGTAGTACTTCATTGATACGTTCCAGTGAGACAGGTAGGTTTTGGAGCGTACATGTTCAGGGCATATTTTTGTGGAGTTCTGCATTGGTACGTTCCAGTGAGACAGGGAGTTTATGTAGGTGTACATGTTCCGTGCTTATTTGTGTGTTTTTCTGCATTTGTACGTTCCCCTGAGACAGGGAGTTTATGGAGGGGTACAGGTTCAGGGCATATTTTTGTGGAGTTTTTCAATGGTACGTTCCAGTGAGACAGGGAGTTTATGGAGGGGTACAGTTTCAGGGCATATTTGTGTGGAGTTCTGCATTAGTACGTTCCACTGAGACAGGGAGGTTATGTAGGTGTACATGTTCAGGGCATATTTGTGTGTTTTTCTGCATTGGTACGTTCCAGTGAGAAAGGGAAGTTATGGCGGGGTACAGTTTCAGGGCATATTTATGTGGAGTTCTGCATTGGTACGTTCCAGTGAGACACTGAGGTTATGGAGGAGTACAGGTTCAGGGCATATTTATGTGGAGTTCCGCAGTGGAACATTCCAGTGAGACACGGAGGATATTGAGGGGTACAGTTTCAGGGCATATTTGTGTGGAGTTCTGCATTGGTACGTTCCAGTGAGACAGGCAGGTTTTGGAGCGTACAGGTTCACGGCATATTTTTGTGGAGTTCTGCATTGGTACGTTCCAGTGAGACAGGGAGGTTATGGAGGGGTACAGGTTCAGGGCATATTTGTGTGGAGTTCTGCATTGGTACGTTTCAGTGAGACAGGGAGGTTATGTAGGTGTACATGTTCCGTGCATATTTGTGTGTTTTTCTGCATTGGTACGTTCCAGTGAGAAAGGGAGGCTATGGAGGGGTACAGTTTCAGGGCATATTTATGTGGATTTCTGCATTGGTACGTTCCCGTGAGACAGGGAGTTTATGGAGGGGTACAGTTTCAGAGCATTTTTGTGTGGAGTTCTGCATTGGTACATTCCAGTGAGACAGGGAGGTTATGGTGGGGTACAGGTTCAGGGCATATTTATGTGGAGTTCTGCATTGGAACATTCCAGTGAGACACGGAGGATATGGAGGTGTGCAGGTTCAGGGCATATTTGTGTGGAGTTCTGCATTGGTACGTTCCAGTGAGACACTGAGGTTATGGAGGGGTACAGGTTCAGGGCATATTTATGTGGAGTTCCGCAGTGGAACATTCCAGTGAGAGACGGAGGATATTGAGGGGTACAGTTTCAGGGCATATTTGTGTGGAGTTCTGCATTGGTACGTTCCAGTGAGACAGGGTGGTTATGGAGGGGTACAGGTTCAGGGCATATTTGTGTGGAGTTCTGCATTGGTACATTCCAGTGAGACACGGAGGATATGGAGGGATACAGGTTCATGACATATTTGTGCGGAGTTCTTCATTGGTACGTTCCAGTGTGACAGGAAGATTTTGGAGCGTACAGGTTCAGAGCATATTTGTATGGAGTTCTGCATTGGTACATTCTAATGAGACACGAAGGATATGGAGGGATACAGGTTCATGGCATATTTGTGCGGAGTTCTTCATTGGTACGTTCCAGTGTGACAGGTAGGTTTTGGAGCGTACAGGTTCAGGGCATATTTGTATGGAGTTATGCATTGGTACATTCTACTGAGACAGGGAGGTTATGGAGGGTACATATTCAGGGCATATTTTTGTGGAGTTCTGTATTGGTACGTTCCAGTGAGACAGGGAGGTTATGGAGGGGTACAGTTTCAGGGCATATTTGTGTGGAGTTCTGCATTGGTACGTTCCAGTGAGACAGGGAGGTTATGGAGGGTTTACAGGTTCAGGGCATATTTGTGTGGAGTTCTGCATTGGTACATTCCAGTGAGACACGGAGGATATGGAGGGATACAGGTTCAGGGCATATTTTTGTGGAGTTCTGCATTGGTACGTTCCCGTGAGACAGGGAGTTTATGGAGGGGTACAGTTTCAGGGCATTTTTGTGTGGAGTTCTGCATTGGTACATTCCAGTGAGACAGGGAGGTTATGGAGGGGTACAGGTTCAGGGCATATTTATGTGGAGTTCTGCATTGGAACATTCCAGTGAGACACTGAGGATATGGAGGTGTGCAGGTTCAGGGCATATTTGTGTGGAGTTCGGCATTGGTACATTTTACTGAGACAGGGAGGTTATGGATTGTACATATTCAGGGCATATTTTTGTGGAGTTCTGTATTGGTACGTTCCAGTGAGACAGGGATGTTATCGAGGGGTACAGTTTCAGGGCATATTTGTGTGGAGTTCTGCATTGGTACGTTCCAGTGAGTCAGGGAGGTTATGGAGGGGTACAGGTTCAGGGCATATTTGTGTGGAGTTCTGCATTGGTACATTCCAGTGAGACACGGAGGATATGGAGGGATTCAGGTTCATGGCATATTTGTGTGTAGTACTTCATTGATACGTTCCAGTGAGACAGGTAGGTTTTGGAGCGTACATGTTCAGGGCATATTTTTGTGGAGTTCTGCATTGGTACGTTCCAGTGAGACAGGGAGGTTATGGAGGGGTACAGGTTCAGGGCATATTTGTGTGGAGTTCTGCATTGGTACGTTCCAGTGAGACAGGGAGGTTATGTAGGTGTACATGTTCCGTGCATATTTGTGTGTTTTTCTGCATTGGTACGTTCCCCTGAGACAGGGAGTTTATGGAGGTGTACAGGTTCAGGGCATATTTTTGTGGAGTTTTGCAATGGTACGTTCCAGTGAGACAGGGAGTTTATGGAGGGGTACAGTTTCAGGGCATATTTGTGTGGAGTTCTGCATTAGTACGTTCCACTGAGACAGGGAGGTTATGTAGGTGTACATGTTCAGGGCATATTTGTGTGTTTTTCTGCATTGGTACGTTCCAGTGAGAAAGGGAAGTTATGGCGGGGTACAGTTTCAGGGCATATTTATGTGGAGTTCTGCATTGGTACGTTCCAGTGAGACACTGAGGTTATGGAGGAGTACAGGTTCAGGGCATATTTATGTGGAGTTCCGCAGTGGAACATTCCAGTGAGACACGGAGGATATTGAGGGGTACAGTTTCAGGGCATATTTGTGTGGAGTTCTGCATTGGTACGTTCCGGTGAGACAGGTAGGTTTTGGAGCGTACAGGTTCAGGGCATATTTTTGTGGAGTTCTGCATTGGTACGTTCCAGTGAGACAGGGAGGTTATGGAGGGGTACAGGTTCAGGGCATATTTGTGTGGAGTTCTGCATTGGTACGTTCCAGTGAGACAGGGAGGTTATGTAGGTGTACATGTTCCGTGCATATTTGTGTGTTTTTCTGCATTGGTACGATCCAGTGAGAAAGGGAGGTTATGGAGGGGTACAGTTTCAGGGCATATTTATGTGGATTTCTGCATTGGTACGTTCCCGTGAGACAGGGAGTTTATGGAGGGGTACAGTTTCGGAGCATTTTTGTGTGGAGTTCTGCATTGGTACATTCCAGTGAGACAGGGAGGTTATGGTGGGGTACAGGTTCAGGGCATATTTATGTGGAGTTCTGCATTGGAACATTCCAGTGAGACACGGAGGATATGGAGGTGTGCAGGTTCAGGGCATATTTGTGTGGAGTTCTGCATTGGTACGTTCCAGTGAGACACTGAGGTTATGGAGGGGTACAGGTTCAGGGCATATTTATGTGGAGTTCCGCAGTGGAACATTCCAGTGAGAGACGGAGGATATTGAGGGGTACAGTTTCAGGGCATATTTGTGTGGAGTTCTGCATTGGTACGTTCCAGTGAGACAGGGTGGTTATGGAGGCGTACAGGTTCAGGGCATATTTGTGTGGAGTTCTGCATTGGTACATTCCAGTGAGACACGGAGGATATGGAGGGATACAGGTTCATGACATATTTGTGCGGAGTTCTTCATTGGTACGTTCCAGTGTGACAGGAAGATTTTGGAGCGTACAGGTTCAGAGCATATTTGTATGGAGTTCTGCATTGGTACATTCTAATGAGACACGGAGCATATGGAGGGATACAGGTTCATGGCATATTTGTGCGGAGTTCTTCATTGGTACGTTCCAGTGTGACAGGTAGGTTTTGGAGCGTACAGGTTCAGGGCATATTTGTATGGAGTTATGCATTGGTACATTCTACTGAGACAGGGAGGTTATGGAGGGTACATATTCAGGGCATATTTTTGTGGAGTTCTGTATTGGTACGTTCCAGTGAGACAGGGAGGTTATGGAGGGGTACAGTTTCAGGTCATATTTGTGTGGAGTTCTGCATTGGTACGTTCCAGTGAGACAGGGAGGTTATGGAGGGTTTACAGGTTCAGGGCATATTTGTGTGGAGTTCTGCATTGGTACATTCCAGTGAGAAACGGAGGATATGGAGGGATACAGGTTCAGGGCATATTTTTGTGGAGTTCTGCATTGGTACGTTCCAGTGAGACAGGGAGGTTATGTAGGTGTACATGTTCCGTGCATATTTGTGTGGAGTTCTGCATTGGTACATTCCAGTGTGACATGGAGGTTATGCAGGGGTACAGGTTTAGGGCATATTTATGTGGAGTTCTGCATTGGAACATTCCAGTGAGACAGCGTGTTTATGGAGGCGTACAGGTTCAGGGCATATTTGTGTGGAGTTCTGCATTGGAACATTCCAGTGAGACACGGAGGATATGGAGGGGTGCAGGTTCAGGGCATATTTGTGTGGAGTTCTGCATTGGTACGTTCCAGTGAGACACTGAGGTTATGGAGGGTACAGGTTCAGGGCATATTTATGTGGAGTTCCGCAGTGGAACATTCCAGTGAGACACGGAGGATATTGAGGGGTACAGTTTCAGGGCATATTTGTGTGGAGTTCTGCATTGGTACGTTCCAGTGAGACAGGGATGTTATGGAGGGGTACAGGTTCAGGGCATATTTATGTGGATTTCTGCATTGGTACGTTCCCGTGAGACAGGGTGGTTATGGAGGGGTACAGGTTCAGGGCATATTTTTGTGGAGTTCTGCAATGGTACGTTCCAGTGAGACAGGGAATTTATGGAGGGGTACAGTTTCAGGGCATATTTCTGTGGAGTTCTGCATTGGAACATTCCAGTGAGACACCGAGGATATGGAGGGGTGCAGGTTCAGGGCATATTTGTGTGGAGTTCTGCATTGGTACGTTCCAGTGAGACAGGTAGGTTTTGGAGCGTACAGGTTCAGGGCATATTTTTGTGGAGTTCCGCATTGGTACGTTCCAGTGAGACAGGGAGGTTATGGAGGGGTACAGGTTCAGGGCATATTTTTGTGCAGTTCTGCATTGGTACGTTCCCCTGAGACAGGGAGTTTATGGAGGGGTACAGGTTCAGGGCATATTTTTGTGGAGTTTTGCAATGGTACGTTCCAGTGAGACAGGGAGTTTATGGTGGTGTACAGTTTCAGGGCATATTTGTGTGGAGTTCTGCATTAGTACGTTCCACTGAGACAGGGAGGTTATGTAGGTGTACATGTTCAGGGCATATTTGTGTGTTTTTCTGCATTGGTACGTTCCAGTGAGAAAGGGAGGTTATGGAGGGTTTACAGGTTCAGGGCATATTTGTGTGGAGTTCTGCATTGGTACATTCCAGTGAGAAACGGAGGATATGGAGGGATACAGGTTCAGGGCATATTTTTGTGGAGTTCTGCATTGGTACGTTCCAGTGAGACAGGGAGGTTATGTAGGTGTACATGTTCCGTGCATATTTGTGTGGAGTTCTGCATTGGTACATTCCAGTGTGACATGGAGGTTATGCAGGGGTACAGGTTTAGGGCATATTTATGTGGAGTTCTGCATTGGAACATTCCAGTGAGACAGCGTTTTTATGGAGGCGTACAGGTTCAGGGCATATTTGTGTGGAGTTCTGCATTGGAACATTCCAGTGAGACACGGAGGATATGGAGGGGTGCAGGTTCAGGGCATATTTGTGTGGAGTTCTGCATTGGTACGTTCCAGTGAGACACTGAGGTTATGGAGGGTACAGGTTCAGGGCATATTTATGTGGAGTTCCGCAGTGGAACATTCCAGTGAGACACGGAGGATATTGAGGGGTACAGTTTCAGGGCATATTTGTGTGGAGTTCTGCATTGGTACGTTCCAGTGAGACAGGGATGTTATGGAGGGGTACAGGTTCAGGGCATATTTATGTGGATTTCTGCATTGGTACGTTCCCGTGAGACAGGGTGGTTATGGAGGGGTACAGGTTCAGGGCATATTTTTGTGGAGTTCTGCAATGGTACGTTCCAGTGAGACAGGGAATTTATGGAGGGGTACAGTTTCAGGGCATATTTCTGTAGAGTTCTGCATTGGAACATTCCAGTGAGACACCGAGGATATGGAGGGGTGCAGGTTCAGGGCATATTTGTGTGGAGTTCTGCATTGGTACTTTCCAGTGAGACAGGTAGGTTTTGGAGCGTACAGGTTCAGGGCATATTTATGTGGAGTTCCGCATTGGTACGTTCCAGTGAGACAGGGAGGTTATGGAGGGGTACAGGTTCAGGGCATATTTTTGTGCAGTTCTGCATTGGTACGTTCCCCTGAGACAGGGAGTTTATGGAGGGGTACAGGTTCAGGGCATATTTTTGTGGAGTTTTGCAATGGTACGTTCCAGTGAGACAGGGAGTTTATGGTGGTGTACAGTTTCAGGGCATATTTGTGTGGAGTTCTGCATTAGTACGTTCCACTGAGACAGGGAGGTTATGTAGGTGTACATGTTCAGGGCATATTTGTGTGTTTTTCTGCATTGGTACGTTCCAGTGAGAAAGGGAGGTTATGGCGGGGTACAGTTTAAGGGCATATTTATGTGGAGTTCTGCATTGGTACGTTCCAGTGAGACACTGAGGTTATGGAGGAGTACAGGTTCAGGGCATATTTATGTGGAGTTCCGCAGTGGAACATTCCAGTGAGACACGGAGGATATTGAGGGGTACAGTTTCAGGGCATATTTGTGTGGAGTTCTGCATTGGTACGTTCCAGTGAGACAGGTAGGTTTTGGAGCGTACAGGTTCAGGGCATATTTTTGTGGAGTTCTGCATTGGTACGTTCCAGTGAGACAGGGAGGTTATGGAGGGGTACAGGTTCAGGGCATATTTGTGTGGAGTTCTGCATTGGTACGTTCCAGTGAGACAGGGAGGTTATGTAGGTGTACATGTTCCGTGCATATTTGTGTGTTTTTCTGCATTGGTACGTTCCAGTGAGAAAGGGAGGTTATGGAGGGGTACAGTTTCAGGGCATATTTATGTGGATTTCTGCATTGGTACGTTCCCGTGAGACAGGGAGTTTATGGAGGGGTACAGTTTCAGGGCATATTTATGTGGAGTTCTGCATTGGAACATTCCAGTGAGACACTGAGGATATGGAGGTGTGCAGGTTCAGGGCATATTTGTGTGGAGTTCTGCATTGGTACATTCTACTGAGACAGGGAGGTTATGGAGTGTACATATTCAGGGCATATTTTTGTGGAGTTCTGTATTGGTACGTTCCAGTGAGACAGGGATGTTATGGAGTGTTACAGTTTCAGGGCATATTTGTGTGGAGTTCTGCATTGGTACGTTCCAGTGAGTCAGGGAGGTTATGGAGGGGTACAGGTTCAGGGCATATTTGTGTGGAGTTCTGCATTGGTACATTCCAGTGAGACACGGAGGATATGGAGGGATTCAGGTTCATGGCATATTTGTGTGTAGTACTTCATTGATACGTTCCAGTGAGACAGGTAGGTTTTGGAGCGTACATGTTCAGGGCATATTTTTGTGGAGTTCTGCATTGGTACGTTCCAGTGAGACAGGGAGGTTATGGAGGGGTACAGGTTCAGGGCATATTTGTGTGGAGTTCTGCATTGGTACGTTCCAGTGAGACAGGGAGGTTATGTAGGTGTACATGATCCGTGCATATTTGTGTGTTTTTCTGCATTGGTACGTTCCCCTGAGACAGGGAGTTTATGGAGGGGTACAGGTTCAGGGCATATTTTTGTGGAGTTTTGCAATGGTACGTTCCAGTGAGACAGGGAGTTTATGGAGGGGTACAGTTTCAGGGCATATTTGTGTGGAGTTCTGCATTAGTACGTTCCACTGAGACAGGGAGGTTATGTAGGTGTACATGTTCAGGGCATATTTGTGTGTTTTTCTGCATTGGTACGTTCCAGTGAGAAAGGGAAGTTATGGCGGGGTACAGTTTCAGGGCATATTAATGTGGAGTTCTGCATTGGTACGTTCCAGTGAGACACTGAGGTTATGGAGGAGTACAGGTTCAGGGCATATTTATGTGGAGTTCCGCAGTGGAACATTCCAGTGAGACACGGAGGATATTGAGGGGTACAGTTTCAGGGCATATTTGTGTGGAGTTCTGCATTGGTACGTTCCAGTGAGACAGGTAGGTTTTGGAGCGTACAGGTTCAGGGCATATTTTTGTGGAGTTCTGCATTGGTACGTTCCAGTGAGACAGGGAGGTTATGGAGGGGTACAGGTTCAGGGCATATTTGTGTGGAGTTCTGCATTGGTACGTTCCAGTGAGACAGGGAGGTTATGTAGGTGTACATGTTCCGTGCATATTTGTGTGTTTTTCTGCATTGGTACGTTCCAGTGAGAAAGGGAGGTTATGGAGGGGTACAGTTTCAGGGCATATTTATGTGGATTTCTGCATTGGTACGTTCCCGTGAGACAGGGAGTTTATGGAGGGGTACAGTTTCGGAGCATTTTTGTGTGGAGTTCTGCATTGGTACATTCCAGTGAGACAGGGAGGTTATGGTGGGGTACAGGTTCAGGGCATATTTATGTGGAGTTCTGCATTGGAAAATTCCAGTGAGTCACGGAGGATATGGAGGTGTGCAGGTTCAGGGCATATTTGTGTGGAGTTCTGCATTGGTACGTTCCAGTGAGACACTGAGGTTATGGAGGGTACAGTTTCAGGGCATATTTATGTGGAGTTCCGCAGTGGAACATTCCAGTGAGAGACGGAGGATATTGAGGGGTACAGTTTCAGGGCATATTTGTGTGGAGTTCTGCATTGGTACGTTCCAGTGAGACAGGGTGGTTATGGAGGCGTACAGGTTCAGGGCATATTTGTGTGGAGTTCTGCATTGGTACATTCCAGTGAGACACGGAGGATATGGAGGGATACAGGTTCATGACATATTTGTGCGGAGTTCTTCATTGGTACGTTCCAGTGTGACAGGAAGATTTTGGAGCGTACAGGTTCAGAGTATATTTGTATGGAGTTCTGCATTGGTACATTCTAATGAGACACGGAGGATATGGAGGGATACAGGTTCATGGCATATTTGTGCGGAGTTCTTCATTGGTACGTTCCAGTGTGACAGGTAGGTTTTGGAGCGTACAGGTTCAGGGCATATTTGTATGGAGTTATGCATTGGTACATTCTACTGAGACAGGGAGGTTATGGAGGGTACATATTCAGGGCATATTTTTGTGGAGTTCTGTATTGGTACGTTCCAGTGAGACAGGGAGGTTATGGAGGGGTACAGTTTCAGAGCATATTTGTGTGGAGTTCTGCATTGGTACGTTCCAGTGAGACAGGGAGGTTATGGAGGGTTTACAGGTTCAGGGCATATTTGTGTGGAGTTCTGCATTGGTACATTCCAGTGAGAAACGGAGGATATGGAGGGATACAGGTTCAGGGCATATTTTTGTGGAGTTCTGCATTGGTACGTTCCAGTGAGACAGGGAGGTTATGTAGGTGTACATGTTCCGTGCATATTTGTGTGGAGTTCTGCATTGGTACATTCCAGTGGGACATGGAGGTTATGCAGGGGTGCAGGTTTAGGGCATATTTATGTGGAGTTCTGCATTGGAACATTCCAGTGAGACACGGAGGATATGGAATGGTTCAGGTTCAGGGCATATTTGTGTGGAGTTCTGCATTGGTACGTTCCAGTGAGACAGGGTGTTTATGGAGGCGTACAGGTTCAGGGTATATTTGTGTGGAGTTCTGCATTGGAACATTCCAGTGAGACACGGAGGATATGGAGGGGTGCAGGTTCAGGGCATATTTGTGTGGAGTTCTGCATTGGTACGTTCCAGTGAGAAAGGGAGGTTATGGGGGGTACAGGTTCAGGGCATATTTATGTGGAGTTCCGCAGTGGAACATTCCAGTGAGACACGGAGGATATTCAGGGGTACAGTTTCAGGGCATATTTGTGTGGAGTTCTGCATTGGTACGTTCCAGTGAGACAGGGATGTTATGGAGGGGTACAGTTTCAGGGCATATTTGTGTGGAGTTCTGCATTGGTACATTCCAGTGAGACACGGAGGATATGGAGGTGTGCAGGTTCAGGGCATATTTGTGTGGAGTTCTGCATTGGTACGTTCCAGTGAGACACTGAGGTTATGGAGGGGTACAGGTTCAGGGCATATTTATGTGGAGTTCCGCAGTGGAACATTCCAGTGAGAGACGGAGGATATTGAGGGGTACAGTTTCAGGGCATATTTGTGTGGAGTTCTGCATTGGTACGTTCCAGTGAGACAGGGTGGTTATGGAGGCGTACAGGTTCAGGGCATATTTGTGTGGAGTTCTGCATTGGTACATTCCAGTGAGACACGGAGGATATGGAGGGATACAGGTTCATGACATATTTGTGCGGAGTTCTTCATTGGTACGTTCCAGTGTGACAGGAAGATTTTGGAGCGTACAGGTTCAGAGCATATTTGTATGGAGTTCTGCATTGGTACATTCTAATGAGACACGGAGGATATGGAGGGATACAGGTTCATGGCATATTTGTGCGGAGTTCTTCATTGGTACGTTCCAGTGTGACAGGTAGGTTTTGGAGCGTACAGGTTCAGGGCATATTTGTATGGAGTTATGCATTGGTACATTCTACTGAGACAGGGAGGTTATGGAGGGTACATATTCAGGGCATATTTTTGTGGAGTTCTGTATTGGTACGTTCCAGTGAGACAGGGAGGTTATGGAGGGGTACAGTTTCAGGGCATATTTGTGTGGAGTTCTGCATTGGTACGTTCCAGTGAGACAGGGAGGTTATGGAGGGTTTACAGGTTCAGGGCATATTTGTGTGGAGTTCTGCATTGGTACATTCCAGTGAGAAACGGAGGATATGGAGGGATACAGGTTCAGGGCATATTTTTGTGGAGTTCTGCATTGGTACGTTCCAGTGAGACAGGGAGGTTATGTAGGTGTACATGTTCCGTGCATATTTGTGTGGAGTTCTGCATTGGTACATTCCAGTGGGACATGGAGGTTATGCAGGGGTACAGGTTTAGGGCATATTTATGTGGAGTTCTGCATTGGAACATTCCAGTGAGACACGGAGGATATGGAATGGTACAGGTTCAGGGCATATTTGTGTGGAGTTCTGCATTGGTACGTTCCAGTGAGACAGGGTGTTTATGGAGGCGTACAGGTTCAGGGCATATTTGTGTGGAGTTCTGCATTGGAACATTCCAGTGAGACACGGAGGATATGGAGGGGTGCAGGTTCAGGGCATATTTGTGTGGAGTTCTGCATTGGTACGTTCCAGTGAGACACTGAGGTTATGGAGGGTACAGTTTCAGGGCATATTTATGTGGAGTTCCGCAGTGGAACATTCCAGTGAGACACGGAGGATATTGAGGGGTACAGTTTCAGGGCATATTTGTGTGGAGTTCTGCATTGGTACATTCCAGTGAGACAGGGAGGTTATGGTGGGGTACAGGTTCAGGGCATATTTATGTGGAGTTCTGCATTGGAACATTCCAGTGAGACACGGAGGATATGGAGTTGTGCAGGTTCAGGGCATATTTGTGTGGAGTTCTGCATTGGTACGTTCCAGTGAGACACTGAGGTTATGGAGGGGTACAGGTTCAGGGCATATTTATGTGGAGTTCCGCAGTGGAACATTCCAGTGAGAGACGGAGGATATTGAGGGGTACAGTTTCAGGGTATATTTGTGTGGAGTTCTGCATTGGTACGTTCCAGTGAGACAGGGTGGTTATGGAGGCGTACAGGTTCAGGGCATATTTGTGTGGAGTTCTGCATTGGTACATTCCAGTGAGACACGGAGGATATGGAGGGATACAGGTTCATGACATATTTGTGCGGAGTTCTTCATTGGTACGTTCCAGTGTGACAGGAAGATTTTGGAGCGTACAGGTTCAGAGCATATTTGTATGGAGTTCTGCATTGGTACATTCTAATGAGACACGGAGGATATGGAGGGATACAGGTTCATGGCATATTTGTGCGGAGTTCTTCATTGGTACGTTCCAGTGTGACAGGTAGGTTTTGGAGCGTACAGGTTCAGGGCATATTTGTATGGAGTTATGCATTGGTACATTCTACTGAGACAGGGAGGTTTTGGAGGGTACATATTCAGGGCATATTTTTGTGGAGTTCTGTATTGGTACGTTCCAGTGAGACAGGGAGGTTATGAAGGGGTACAGTTTCAGAGCATATTTGTGTGGAGTTCTGCATTGGTACGTTCCAGTGAGACAGGGAGGTTATGGAGGGTTTACAGGTTCAGGGCATATTTGTGTGGAGTTCTGCATTGGTACATTCCAGTGAGAAACGGAGGATATGGAGGGATACAGGTTCAGGGCATATTTTTGTGGAGTTCTGCATTGGTACGTTCCAGTGAGACAGGGAGGTTATGTAGGTGTACATGTTCCGTGCATATTTGTGTGGAGTTCTGCATTGGTACATTCCAGTGGGACATGGAGGTTATGCAGGGGTACAGGTTTAGGGCATATTTATGTGGAGTTCTGCATTGGAACATTCCAGTGAGACACGGAGGATATGGAATGGTTCAGGTTCAGGGCATATTTGTGTGGAGTTCTGCATTGGTACGTTCCAGTGAGACAGGGTGTTTATGGAGGCGTACAGGTTCAGGGCATATTTGTGTGGAGTTCTGCATTGGTACGTTCCAGTGAGACAGGGAGGTTATGTAGGTGTACATGTTCCGTGCATATTTGTGTGTTTTTCTGCATTGGTACGTTCCCCTGAGACAGGGAGTTTATGGAGGGGTACAGGTTCAGGGCATATTTTTGTGGAGTTTTGCAATGGTACGTTCCAGTGAGACAGGGAGTTTATGGAGGGGTACAGTTTCAGGGCATATTTGTGTGGAGTTCTGCATTAGTACGTTCCACTGAGACAGGGAGGTTATGTAGGTGTACATGTTCAGGGCATATTTGTGTGTTTTTCTGCATTGGTACGTTCCAGTGAGAAAGGGAAGTTATGGCGGGGTACAGTTTCAGGGCATATTTATGTGGAGTTCTGCATTGGTACGTTCCAGTGAGACACTGAGGTTATGGAGGAGTACAGGTTCAGGGCATATTTATGTGGAGTTCCGCAGTGGAACATTCCAGTGAGACACGGAGGATATTGAGGGGTACAGTTTCAGGGCATATTTGTGTGGAGTTCTGCATTGGTACGTTCCAGTGAGACAGGTAGGTTTTGGAACGTACAGGTTCAGGGCATATTTTTGTGGAGTTCTGCATTGGTACGTTCCAGTGAGACATGGAGGTTATGGAGGGGTACAGGTTCAGGGCATATTTGTGTGGAGTTCTGCATTGGTACGTTCCAGTGAGACAGGGAGGTTATGTAGGTGTACATGTTCCGTGCATATTTGTGTGTTTTTCTGCATTGGTACGTTCCAGTGAGAAAGGGAGGTTATGGAGGGGTACAGTTTCAGGGCATATTTATGTGGATTTCTGCATTGGTACGTTCCCGTGAGACAGGGAGTTTATGGAGGGGTACAGTTTCAGAGCATTTTTGTGTGGAGTTCTGCATTGGTACATTCCAGTGAGACAGGGAGGTTATGGTGGGGTACAGGTTCAGGGCATATTTATGTGGAGTTCTACATTGGAACATTCCAGTGAGACACGGAGGATACGGAGGTGTGCAGGTTCAGGGCATATTTGTGTGGAGTTCTGCATTGGTACGTTCCAGTGAGACACTGAGGTTATGGAGGGGTACAGGTTCAGGGCATATTTATGTGGAGTTCCGCAGTGGAACATTCCAGTGAGAGACGGAGGATATTGAGGGGTACAGTTTCAGGGCATATTTGTGTGGAGTTCTGCATTGGTACGTTCCAGTGAGACAGGGTGGTTATGGAGGCGTACAGGTTCAGGGCATATTTGTGTGGAGTTCTGCATTGGTACATTCCAGTGAGACACGGAGGATATGGAGGGATACAGGTTCATGACATATTTGTGCGGAGTTCTTCATTGGTACGTTCCAGTGTGACAGGAAGATTTTGGAGCGTACAGGTTCAGAGTATATTTGTATGGAGTTCTGCATTGGTACGTTCCAGTGAGACAGGGAGGTTATGTAGGTGTACATGTTCCGTGCATATTTGTGTGGAGTTCTGCATTGGTACATTCCAGTGGGACATGGAGGTTATGCAGGGGTACAGGTTTAGGGCATATTTATGTGGAGTTCTGCATTGGAACATTCCAGTGAGACACGGAGGATATGGAATGGTTCAGGTTCAGGGCATATTTGTGTGGAGTTCTGCATTGGTACGTTCCAGTGAGACAGGGTGTTTATGGAGGCGTACAGGTTCAGGGTATATTTGTGTGGAGTTCTGCATTGGAACATTCCAGTGAGACACGGAGGATATGGAGGGGTGCAGGTTCAGGGCATATTTGTGTGGAGTTCTGCATTGGTACGTTCCAGTGAGACACTGAGGTTATGGAGGGTACAGGTTCAGGGCATATTTATGTGGAGTTCCGCAGTGGAACATTCCAGTGAGACACGGATGATATTCAGGGGTACAGTTTCAGGGCATATTTGTGTGGAGTTCTGCATTGGTACGTTCCAGTGAGACAGGGATGTTATGGAGGGGTACAGTTTCAGGGCATATTTGTGTGGAGTTCTGCATTGGTACATTCCAGTGAGACACGGAGGATATGGAGGTGTGCAGGTTCAGGGCATATTTGTGTGGAGTTCTGCATTGGTACGTTCCAGTGAGACACTGAGGTTATGGAGGGGTACAGGTTCAGGGCATATTTATGTGGAGTTCCGCAGTGGAACATTCCAGTGAGAGACGGAGGATATTGAGGGGTACAGTTTCAGGGCATATTTGTGTGGAGTTCTGCATTGGTACATTCCAGTGAGACACGGAGGATATGGAGGGATACAGGTTCATGACATATTTGTGCGGAGTTCTTCATTGGTACGTTCCAGTGTGACAGGAAGATTTTGGAGCGTACAGGTTCAGAGCATATTTGTATGGAGTTCTGCATTGGTACATTCTAATGAGACACGGAGGATATGGAGGGATACAGGTTCATGGCATATTTGTGCGGAGTTCTTCATTGGTACGTTGCAGTGTGACAGGTAGGTTTTGGAGCGTACAGGTTCAGGGCATATTTGTATGGAGTTATGCATTGGTACATTCTACTGAGACAGGGAGGTTATGGAGGGTACATATTCAGGGCATATTTTTGTGGAGTTCTGTATTGGTACGTTCCAGTGAGACAGGGAGGTTATGGAGGGGTACAGTTTCAGAGCATATTTGTGTGGAGTTCTGCATTGGTACGTTCCAGTGAGACAGGGAGGTTATGGAGGGTTTACAGGTTCAGGGCATATTTGTGTGGAGTTCTGCATTGGTACATTCCAGTGAGAAACGGAGGATATGGAGGGATACAGGTTCAGGGCATATTTTTGTGGAGTTCTGCATTGGTACGTTCCAGTGAGACAGGGAGGTTATGTAGGTGTACATGTTCCGTGCATATTTGTGTGGAGTTCTGCATTGGTACATTCCAGTGGGACATGGAGGTTATGCAGGGGTACAGGTTTAGGGCATATTTATGTGGAGTTCTGCATTGGAACATTCCAGTGAGACACGGAGGATATGGAATGGTTCAGGTTCAGGGCATATTTGTGTGGAGTTCTGCATTGGTACGTTCCAGTGAGACAGGGTGTTTATGGAGGCGTACAGGTTCAGGGCATATTTGTGTGGAGTTCTGCATTGGAACATTCCAGTGAGACACGGAGGATATGGAGGGGTGCAGGTTCAGGGCATATTTGTGTGGAGTTCTGCATTGGTACGTTCCAGTGAGACACTGAGGTTATGGAGGGTACAGTTTCAGGGCATATTTATGTGGAGTTCCGCAGTGGAACATTCCAGTGAGACACGGAGGATATTGAGGGGTACAGTTTCAGGGCATATTTGTGTGGAGTTCTGCATTGGTACGTTCCAGTGAGACAGGGATGTTATGGAGGGGTACAGTTTCAGGGCATATTTGTGTGGAGTTCTGCATTGGTACATTCCAGTGAGACACGGAGGATATGGAGGTGTGCAGGTTCAGGGCATATTTGTGTGGAGTTCTGCATTGGTACGTTCCAGTGAGACACTGAGGTTATGGAGGGGTACAGGTTCAGGGCATATTTATGTGGAGTTCCGCAGTGGAACATTCCAGTGAGAGACGGAGGATATTGAGGGGTACAGTTTCAGGGCATATTTGTGTGGAGTTCTGCATTGGTACATTCCAGTGAGACACGGAGGATATGGAGGGATACAGGTTCATGACATATTTGTGCGGAGTTCTTCATTGGTACGTTCCAGTGTGACAGGAAGATTTTGGAGCGTACAGGTTCAGAGCATATTTGTATGGAGTTCTGCATTGGTACATTCTAATGAGACACGGAGGATATGGAGGGATACAGGTTCATGGCATATTTGTGCGGAGTTCTTCATTGGTACGTTGCAGTGTGACAGGTAGGTTTTGGAGCGTACAGGTTCAGGGCATATTTGTATGGAGTTATGCATTGGTACATTCTACTGAGACAGGGAGGTTATGGAGGGTACATATTCAGGGCATATTTTTGTGGAGTTCTGTATTGGTACGTTCCAGTGAGACAGGGAGGTTATGGAGGGGTACAGTTTCAGAGCATATTTGTGTGGAGTTCTGCATTGGTACGTTCCAGTGAGACAGGGAGGTTATGGAGGGTTTACAGGTTCAGGGCATATTTGTGTGGAGTTCTGCATTGGTACATTCCAGTGAGAAACGGAGGATATGGAGGGATACAGGTTCAGGGCATATTTTTGTGGAGTTCTGCATTGGTACGTTCCAGTGAGACAGGGAGGTTATGTAGGTGTACATGTTCCGTGCATATTTGTGTGGAGTTCTGCATTGGTACATTCCAGTGGGACATGGAGGTTATGCAGGGGTACAGGTTTAGGGCATATTTATGTGGAGTTCTGCATTGGAACATTCCAGTGAGACACGGAGGATATGGAATGGTTCAGGTTCAGGGCATATTTGTGTGGAGTTCTGCATTGGTACGTTCCAGTGAGACAGGGTGTTTATGGAGGCGTACAGGTTCAGGGCATATTTGTGTGGAGTTCTGCATTGGAACATTCCAGTGAGACACGGAGGATATGGAGGGGTGCAGGTTCAGGGCATATTTGTGTGGAGTTCTGCATTGGTACGTTCCAGTGAGACACTGAGGTTATGGAGGGGTACAGGTTCAGGGCATATTTATGTGGAGTTCCGCAGTGGAACATTCCAGTGAGAGACGGAGGATATTGAGGGGTACATTTTCAGGGCATATTTGTGTGGAGTTCTGCATTGGTACGTTCCAGTGAGACAGGGTGGTTATGGAGGCGTACAGGTTCAGGGCATATTTGTGTGGAGTTCTGCATTGGTACATTCCAGTGGGACACGGAGGATATGGAGGGATACAGGTTCATGACATATTTGTGCGGAGTTCTTCATTGGTACGTTCCAGTGTGACAGGAAGATTTTGGAGCGTACAGGTTCAGAGCATATTTGTATGGAGTTCTGCATTGGTACATTCTAATGAGACACGGAGGATATGGAGGGATACAGGTTCATGGCATATTTGTGCGGAGTTCTTCATTGGTACGTTCCAGTGTGACAGGTAGGTTTTGGAGCGTACAGGTTCAGGGCATATTTGTATGGAGTTATGCATTGGTACATTCTACTGAGACAGGGAGGTTATGGAGGGTACATATTCAGGGCATATTTTTGTGGAGTTCTGTATTGGTACGTTCCAGTGAGACAGGGAGGTTATGGAGGGGTACAGTTTCAGGGCATATTTGTGTGGAGTTCTGCATTGGTACGTTCCAGTGAGACAGGGAGGTTATGGAGGGTTTACAGGTTCAGGGCATATTTGTGTGGAGTTCTGCATTGGTACATTCCAGTGAGAAACGGAGGATATGGAGGGATACAGGTTCAGGGCATATTTTTGTGGAGTTCTGCATTGGTACGTTCCAGTGAGACAGGGAGGTTATGTAGGTGTACATGTTCCGTGCATATTTGTGTGGAGTTCTGCATTGGTACATTCCAGTGGGACATGGAGGTTATGCAGGGGTACAGGTTTAGGGCATATTTATGTGGAGTTCTGCATTGGAACATTCCAGTGAGACACGGAGGATATGGAATGGTACAGGTTCAGGGCATATTTGTGTGGAGTTCTGCATTGGTACGTTCCAGTGAGACAGGGTGTTTATGGAGGCGTACAGGTTCAGGGCATATTTGTGTGGAGTTCTGCATTGGAACATTCCAGTGAGACACGGAGGATATGGAGGGGTGCAGGTTCAGGGCATATTTGTGTGGAGTTCTGCATTGGTACGTTCCAGTGAGACACTGAGGTTATGGAGGGTACAGTTTCAGGGCATATTTATGTGGAGTTCCGCAGTGGAACATTCCAGTGAGACACGGAGGATATTGAGGGGTACAGTTTCAGGGCATATTTGTGTGGAGTTCTGCATTGGTACGTTCCAGTGAGACAGGGATGTTATGGAGGGGTACAGTTTCAGGGCATATTTGTGTGGAGTTCTGCATTGGTACATTCCAGTGAGACACGGAGGATATGGAGGGATACAGGTTCATGGCATATTTGTGTGTAGTACTTCATTGATACGTTACAGTGAGACAGGTAGGTTTTGGAGCGTACATGTTCAGGGCATATTTTTGTGGAGTTCTGCATTGGTACGTTCCAGTGAGACACTGAGGTTATGGAGGAGTACAGGTTCAGGGCATATTTATGCGGAGTTCCGCAGTGGAACATTCCAGTGAGACACGGAGGATATTGAGGGGTACAGTTTCAGGGCATATTTGTGTGGAGTTCTGCATTGGTACGTTCCAGTGAGACAGGTAGGTTTTGGAGCGTCCAGGTTCAGGGCATATTTTTGTGGAGTTCTGCATTGGTACGTTCCAGTGAGACAGGGAGGTTATGGAGGGGTACAGGTTCAGGGCATATTTGTGTGGAGTTCTGCATTGGTACGTTCCAGTGAGACAGGGAGGTTATGTAGGTGTACGTGTTCCGTGCATATTTGTGTGTTTTTCTGCATTGGTACGTTCCAGTGAGACAGGGTGGTTATGGAGGCGTACAGGTTCAGGGCATATTTGTGTGGAGTTCTGCATTGGTACGTTCCCGTGAGACAGGGAGTTTATGGAGGGGTACAGTTTCAGAGCATTTTTGTGTGGAGTTCTGCATTGGTACATTCCAGTGAGACAGGGAGGTTATGGTGGGGTACAGGTTCAGGGCATATTTATGTGGAGTTCTACATTGGAACATTCCAGTGAGACACGGAGGATACGGAGGTGTGCAGGTTCAGGGCATATTTGTGTGGAGTTCTGCATTGGTACGTTCCAGTGAGACACTGAGGTTATGGAGGGGTACAGGTTCAGGGCATATTTATGTGGAGTTCCGCAGTGGAACATTCCAGTGAGAGACGGAGGATATTGAGGGGTACAGTTTCAGGGCATATTTGTGTGGAGTTCTGCATTGGTACGTTCCAGTGAGACAGGGTGGTTATGGAGGCGTACAGGTTCAGGGCATATTTGTGTGGAGTTCTGCATTGGTACATTCCAGTGAGACACGGAGGATATGGAGGGATACAGGTTCATGACATATTTGTGCGGAGTTCTTCATTGGTACGTTCCAGTGTGACAGGAAGATTTTGGAGCGTACAGGTTCAGAGTATATTTGTATGGAGTTCTGCATTGGTACGTTCCAGTGAGACAGGGAGGTTATGTAGGTGTACATGTTCCGTGCATATTTGTGTGGAGTTCTGCATTGGTACATTCCAGTGGGACATGGAGGTTATGCAGGGGTACAGGTTTAGGGCATATTTATGTGGAGTTCTGCATTGGAACATTCCAGTGAGACACGGAGGATATGGAATGGTTCAGGTTCAGGGCATATTTGTGTGGAGTTCTGCATTGGTACGTTCCAGTGAGACAGGGTGTTTATGGAGGCGTACAGGTTCAGGGTATATTTGTGTGGAGTTCTGCATTGGAACATTCCAGTGAGACACGGAGGATATGGAGGGGTGCAGGTTCAGGGCATATTTGTGTGGAGTTCTGCATTGGTACGTTCCAGTGAGACACTGAGGTTATGGAGGGTACAGGTTCAGGGCATGTTTATGTGGAGTTCCGCAGTGGAACATTCCAGTGAGACACGGATGATATTCAGGGGTACAGTTTCAGGGCATATTTGTGTGGAGTTCTGCATTGGTACGTTCCAGTGAGACAGGGATGTTATGGAGGGGTACAGTTTCAGGGCATATTTGTGTGGAGTTCTGCATTGGTACATTCCAGTGAGACACGGAGGATATGGAGGTGTGCAGGTTCAGGGCATATTTGTGTGGAGTTCTGCATTGGTACGTTCCAGTGAGACACTGAGGTTATGGAGGGGTACAGGTTCAGGGCATATTTATGTGGAGTTCCGCAGTGGAACATTCCAGTGAGAGACGGAGGATATTGAGGGGTACAGTTTCAGGGCATATTTGTGTGGAGTTCTGCATTGGTACATTCCAGTGAGACACGGAGGATATGGAGGGATACAGGTTCATGACATATTTGTGCGGAGTTCTTCATTGGTACGTTCCAGTGTGACAGGAAGATTTTGGAGCGTACAGGTTCAGAGCATATTTGTATGGAGTTCTGCATTGGTACATTCTAATGAGACACGGAGGATATGGAGGGATACAGGTTCATGGCATATTTGTGCGGAGTTCTTCATTGGTACGTTGCAGTGTGACAGGTAGGTTTTGGAGCGTACATATTCAGGGCATATTTTTGTGGAGTTCTGTATTGGTACGTTCCAGTGAGACAGGGAGGTTATGGAGGGGTACAGTTTCAGAGCATATTTGTGTGGAGTTCTGCATTGGTACGTTCCAGTGAGACAGGGAGGTTATGGAGGGTTTACAGGTTCAGGGCATATTTGTGTGGAGTTCTGCATTGGTACATTCCAGTGAGAAACGGAGGATATGGAGGGATACAGGTTCAGGGCATATTTTTGTGGAGTTCTGCATTGGTACGTTCCAGTGAGACAGGGAGGTTATGTAGGTGTACATGTTCCGTGCATATTTGTGTGGAGTTCTGCATTGGTACATTCCAGTGGGACATGTAGGTTATGCAGGGGTACAGGTTTAGGGCATATTTATGTGGAGTTCTGCATTGGAACATTCCAGTGAGACACGGAGGATATGGAATGGTTCAGGTTCAGGGCATATTTGTGTGGAGTTCTGCATTGGTACGTTCCAGTGAGACAGGGTGTTTATGGAGGCGTACAGGTTCAGGGCATATTTGTGTGGAGTTCTGCATTGGAACATTCCAGTGAGACACGGAGGATATGGAGGGGTGCAGGTTCAGGGCATATTTGTGTGGAGTTCTGCATTGGTACGTTCCAGTGAGACACTGAGGTTATGGAGGGGTACAGGTTCAGGGCCTATTTATGTGGAGTTCCGCAGTGGAACATTCCAGTGAGAGACGGAGGATATTGAGGGGTACATTTTCAGGGCATATTTGTGTGGAGTTCTGCATTGGTACGTTCCAGTGAGACACTGAGGTTATGGAGGGTACAGGTTCAGGGCATGTTTATGTGGAGTTCCGCAGTGGAACATTCCAGTGAGACACGGATGATATTCAGGGGTACAGTTTCAGGGCATATTTGTGTGGAGTTCTGCATTGGTACGTTCCAGTGAGACAGGGATGTTATGGAGGGGTACAGTTTCAGGGCATATTTGTGTGGAGTTCTGCATTGGTACATTCCAGTGAGACACGGAGGATATGGAGGTGTGCAGGTTCAGGGCATATTTGTGTGGAGTTCTGCATTGGTACGTTCCAGTGAGACACTGAGGTTATGGAGGGGTACAGGTTCAGGGCATATTTATGTGGAGTTCCGCAGTGGAACATTCCAGTGAGAGACGGAGGATATTGAGGGGTACAGTTTCAGGGCATATTTGTGTGGAGTTCTGCATTGGTACATTCCAGTGAGACACGGAGGATATGGAGGGATACAGGTTCATGACATATTTGTGCGGAGTTCTTCATTGGTACGTTCCAGTGTGACAGGAAGATTTTGGAGCGTACAGGTTCAGAGCATATTTGTATGGAGTTCTGCATTGGTACATTCTAATGAGACACGGAGGATATGGAGGGATACAGGTTCATGGCATATTTGTGCGGAGTTCTTCATTGGTACGTTGCAGTGTGACAGGTAGGTTTTGGAGCGTACATATTCAGGGCATATTTTTGTGGAGTTCTGTATTGGTACGTTCCAGTGAGACAGGGAGGTTATGGAGGGGTACAGTTTCAGAGCATATTTGTGTGGAGTTCTGCATTGGTACGTTCCAGTGAGACAGGGAGGTTATGGAGGGTTTACAGGTTCAGGGCATATTTGTGTGGAGTTCTGCATTGGTACATTCCAGTGAGAAACGGAGGATATGGAGGGATACAGGTTCAGGGCATATTTTTGTGGAGTTCTGCATTGGTACGTTCCAGTGAGACAGGGAGGTTATGTAGGTGTACATGTTCCGTGCATATTTGTGTGGAGTTCTGCATTGGTACATTCCAGTGGGACATGTAGGTTATGCAGGGGTACAGGTTTAGGGCATATTTATGTGGAGTTCTGCATTGGAACATTCCAGTGAGACACGGAGGATATGGAATGGTTCAGGTTCAGGGCATATTTGTGTGGAGTTCTGCATTGGTACGTTCCAGTGAGACAGGGTGTTTATGGAGGCGTACAGGTTCAGGGCATATTTGTGTGGAGTTCTGCATTGGAACATTCCAGTGAGACACGGAGGATATGGAGGGGTGCAGGTTCAGGGCATATTTGTGTGGAGTTCTGCATTGGTACGTTCCAGTGAGACACTGAGGTTATGGAGGGGTACAGGTTCAGGGCCTATTTATGTGGAGTTCCGCAGTGGAACATTCCAGTGAGAGACGGAGGATATTGAGGGGTACATTTTCAGGGCATATTTGTGTGGAGTTCTGCATTGGTACGTTCCAGTGAGACAGGGTGGTTATGGAGGCGTACAGGTTCAGGGCATATTTGTGTGGAGTTCTGCATTGGTACATTCCAGTGGGACACGGAGGATATGGAGGGATACAGGTTCATGACATATTTGTGCGGAGTTCTTCATTGGTACGTTCCAGTGTGACAGGAAGATTTTGGAGCGTACAGGTTCAGAGCATATTTGTATGGAGTTCTGCATTGGTACATTCTAATGAGACACGGAGGATATGGAGGGATACAGGTTCATGGCATATTTGTGCGGAGTTCTTCATTGGTACGTTCCAGTGTGACAGGTAGGTTTTGGAGCGTACAGGTTCAGGGCATATTTGTATGGAGTTATGCATTGGTACATTCTACTGAGACAGGGAGGTTATGGAGGGTACATATTCAGGGCATATTTTTGTGGAGTTCTGTATTGGTACGTTCCAGTGAGACAGGGAGGTTATGGAGGGGTACAGTTTCAGGGCATATTTATGTGGAGTTCTGCATTGGTACGTTCCAGTGAGACAGGGAGGTTATGGAGGGTTTACAGGTTCAGGGCATATTTGTGTGGAGTTCTGCATTGGTACATTCCAGTGAGAAACGGAGGATATGGAGGGATACAGGTTCAGGGCATATTTTTGTGGAGTTCTGCATTGGTACGTTCCAGTGAGACAGGGAGGTTATGTAGGTGTACATGTTCCGTGCATATTTGTGTGGAGTTCTGCATTGGTACATTCCAGTTGGACATGGAGGTTATGCAGGGGTACAGGTTTAGGGCATATTTATGTGGAGTTCTGCATTGGAACATTCCAGTGAGACACGGAGGATATGGAATGGTACAGGTTCAGGGCATATTTGTGTGGAGTTCTGCATTGGTACGTTCCAGTGAGACAGGGTGGTTATGGAGGCGTACAGGTTCAGGGCATATTTGTGATGAGTTCTGCATTGGTACATTCCAGTGAGACACGGAGGATATGGAGGGATACAGGTTCATGACATATTTGTGCGGAGTTCTTCATTGGTACGTTCCAGTGTGACAGGAAGATTTTGGAGCGTACAGGTTCAGAGTATATTTGTATGGAGTTCTGCATTGGTACGTTCCAGTGAGACAGGGAGGTTATGTAGGTGTACATGTTCCGTGCATATTTGTGTGGAGTTCTGCATTGGTACATTCCAGTGGGACATGGAGGTTATGCAGGGGTACAGGTTTAGGGCATATTTATGTGGAGTTCTGCATTGGAACATTCCAGTGAGACACGGAGGATATGGAATGGTTCAGGTTCAGGGCATATTTGTGTGGAGTTCTGCATTGGTACGTTCCAGTGAGACAGGGTGTTTATGGAGGCGTACAGGTTCAGGGTATATTTGTGTGGAGTTCTGCATTGGAACATTCCAGTGAGACACGGAGGATATGGAGGGGTGCAGGTTCAGGGCATATTTGTGTGGAGTTCTGCATTGGTACGTTCCAGTGAGACACTGAGGTTATGGAGGGTACAGGTTCAGGGCATATTTATGTGGAGTTCCGCAGTGGAACATTCCAGTGAGACACGGATGATATTCAGGGGTACAGTTTCAGGGCATATTTGTGTGGAGTTCTGCATTGGTACGTTCCAGTGAGACAGGGATGTTATGGAGGGGTACAGTTTCAGGGCATATTTGTGTGGAGTTCTGCATTGGTACATTCCAGTGAGACACGGAGGATATGGAGGTGTGCAGGTTCAGGGCATATTTGTGTGGAGTTCTGCATTGGTACGTTCCAGTGAGACACTGAGGTTATGGAGGGGTACAGGTTCAGGGCATATTTATGTGGAGTTCCGCAGTGGAACATTCCAGTGAGAGACGGAGGATATTGAGGGGTACAGTTTCAGGGCATATTTGTGTGGAGTTCTGCATTGGTACATTCCAGTGAGACACGGAGGATATGGAGGGATACAGGTTCATGACATATTTGTGCGGAGTTCTTCATTGGTACGTTCCAGTGTGACAGGAAGATTTTGGAGCGTACAGGTTCAGAGCATATTTGTATGGAGTTCTGCATTGGTACATTCTAATGAGACACGGAGGATATGGAGGGATACAGGTTCATGGCATATTTGTGCGGAGTTCTTCATTGGTACGTTGCAGTGTGACAGGTAGGTTTTGGAGCGTACATATTCAGGGCATATTTTTGTGGAGTTCTGTATTGGTACGTTCCAGTGAGACAGGGAGGTTATGGAGGGGTACAGTTTCAGAGCATATTTGTGTGGAGTTCTGCATTGGTACGTTCCAGTGAGACAGGGAGGTTATGGAGGGTTTACAGGTTCAGGGCATATTTGTGTGGAGTTCTGCATTGGTACATTCCAGTGAGAAACGGAGGATATGGAGGGATACAGGTTCAGGGCATATTTTTGTGGAGTTCTGCATTGGTACGTTCCAGTGAGACAGGGAGGTTATGTAGGTGTACATGTTCCGTGCATATTTGTGTGGAGTTCTGCATTGGTACATTCCAGTGGGACATGGAGGTTATGCAGGGGTACAGGTTTAGGGCATATTTATGTGGAGTTCTGCATTGGAACATTCCAGTGAGACACGGAGGATATGGAATGGTTCAGGTTCAGGGCATATTTGTGTGGAGTTCTGCATTGGTACGTTCCAGTGAGACAGGGTGTTTATGGAGGCGTACAGGTTCAGGGCATATTTGTGTGGAGTTCTGCATTGGAACATTCCAGTGAGACACGGAGGATATGGAGGGGTGCAGGTTCAGGGCATATTTGTGTGGAGTTCTGCATTGGTACGTTCCAGTGAGACACTGAGGTTATGGAGGGGTACAGGTTCAGGGCCTATTTATGTGGAGTTCCGCAGTGGAACATTCCAGTGAGAGACGGAGGATATTGAGGGGTACATTTTCAGGGCATATTTGTGTGGAGTTCTGCATTGGTACGTTCCAGTGAGACAGGGTGGTTATGGAGGCGTACAGGTTCAGGGCATATTTGTGTGGAGTTCTGCATTGGTACATTCCAGTGGGACACGGAGGATATGGAGGGATACAGGTTCATGACATATTTGTGCGGAGTTCTTCATTGGTACGTTCCAGTGTGACAGGAAGATTTTGGAGCGTACAGGTTCAGAGCATATTTGTATGGAGTTCTGCATTGGTACATTCTAATGAGACACGGAGGATATGGAGGGATACAGGTTCATGGCATATTTGTGCGGAGTTCTTCATTGGTACGTTCCAGTGTGACAGGTAGGTTTTGGAGCGTACAGGTTCAGGGCATATTTGTATGGAGTTATGCATTGGTACATTCTACTGAGACAGGGAGGTTATGGAGGGTACATATTCAGGGCATATTTTTGTGGAGTTCTGTATTGGTACGTTCCAGTGAGACAGGGAGGTTATGGAGGGGTACAGTTTCAGGGCATATTTGTGTGGAGTTCTGCATTGGTACGTTCCAGTGAGACAGGGAGGTTATGGAGGGTTTACAGGTTCAGGGCATATTTGTGTGGAGTTCTGCATTGGTACATTCCAGTGAGAAACGGAGGATATGGAGGGATACAGGTTCAGGGCATATTTTTGTGGAGTTCTGCATTGGTACGTTCCAGTGAGACAGGGAGGTTATGTAGGTGTACATGTTCCGTGCATATTTGTGTGGAGTTCTGCATTGGTACATTCCAGTTGGACATGGAGGTTATGCAGGGGTACAGGTTTAGGGCATATTTATGTGGAGTTCTGCATTGGAACATTCCAGTGAGACACGGAGGATATGGAATGGTACAGGTTCAGGGCATATTTGTGTGGAGTTCTGCATTGGTACGTTCCAGTGAGACAGGGTGTTTATGGAGGCGTACAGGTTCAGGGCATATTTGTGTGGAGTTCTGCATTGGAACATTCCAGTGAGACACGGAGGATATGGAGGGGTGCAGGTTCAGGGCATATTTGTGTGGAGTTCTGCATTGGTACGTTCCAGTGAGACACTGAGGTTATGGAGGGTACAGTTTCAGGGCATATTTATGTGGAGTTCCGCAGTGGAACATTCCAGTGAGACACGGAGGATATTGAGGGGTACAGTTTCAGGGCATATTTGTGTGGAGTTCTGCATTGGTACGTTCCAGTGAGACAGGGATGTTATGGAGGGGTACAGTTTCAGGGCATATTTGTGTGGAGTTCTGCATTGGTACATTCCAGTGAGACACGGAGGATATGGAGGGATACAGGTTCATGGCATATTTGTGTGTAGTACTTCATTGATACGTTACAGTGAGACAGGTAGGTTTTGGAGCGTACATGTTCAGGGCATATTTTTGTGGAGTTCTGCATTGGTACGTTCCAGTGAGACACTGAGGTTATGGAGGAGTACAGGTTCAGGGCATATTTATGTGGAGTTCCGCAGTGGAACATTCCAGTGAGACACGGAGGATATTGAGGGGTACAGTTTCAGGGCATATTTGTGTGGAGTTCTGCATTGGTACGTTCCAGTGAGACAGGTAGGTTTTGGAGCGTCCAGGTTCAGGGCATATTTTTGTGGAGTTCTGCATTGGTACGTTCCAGTGAGACAGGGAGGTTATGGAGGGGTACAGGTTCAGGGCATATTTGTGTGGAGTTCTGCATTGGTACGTTCCAGTGAGACAGGGAGGTTATGTAGGTGTACGTGTTCCGTGCATATTTGTGTGTTTTTCTGCATTGGTACGTTCCAGTGAGACAGGGTGGTTATGGAGGCGTACAGGTTCAGGGCATATTTGTGTGGAGTTCTGCATTGGTACATTCCAGTGAGACACGGAGGATATGGAGGGATACAGGTTCATGACATATTTGTGCGGAGTTCTTCATTGGTACGTTCCAGTGTGACAGGAAGATTTTGGAGCGTACAGGTTCAGAGCATATTTGTATGGAGTTCTGCATTGGTACATTCTAATGAGACACGGAGGATATGGAGGGATACAGGTTCATGGCATATTTGTGCGGAGTTCTTCATTGGTACGTTCCAGTGTGACAGGTAGGTTTTGGAGCGTACAGGTTCAGAGCATATTTGTATGGAGTTATGCATTGGTACATTCTACTGAGACAGGGAGGTTATGGAGGGTACATATTCAGGGCATATTTTTGTGGAGTTCTGTATTGGTACGTTCCAGTGAGACAGGGAGGTTATGGAGGGGTACAGTTTCAGGGCATATTTGTGTGGAGTTCTGCATTGGTACGTTCCAGTGAGACAGGGAGGTTATGGAGGGTTTACAGGTTCAGGGCATATTTGTGTGGAGTTCTGCATTGGTACATTCCAGTGAGAAACGGAGGATATGGAGGGATACAGGTTCAGGGCATATTTTTGTGGAGTTCTGCATTGGTACGTTCCAGTGAGACAGGGAGGTTATGTAGGTGTACATGTTCCGTGCATATTTGTGTGGAGTTCTGCATTGGTACATTCCAGTGGGACATGGAGGTTATGCAGGGGTACAGGTTTAGGGCATATTTATGTGGAGTTCTGCATTGGAACATTCCAGTGAGACACGGAGGATATGGAATGGTACAGGTTCAGGGCATATTTGTGTGGAGTTCTGCATTGGTACGTTCCAGTGAGACAGGGTGTTTATGGAGGCGTACAGGTTCAGGGCATATTTGTGTGGAGTTCTGCATTGGAACATTCCAGTGAGACACGGAGGATATGGAGGGGTGCAGGTTCAGGGCATATTTGTGTGGAGTTCTGCATTGGTACGTTCCAGTGAGACACTGAGGTTATGGAGGGTACAGTTTCAGGGCATATTTATGTGGAGTTCCGCAGTGGAACATTCCAGTGAGACACGGAGGATATTGAGGGGTACAGTTTCAGGGCATATTTGTGTGGAGTTCTGCATTGGTACGTTCCAGTGAGACAGGGATGTTATGGAGGGGTACAGTTTCAGGGCATATTTGTGTGGAGTTCTGCATTGGTACATTCCAGTGAGACACGGAGGATATGGAGGGATACAGGTTCATGGCATATTTGTGTGTAGTACTTCATTGATACGTTACAGTGAGACAGGTAGGTTTTGGAGCGTACATCGTCAGGGCATATTTTTGTGGAGTTCTGCATTGGTACGTTCCAGTGAGACACTGAGGTTATGGAGGAGTACAGGTTCAGGGCATATTTATGTGGAGTTCCGCAGTGGAACATTCCAGTGAGACACGGAGGATATTGAGGGGTACAGTTTCAGGGCATATTTGTGTGGAGTTCTGCATTGGTACGTTCCAGTGAGACAGGTAGGTTTTGGAGCGTCCAGGTTCAGGGCATATTTTTGTGGAGTTCTGCATTGGTACGTTCCAGTGAGACAGGGAGGTTATGGAGGGGTACAGGTTCAGGGCATATTTGTGTGGAGTTCTGCATTGGTACGTTCCAGTGAGACAGGGAGGTTATGTAGGTGTAAGTGTTCCGTGCATATTTGTGTGTTTTTCTGCATTGGTACGTTCCAGTGAGACAGGGTGGTTATGGAGGCGTACAGGTTCAGGGCATATTTGTGTGGAGTTCTGCATTGGTACATTCCAGTGAGACACGGAGGATATGGAGGGATACAGGTTCATGACATATTTGTGCGGAGTTCTTCATTGGTACGTTCCAGTGTGACAGGAAGATTTTGGAGCGTACAGGTTCAGAGCATATTTGTATGGAGTTCTGCATTGGTACATTCTAATGAGACACGGAGGATATGGAGGGATACAGGTTCATGGCATATTTGTGCGGAGTTCTTCATTGGTACGTTCCAGTGTGACAGGTAGGTTTTGGAGCGTACAGGTTCAGGGCATATTTGTATGGAGTTATGCATTGGTACATTCTACTGAGACAGGGAGGTTATGGAGGGTACATATTCAGGGCATATTTTTGTGGAGTTCTGTATTGGTACGTTCCAGTGAGACAGGGAGGTTATGGAGGGGTACAGTTTCAGGGCATATTTGTGTGGAGTTCTGCATTGGTACGTTCCAGTGAGACAGGGAGGTTATGGAGGGTTTACAGGTTCAGGGCATATTTGTGTGGAGTTCTGCATTGGTACATTCCAGTGAGAAACGGAGGATATGGAGGGATACAGGTTCAGGGCATATTTTTGTGGAGTTCTGCATTGGTACGTTCCAGTGAGACAGGGAGGTTATGTAGGTGTACATGTTCCGTGCATATTTGTGTGGAGTTCTGCATTGGTACATTCCAGTGGGACATGGAGGTTATGCAGGGGTACAGGTTTAGGGCATATTTATGTGGAGTTCTGCATTGGAACATTCCAGTGAGACACGGAGGATATGGAATGGTACAGGTTCAGGGCATATTTGTGTGGAGTTCTGCATTGGTACGTTCCAGTGAGACAGGGTGCTTATGGAGGCGTACAGGTTCAGCGCATATTTGTGTGGAGTTCTGCATTGGAACATTCCAGTGAGACACGGAGGATATGGAGGGGTGCAGGTTCAGGGCATATTTGTGTGGAGTTCTGCATTGGTACGTTCCAGTGAGACACTGAGGTTATGGAGGGTACAGTTTCAGGGCATATTTATGTGGAGTTCCGCAGTGGAACATTCCAGTGAGACACGGAGGATATTGAGGGGTACAGTTTCAGGGCATATTTGTGTGGAGTTCTGCATTGGTACGTTCCAGTGAGACAGGGATGTTATGGAGGGGTACAGTTTCAGGGCATATTTGTGTGGAGTTCTGCATTGGTACATTCCAGTGAGACACGGAGGATATGGAGGGATACAGGTTCATGGCATATTTGTGTGTAGTACTTCATTGATACGTTACAGTGAGACAGGTAGGTTTTGGAGCGTACATGTTCAGGGCATACTTTTGTGGAGTTCTGCATTGGTACGTTCCAGTGAGACACTGAGGTTATGGAGGAGTACAGGTTCAGGGCATATTTATGTGGAGTTCCGCAGTGGAACATTCCAGTGAGACACGGAGGATATTGAGGGGTACAGTTTCAGGGCATATTTGTGTGGAGTTCGGCATTGGTACGTTCCAGTGAGACAGGTAGGTTTTGGAGCGTCCAGGTTCAGGGCATATTTTTGTGGAGTTCTGCATTGGTACGTTCCAGTGAGACAGGGAGGTTATGGAGGGGTACAGGTTCAGGGCATATTTGTGTGGAGTTCTGCATTGGTACGTTCCAGTGAGACAGGGAGGTTATGTAGGTGTACGTGTTCCGTGCATATTTGTGTGTTTTTCTGCATTGGTACGTTCCAGTGAGAAAGGGAGGTATTGGAGGGGTACAGTTTCAGGGCATATTTATGTGGATTTCTGCATTGGTACGTTCCCGTGAGACAGGGAGTTTATGGAGGGGTACAGTTTCAGAGCATTTTTGTGTGGAGTTCTGCATTGGTACATTCCAGTGAGACAGGGAGGTTATGGTGGGGTACAGGTTCAGGGCATATTTATGTGGAGTTCTGCATTGGAACATTCCAGTGAGACACGGAGGATATGGAGGTGTGCAGGTTCAGGGCATATTTGTGTGGAGTTCTGCATTGGTACGTTCCAGTGAGACACTGAGGTTATGGAGGGGTACAGGTTCAGGACATATTTATGTGGAGTTCCGCAGTGGAACATTCCAGTGAGAGACGGAGGATATTGAGGGGTACAGTTTCAGGGCATATTTGTGTGGAGTTCTGCATTGGTACGTTCCAGTGAGACAGGTAGGTTTTGGAGGGGTACAGGTTCAGGGCATATTTGTGTGGAGTTCTGCATTGGTACGTTCCAGTGAGACAGGGAGGTTATGTAGGTGTAAGTGTTCCGTGCATATTTGTGTGTTTTTCTGCATTGGTACGTTCCAGTGAGACAGGGTGGTTATGGAGGCGTACAGGTTCAGGGCATATTTGTGTGGAGTTCTGCATTGGTACATTCCAGTGAGACACGGAGGATATGGAGGGATACAGGTTCATGACATATTTGTGCGGAGTTCTTCATTGGTACGTTCCAGTGTGACAGGAAGATTTTGGAGCGTACAGGTTCAGAGCATATTTGTATGGAGTTCTGCATTGGTACATTCTAATGAGACACGGAGGATATGGAGGGATACAGGTTCATGGCATATTTGTGCGGAGTTCTTCATTGGTACGTTCCAGTGTGACAGGTAGGTTTTGGAGCGTACAGGTTCAGGGCATATTTGTATGGAGTTATGCATTGGTACATTCTACTGAGACAGGGAGGTTATGGAGGGTACATATTCAGGGCATATTTTTGTGGAGTTCTGTATTGGTACGTTCCAGTGAGACAGGGAGGTTATGGAGGGGTACAGTTTCAGGGCATATTTGTGTGGAGTTCTGCATTGGTACGTTCCAGTGAGACAGGGAGGTTATGGAGGGTTTACAGGTTCAGGGCATATTTGTGTGGAGTTCTGCATTGGTACATTCCAGTGAGAAACGGAGGATATGGAGGGATACAGGTTCAGGGCATATTTTTGTGGAGTTCTGCATTGGTACGTTCCAGTGAGACAGGGAGGTTATGTAGGTGTACATGTTCCGTGCATATTTGTGTGGAGTTCTGCATTGGTACATTCCAGTGGGACATGGAGGTTATGCAGGGGTACAGGTTTAGGGCATATTTATGTGGAGTTCTGCATTGGAACATTCCAGTGAGACACGGAGGATATGGAATGGTACAGGTTCAGGGCATATTTGTGTGGAGTTCTGCATTGGTACGTTCCAGTGAGACAGGGTGTTTATGGAGGCGTACAGGTTCAGCGCATATTTGTGTGGAGTTCTGCATTGGAACATTCCAGTGAGACACGGAGGATATGGAGGGGTGCAGGTTCAGGGCATATTTGTGTGGAGTTCTGCATTGGTACGTTCCAGTGAGACACTGAGGTTATGGAGGGTACAGTTTCAGGGCATATTTATGTGGAGTTCCGCAGTGGAACATTCCAGTGAGACACGGAGGATATTGAGGGGTACAGTTTCAGGGCATATTTGTGTGGAGTTCTGCATTGGTACGTTCCAGTGAGACAGGGATGTTATGGAGGGGTACAGTTTCAGGGCATATTTGTGTGGAGTTCTGCATTGGTACATTCCAGTGAGACAGGGAGGATATGGAGGGATACAGGTTCATGGCATATTTGTGTGTAGTACTTCATTGATACGTTACAGTGAGACAGGTAGGTTTTGGAGCGTAGATGTTCAGGGCATATTTTTGTGGAGTTCTGCATTGGTACGTTCCAGTGAGACACTGAGGTTATGGAGGAGTACAGGTTCAGGGCATATTTATGTGGAGTTCCGCAGTGGAACATTCGAGTGAGACACGGAGGATATTGAGGGGTACAGTTTCAGGGCATATTTGTGTGGAGTTCTGCATTGGTACGTTCCAGTGAGACAGGTAGGTTTTGGAGCGTCCAGGTTCAGGGCATATTTTTGTGGAGTTCTGCATTGGTACGTTCCAGTGAGACAGGGAGGTTATGGAGGGGTACAGGTTCAGGGCATATTTGTGTGGAGTTCTGCATTGGTACGTTCCAGTGAGACAGGGAGGTTATGTAGGTGTAAGTGTTCCGTGCATATTTGTGTGTTTTTCTGCATTGGTACGTTCCAGTGAGACAGGGTGGTTATGGAGGCGTACAGGTTCAGGGCATATTTGTGTGGAGTTCTGCATTGGTACATTCCAGTGAGACACGGAGGATATGGAGGGATACAGGTTCATGACATATTTGTGCGGAGTTCTTCATTGGTACGTTCCAGTGTGACAGGAAGATTTTGGAGCGTACAGGTTCAGAGCATATTTGTATGGAGTTCTGCATTGGTACATTCTAATGAGACACGGAGGATATGGAGGGATACAGGTTCATGGCATATTTGTGCGGAGTTCTTCATTGGTACGTTCCAGTGTGACAGGTAGGTTTTGGAGCGTACAGGTTCAGGGCATATTTGTATGGAGTTATGCATTGGTACATTCTACTGAGACAGGGAGGTTATGGAGGGTACATATTCAGGGCATATTTTTGTGGAGTTCTGTATTGGTACGTTCCAGTGAGACAGGGAGGTTATGGAGGGGTACAGTTTCAGGGCATATTTGTGTGGAGTTCTGCATTGGTACGTTCCAGTGAGACAGGGAGGTTATGGAGGGTTTACAGGTTCAGGGCATATTTGTGTGGAGTTCTGCATTGGTACATTCCAGTGAGAAACGGAGGATATGGAGGGATACAGGTTCAGGGCATATTTTTGTGGAGTTCTGCATTGGTACGTTCCAGTGAGACAGGGAGGTTATGTAGGTGTACATGTTCCGTGCATATTTGTGTGGAGTTCTGCATTGGTACATTCCAGTGGGACATGGAGGTTATGCAGGGGTACAGGTTTAGGGCATATTTATGTGGAGTTCTGCATTGGAACATTCCAGTGAGACACGGAGGATATGGAATGGTACAGGTTCAGGGCATATTTGTGTGGAGTTCTGCATTGGTACGTTCCAGTGAGACAGGGTGTTTATGGAGGCGTACAGGTTCAGCGCATATTTGTGTGGAGTTCTGCATTGGAACATTCCAGTGAGACACGGAGGATATGGAGGGGTGCAGGTTCAGGGCATATTTGTGTGGAGTTCTGCATTGGTACGTTCCAGTGAGACACTGAGGTTATGGAGGGTACAGTTTCAGGGCATATTTATGTGGAGTTCCGCAGTGGAACATTCCAGTGAGACACGGAGGATATTGAGGGGTACAGTTTCAGGGCATATTTGTGTGGAGTTCTGCATTGGTACGTTCCAGTGAGACAGGGATGTTATGGAGGGGTACAGTTTCAGGGCATATTTGTGTGGAGTTCTGCATTGGTACATTCCAGTGAGACACGGAGGATATGGAGGGATACAGGTTCATGGCATATTTGTGTGTAGTACTTCATTGATACGTTACAGTGAGACAGGTAGGTTTTGGAGCGTACATGTTCAGGGCATACTTTTGTGGAGTTCTGCATTGGTACGTTCCAGTGAGACACTGAGGTTATGGAGGAGTACAGGTTCAGGGCATATTTATGTGGAGTTCCGCAGTGGAACATTCCAGTGAGACACGGAGGATATTGAGGGGTACAGTTTCAGGGCATATTTGTGTGGAGTTCGGCATTGGTACGTTCCAGTGAGACAGGTAGGTTTTGGAGCGTCCAGGTTCAGGGCATATTTTTGTGGAGTTCTGCATTGGTACGTTCCAGTGAGACAGGGAGGTTATGGAGGGGTACAGGTTCAGGGCATATTTGTGTGGAGTTCTGCATTGGTACGTTCCAGTGAGACAGGGAGGTTATGTAGGTGTACGTGTTCCGTGCATATTTGTGTGTTTTTCTGCATTGGTACGTTCCAGTGAGAAAGGGAGGTATTGGAGGGGTACAGTTGCAGGGCATATTTATGTGGATTTCTGCATTGGTACGTTCCCGTGAGACAGGGAGTTTATGGAGGGGTACAGTTTCAGAGCATTTTTGTGTGGAGTTCTGCATTGGTACATTCCAGTGAGACAGGGAGGTTATGGTGGGGTACAGGTTCAGGGCATATTTATGTGGAGTTCTGCATTGGAACATTCCAGTGAGACACGGAGGATATGGAGGTGTGCAGGTTCAGGGCATATTTGTGTGGAGTTCTGCATTGGTACGTTCCAGTGAGACACTGAGGTTATGGAGGGGTACAGGTTCAGGACATATTTATGTGGAGTTCCGCAGTGGAACATTCCAGTGAGAGACGGAGGATATTGAGGGGTACAGTTTCAGGGCATATTTGTGTGGAGTTCTGCATTGGTACGTTCCAGTGAGACAGGTAGGTTTTGGAGCGTCCAGGTTCAGGGCATATTTTTGTGGAGTTCTGCATTGGTACGTTCCAGTGAGACAGGGAGGTTATGGAGGGGTACAGGTTCAGGGCATATTTGTGTGGAGTTCTGCATTGGTACGTTCCAGTGAGACAGGGAGGTTATGTAGGTGTAAGTGTTCCGTGCATATTTGTGTGTTTTTCTGCATTGGTACGTTCCAGTGAGACAGGGTGGTTATGGAGGCGTACAGGTTCAGGGCATATTTGTGTGGAGTTCTGCATTGGTACATTCCAGTGAGACACGGAGGATATGGAGGGATACAGGTTCATGACATATTTGTGCGGAGTTCTTCATTGGTACGTTCCAGTGTGACAGGAAGATTTTGGAGCGTACAGGTTCAGAGCATATTTGTATGGAGTTCTGCATTGGTACATTCTAATGAGACACGGAGGATATGGAGGGATACAGGTTCATGGCATATTTGTGCGGAGTTCTTCATTGGTACGTTCCAGTGTGACAGGTAGGTTTTGGAGCGTACAGGTTCAGGGCATATTTGTATGGAGTTATGCATTGGTACATTCTACTGAGACAGGGAGGTTATGGAGGGTACATATTCAGGGCATATTTTTGTGGAGTTCTGTATTGGTACGTTCCAGTGAGACAGGGAGGTTATGGAGGGGTACAGTTTCAGGGCATATTTGTGTGGAGTTCTGCATTGGTACGTTCCAGTGAGACAGGGAGGTTATGGAGGGTTTACAGGTTCAGGGCATATTTGTGTGGAGTTCTGCATTGGTACATTCCAGTGAGAAACGGAGGATATGGAGGGATACAGGTTCAGGGCATATTTTTGTGGAGTTCTGCATTGGTACGTTCCAGTGAGACAGGGAGGTTATGTAGGTGTACATGTTCCGTGCATATTTGTGTGGAGTTCTGCATTGGTACATTCCAGTGGGACATGGAGGTTATGCAGGGGTACAGGTTTAGGGCATATTTATGTGGAGTTCTGCATTGGAACATTCCAGTGAGACACGGAGGATATGGAATGGTACAGGTTCAGGGCATATTTGTGTGGAGTTCTGCATTGGTACGTTCCAGTGAGACAGGGTGTTTATGGAGGCGTACAGGTTCAGCGCATATTTGTGTGGAGTTCTGCATTGGAACATTCCAGTGAGACACGGAGGATATGGAGGGGTGCAGGTTCAGGGCATATTTGTGTGGAGTTCTGCATTGGTACGTTCCAGTGAGACACTGAGGTTATGGAGGGTACAGTTTCAGGGCATATTTATGTGGAGTTCCGCAGTGGAACATTCCAGTGAGACACGGAGGATATTGAGGGGTACAGTTTCAGGGCATATTTGTGTGGAGTTCTGCATTGGTACGTTCCAGTGAGACAGGGATGTTATGGAGGGGTACAGTTTCAGGGCATATTTGTGTGGAGTTCTGCATTGGTACATTCCAGTGAGACAGGGAGGATATGGAGGGATACAGGTTCATGGCATATTTGTGTGTAGTACTTCATTGATACGTTACAGTGAGACAGGTAGGTTTTGGAGCGTACATGTTCAGGGCATATTTTTGTGGAGTTCTGCATTGGTACGTTCCAGTGAGACACTGAGGTTATGGAGGAGTACAGGTTCAGGGCATATTTATGTGGAGTTCCGCAGTGGAACATTCCAGTGAGACACGGAGGATATTGAGGGGTACAGTTTCAGGGCATATTTGTGTGGAGCTCTGCATTGGTACGTTCCAGTGAGACAGGTAGGTTTTGGAGCGTCCAGGTTCAGGGCATATTTTTGTGGAGTTCTGCATTGGTACGTTCCAGTGAGACAGGGAGGTTATGGAGGGGTACAGGTTCAGGGCATATTTGTGTGGAGTTCTGCATTGGTACGTTCCAGTGAGACAGGGAGGTTATGTAGGTGTACGTGTTCCGTGCATATTTGTGTGTTTTTCTGCATTGGTACGTTCCAGTGAGAAAGGGAGGTTATGGAGGGGTACAGTTTCAGGGCATATTTATGTGGATTTCTGCATTGGTACGTTCCCGTGAGACAGGGAGTTTATGGAGGGGTACAGTTTCAGAGCATTTTTGTGTGGAGTTCTGCATTGGTACATTCCAGTGAGACAGGGAGGTTATGGTGGGGTACAGGTTCAGGGCATATTTATGTGGAGTTCTGCATTGGAACATTCCAGTGAGACACGGAGGATATGGAGGTGTGCAGGTTCAGGGCATATTTGTGTGGATTTCTGCATTGGTACGTTCCAGTGAGACACTGAGGTTATGGAGGGGTACAGGTTCAGGGCATATTTATGTGGAGTTCCGCAGTGGAACATTCCAGTGAGAGACGGAGGATATTGAGGGGTACAGTTTCAGGGCATATTTGTGTGGAGTTCTGCATTGGTACATTCCAGTGAGACAGGGTGGTTATGGAGGCGTACAGGTTCAGGGCATATTTGTGTGGTGTTCTGCATTGGTACATTCCAGTGAGACACGGAGGATATGGAGGGATACAGGTTCATGACATATTTGTGCGGAGTTCTTCATTGGTACGTTCCAGTGTGACAGGAAGATTTTGGAGCGTACAGGTTCAGAGCATATTTGTATGGAGTTCTGCATTGGTACATTCTAATGAGACACGGAGGATATGGAGGGATACAGGTTCATGGCATATTTGTGCGGAGTTCTTCATTGGTACGTTCCAGTGTGACAGGTAGGTTTTGGAGCGTACAGGTTCAGGGCATATTTGTATGGAGTTATGCATTGGTACATTCTACTGAGACAGGGAGGTTATGGAGGGTACATATTCAGGGCATATTTTTGTGGAGTTCTGTATTGGTACGTTCCAGTGAGACAGGGAGGTTATGGAGAGGTACAGTTTCAGGGCATATTTGTGTGGAGTTCTGCATTGGTACGTTCCAGTGAGACAGGGAGGTTATGGAGGGTTTACAGGTTCAGGGCATATTTGTGTGGAGTTCTGCATTGGTACATTCCAGTGAGAAACGGAGGATATGGAGGGATACAGGTTCAGGGCATATTTCTGTGGAGTTCTGCATTGGTACGTTCCAGTGAGACAGGGAGGTTATGTAGGTGTACATGTTCCGTGCATATTTGTGTGGAGTTCTGCATTGGTACATTCCAGTGGGACATGGAGGTTATGCAGGGGTACAGGTTTAGGGCATATTTATGTGGAGTTCTGCATTGGAACATTCCAGTGAGACACGGAGGATATGGAATGGTACAGGTTCAGGGCATATTTGTGTGGAGTTCTGCATTGGTACGTTCCAGTGAGACAGGGTGTTTATGGAGGCGTACAGGTTCAGGGCATATTTGTGTGGAGTTCTGCATTGGAACATTCCAGTGAGACACGGAGGATATGGAGGGGTGCAGGTTCAGGGCATATTTGTGTGGAGTTCTGCATTGGTACGTTCCAGTGAGACACTGAGGTTATGGAGGGTACAGTTTCAGGGCATATTTATGTGGAGTTCCGCAGTGGAACATTCCAGTGAGACACGGAGGATATTGAGGGGTACAGTTTCAGGGCATATTTGTGTGGAGTTCTGCATTGGTACGTTCCAGTGAGACAGGGATGTTATGGAGGGGTACAGTTTCAGGGCATATTTGTGTGGAGTTCTGCATTGGTACATTCCAGTGAGACACGGAGGATATGGAGGGATACAGGTTCATGGCATATTTGTGTGGAGTACTTCATTGATACGTTACAGTGAGACAGGTAGGTTTTGGAGCGTACATGTTCAGGGCATATTTTTGTGGAGTTCTGCATTGGTACGTTCCAGTGAGACACTGAGGTTATGGAGGAGTACAGGTTCAGGGCATATTTATGTGGAGTTCCGCATTGGAACATTCCAGTGAGACACGGAGGATATTGAGGGGTACAGTTTCAGGGCATATTTGTGTGGAGTTCTGCATTGGTACGTTCCAGTGAGACAGGTAGGTTTTGGAGCGTCCAGGTTCAGGGCATATTTTTGTGGAGTTCTGCATTGGTACGTTCCAGTGAGACAGGGAGGTTATGGAGGGGTACAGGTTCAGGGCATATTTGTGTGGAGTTCTGCATTGGTACGTTCCAGTGAGACAGGGAGGTTATGTAGGTGTACGTGTTCCGTGCATATTTGTGTGTTTTTCTGCATTGGTACGTTCCAGTGAGAAAGGGAGGTTATGGAGGGGTACAGTTTCAGGGCATATTTATGTGGATTTCTGCATTGGTACGTTCCCGTGAGACAGGGAGTTTATGGAGGGGAACAGTTTCAGAGCATTTTTGTGTGGAGTTCTGCATTGGTACATTCCAGTGAGACAGGGAGGTTATGGTGGGGTACAGGTTCAGGGCATATTTATGTGGAGTTCTGCATTGGAACATTCCAGTGAGACACGGAGGATATGGAGGTGTGCAGGTTCAGGGCATATTTGTGTGGAGTTCTGCATTGGTACGTTCCAGTGAGACACTGAGGTTATGGAGGGGTACAGGTTCAGGGCATATTTATGTGGAGTTCCGCAGTGGAACATTCCAGTGAGAGACGGAGGATATTGAGGGGTACAGTTTCAGGGCATATTTGTGTGGAGTTCTGCATTGGTACGTTCCAGTGAGACAGGGTGGTTATGGAGGCGTACAGGTTCAGGGCATATTTGTGTGGAGTTCTGCATTGGTACATTCCAGTGAGACACGGAGGATATGGAGGGATACAGGTTCATGACATATTTGTGCGGAGTTCTTCATTGGTACGTTCCAGTGTGACAGGAAGATTTTGGAGCGTACAGGTTCAGAGCATATTTGTATGGAGTTCTGCATTGGTACATTCTAATGAGACACGGAGGATATGGAGGGATACAGGTTCATGGCATATTTGTGCGTAGTTCTTCATTGGTACGTTCCAGTGTGACAGGTAGGTTTTGGAGCGTACAGGTTCAGGGCATATTTGTATGGAGTTATGCATTGGTACATTCTACTGAGACAGGGAGGTTATGGAGGGTACATATTCAGGGCATATTTTTGTGGAGTTCTGTATTGGTACGTTCCAGTGAGACAGGGAGGTTATGGAGGGGTACAGTTTCAGGGCATATTTGTGTGGAGTTCTGCATTGGTACGTTCCAGTGAGACAGGGAGGTTATGGAGGGTTTACAGGTTCAGGGCATATTTGTGTGGAGTTCTGCATTGGTACATTCCAGTGAGAAACGGAGGATATGGAGGGATACAGGTTCAGGGCATATTTTTGTGGAGTTCTGCATTGGTACGTTCCAGTGAGACAGGGAGGTTATGTAGGTGTACATGTTCCGTGCATATTTGTGTGGAGTTCTGCATTGGTACATTCCAGTGGGACATGGAGGTTATGCAGGGGTACAGGTTTAGGGCATATTTATGTGGAGTTCTGCATTGGAACATTCCAGTGAGACACGGAGGATATGGAATGGTACAGGTTCAGGGCATATTTGTGTGGAGTTCTGCATTGGTACGTTCCAGTGAGACAGGGTGTTTATGGAGGCGTACAGGTTCAGGGCATATTTGTGTGGAGTTCTGCATTGGAACATTCCAGTGAGACACGGAGGATATGGAGGGGTGCAGGTTCAGGGCATATTTGTGTGGAGTTCTGCATTGGTACGTTCCAGTGAGACACTGAGGTTATGGAGGGTACAGTTTCAGGGCATATTTATGTGGAGTTCCGCAGTGGAACATTCCAGTGAGACACGGAGGATATTGAGGGGTACAGTTTCAGGGCATATTTGTGTGGAGTTCTGCATTGGTACGTTCCAGTGAGACAGGGATGTTATGGAGGGGTACAGTTTCAGGGCATATTTGTGTGGAGTTCTGCATTGGTACATTCCAGTGAGACACGGAGGATATGGAGGGATACAGGTTCATGGCATATTTGTGTGTAGTACTTCATTGATACGTTACAGTGAGACAGGTAGTTTTTGGAGCGTACAGGTTCAGGGCATATTTTTGTGGAGTTCTGCATTGGTACGTTCCAGTGAGACACTGAGGTTATGGAGGAGTACAGGTTCAGGGCATATTTATGTGGAGTTCCGCATTGGAACATTCCAGTGAGACACGGAGGATATTGAGGGGTACAGTTTCAGGGCATATTTGTGTGGAGTTCTGCATTGGTACGTTCCAGTGAGACAGGTAGGTTTTGGAGCGTCCAGGTTCAGGGCATATTTTTGTGGAGTTCTGCATTGGTACGTTCCAGTGAGACAGGGAGGTTATGGAGGGGTACAGGTTCAGGGCATATTTGTGTGGAGTTCTGCATTGGTACGTTCCAGTGAGACAGGGAGGTTATGTAGGTGTACGTGTTCCGTGCATATTTGTGTGTTTTTCTGCATTGGTACGTTCCAGTGAGAAAGGGAGGTTATGGAGGGGTACAGTTTCAGGGCATATTTATGTGGATTTCTGCATTGGTACGTTCCCGTGAGACAGGGAGTTTATGGAGGGGTACAGTTTCAGAGCATTTTTGTGTGGAGTTCTGCATTGGTACATTCCAGTGAGACAGGGAGGTTATGGTGGGGTACAGGTTCAGGGCATATTTGTGTGGAGTTCTGCATTGGTACGTTCCAGTGAGACACTGAGGTTATGGAGGGGTACAGGTTCAGGGCATATTTATGTGGAGTTCCGCAGTGGAACATTCCAGTGAGAGACGGAGGATATTGAGGGGTACAGTTTCAGGGCATATTTGTGTGGAGTTCTGCATTGGTACGTTCCAGTGAGACAGGGTGGTTATGGAGGCGTACAGGTTCAGGGCATATTTGTGTGGAGTTCTGCATTGGTACATTCCAGTGAGACACGGAGGATATGGAGGGATACAGGTTCATGACATATTTGTGCGGAGTTCTTCATTGGTACGTTCCAGTGTGACAGGAAGATTTTGGAGCGTACAGGTTCAGAGCATATTTGTATGGAGTTCTGCATTGGTACATTCTAATGAGACACGGAGGATATGGAGGGATACAGGTTCATGGCATATTTGTGCGGAGTTCTTCATTGGTACGTTCCAGTGTGACAGGTAGGTTTTGGAGCGTACAGTTTCAGGGCATATTTGTATGGAGTTATGCATTGGTACATTCTACTGAGACAGGGAGGTTATGGAGGGTACATATTCAGGGCATATTTTTGTGGAGTTCTGTATTGGTACGTTCCAGTGAGACAGGGAGGTTATGGAGGGGTACAGTTTCAGGGCATATTTGTGTGGAGTTCTGCATTGGTACGTTCCAGTGAGACAGGGAGGTTATGGAGGGTTTACAGGTTCAGGGCATATTTGTGTGGAGTTCTGCATTGGTACATTCCAGTGAGAAACGGAGGATATGGAGGGATACAGGTTCAGGGCATATTTCTGTGGAGTTCTGCATTGGTACGTTCCAGTGTTTCATGGAGGTTATGGTGGGGTACAGGTTTATGGCATATTTGTGTGGCGTTCTGCATTGGTACGTTCCAATGAGACAGGGAGGTTATGGAGGGGTACAGTTTCAGGGCATATTTGTGTGGAGTTCTGCATTGGTACATTCCAGTGAGACATGGAGGTTATGGAGGGGTACAGGTTTAGGGCATATTTGTGTGGCGTTCTGAATTGGTACGTTCCAATGAGACAGGGAGGTTATGGAGGGTACATATTCAGGGGATATTTTTGTGGAGTTCTGCATTGGTACATTCCAGTGAGACATGGAGGTTATGGAGGGGTACAGGTTTAGGGCATATTTTTGTGGAGTTCTGATTTGGTACGTTCCAGTGTTTCATGGAGGTTATGGTGGGGTACAGGTTTATGGCATATTTGTGTGGCGTTCTGCATTGGTACGTTCCAATGAGACAGGGAGGTTATGGAGGGGTACAGTTTCAGGGCATATTTGTGTGGAGTTCTGCATTGGTACGTTCCAGTGAGACAGGGTGGTTATGGAGGGGTACAGGTTCAGGGCATATTTTTGTGGAGTTCTGATTTGGTACGTTCCAGTGTTTCATGGAGGTTATGGTGGGGTACAGGTTTATGGCATATTTGTGTGGCGTTCTGCATTGGTACGTTCCAATGAGACAGGGAGGTTATGGAGGGGTACAGTTTCAGGGCATATTTGTGTGGAGTTCTGCATTGGTACATTCCAGTGAGACATGGAGGTTATGGAGGGGTACAGGTTTAGGGCATATTTGTGTGGCGTTCTGAATTGGTACGTTCCAATGAGACAGGGAGGTTATGGAGGGTACATATTCAGGGGATATTTTTGTGGAGTTCTGCATTGGTACGTTCCAGTGAGACACTGAGGTTATGGAGGAGTACAGGTTCAGGGCATATTTATGTGGAGTTCCGCATTGGAACATTCCAGTGAGACACGGAGGATATTGAGGGGTACAGTTTCAGGGCATATTTGTGTGGAGTTCTGCATTGGTACGTTCCAGTGAGACAGGTAGGTTTTGGAGCGTCCAGGTTCAGGGCATATTTTTGTGGAGTTCTGCATTGGTACGTTCCAGTGAGACAGGGAGGTTATGGAGGGGTACAGGTTCAGGGCATATTTGTGTGGAGTTCTGCATTGGTACGTTCCAGTGAGACAGGGAGGTTATGTAGGTGTACGTGTTCCGTGCATATTTGTGTGTTTTTCTGCATTGGTACGTTCCAGTGAGAAAGGGAGGTTATGGAGGGGTACAGTTTCAGGGCATATTTATGTGGATTTCTGCATTGGTACGTTCCCGTGAGACAGGGAGTTTATGGAGGGGAACAGTTTCAGAGCATTTTTGTGTGGAGTTCTGCATTGGTACATTCCAGTGAGACAGGGAGGTTATGGTGGGGTACAGGTTCAGGGCATATTTATGTGGAGTTCTGCATTGGAACATTCCAGTGAGACACGGAGGATATGGAGGTGTGCAGGTTCAGGGCATATTTGTGTGGAGTTCTGCATTGGTACGTTCCAGTGAGACACTGAGGTTATGGAGGGGTACAGGTTCAGGGCATATTTATGTGGAGTTCCGCAGTGGAACATTCCAGTGAGAGACGGAGGATATTGAGGGGTACAGTTTCAGGGCATATTTGTGTGGAGTTCTGCATTGGTACGTTCCAGTGAGACAGGGTGGTTATGGAGGCGTACAGGTTCAGGGCATATTTGTGTGGAGTTCTGCATTGGTACATTCCAGTGAGACACGGAGGATATGGAGGGATACAGGTTCATGACATATTTGTGCGGAGTTCTTCATTGGTACGTTCCAGTGTGACAGGAAGATTTTGGAGCGTACAGGTTCAGAGCATATTTGTATGGAGTTCTGCATTGGTACATTCTAATGAGACACGGAGGATATGGAGGGATACAGGTTCATGGCATATTTGTGCGTAGTTCTTCATTGGTACGTTCCAGTGTGACAGGTAGGTTTTGGAGCGTACAGGTTCAGGGCATATTTGTATGGAGTTATGCATTGGTACATTCTACTGAGACAGGGAGGTTATGGAGGGTACATATTCAGGGCATATTTTTGTGGAGTTCTGTATTGGTACGTTCCAGTGAGACAGGGAGGTTATGGAGGGGTACAGTTTCAGGGCATATTTGTGTGGAGTTCTGCATTGGTACGTTCCAGTGAGACAGGGAGGTTATGGAGGGTTTACAGGTTCAGGGCATATTTGTGTGGAGTTCTGCATTGGTACATTCCAGTGAGAAACGGAGGATATGGAGGGATACAGGTTCAGGGCATATTTTTGTGGAGTTCTGCATTGGTACGTTCCAGTGAGACAGGGAGGTTATGTAGGTGTACATGTTCCGTGCATATTTGTGTGGAGTTCTGCATTGGTACATTCCAGTGGGACATGGAGGTTATGCAGGGGTACAGGTTTAGGGCATATTTATGTGGAGTTCTGCATTGGAACATTCCAGTGAGACACGGAGGATATGGAATGGTACAGGTTCAGGGCATATTTGTGTGGAGTTCTGCATTGGTACGTTCCAGTGAGACAGGGTGTTTATGGAGGCGTACAGGTTCAGGGCATATTTGTGTGGAGTTCTGCATTGGAACATTCCAGTGAGACACGGAGGATATGGAGGGGTGCAGGTTCAGGGCATATTTGTGTGGAGTTCTGCATTGGTACGTTCCAGTGAGACACTGAGGTTATGGAGGGTACAGTTTCAGGGCATATTTATGTGGAGTTCCGCAGTGGAACATTCCAGTGAGACACGGAGGATATTGAGGGGTACAGTTTCAGGGCATATTTGTGTGGAGTTCTGCATTGGTACGTTCCAGTGAGACAGGGATGTTATGGAGGGGTACAGTTTCAGGGCATATTTGTGTGGAGTTCTGCATTGGTACATTCCAGTGAGACACGGAGGATATGGAGGGATACAGGTTCATGGCATATTTGTGTGTAGTACTTCATTGATACGTTACAGTGAGACAGGTAGTTTTTGGAGCGTACAGGTTCAGGGCATATTTTTGTGGAGTTCTGCATTGGTACGTTCCAGTGAGACACTGAGGTTATGGAGGAGTACAGGTTCAGGGCATATTTATGTGGAGTTCCGCATTGGAACATTCCAGTGAGACACGGAGGATATTGAGGGGTACAGTTTCAGGGCATATTTGTGTGGAGTTCTGCATTGGTACGTTCCAGTGAGACAGGTAGGTTTTGGAGCGTCCAGGTTCAGGGCATATTTTTGTGGAGTTCTGCATTGGTACGTTCCAGTGAGACAGGGAGGTTATGGAGGGGTACAGGTTCAGGGCATATTTGTGTGGAGTTCTGCATTGGTACGTTCCAGTGAGACAGGGAGGTTATGTAGGTGTACGTGTTCCGTGCATATTTGTGTGTTTTTCTGCATTGGTACGTTCCAGTGAGAAAGGGAGGTTATGGAGGGGTACAGTTTCAGGGCATATTTATGTGGATTTCTGCATTGGTACGTTCCCGTGAGACAGGGAGTTTATGGAGGGGTACAGTTTCAGAGCATTTTTGTGTGGAGTTCTGCATTGGTACATTCCAGTGAGACAGGGAGGTTATGGTGGGGTACAGGTTCAGGGCATATTTGTGTGGAGTTCTGCATTGGTACGTTCCAGTGAGACACTGAGGTTATGGAGGGGTACAGGTTCAGGGCATATTTATGTGGAGTTCCGCAGTGGAACATTCCAGTGAGAGACGGAGGATATTGAGGGGTACAGTTTCAGGGCATATTTGTGTGGAGTTCTGCATTGGTACGTTCCAGTGAGACAGGGTGGTTATGGAGGCGTACAGGTTCAGGGCATATTTGTGTGGAGTTCTGCATTGGTACATTCCAGTGAGACACGGAGGATATGGAGGGATACAGGTTCATGACATATTTGTGCGGAGTTCTTCATTGGTACGTTCCAGTGTGACAGGAAGATTTTGGAGCGTACAGGTTCAGAGCATATTTGTATGGAGTTCTGCATTGGTACATTCTAATGAGACACGGAGGATATGGAGGGATACAGGTTCATGGCATATTTGTGCGGAGTTCTTCATTGGTACGTTCCAGTGTGACAGGTAGGTTTTGGAGCGTACAGTTTCAGGGCATATTTGTATGGAGTTATGCATTGGTACATTCTACTGAGACAGGGAGGTTATGGAGGGTACATATTCAGGGCATATTTTTGTGGAGTTCTGTATTGGTACGTTCCAGTGAGACAGGGAGGTTATGGAGGGGTACAGTTTCAGGGCATATTTGTGTGGAGTTCTGCATTGGTACGTTCCAGTGAGACAGGGAGGTTATGGAGGGTTTACAGGTTCAGGGCATATTTGTGTGGAGTTCTGCATTGGTACATTCCAGTGAGAAACGGAGGATATGGAGGGATACAGGTTCAGGGCATATTTCTGTGGAGTTCTGCATTGGTACGTTCCAGTGAGACAGGGAGGTTATGTAGGTGTACATGTTCCGTGCATATTTGTGTGGAGTTCTGCATTGGTACATTCCAGTGGGACATGGAGGTTATGCAGGGGTACAGGTTTAGGGCATATTTATGTGGAGTTCTGCATTGGAACATTCCAGTGAGACACGGAGGATATGGAATGGTACAGGTTCAGGGCATATTTGTGTGGAGTTCTGCATTGGTACGTTCCAGTGAGACAGGGTGTTTATGGAGGCGTACAGGTTCAGGGCATATTTGTGTGGAGTTCTGCATTGGAACATTCCAGTGAGACACGGAGGATATGGAGGGGTGCAGGTTCAGGGCATATTTGTGTGGAGTTCTGCATTGGTACGTTCCAGTGAGACACTGAGGTTATGGAGGGTACAGTTTCAGGGCATATTTATGTGGAGTTCCGCAGTGGAACATTCCAGTGAAACACGGAGGATATTGAGGGGTACAGTTTCAGGGCATATTTGTGTGGAGTTCTGCATTGGTACGTTCCAGTGAGACAGGGATGTTATGGAGGGGTACAGTTTCAGGGCATATTTGTGTGGAGTTCTGCATTGGTACATTCCAGTGAGACACGGAGGATATGGAGGGATACAGGTTCATGGCATATTTGTGTGTAGTACTTCATTGATACGTTACAGTGAGACAGGTAGTTTTTGGAGCGTACAGGTTCAGGGCATATTTTTGTGGAGTTCTGCATTGGTACGTTCCAGTGAGACACTGAGGTTATGGAGGAGTACAGGTTCAGGGCATATTTATGTGGAGTTCCGCATTGGAACATTCCAGTGAGACACGGAGGATATTGAGGGGTACAGTTTCAGGGCATATTTGTGTGGAGTTCTGCATTGGTACGTTCCAGTGAGACAGGTAGGTTTTGGAGCGTCCAGGTTCAGGGCATATTTTTGTGGAGTTCTGCATTGGTACGTTCCAGTGAGACAGGGAGGTTATGGAGGGGTACAGGTTCAGGGCATATTTGTGTGGAGTTCTGCATTGGTACGTTCCAGTGAGACAGGGAGGTTATGTAGGTGTACGTGTTCCGTGCATATTTGTGTGTTTTTCTGCATTGGTACGTTCCAGTGAGAAAGGGAGGTTATGGAGGGGTACAGTTTCAGGGCATATTTATGTGGATTTCTGCATTGGTACGTTCCCGTGAGACAGGGAGTTTATGGAGGGGTACAGTTTCAGAGCATTTTTGTGTGGAGTTCTGCATTGGTACATTCCAGTGAGACAGGGAGGTTATGGTGGGGTACAGGTTCAGGGCATATTTGTGTGGAGTTCTGCATTGGTACGTTCCAGTGAGACACTGAGGTTATGGAGGGGTACAGGTTCAGGGCATATTTATGTGGAGTTCCGCAGTGGAACATTCCAGTGAGACACGGAGGATATTGAGGGGTACAGTTTCAGGGCATATTTGTGTGGAGTTCTGCATTGGTACGTTCCAGTGAGACAGGTAGGTTTTGGAGCGTCCAGGTTCAGGGCATATTTTTGTGGAGTTCTGCATTGGTACGTTCCAGTGAGACAGGGAGGTTATGGAGGGGTACAGGTTCAGGGCATATTTGTGTGGAGTTCTGCATTGGTACGTTCCAGTGAGACAGGGAGGTTATGTAGGTGTACGTGTTCCGTGCATATTTGTGTGTTTTTCTGCATTGGTACGTTCCAGTGAGAAAGGGAGGTTATGGAGGGGTACAGTTTCAGGGCATATTTATGTGGATTTCTGCATTGGTACGTTCCCGTGAGACAGGGAGTTTATGGAGGGGTACAGTTTCAGAGCATTTTTGTGTGGAGTTCTGCATTGGTACATTCCAGTGAGACAGGGAGGTTATGGTGGGGTACAGGTTCAGGGCATATTTATGTGGAGTTCTGCATTGGAACATTCCAGTGAGACACGGAGGATATGGAGGTGTGCAGGTTCAGGGCATATTTGTGTGGAGTTCTGCATTGGTACGTTCCAGTGAGACACTGAGGTTATGGAGGGGTACAGGTTCAGGGCATATTTATGTGGAGTTCCGAGGTGGAACATTCCAGTGAGAGACGGAGGATATTGAGGGGTACAGTTTCAGGGCATATTTGTGTGGAGTTCTGCATTGGTACGTTCCAGTGAGACAGGGTGGTTATGGAGGCGTACAGGTTCAGGGCATATTTGTGTGGAGTTCTGCATTGGTACATTCCAGTGAGACACGGAGGATATGGAGGGATACAGGTTCATGACATATTTGTGCGGAGTTCTTCATTGGTACGTTCCAGTGTGACAGGAAGATTTTGGAGCGTACAGGTTCAGAGCATATTTGTATGGATTTCTGCATTGGTACATTCTAATGAGACACGGAGGATATGGAGGGATACAGGTTCATGGCATATTTGTGCGGAGTTCTTCATTGGTACGTTCCAGTGTGACAGGTAGGTTTTGGAGCGTACAGTTTCAGGGCATATTTGTATGGAGTTATGCATTGGTACATTCTACTGAGACAGGGAGGTTATGGAGGGTACATATTCAGGGCATATTTTTGTGGAGTTCTGTATTGGTACGTTCCAGTGAGACAGGGAGGTTATGGAGGGGTACAGTTTCAGGGCATATTTGTGTGGAGTTCTGCATTGGTACGTTCCAGTGAGACAGGGAGGTTATGGAGGGTTTACAGGTTCAGGGCATATTTGTGTGGAGTTCTGCATTGGTACATTCCAGTGAGAAACGGAGGATATGGAGGGATACAGGTTCAGGGCATATTTTTGTGGAGTTCTGCATTGGTACGTTCCAGTGAGACAGGGAGGTTATGTAGGTGTACATGTTCCGTGCATATTTGTGTGGAGTTCTGCATTGGTACATTCCAGTGGGACATGGAGGTTATGCAGGGGTACAGGTTTAGGGCATATTTATGTGGAGTTCTGCATTGGAACATTCCAGTGAGACACGGAGGATATGGAATGGTACAGGTTCAGGGCATATTTGTGTGGAGTTCTGCATTGGTACGTTCCAGTGAGACAGGGATGTTATGGAGGGGTACAGTTTCAGGGCATATTTGTGTGGAGTTCTGCATTGGTACATTCCAGTGAGACACGGAGGATATGGACGGATACAGGTTCATGGCATATTTGTGTGTAGTACTTCATTGATACGTTACAGTGAGACAGGTAGGTTTTGGAGCGTACATGTTCAGGGCATATTTTTGTGGAGTTCTGCATTGGTACGTTCCAGTGAGACACTGAGGTTATGGAGGAGTACAGGTTCAGGGCATATTTATGTGGAGTTCCGCAGTGGAACATTCCAGTGAGACACGGAGGATATTGAGGGGTACAGTTTCAGGGCATATTTGTGTGGAGTTCTGCATTTGTACGTTCCAGTGAGACAGGTAGGTTTTGGAGCGTCCAGGTTCAGGGCATATTTTTGTGGAGTTCTGCATTGGTACGTTCCAGTGAGACAGGGAGGTTATGGAGGGGTACAGGTTCAGGGCATATTTGTGTGGAGTTCTGCATTGGTACGTTCCAGTGAGACAGGGAGGTTATGTAGGTGTACGTGTTCCGTGCATATTTGTGTGTTTTTCTGCATTGGTACGTTCCAGTGAGAAAGGGAGGTTATGGAGGGGTACAGTTTCAGGGCATATTTATGTGGATTTCTGCATTGGTACGTTCCCGTGAGACAGGGAGTTTATGGAGGGGTACAGTTTCAGAGCATTTTTGTGTGGAGTTCTGCATTGGTACATTCCAGTGAGACAGGGAGGTTATGGTGGGGTACAGGTTCAGGGCATATTTATGTGGAGTTCTGCATTGGAACATTCCAGTGAGACACGGAGGATATGGAGGGATACAGGTTCAGGGCATATTTTTGTGGAGTTCTGCATTGGTACGTTCCAGTGAGACACTGAGGTTATGTAGGTGTACATGTTCCGTGCATATTTGTGTGGAGTTCTGCATTGGTACATTCCAGTGGGACATGGAGGTTATGCAGGGGTACAGGTTTAGGGCATATTTATGTGGAGTTCTGCATTGGAACATTCCAGTGAGACACGGAGGATATGGAATGGTACAGGTTCAGGGCATATTTGTGTGGAGTTCTGCATTGGTACGTTCCAGTGAGACAGGGTGTTTATGGAGGCGTACAGGTTCAGGGCATATTTGTGTGGAGTTCTGCATTGGAACATTCCAGTGAGACACGGAGGATATGGAGGGTTGCAGGTTCAGGGCATATTTGTGTGGAGTTCTGCATTGGTACGTTCCAGTGAGACACTGAGGTTATGGAGGGTACAGTTTCAGGGCATATTTATGTGGAGTTCCGCAGTGGAACATTCCAGTGAGACACGGAGGATATTGAGGGGTACAGTTTCAGGGCATATTTGTGTGGAGTTCTGCATTGGTACGTTCCAGTGAGACAGGGATGTTATGGAGGGGTACAGTTTCAGGGCATATTTGTGTGGAGTTCTGCATTGGTACATTCCAGTGAGACACGGAGGATATGGAGGGATACAGGTTCATGGCATATTTGTGTGTAGTACTTCATTGATACGTTACAGTGAGACAGGTAGTTTTTGGAGCGTACATGTTCAGGGCATATTTTGGTGGAGTTCTGCATTGGTACGTTCCAGTGAGACACTGAGGTTATGGAGGAGTACAGGTTCAGGGCATATTTATGTGGAGTTCCGCAGTGGAACATTCCAGTGAGACACGGAGGATATTGAGGGGTACAGTTTCAGGGCATATTTGTGTGGAGTTCTGCATTGGTACGTTCCAGTGAGACAGGTAGGTTTTGGAGCGTCCAGGTTCAGGGCATATTTTTGTGGAGTTCTGCATTGGTACGTTCCAGTGAGACAGGGAGGTTATGGAGGGGTACAGGTTCAGGGCATATTTGTGTGGAGTTCTGCATTGGTACGTTCCAGTGAGACAGGGAGGTTATGTAGGTGTACGTGTTCCGTGCATATTTGTGTGTTTTTCTGCATTGGTACGTTCCAGTGAGAAAGGGAGGTTATGGAGGGGTACAGTTTCAGGGCATATTTATGTGGATTTCTGCATTGGTACGTTCCCGTGAGACAGGGAGTTTATGGAGGGGTACAGTTTCAGAGCATTTTTGTGTGGAGTTCTGCATTGGTACATTCCAGTGAGACAGGGAGGTTATGGTGGGGTACAGGTTCAGGGCATATTTATGTGGAGTTCTGCATTGGAACATTCCAGTGAGACACGGAGGATATGGAGGTGTGCAGGTTCAGGGCATATTTGTGTGGAGTTCTGCATTGGTACGTTCCAGTGAGACACTGAGGTTATGGAGGGGTATAGGTTCAGGGCATATTTATGTGGAGTTCCGCAGTGGAACATTCCAGTGAGAGACGGAAGATATTGAGGGGTACAGTTTCAGGGCATATTTGTGTGGAGTTCTGCATTGGTACGTTCCAGTGAGACAGGGTGGTTATGGAGGCGTACAGGTTCAGGGCATATTTGTGTGGAGTTCTGCATTGGTACATTCCAGTGAGACACGGAGGATATGGAGGGATACAGGTTCATGACATATTTGTGCGGAGTTCTTCATTGGTACGTTCCAGTGTGACAGGAAGATTTTGGAGCGTACAGGTTCAGAGCATATTTGTATGGAGTTCTGCATTGGTACATTCTAATGAGACACGGAGGATATGGAGGGATACAGGTTCATGGCATATTTGTGCGGAGTTCTTCATTGGTACGTTCCAGTGTGACAGGTAGGTTTTGGAGCGTACAGTTTCAGGGCATATTTGTATGGAGTTATGCATTGGTACATTCTACTGAGACAGGGAGGTTATGGAGGGTACATATTCAGGGCATATTTTTGTGGAGTTCTGTATTGGTACGTTCCAGTGAGACAGGGAGGTTATGGAGGGGTACAGTTTCAGGGCATATTTGTGTGGAGTTCCGCAGTGGAACATTCCAGTGAGACACGGAGGATATTGAGGGGTACAGTTTCAGGGCATATTTGTGTGGAGTTCTGCATTTGTACGTTCCAGTGAGACAGGTAGGTTTTGGAGCGTCCAGGTTCAGGGCATATTTTTGTGGAGTTCTGCATTGGTACGTTCCAGTGAGACAGGGAGGTTATGGAGGGGTACAGGTTCAGGGCATATTTGTGTGGAGTTCTGCATTGGTACGTTCCAGTGAGACAGGGAGGTTATGTAGGTGTACATGTTCCGTGCATATTTGTGTGTTTTTCTGCATTGGTACGTTCCAGTGAGAAAGGGAGGTTATGGAGGGGTACAGTTTCAGGGCATATTTATGTGGATTTCTGCATTGGTACGTTCCCGTGAGACAGGGAGTTTATGGAGGGGTACAGTTTCAGAGCATTTTTGTGTGGAGTTCTGCATTGGTACATTCCAGTGAGACAGGGAGGTTATGGTGGGGTACAGGTTCAGGGCATATTTATGTGGAGTTCTGCATTGGAACATTCCAGTGAGACACGGAGGATATGGAGGGATACAGGTTCAGGGCATATTTTTGTGGAGTTCTGCATTGGTACGTTCCAGTGAGACAGGGAGGTTATGTAGGTGTACATGTTCCGTGCATATTTGTGTGGAGTTCTGCATTGGTACATTCCAGTGGGACATGGAGGTTATGCAGGGGTACAGGTTTAGGGCATATTTATGTGGAGTTCTGCATTGGAACATTCCAGTGAGACACGGAGGATATGGAATGGTACAGGTTCAGGGCATATTTGTGTGGAGTTCTGCATTGGTACGTTCCAGTGAGACAGGGTGTTTATGGAGGCGTACAGGTTCAGGGCATATTTGTGTGGAGTTCTGCATTGGAACATTCCAGTGAGACACGGAGGATATGGAGGGGTGCAGGTTCAGGGCATATTTGTGTGGAGTTCTGCATTGGTACGTTCCAGTGAGACAGGGTGGTTATGGAGGCGTACAGGTTCAGGGCATATTTGTGTGGAGTTCTGCATTGGTACATTCCAGTGAGACACGGAGGATATGGAGGGATACAGGTTCATGACATATTTGTGCGGAGTTCTTCATTGGTACGTTCCAGTGTGACAGGAAGATTTTGGAGCGTACAGGTTCAGAGCATATTTGTATGGATTTCTGCATTGGTACATTCTAATGAGACACGGAGGATATGGAGGGATACAGGTTCATGGCATATTTGTGCGGAGTTCTTCATTGGTACGTTCCAGTGTGACAGGTAGGTTTTGGAGCGTACAGTTTCAGGGCATATTTGTATGGAGTTATGCATTGGTACATTCTACTGAGACAGGGAGGTTATGGAGGGTACATATTCAGGGCATATTTTTGTGGAGTTCTGTATTGGTACGTTCCAGTGAGACAGGGAGGTTATGGAGGGGTACAGTTTCAGGGCATATTTGTGTGGAGTTCTGCATTGGTACGTTCCAGTGAGACAGGGAGGTTATGGTGGGGTACAGGTTCAGGGCATATTTATGTGGAGTTCTGCATTGGAACATTCCAGTGAGACACGGAGGATATGGAGGGATACAGGTTCAGGGCATATTTTTGTGGAGTTCTGCATTGGTACGTTCCAGTGAGACAGGGAGGTTATGTAGGTGTACATGTTCCGTGCATATTTGTGTGGAGTTCTGCATTGGTACATTCCAGTGGGACATGGAGGTTATGCAGGGGTACAGGTTTAGGGCATATTTATGTGGAGTTCTGCATTGGAACATTCCAGTGAGACACGGAGGATATGGAATGGTACAGGTTCAGGGCATATTTGTGTGGAGTTCTGCATTGGTACGTTCCAGTGAGACAGGGTGTTTATGGAGGCGTACAGGTTCAGGGCATATTTGTGTGGAGTTCTGCATTGGAACATTCCAGTGAGACACGGAGGATATGGAGGGGTGCAGGTTCAGGGCATATTTGTGTGGAGTTCTGCATTGGTACGTTCCAGTGAGACAGGGTGGTTATGGAGGCGTACAGGTTCAGGGCATATTTGTGTGGAGTTCTGCATTGGTACATTCCAGTGAGACACGGAGGATATGGAGGGATACAGGTTCATGACATATTTGTGCGGAGTTCTTCATTGGTACGTTCCAGTGTGACAGGAAGATTTTGGAGCGTACAGGTTCAGAGCATATTTGTATGGATTTCTGCATTGGTACATTCTAATGAGACACGGAGGATATGGAGGGATACAGGTTCATGGCATATTTGTGCGGAGTTCTTCATTGGTACGTTCCAGTGTGACAGGTAGGTTTTGGAGCGTACAGTTTCAGGGCATATTTGTATGGAGTTATGCATTGGTACATTCTACTGAGACAGGGAGGTTATGGAGGGTACATATTCAGGGCATATTTTTGTGGAGTTCTGTATTGGTACGTTCCAGTGAGACAGGGAGGTTATGGAGGGGTACAGTTTCAGGGCATATTTGTGTGGAGTTCTGCATTGGTACGTTCCAGTGAGACAGGGAGGTTATGGAGGGTTTACAGGTTCAGGGCATATTTGTGTGGAGTTCTGCATTGGTACATTCCAGTGAGAAACGGAGGATATGGAGGGATACAGGTTCAGGGCATATTTTTGTGGAGTTCTGCATTGGTACGTTCCAGTGAGACAGGGAGGTTATGTAGGTGTACATGTTCCGTGCATATTTGTGTGGAGTTCTGCATTGGTACATTCCAGTGGGACATGGAGGTTATGCAGGGGTACAGGTTTAGGGCATATTTATGTGGAGTTCTGCATTGGAACATTCCAGTGAGACACGGAGGATATGGAATGGTACAGGTTCAGGGCATATTTGTGTGGAGTTCTGCATTGGTACGTTCCAGTGAGACAGGGATGTTATGGAGGGGTACAGTTTCAGGGCATATTTGTGTGGAGTTCTGCATTGGTACATTCCAGTGAGACACGGAGGATATGGACGGATACAGGTTCATGGCATATTTGTGTGTAGTACTTCATTGATACGTTACAGTGAGACAGGTAGGTTTTGGAGCGTACATGTTCAGGGCATATTTTTGTGGAGTTCTGCATTGGTACGTTCCAGTGAGACACTGAGGTTATGGAGGAGTACAGGTTCAGGGCATATTTATGTGGAGTTCCGCAGTGGAACATTCCAGTGAGACACGGAGGATATTGAGGGGTACAGTTTCAGGGCATATTTGTGTGGAGTTCTGCATTTGTACGTTCCAGTGAGACAGGTAGGTTTTGGAGCGTCCAGGTTCAGGGCATATTTTTGTGGAGTTCTGCATTGGTACGTTCCAGTGAGACAGGGAGGTTATGGAGGGGTACAGGTTCAGGGCATATTTGTGTGGAGTTCTGCATTGGTACGTTCCAGTGAGACAGGGAGGTTATGTAGGTGTACGTGTTCCGTGCATATTTGTGTGTTTTTCTGCATTGGTACGTTCCAGTGAGAAAGGGAGGTTATGGAGGGGTACAGTTTCAGGGCATATTTATGTGGATTTCTGCATTGGTACGTTCCCGTGAGACAGGGAGTTTATGGAGGGGTACAGTTTCAGAGCATTTTTGTGTGGAGTTCTGCATTGGTACATTCCAGTGAGACAGGGAGGTTATGGTGGGGTACAGGTTCAGGGCATATTTATGTGGAGTTCTGCATTGGAACATTCCAGTGAGACACGGAGGATATGGAGGGATACAGGTTCAGGGCATATTTTTGTGGAGTTCTGCATTGGTACGTTCCAGTGAGACAGGGAGGTTATGTAGGTGTACATGTTCCGTGCATATTTGTGTGGAGTTCTGCATTGGTACATTCCAGTGGGACATGGAGGTTATGCAGGGGTACAGGTTTAGGGCATATTTATGTGGAGTTCTGCATTGGAACATTCCAGTGAGACACGGAGGATATGGAATGGTACAGGTTCAGGGCATATTTGTGTGGAGTTCTGCATTGGTACGTTCCAGTGAGACAGGGTGTTTATGGAGGCGTACAGGTTCAGGGCATATTTGTGTGGAGTTCTGCATTGGAACATTCCAGTGAGACACGGAGGATATGGAGGGTTGCAGGTTCAGGGCATATTTGTGTGGAGTTCTGCATTGGTACGTTCCAGTGAGACACTGAGGTTATGGAGGGTACAGTTTCAGGGCATATTTATGTGGAGTTCCGCAGTGGAACATTCCAGTGAGACACGGAGGATATTGAGGGGTACAGTTTCAGGGCATATTTGTGTGGAGTTCTGCATTGGTACGTTCCAGTGAGACAGGGATGTTATGGAGGGGTACAGTTTCAGGGCATATTTGTGTGGAGTTCTGCATTGGTACATTCCAGTGAGACACGGAGGATATGGAGGGATACAGGTTCATGGCATATTTGTGTGTAGTACTTCATTGATACGTTACAGTGAGACAGGTAGTTTTTGGAGCGTACATGTTCAGGGCATATTTTGGTGGAGTTCTGCATTGGTACGTTCCAGTGAGACACTGAGGTTATGGAGGAGTACAGGTTCAGGGCATATTTATGTGGAGTTCCGCAGTGGAACATTCCAGTGAGACACGGAGGATATTGAGGGGTACAGTTTCAGGGCATATTTGTGTGGAGTTCTGCATTGGTACGTTCCAGTGAGACAGGTAGGTTTTGGAGCGTCCAGGTTCAGGGCATATTTTTGTGGAGTTCTGCATTGGTACGTTCCAGTGAGACAGGGAGGTTATGGAGGGGTACAGGTTCAGGGCATATTTGTGTGGAGTTCTGCATTGGTACGTTCCAGTGAGACAGGGAGGTTATGTAGGTGTACGTGTTCCGTGCATATTTGTGTGTTTTTCTGCATTGGTACGTTCCAGTGAGAAAGGGAGGTTATGGAGGGGTACAGTTTCAGGGCATATTTATGTGGATTTCTGCATTGGTACGTTCCCGTGAGACAGGGAGTTTATGGAGGGGTACAGTTTCAGAGCATTTTTGTGTGGAGTTCTGCATTGGTACATTCCAGTGAGACAGGGAGGTTATGGTGGGGTACAGGTTCAGGGCATATTTATGTGGAGTTCTGCATTGGAACATTCCAGTGAGACACGGAGGATATGGAGGTGTGCAGGTTCAGGGCATATTTGTGTGGAGTTCTGCATTGGTACGTTCCAGTGAGACACTGAGGTTATGGAGGGGTATAGGTTCAGGGCATATTTATGTGGAGTTCCGCAGTGGAACATTCCAGTGAGAGACGGAAGATATTGAGGGGTACAGTTTCAGGGCATATTTGTGTGGAGTTCTGCATTGGTACGTTCCAGTGAGACAGGGTGGTTATGGAGGCGTACAGGTTCAGGGCATATTTGTGTGGAGTTCTGCATTGGTACATTCCAGTGAGACACGGAGGATATGGAGGGATACAGGTTCATGACATATTTGTGCGGAGTTCTTCATTGGTACGTTCCAGTGTGACAGGAAGATTTTGGAGCGTACAGGTTCAGAGCATATTTGTATGGAGTTCTGCATTGGTACATTCTAATGAGACACGGAGGATATGGAGGGATACAGGTTCATGGCATATTTGTGCGGAGTTCTTCATTGGTACGTTCCAGTGTGACAGGTAGGTTTTGGAGCGTACAGTTTCAGGGCATATTTGTATGGAGTTATGCATTGGTACATTCTACTGCGACAGGGAGGTTATGGAGGGTACATATTCAGGGCATATTTTTGTGGAGTTCTGTATTGGTACGTTCCAGTGAGACAGGGAGGTTATGGAGGGGTACAGTTTCAGGGCATATTTGTGTGGAGTTCCGCAGTGGAACATTCCAGTGAGACACGGAGGATATTGAGGGGTACAGTTTCAGGGCATATTTGTGTGGAGTTCTGCATTTGTACGTTCCAGTGAGACAGGTAGGTTTTGGAGCGTCCAGGTTCAGGGCATATTTTTGTGGAGTTCTGCATTGGTACGTTCCAGTGAGACAGGGAGGTTATGGAGGGGTACAGGTTCAGGGCATATTTGTGTGGAGTTCTGCATTGGTACGTTCCAGTGAGACAGGGAGGTTATGTAGGTGTACATGTTCCGTGCATATTTGTGTGTTTTTCTGCATTGGTACGTTCCAGTGAGAAAGGGAGTTTATGGAGGGGTACAGTTTCAGGGCATATTTATGTGGATTTCTGCATTGGTACGTTCCCGTGAGACAGGGAGTTTATGGAGGGGTACAGTTTCAGAGCATTTTTGTGTGGTGTTCTGCATTGGTACATTCCAGTGAGACAGGGAGGTTATGGTGGGGTACAGGTTCAGGGCATATTTATGTGGAGTTCTGCATTGGAACATTCCAGTGAGACACGGAGGATATGGAGGGATACAGGTTCAGGGCATATTTTTGTGGAGTTCTGCATTGGTACGTTCCAGTGAGACAGGGAGGTTATGTAGGTGTACATGTTCCGTGCATATTTGTGTGGAGTTCTGCATTGGTACATTCCAGTGGGACATGGAGGTTATGCAGGGGTACAGGTTTAGGGCATATTTATGTGGAGTTCTGCATTGGAACATTCCAGTGAGACACGGAGGATATGGAATGGTACAGGTTCAGGGCATATTTGTGTGGAGTTCTGCATTGGTACGTTCCAGTGAGACAGGGTGTTTATGGAGGCGTACAGGTTCAGGGCATATTTGTGTGGAGTTCTGCATTGGAACATTCCAGTGAGACACGGAGGATATGGAGGGGTGCAGGTTCAGGGCATATTTGTGTGGAGTTCTGCATTGGTACGTTCCAGTGAGACACTGAGGTTATGGAGGGTACAGTTTCAGGGCATATTTATGTGGAGTTCCGCAGTGGAACATTCCAGTGAGACACGGAGGATATTGAGGGGTACAGTTTCAGGGCATATTTGTGTGGAGTTCTGCATTGGTACGTTCCAGTGAGACAGGGATGTTATGGAGGGGTACAGTTTCAGGGCATATTTGTGTGGAGTTCTGCATTGGTACATTCCAGTGAGACACGGAGGATATGGAGGGATACAGGTTCATGGCATATTTGTGTGTAGTACTTCATTGATACGTTACAGTGAGACAGGTAGTTTTTGGAGCGTACATGTTCAGGGCATATTTTTGTGGAGTTCTGCATTGGTACGTTCCAGTGAGACACTGAGGTTATGGAGGAGTACAGGTTCAGGGCATATTTATGTGGAGTTCCGCAGTGGAACATTCCAGTGAGACACGGAGGATATTGAGGGGTACAGTTTCAGGGCATATTTGTGTGGAGTTCTGCATTGGTACGTTCCAGTGAGACAGGTAGGTTTTGGAGCGTCCAGGTTCAGGGCATATTTTTGTGGAGTTCTGCATTGGTACGTTCCAGTGAGACAGGGAGGTTATGGAGGGGTACAGGTTCAGGACATATTTGTGTGGAGTTCTGCATTGGTACGTTCCAGTGAGACAGGGAGGTTATGTAGGTGTACGTGTTCCGTGCATATTTGTGTGTTTTTCTGCATTGGTACGTTCCAGTGAGAAAGGGAGGTTATGGAGGGGTACAGTTTCAGGGCATATTTATGTGGATTTCTGCATTGGTACGTTCCCGTGAGACAGGGAGTTTATGGAGGGGTACAGTTTCAGAGCATTTTTGTGTGGAGTTCTGCATTGGTACATTCCAGTGAGACAGGGAGGTTATGGTGGGGTACAGGTTCAGGGCATATTTATGTGGAGTTCTGCATTGGAACATTCCAGTGAGACACGGAGGATATGGAGGTGTGCAGGTTCAGGGCATATTTGTGTGGAGTTCTGCATTGGTACGTTCCAGTGAGACACTGAGGTTATGGAGGGGTACAGGTTCAGGGCATATTTATGTGGAGTTCCGCAGTGGAACATTCCAGTGAGAGACGGAAGATATTGAGGGGTACAGTTTCAGGGCATATTTGTGTGGAGTTCTGCATTGGTACGTTCCAGTGAGACAGGGTGGTTATGGAGGCGTACAGGTTCAGGGCATATTTGTGTGGAGTTCTGCATTGGTACATTCCAGTGAGACACGGAGGATATGGAGGGATACAGGTTCATGGCATATTTGTGCGGAGTTCTTCATTGGTACGTTCCAGTGTGACAGGTAGGTTTTGGAGCGTACAGTTTCAGGGCATATTTGTATGGAGTTATGCATTGGTACATTCTACTGAGACAGGGAGGTTATGGAGGGTACATATTCAGGGCATATTTTTGTGGAGTTCTGTATTGGTACGTTCCAGTGAGACAGGGAGGTTATGGAGGGGTACAGTTTCAGGGCATATTTGTGTGGAGTTCTGCATTGGTACGTTCCAGTGAGACAGGGAGGTTATGGAGGGTTTACAGGTTCAGGGCATATTTGTGTGGAGTTCTGCATTGGTACATTCCAGTGAGAAACGGAGGATATGGAGGGATACAGGTTCAGGGCATATTTCTGTGGAGTTCTGCATTGGTACGTTCCAGTGAGACAGGGAGGTTATGTAGGTGTACATGTTCCGTGCATATTTGTGTGGAGTTCTGCATTGGTACATTCCAGTGGGACATGGAGGTTATGCAGGGGTACAGGTTTAGGGCATATTTATGTGGAGTTCTGCATTGGAACATTTTAGTGAGACACGGAGGATATGGAATGGTACAGGTTCAGGGCATATTTGTGTGGAGTTCTGCATTGGTACGTTCCAGTGAGACAGGGTGTTTATGGAGGCGTACAGGTTCAGGGCATATTTGTGTGGAGTTCTGCATTGGAACATTCCAGTGAGACACGGAGGATATGGAGGGGTGCAGGTTCAGGGCATATTTGTGTGGAGTTCTGCATTGGTACGTTCCAGTGAGACACTGAGGTTATGGAGGGTACAGTTTCAGGGCATATTTATGTGGAGTTCCGCAGTGGAACATTCCAGTGAGACACGGAGGATATTGAGGGGTACAGTTTCAGGGCATATTTGTGTGGAGTTCTGCATTGGTACGTTCCAGTGAGACAGGGATGTTATGGAGGGGTACAGTTTCAGGGCATATTTGTGTGGAGTTCTGCATTGGTACGTTCCAGTGAGACAGGTAGGTTTTGGAGCGTACAGGTACAGGGCATATTTTTGTGGAGTTCTGCATTGGTACGTTCCAGTGAGACAGGGAGGTTATGGAGGGGTACAGGTTCAGGGCATATTTGTGTGGAGTTCTGCATTGGTACGTTCCAGTGAGACAGGGAGGTTATGTAGGTGTACGTGTTCCGTGCATATTTGTGTGTTTTTCTGCATTGGAACGTTCCAGTGAGAAAGGGAGGTTATGGAGGGGTACAGTTTCAGGGCATATTTATGTGGATTTCGGCATTGGTACGTTCCCGTGAGACAGGGAGTTTATGGAGGGGTACAGTTTCAGAGCATTTTTGTGTGGAGTTCTGCATTGGTACATTCCAGTGAGACAGGGAGGTTATGGTGGGGTACAGGTTCAGGGCATATTTATGTGGAGTTCTGCATTGGAACATTCCAGTGAGACACGGAGGATATGGAGGTGTGCAGGTTCAGGGCATATTTGTGTGGAGTTCTGCATTGGTACGTTCCAGTGAGACACTGAGGTTATGGAGGGGTACAGGTTCAGGGCATATTTATGTGGAGTTCCGCAGTGGAACATTCCAGTGAGAGACGGAGGATATTGAGGGGTACAGTTTCAGGGCATATTTGTGTGGAGTTCTGCATTGGTACGTTCCAGTGAGACAGGTAGGTTTTGGAGCGTCCAGGTTCAGGGCATATTTTTGTGGAGTTCTGCATTGGTACGTTCCAGTGAGACAGGGAGGTTATGGAGGGGTACAGGTTCAGGGCATATTTGTGTGGAGTTCTGCATTGGTACGTTCCAGTGAGACAGGGAGGTTATGTAGGTGTACGTGTTCCGTGCATATTTGTGTGTTTTTCTGCATTGGTACGTTCCAGTGAGAAAGGGAGGTTATGGAGGGGTACAGTTTCAGGGCATATTTATGTGGATTTCTGCATTGGTACGTTCCCGTGAGACAGGGAGTTTATGCAGGGGTACAGTTTCAGAGCATTTTTGTGTGGAGTTCTGCATTGGTACATTCCAGGGAGACAGGGAGGTTATGGTGGGGTACAGGTTCAGGGCATATTTATGTGGAGTTCTGCATTGGAACATTCCAGTGAGACACGGAGGATATGGAGGTGTGCAGGTTCAGGGCATATTTGTGTGGAGTTCTGCATTGGTACGTTCCAGTGAGACACTGAGGTTATGGAGGGGTACAGGTTCAGGGCATATTTATGTGGAGTTCCGCAGTGGAACATTCCAGTGAGAGACGGAGGATATTGAGGGGTACAGTTTCAGGGCATATTTGTGTGGAGTTCTGCATTGGTACGTTCCAGTGAGACAGGGTGGTTATGGAGGCGTACAGGTTCAGGGCATATTTGTGTGGAGTTCTGCATTGGTACATTCCAGTGAGACACGGAGGATATGGAGGGATACAGGTTCATGACATATTTGTGCGGAGTTCTTCATTGGTACGTTCCAGTGTGACAGGAAGATTTTGGAGCGTACAGGTTCAGAGCATATTTGTATGGAGTTCTGCATTGGTACATTCTAATGAGACACGGAGGATATGGAGGGATACAGGTTCATGGCATATTTGTGCGGAGTTCCTCATTGGTACGTTCCAGTGTGACAGGTAGGTTTTGGAGCGTACAGTTTCAGGGCATATTTGTATGGAGTTATGCATTGGTACATTCTACTGAGACAGGGAGGTTATGGAGGGTACATATTCAGGGCATATTTTTGTGGAGTTCTGTATTGGTACGTTCCAGTGAGACAGGGAGGTTATGGAGGGGTACAGTTTCAGGGCATATTTGTGTGGAGTTTTGCATTGGTACGTTCCAGTGAGACAGGGAGGTTATGGAGGGTTTACAGGTTCAGGGCATATTTGTGTGGAGTTCTGCATTGGTACATTCCAGTGAGAAACGGAGGATATGGAGGGATACAGGTTCAGGGCATATTTCTGTGGAGTTCTGCATTGGTACGTTCCAGTGAGACAGGGAGGTTATGTAGGTGTACATGTTCCGTGCATATTTGTGTGGAGTTCTGCATTGGTACATTCCAGTGGGACATGGAGGTTATGCAGGGGTACAGGTTTAGGGCATATTTATGTGGAGTTCTGCATTGGAACATTCCAGTGAGACACGGAGGATATGGAATGGTACAGGTTCAGGGCATATTTGTGTGGAGTTCTGCATTGGTACGTTCCAGTGAGACAGGGTGTTTATGGAGGCGTACAGGTTCAGGGCATATTTGTGTGGAGTTCTGCATTGGAACATTCCAGTGAGACACGGAGGATATGGAGGGGTGCAGGTTCAGGGCATATTTGTGTGGAGTTCTGCATTGGTACGTTCCAGTGAGACACTGAGGTTATGGAGGGTACAGTTTCAGGGCATATTTATGTGGAGTTCCGCAGTGGAACATTCCAGTGAGACACGGAGGATATTGAGGGGTACAGTTTCAGGGCATATTTGTGTGGAGTTCTGCATTGGTACGTTCCAGTGAGACAGGGATGTTATGGAGGGGTACAGTTTCAGGGCATATTTGTGTGGAGTTCTGCATTGGTACATTCCAGTGAGACACGGAGAATATGGAGGGATACAGGTTCATGGCATATTTGTGTGTAGTACTTCATTGATTCGTTACAGTGTGACAGGTAGGTTTTGGAGCGTACATGTTCAGGGCATATTTTTGTGGAGTTCTGCATTGGTACGTTCCAGTGAGACACTGAGGTTATGGAGGAGTACAGGTTCAGGGCATATTTATGTGGAGTTCCGCAGTGGAACATTCCAGTGAGACACGGAGGATATTGAGGGGTACAGTTTCAGGGCATATTTGTGTGGAGTTCTGCATTGGTACGTTCCAGTGAGACAGGTAGGTTTTGGAGCGTACAGGTACAGGGCATATTTTTGTGGAGTTCTGCATTGGTACGTTCCAGTGAGACAGGGAGGTTATGGAGGGGTACAGGTTCAGGGCATATTTGTGTGGAGTTCTGCATTGGTACGTTCCAGTGAGACAGGGAGGTTATGTAGGTGTACATGTTCCGTGCATATTTGTGTGTTTTTCTGCATTGGAACGTTCCAGTGAGAAAGGGAGGTTATGGAGGGGTACAGTTTCAGGGCATATTTATGTGGATTTCTGCATTGGTACGTTCCCGTGAGACAGGGAGTTTATGGAGGGGTACAGTTTCAGAGCATTTTTGTGTGGAGTTCTGCATTGGTACATTCCAGTGAGACAGGGAGGTTATGGTGGGGTACAGGTTCAGGGCATATTTATGTGGAGTTCTGCATTGGAACATTCCAGTGAGACACGGAGGATATGGAGGTGTGCAGGTTCAGGGCATATTTGTGTGGAGTTCTGCATTGGTACGTTCCAGTGAGACACTGAGGTTATGGAGGGGTACAGGTTCAGGGCATATTTATGTGGAGTTCCGCAGTGGAACATTCCAGTGAGAGACGGAGGATATTGAGGGGTACAGTTTCAGGGCATATTTGTGTGGAGTTCTGCATTGGTACGTTCCAGTGAGACAGGGTGGTTATGGAGGCGTACAGGTTCAGGGCATATTTGTGTGGTGTTCTGCATTGGTACATTCCAGTGAGACACGGAGGATATGGAGGGATACAGGTTCATGACATATTTGTGCGGAGTTCTTCATTGGTACGTTCCAGTGTGACAGGAAGATTTTGGAGCGTACAGGTTCAGAGCATATTTGTATGGAGTTCTGCATTGGTACATTCTAATGAGACACGGAGGATATGGAGGGATACAGGTTCATGGCATATTTGTGCGGAGTTCTTCATTGGTACGTTCCAGTGTGACAGGTAGGTTTTGGAGCGTACAGGTTCAGGGCATATTTGTATGGAGTTATGCATTGGTACATTCTACTGAGACAGGGAGGTTATGGAGGGTACATATTCAGGGCATATTTTTGTGGAGTTCTGTATTGGTACGTTCCAGTGAGACAGGGAGGTTATGGAGGGGTACAGTTTCAGGGCATATTTGTGTGGAGTTCTGCATTTGTACGTTCCAGTGAGACAGGGAGGTTATGGAGGGTTTACAGGTTCAGGGCATATTTGTGTGGAGTTCTGCATTGGAACATTCCAGTGAGACACGGAGGATATGGAATGGTACAGGTTCAGGGCATATTTGTGTGGAGTTCTGCATTGGAACATTCCAGTGAGACACGGAGGATATGGAGGTGTGCAGGTTCAGGGCATATTTGTGTGGAGTTCTGCATTGGTACGTTCCAGTGAGACACTGAGGTTATGGAGGGTACAGTTTCAGGGCATATTTATGTGGAGTTCCGCAGTGGAACATTCCAGTGAGACACGGAGGATATTGAGGGGTACAGTTTCAGGGCATATTTGTGTGGAGTTCTGCATTGGTACGTTCCAGTGAGACAGGGATGTTATGGAGGGGTACAGTTTCAGGGCATATTTGTGTGGAGTTCTGCATTGGTACATTCCAGTGGGACATGGAGGTTATGCAGGGGTACAGTTTAAGGGCATATTTATGTGGAGTTCTGCATTGGAACATTCCAGTGAGACACGGAGGATATGGAATGGTACAGGTTCAGGGCATATTTGTGTGGAGTTCTGCATTGGTACGTTCCAGTGAGACAGGGTGTTTATGGAGGCGTACAGGTTCAGGGCATATTTGTGTGGAGTTCTGCATTGGAACATTCCAGTGAGACACGGAGGATATGGAGGGGTGCAGGTTCAGGGCATATTTGTGTGGAGTTCTGCATTGGTACGTTCCAGTGAGACACTGAGGTTATGGAGGGTACAGTTTCAGGGCATATTTATGTGGAGTTCCGCAGTGGAACATTCCAGTGAGACACGGAGGATATTGAGGGGTACAGTTTCAGGGCATATTTGTGTGGAGTTCTGCATTGGTACGTTCCAGTGAGACAGGGATGTTATGGAGGGGTACAGTTTCAGGGCATATTTGTGTGGAGTTCTGCATTGGTACATTCCAGTGAGACACGGAGAATATGGAGGGATACAGGTTCATGGCATATTTGTGTGTAGTACTTCATTGATACGTTACAGTGTGACAGGTAGGTTTTGGAGCGTACATGTTCAGGGCATATTTTTGTGGAGTTCTGCATTGGTACGTTCCAGTGAGACACTGAGGTTATGGAGGAGTACAGGTTCAGGGCATATTTATGTGGAGTTCCGCAGTGGAACATTCCAGTGAGACACGGAGGATATTGAGGGGTACAGTTTCAGGGCATATTTGTGTGGAGTTCTGCATTGGTACGTTCCAGTGAGACAGGTAGGTTTTGGAGCGTACAGGTACAGGGCATATTTTTGTGGAGTTCTGCATTGGTACATTCCAGTGAGAAACGGAGGATATGGAGGGATACAGCTTCAGGGCATATTTCTGTGGAGTTCTGCATTGGTACGTTCCAGTGAGACAGGGAGGTTATGTAGGTGTACATGTTCCGTGCATATTTGTGTGGAGTTCTGCATTGGTACATTCCAGTGGGACATGGAGGTTATGCAGGGGTACAGGTTTAGGGCATATTTATGTGGAGTTCTGCATTGGAACATTCCAGTGAGACACGGAGGATATGGAATGGTACAGGTTCAGGGCATATTTGTGTGGAGTTCTGCATTGGTACGTTCCAGTTAGACAGGGTGTTTATGGAGGCGTACAGGTTCAGGGCATATTTGTGTGGAGTTCTGCATTGGAACATTCCAGTGAGACACGGAGGATATGGAGGGGTGCAGGTTCAGGGCATATTTGTGTGGAGTTCTGCATTGGTACGTTCCAGTGAGACACTGAGGTTATGGAGGGTACAGTTTCAGGGCATATTTATGTGGAGTTCCGCAGTGGAACATTCCAGTGAGACACGGAGGATATTGAGGGGTACAGTTTCAGGGCATATTTGTGTGGAGTTCTGCATTGGTACGTTCCAGTGAGACAGGGATGTTATGGAGGGGTACAGTTTCAGGGCATATTTGTGTGGAGTTCTGCATTGGTACATTCCAGTGAGACACGGAGAATATGGAGGGATACAGGTTCATGGCATATTTGTGTGTAGTACTTCATTGATTCGTTACAGTGTGACAGGTAGGTTTTGGAGCGTACATGTTCAGGGCATATTTTTGTGGAGTTCTGCATTGGTACGTTCCAGTGAGACACTGAGGTTATGGAGGAGTACAGGTTCAGGGCATATTTATGTGGAGTTCCGCAGTGGAACATTCCAGTGAGACACGGAGGATATTGAGGGGTACAGTTTCAGGGCATATTTGTGTGGAGTTCTGCATTGGTACGTTCCAGTGAGACAGGTAGGTTTTGGAGCGTACAGGTACAGGGCATATTTTTGTGGAGTTCTGCATTGGTACGTTCCAGTGAGACAGGGAGGTTATGGAGGGGTACAGGTTCAGGGCATATTTGTGTGGAGTTCTGCATTGGTACGTTCCAGTGAGACAGGGAGGTTATGTAGGTGTACATGTTCCGTGCATATTTGTGTGTTTTTCTGCATTGGAACGTTCCAGTGAGAAAGGGAGGTTATGGAGGGGTACAGTTTCAGGGCATATTTATGTGGATTTCTGCATTGGTACGTTCCCGTGAGACAGGGAGTTTATGGAGGGGTACAGTTTCAGAGCATTTTTGTGTGGAGTTCTGCATTGGTACATTCCAGTGAGACAGGGAGGTTATGGTGGGGTACAGGTTCAGGGCATATTTATGTGGAGTTCTGCATTGGAACATTCCAGTGAGACACGGAGGATATGGAGGTGTGCAGGTTCAGGGCATATTTGTGTGGAGTTCTGCATTGGTACGTTCCAGTGAGACACTGAGGTTATGGAGGGGTACAGGTTCAGCGCATATTTATGTGGTGTTCCGCAGTGGAACATTCCAGTGAGAGACGGAGGATATTGAGGGGTACAGTTTCAGGGCATATTTGTGTGGAGTTCTGCATTGGTACGTTCCAGTGAGACAGGGTGGTTATGGAGGCGTACAGGTTCAGGGCATATTTGTGTGGTGTTCTGCATTGGTACATTCCAGTGAGACACGGAGGATATGGAGGGATACAGGTTCATGACATATTTGTGCGGAGTTCTTCATTGGTACGTTCCAGTGTGACAGGAAGATTTTGGAGCGTACAGGTTCAGAGCATATTTGTATGGAGTTCTGCATTGGTACATTCTAATGAGACACGGAGGATATGGAGGGATACAGGTTCATGGCATATTTGTGCGGAGTTCTTCATTGGTACGTTCCAGTGTGACAGGTAGGTTTTGGAGCGTACAGGTTCAGGGCATATTTGTATGGAGTTATGCATTGGTACATTCTACTGAGACAGGGAGGTTATTGAGGGTACATATTCAGGGCATATTTTTGTGGAGTTCTGTATTGGTACGTTCCAGTGAGACAGGTAGGTTTTGGAGCGTACAGGTACAGGGCATATTTTTGTGGAGTTCTGCATTGGTACGTTCCAGTGAGACAGGGAGGTTATGGAGGGGTACAGGTTCAGGGCATATTTGTGTGGAGTTCTGCATTGGTACGTTCCAGTGAGACAGGGAGGTTATGTAGGTGTACATGTTCCGTGCATATTTGTGTGTTTTTCTGCATTGGAACGTTCCAGTGAGAAAGGGAGGTTATGGAGGGGTACAGTTTCAGGGCATATTTATGTGGATTTCTGCATTGGTACGTTCCCGTGAGACAGGGAGTTTATGGAGGGGTACAGTTTCAGAGCATTTTTGTGTGGAGTTCTGCATTGGTACATTCCAGTGAGACAGGGAGGTTATGGTGGGGTACAGGTTCAGGGCATATTTATGTGGAGTTCTGCATTGGAACATTCCAGTGAGACACGGAGGATATGGAGGTGTGCAGGTTCAGGGCATATTTGTGTGGAGTTCTGCATTGGTACGTTCCAGTGAGACACTGAGGTTATGGAGGGGTACAGGTTCAGCGCATATTTATGTGGTGTTCCGCAGTGGAACATTCCAGTGAGAGACGGAGGATATTGAGGGGTACAGTTTCAGGGCATATTTGTGTGGAGTTCTGCATTGGTACGTTCCAGTGAGACAGGGTGGTTATGGAGGCGTACAGGTTCAGGGCATATTTGTGTGGTGTTCTGCATTGGTACATTCCAGTGAGACACGGAGGATATGGAGGGATACAGGTTCATGACATATTTGTGCGGAGTTCTTCATTGGTACGTTCCAGTGTGACAGGAAGATTTTGGAGCGTACAGGTTCAGAGCATATTTGTATGGAGTTCTGCATTGGTACATTCTAATGAGACACGGAGGATATGGAGGGATACAGGTTCATGGCATATTTGTGCGGAGTTCTTCATTGGTACGTTCCAGTGTGACAGGTAGGTTTTGGAGCGTACAGGTTCAGGGCATATTTGTATGGAGTTATGCATTGGTACATTCTACTGAGACAGGGAGGTTATTGAGGGTACATATTCAGGGCATATTTTTGTGGAGTTCTGTATTGGTACGTTCCAGTGAGACAGGGAGGTTATGGAGGGGTACAGTTTCAGGGCATATTTGTGTGGAGTTCTGCATTGGTACGTTCCAGTGAGACAGGGAGGTTATGGAGGGTTTACAGGTTCAGGGCTTATTTGTGTGGAGTTCTGCATTGGAACATTCCAGTGAGACACGGAGGATATGGAATGGTACAGGTTCAGGGCATATTTGTGTGGAGTTCTGCATTGGAACATTCCAGTGAGACACGGAGGATATGGAGGGGTGCAGGTTCAGGGCATATTTGTGTGGAGTTCTGCATTGGTACGTTCCAGTGAGACACTGAGGTTATGGAGGGTACAGTTTCAGGGCATATTTATGTGGAGTTCCGCAGTGGAACATTCCAGTGAGACACGGAGGATATTGAGGGGTACAGTTTCAGGGCATATTTGTGTGGAGTTCTGCATTGGTACGTTCCAGTGAGACAGGGATGTTATGGAGGGGTACAGTTTCAGGGCATATTTGTGTGGAGTTCTGCATTGGTACATTCCAGTGGGACATGGAGGTTATGCAGGGGTACAGGTTTAGGGCATATTTATGTGGAGTTCTGCATTGGAACATTCCAGTGAGACACGGAGGATATGGAATGGTACAGGTTCAGGGCATATTTGTGTGGAGTTCTGCATTGGTACGTTCCAGTGAGACAGGGTGTTTATGGAGGCGTACAGGTTCAGGGCATATTTGTGTGGAGTTCTGCATTGGAACATTCCAGTGAGACACCGAGGATATGGAGGGGTGCAGGTTCAGGGCATATTTGTGTGGAGTTCTGCATTGGTACGTTCCAGTGAGACACTGAGGTTATGGAGGGTACAGTTTCAGGGCATATTTATGTGGAGTTCCGCAGTGGAACATTCCAGTGAGACACGGAGGATATTGAGGGGTACAGTTTCAGGGCATATTTGTGTGGAGTTCTGCATTGGTACGTTCCAGTGAGACAGGGATGTTATGGAGGGGTACAGTTTCAGGGCATATTTGTGTGGAGTTCTGCATTGGTACATTCCAGTGAGACACGGAGGATATGGAGGGATACAGGTTCATGGCATATTTGTGTGTAGTACTTCATTGATACGTTACAGTGAGACAGGTAGGTTTTAGAGCGTACATGTTCAGGGCATATTTTTGTGGAGTTCTGCATTGGTACGTTCCAGTGAGACACTGAGGTTATGGAGGAGTACAGGTTCAGGGCATATTTATGTGGAGTTCCGCAGTGGAACATTCCAGTGAGACACGGAGGATATTGAGGGGTACAGTTTCAGGGCATATTTGTGTGGAGTTCTGCATTGGTACGTTCCAGTGAGACAGGTAGGTTTTGGAGCGTACAGGTACAGGGCATATTTTTGTGGAGTTCTGCATTGGTACGTTCCAGTGAGACAGGGAGGTTATGGAGGGGTACAGGTTCAGGGCATATTTGTGTGGAGTTCTGCATTGGTACGTTCCAGTGAGACAGGGAGGTTACGTAGGTGTACGTGTTCCGTGCATATTTGTGTGTTTTTCTGCATTGGAACGTTCCAGTGAGAAAGGGAGGTTATGGAGGGGTACAGTTTCAGGGCATATTTATGTGGATTTCTGCATTGGTACGTTCCCGTGAGACAGGGAGTTTATGGAGGGGTACAGTTTCAGAGCATTTTTGTGTGGAGTTCTGCATTGGTACATTCCAGTGAGACAGGGAGGTTATGGTGGGGTACAGGTTCAGGGCATATTTATGTGGAGTTCTGCATTGGAACATTCCAGTGAGACACGGAGGATATGGAGGTGTGCAGGTTCAGGGCATATTTGTGTGGAGTTCTGCATTGGTACGTTCCAGTGAGACACTGAGGTTATGGAGGGGTACAGGTTCAGGGCATATTTATGTGGAGTTCCGCAGTGGAACATTCCAGTGAGAGACGGAGGATATTGAGGGGTACAGTTTCAGGGCATATTTGTGTGGAGTTCTGCATTGGTACGTTCCAGTGAGACAGGGTGGTTATGGAGGCGTACAGGTTCAGGGCATATTTGTGTGGTGTTCTGCATTGGTACATTCCAGTGAGACACGGAGGATATGGAGGGATACAGGTTCATGGCATATTTGTGCGGAGTTCTTCATTGGTACGTTCCAGTGTGACAGGTAGGTTTTGGAGCGTACAGGTTCAGGGCATATTTGTATGGAGTTATGCATTGGTACATTCTACTGAGACAGGGAGGTTATGGAGGGTACATATTCAGGGCATATTTTTGTGGAGTTCTGTATTGGTACGTTCCAGTGAGACAGGGAGGTTATGGAGGGGTACAGTTTCAGGGCATATTTGTGTGGAGTTCTGCATTGGTACGTTCCAGTGAGACAGGGAGGTTATGGAGGGTTTACAGGTTCAGGGCATATTTGTGTGGAGTTCTGCATTGGTACATTCCAGTGAGAAACGGAGGATATGGAGGGATACAGGTTCAGGGCATATTTTTGTGGAGTTCTGCATTGGTACGTTCCAGTGAGACAGGGAGGTTATGTAGGTGTACATGTTCCGTGCATATTTGTGTGGAGTTCTGCATTGGTACATTCCAGTGGGACATGGAGGTTATGCAGGGGTACAGGTTTAGGGCATATTTATGTGGAGTTCTGCATTGGAACATTCCAGTGAGACACGGAGGATATGGAATGGTACAGGTTCAGGGCATATTTGTGTGGAGTTCTGCATTGGTACGTTCCAGTGAGACAGGGTGTTTATGGAGGCGTACAGGTTCAGGGCATATTTGTGTGGAGTTCTGCATTGGAACATTCCAGTGAGACACGGAGGATATGGAGGGGTGCAGGTTCAGGGCATATTTGTGTGGAGTTCTGCATTGGTACGTTCCAGTGAGACACTGAGGTTATGGAGGGTACAGGTTCAGGGCATATTTATGTGGAGTTCCGCAGTGGAACATTCCAGTGAGACACGGAGGATATTGAGGGGTACAGTTTCATGGCATATTTGTGTGGAGTTCTGCATTGGTACGTTCCAGTGAGACAGGGATGTTATGGAGGGGTACTGTTTCAGGGCATATTTGTGTGGAGTTCTGCATTGGTACATTCCAGTGAGACACGGAGGATATGGAGGGATACAGGTTCATGGCATATTTGTGTGTAGTACTTCATTGATACGTTACAGTGAGACAGGTAGGTTTTGGAGCGTACATGTTCAGGGCATATTTTTGTGGAGTTCTGCATTGGTACGTTCCAGTGAGACACGGAGGATATTGAGGGGTACAGTTTCAGGGCATATTTGTGTGGAGTTCTGCATTGGTACGTTCCAGTGAGACAGGTAGGTTTTGGAGCGTACAGGTACAGGGCATATTTTTGTGGAGTTCTGCATTGGTACGTTCCAGTGAGACAGGGAGGTTATGGACGGGTACAGGTTCAGGGCATATTTGTGTGGAGTTCTGCATTGGTACGTTCCAGTGAGACAGGGAGGTTATGTAGGTGTACGTGTTCCGTGCATATTTGTGTGTTTTTCTGCATTGGAACGTTCCAGTGAGAAAGGGAGGTTATGGAGGGGTACAGTTTCAGGGCATATTTATGTGGATTTCTGCATTGGTACGTTCCCGTGAGACAGGGAGTTTATGGAGGGGTACAGTTTCAGAGCATTTTTGTGTGGAGTTCTGCATTGGTACATTCCAGTGAGACAGGGAGGTTATGGTGGGGTACAGGTTCAGGGCATATTTATGTGGAGTTCTGCATTGGAACATTCCAGTGAGACACGGAGGATATGGAGGTGTGCAGGTTCAGGGCATATTTGTGTGGAGTTCTGCATTGGTACGTTCCAGTGAGACACTGAGGTTATGGAGGGGTACAGGTTCAGGGCATATTTATGTGGAGTTCCGCAGTGGAACATTCCAGTGAGAGACGGAGGATATTGAGGGGTACAGTTTCAGGGCATATTTGTGTGGAGTTCTGCATTGGTACGTTCCAGTGAGACAGGGTGGTTATGGAGGCGTACAGGTTCAGGGCATATTTGTGTGGTGTTCTGCATTGGTACATTCCAGTGAGACACGGAGGATATGGAGGGATACAGGTTCATGACATATTTGTGCGGAGTTCTTCATTGGTACGTTCCAGTGTGACAGGAAGATTTTGGAGCGTACAGGTTCAGAGCATATTTGTATGGAGTTCTGCATTGGTACATTCTAATGAGACACGGAGGATATGGAGGGATACAGGTTCATGGCATATTTGTGCGGAGTTCTTCATTGGTACGTTCCAGTGTGACAGGTAGGTTTTGGAGCGTACAGGTTCAGGGCATATTTGTATGGAGTTATGCATTGGTACATTCTACTGAGACAGGGAGGTTATGGAGGGTACATATTCAGGGCATATTTTTGTGGAGTTCTGTATTGGTACGTTCCAGTGAGACAGGGAGGTTATGGAGGGGTACAGTTTCAGGGCATATTTGTGTGGAGTTCTGCATTGGTACGTTCCAGTGAGACAGGGAGGTTATGTAGGTGTACATGTTCCGTGCATATTTGTGTGGAGTTCTGCATTGGTACATTCCAGTGGGACATGGAGGTTATGCAGGGGTACAGGTTTAGGGCATATTTATGTGGAGTTCTGCATTGGAACATTCCAGTGAGACACGGAGGATATGGAATGGTACAGGTTCAGGGCATATTTGTGTGGAGTTCTGCATTGGTACGTTCCAGTGAGACAGGGTGTTTATGGAGGCGTACAGGTTCAGGGCATATTTGTGTGGAGTTCTGCATTGGAACATTCCAGTGAGACACGGAGGATATGGAGGGGTGCAGGTTCAGGGCATATTTGTGTGGAGTTCTGCATTGGTACGTTCCAGTGAGACACTGAGGTTATGGAGGGTACAGGTTCAGGGCATATTTATGTGGAGTTCCGCAGTGGAACATTCCAGTGAGACACGGAGGATATTGAGGGGTACAGTTTCATGGCATATTTGTGTGGAGTTCTGCATTGGTACGTTCCAGTGAGACAGGGATGTTATTGAGGGGTACAGTTTCAGGGCATATTTGTGTGGAGTTCTGCATTGGTACATTCCAGTGAGACACGGAGGATATGGAGGGATACAGGTTCATGGCATATTTGTGTGTAGTACTTCATTGATACGTTACAGTGAGACAGGTAGGTTTTGGAGCGTACATGTTCAGGGCATATTTTTGTGGAGTTCTGCATTGGTACGTTCCAGTGAGACAGGGAGGTTATGGAGGGGTACAGGTTCAGGGCATATTTGTGTGGAGTTCTGCATTGGTACGTTCCAGTGAGACAGGGAGGTTATGTAGGTGTACATGTTCCGTGCATATTTGTGTGTTTTTCTGCATTGGTACGTTCCAGTGAGAAAGGGACGTTATGGAGGGGTACAGTTTCAGGGCATATTTATGTGGATTTCTGCATTGGTACGTTCCCGTGAGACAGGGTGGTTATGGAGGGGTACAGGTTCAGGGCATATTTCTGTGGAGTTCTGCATTGGAACATTCCAGTGAGACACGGAGGATATGGAGGGGTGCAGGTTCAGGGCATATTTGTGTGGAGTTCTGCCTTGGTACTTTCCAGTGAGACAGGTAGGTTTTGGAGCGTACAGGTTCAGGGCATATTTTTGTGGAGTTCTGCATTGGTACGTTCCAGTGAGACAGGGAGTTTATGGAGGGGTACAGTTTCAGGGCATTTTTGTGTGGAGTTCTGCATTGGTACATTCCAGTGAGACAGGGAGGTTATGGAGGGGTACAGGTTCAGGGCATATTTCTGTGGAGTTCTGCATTGCAACATTCCAGTGAGACACGGAGGATATGGAGGGGTGCAGGTTCAGGGCATATTTGTGTGGAGTTCTGCATTGGTACGTTCCAGTGAGACAGGTAGGTTTTGGAGCGTACAGGTTCAGGGCATATTTTTGTGGAGTTCTGCATTGGTACGTTCCAGTGAGACAGGGAGGTTATGGAGGGGTACAGGTTCAGGGCATATTTATGTGGATTGCTGCATTGGTACGTTCCCGTGAGACAGGGTGGTTATGGAGGGGTACAGGTTCACGGCATATTTTTGTGGTGTTCTGCAATGGTACGTTCCAGTGAGACAGGGAGTTTATGGAGGGGTACAGTTTCAGGGCATATTTCTGTGGAGTTCTGCATTGGAACATTCCAGTGAGACACCGAGGATATGGAGGGGTGCAGGTTCAGGGCATATTTGTGTGGAGTTCTGCATTGGTACGTTCCAGTGAGACAGGTAGGTTTTGGAGCGTACAGGTTCAGGGCATATTTTTGTGGAGTTCTGCATTGGTACGTTCCAGTGAGACAGGGAGGTTATGGAGGGGTACAGGTTCAGGGCATATTTTGTGGAGTTCTGCATTGGTACGTTCCAGTGAGACTGTGAGGTTATGTAGGTGTACATGTTCCGTGCATATTTGTGTGTTTTTCTGCATTGGTACGTTCCAGTGAGAAAGGGAGGTTATGGAGGGGTACAGTTTCAGGGCATATTTATGTGGAGTTCTGCATTGGAACATTCCAGTGAGACACGGAGGATATGGAGGGGTGCAGGTTCAGGGCATATTTGTGTGGAGTTCTGCATTGGTACGTTCCAGTGAGACAGGGATGTTATGGAGGGGTACAGTTTCAGGGCATATTTGTGTGGAGTTCTGCATTGGTACATTCCAGTGAGACACGGAGGATATGGAGGGATACAGGTTCATGGCATATTTGTGTGTAGTACTTCATTGATACGTTACAGTGAGACAGGTAGGTTTTGGAGCGTACATGTTCAGGACATATTTTTGTGGAGTTCTGCATTGGTACGTTCCAGTGAGACAGGGAGGTTATGGAGTGTACATATTCAGGGCATATTTTTGTGGAGTTCTGTATTGGTACTTTCCAGTGAGACAGGGATGTTATGGAGGGGTACAGTTTCAGGGCATATTTGTGTGGAGTTCTGCATTGGTACGTTCCAGTGAGACACGGAGGTTATGGAGGGGTACAGGTTCAGGGCATATTTGTGTGGAGTTCTGCATTGGTACATTCCAGTGAGACACGGAGGATATGGAGGGATTCAGGTTCATGGCATATTTGTGTGTAGTACTTCATTGATACGTTCCAGTGAGACAGGTAGGTTTTGGAGCGTACATGTTCAGGGCATATTTTTGTGGAGTTCTGCATTGGTACGTTCCAGTGAGACAGGGAGGTTATGGAGGGGTACAGGTTCAGGGCATATTTGTGTGGAGTTCTGCATTGGTACGTTCCAGTGAGACAGGGAGGTTATGTAGGTGTACATGTTCCGTGCATATTTGTGTGTTTTTCTGCATTGGTACGTTCCCCTGAGACAGGGAGTTTATGGAGGGGTACAGGTTCAGGGCATATTTTTGTGGAGTTTTGCAATTGTACGTTCCAGTGAGACAGGGTGGTTATGGAGGGGTACAGGTTCAGGGCATATTTGTGTGGAGTTCTGCATTGGAACATTCCAGTGAGACACGGAGGATATGGAGGGGTGCAGGTTCAGGGCATATTTGTGTGGAGTTCTGCATTGGTACTTTCCAGTGAGACAGGTAGGTTTTGGAGCGTACAGGTTCAGGGCATATTTTTGTGGAGTTCTGCTTTGGTACGTTCCAGTGAGACAGGGAGTTTATGGAGGGGTACAGTTTCAGGGCATTTTTGTGTGGAGTTCTGCATTGGTACATTCCAGTGAGACAGGGAGGTTATGGAGGGGTACAGGTTCAGGGCATATTTCTGTGGAGTTCTGCATTGCAACATTCCAGTGAGACACGGAGGATATGGAGGGGTGCAGGTTCAGGGCATATTTGTGTGGAGTTCTGCATTGGTACGTTCCAGTGAGACAGGTAGGTTTTGGAGCGTACAGGTTCAGGGCATATTTTTGTGGAGTTCTGCATTGGTACGTTCCAGTGAGACAGGGAGGTTATGGAGGGGTACAGGTTCAGGGCATATTTATGTGGATTTCTGCATTGGTACGTTCCCGTGAGACAGGGTGGTTATGGAGGGGTACAGGTTCACGGCATATTTTTGTGGTGTTCTGCAATGGTACGTTCCAGTGAGACAGGGTGTTTATGGAGGGGTACAGTTTCAGGGCATATTTCTGTGGAGTTCTGCATTGGAACATTCCATTGAGACACCGAGGATATGGAGGGGTGCAGGTTCAGGGCATATTTGTGTGGAGTTCTGCATTGGTACGTTCCAGTGAGACAGGTAGGTTTTGGAGCGTACAGGTTCAGGGCATATTTTTGTGGAGTTCTGCATTGGTACGTTCCAGTGAGACAGGGAGGTTATGGAGGGGTACAGGTTCAGGGCATATTTTTGTGCAGTTCTGCATTGGTACGTTCCCCTGAGACAGGGAGTTTATGGAGGGGTACAGGTTCAGGGCATATTTTTGTGGAGTTTTGCAATGGTACGTTCCAGTGAGACAGGGAGTTTATGGAGGGGTACAGTTTCAGGGCATATTTGTGTGGAGTTCTGCATTAGTACGTTCCACTGAGACAGGGAGGTTATGTAGGTGTACATGTTCAGGGCATATTTGTGTGTTTTTCTGCATTGGTACGTTCCAGTGAGAAAGGGAGGTTATGGCGGGGTACAGTTTAAGGGCATATTTATGTGGAGTTCTGCATTGGTACGTTCCAGTGAGACACTGAGGTTATGGAGGAGTACAGGTTCAGGGCATATTTATGTGGAGTTCCGCAGTGGAACATTCCAGTGAGACACGGAGGATATTGAGGGGTACAGTTTCAGGGCATATTTGTGTGGAGTTCTGCATTGGTACGTTCCAGTGAGACAGGTAGGTTTTGGAGCGTACAGGTTCAGGGCATATTTTTGTGGAGTTCTGCATTGGTACGTTCCAGTGAGACAGGGAGGTTATGGAGGGGTACAGGTTCAGGGCATATTTGTGTGGAGTTCTGCATTGGTACGTTCCAGTGAGACAGGGAGGTTATGTATGTGTACATGTTCCGTGCATATTTGTGTGTTTTTATCTGCATTGGTACGTTCCAGTGAGACAGGGAGGTTATGGAGGGGTACAGGTTCAGGGCATATTTATGTGGAGTTCTGCATTGGAACATTCCAGTGAGACACTGAGGATATGGAGGTGTGCAGGTTCAGGGCATATTTGTGTGGAGTTCTGCATTGGTATGTTCCAGTGAGACACTGCGGTAATGGAGGGGTACAGGTTCAGGGCATATTTATGTGGAGTTCCGCAGTGGAACATTCCAGTGAGACACGGAGGATATTGAGGGGTACAGTTTCAGGGCATATTTGTGTGGAGTTCTGCATTGGTACGTTCCAGTGGGACAGGGTGGTTATGGAGGCGTACAGGTTCAGGGCATATTTGTGTGGAGTTCTGCATTGGTACATTCCAGTGAGACACGGAGGATATGGAGGGATACATGTTCATGACATATTTGTGCGGAGTTCTTCATTGGTACGTTCCAGTGTGACAGGAAGATTTTGGAGCGTACAGGTTCAGGGCATATTTTTGTGGAGTTCTGCATTGGTACGTTCCAGTGAGACAGGGAGGTTATGGAGGGGTACAGGTTCAGGGCATATTTATGTGGATTTCTGCATTGGTACGTTCCCGTGAGACAGGGTGGTTATGGAGGGGTACAGGTTCACGGCATATTTTTGTGGTGTTCTGCAATGGTACGTTCCAGTGAGACAGGGAGTTTATGGAGGGGTACAGTTTCAGGGCATATTTCTGTGGAGTTCTGCATTGGAACATTCCAGTGAGACACCGAGGATATGGAGGGGTGCAGGTTCAGGGCATATTTGTGTGGAGTTCTGCATTGGTACGTTCCAGTGAGACAGGTAGGTTTTGGAGCGTACAGGTTCAGGGCATATTTTTGTGGAGTTCTGCATTGGTACGTTCCAGTGAGACAGGGAGGTTATGGAGGGGTACAGGTTCAGGGCATATTTTGTGGAGTTCTGCATTGGTACGTTCCAGTGAGACTGTGAGGTTATGTAGGTGTACATGTTCCGTGCATATTTGTGTGTTTTTCTGCATTGGTTCGTTCCAGTGAGAAAGGGAGGTTATGGAGGGGTACAGTTTCAGGGCATATTTATGTGGAGTTCTGCATTGGAACATTCCAGTGAGACACGGAGGATATGGAGGGGTGCAGGTTCAGGGCATATTTGTGTGGAGTTCTGCATTGGTACGTTCCAGTGAGTCACTGAGGTTATGGAGGGTACAGGTTCAGGGCATATTTATGTGGAGTTCCGCAGTGGAACATTCCAGTGAGACACGGAGGATATTGAGGAGTACAGTTTCAGGGCATATTTGTGTGGAGCTCTGCATTGGTACGTTCCAGTGAGACAGGGATGTTATGGAGGGGTACAGTTTCAGGGCATATTTGTGTGGAGTTCTGCATTGGTACATTCCAGTGAGACACGGAGGATATGGAGGGATACAGGTTCATGGCATATTTGTGTGTAGTACTTCATTGATACGTTACAGTGAGACAGGTAGGTTTTGGAGCGTACATGTTCAGGACATATTTTTGTGGAGTTCTGCATTGGTACGTTCCAGTGAGACAGGGAGGTTATGGAGTGTACATATTCAGGGCATATTTTTGTGGAGTTCTGTACTGGTACGTTCCAGTGAGACAGGGATGTTATGGAGGGGTACAGTTTCAGGGCATATTTGTGTGGAGTTCTGCATTGGTACGTTCCAGTGAGACACGGAGGTTATGGAGGGGTACAGGTTCAGGGCATATTTGTGTGGAGTTCTGCATTGGTACATTCCAGTGAGACACGGAGGATATGGAGGGATTCAGGTTCATGGCATATTTGTGTGTAGTACTTCATTGATACGTTCCAGTGAGACAGGTAGGTTTTGGAGCGTACATGTTCAGGGCATATTTTTGTGGAGTTCTGCATTGGTACGTTCCAGTGAGACAGGGAGGTTATGGAGGGGTACAGGTTCAGGGCATATTTGTGTGGAGTTCTGCATTGGTACGTTCCAGTGAGACAGGGAGGTTATGTAGGTGTACATGTTCCGTGCATATTTGTGTGTTTTTCTGCATTGGTACGTTCCCCTGAGACAGGGAGTTTATGGAGGGGTACAGGTTCAGGGCATATTTTTGTGGAGTTTTGCAATGGTACGTTCCAGTGAGACAGGGTGGTTATGGAGGGGTACAGGTTCAGGGCATATTTGTGTGGAGTTCTGCATTGGAACATTCCAGTGAGACACGGAGGATATGGAGGGGTGCAGGTTCAGGGCATATTTGTGTGGAGTTCTGCATTGGTACTTTCCAGTGAGACAGGTAGGTTTTGGAGCGTACAGGTTCAGGGCATATTTTTGTGGAGTTCTGCATTGGTACGTTCCAGTGAGACAGGGAGTTTATGGAGGGGTACAGTTTCAGGGCATTTTTGTGTGGAGTTCTGCATTGGTACATTCCAGTGAGACAGGGAGGTTATGGAGGGGTACAGGTTCAGGGCATATTTCTGTGGAGTTCTGCATTGCAACATTCCAGTGAGACACGGAGGATATGGAGGGGTGCAGGTTCAGGGCATATTTGTGTGGAGTTCTGCATTGGTACGTTCCAGTGAGACAGGTAGGTTTTGGAGCGTACAGGTTCAGGGCATATTTTTGTGGAGTTCTGCATTGGTATGTTCCAGTGAGACAGGGAGGTTATGGAGGGGTACAGGTTCAGGGCATATTTATGTGGATTTCTGCATTGGTACGTTCCCGTGAGACAGGGTGGTTATGGAGGGGTACAGGTTCACGGCATATTTTTGTGGTGTTCTGCAATGGTACGTTCCAGTGAGACAGGGAGTTTATGGAGGGGTACAGTTTCAGGGCATATTTCTGTGGAGTTCTGCATTGGAACATTCCAGTGAGACACCGAGGATATGGAGGGGTGCAGGTTCAGGGCATATTTGTGTGGAGTTCTGCATTGGTACGTTCCAGTGAGACAGGTAGGTTTTGGAGCGTACAGGTTCAGGGCATATTTTTGTGGAGTTCTGCATTGGTACGTTCCAGTGAGACAGGGAGGTTATGGAGGGGTACAGGTTCAGGGCATATTTTGTGGAGTTCTGCATTGGTACGTTCCAGTGAGACTGTGAGGTTATGTAGGTGTACATGTTCCGTGCATATTTGTGTGTTTTTCTGCATTGGTACGTTCCAGTGAGAAAGGGAGGTTATGGAGGGGTACAGTTTCAGGGCATATTTATGTGGAGTTCTGCATTGGAACATTCCAGTGAGACACGGAGGATATGGAGGGGTGCAGGTTCAGGGCATATTTGTGTGGAGTTCTGCATTGGTACGTTCCAGTGAGTCACTGAGGTTATGGAGGGTACAGGTTCAGGGCATATTTATGTGGAGTTCTGCAGTGGAACATTCCAGTGAGACACGGAGGATATTGAGGAGTACAGTTTCAGGGCATATTTGTGTGGAGCTCTGCATTGGTACGTTCCAGTGAGACAGGGATGTTATGGAGGGGTACAGTTTCAGGGCATATTTGTGTGGAGTTCTGCATTGGTACATTCCAGTGAGACACGGAGGATATGGAGGGATACAGGTTCATGGCATATTTGTGTGTAGTACTTCATTGATACGTTACAGTGAGACAGGTAGGTTTTGGAGCGTACATGTTCAGGACATATTTTTGTGGAGTTCTGCATTGGTACGTTCCAGTGAGACAGGGAGGTTATGGAGTGTACATATTCAGGGCATATTTTTGTGGAGTTCTGTATTGGTACTTTCCAGTGAGACAGGGATGTTATGGAGGGGTACAGTTTCAGGGCATATTTGTGTGGAGTTCTGCATTGGTACGTTCCAGTGAGACACGGAGGTTATGGAGGGGTACAGGTTCAGGGCATATTTGTGTGGAGTTCTGCATTGGTACATTCCAGTGAGACACGGAGGATATGGAGGGATTCAGGTTCATGGCATATTTGTGTGTAGTACTTCATTGATACGTTCCAGTGAGACAGGTAGGTTTTGGAGCGTACATGTTCAGGGCATATTTTTGTGGAGTTCTGCATTGGTACGTTCCAGTGAGACAGGGAGGTTATGGAGGGGTACAGGTTCAGGGCATATTTGTGTGGAGTTCTGCATTGGTACGTTCCAGTGAGACAGGGAGGTTATGTAGGTGTACATGTTCCGTGCATATTTGTGTGTTTTTCTGCATTGGTACGTTCCCCTGAGACAGGGAGTTTATGGAGGGGTACAGGTTCAGGGCATATTTTTGTGGAGTTTTGCAATGGTACGTTCCAGTGAGACAGGGTGGTTATGGAGGGGTACAGGTTCAGGGCATATTTGTGTGGAGTTCTGCATTGGAACATTCCAGTGAGACACGGAGGATATGGAGGGGTGCAGGTTCAGGGCATATTTGTGTGGAGTTCTGCATTGGTACTTTCCAGTGAGACAGGTAGGTTTTGGAGCGTACAGGTTCAGGGCATATTTTTGTGGAGTTCTGCTTTGGTACGTTCCAGTGAGACAGGGAGTTTATGGAGGGGTACAGTTTCAGGGCATTTTTGTGTGGAGTTCTGCATTGGTACATTCCAGTGAGACAGGGAGGTTATGGAGGGGTACAGGTTCAGGGCATATTTCTGTGGAGTTCTGCATTGCAACATTCCAGTGAGACACGGAGGATATGGAGGGGTGCAGGTTCAGGGCATATTTGTGTGGAGTTCTGCATTGGTACGTTCCAGTGAGACAGGTAGGTTTTGGAGCGTACAGGTTCAGGGCATATTTTTGTGGAGTTCTGCATTGGTACGTTCCAGTGAGACAGGGAGGTTATGGAGGGGTACAGGTTCAGGGCATATTTATGTGGATTTCTGCATTGGTACGTTCCCGTGAGACAGGGTGGTTATGGAGGGGTACAGGTTCACGGCATATTTTTGTGGTGTTCTGCAATGGTACGTTCCAGTGAGACAGGGAGTTTATGGAGGGGTACAGTTTCAGGGCATATTTCTGTGGAGTTCTGCATTGGAACATTCCAGTGAGACACCGAGGATATGGAGGGGTGCAGGTTCAGGGCATATTTGTGTGGAGTTCTGCATTGGTACGTTCCAGTGAGACAGGTAGGTTTTGGAGCGTACAGGTTCAGGGCATATTTTTGTGGAGTTCTGCATTGGTACGTTCCAGTGAGACAGGGAGGTTATGGAGGGGTACAGGTTCAGGGCATATTTTTGTGCAGTTCTGCATTGGTACGTTCCCCTGAGACAGGGAGTTTATGGAGGGGTACAGGTTCAGGGCATATTTTTGTGGAGTTTTGCAATGGTACGTTCCAGTGAGACAGGGAGTTTATGGAGGGGTACAGTTTCAGGGCATATTTGTGTGGAGTTCTGCATTAGTACGTTCCACTGAGACAGGGAGGTTATGTAGGTGTACATGTTCAGGGCATATTTGTGTGTTTTTCTGCATTGGTACGTTCCAGTGAGAAAGGGAGGTTATGGCGGGGTACAGTTTAAGGGCATATTTATGTGGAGTTCTGCATTGGTACGTTCCAGTGAGACACTGAGGTTATGGAGGAGTACAGGTTCAGGGCATATTTATGTGGAGTTCCGCAGTGGAACATTCCAGTGAGACACGGAGGATATTGAGGGGTACAGTTTCAGGGCATATTTGTGTGGAGTTCTGCATTGGTACGTTCCAGTGAGACAGGTAGGTTTTGGAGCGTACAGGTTCAGGGCATATTTTTGTGGAGTTCTGCATTGGTACGTTCCAGTGAGACAGGGAGGTTATGGAGGGGTACAGGTTCAGGGCATATTTGTGTGGAGTTCTGCATTGGTACGTTCCAGTGAGACAGGGAGGTTATGTATGTGTACATGTTCCGTGCATATTTGTGTGTTTTTATCTGCATTGGTACGTTCCAGTGAGACAGGGAGGTTATGGAGGGGTACAGGTTCAGGGCATATTTATGTGGAGTTCTGCATTGGAACATTCCAGTGAGACACTGAGGATATGGAGGTGTGCAGGTTCAGGGCATATTTGTGTGGAGTTCTGCATTGGTATGTTCCAGTGAGACACTGCGGTAATGGAGGGGTACAGGTTCAGGGCATATTTATGTGGAGTTCCGCAGTGGAACATTCCAGTGAGACACGGAGGATATTGAGGGGTACAGTTTCAGGGCATATTTGTGTGGAGTTCTGCATTGGTACGTTCCAGTGGGACAGGGTGGTTATGGAGGCGTACAGGTTCAGGGCATATTTGTGTGGAGTTCTGCATTGGTACATTCCAGTGAGACACGGAGGATATGGAGGGATACAGGTTCATGACATATTTGTGCGGAGTTCTTCATTGGTACGTTCCAGTGTGACAGGAAGATTTTGGAGCGTACAGGTTCAGGGCATATTTTTGTGGAGTTCTGCATTGGTACGTTCCAGTGAGACAGGGAGGTTATGGAGGGGTACAGGTTCAGGGCATATTTATGTGGATTTCTGCATTGGTACGTTCCCGTGAGACAGGGTGGTTATGGAGGGGTACAGGTTCACGGCATATTTTTGTGGTGTTCTGCAATGGTACGTTCCAGTGAGACAGGGAGTTTATGGAGGGGTACAGTTTCAGGGCATATTTCTGTGGAGTTCTGCATTGGAACATTCCAGTGAGACACCGAGGATATGGAGGGGTGCAGGTTCAGGGCATATTTGTGTGGAGTTCTGCATTGGTACGTTCCAGTGAGACAGGTAGGTTTTGGAGCGTACAGGTTCAGGGCATATTTTTGTGGAGTTCTGCATTGGTACGTTCCAGTGAGACAGGGAGGTTATGGAGGGGTACAGGTTCAGGGCATATTTTGTGGAGTTCTGCATTGGTACGTTCCAGTGAGACTGTGAGGTTATGTAGGTGTACATGTTCCGTGCATATTTGTGTGTTTTTCTGCATTGGTTCGTTCCAGTGAGAAAGGGAGGTTATGGAGGGGTACAGTTTCAGGGCATATTTATGTGGAGTTCTGCATTGGAACATTCCAGTGAGACACGGAGGATATGGAGGGGTGCAGGTTCAGGGCATATTTGTGTGGAGTTCTGCATTGGTACGTTCCAGTGAGTCACTGAGGTTATGGAGGGTACAGGTTCAGGGCATATTTATGTGGAGTTCCGCAGTGGAACATTCCAGTGAGACACGGAGGATATTGAGGAGTACAGTTTCAGGGCATATTTGTGTGGAGCTCTGCATTGGTACGTTCCAGTGAGACAGGGATGTTATGGAGGGGTACAGTTTCAGGGCATATTTGTGTGGAGTTCTGCATTGGTACATTCCAGTGAGACACGGAGGATATGGAGGGATACAGGTTCATGGCATATTTGTGTGTAGTACTTCATTGATACGTTACAGTGAGACAGGTAGGTTTTGGAGCGTACATGTTCAGGACATATTTTTGTGGAGTTCTGCATTGGTACGTTCCAGTGAGACAGGGAGGTTATGGAGTGTACATATTCAGGGCATATTTTTGTGGAGTTCTGTACTGGTACGTTCCAGTGAGACAGGGATGTTATGGAGGGGTACAGTTTCAGGGCATATTTGTGTGGAGTTCTGCATTGGTACGTTCCAGTGAGACACGGAGGTTATGGAGGGGTACAGGTTCAGGGCATATTTGTGTGGAGTTCTGCATTGGTACATTCCAGTGAGACACGGAGGATATGGAGGGATTCAGGTTCATGGCATATTTGTGTGTAGTACTTCATTGATACGTTCCAGTGAGACAGGTAGGTTTTGGAGCGTACATGTTCAGGGCATATTTTTGTGGAGTTCTGCATTGGTACGTTCCAGTGAGACAGGGAGGTTATGGAGGGGTACAGGTTCAGGGCATATTTGTGTGGAGTTCTGCATTGGTACGTTCCAGTGAGACAGGGAGGTTATGTAGGTGTACATGTTCCGTGCATATTTGTGTGTTTTTCTGCATTGGTACGTTCCCCTGAGACAGGGAGTTTATGGAGGGGTACAGGTTCAGGGCATATTTTTGTGGAGTTTTGCAATGGTACGTTCCAGTGAGACAGGGTGGTTATGGAGGGGTACAGGTTCAGGGCATATTTGTGTGGAGTTCTGCATTGGAACATTCCAGTGAGACACGGAGGATATGGAGGGGTGCAGGTTCAGGGCATATTTGTGTGGAGTTCTGCATTGGTACTTTCCAGTGAGACAGGTAGGTTTTGGAGCGTACAGGTTCAGGGCATATTTTTGTGGAGTTCTGCATTGGTACGTTCCAGTGAGACAGGGAGTTTATGGAGGGGTACAGTTTCAGGGCATTTTTGTGTGGAGTTCTGCATTGGTACGTTCCAGTGAGACACTGAGGTTATGGAGGAGTACAGGTTCAGGGCATATTTATGTGGAGTTCCGCAGTGGAACATTCCAGTGAGACACGGAGGATATTGAGGGGTACAGTTTCAGGGCATATTTGTGTGGAGTTCTGCATTGGTACGTTCCAGTGAGACAGGTAGGTTTTGGAGCGTACAGGTTCAGGGCATATTTTTGTGGAGTTCTGCATTGGTACGTTCCAGTGAGACAGGGAGGTTATGGAGGGGTACAGGTTCAGGGCATATTTGTGTGGAGTTCTGCATTGGTACGTTCCAGTGAGACAGGGAGGTTATGTATGTGTACATGTTCCGTGCATATTTGTGTGTTTTTATCTGCATTGGTACGTTCCAGAGAGACAGGGAGGTTATGGAGGGGTACAGTTTCAGGGCATTTTTGTGTGGAGTTCTGCATTGGTACATTCCAGTGAGACAGGGAGGTTATGGAGGGGTACAGGTTCAGGGCATATTTATGTGGAGTTCTGCATTGGAACATTCCAGTGAGACACTGAGGATATGGAGGTGTGCAGGTTCAGGGCATATTTGTGTGGAGTTCTGCATTGGTATGTTCCAGTGAGACACTGCGGTAATGGAGGGGTACAGGTTCAGGGCATATTTATGTGGAGTTCCGCAGTGGAACATTCCAGTGAGACACGGAGGATATTGAGGGGTACAGTTTCAGGGCATATTTGTGTGGAGTTCTGCATTGGTACGTTCCAGTGGGACAGGGTGGTTATGGAGGCGTACAGGTTCAGGGCATTTTGTGTGGAGTTCTGCATTGGTACATTCCAGTGAGACACGGAGGATATGGAGGGATACAGGTTCATGACATATTTGTGCGGAGTTCTTCATTGGTACGTTCCAGTGTGACAGGAAGATTTTGGAGCGTACAGGTTCAGAGCATATTTGTATGGAGTTCTGCATTGGTACATTCTACTGAGACACGGAGGATATGGAGGGATATAGGTTCATGGCATATTTGTGCGGAGTTCTTCATTGGTACGTTCCAGTGTGAAAGGTAGGTTTTGGAGCGTACAGGTTCAGGGCATATTTGTATGGAGTTATGCATTGGTACATTCTACTGAGACAGGGAGGTTATGGAGGGTACATATTCAGGGCATATTTTTGTGGAGTTCTGTATTGGTACGTTCCAGTGAGACAGGGAGGTTATGGAGGGGTACAGTTTCAGGGCATATTTGTGTGGAGTTCTGCATTGGTACGTTCCAGTGAGACAGGGAGGTTATGGAGGGTTTACAGGTTCAGGGCATATTTGTGTGGAGTTCTGCATTGGTACATTCCATTGAGACACGGAGGATATGGAGGGATACAGGTTCAGGGCATATTTTTGTGGAGTTCTGCATTGGTACGTTCCAGTGAGACAGGGAGGTTATGTAGGTGTACATGTTCCGTGCATATTTGTGTGGAGTTCTGCATTGGTACATTCCAGTGAGACATGGAGGTTATGCAGGGGTACAGGTTTAGGGCATATTTATGTGGAGTTCTGCATTGGAACATTCCAGTGAGACACGGAGGATATGGAATGGTACAGGTTCAGGGCATATTTGTGTGGAGTTCTGCAATGGTACGTTCCAGTGAGACAGGGTGTTTATGGAGGCGTACAGGTTCAGGGCATATTTGTGTGGAGTTCTGCATTGAAACATTCCAGTGAGACACGGAGGATATGGAGGGGTGCAGGTTCAGGGCATATTTGTGTGGAGTTCTGCATTGGTACGTTCCAGTGAGACACTGAGGTTATGGAGGGTACAGGTTCAGGGCATATTTATGTGGAGTTCCGCAGTGGAACATTCCAGTGAGACACGGAGGATATTGAGGAGTACAGTTTCAGGGCATATTTGTGTGGAGTTCTGCATTGGTACGTTCTAGTGAGACAGGGATGTTATGGAGGGGTACAGTTTCAGGGCATATTTGTGTGGAGTTCTGCATTGGTACATTCCAGTGAGACACGGAGGATATGGAGGGATACAGGTTCATGACATATTTGTGCGGAGTTCTTCATTGGTACGTTCCAGTGTGACAGGAAGATTTTGGAGCGTACAGGTTCAGAGCATATTTGTATGGAGTTCTGCATTGGTACATTCTACTGAGACACGAAGGATATGGAGGGATATAGGTTCATGGCATATTTGTGCGGAGTTCTTCATTGGTACGTTCCAGTGTGAAAGGTAGGTTTTGGAGCGTACAGGTTCAGGGCATATTTGTATGGAGTTATGCATTGGTACATTCTACTGAGACAGGGAGGTTATGGAGGGTACATATTCAGGGCATATTTTTGTGGAGTTCTGTATTGGTACGTTCCAGTGAGACAGGGAGGTTATGGAGGGGTACAGTTTCAGGGCATATTTGTGTGGAGTTCTGCATTGGTACGTTCCAGTGAGACAGGGAGGTTATGGAGGGTTTACAGGTTCAGGGCATATTTGTGTGGAGTTCTGCATTGGTACATTCCATTGAGACACGGAGGATATGGAGGGATACAGGTTCAGGGCATATTTTTGTGGAGTTCTGCATTGGTACGTTCCAGTGAGACAGGGAGGTTATGTAGGTGTACATGTTCCGTGCATATTTGTGTGGAGTTCTGCATTGGTACATTCCAGTGAGACATGGAGGTTATGCAGGGGTACAGGTTTAGGGCATATTTATGTGGAGTTCTGCATTGGAACATTCCAGTGAGACACGGAGGATATGGAATGGTACAGGTTCAGGGCATATTTGTGTGGAGTTCTGCAATGGTACGTTCCAGTGAGACAGGGTGTTTATGGAGGCGTACAGGTTCAGGGCATATTTGTGTGGAGTTCTGCATTGAAACATTCCAGTGAGACACGGAGGATATGGAGGGGTGCAGGTTCAGGGCATATTTGTGTGGAGTTCTGCATTGGTACGTTCCAGTGAGACACTGAGGTTATGGAGGGTACAGGTTCAGGGCATATTTATGTGGAGTTCCGCAGTGGAACATTCCAGTGAGACACGGAGGATATTGAGGAGTACAGTTTCAGGGCATATTTGTGTGGAGTTCTGCATTGGTACGTTCCAGTGAGACAGGGATGTTATGGAGGGGTACAGTTTCAGGGCATATTTGTGTGGAGTTCTGCATTGGTACATTCCAGTGAGACACGGAGGATATGGGGGGATACAGGTTCATGGCATATTTGTGTGTAGTACTTCATTGATACGTTACAGTGAGACAGGTAGGTTTTGGAGCGTACATGTTCAGGACATATTTTTGTGGAGTTCTGCATTGGTACGTTCCAGTGAGACAGGGAGGTTATGGAGGGGTACAGGTTCAGGGCATATTTGTGTGGAGTTCTGCATTGGTACGTTCCCGTGAGACAGGGTGGTTATGTAGGTGTACATGTTCCGTGCATATTTGTGTGTTTTTCTGCATTGGTACGTTCCAGTGAGAAAGGGAGGTTATGGAGGGGTACAGGTTCAGGGCATATTTATGTGGATTTCTGCATTGGTACCTTCCCGTGAGACAGGGTGGTTATGGAGGGGTACAGGTTCAGGGCATATTTCTGTGGAGTTCTGCATTGGAACATTCCAGTGAGACGCGGAGGATATGGAGGGGTGCAGGTTCAGGGCATATTTGTGTGGAGTTCTGCATTGGTACTTTCCAGTGAGACAGGTAGGTTTTGGAGCGTACAGGTTCAGGGCATATTTTTGTGGAGTTCTGCATTGGTACGTTCCAGTGAGACAGGGAGTTTATGGAGGGGTACAGTTTCAGGGCATTTTTGTGTGGAGTTCAGCATTGGTACATTCCAGTGAGACAGGGAGGTAATGGAGGGGTACAGGTTCAGGGCATATTTCTGTGGAGTTCTGCATTGCAACATTCCAGTGAGACACGGAGGATATGGAGGGGTGCCGGTTCAGGGCATATTTGTGTGGAGTTCTGCATTGGTACGTTCCAGTGAGACAGGTAGGTTTTGGAGCGTACAGGTTCAGGGCATATTTTTGTGGAGTTCTGCATTGGTACGTTCCAGTGAGACAGGGAGGTTATGGAGGGGTACAGGTTCAGGGCATATTTATGTGGATTTCTGCATTGGTACGTTCCCGTGAGACAGGGTGGTTATGGAGGGGTACAGGTTCACGGCATATTTTTGTGGTGTTCTGCAATGGTACGTTCCAGTGAGACAGGGAGTTTATGGAGGGGTACAGTTTCAGGGCATATTTCTGTGGAGTTCTGCATTGGAACATTCCAGTGAGACACCGAGGATATGGAGGGGTGCAGGTTCAGGGCATATTTGTGTGGAGTTCTGCATTGGTACGTTCCAGTGAGACAGGTAGGTTTTGGAGCGTACAGGTTCAGGGCATATTTTTGTGGAGTTCTGCATTGGTACGTTCCAGTGAGACAGGGAGGTTATGGAGGGGTACAGGTTCAGGGCATATTTTGTGGTGTTCTGCATTGGTACGTTCCAGTGAGACTGTGAGGTTATGTAGGTGTACATGTTCCGTGCATATTTGTGTGTTTTTCTGCATTGGTTCGTTCCAGTGAGAAAGGGAGGTTATGGAGGGGTACAGTTTCAGGGCATATTTATGTGGAGTTCTGCATTGGAACATTCCAGTGAGACACGGAGGATATGGAGGGGTGCAGGTTCAGGGCATATTTGTGTGGAGTTCTGCATTGGTACGTTCCAGTGAGTCACTGAGGTTATGGAGGGTACAGGTTCAGGGCATATTTATGTGGAGTTCCGCAGTGGAACATTCCAGTGAGACACGGAGGATATTGAGGAGTACAGTTTCAGGGCATATTTGTGTGGAGCTCTGCATTGGTACGTTCCAGTGAGACTGGGATGTTATGGAGGGGTACAGTTTCAGGGCATATTTGTGTGGAGTTCTGCATTGGTACATTCCAGTGAGACACGGAGGATATGGAGGGATACAGGTTCATGGCATATTTGTGTGTAGTACTTCATTGATACGTTACAGTGAGACAGGTAGGTTTTGGAGCGTACATGTTCAGGACATATTTTTGTGGAGTTCTGCATTGGTACGTTCCAGTGAGACAGGGAGGTTATGGAGTGTACATATTCAGGGCATATTTTTGTGGAGTTCTGTATTGGTACGTTCCAATGAGACAGGGATGTTATGGAGGGGTACAGTTTCAGGGCATATTTGTGTGGAGTTCTGCATTGGTACGTTCCAGTGAGTCACGGAGGTTATGGAGGGGTACAGGTTCAGGGCATATTTGTGTGGAGTTCTGCATTGGTACATTCCAGTGAGACACGGAGGATATGGAGGGATTCAGGTTCATGGCATATTTGTGTGTAGTACTTCATTGATACGTTCCAGTGAGACAGGTAGGTTTTGGAGCGTACATGTTCAGAGCATATTTTTGTGGAGTTCTGCATTGGTACGTTCCAGTGAGACAGGGAGGTTATGGAGGGGTACAGGTTCAGGGCATATTTGTGTGGAGTTCTGCATTGGTACGTCCCAGTGAGACAGGGAGGTTATGTAGGTGTACATGTTCCGTGCATATTTGTGTGTTTTTCTGCATTGGTACGTTCCCCTGAGACAGGGAGTTTATGGAGGGGTACAGGTTCAGGGCATATTTTTGTGGAGTTTTGCAATGGTACGTTCCAGTGAGACAGGGAGTTTATGGAGGGGTACAGTTTCAGGGCATATTTGTGTGGAGTTCTGCATTAGTACGTTCCACTGAGACAGGGAGGTTATGTAGGTGTACATGTTCAGGGCATATTTGTGTGTTTTTCTGCATTGGTACGTTCCAGTGAGAAAGGGAAGTTATGGCGGGGTACAGTTTCAGGGCATATTTATGTGGAGTTCTGCATTGCTACGTTCCAGTGAGACACTGAGGTTATGGAGGAGTACAGGTTCAGGGCATATTTATGTGGAGTTCCGCAGTGGAACATTCCAGTGAGACACGGAGGATATTGAGGGGTACAGTTTCAGGGCATATTTGTGTGGAGTTCTGCATTGGTACGTTCCAGTGAGACAGGTAGGTTTCGGAGCGTACAGGTTCAGGGCATATTTTTGTGGAGTTCTGCATTGGTACGTTCCAGTGAGACAGGGAGGTTATGGAGGGGTACAGGTTCAGGGCATATTTGTGTGGAGTTCTGCATTGGTACGTTCCAGTGAGACAGGGAGGTTATGTAGGTGTACATGTTCCGTGCATATTTGTGTGTTTTTCTGCATTGGTACGTTCCAGTGAGAAAGGGAGGTTATGGAGGGGTACAGTTTCAGGGCATATTTATGTGGATTTCTGCATTGGTACGTTCCCGTGAGACAGGGAGTTTATGGAGGGGTACAGTTTCAGGGCATTTTTGTGTGGAGTTCTGCATTGGTACATTCCAGTGAGACAGGGAGGTTATGGTGGGGTACAGGTTCAGGGCATATTTATGTGGAGTTCTGCATTGGTACGTTCCAGTGAGACACTGAGGTTATGGAGGGGTACAGGTTCAGGGCATATTTATGTGGAGTTCCGCAGTGGAACATTCCAGTGAGACACGGAGGATATTGAGGGGTACAGTTTCAGGGCATATTTGTGTGGAGTTCTGCATTGGTACGTTCCAGTGAGACAGGGTGGTTATGGAGGCGTACAGGTTCAGGGCATATTTGTGTGGAGTTCTGCATTGGTACATTCCAGTGAGACACGGAGGATATGGAGGGATACAGGTTCATGACATATTTGTGCGGAGTTCTTCATTGGTACGTTCCAGTGTGACAGGAAGATTTTGGAGCGTACAGGTTCAGAGCATATTTGTATGGAGTTCTGCATTGGTACATTCTACTGAGACACGAAGGATATGGAGGGATATAGGTTCATGGCATATTTGTGCGGAGTTCTTCATTGGTACGTTCCAGTGTGAAAGGTAGGTTTTGGAGCGTACAGGTTCAGGGCATATTTGTATGGAGTTATGCATTGGTACATTCTACTGAGACAGGGAGGTTATGGAGGGTACATATTCAGGGCATATTTTTGTGGAGTTCTGTATTGGTACGTTCCAGTGAGACAGGGAGGTTATGGAGGGGTACAGTTTCAGGGCATATTTGTGTGGAGTTCTGCATTGGTACGTTCCAGTGAGACAGGGAGGTTATGGAGGGTTTACAGGTTCAGGGCATATTTGTGTGGAGTTCTGCATTGGTACATTCCATTGAGACACGGAGGATATGGAGGGATACAGGTTCAGGGCATATTTTTGTGGAGTTCTGCATTGGTACGTTCCAGTGAGACAGGGAGGTTATGTAGGTGTACATGTTCCGTGCATATTTGTGTGGAGTTCTGCATTGGTACATTCCAGTGAGACATGGAGGTTATGCAGGGGTACAGGTTTAGGGCATATTTATGTGGAGTTCTGCATTGGAACATTCCAGTGAGACACGGAGGATATGGAATGGTACAGGTTCAGGGCATATTTGTGTGGAGTTCTGCAATGGTACGTTCCAGTGAGACAGGGTGTTTATGGAGGCGTACAGGTTCAGGGCATATTTGTGTGGAGTTCTGCATTGAAACATTCCAGTGAGACACGGAGGATATGGAGGGGTGCAGGTTCAGGGCATATTTGTGTGGAGTTCTGCATTGGTACGTTCCAGTGAGACACTGAGGTTATGGAGGGTACAGGTTCAGGGCATATTTATGTGGAGTTCCGCAGTGGAACATTCCAGTGAGACACGGAGGATATTGAGGAGTACAGTTTCAGGGCATATTTGTGTGGAGTTCTGCATTGGTACGTTCCAGTGAGACAGGGATGTTATGGAGGGGTACAGTTTCAGGGCATATTTGTGTGGAGTTCTGCATTGGTACATTCCAGTGAGACACGGAGGATATGGGGGGATACAGGTTCATGGCATATTTGTGTGTAGTACTTCATTGATACGTTACAGTGAGACAGGTAGGTTTTGGAGCGTACATGTTCAGGACATATTTTTGTGGAGTTCTGCATTGGTACGTTCCAGTGAGACAGGGAGGTTATGGAGGGGTACAGGTTCAGGGCATATTTGTGTGGAGTTCTGCATTGGTACGTTCCCGTGAGACAGGGTGGTTATGTAGGTGTACATGTTCCGTGCATATTTGTGTGTTTTTCTGCATTGGTACGTTCCAGTGAGAAAGGGAGGTTATGGAGGGGTACAGGTTCAGGGCATATTTATGTGGATTTCTGCATTGGTACCTTCCCGTGAGACAGGGTGGTTATGGAGGGGTACAGGTTCAGGGCATATTTCTGTGGAGTTCTGCATTGGAACATTCCAGTGAGACGCGGAGGATATGGAGGGGTGCAGGTTCAGGGCATATTTGTGTGGAGTTCTGCATTGGTACTTTCCAGTGAGACAGGTAGGTTTTGGAGCGTACAGGTTCAGGGCATATTTTTGTGGAGTTCTGCATTGGTACGTTCCAGTGAGACAGGGAGTTTATGGAGGGGTACAGTTTCAGGGCATTTTTGTGTGGAGTTCAGCATTGGTACATTCCAGTGAGACAGGGAGGTAATGGAGGGGTACAGGTTCAGGGCATATTTCTGTGGAGTTCTGCATTGCAACATTCCAGTGAGACACGGAGGATATGGAGGGGTGCCGGTTCAGGGCATATTTGTGTGGAGTTCTGCATTGGTACGTTCCAGTGAGACAGGTAGGTTTTGGAGCGTACAGGTTCAGGGCATATTTTTGTGGAGTTCTGCATTGGTACGTTCCAGTGAGACAGGGAGGTTATGGAGGGGTACAGGTTCAGGGCATATTTATGTGGATTTCTGCATTGGTACGTTCCCGTGAGACAGGGTGGTTATGGAGGGGTACAGGTTCACGGCATATTTTTGTGGTGTTCTGCAATGGTACGTTCCAGTGAGACAGGGAGTTTATGGAGGGGTACAGTTTCAGGGCATATTTCTGTGGAGTTCTGCATTGGAACATTCCAGTGAGACACCGAGGATATGGAGGGGTGCAGGTTCAGGGCATATTTGTGTGGAGTTCTGCATTGGTACGTTCCAGTGAGACAGGTAGGTTTTGGAGCGTACAGGTTCAGGGCATATTTTTGTGGAGTTCTGCATTGGTACGTTCCAGTGAGACAGGGAGGTTATGGAGGGGTACAGGTTCAGGGCATATTTTGTGGTGTTCTGCATTGGTACGTTCCAGTGAGACTGTGAGGTTATGTAGGTGTACATGTTCCGTGCATATTTGTGTGTTTTTCTGCATTGGTTCGTTCCAGTGAGAAAGGGAGGTTATGGAGGGGTACAGTTTCAGGGCATATTTATGTGGAGTTCTGCATTGGAACATTCCAGTGAGACACGGAGGATATGGAGGTGTGCAGGTTCAGGGCATATTTGTGTGGAGTTCTGCATTGGTACGTTCCAGTGAGTCACTGAGGTTATGGAGGGTACAGGTTCAGGGCATATTTATGTGGAGTTCCGCAGTGGAACATTCCAGTGAGACACGGAGGATATTGAGGAGTACAGTTTCAGGGCATATTTGTGTGGAGCTCTGCATTGGTACGTTCCAGTGAGACTGGGATGTTATGGAGGGGTACAGTTTCAGGGCATATTTGTGTGGAGTTCTGCATTGGTACATTCCAGTGAGACACGGAGGATATGGAGGGATACAGGTTCATGGCATATTTGTGTGTAGTACTTCATTGATACGTTACAGTGAGACAGGTAGGTTTTGGAGCGTACATGTTCAGGACATATTTTTGTGGAGTTCTGCATTGGTACGTTCCAGTGAGACAGGGAGGTTATGGAGTGTACATATTCAGGGCATATTTTTGTGGAGTTCTGTATTGGTACGTTCCAATGAGACAGGGATGTTATGGAGGGGTACAGTTTCAGGGCATATTTGTGTGGAGTTCTGCATTGGTACGTTCCAGTGAGTCACGGAGGTTATGGAGGGGTACAGGTTCAGGGCATATTTGTGTGGAGTTCTGCATTGGTACATTCCAGTGAGACACGGAGGATATGGAGGGATTCAGGTTCATGGCATATTTGTGTGTAGTACTTCATTGATACGTTCCAGTGAGACAGGTAGGTTTTGGAGCGTACATGTTCAGAGCATATTTTTGTGGAGTTCTGCATTGGTACGTTCCAGTGAGACAGGGAGGTTATGGAGGGGTACAGGTTCAGGGCATATTTGTGTGGAGTTCTGCATTGGTACGTCCCAGTGAGACAGGGAGGTTATGTAGGTGTACATGTTCCGTGCATATTTGTGTGTTTTTCTGCATTGGTACGTTCCCCTGAGACAGGGAGTTTATGGAGGGGTACAGGTTCAGGGCATATTTTTGTGGAGTTTTGCAATGGTACGTTCCAGTGAGACAGGGAGTTTATGGAGGGGTACAGTTTCAGGGCATATTTGTGTGGAGTTCTGCATTAGTACGTTCCACTGAGACAGGGAGGTTATGTAGGTGTACATGTTCAGGGCATATTTGTGTGTTTTTCTGCATTGGTACGTTCCAGTGAGAAAGGGAAGTTATGGCGGGGTACAGTTTCAGGGCATATTTATGTGGAGTTCTGCATTGCTACGTTCCAGTGAGACACTGAGGTTATGGAGGAGTACAGGTTCAGGGCATATTTATGTGGAGTTCCGCAGTGGAACATTCCAGTGAGACACGGAGGATATTGAGGGGTACAGTTTCAGGGCATATTTGTGTGGAGTTCTGCATTGGTACGTTCCAGTGAGACAGGTAGGTTTCGGAGCGTACAGGTTCAGGGCATATTTTTGTGGAGTTCTGCATTGGTACGTTCCAGTGAGACAGGGAGGTTATGGAGGGGTACAGGTTCAGGGCATATTTGTGTGGAGTTCTGCATTGGTACGTTCCAGTGAGACAGGGAGGTTATGTAGGTGTACATGTTCCGTGCATATTTGTGTGTTTTTCTGCATTGGTACGTTCCAGTGAGAAAGGGAGGTTATGGAGGGGTACAGTTTCAGGGCATATTTATGTGGATTTCTGCATTGGTACGTTCCCGTGAGACAGGGAGTTTATGGAGGGGTACAGTTTCAGGGCATTTTTGTGTGGAGTTCTGCATTGGTACATTCCAGTGAGACAGGGAGGTTATGGTGGGGTACAGGTTCAGGGCATATTTATGTGGAGTTCTGCATTGGTACGTTCCAGTGAGACACTGAGGTTATGGAGGGGTACAGGTTCAGGGCATATTTATGTGGAGTTCCGCAGTGGAACATTCCAGTGAGACACGGAGGATATTGAGGGGTACAGTTTCAGGGCATATTTGTGTGGAGTTCTGCATTGGTACGTTCCAGTGAGACAGGGTGGTTATGGAGGCGTACAGGTTCAGGGCATATTTGTGTGGAGTTCTGCATTGGTACATTCCAGTGAGACACGGAGGATATCGAGGGATACAGGTTCATGACATATTTGTGCGGAGTTCTTCATTGGTACGTTCCAGTGTGACAGGAAGATTTTGGAGCGTACAGGTTCAGAGCATATTTGTATGGAGTTCTGCATTGGTACATTCTACTGTGACACGGAGGATATGGAGGGATACAGGTTCATGGCATATTTGTGCGGAGTTCTTCATTGGTACGTTCCAGTGTGACAGGTAGGTTTTGGAGCGTACAGGTTCAGGGCATATTTGTATGGAGTTATGCATTGGTACATTCTACTGAGACAGGGAGGTTATGGAGGGTACATATTCAGGGCATATTTTTGTGGAGTTCTGTATTGGTACGTTCCAGTGAGACAGGGAGGTTATGGAGGGGTACAGTTTCAGGGCAGATTTGTGTGGAGTTCTGCATTGGTACGTTCCAGTGAGACAGGGAGGTTATGGAGGGTTTACAGGTTCAGGGCATATTTGTGTGGAGTTCTGCATTGGTACATTCCAGTGAGAAACGGAGGATATGGAGGGATACAGGTTCAGGGCATATTTTTGTGGAGATCTGCATTGGTACGTTCCAGTGAGACAGGGAGGTTATGTAGGTGTACATGTTCCGTGCATATTTGTGTGGAGTTCTGCATTGGTACATTCCAGTGGGACATGGAGGTTATGTAGGGGTACAGGTTTAGGGCATATTTATGTGGAGTTCTGCATTGGAACATTCCAGTTAGACACGGAGGATATGGAATGGTACAGGTTCAGGGCATATTTGTGTGGAGTTCTGCATTGGTACGTTCCAGTGAGACAGGGTGTTTATGGAGGCGTACAGGTTCAGGGCATATTTGTGTGGAGTTCTGCATTGGAACATTCCAGTGAGACACGGAGGATATGGAGGGGTGCAGGTTCAGGGCATATTTGTGTGGAGTTCTGCATTGGTACGTTCCAGTGAGACACTGAGGTTATGGAGTGTACAGGTTCAGGGCATATTTATGTGGAGTTCCGCAGTGGAACATTCCAGTGAGACACGGAGGATATTGAGGGGTACAGTTTCAGGGCATATTTGTGTGGAGTTCTGCATTGGTACGTTCCAGTGAGACAGGGATGTTATGGAGGGGTACAGTTTCAGGGCATATTTGTGTGGAGTTCTGCATTGGTACTTTCCAGTGAGACAGGTAGGTTTTGGAGCGTACAGGTTCAGGGCATATTTTTGTGGAGTTCCAGTGAGACACGGAGGATATGGAGGGATACAGGTTCATGGCATATTTGTGTGGAGTTCTGCATTGGTACGTTCCAGTGAGACAGGGAGGTTATGTAGGTGTACATGTTCCGTGCATATTTGTGTGTTTTTCTGCATTGGTACGTTCCAGTGAGAAAGGGAGGTTATGGAGGGGTACAGTTTCAGGGCATATTTATGTGGATTTCTGCATTGGTACGTTCCAGTGAGACAGGGTGGTTATGGAGGGGTACAGGTTCAGGGCATATTTCTGTGGAGTTCTGCATTGGAACATTCCAGTGAGACACGGAGGATATGGAGGGGTGCAGGTTCAGGGCATATTTGTGTGGAGTTCTGCATTGGTACTTTCCAGTGAGACAGGTAGGTTTTGGAGCGTACAGGTTCAGGGCATATTTTTGTGGAGTTCTGCATTGGTACGTTCCAGTGAGACAGGGAGTTTATGGAGGGGTACAGTTTCAGGGCATTTTTGTGTGGAGTTCTGCATTGGTACATTCCAGTGAGACAGGGAGGTTATGGAGGGGTACAGGTTCAGGGCATATTTCTGTGGAGTTCTGCATTGCAACATTCCAGTGAGACACGGAGGATATGGAGGGGTGCAGGTTCAGGGCATATTTGTGTGGAGTTCTGCATTGGTACGTTCCAGTGAGACAGGTAGGTTTTGGAGCGTACAGGTTCAGGGCATATTTTTGTGGAGTTCTGCATTGGTACGTTCCAGTGAGACAGGGAGGTTATGGAGGGGTACAGGTTCAGGGCATATTTATGTGGATTTCTGCATTGGTACGTTCCCGTGAGACAGGGTGGTTATGGAGGGGTACAGGTTCACGGCATATTTTTGTGGTGTTCTGCAATGGTACGTTCCAGAGAGACAGGGAGTTTATGGAGGGGTACAGTTTCAGGGCATATTTCTGTGGAGTTCTGCATTGGAACATTCCAGTGAGACACCGAGGATATGGAGGGGTGCAGGTTCAGGGCATATTTGTGTGGAGTTCTGCATTGGTACGTTCCTGTGAGACAGGTAGGTTTTGGAGCGTACAGGTTCAGGGCATATTTTTGTGGAGTTCTGCATTGGTACGTTCCAGTGAGACAGGGAGGTTATGGAGGGGTACAGGTTCAGGGCATATTTTTGTGCAGTTCTGCATTGGTACGTTCCCCTGAGACAGGGAGTTTATGGAGGGGTACAGGTTCAGGGCATATTTTTGTGGAGTTTTGCAATGGTACGTTCCAGTGAGACAGGGAGTTTATGGAGGGGTACAGTTTCAGGGCATATTTGTGTGGAGTTCTGCATTAGTACGTTCCACTGAGACAGGGAGGTTATGTAGGTGTACATGTTCAGGGCATATTTGTGTGTTTTTCTGCATTGGTACGTTCCAGTGAGAAAGGGAGGTTATGGCGGGGTACAGTTTAAGGGCATATTTATGTGGAGTTCCGCAGTGGAACATTCCAGTGAGACACGGAGGATATTGAGGGGTACAGTTTCAGGGCATATTTGTGTGGAGTTCTGCATTGGTACGTTCCAGTGAGACAGGTAGGTTTTGGAGCGTACAAGTTCAGGGCATATTTTTGTGGAGTACTGCATTGGTACGTTCCAGTGAGACAGGGAGGTTATGGAGGGGTACAGGTTCAGGGCATATTTGTGTGGAGTTCTGCATTGGTACGTTCCAGTGAGACAGGGAGGTTATGTATGTGTACATGTTCCGTGCATATTTGTGTGTTTTTATCTGCATTGGTACGTTCCAGTGAGAAAGGGAGGTTATGGAGGGGTACAGTTTCAGCGCATATTTATGTGGATTTCTGCATTGGTACGTTCCCGTGAGACAGGGAGTTTATGGAGGGGTACAGTTTCAGGGCATTTTTGTGTGGAGTTCTGCATTGGTACATTCCAGTGAGACAGGGAGGTTATGGAGGGGTACAGGTTCAGGGCATATTTATGTGGATTTCTGCATTGGAACATTCCAGTGAGACACTGAGGATATGGAGGTGTGCAGGTTCAGGGCATATTTGTGTGGAGTTCTGCATTGGTACGTTCCAGTGAGACACTGAGGTAATGGAGGGGTACAGGTTCAGGGCATATTTATGTGGAGTTCCGCAGTGGAACATTCCAGTGAGACACGGAGGATATTGAGGGGTACAGTTTCAGGGCATATTTGTGTGGAGTTCTGCATTGGTACGTTCCAGTGAGACAGGGTGTTTATGGAGGCGTACAGGTTCAGGGCATATTTGTGTGGAGTTCTGCATTGGTACATTCCAGTGAGACACGGAGGATATGGAGGGATACAGGTTCATGACATATTTGTGTGGTGTTCTGCATTGGTACTTTCCAGTGAGACAGGTAGGTTTTGGAGCGTACAGGTTCAGGGCATATTTTTGTGGAGTTCTGCATTGGTACGTTCCAGTGAGACAGGGAGTTTATGGAGGGGTACAGTTTCAGGGCATTTTTGTGTGGAGTTCTGCATTGGAACATTCCAGTGAGACAGGGAGGTTATGGAGGGGTACAGGTTCAGGGCATATTTCTGTGGAGTTCTGCATTGCAACAATCCAGTGAGACACGGAGGATATGGAGGGGTGCAGGTTCAGGGCATATTTGTGTGGAGTTCTGCATTGGTACGTTCCAGTGAGACAGGTAGGTTTTGGAGCGTACAGGTTCAGGGCATATTTATGTGGATTTCTGCATTGGTACGTTCCCGTGAGACAGGGTGGTTATGGAGGGGTACAGGTTCACGGCATATTTTTGTGGTGTTCTGCAATGGTACGTTCCAGTGAGACAGGGAGTTTATGGAGGGGTACAGTTTCAGGGCATATTTCTGTGGAGTTCTGCATTGGAACATTCCAGTGAGACACCGAGGATATGGAGGGGTGCAGGTTCAGGGCATATTTGTGTGGAGTTCTGCATTGGTACGTTCCAGTGAGACAGGTAGGTTTTGGAGCGTACAGGTTCAGGGCATATTTTTGTGGAGTTCTGCATTGGTACGTTCCAGTGAGACAGGGAGGTTATGGAGGGGTACAGGTTCAGGGCATATTTTTGTGCAGTTCTGCATTGGTACGTTCCCCTGAGACAGGGAGTTTATGGAGGGGTACAGGTTCAGGGCATATTTTTGTGGAGTTTTGCAATGGTACGTTCCAGTGAGACAGAGAGTTTATGGAGGGGTACAGTTTCAGGGCATATTTGTGTGGAGTTCTGCATTAGTACGTTCCACTGAGACAGGGAGGTTATGTAGGTGTACATGTTCAGGGCATATTTGTGTGTTTTTCTGCATTGGTACGTTCCAGTGAGAAAGGGAGGTTATGGCGGGGTACAGTTTAAGGGCATATTTATGTGGAGTTCTGCATTGGTACGTTCCAGTGAGACACTGAGGTTATGGAGGAGTACAGGTTCAGGGCATATTTATGTGGAGTTCCGCAGTGGAACATTCCAGTGAGACACGGAGGATATTGAGGGGTACAGTTTCAGGGCATATTTGTGTGGAGTTCTGCATTGGTACGTTCCAGTGAGACAGGTAGGTTTTGGAGCGTACAGGTTCAGGGCATATTTTTGTGGAGTTCTGCATTGGTACGTTCCAGTGAGACAGGGAGGTTATGGAGGGGTACAGGTTCAGGGCATATTTGTGTGGAGTTCTGCATTGGTACGTTCCAGTGAGACAGGGAGTTTATGTATGTGTACATGTTCCGTGCATATTTGTGTGTTTTTATCTGCATTGGTACGTTCCAGTGAGACAGGGAGGTTATGGAGGGGTACAGTTTCAGGGCATTTTTGTGTGGAGTTCTGCATTGGTACATTCCAGTGAGACAGGGAGGTTATGGAGGGGTACAGGTTCAGGGCATATTTATGTGGAGTTCTGCATTGGAACATTCCAGTGAGACACTGAGGATATGGAGGTGTGCAGGTTCAGGGCATATTTGTGTGGAGTTCTGCATTGGTACGTTCCAGTGAGACACTGAGGTTATGGAGGGGTACAGGTTCAGGGCATATTTATGTGGAGTTCCGCAGTGGAACATTCCAGTGAGACACGGAGGATATTGAGGGGTACAGTTTCAGGGCATATTTGTGTGGAGTTCTGCATTGGTACGTTCCAGTGGGACAGGGTGGTTATGGAGGCGTACAGGTTCAGGGCATATTTGTGTGGAGTTCTGCATTGGTACATTCCAGTGAGACACGGAGGATATCGAGGGATACAGGTTCATGACATATTTGTGCGGAGTTCTTCATTGGTACGTTCCAGTGTGACAGGAAGATTTTGGAGCGTACAGGTTCGGAGCATATTTGTATGGAGTTCTGCATTGGTACATTCTACTGAGACACGGAGGATATGGAGGGATACAGGTTCATGGCATATTTGTGCGGAGTTCTTCATTGGTACGTTCCAGTGTGACAGGTAGGTTTTGGAGCGTACAGGTTCAGGGCATATTTGTATGGAGTTATGCATTGGTACATTCTACTGAGACAGGGAGGTTACGGAGGGTACATATTCCGGGCATATTTTTGTGGAGTTCTGTATTGGTACGTTCCAGTGAGACAGGGAGGTTATGGAGGGGTACAGTTTCAGGGCATATTTGTGTGGAGTTCTGCATTGGTACGTTCCAGTGAGACAGGGAGGTTATGGAGGGTTTACAGGTTCAGGGCATATTTGTGTGGAGTTCTGCATTGGTACATTCCATTGAGACACGGAGGATATGGAGGGATACAGGTTCAGGGCATATTTTTGTGGAGTTCTGCATTGGTACGTTCCAGTGAGACAGGGAGGTTATGTAGGTGTACATGTTCCGTGCATATTTGTGTGGAGTTCTGCATTGGTACATTCCAGTGAGACATGGACGTTATGCAGGGGTACAGGTTTAGGGCATATTTATGTGGAGTTCTGCATTGGAACATTCCAGTGAGACACGGAGGATATGGAATGGTACAGGTTCAGGGCATATTTGTGTGGAGTTCTGCATTGGTACGTTCCAGTGAGACACTGAGGTTATGGAGGGTACAGGTTCAGGGCATATTTATGTGGAGTTCCGCAGTGGAACATTCCAGTGAGACACGGAATATATTGAGGAGTACAGTTTCAGGGCATATTTGTGTGGAGTTCTGCATTGGTACGTTCCAGTGAGACAGGGATGTTATGGAGGGGTACAGTTTCAGGGCATATTTGTGTGGAGTTCTGCATTGGTACATTCCAGTGAGACACGGAGGATATGGGGGGATACAGGTTCATGGCATATTTGTGTGTAGTACTTCATTGATACGTTACAGTGAGACAGGTAGGTTTTGGAGCGTACATGTTCAGGACATATTTTTGTGGAGTTCTGCATTGGTACGTTCCAGTGAGACAGGGAGGTTATGGAGGGGTACAGGTTCAGGGCATATTTGTGTGGAGTTCTGCATTGGTACGTTCCCGTGAGACAGGGTGGTTATGTAGGTGTACATGTTCCGTGCATATTTGTGTGTTTTTCTGCATTGGTACGTTCCAGTGAGAAAGGGAGGTTATGGAGGGGTACAGTTTCAGGGCATATTTATGTGGATTTCTGCATTAGTACGTTCCACTGAGACAGGGAGGTTATGTAGGTGTACATGTTCAGGGCATATTTGTGTGTTTTTCTGCATTGGTACGTTCCAGTGAGAAAGGGAGGTTATGGCGGGGTACAGTTTAAGGGCATATTTATGTGGAGTTCTGCATTGGTACGTTCCAGTGAGACACTGAGGTTATGGAGGAGTACAGGTTCAGGGCATATTTATGTGGAGTTCCGCAGTGGAACATTCCAGTGAGACACGGAGGATATTGAGGGGTACAGTTTCAGGGCATATTTGTGTGGAGTTCTGCATTGGTACGTTCCAGTGAGACAGGTAGGTTTTGGAGCGTACAGGTTCAGGGCATATTTTTGTGGAGTTCTGCATTGGTACGTTCCAGTGAGACAGGGAGGTTATGGAGGGGTACAGGTTCAGGGCATATTTGTGTGGAGTTCTGCATTGGTACGTTCCAGTGAGACAGGGAGGTTATGTATGTGTACATGTTCCGTGCATATTTGTGTGTTTTTATCTGCATTGGTACGTTCCAGTGAGACAGGGAGGTTATGGAGGGGTACAGTTTCAGGGCATTTTTGTGTGGAGTTCTGCATTGGTACATTCCAGTGAGACAGGGAGGTTATGGAGGGGTACAGGTTCAGGGCATATTTATGTGGAGTTCTGCATTGGAACATTCCAGTGAGACACTGAGGATATGGAGGTGTGCAGGTTCAGGGCATATTTGTGTGGAGTTCTGCATTGGTACGTTCCAGTGAGACACTGAGGTTATGGAGGGGTACAGGTTCAGGGCATATTTATGTGGAGTTCCGCAGTGGAACATTCCAGTGAGACACGGAGGATATTGAGGGGTACAGTTTCAGGGCATATTTGTGTGGAGTTCTGCATTGGTACGTTCCAGTGGGACAGGGTGGTTATGGAGGCGTACAGGTTCAGGGCATATTTGTGTGGAGTTCTGCATTGGTACATTCCAGTGAGACACGGAGGATATGGAGGGATACAGGTTCATGACATATTTGTGCGGAGTTCTTCATTGGTACGTTCCAGTGTGACAGGAAGATTTTGGAGCGTACAGGTTCGGAGCATATTTGTATGGAGTTCTGCATTGGTACATTCTACTGAGACACGGAGGATATGGAGGGATACAGGTTCATGGCATATTTGTGCGGAGTTCTTCATTGGTACGTTCCAGTGTGACAGGTAGGTTTTGGAGCGTACAGGTTCAGGGCATATTTGTATGGAGTTATGCATTGGTACATTCTACTGAGACAGGGAGGTTACGGAGGGTACATATTCAGGGCATATTTTTGTGGAGTTCTGTATTGGTACGTTCCAGTGAGACAGGGAGGTTATGGAGGGGTACAGTTTCAGGGCATATTTGTGTGGAGTTCTGCATTGGTACGTTCCAGTGAGACAGGGAGGTTATGGAGGGTTTACAGGTTCAGGGCATATTTGTGTGGAGTTCTGCATTGGTACATTCCATTGAGACACGGAGGATATGGAGGGATACAGGTTCAGGGCATATTTTTGTGGAGTTCTGCATTGGTACGTTCCAGTGAGACAGGGAGGTTTTGTACGTGTACATGTTCCGTGCATATTTGTGTGGAGTTCTGCATTGGTACATTCCAGTGAGACATGGAGGTTATGCAGGGGTACAGGTTTAGGGCATATTTATGTGGAGTTCTGCATTGGAACATTCCAGTGAGACACGGAGGATATGGAATGGTACAGGTTCAGGGCATATTTGTGTGGAGTTCTGCATTGGTACGTTCCAGTGAGACAATGAGGTTATGGAGGGTACAGGTTCAGGGCATATTTATGTGGAGTTCCGCAGGGGAACATTCCAGTGAGACACGGAGGATATTGAGGAGTACAGTTTCAGGGCATATTTGTGTGGAGTTCTGCATTGGTACGTTCCAGTGAGACAGGGAGGTTATGGAGGGGTACAGGTTCAGGGCATATTTGTGTGGAGTTCTGCATTGGTACGTTCCCGTGAGACAGGGTGGTTATGTAGGTGTACATGTTCCGTGCATATTTGTGTGTTTTTCTGCATTGGTACGTTCCAGTGAGAAAGGGAGGTTATGGAGGGGTACAGTTTCAGGGCATATTTATGTGGATTTCTGCATTGGTACGTTCCCGTGAGACAGGGTGGTTATGGAGGGGTACAGGTTCAGGGCATATTTCTGTGGAGTTCTGCATTGGAACATTCCAGTAAGACACGGAGGATATGGAGGGGTGCAGGTTCAGGGCATATTTGTGTGGAGTTCGGAATTGGTACGTTCCAGTGAGACAGGTAGGTTTTGGAGCGTACAGGTTCAGGGCATATTTTTGTGGAGTTCTGCATTGGTACGTTCCAGTGAGACAGGGAGTTTATGGAGGGGTACAGTTTCAGGGCATTTTTGTGTGGAGTTCTGCATTGGTACATTCCAGTGAGACAGGGAGGTTATGGAGGGGTACAGGTTCAGGGCATATTTCTGTGGAGTTCTGCATTGCAACATTCCAGTGAGACACGGAGGATATGGAGGGGTGCAGGTTCAGGGCATATTTGTGTGGAGTTCTGCATTGGTACGTTCCAGTGAGACAGGTAGGTTTTGGAGCGTACAGGTTCAGGGCATATTTTTGTGGAGTTCTGCATTGGTACGTTCCAGTGAGACAGGGAGGTTATGGAGGGGTACAGGTTCAGGGCATATTTATGTGGATTTCTGCATTGGTAGTTTCCCGTGAGACAGGGTGGTTATGGAGGGGTACTGGTTCAGGGCATATTTTTGTGGAGTTCTGCAATGGTACGTACCAGTGAGCCAGGGAGTTTATGGAGGGGTACAGTTTCAGGGCATTTTTGTGTGGAGTTCTGCATTGGTACATTCCAGTGAGACAGGGAGGTTATGGAGGGGTACAGGTTCAGGGCATATTTCTGTGGAGTTCTGCATTGGAACATTCCAGTGAGACACGGAGGATATGGAGGGGTGCAGGTTCAGGGCATATTTGTGTGGAGTTCTGCATTGGTACGTTCCAGTGAGACAGGTAGGTTTTGGAGCGTACAGGTTCAGGGCATATTTTTGTGGAGTTCTGCATTGGTACGTTCCAGTGAGACAGGGAGGTTATGGAGGGGTACAGGTTCAGGGCATATTTTTGTGGAGTTCTGCATTGGTACGTTCCCGTGAGACAGGGAGTTTATGGAGGGGTACAGGTTCAGGGCATATTTTGTGGAGTTCTGCATTGGTACGTTCCAGTGAGACTGTGAGGTTATGTAGGTGTACATGTTCCGTGCATATTTGTGTGTTTTTCTGCATTGGTACGTTCCAGTGAGAAAGGGAGGTTATGGAGGGGTACAGTTTCAGGGCATATTTATGTGGATTTCTGCATTGGTACGTTCCCGTGAGACAGGGTGGTTATGGAGGGGTACAGGTTCAGGGCCTATTTCTGTGGAGTTCTGCATTGGAACATTCCAGTGAGACACGGAGGATATGGAGGGGTGCAGGTTCAGGGCATATTTGTGTGGAGTTCTGCATCGGTACGTTCCAGTGAGACACTGAGGTTATGGAGGGTACAGGTTTAGGGCATATTTATGTGGAGTTCCGCAGTGGAACATTCCAGTGAGACACGGAGGATATTCAGGAGTACAGTTTCAGGGCATATTTGTGTGGAGTTCTGCATTGGTACGTTCCAGTGAGACAGGGATGTTATGGAGGGGTACAGTTTCAGGGCATATTTGTGTGGAGTTCTGCATTGGTACATTCCAGTGAGACACGGAGGATATGGGGGGATACAGGTTCATGGCATATTTGTGTGTAGTACTTCATTGATACGTTACAGTGAGACAGGTATGTTTTGGAGCGTACATGTTCAGGACATATTTTTGTGGAGTTCTGCATTGGTACGTTCCAGTGAGACAGGGAGGTTATGGAGGGGTACAGGTTCAGGGCATATTTGTGTGGAGTTCTGCATTGGTACGTTCCCGTGAGACAGGGTGGTTATGTAGGTGTACATGTTCCGTGCATATTTGTGTGTTTTTCTGCATTGGTACGTTCCAGTGAGGAAGGGAGGTTATGGAGGGGTACAGTTTCAGGGCATATTTATGTGGATTTCTGCATTGGTACGTTCCCGTGAGACAGGGTGGTTATGGAGGGGTACAGGTTCAGGGCATATTTCTGTGGAGTTCTGCATTGGAACATTCCAGTGAGACACGGAGGATATGGAGGGGTGCAGGTTCAGGGCATATTTGTGTGGAGTTCTGCATTGGTACGTTCCAGTGAGACAGGTAGGTTTTGGAGCGTACAGGTTCAGGGCATATTTTTGTGGAGTTCTGCATTGGTACGTTCCAGTGAGACAGGGAGTTTATGGAGGGGTACAGTTTCAGGGCATTTTTGTGTGGAGTTCTGCATTGGTACATTCCAGTGAGACAGGGAGGTTATGGAGGGGTACAGGTTCAGGGCATATTTCTGTGGAGTTCTGCATTGCAACATTCCAGTGAGACACGGAGGATATGGAGGGGTGCTGGTTCAGGGCATATTTGTGTGGAGTTCTGCATTGGTACGTTCCAGTGAGACAGGTAGGTTTTGGAGCGTACAGGTTCAGGGCATATTTGTGTGGAGTTCTGCATTGGTACGTTCCCGTGAGACAGGGTGGTTATGTAGGTGTACATGTTCCGTGCATATTTGTGTGTTTTTCTGCATTGGTACGTTCCAGTGAGAAAGGGAGGTTATGGAGGGGTACAGTTTCAGGGCATATTTATGTGGATTTCTGCATTGGTACGTTCCCGTGAGACAGGGTGGTTATGGAGGGGTACAGGTTCAGGGCATATTTCTGTGGAGTTCTGCATTGGAACATTCCAGTAAGACACGGAGGATATGGAGGGGTGCAGGTTCAGGGCATATTTGTGTGGAGTTCGGAATTGGTACGTTCCAGTGAGACAGGTAGGTTTTGGAGCGTACAGGTTCAGGGCATATTTTTGTGGAGTTCTGCATTGGTACGTTCCAGTGAGACAGGGAGTTTATGGAGGGGTACAGTTTCAGGGCATTTTTGTGTGGAGTTCTGCATTGGTACATTCCAGTGAGACAGGGAGGTTATGGAGGGGTACAGGTTCAGGGCATATTTCTGTGGAGTTCTGCATTGCAACATTCCAGTGAGACACGGAGGATATGGAGGGGTGCAGGTTCAGGGCATATTTGTGTGGAGTTCTGCATTGGTACGTTCCAGTGAGACAGGTAGGTTTTGGAGCGTACAGGTTCAGGGCATATTTTTGTGGAGTTCTGCATTGGTACGTTCCAGTGAGACAGGGAGGTTATGGAGGGGTACAGGTTCAGGGCATATTTATGTGGATTTCTGCATTGGTAGTTTCCCGTGAGACAGGGTGGTTATGGAGGGGTACTGGTTCAGGGCATATTTTTGTGGATTTCTGCAATGGTACGTACCAGTGAGCCAGGGAGTTTATGGAGGGGTACAGTTTCAGGGCATTTTTGTGTGGAGTTCTGCATTGGTACATTCCAGTGAGACAGGGAGGTTATGGAGGGGTACAGGTTCAGGGCATATTTCTGTGGAGTTCTGCATTGGAACATTCCAGTGAGACACGGAGGATATGGAGGGGTGCAGGTTCAGGGCATATTTGTGTGGAGTTCTGCATTGGTACGTTCCAGTGAGACAGGTAGGTTTTGGAGCGTACAGGTTCAGGGCATATTTTTGTGGAGTTCTGCATTGGTACGTTCCAGTGAGACAGGGAGGTTATGGAGGGGTACAGGTTCAGGGCATATTTTTGTGGAGTTCTGCATTGGTACGTTCCCGTGAGACAGGGAGTTTATGGAGGGGTACAGGTTCAGGGCATATTTTGTGGAGTTCTGCATTGGTACGTTCCAGTGAGACTGTGAGGTTATGTAGGTGTACATGTTCCGTGCATATTTGTGTGTTTTTCTGCATTGGTACGTTCCAGTGAGAAAGGGAGGTTATGGAGGGGTACAGTTTCAGGGCATATTTATGTGGATTTCTGCATTGGTACGTTCCCGTGAGACAGGGTGGTTATGGAGGGGTACAGGTTCAGGGCATATTTCTGTGGAGTTCTGCATTGGAACATTCCAGTGAGACACGGAGGATATGGAGGGGTGCAGGTTCAGGGCATATTTGTGTGGAGTTCTGCATCGGTACGTTCCAGTGAGACACTGAGGTTATGGAGGGTACAGGTTTAGGGCATATTTATGTGGAGTTCCGCAGTGGAACATTCCAGTGAGACACGGAGGATATTCAGGAGTACAGTTTCAGGGCATATTTGTGTGGAGTTCTGCATTGGTACGTTCCAGTGAGACAGGGATGTTATGGAGGGGTACAGTTTCAGGGCATATTTGTGTGGAGTTCTGCATTGGTACATTCCAGTGAGACACGGAGGATATGGGGGGATACAGGTTCATGGCATATTTGTGTGTAGTACTTCATTGATACGTTACAGTGAGACAGGTAGGTTTTGGAGCGTACATGTTCAGGACATATTTTTGTGGAGTTCTGCATTGGTACGTTCCAGTGAGACAGGGAGGTTATGGAGGGGTACAGGTTCAGGGCATATTTGTGTGGAGTTCTGCATTGGTACGTTCCCGTGAGACAGGGTGGTTATGTAGGTGTACATGTTCCGTGCATATTTGTGTGTTTTTCTGCATTGGTACGTTCCAGTGAGGAAGGGAGGTTATGGAGGGGTACAGTTTCAGGGCATATTTATGTGGATTTCTGCATTGGTACGTTCCCGTGAGACAGGGTGGTTATGGAGGGGTACAGGTTCAGGGCATATTTCTGTGGAGTTCTGCATTGGAACATTCCAGTGAGACACGGAGGATATGGAGGGGTGCAGGTTCAGGGCATATTTGTGTGGAGTTCTGCATTGGTACGTTCCAGTGAGACAGGTAGGTTTTGGAGCGTACAGGTTCAGGGCATATTTTTGTGGAGTTCTGCATTGGTACGTTCCAGTGAGACAGGGAGTTTATGGAGGGGTACAGTTTCAGGGCATTTTTGTGTGGAGTTCTGCATTGGTACATTCCAGTGAGACAGGGAGGTTATGGAGGGGTACAGGTTCAGGGCATATTTCTGTGGAGTTCTGCATTGCAACATTCCAGTGAGACACGGAGGATATGGAGGGGTGCAGGTTCAGGGCATATTTGTGTGGAGTTCTGCATTGGTACGTTCCAGTGAGACAGGTAGGTTTTGGAGCGTACAGGTTCAGGGCATATTTTTGTGGAGTTCTGCATTGGTACGTTCCCGTGAGACAGGGTGGTTATGGAGGGGTACAGGTTCAGGGCATATTTTTGTGGAGTTCTGCAATGGTACGTACCAGTGAGCCAGGGAGTTTATGGAGGGGTACAGTTTCAGGGCATTTTTGTGTGGAGTTCTGCATTGGTACATTCCAGTGAGACAGGGAGGTTATGGAGGGGTACAGGTTTAGGGCATATTTCTGTGGAGTTCTGCATTGGAACATTCCAGTGAGACACGGAGGATATGGAGGGGTGCAGGTTCAGGGCATATTTGTGTGGAGTTCTGCATTGGTACGTTCCAGTGAGACAGGTAGGTTTTGGAGCGTACAGGTTCAGGGCATATTTTTGTGGAGTTCTGCATTGGTACGTTCCAGTGAGACAGGGAGGTTATGGAGGGGTACAGGTTCAGGGCATATTTTTGTGGAGTTCTGCATTGGTACGTTCCCGTGAGACAGGGAGTTTATGGAGGGGTACAGGTTCAGGGCATATTTTGTGGAGTTCTGCATTGGTACGTTCCAGTGAGACTGTGAGGTTATGTAGGTGTACATGTTCCGTGCATATTTGTGTGTTTTTCTGCATTGGTACGTTCCAGTGAGAAAGGGAGGTTATGGAGGGGTACAGTTTCAGGGCATATTTATGTGGATTTCTGCATTGGTACGTTCCCGTGAGACAGGGTGGTTATGGAGGGGTACAGGTTCAGGGCATGTTTCTGTGGAGTTCTGCATTGGAACATTCCAGTGAGACACGGAGGATATGGAGGGGTGCAGGTTCAGGGCATATTTGTGTGGAGTTCTGCATTGGTACGTTCCAGTGAGACACTGAGGTTATGGAGGGTACAGGTTCAGGGCATATTTATGTGGAGTTCCGCAGTGGAACATTCCAGTGAGACACGGAGGATATTGAGGAGTACAGTTTCAGGGCATATTTGTGTGGAGTTCTGCATTGGTACGTTCCAGTGAGACAGGGATGTTATGGAGGGGTACAGTTTCAGGGCATATTTGTGTGGAGTTCTGCATTGGTACATTCCAGTGAGACACGGAGGATATGGGGGGATACAGGTTCATGGCATATTTGTGTGTAGTACTTCATTGATACGTTACAGTGAGACAGGTAGGTTTTGGAGCGTACATGTTCAGGACATATTTTTGTGGAGTTCTGCATTGGTACGTTCCAGTGAGACAGGGAGGTTATGGAGGGGTACAGGTTCAGGGCATATTTGTGTGGAGTTCTGCATTGGTACGTTCCCGTGAGACAGGGTGGTTATGTAGGTGTACATGTTCCGTGCATATTTGTGTGTTTTTCTGCATTGGTACGTTCCAGTGAGAAAGGGAGGTTATGGAGGGGTACAGTTTCAGGGCATATTTATGTGGATTTCTGCATTGGTACATTCCAGTGAGACAGGGAGGTTATGGAGGGGTACAGGTTCAGGGCATATTTCTGTGGAGTTCTGCATTGCAACATTCCAGTGAGACACGGAGGATATGGAGGGGTGCAGGTTCAGGGCATATTTGTGTGGAGTTCTGCATTGGTACGTTCCAGTGAGACAGGTAGGTTTTGGAGCGTACAGGTTCAGGGCATATTTTTGTGGAGTTCTGCATTGGTACGTTCCAGTGAGACAGGGAGGTTATCGAGGGGTACAGGTTCAGGGCATAGTTATGTGGATTTCTGCATTGGTACGTTCCCGTGAGACAGGGTGGTTATGGAGGGGTACAGGTTCACGGCATATTTTTGTGGTGTTCTGCAATGGTACGTTCCAGTGAGACAGGGAGTTTATGGAGGGGTACAGTTTCAGGGCATATTTCTGTGGAGTTCTGCATTGGAACATTCCAGTGAGACACGGAGGATATGGAGGGGTGCAGGTTCAGGGCATATTTGTGTGGAGTTCTGCATTGGTACGTTCCAGTGAGACAGGTAGGTTTTGGAGCGTACAGGTTCAGGGCATATTTTTGTGGAGTTCTGCATTGGTACGTTCCAGTGAGACAGGGAGGTTATGGAGGGGTACAGGTTCAGGGCATATTTTTGTGCAGTTCTGCATTGGTACGTTCCCCTGAGACAGGGAGTTTATGCAGGGGTATAGGTTCAGGGCATATTTTTGTGGAGTTTTGCAATGGTACGTTCCAGTGAGACAGGGAGTTTATGGAGGGGTACAGTTTCAGGGCATATTTGTGTGGAGTTCTGCATTAGTACGTTCCACTGAGACAGGGAGGTTATGTAGGTGTACATGTTCTGGGCATATTTGTGTGTTTTTCTGCATTGGTACGTTCCAGTGAGAAAGGGAGGTTATGGCGGGGTACAGTTTAAGGGCATATTTATGTGGAGTTCTGCATTGGTACGTTCCAGTGAGACACTGAGGTTGTGGAGGAGTACAGGTTCAGGGCATATTTATGTGGAGTTCCGCAGTGGAACATTCCAGTGAGACACGGAGGATATTGAGGGGTACAGTTTCAGGGCATATTTGTGTGGAGTTCTGCATTGGTACGTTCCAGTGAGACAGGTAGGTTTTGGAGCGTACAGGTTCAGGGCATATTTTTGTGGAGTTCTGCATTGGTACGTTCCAGTGAGACAGGGAGGTTATGGAGGGGTACAGGTTCAGGGCATATTTGTGTGGAGTTCTGCATTGGTACGTTCCAGTGAGACAGGGAGGTTATGTATGTGTACATGTTCCGTGCATATTTGTGTGTTTTTATCTGCATTGGTACGTTCCAGTGAGACAGGGAGGTTATGGAGGGGTACAGTTTCAGGGCATTTTTGTGTGGAGTTCTGCATTGGTACATTCCAGTGAGACAGGGAGGTTATGGAGGGGTGCAGGTTCAGGGCATATATGTGGAGTTCTGCATTGGAACATTCCAGTGAGACACTGAGGATATGGAGCTGTGCAGGTTCAGGGCATATTTGTGTGGAGTTCTGCATTGGTACGTTCCAGTGAGACACTGAGGTTATGGAGGGGTACAGGTTCAGGGCATATTTATGTGGAGTTCCGCAGTGGAACATTCCAGTGAGACACGGAGGATATTGAGGGGTACAGTTTCAGGGCATATTTGTGTGGAGTTCTGCATTGGTACGTTCCAGTGGGACAGGGTGGTTATGGAGGCGTACAGGTTCAGGGCATATTTGTGTGGAGTTCTGCATTGGTACATTCCAGTGAGACACGGAGGATATGGAGGGATACAGGTTCATGACATATTTGTGCGGAGTTCTTCATTGGTACGTTCCAGTGTGACAGGAAGATTTTGGAGCGTACAGGTTCAGAGCATATTTGTATGGAGTTCTGCATTGGTACATTCTACTGAGACACGGAGGATATGGAGGGATACAAGTTCATGGCATATTTGTGCGGAGTTCTTCATTGGTACGTTCCAGTGTGACAGGTAGGTTTTGGAGCGTACAGGTTCAGGGCATATTTGTATGGAGTTATGCATTGGTACATTCTACTGAGACAGGGAGGTTATGGAGGGTACATATTCAGGGCATATTTTTGTGGAGTTCCGTATTGGTACGTTCCAGTGAGACAGGGAGGTTATGGAGGGGTACAGTTTCAGGGCATATTTGTGTGGAGTTCTGCATTGGTACGTTCCAGTGAGACAGGGAGGTTATGGAGGGTTTACAGGTTCAGGGCATATTTGTGTGGAGTTCTGCATTGGTACATTCCATTGAGACACGGAGGATATGGAGGGATACAGGTTCAGGGCATATTTTTGTGGAGTTCTGCATTGGTACGTTCCAGTGAGACAGGGAGGTTATGGAGGGGTACAGGTTCCGTGCATATTTGTGTGGAGTTCTGCATTGGTACATTCCAGTGAGACATGGAGTTTATGCAGGGGTACAGGTTTAGGGCATATTTATGTGGAGTTCTGCATTGGAACATTCCAGTGAGACACGGAGGATATGGAATGGTACAGGTTCAGGGCATATTTGTGTGGAGTTCTGCATTGGTACGTTCCAGTGAGACAGGGTGTTTATGGAGGCGTACAGGTTCAGGGCATATTTGTGTGGAGTTCTGCATTGAAACATTCCAGTGAGACACGGAGGATATGGAGGGGTGCAGGTTCAGGGCATATTTGTGTGGAGTTCTGCATTGGTACGTTCCAGTGAGACACTGAGGTTATGGAGGGTACAGGTTCAGGGCATATTTATGTGGAGTTCCGCAGTGCAACATTCCAGTGAGACACGGAGGATATTGAGGAGTACAGTTTCAGGGCATATTTGTGTGGAGTTCTGCATTGGTACGTTCCAGTGAGACAGGGATGTTATGGAGGGGTACAGTTTCAGGGCATATTTGTGTGGAGTTCTGCATTGCAACATTCCAGTGAGACACGGAGGATATGGAGGGGTGCAGGTTCAGGGCATATTTGTGTGGAGTTCTGCATTGGTACGTTCCAGTGAGACAGGTAGGTTTTGGAGCGTACAGGTTCAGGGCATATTTTTGTGGAGTTCTGCATTGGTACGTTCCAGTGAGACAGGGAGGTTATGGAGGGGTACAGGTTCAGGGCATATTTATGTGGATTTCTGCACTGGTACGTTCCCGTGAGACAGGGTGGTTATGGAGGGGTACAGGTTCAGGGCATATTTTTGTGGAGTTCTGCAATGGTACGTACCAGTGAGCCAGGGAGTTTATGGAGGGGTACAGTTTCAGGGCATTTTTGTGTGGAGTTCTGCATTGGTACATTCCAGTGAGACAGGGAGGTTATGGAGGGGTACAGGTTCAGGGCATATTTCTGTGGAGTTCTGCATTGGAACATTCCAGTGAGACACGGAGGATATGGAGGGGTGCAGGTTCAGGGCATATTTGTGTGGAGTTCTGCATTGGTACGTTCCAGTGAGACAGGTAGGTTTTGGAGCGTACAGGTTCAGGGCATATTTTTGTGGAGTTCTGCATTGGTACGTTCCAGTGAGACAGGGAGGTTATGGAGGGGTACAGGTTCAGGGCATATTTTTGTGGAGTTCTGCATTGGTACGTTCCCGTGAGACAGGGAGTTTATGGAGGGGTACAGGTTCAGGGCATATTTTGTGGAGTTCTGCATTGGTACGTTCCAGTGAGACTGTGAGGTTATGTAGGTGTACATGTTCCGTGCATATTTGTGTGTTTTTCTGCATTGGTACGTTCCAGTGAGAAAGGGAGGTTATGGAGGGGTACAGTTTCAGGGCATATTTATGTGGATTTCTGCATTGGTACGTTCCCGTGAGACAGGGTGGTTATGGAGGGGTACAGGTTCAGGGCATATTTCTGTGGAGTTCTGCATTGGAACATTCCAGTGAGACACGGAGGATATGGAGGGGTGCAGGTTCAGGGCATATTTGTGTGGAGTTCTGCATCGGTACGTTCCAGTGAGACACTGAGGTTATGGAGGGTACAGGTTCAGGGCATATTTATGTGGAGTTCCGCAGTGGAACATTCCAGTGAGACACGGAGGATATTCAGGAGTACAGTTTCAGGGCATATTTGTGTGGAGTTCTGCATTGGTACGTTCCAGTGAGACAGGGATGTTATGGAGGGGTACAGTTTCAGGGCATATTTGTGTGGAGTTCTGCATTGGTACATTCCAGTGAGACACGGAGGATATGGGGGGATACAGGTTCATGGCATATTTGTGTGTAGTACTTCTTTGATCCGTTACAGTGAGACAGGTAGGTTTTGGAGCGTACATGTTCAGGACATATTTTTGTGGAGTTCTGCATTGGTACGTTCCAGTGAGACAGGGAGGTTATGGAGGGGTACAGGTTCAGGGCATATTTGTGTGGAGTTCTGCATTGGTACGTTCCCGTGAGACAGGGTGGTTATGTAGGTGTACATGTTCCGTGCATATTTGTGTGTTTTTCTGCATTGGTACGTTCCAGTGAGAAAGGGAGGTTATGGAGGGGTACAGTTTCAGGGCATATTTATGTGGATTTCTGCATTGGTACGTTCCCGTGAGACAGGGTGGTTATGGAGGGGTACAGGTTCAGGGCATATTTCTGTGGAGTTCTGCATTGGAACATTCCAGTGAGACACGGAGGATATGGAGGGGTGCAGGTTCAGGGCATATTTGTGTGGAGTTCTGCATTGGTACGTTCCAGTGAGACAGGTAGGTTTTGGAGCGTACAGGTTCAGGGCATATTTTTGTGGAGTTCTGCATTGGTACGTTCCAGTGAGACAGGGAGTTTATGGAGGGGTAAAGTTTCAGGGCATTTTTGTGTGGAGTTCTGCATTGGTACATTCCAGTGAGACAGGGAGGTTATGGAGGGGTACAGGTTCAGGGCATATTTCTGTGGAGTTCTGCATTGCAACATTCCAGTGAGACACGGAGGATATGGAGGGGTGCAGGTTCAGGGCATATTTGTGTGGAGTTCTGCATTGGTACGTTCCAGTGAGACAGGTAGGTTTTGGAGCGTACAGGTTCAGGGCATATTTTTGTGGAGTTCTGCATTGGTACGTTCCAGTGAGACAGGGAGGTTATGGAGGGGTACAGGTTCAGGGCATATTTATGTGGATTTCTGCATTGGTACGTTCCCGTGAGACAGGGTGGTTATGGAGGGGTACAGGTTCAGGGCATATTTTTGTGGAGTTCTGCAATGGTACGTACCAGTGAGCCAGGGAGTTTATGGAGGGGTACAGTTTCAGGGCATTTTTGTGTGGAGTTCTGCATTGGTACATTCCAGTGAGACAGGGAGGTTATGGAGGGGTACAGGTTCAGGGCATATTTCTGTGGAGTTCTGCATTGGAACATTCCAGTGAGACACGGAGGATATGGAGGGGTGCAGGTTCAGGGCATATTTGTGTGGAGTTCTGCATTGGTACGTTCCAGTGAGACAGGTAGGTTTTGGAGCGTACAGGTTCAGGGCATATTTTTGTGGAGTTCTGCATTGGTACGTTCCAGTGAGACAGGGAGGTTATGGAGGGGTACAGGTTCAGGGCATATTTTTGTGGAGTTCTGCATTGGTACGTTCCCGTGAGACAGGGAGTTTATGGAGGGGTACAGGTTCAGGGCATATTTTGTGGAGTTCTGCATTGGTACGTTCCAGTGAGACTGTGAGGTTATGTAGGTGTACATGTTCCGTGCATATTTGTGTGTTTTTCTGCATTGGTACGTTCCAGTGAGAAAGGGAGGTTATGGAGGGGTACAGTTTCAGGGCATATTTATGTGGATTTCTGCATTGGTACGTTCCCGTGAGACAGGGTGGTTATGGAGGGGTACAGGTTCAGGGCATATTTCTGTGGAGTTCTGCATTGGAACATTCCAGTGAGACACGGAGGATATGGAGGGGTGCAGGTTCAGGGCATATTTGTGTGGAGTTCTGCATTGGTACGTTCCAGTGAGACACTGAGGTTATGGAGGGTACAGGTTCAGGGCATATTTATGTGGAGTTCCGCAGTGGAACATTCCAGCGAGACACGGAGGATATTGAGGAGTACAGTTTCAGGGCATATTTGTGTGGAGTTCTGCAGTGGTACGTTCCAGTGAGACAGGGATGTTATGGAGGGGTACAGTTTCAGGGCATATTTGTGTGGAGTTCTGCATTGGTACATTCCAGTGAGACACGGAGGATATGGGGGGATACAGGTTCATGGCATATTTGTGTGTAGTACTTCATTGATACGTTACAGTGAGACAGGTAGGTTTTGGAGCGTACATGTTCAGGACATATTTTTGTGGAGTTCTGCATTGGTACGTTCCAGTGAGACAGGGAGGTTATGGAGGGGTACAGGTTCAGGGCATATTTGTGTGGAGTTCTGCATTGGTACGTTCCCGTGAGACAGGGTGGTTATGTAGGTGTACATGTTCCGTGCATATTTGTGTGTTTTTCTGCATTGGTACGTTCCAGTGAGAAAGGGAGGTTATGGAGGGGTACAGTTTCAGGGCATATTTATGTGGATTTCTGCATTGGTACGTTCCCGTGAGACAGGGTGGTTATGGAGGGGTACAGGTTCAGGGCATATTTCTGTGGAGTTCTGCATTGGAACATTCCAGTGAGACACGGAGGATATGGAGGGGTGCAGGTTCAGGGCATATTTGTGTGGAGTTCTGCATTGGTACGTTCCAGTGAGACAGGTAGGTTTTGGAGCGTACAGGTTCAGGGCATATTTTTGTGGAGTTCTGCATTGGTACGTTCCAGTGAGACAGGGAGTTTATGGAGGGGTACAGTTTCAGGGCATTTTTGTGTGGAGTTCTGCATTGGTACATTCCAGTGAGACAGGGAGGTTATGGAGGGGTACAGGTTCAGGGCATATTTCTGTGGAGTTCTGCATTGCAACATTCCAGTGAGACACGGAGCATATGGAGGGGTGCAGGTTCAGGGCATATTTGTGTGGAGTTCTGCATTGGTACGTTCCAGTGAGACAGGTAGGTTTTGGAGCGTACAGGTTCAGGGCATATTTTTGTGGAGTTCTGCATTGGTACGTTCCAGTGAGACAGGGAGGTTATGGAGGGTTACAGGTTCAGGGCATATTTATGTGGATTTCTGCATTGGTACGTTCCCGTGAGACAGGGTGGTTATGGAGGGGTACAGGTTCAGGGCATATTTTTGTGGAGTTCTGCAATGGTACGTACCAGTGAGCCAGGGAGTTTATGGAGGGGTACAGTTTCAGGGCATTTTTGTGTGGAGTTCTGCATTGGTACATTCCAGTGAGACAGGGAGGTTATGGAGGGGTACAGGTTCAGGGCATATTTCTGTGGAGTTCTGCATTGGAACATTCCAGTAAGACACGGAGGATATGGAGGGGTGCAGGTTCAGGGCATATTTGTGTGGAGTTCTGCATTGGTACGTTCCAGTGAGACACTGAGGTTATGGAGGGTACAGGTTCAGGGCATATTTATGTGGAGTTCCGCAGTGGAACATTCCAGTGAGACACGGAGGATATTGAGGAGTACAGTTTCAGGGCATATTTGTGTGGAGTTCTGCATTGGTACGTTCCAGTGAGACAGGGATGTTATGGAGGGGTACAGTTTCAGGGCATATTTGTGTGGAGTTCTGCATTGGTAGATTCCAGTGAGACACGGAGGATATGGGGGGATACAGGTTCATGGCATATTTGTGTGTAGTACTTCATTGATACGTTACAGTGAGACAGGTAGGTTTTGGAGCGTACATGTTCAGGACATATTTTTGTGGAGTTCTGCATTGGTACGTTCCAGTGAGACAGGGAGGTTATGGAGGGGTACAGGTTCAGGGCATATTTGTGTGGAGTTCTGCATTGGTACGTTCCCGTGAGACAGGGTGGTTATGTAGGTGTACATGTTCCGTGCATATTTGTGTGTTTTTCTGCATTGGTACGTTCCAGTGAGAAAGGCAGGTTATGGAGGGGTACAGTTTCAGGGCATATTTATGTGGATTTCTGCATTGGTACGTTCCCGTGAGACAGGGTGGTTATGGAGGGGTACAGGTTCAGGGCATATTTCTGTGGAGTTCTGCATTGGAACATTCCAGTGAGACACGGAGGATATGGAGGGGTGCAGGTTCAGGGCATATTTGTGTGGAGTTCTGCATCGGTACGTTCCAGTGAGACACTGAGGTTATGGAGTGTACAGGTTTAGGGCATATTTATGTGGAGTTCCGCAGTGGAACATTCCAGTGAGACACGGAGGATATTCAGGAGTACAGTTTCAGGGCATATTTGTGTGGAGTTCTGCATTGGTACGTTCCAGTGAGACAGGGATGTTATGGAGGGGTACAGTTTCAGGGCATATTTGTGTGGAGTTCTGCATTGGTACATTCCAGTGAGACACGGAGGATATTCAGGAGTACAGTTTCAGGGCATATTTGTGTGGAGTTCTGCATTGGTACATTCCAGTGAGACACGGAGGATATGGGGGGATACAGGTTCAGGGCATATTTTGTGGAGTTCTGCATTGGTACGTTCCAGTGAGACTGTGAGGTTATGTAGGTGTACATGTTCCGTGCATATTTGTGTGTTTTTCTGCATTGGTACGTTCCAGTGAGAAAGGGAGGTTATGGAGGGGTACAGTTTCAGGGCATATTTATGTGGATTTCTGCATTGGTACGTTCCCGTGAGACAGGGTGGTTATGGAGGGGTACAGGTTCAGGGCATATTTCTGTGGAGTTCTGCATTGGAACATTCCAGTGAGACACGGAGGATATGGAGGGGTGCAGGTTCAGGGCATATTTGTGTGGAGTTCTGCATTGGTACGTTCCAGTGAGACAGGGAGGTTATGGAGGGTACAGGTTCAGGGCATATTTATGTGGAGTTCCGCAGTGGAACATTCCAGTGAGACACGGAGGATATTCAGGAGTACAGTTTCAGGGCATATTTGTGTGGAGTTCTGCATTGGTACATTCCAGTGAGACACGGAGGATATGGGGGGATACAGGTACATGGCATATTTGTGTGTAGTACTTCATTGATACGTTACAGTGAGACAGGTAGGTTTTGGAGCGTACATGTTCAGGACATATTTTTGTGGAGTTCTGCATTGGTACGTTCCAGTGAGACAGGGAGGTTATGGAGGGGTACAGGTTCAGGGCATATTTGTGTGGAGTTCTGCATTGGTACGTTCCCGTGAGACAGGGTGGTTATGTAGGTGTACATGTTCCGTGCATATTTGTGTGTTTTTCTGCATTGGTACGTTCCAGTGAGAAAGGGAGGTTATGGAGGGGTACAGTTTCAGGGCATATTTCTGTGGATTTCTGCATTGGTACGTTCCCGTGAGACAGGGTGGATATGGAGGGGTGCAGGTTCAGGGCATATTTGTGTGGAGTTCTGCATTGGTTCGTTCCAGTGAGACAGGTAGGTTTTGGAGCGTACAGGTTCAGGGCATATTTCTGTGGAGTTCTGCATTGGAACATTCCAGTGAGACACGGAGGATATGGAGGGGTGCAGGTTCAGGGCATATTTGTGTGGAGTTCTGCATCGGTACGTTCCAGTGAGACACTGAGGTTATGGAGGGTACAGGTTCAGGGCATATTTATGTGGAGTTCCGCAGTGGAACATTCCAGTGAGACACGGAGGATATTCAGGAGTACAGTTTCAGGGCATATTTGTGTGGAGTTCTGCATTGGTACATTCCAGTGAGACACGGAGGATATGGGGGGATACAGGTTCATGGCATATTTGTGTTTAGTACTTCATTGATACGTTACAGTGAGACAGGTAGGTTTTGGAGGGGTACAGGTTCAGGGCATATTTGTGTGGAGTTCTGCATTGGTACGTTCCCGTGAGACAGGGTGGTTATGTAGGTGTACATGTTCCGTGCATATTTGTGTGTTTTTCTGCATTGGTACGTTCCACTGAGAAAGGGAGGTTATGGAGGGGTACAGTTTCAGGGCATATTTATGTGGATTTCTGTATTGGTACGTTCCCGTGAGACAGGGTGGTTATGGAGGGGTACAGGTTCAGGGCATATTTCTGTGGAGTTCTGCATTGGAACATTCCAGTGAGACACGGAGGATATGGAGGGGTGCAGGTTCAGGGCATATTTGTGTGGAGTTCTGCATTGGTACGTTCCAGTGAGACAGGTAGGTTTTGGAGCGTACAGGATCAGGGCATATTTTTGTGGAGTTCTGCATTGGTACGTTCCAGTGAGACAGGGAGTTTATGGAGGGGTACAGTTTCAGGGCATTTTTGTGTGGAGTTCTGCATTGGTACATTCCAGTGAGACAGGGAGGTTATGGAGGGGTACAGGTTCAGGGCATATTTCTGTGGAGTTCTGCATTGGAACATTCCAGTGAGACACGGAGGATATGGAGGGGTACAGGTTCAGGGCATATTTATGTGGAGTTCCGCAGTGGAACATTCCAGTGAGACACGGAGGATATTCAGGAGTACAGTTTCATGGCATATTTGTGTGGAGTTCTGCATTGGTACATTCCAGTGAGACACGGAGGATATGGAGGGGTGCAGGTTCAGGGCATATTTGTGTGGAGTTCTGCATCGGTACGTTCCAGTGAGACACTGAGGTTATGGAGGGTACAGGTTCAGGGCATATTTATGTGGAGTTCCGCAGTGGAACATTCCAGTGAGACACGGAGGATATTCAGGAGTACAGTTTCAGGGCATATTTGTGTGGAGTTCTGCATTGGTACATTCCAGTGAGACACGGAGGATATGGGGGGATACAGGTTCAGGGCATATTTTGTAGAGTTCTGCATTGGTACGTTCCAGTGAGACTGTGAGGTTATGTAGGTGTACATGTTCCGTGCATATTTGTGTGTTTTTCTGCATTGGTACGTTCCAGTGAGAACGGGAGGTTATGGAGGGGTACAGTTTCAGGGCATATTTGTGTGGAGTTCTGCATTGGTACGTTCCAGTGAGACAGGGAGGTTATGGAGGGGTACAGGTTCAGGGCATATTTGTGTGGAGTTCTGCATTGGTACGTTCCCGTGAGACAGGGTGGTTATGTAGGTGTACATGTTCCGTGCATATTTGTGTGTTTTTCTGCATTGGTACGTTCCAGTGAGAAAGGGAGGTTATGGAGGGGTACAGTTTCAGGGCATATTTCTGTGGATTTCTGCATTGGTACGTTCCCGTGAGACAGGGTGGATATGGAGGGGTGCAGGTTCAGGGCATATTTGTGTGGAGTTCTGCATTGGTACGTTCCAGTGAGACAGGTAGGTTTTGGAGCGTACAGGTTCAGGGCATATTTTTGTGGAGTTCTGCATTGGTACGTTCCAGTGAGACAGGGAGGTTATGGAGGGGTACAGGTTCAGGGCATATTTTTGTGGAGTTCTGCATTGGTACGTTCCCGTGAGACAGGGAGTTTATGGAGGGGTACAGGTTCAGGGCATATTTTGTGGAGTTCTGCATTGGTACGTTCCAGTGAGACTGTGAGGTTATGTAGGTGTACATGTTCCGTGCATATTTGTGTGTATTTCTGCATTGGTACGTTCCAGTGAGAAAGGGAGGTTATGGAGGGGTACAGTTTCAGGGCATATTTATGTGGATTTCTGCATTGGTACGTTCCCGTGAGACAGGGTGGTTATGGAGGGGTACAGGTTCAGGGCATATTTCTGTGGAGTTCTGCATTGGAACATTCCAGTGAGACACGGAGGATATGGAGGGGTGCAGGTTCAGGGCATATTTGTGTGGAGTTCTGCATCGGTACGTTCCAGTGAGACACTGAGGTTATGGAGGGTACAGGTTCAGGGCATATTTATGTGGAGTTCCGCAGTGGAACATTCCAGTGAGACACGGAGGATATTCAGGAGTACAGTTTCAGGGCATATTTGTGTGGAGTTCTGCATTGGTACATTCCAGTGAGACACGGAGGATATGGGGGGATACAGGTTCATGGCATATTTGTGTGTAGTACTTCATTGATACGTTACAGTGAGACAGGTAGGTTTTGGAGCGTACATGTTCAGGACATATTTTTGTGGAGTTCTGCATTGGTACGTTCCAGTGAGACAGGGAGGTTATGGAGGGGTACAGGTTCAGGGCATATTTGTGTGGAGTTCTGCATTGGTACGTTCCCGTGAGACAGGGTGGTTATGTAGGTGTACATGTTCCGTGCATATTTGTGTGTTTTTCTGCATTGGTACGTTCCAGTGAGAAAGGGAGGTTATGGAGGGGTACAGTTTCAGGGCATATTTATGTGGATTTCTGCATTGGTACGTTCCCGTGAGACAGGGTGGTTATGGAGGGGTACAGGTTCAGGGCATATTTCTGTGGAGTTCTGCATTGGAACATTCCAGTGAGACACGGAGGATATGGAGGGGTGCAGGTTCAGGGCATATTTGTGTGGAGTTCTGCATTGGTACGTTCCAGTGAGACAGGTAGGTTTTGGAGCGTACAGGTTCAGGGCATATTTTTGTGGAGTTCTGCATTGGTACGTTCCAGTGAGACAGGGAGTTTATGGAGGGGTACAGTTTCAGGGCATTTTTGTGTGGAGTTCTGCATTGGTACGTTCCCGTGAGACAGGGAGTTTATGGAGGGGTACAGGTTCAGGGCATATTTTGTGGAGTTCTGCATTGGTACGTTCCAGTGAGACTGTGAGGTTATGTAGGTTTACATGTTCCGTGCATATTTGTGTGTTTTTCTGCATTGGTACGTTCCAGTGAGAAAGGGAGGTTATGGAGGGGTACAGTTTCAGGGCATATTTATGTGGATTTCTGCATTGGTACGTTCCCGTGAGACAGGGTGGTTATGGAGGGGTACAGGTTCAGGGCATATTTCTGTGGAGTTCTGCATTGGAACATTCCAGTGAGACACGGAGGATATGGAGGGGTGCAGGTTCAGGGCATATTTGTGTGGAGTTCTGCATTGGTACGTTCCAGTGAGACACTGAGGTTATGGAGGGTACAGGTTCAGGGCATATTTATGTGGAGTTCCGCAGTGGAACATTCCAGTGAGACACGGAGGATATTGAGGAGTACAGTTTCAGGGCATATTTGTGTGGAGTTCTGCATTGGTACGTTCCAGTGAGACAGGGATGTTATGGAGGGGTACAGTTTCAGGGCATATTTGTGTGGAGTTCTGCATTGGTACATTCCAGTGAGACACGGAGGATATGGGGGGATACAGGTTCATGGCATATTTGTGTGTAGTACTTCATTGATACGTTACAGTGAGACAGGTAGGTTATGGAGGGGTACAGTTTCAGGGCATATTTATGTGGATTTCTGCATTGGTACGTTCCAGTGAGACAGGGAGGTTATGGAGGGGTACAGGTTCAGGGCATTTTTGTGTGGAGTTCTGCATTGGTACATTCCAGTGAGACAGGGAGGTTATGGAGGGGTACAGGTTCAGGGCATATTTCTGTGGAGTTCTGCATTGGAACATTCCAGTAAGACACGGAGGATATGGAGGGGTGCAGGTTCAGGGCATATTTGTGTGGAGTTCTGCATTGGTACGTTCCAGTGAGACAGGTAGGTTTTGGAGCGTACAGGTTCAGGGCATATTTTTGTGGAGTTCTGCATTGGTACGTTCCAGTGAGACAGGGAGGTTATGGAGGGGTACAGGTTCAGGGCATATTTTTGTGGAGTTCTGCATTGGTACGTTCCCGTGAGACAGGGAGTTTATGGAGGGGTACAGGTTCAGGGCATATTTTGTGTAGTTCTGCATTGGTACGTTCCAGTGCGACTGTGAGGTTATGTAGGTGTACATGTTCCGTGCATATTTGTGTGTTTTTCTGCATTGGTACGTTCCAGTGAGAAAGGGAGGTTATGGAGGGGTACAGTTTCAGGGCATATTTATGTGGATTTCTGCATTGGTACGTTCCCGTGAGACAGGGTGGTTATGGAGGGGTACAGGTTCAGGGCATATTTCTGTGGAGTTCTGCATTGGAACATTCCAGTGAGACACGGAGGATATGGAGGGGTGCAGGTTCAGGCCATATTTGTGTGGAGTTCTGCATTGGTACGTTCCAGTGAGACACTGAGGTTATGGAGGGTACAGGTTCAGGGCATATTTATGTGGAGTTCCGCAGTGGAACATTCCAGTGAGACACGGAGGATATTCAGGAGTACAGTTTCAGGGCATATTTGTGTGGAGTTCTGCATTCGTACGTTCCAGTGAGACAGGGATGTTATGGAGGGGTACAGTTTCAGGGCATATTTGTGTGGAGTTCTGCATTGGTACATTCCAGTGAGACACGGAGGATATGGAGGGATACAGGTTCATGGCATATTTGTGTGTAGTACTTCATTGATACGTTACAGTGAGACAGGTAGGTTTTGGAGCGTACATGTTCAGGACATATTTTTGTGGAGTTCTGCATTGGTACGTTCCAGTGAGACAGGGAGGTTATGGAGGGGTACAGGTTCAGGGCATATTTGTGTGGAGTTCTGCATTGGTACGTTCCCGTGAGACAGGGTGGTTATGTAGGTGTACATGTTCCGTGCATATTTGTGTGTTTTTCTGCATTGGTACGTTCCAGTGAGAAAGGGAGGTTATGGAGGGGTACAGTTTCAGGGCATATTTAAGTGGATTTCTGCATTGGTACGTTCCCGTGAGACAGGGTGGTTATGGAGGGGTACAGGTTCAGGGCATATTTCTGTGGAGTTCTGCATTAGAACATTCCAGTGAGACACGGAGGATATGGAGGGGTGCAGGTTCAGGGCATATTTGTGTGGAGTTCTGCATTGGTACGTTCCAGTGAGACAGGTAGGTTTTGGAGCGTACAGGTTCAGGGCATATTTTTGTGGAGTTCTGCATTGGTACGTTCCAGTGAGACAGGGAGTTTATGGAGGGGTACAGTTTCAGGGCATTTTTGTGTGGAGTTCTGCATTGGTACATTCCAGTGAGACAGGGAGGTTATGGAGGGGTACAGGTTCAGGGCATATTTCTGTGGAGTTCTGCATTGCAACATTCCAGTGAGACACGGAGGATATGGAGGGGTGCAGGTTCAGGGCATATTTGTGTGGAGTTCTGCATTGGTACGTTCCAGTGAGACAGGTAGGTTTTGGAGCGTACAGGTTCAGGGCATATTTTTGTGGAGTTCTGCATTGGTACGTTCCAGTGAGACAGGGAGTTTATGGAGGGGTACAGGTTCAGGGCATATTTATGTGGATTTCTGCATTGGTACGTTCCCGTGAGACAGGGTGGTTATGGAGGGGTACAGGTTCAGGGCATATTTTTGTGGAGTTCTGCAATGGTACGTTCCAGTGAGACAGGGAGTTTATGGAGGGGTACAGTTTCAGGGCATTTTTGTGTGGAGTTCTGCATTGGTACATTCCAGTGAGACAATGAGGTTATGGAGGGTACAGGTTCAGGGCATATTTATGTGGAGTTCCGCAGTGGAACATTCCAGTGAGACACGGAGGATATTCAGGAGTACAGTTTCAGGGCATATTTGTGTGGAGTTCTGCATTGGTACGTTCCAGTGAGACAGGGATGTTATGGAGGGGTACAGTTTCAGGGCATATTTGTGTGGAGTTCTGCATTGGTACATTCCAGTGAGACACGGAGGATATGGGGGGATACAGGTTCATGGCATATTTGTGTGTAGTACTTCATTGATACGTTACAGAGAGACATGTAGGTTTTGGAGCGTACATGTTCAGGACATATTTTTGTGGAGTTCTGCATTGGTACGTTCCAGTGAGACAGGGAGGTTATGGAGGGGTACAGGTTCAGGGCATATTTGTGTGGAGTTCTGCATTGGTACGTTCCCGTGAGACAGGGTGGTTATGTAGGTGTACATGTTCCGTGCATATTTGTGTGTTTTTCTGCATTGGTACGTTCCAGTGAGAAAGGGAGGTTATGGAGGGGTACAGTTTCAGGGCATATTTATGTGGATTTCTGCATTGGTACGTTCCTGTGAGACAGGGTGGTTATGGATGGGTACAGGTTCAGGGCATATTTCTGTGGAGTTCTGCATTGGAACATTCCAGTGTGACACGGAGGATATGGAGGGGTGCAGGTTCAGGGCATATTTGTGTGGAGTTCTGCATTGGTACCTTCCAGTGAGACAGGGAGTTTATGGAGGGGTACAGTTTCAGGGCATTTTTGTGTGGAGTTCTGCATTGGTACATTCCAGTGAGACAGGGAGGTTATGGAGGGGTACAGGTTCAGGGCATATTTCTGTGGAGTTCTGCATTGCAACATTCCAGTGAGACACGGAGGATATGGAGGGGTGCAGGTTCAGGGCATATTTGTGTGGAGTTCTGCATTGGTACGTTCCAGTGAGACAGGTAGGTTTTGGAGCGTACAGGTTCAGGGCATATTTTTGTGGAGTTCTGCATTGGTACGTTCCAGTGAGACAGGGAGGTTATGGAGGGGTACAGGTTCAGGGCATATTTATGTGGATTTCTGCATTGGTACGTTCCCGTGAGACAGGGTGGTTATGGAGGGGTACAGGTTCAGGGCATATTTTTGTGGAGTTCTGCAATGGTACGTACCAGTGAGCCAGGGAGTTTATGGAGGGGTACAGTTTCAGGGCATTTTTGTGTGGAGTTCTGCATTGGTACATTCCAGTGAGACAGGGAGGTTATGGAGGGGTACAGGTTCAGGGCATATTTCTGTGGAGTTCTGCATTGGAACATTCCAGTGAGACACGGAGGATATGGAGGGGTGCAGGTTCAGGGCATATTTGTGTGGAGTTCTGCATTGGTACGTTCCAGTGAGACAGGTAGGTTTTGGAGCGTACAGGTTCAGGGCATATTTTTGTGGAGTTCTGCATTGGTACGTTCCAGTGAGACAGGGAGATTATGGAGGGGTACAGGTTCAGGGCATATTTTTGTGGAGTTCTGCATTGGTACGTTCCCGTGAGACAGGGAGTTTATGGAGGGGTACAGGTTCAGGGCATATTTTGTGGAGTTCTGCATTGGTACGTTCCAGTGAGACTGTGAGGTTATGTAGGTGTACATGTTCCGTGCATATTTGTGTGTTTTTCTGCATTGGTACGTTCCAGTGAGAAAGGGAGGTTATGGAGGGGTACTGTTTCAGGGCATATTTATGTGGATTTCTGCATTGGTACGTTCCCGTGAGACAGGGTGGTTATGGAGGGGTACAGGTTCAGGGCATATTTCTGTGGAGTTCTGCATTGGAACATTCCAGTGAGACACGGAGGATATGGAGGGGTGCAGGTTCAGGGCATATTTGTGTGGAGTTCTGCATTGGTACGTTCCAGTGAGACACTGAGGTTATGGAGGGTATAGGTTCAGGGCATATTTATGTGGAGTTCCGCAGTGGAACATTCCAGTGAGACACGGAGGATATTGAGGAGTACAGTTTCAGGGCATATTTGTGTGGAGTTCTGCATTGGTACGTTCCAGTGAGACAGGGATGTTATGGAGGGGTACAGTTTCAGGGCATATTTGTGTGGAGTTCTGCATTGGTACATTCCAGTGAGACACGGAGGATATGGGGGGATACAGGTTCATGGCATATTTGTGTGTAGTACTTCATTGATACGTTACAGTGAGACAGGTAGGTTTTGGAGCGTACATGTTCAGGACATATTTTTGTGGAGTTCTGCATTGGTACGTTCCAGTGAGACAGGGAGGTTATGGAGGGGTACAGGTTCAGGGCATATTTGTGTGGAGTTCTGCATTGGTACGTTCCCGTGAGACAGGGTGGTTATGTAGGTGTACATGTTCCGTGCATATTTGTGTGTTTTTCTGCATTGGTACGTTCCAGTGAGAAAGGGAGGTTATGGAGGGGTACAGTTTCAGGGCATATTTATGTGGATTTCTGCATTGGTACGTTCCCGTGAGACAGGGTGGATATGGAGGGGTACAGGTTCAGGGCATATTTCTGTGGAGTTCTGCATTGGAACATTCCAGTGAGACACGGAGGATATGGAGGGGTGCAGGTTCAGGGCATATTTGTGTGGAGTTCTGCATTGGTACGTTCCAGTGAGACAGGTAGGTCTTTGGAGCGTACAGGTTCAGGGCATATTTTTGTGGAGTTCTGCATTGGTACGTTCCAGTGAGACAGGGAGTTTATGGAGGGGTACAGTTTCAGGGCATTTTTGTGTGGAGTTCTACATTGGTACATTCCAGTGAGACAGGGAGGTTATGGAGGGGTACAGGTTCAGGGCATATTTCTGTGGAGTTCTGCATTGCAACATTCCAGTGAGACACGGAGGATATGGAGGGGTGCAGGTTCAGGGCATATTTGTGTGGAGTTCTGCATTGGTACGTTCCAGTGAGACAGGTAGGTTTTGGAGCGTACAGGTTCAGGGCATATTTTTGTGGAGTTCTGCATTGGTACGTTCCAGTGAGACAGGGAGGTTATGGAGGGGTACAGGTTCAGGGCATATTTGTGTGGAGTTCTGCATTGGTACGTTCCCGTGAGACAGGGTGGTTATGTAGGTGTACATGTTCCGTGCATATTTGTGTGTTTTTCTGCATTGGTACGTTCCAGTGAGAAAGGGAGGTTATGGAGGGGTACAGTTTCAGGGCATATTTATGTGGATTTCTGCATTGGTACGTTCCCGTGAGACAGGGTGGTTATGGATGGGTACAGGTTCAGGGCATATTTCTGTGGAGTTCTGCATTGGAACATTCCAGTGTGACACGGAGGATATGGAGGGGTGCAGGTTCAGGGCATATTTGTGTGGAGTTCTGCATTGGTACCTTCCAGTGAGACAGGGAGTTTATGGAGGGGTACAGTTTCAGGGCATTTTTGTGTGGAGTTCTGCATTGGTACATTCCAGTGAGACAGGGAGGTTATGGAGGGGTACAGGTTCAGGGCATATTTCTGTGGAGTTCTGCATTGCAACATTCCAGTGAGACACGGAGGATATGGAGGGGTGCAGGTTCAGGGCATATTTGTGTGGAGTTGGGCATTGGTACGTTCCAGTGAGACAGGTAGGTTTTGGAGCGTACAGGTTCAGGGCATATTTTTGTGGAGTTCTGCATTGGTACGTTCCAGTGAGACAGGGAGGTTATGGAGGGGTACAGGTTCAGGGCATATTTATGTGGATTTCTGCATTGGTACGTTCCCGTGAGACAGGGTGGTTATGGAGGGGTACAGGTTCAGGGCATATTTTTGTGGAGTTCTGCAATGGTACGTACCAGTGAGCCAGGGAGTTTATGGAGGGGTACAGTTTCAGGGCATTTTTGTGTGGAGTTCTGCATTGGTACATTCCAGTGAGACAGGGAGGTTATGGAGGGGTACAGGTTCAGGGCATATTTCTGTGGAGTTCTGCATTGGAACATTCCAGTGAGACACGGAGGATATGGAGGGGTGCAGGTTCAGGGCATATTTGTGTGGAGTTCTGCATTGGTACGTTCCAGTGAGACAGGTAGGTTTTGGAGCGTACAGGTTCAGGGCATATTTTTGTGGAGTTCTGCATTGGTACGTTCCAGTGAGACAGGGAGGTTATGGAGGGGTACAGGTTCAGGGCATATTTTTGTGGAGTTCTGCATTGGTACGTTCCCGTGAGACAGGGAGTTTATGGAGGGGTACAGGTTCAGGGCATATTTTGTGGAGTTCTGCATTGGTACGTTCCAGTGAGACTGTGAGGTTATGTAGGTGTACATGTTCCGTGCATATTTGTGTGTTTTTCTGCATTGGTACTTTCCAGTGAGAAAGGGAGGTTATGGAGGGGTACTGTTTCAGGGCATATTTATGTGGATTTCTGCATTGGTACGTTCCCGTGAGACAGGGTGGTTATGGAGGGGTACAGGTTCAGGGCATATTTCTGTGGAGTTCTGCATTGGAACATTCCAGTGAGACACGGAGGATATGGAGGGGTGCAGGTTCAGGGCATATTTGTGTGGAGTTCTGCATTGGTACGTTCCAGTGAGACACTGAGGTTATGGAGGGTATAGGTTCAGGGCATATTCATGTGGAGTTCCGCAGTGGAACATTCCAGTGAGACACGGAGGATATTGAGGAGTACAGTTTCAGGGCATATTTGTGTGGAGTTCTGCATTGGTACGTTCCAGTGAGACAGGGATGTTATGGAGGGGTACAGTTTCAGGGCATATTTGTGTGGAGTTCTGCATTGGTACATTCCAGTGAGACACGGAGGATATGGGGGGATACAGGTTCATGGCATATTTGTGTGTAGTACTTCATTGATACGTTACAGTGAGACAGGTAGGTTTTGGAGCGTACATGTTCAGGACATATTTTTGTGGAGTTCTGCATTGGTACGTTCCAGTGAGACAGGGAGGTTATGGAGGGGTACATGTTCCGTGCATATTTGTGTGTTTTTCTGCATTGGTACGTTCCAGTGAGAAAGGGAGGTTATGGAGGGGTACAGTTTCAGGGCATATTTATGTGGATTTCTGCATTGGTACGTTCCAGTGAGAAAGGGAGGTTATGGAGGGGTACAGTTTCAGGGCATATTTATGTGGATTTCTGCATTGGTACGTTCCCGTGAGACAGGGTGGTTATGGAGGGGTACAGGTTCAGGTCATATTTCTGTGGAGTTCTGCATTGGAACATTCCAGTGAGACACGGAGGATATGGAGGGGTGCAGGTTCAGGGCATATTTGTGTGGAGTTCTGCATTGGTACGTTCCAGTGAGACAGGTAGGTCTTTGGAGCGTACAGGTTCAGGGCATATTTTTGTGGAGTTCTGCATTGGTACGTTCCAGTGAGACAGGGAGTTTATGGAGGGGTACAGTTTCAGGGCATTTTTGTGTGGAGTTCTACATTGGTACATTCCAGTGAGACAGGGAGGTTATGGAGTGGTACAGGTTCAGGGCATATTTCTGTGGAGTTCTGCATTGCAACATTCCAGTGAGACACGGAGGATATGGAGGGGTGCAGGTTCAGGGCATATTTGTGTGGAGTTCTGCATTGGTACGTTCCAGTGAGACAGGTAGGTTTTGGAGCGTACAGGTTCAGGGCATATTTTTGTGGAGTTCTGCATTGGTACGTTCCAGTGAGACAGGGAGGTTATGGAGGGGTACAGGTTCAGGGCATATTTATGTGGATTTCTGCATTGGTACGTTCCCGTGAGACAGGTTGGTAATGGAGGGGTACAGGTTCAGGGCATATTTTTGTGGAGTTCTGCAATGGTACGTACCAGTGAGCCAAGGAGTTTATGGAGGGGTACAGTTTCAGGGCATTTTTGTGTGGAGTTCTGCATTGGTACATTCCAGTGAGACAGGGAGGTTATGGAGGGGTACAGGTTCAGGGCATATTTCTGTGGAGTTCTGCATTGGAACATTCCAGTAAGACTGGGAGGATATGGAGGGGTGCAGGTTCAGGGCATATTTGTGTGGAGTTCTGCATTGGTACGTTCCAGTGAGACAGGTAGGTTTTGGAGCGTACAGGTTCAGGGCATATTTTTGTGGAGTTCTGCATTGGTACGTTCCAGTGAGACAGGGAGGTTATGGAGGGGTACAGGTTCAGGGCATATTTTTGTGGAGTTCTGCATTGGTACGTTCCCGTGAGACAGGGAGTTTATGGAGGGGTACAGGTTCAGGGCATATTTTGTGTAGTTCTGCATTGGTACGTTCCAGTGAGACTGTGAGGTTATGTAGGTGTACATGTTCCGTGCATATTTGTGTGTTTTTCTGCATTGGTACGTTCCAGTGAGAAAGGGAGGTTATGGAGGGGTACAGTTTCAGGGCATATTTATGTGGATTTCTGCATTGGTACGTTCCCGTGAGACAGGGTGGTTATGGAGGGGTACAGGTTCAGGGCATATTTCTGTGGAGTTCTGCATTGGAACATTCCAGTGAGACACGGAGGATATGGAGGGGTGCAGGTTCAGGGCATATTTGTGTGGAGTTCTGCATTGGTACGTTCCAGTGAGACACTGAGGTTATGGAGGGTACAGGTTCAGGGCATATTTATGTGGAGTTCCGCAGTGGAACATCCCAGTGAGACACGGAGGATATTCAGGAGTACAGTTTCAGGGCATATTTGTGTGGAGTTCTGCATTCGTACGTTCCAGTGAGACAGGGATGTTATGGAGGGGCACAGTTTCAGGGCATATTTGTGTGGAGTTCTGCATTGGTACATTCCAGTGAGACACGGAGGATATGGAGGGATACAGGTTCATGGCATATTTGTCTGTAGTACTTCATTGATACGTTACAGTGAGACAGGTAGGTTTTGGAGCGTACATGTTCAGGACATATTTTTGTGGAGTTCTGCATTGGTACGTTCCAGTGAGACAGGGAGGTTATGGAGGGGTACAGGTTCAGGGCATATTTGTGTGGAGTTCTGCATTGGTACGTTCCCGTGAGACAGGGTGGTTATGTAGGTGTACATGTTCCGTGCATATTTGTGTGTTTTTCTGCATTGGTACGTTCCAGTGAGAAAGGGAGGTTATGGAGGGGTACAGTTTCAGGGCATATTTAAGTGGATTTCTGCATTGGTACGTTCCCGTGAGACAGGGTGGTTATGGAGGGGTACAGGTTCAGGGCATATTTCTGTGGAGTTCTGCATTAGAACATTCCAGTGAGACACGGAGGATATGGAGGGGTGCAGGTTCAGGGCATATTTGTGTGGAGTTCTGCATTGGTACGTTCCAGTGAGACAGGTAGGTTTTGGAGCGTACAGGTTCAGGGCATATTTTTGTGGAGTTCTGCATTGGTACGTTCCAGTGAGACAGGGAGTTTATGGAGGGGTACAGTTTCAGGGCATTTTTGTGTGGAGTTCTGCATTGGTACATTCCAGTGAGACAGGGAGGTTATGGAGGGGTACAGGTTCAGGGCATATTTCTGTGGAGTTCTGCATTGCAACATTCCAGTGAGACACGGAGGATATGGAGGGGTGCAGGTTCAGGGCATATTTGTGTGGAGTTCTGCATTGGTACGTTCCAGTGAGACAGGTAGGTTTTGGAGCGTACAGGTTCAGGGCATATTTTTGTGGAGTTCTGCATTGGTACGTTCCAGTGAGACAGGGAGTTTATGGAGGGGTACAGGTTCAGGGCATATTTATGTGGATTTCTGCATTGGTAGGTTCCCGTGAGACAGGGTGGTTATGGAGGGGTACAGGTTCAGGGCATATTTTTGTGGAGTTCTGCAATGGTACGTTCCAGTGAGACAGGGAGTTTATGGAGGGGTACAGTTTCAGGGCATTTTTGTGTGGAGTTCTGCATTGGTACATTCCAGTGAGACAGGGAGGTTATGGAGGGGTACAGGTTCAGGGCATATTTCTGTGGAGTTCTGCATTGGAACATTCCAGTGAGACACGGAGGATATGGAGGAGTGCAGGTTCAGGGCATATTTGTGTGGAGTTCTGCATTGGTACGTTCCAGTGAGACAGGTAGGTTTTGGAGCGTACAGGTTCAGGGCATATTTTTTGTGGAGTTCTGCATTGGTACGTTCCAGTGAGACAGGGAGTTTATGGAGGGGTACAGGTTCAGGGCATATTTTTGTGGAGTTCTGCATTGGTACGTTCCAGTGAGACAGGGAGTTTATGGAGGGGTACAGGTTCAGGGCATATTTATGTGCAGTTCTGCATTGGAACATTCCAGTGAGACACGGAGGATATGGAGGGGTGCAGGTTCAGGGCATATTTGTGTGGAGTTCTGCATTGGTAGGTTCCAGTGAGACAGGTAGGTTTTGGAGCGTACAGGTTCAGGGCATATTTTTGTGGAGTTCTGCATTGGTACGTTCCAGTGAGACACGGAGTTTATGGAGGGGTACAGTTTCAGGACATTTTTGTGTGGAGTTCTGCATTGGTACATTCCAGTGGGACAGGGAGGTTATGGAGGGGTACAGGTTCAGGGCATATTTCTGTGGAGTTCTGCATTGGAACATTCCAGTGAGACACGGAGGATATTGAGGGGTGCAGGTTCAGGGCATATTTGTGTGGAGTTCTGCATTGGTACGTTCCAGTGAGACAGGGTGTTTATGGAGGCGTACAGGTTCAGGGCATATTTGTGTGGAGTTCTGCATTGAAACATTCCAGTGAGACACGGAGGATATGGAGGGGTGCAGGTTCAGGGCATATTTGTGTGGAGTTCTGCATTGGTACGTTCCAGTGAGACACTGAGGTTATGGAGGGTACAGGTTCAGGGCATATTTATGTGGAGTTCCGCAGTGGAACATTCCAGTGAGACACGGAGGATATTGAGGAGTACAGTTTCAGGGCATATTTGTGTGGAGTTCTGCATTGGTACGTTCCAGTGAGACAGGGATGTTATGGAGGGGTACAGTTTCAGGGCATATTTGTGTGGAGTTCTGCATTGGTACATTCCAGTGAGACACGGAGGATATGGGGGGATACAGGTTCATGGCATATTTGTGTGTAGTACTTCATTGATACGTTACAGTGAGACAGGTAGGTTTTGGAGCGTACATGTTCAGGACATATTTTTGTGGAGTTCTGCATTGGTACGTTCCAGTGAGACTGGGAGGTTATGGAGGGGTACAGGTTCAGGGCATATTTGTGTGGAGTTCTGCATTGGTACGTTCCCGTGAGACAGGGTGGTTATGTAGGTGTACATGTTCCGTGCATATTTGTGTGTTTTTCTGCATTGGTACGTTCCAGTGAGAAAGGGAGGTTATGGAGGGGTACAGTTTCAGGGCATATTTATGTGGATTACTGCATTGGTACGTTCCCGTGAGACAGGGTGGTTATGGAGGGGTACAGGTTCAGGGCATATTTCTGTGGAGTTCTGCATTGGAACATTCCAGTGAGACACGGAGGATATGGAGGGGTGCAGGTTCAGGGCATATTTGTGTGGAGTTCTGCATTGGTACTTTCCAGTGAGACAGGTAGGTTTTGGAGCGTACAGGTTCAGGGCATATTTTTGTGGAGTTCTGCATTGGTACGTTCCAGTGAGCCAGGGAGTTTATGGAGGGGTACAGTTTCAGGGCATTTTTCTGTGGAGTTCTGCATTGGAACATTCCAGTGAGACACGGAGGATATGGAGGGGTGCAGGTTCAGGGCATATTTGTGTGGAGTTCTGCATTGGTACGTTCCAGTGAGTCACTGAGGTTATGGAGGGTACAGGTTCAGGGCATATTTATGTGGAGTTCCGCAGTGGAACATTCCAGTGAGACACGGAGGATATTCAGGAGTACAGTTTCAGGGCATATTTGTGTGGAGTTCTGCATTGGTACGTTCCAGTGAGACAGGGATGTTATGGAGGGGTACAGTTTCAGGGCATATTTGTGTGGAGTTCTGCATTGGTACATTCCAGTGAGACACGGAGGATATGGGGGGATACAGGTTCATGGCATATTTGTGTGTAGTACTTCATTGATACGTTACAGTGAGACAGGTAGGTTTTGGAGCGTACATGTTCAGGACATGTTTTTGTGGAGTTCTGCATTGGTACGTTCCAGTGAGACAGGGAGGTTATGGAGGGGTACAGGTTCAGGGCATATTTGTGTGGAGTTCTGCATTGGTACGTTCCCGTGAGACAGGGTGGTTATGTAGGTGTACATGTTCCGTGCATATTTGTGTGTTTTTCTGCATTGGTACGTTCCAGTGAGAAAGGGAGGTTACGGAGGGGTACAGTTTCAGGGCATATTTATGTGGATTTCTGCATTGGTACGTTCCCGTGATACAGGGTGGTTATGGAGGGGTACAGGTTCAGGGCATATTTCTGTGGAGTTCTGCATTGGAACATTCCAGTGAGACACGGAGGATATGGAGGGGTGCAGGTTCAGGGCATATTTGTGTGGAGTTCTGCATTGGAACATTCCAGTGAGACACGGAGGATATGGAGGGGTGCAGGTTCAGGGCATATTTGTGTGGAGTTCTGCATTGGTACGTTCCAGTGAGACAGGGAGTTTATGGAGGGGTACAGTTTCAGGGCATTTTTGTGTGGAGTTCTGCATTGGTACATTCCAGTGAGACAGGGAGGTTATGGAGGGGTACAGGTTCAGGGCATATTTCTGTGGAGCTCTGCATTGCAACATTCCAGTGAGACACGGAGGATATGGAGGGGTGCAGGTTCAGGGCATATTTGTGTGGAGTTCTGTATTGGTACGTTCCAGTGAGACAGATAGGTTTTGAAGCGTACAGGTTCAGGGCATATTTTTGTGGAGTTCTGCATTGGTACGTTCCAGTGAGACAGGGAGGTTATGGAGGGGTACAGGTTCAGGGCATATTTATGTGGATTTCTGCATTGGTACGTTCCCGTGAGACAGGGTGGTTATGGAGGGGTACAGGTTCAGGGCATATTTCTGTGGAGTTCTGCATTGGAACATTCCAGTGAGACACGGAGGATATGGAGGGGTGCAGGTTCAGGGCATATTTGTGTGGAGTTCTGCATTGGTACGTTCCAGTGAGACAGGTAGGTTTTGGAGCGTACAGGTTCAGGGCATATTTTTGTGGAGTTCTGCATTGGTACGTTCCAGTGAGACAGGGAGGTTATGGAGGGGTACAGGTTCAGGGCATATTTTTGTGGAGTTCTGCATTGGTACGTTCCCGTGAGACAGGGAGTTTATGGAGGGGTACAGGTTCAGGGCATATTTTGTGGAGTTCTGCATTGGTACGTTCCAGTGAGACTGTGAGGTTATGTAGGTGTACATGTTCCGTGCATATTTGTGTGTTTTTCTGCATTGGTACGTTCCAGTGAGAAAGGGAGGTTATGGAGGGGTACAGTTTCAGGGCATATTTATGTGGATTTCTGCATTGGTACGTTCCCGTGAGACAGGGTGGTTATGGAGGGGTACAGGTTCAGGGCATATTTCTGTGGAGTTCTGCATTGGAACATTCCAGTGAGACACGGAGGATATGGAGGGGTGCAGGTTCAGGGCATATTTGTGTGGAGTTCTGCATTGGTACGTTCCAGTGAGACACTGAGGTTATGGAGGGTACAGGTTCAGGGCATATTTATGTGGAGTTCCGCAGTGGAACATTCCAGTGAGACACGGAGGATATTCAGGAGTACAGTTTCAGGGCATATTTGTGTGGAGTTCTGCATTCGTACGTTCCAGTGAGACAGGGATGTTATGGAGGGGTACAGTTTCAGGGCATATTTGTGTGGAGTTCTGCATTGGTACATTCCAGTGAGACACGGAGGATATGGAGGGATACAGGTTCATGGCATATTTGTGTGTAGTACTTCATTGATACGTTACAGTGAGACAGGTTGGTTTTGGAGCGTACATGTTCAGGACATATTTTTGTGGAGTTCTGCATTGGTACGTTCCAGTGAGAAAGGGAGGTTATGTAGGTGTACATGTTCCGTGCATATTTGTGTGTTTTTCTGCATTGGTACGTTCCAGTGAGAAAGGGAGGTTATGGAGGGGTACAGTTTCAGGGCATATTTAAGTGGATTTCTGCATTGGTACGTTCCCGTGAGACAGGGTGGTTATGGAGGGGTACAGGTTCAGGGCATATTTCTGTGGAGTTCTGCATTAGAACATTCCAGTGATACACGGAGGATATGGAGGGGTGCAGGTTCAGGGCATATTTGTGTGGAGTTCTGCACTGGTACGTTCCAGTGAGACAGGTAGGTTTTGGAGCGTACAGGTTCAGGGCATATTTTTGTGGAGTTCTGCATTGGTACGTTCCAGTGAGACAGGGAGTTTATGGATGGGTACAGTTTCAGGGCATTTTTGTGTGGAGTTCTGCATTGGTACATTCCAGTGAGACAGGGAGGTTATGGAGGGGTACAGGTTCAGGGCATATTTCTGTGGAGTTCTGCATTGCAACATTCCAGTGAGACACGGAGGATATGGAGGGGTGCAGGTTCAGGGCATATTTGTGTGGAGTTCTGCATTGGTACGTTCCAGTGAGACAGGTAGGTTTTGGAGCGTACAGGTTCAGGGCATATTTTTGTGGAGTTCTGCATTGGTACGTTCCAGTGAGACAGGGAGTTTATGGAGGGGTACAGGTTCAGGGCATATTTATGTGGATTTCTGCATTGGTACGTTCCCGCGAGACAGTGTGGTTATGGAGGGGTACAGGTTCAGGGCATATTTTTGTGGAGTTCTGCAATGGTACGTTCCAGTGAGACAGGGAGTTTATGGAGGGGTACAGTTTCAGGGCATTTTTGTGTGGAGTTCTGCATTGGTACATTCCAGTGAGACAGGGAGGTTATGGAGGGGTACAGGTTCAGGGCATATTTCTGTGGAGTTCTGCATTGGAAATTTCCAGTGAGACACGGAGGATATGGAGGAGTGCAGGTTCAGGGCATATTTGTGTGGAGTTCTGCATTGGTACGTTCCAGTGAGACAGGTAGGTTTTGGAGCGTACAGGTTCAGGGCATATTTTTGTGGAGTTCTGCATTGGTACGTTCCAGTGAGACAGGGAGTTTATGGAGGGGTACAGTTTCAGGGCATTTTTGTGTGGAGTTCTGCATTGGTACATTCCAGTGAGACAGGGAGGTTATGGAGGGGTACAGGTTCAGGGCATATTTCTGTGGAGTTCTGCATTGCAACATTCCAGTGAGACACGGAGGATATGGAGGGGTGCAGGTTCAGGGCATATTTGTGTGGAGTTCTGCATTGGTACGTTCCAGTGAGACAGGTAGGTTTTGGAGCATACAGGTTCAGGGCATATTTTTGTGGAGTTCTGCATTGGTACGTTCCAGTGAGACAGGGAGTTTATGGAGGGGTACAGGTTCAGGGCATATTTATGTGCAGTTCTGCATTGGAACATTCCAGTGAGATACGGAGGATATGGAGGGGTGCAGGTTCAGGGCATATTTGTGTGGAGTTCTGCATTGGTAGGTTCCAGTGAGACAGGTAGGTTTTGGAGCGTACAGGTTCAGGGCATATTTTTGTGGAGTTCTGCATTGGTACGTTCCAGTGAGACACGGAGTTTATGGAGGGGAACAGTTTCAGGGCATTTTTGTGTGGAGTTCTGCATTGGTACATTCCAGTGGGACAGGGAGGTTATGGAGGGGTACAGGTTCAGGGCATATTTCTGTGGAGTTCTGCATTGGAACATTCCAGTGAGACACGGAGGATATTGAGGGGTGCAGGTTCAGGGCATATTTGTGTGGAGTTCTGCATTGGTACGTTCTAGTGAGACAGGGTGTTTATGGAGGCGTACAGGTTCAGGGCATATTTGTGTGGAGTTCTGCATTGAAACATTCCAGTGAGACACGGAGGATATGGAGGGGTGCAGGTTCAGGGCATATTTGTGTGGAGTTCTGCATTGGTACGTTCCAGTGAGACAGGGATGTTATGGAGGGGTACAGTTTCAGGGCATATTTGTGTGGAGTTCTGCATTGGTACATTCCAGTGAGACACGGAGGATATGGGGGGATACAGGTTCATGGCATATTTGTGTGTAGTACTTCATTGATACGTTACAGTGAGACAGGTAGGTTTTGGAGCGTACATGTTCAGGACATATTTTTGTGGAGTTCTGCATTGGTACGTTCCAGTGAGACTGGGAGGTTATGGAGGGGTACAGGTTCAGGGCATATTTGTGTGGAGTTCTGCATTGGTACGTTCCCGTGAGACAGGGTGGTTATGTAGGTGTACATGTTCCGTGCATATTTGTGTGTTTTTCTGCATTGGTACGTTCCAGTGAGAAAGGGAGGTTATGGAGGGGTACAGTTTCAGGGCATATTTATGTGGATTTCTGCATTGGTACGTTCCCGTGAGACAGGGTGGTTATGGAGGGGTACAGGTTCAGGGCATATTTCTGTGGAGTTCTGCATTGGAACATTCCAGTGAGACACGGAGGATATGGAGGGGTGCAGGTTCAGGGCATATTTGTGTGTTTTTCTGCATTGGTACGTTCCAGTGAGAAAGGGAGGTTATGGAGGGGTACAGTTTCAGGGCAAATTTATGTGGAGTTCTGCAATGGTACGTTCCAGTGAGACAGGGAGTTTATGGAGGGGTACAGTTTCAGGGCATTTTTGTGTGGAGTTCTGCATTGGTACATTCCAGTGAGACAGGGAGGTTATGGAGGGGTACAGGTTCAGGGCATATTTATGTGAAGTTCTGCATTGGAACATTCCAGTGAGACACGGAGTATATGGAGTTTTGCAGGTTCAGGGCATATTTGTGTGGAGTTCTGCATTGGTACTTTCCAGTGAGACACTGAGGTTATGGAGGGGTACAGGTTCAGGGCATATTTATGTGGAGTTCTGCATTGGTACATTCCAGTGAGACACGGAGGATATGGAGGGATACAGGTTCATGGCATATTTGTGCGGAGTTCTTCATTGGTACGTTCCAGTGTGACAGGTAGGTTTTGGAGCGTACAGGTTCAGGGCATATTTGTATGGAGTTATGCATTGGTACATTCTACTGAGACAGGGAGGTTATGGAGGGTACATATTCAGGGCATATTTTTGTGGAGTTCTGTATTGGTACGTTCCAGTGAGACAGGGAGGTTATGGAGGGGTACAGTTTCAGGGCATATTTGTGTGGATTTCTGCATTGGTACATTCCAGTGAGACAGGGAGGTTATGGAGGGCTACAGGTTCAGGGCATATTTATGTGGAGTTCCGCAGTGGAACATTCCAGTGAGACACGGAGGATATGGAGGGTTGCAGGTTCAGGGCATATTTGTGTGGAGTTCTGCATTGGTACGTTCCAGTGAGACACTGAGGTTATGGAGGTGTACAGGTTCAGGGCATATTTATGTGGAGTTCTGCATTGGTACATTCCAGTGAGACACGGAGGATATGGAGCGATACAGGTTCATGGCATATTTGTGCGGAGTTCTTCATTGGTACGTTCCAGTGTGACAGGTAGGTTTTGGAGCGTACAGGTTCAGGGCATATTTGTATGGAGTTATGCATTGGTACATTCTACTGAGACAGGGAGGTTATGGAGGGGTACAGTTTCAGGGCATATTTGTGTGGAGTTCTGCATTGGTACATTCCAGTGAGACAGGGAGGTTATGGAGGGGTACAGGTTCAGGGCATATTTATGTGGAGTTCCGCAGTGGAACATTCCAGTGAGACACGGAGGATATTGAGGGGTACAGTTTCAGGGCATATTTGTGTGGAGTTCTGCATTGGTACGTTCCAGTGAGACAGGGTGGTTATGGAGGCGTACTGGTTCAGGGCATATTTGTGTGGAGTTCTGCATTGGTACATTCCAGTGAGACACGGAGGATATGGAGGGATACAGGTTCATGGCATATTTGTGCGGAGTTCTTCATTGGTACGTTCCAGTGTGACAGGTAGGTTTTGGAGCGTACAGGTTCAGGGCATATTTGTATGGAGTTATGCATTGGTACATTCTACTGAGACAGGGAGGTTATGGAGGGTACATATTCAGGGCATATTTTTGTGGAGTTCTGTATTGGTACGTTCCATTGAGACAGGGAGGTTATGGAGGGGTACAGTTTCAGGGCATTTTTGTGTGGAGTTCTGCATTGGTACATTCCAGTGAGACAGGGAGGTTATGGAGGGGTACAGGTTAAGGGCATATTTATGTGGAGTTCTGCATTGGTACGTTCCAGTGAGACAGGGAGCTTATGGAGGGGTGCAGGTTCAGGGCATTTTTGTGTGGAGTTCTGCATTGGAACATTCCAGTGAAACACGGAGGATATGGAGGGGTGCAGGTTCTGGGCATATTTGTGTGGAGTTCTGCATTGGTACGTTCCAGTGAGACACTGAGGTTATGGAGGGCTATAGGTTCAGGGCATATTTTTGTGGAGTTCTGCATTGGTACGTTCCAGTGAGACAGGGAGGTTATGGAGGGGTACAGGTTCAGGGCATATTTGTGTGGAGTTCTGCATTGGTACGTTCCAGTGAGATAGGGAGGTTATGTAGGTGTACATGTTCCGTGCATATTTGTGTGTTTTTCTGCATTGGTACGTTCCAGTGAGAAAGGGAGGTTATGGAGGGGTACAGTTTCAGGGCAAATTTATGTGGAGTTCTGCAATGGTACGTTCCAGTGAGACAGGGAGTTTATGGAGGGGTACAGTTTCAGGGCATTTTTGTGTGGAGTTCTGCATTGGTACATTCCAGTGAGACAGGGTGGTTATGGAGGCGTACAGGTTCAGGGCATATTTGTGTGGAATTCTGCATTGGTACATTCCAGTGAGACACGGAAGATATGGATGGATACAGGTTCATGGCATATATGTGTGGAGTTCTTCATTGGTACGTTCTAGTGTGACAGGTAGGTTTTGGAGCGTACAGGTTCAGGGCATATCTGTATGGAGTTCTGCATTGGTACATTCTACTGAGACAGGGAGGTTATGGAGTGTACATATTCAGGGCATATTTTTGTGGAGTTCTGTATTGGTACGTTCCAGTGAGACAGGGATGTTATGGAGGGGTACAGTTTCAGGGCATATTTGTGTGGAGTTCTGCATTGGTACGTTCCAGTGAGACAGGGAGGTTATGGAGGGGTACAGGTTCAGGGCATATTTGTGTGGAGTTCTGCATTGGTACATTCCAGTGAGACACGGAGGATGTGGAGGGATACAGGTTCATGCAATATTTGTGTGTAGTACTTCATTGATACGTTCCAGTGAGACAGGTAGGTTTTGGAGCCTACAGGTTCAGGGCATATTTTTGCGGAGTTCTGCATTGGTACGTTCCAGTGAGACACGGAGCTTATGGAGGGGAACAGTTTCAGGGCATTTTTGTGTGGAGTTCTGCATTGGTACATTCCAGTGGGACAGGGAGGTTATGGAGGGGTACCGGTTCAGGGCATATTTCTGTGGAGTTCTGCATTGGAACATTCCAGTGAGACACGGAGGATATTGAGGGGTGCAGGTTCAGGGCATATTTGTGTGGAGTTCTGCATTGGTACGTTCTAGTGAGACAGGGTGTTTATGGAGGCGTACAGGTTCAGGGCATATTTGTGTGGAGTTCTGCATTGAAACATTCCAGTGAGACACGGAGGATATGGAGGGGTGCAGGTTCAGGGCATATTTGTGTGTAGTACTTCATTGATACGTTACAGTGAGACAGGTAGGTTTTGGAGCGTACATGTTCAGGACATATTTTTGTGGAGTTCTGCATTGGTACGTTCCAGTGAGACTGGGAGGTTATGGAGGGGTACAGGTTCAGGGCATATTTGTGTGGAGTTCTGCATTGGTACGTTCCCGTGAGACAGGGTGGTTATGTAGGTGTACATGTTCCGTGCATATTTGTGTGTTTTTCTGCATTGGTACGTTCCAGTGAGAAAGGGAGGTTATGGAGGGGTACAGTTTCAGGGCATATTTATGTGGATTTCTGCATTGGTACGTTCCCGTGAGACAGGGTGGTTATGGAGGGGTACAGGTTCAGGGCATATTTCTGTGGAGTTCTGCATTGGAACATTCCAGTGAGACACGGAGGATATGGAGGGGTGCAGGTTCAGGGCATATTTGTGTGTTTTTCTGCATTGGTACGTTCCAGTGAGAAAGGGAGGTTATGGAGGGGTACAGTTTCAGGGCAAATTTATGTGGAGTTCTGCAATGGTACGTTCCAGTGAGACAGGGAGTTTATGGAGGGGTACAGTTTCAGGGCATTTTTGTGTGGAGTTCTGCATTGGTACATTCCAGTGAGACAGGGAGGTTATGGAGGGGTACAGGTTCAGGGCATATTTATGTGGAGTTCTGCATTGGAACATTCCAGTGAGACACGGAGGATATGGAGTTTTGCAGGTTCAGGGCATATTTGTGTGGAGTTCTGCATTGGTACGTTCCAGTGAGACACTGAGGTTATGGAGGGGTACAGGTTCAGGGCATATTTATGTGGAGTTCTGCATTGGTACATTCCAGTGAGACACGGAGGATATGGAGGGATACAGGTTCATGGCATATTTGTGCGGAGTTCTTCATTGGTACGTTCCAGTGTGACAGGTAGGTTTTGGAGCGTACAGGTTCAGGGCATATTTGTATGGAGTTATGCATTGGTACATTCTACTGAGACAGGGAGGTTATGGAGGGTACATATTCAGGGCATATTTTTGTGGAGTTCTGTATTGGTACATTCCAGTGAGACAGGGAGGTTATGGAGGGCTACAGGTTCAGGGCATATTTATGTGGAGTTCCGCAGTGGAACATTCCAGTGAGACACGGAGGATATGGAGGGTTGCAGGTTCAGGGCATATTTGTGTGGAGTTCTGCATTGGTACGTTCCAGTGAGACACTGAGGTTATGGAGGTGTACAGGTTCAGGGCATATTTATGTGGAGTTCTGCATTGGTACATTCCAGTGAGACACGGAGGATATGGAGGGATACAGGTTCATGGCATATTTGTGCGGAGTTCTTCATTGGTACGTTCCAGTGTGACAGGTAGGTTTTGGAGCGTACAGGTTCAGGGCATATTTGTATGGAGTTATGCATTGGTACATTCTACTGAGACAGGGAGGTTATGGAGGGGTACAGTTTCAGGGCATATTTGTGTGGAGTTCTGCATTGGTACATTCCAGTGAGACAGGGAGGTTATGGAGGGGTACAGGTTCAGGGCATATTTATGTGGAGTTCCGCAGTGGAACATTCCAGTGAGACACGGAGGATATTGAGGGGTACAGTTTCAGGGCATATTTGTGTGGAGTTCTGCATTGGTACGTTCCAGTGAGACAGGGTGGTTATGGAGGCGTACTGGTTCAGGGCATATTTGTGTGGAGTTCTGCATTGGTACATTCCAGTGAGACACGGAGGATATGGAGGGATACAGGTTCATGGCATATTTGTGCGGAGTTCTTCATTGGTACGTTCCAGTGTGACAGGTAGGTTTTGGAGCGTACAGGTTCAGGGCATATTTGTATGGAGTTATGCATTGGTACATTCTACTGAGACAGGGAGGTTATGGAGGGTACATATTCAGGGCATATTTTTGTGGAGTTCTGTATTGGTACGTTCCATTGAGACAGGGAGGTTATGGAGGGGTACAGTTTCAGGGCATTTTTGTGTGGAGTTCTGCATTGGTACATTCCAGTGAGACAGGGAGGTTATGGAGGGGTACAGGTTAAGGGCATATTTATGTGGAGTTCTGCATTGGTACGTTCCAGTGAGACAGGGAGCTTATGGAGGGGTGCAGGTTCAGGGCATTTTTGTGTGGAGTTCTGCATTGGAACATTCCAGTGAAACACGGAGGATATGGAGGGGTGCGTGTTCTGGGCATATTTGTGTGGAGTTCTGCATTGGTACGTTCCAGTGAGACACTGAGGTTATGGAGGGCTATAGGTTCAGGGCATATTTTTGTGGAGTTCTGCATTGGTACGTTCCAGTGAGACAGGGAGGTTATGGAGGGGTACAGGTTCAGGGCATATTTGTGTGGAGTTCTGCATTGGTACGTTCCAGTGAGACAGGGAGGTTATGTAGGTGTACATGTTCCGTGCATATTTGTGTGTTTTTCTGCATTGGTACGTTCCAGTGAGAAAGGGAGGTTATGGAGGGGTACAGTTTCAGGGCAAATTTATGTGGAGTTCTGCAATGGTACGTTCCAGTGAGACAGGGAGTTTATGGAGGGGTACAGTTTCAGGGCATTTTTGTGTGGAGTTCTGCATTGGTACATTCCAGTGAGACAGGGTGGTTATGGAGGCGTACAGGTTCAGGGCATATTTGTGTGGAGTTCTGCATTGGTACATTCCAGTGAGACACGGAAGATATGGATGGATACAGGTTCATGGCATATATGTGTGGAGTTCTTCATTGGTACGTTCTAGTGTGACAGGTAGGTTTTGGAGCGTACAGGTTCAGGGCATATCTGTATGGAGTTCTGCATTGGTACATTCTACTGAGACAGGGAGGTTATGGAGTGTACATATTCAGGGCATATTTTTGTGGAGTTCTGTATTGGTACGTTCCAGTGAGACAGGGATGTTATGGAGGGGTACAGTTTCAGGGCATATTTGTGTGGAGTTCTGCATTGGTACGTTCCAGTGAGACAGGGAGGTTATGGAGGGGTACAGGTTCAGGGCATATTTGTGTGGAGTTCTGCATTGGTACATTCCAGTGAGACACGGAGGATGTGGAGGGATACAGGTTCATGCAATATTTGTGTGTAGTACTTCATTGATACGTTCCAGTGAGACAGGTAGGTTTTGGAGCCTACAGGTTCAGGGCATATTTTTGCGGAGTTCTGCATTGGTACGTTCCAGTGAGACAGGGAGCTTATGGAGGGGTGCAGGTTCAGGGCATTTTTGTGTGGAGTTCTGCATTGGAACATTCCAGTGAAACACGGAGGATATGGAGGTGTGCAGGTTCTGGGCATATTTGTGTGGAGTTCTGCATTGGTACGTTCCAGTGAGACACTGAGGTTATGGAGGGCTACAGGTTCAGGGCATATTTTTGTGGAGTTCTGCATTGGTACGTTCCAGTGAGACAGGGAGGTTATGGAGGGGTACAGGTTCAGGGCATATTTGTGTGGAGTTCTGCATTGGTACGTTCCAGTGAGATAGGGAGGTTATGTAGGTGTACATGTTCCGTGCATATTTGTGTGTTTTTCTGCATTGGTACGTTCCAGTGAGAAAGGGAGGTTATGGAGGGGTACAGTTTCAGGCAAATTTATGTGGAGTTCTGCAATGGTACGTTCCAGTGAGACACGGAGGATATTGAGGGGTACAGTTTCAGGGCATATTTGTGTGGAGTTCTGCATCGGTACATTCCAGTGAGACAGGGAGGTTATGGAGGGGTACAGGTTCAGGGCATATTTATGTGGAGTACCGCAGTGGAACATTCCAGTGAGACACGGAGGATATTGAGGGGTACAGTTTCAGGGCATTTTTGTGTGGAGTTCTGCATCGGTACATTCCAGTGAGACAGGGAGGTTATGGAGGGGTACAGGTTCAGGGCATATTTATGTGGAGTTCTGCATTGGAACATTCCAGTGAGACACGGAGGATATGGAGGGTTGCAGGTTCAGGGCATATTTGTGTGGAGTTCTGCATTGGTACGTTCCAGTGAGACACTGAGGTTATGGAGGTGTACAGGTTCAGGGCATATTTATGTGGAGTTCTGCATTGGTACATTCCAGTGAGTCACGGAGGATATGGAGGGATACAGGTTCATGGCATATTTGTGCGGAGTTCTTCATTGGTACGTTCCAGTGTGACAGGTAGGTTTTGGAGCGTACAGGTTCAGGGCATATTTGTATGGAGTTATGCATTGGTACATTCTACTGAGACAGGGAGGTTATGGAGGGTACATATTCAGGGCATATTTTTGTGGAGTTCTGTATTGGTACGTTCCATTGAGACAGGGAGGTTATGGAGGGGTACAGTTTCAGGGCATTTTTGTGTGGAGTTCTGCATTGGTACATTCCAGTGAGACAGGGAGGTTATGGAGGGGTACAGGTTCAGGGCATATTTATGTGGAGTTCTGCATTGGTACGTTCCAGTGAGACAGGGAGCTTATGGAGGGGTGCAGGTTCAGGGCATTTTTGTGTGGAGTTCTGCATTGGAACATTCCAGTGAAACACGGAGGATATGGAGGGGTGCAGGTTCTGGGCATATTTGTGTGGAGTTCTGCATTGGTACGTTCCAGTGAGACACTGAGGTTATGGAGGGCTATAGGTTCAGGTCATATTTTTGTGGAGTTCTGCATTGGTACGTTCCAGTGAGACAGGGAGGTTATGGAGGGGTACAGGTTCAGGGCATATTTGTGTGGAGTTCTGCATTGGTACGTTCCAGTGAGATAGGGAGGTTATGTAGGTGTACATGTTCCGTGCATATTTGTGTGTTTTTCTGCATTGGTACGTTCCAGTGAGAAAGGGAGGTTATGGAGGGGTACAGTTTCAGGGCAAATTTACGTGGAGTTCTGCAATGGTACGTTCCAGTGAGACAGGGAGTTTATGGAGGGGTACAGTTTCAGGGCATTTTTGTGTGGAGTTCTGCATTGGTACATTCCAGTGAGACATGGTGTTTATGGAGGCGTACAGGTTCAGGGCATATTTGTGTGGAGTTCTGCATTGGTACATTCCAGTGAGACACGGAAGATATGGAGGGATACAGGTTCATGGCATATATGTGTGGAGTTCTTCATTGGTACGTTCTAGTGTGACAGGTAGGTTTTGGAGCGTACAGGTTCAGGGCATATCTGCATGGAGTTCTGCATTGGTACATTCTACTGAGACAGGGAGGTTATGGAGTGTACATATTCAGGGCATATTTTTGTGGAGTTCTGTATTGGTACGTTCCAGTGAGACAGGGATGTTATGGAGGGGTACAGTTTCAGGGCATATTTGTGTGGAGTTCTGCATTGGTACGTTCCAGTGAGACAGGGAGGTTATGGAGGGGTACAGGTTCAGGGCATATTTGTGTGGAGTTCTGCATTGGTACATTCCAGTGAGACACGGAGGATGTGGAGGGATACAGGTTCATGCAATATTTGTGTGTAGTACTTCATTGATACGTTCCAGTGAGACAGGTAGGTTTTGGAGCGTACAGGTTCAGGGCATATTTTTACGGAGTTCTGCATTGGTACGTTCCAGTGAGACAGGGAGCTTATGGAGGGGTGCAGGTTCAGGGCATTTTTGTGTGGAGTTCTGCATTGGAACATTCCAGTGAAACACGGAGGATATGGAGGGGTGCAGGTTCTGGGCATATTTGTGTGGAGTTCTGCATTGGTACGTTCCAGTGAGACACTGAGGTTATGGAGGGCTACAGGTTCAGGGCATATTTTTGTGGAGTTCTGCATTGGTACGTTCCAGTGAGACAGGGAGGTTATGGAGGGGTACAGGTTCAGGGCATATTTGTGTGGAGTTCTGCATTGGTACGTTCCAGTGAGATAGGGAGGTTATGTAGGTGTACTTGTTCCGTGCATATTTGTGTGTTTTTCTGCATTGGTACGTTCCAGTGAGAAAGGGAGGTTATGGAGGGGTACAGTTTCAGGCAAATTTATGTGCAGTTCTGCAATGGTACGTTCCAGTGAGACAGGTAGGTTTTGGAGCGTACAGGTTCAGGGCATATTTGTATGGAGTTATGCATTGGTACATTCTACTGAGACAGGGAGGTTATGGAGGGTACATATTCAGGGCATATTTTTGTGGAGTTCTGTATTGGTACGTTCCAGTGAGACAGGGAGGTTATGGAGGGGTACAGTTTCAGGGCATATTTGTGTGGATTTCTGCATTGGTACATTCCAGTGAGACAGGGAGGTTATGGAGGGCTACAGGTTCAGGGCATATTTATGTGGAGTTCCGCAGTGGAACATTCCAGTGAGACACGGAGGATATGGAGGGTTGCAGGTTCAGGGCATATTTGTGTGGAGTTCTGCATTGGTACGTTCCAGTGAGACACTGAGGTTATGGAGGTGTACAGGTTCAGGGCATATTTATGTGGAGTTCTGCATTGGTACATTCCAGTGAGACACGGAGGATATGGAGGGATACAGGTTCATGGCATATTTGTGCGGAGTTCTTCATTGGTACGTTCCAGTGTGACAGGTAGGTTTTGGAGCGTACAGGTTCAGGGCATATTTGTATGGAGTTATGCATTGGTACATTCTACTGAGACAGGGAGGTTATGGAGGGGTACAGTTTCAGGGCATATTTGTGTGGAGTTCTGCATTGGTACATTCCAGTGAGACAGGGAGGTTATGGAGGGGTACAGGTTCAGGGCATATTTATGTGGAGTTCCGCAGTGGAACATTCCAGTGAGACACGGAGGATATTGAGGGGTACAGTTTCAGGGCATATTTGTGTGGAGTTCTGCATTGGTACGTTCCAGTGAGACAGGGTGGTTATGGAGGCGTACTGGTTCAGGGCATATTTGTGTGGAGTTCTGCATTGGTACATTCCAGTGAGACACGGAGGATATGGAGGGATACAGGTTCATGGCATATTTGTGCGGAGTTCTTCATTGGTACGTTCCAGTGTGACAGGTAGGTTTTGGAGCGTACAGGTTCAGGGCATATTTGTATGGAGTTATGCATTGGTACATTCTACTGAGACAGGGAGGTTATGGAGGGTACATATTCAGGGCATATTTTTGTGGAGTTCTGTATTGGTACGTTCCATTGAGACAGGGAGGTTATGGAGGGGTACAGTTTCAGGGCATTTTTGTGTGGAGTTCTGCATTGGTACATTCCAGTGAGACAGGGAGGTTATGGAGGGGTACAGGTTAAGGGCATATTTATGTGGAGTTCTGCATTGGTACGTTCCAGTGAGACAGGGAGCTTATGGAGGGGTACAGTTTCAGGGCAAATTTATGTGGAGTTCTGCAATGGTACGTTCCAGTGAGACAGGGAGTTTATGGAGGGGTACAGTTTCAGGGCATTTTTGTGTGGAGTTCTGCATTGGTACATTCCAGTGAGACAGGGTGGTTATGGAGGCGTACAGGTTCAGGACATATTTGTGTGGAGTTCTGCATTGGTACATTCCAGTGAGACACGGAAGATATGGAGGGATACAGGTTCATGGCATATATGTGTGGAGTTCTTCATTGGTACGTTCTAGTGTGACAGGTAGGTTTTGGAGCGTACAGGTTCAGGGCATATCTGTATGGAGTTCTGCATTGGTACATTCTACTGAGACAGGGAGGTTATGGAGTGTACATATTCAGGGCATATTTTTGTGGAGTTCTGTATTGGTACGTTCCAGTGAGACAGGGATGTTATGGAGGGGTACAGTTTCAGGGCATATTTGTGTGGAGTTCTGCATTGGTACGTTCCAGTGAGACAGGGAGGTTATGGAGGGGTACAGGTTCAGGGCATATTTGTGTGGAGTTCTGCATTGGTACATTCCAGTGAGACACGGAGGATGTGGAGGGATACAGGTTCATGCAATATTTGTGTGTAGTACTTCATTGATACGTTCCAGTGAGACAGGTAGGTTTTGGAGCCTACAGGTTCAGGGCATATTTTTGCGGAGTTCTGCATTGGTACGTTCCAGTGAGACAGGGAGCTTATGGAGGGGTGCAGGTTCAGGGCATTTTTGTGTGGAGTTCTGCATTGGAACATTCCAGTGAAACACGGAGGATATGGAGGGGTGCAGGTTCTGGGCATATTTGTGTGGAGTTCTGCATTGGTACGTTCCAGTGAGACACTGAGGTTATGGAGGGCTACAGGTTCAGGGCATATTTTTGTGGAGTTCTGCATTGGTACGTTCCAGTGAGACAGGGAGGTTATGGAGGGGTACAGGTTCAGGGCATATTTGTGTGGAGTTCTGCATTGGTACGTTCCAGTGAGATAGGGAGGTTATGTAGGTGTACATGTTCCGTGCATATTTGTGTGTTTTTCTGCATTGGTACGTTCCAGTGAGAAAGGGAGGTTATGGAGGGGTACAGTTTCAGGCAAATTTATGTGGAGTTCTGCAATGGTACGTTCCAGTGAGACAGGGAGTTTATGGAGGGGTACAGTTTCAGGGCATATTTGTGTGGAGTTCTGCATTGGTACATTCCAGTGAGACAGGGAGGTTATGGAGGGGTACAGGTTCAGGGCATATTTATGTGGAGTTCCGCAGTGGAACATTCCAGTGAGACACGGAGGATATTGAGGGGTACAGTTTCAGGGCATTTTTGTGTGGAGTTCTGCATCGGTACATTCCAGTGAGACAGGGAGGTTATGGAGGGGTACAGGTTCAGGGCATATTTATGTGGAGTTCTGCATTGGAACATTCCAGTGAGACACGGAGGATATGGAGGGTTGCAGGTTCAGGGCATATTTGTGTGGAGTTCTGCATTGGTACGTTCCAGTGAGACACTGAGGTTATGGAGGTGTACAGGTTCAGGGCATATTTATGTGGAGTTCTGCATTGGTACATTCCAGTGAGTCACGGAGGATATGGAGGGATACAGGTTCATGGCATATTTGTGCGGAGTTCTTCATTGGTACGTTCCAGTGTGACAGGTAGGTTTTGGAGCGTACAGGTTCAGGGCATATTTGTATGGAGTTATGCATTGGTACATTCTACTGAGACAGGGAGGTTATGGAGGGTACATATTCAGGGCATATTTTTGTGGAGTTCTGTATTGGTACGTTCCATTGAGACAGGGAGGTTATGGAGGGGTACAGTTTCAGGGCATTTTTGTGTGGAGTTCTGCATTGGTACATTCCAGTGAGACAGGGAGGTTATGGAGGGGTACAGGTTCAGGGCATATTTATGTGGAGTTCTGCATTGGTACGTTCCAGTGAGACAGGGAGCTTATGGAGGGGTGCAGGTTCAGGGCATTTTTGTGTGGAGTTCTGCATTGGAACATTCCAGTGAAACACGGAGGATATGGAGGGGTGCAGGTTCTGGGCATATTTGTGTGGAGTTCTGCATTGGTACGTTCCAGTGAGACACTGAGGTTATGGAGGGCTATAGGTTCAGGTCATATTTTTGTGGAGTTCTGCATTGGTACGTTCCAGTGAGACAGGGAGGTTATGGAGGGGTACAGGTTCAGGGCATATTTGTGTGGAGTTCTGCATTGGTACGTTCCAGTGAGATAGGGAGGTTATGTAGGTGTACATGTTCCGTGCATATTTGTGTGTTTTTCTGCATTGGTACGTTCCAGTGAGAAAGGGAGGTTATGGAGGGGTACAGTTTCAGGGCAAATTTACGTGGAGTTCTGCAATGGTACGTTCCAGTGAGACAGGGAGTTTATGGAGGGGTACAGTTTCAAGGCATTTTTGTGTGGAGTTCTGCATTGGTACATTCCAGTGAGACAGGGTGGTTATGGAGGCGTACAGGTTCAGGGCATATTTGTGTGGAGTTCTGCATTGGTACATTCCAGTGAGACACGGAAGATATGGAGGGATACAGGTTCATGGCATATATGTGTGGAGTTCTTCATTGGTACGTTCTAGTGTGACAGGTAGGTTTTGGAGCGTACAGGTTCAGGGCATATCTGCATGGAGTTCTGCATTGGTACATTCTACTGAGACAGGGAGGTTATGGAGTGTACATATTCAGGGCATATTTTTGTGGAGTTCTGTATTGGTACGTTCCAGTGAGACAGGGATGTTATGGAGGGGTACAGTTTCAGGGCATATTTGTGTGGAGTTCTGCATTGGTACGTTCCAGTGAGACAGGGAGGTTATGGAGGGGTACAGGTTCAGGGCATATTTGTGTGGAGTTCTGCATTGGTACATTCCAGTGAGACACGGAGGATGTGGAGGGATACAGGTTCATGCAATATTTGTGTGTAGTACTTCATTGATACGTTCCAGTGAGACAGGTAGGTTTTGGAGCGTACAGGTTCAGGGCATATTTTTGCGGAGTTCTGCATTGGTACGTTCCAGTGAGACAGGGAGCTTATGGAGGGGTGCAGGTTCAGGGCATTTTTGTGTGGAGTTCTGCATTGGAACATTCCAGTGAAACACGGAGGATATGGAGGGGTGCAGGTTCTGGGCATATTTGTGTGGAGTTCTGCATTGGTACGTTCCAGTGAGACACTGAGGTTATGGAGGGCTACAGGTTCAGGGCATATTTTTGTGGAGTTCTGCATTGGTACGTTCCAGTGAGACAGGGAGGTTATGGAGGGGTACAGGTTCAGGGCATATTTGTGTGGAGTTCTGCATTGGTACGTTCCAGTGAGATAGGGAGGTTATGTAGGTGTACATGTTCCGTGCATATTTGTGTGTTTTTCTGCATTGGTACGTTCCAGTGAGAAAGGGAGGTTATGGAGGGGTACAGTTTCAGGCAAATTTATGTGCAGTTCTGCAATGGTACGTTCCAGTGAGACAGGTAGGTTTTGGAGCGTACAGGTTCAGGGCATATTTGTATGGAGTTATGCATTGGTACATTCTACTGAGACAGGGAGGTTATGGAGGGTACATATTCAGGGCATATTTTTGTGGAGTTCTGTATTGGTACGTTCCAGTGAGACAGGGAGGTTATGGAGGGGTACAGTTTCAGGGCATATTTGTGTGGATTTCTGCATTGGTACATTCCAGTGAGACAGGGAGGTTATGGAGGGCTACAGGTTCAGGGCATATTTATGTGGAGTTCCGCAGTGGAACATTCCAGTGAGACACGGAGGATATGGAGGGTTGCAGGTTCAGGGCATATTTGTGTGGAGTTCTGCATTGGTACGTTCCAGTGAGACACTGAGGTTATGGAGGTGTACAGGTTCAGGGCATATTTATGTGGAGTTCTGCATTGGTACATTCCAGTGAGACACGGAGGATATGGAGGGATACAGGTTCATGGCATATTTGTGCGGAGTTCTTCATTGGTACGTTCCAGTGTGACAGGTAGGTTTTGGAGCGTACAGGTTCAGGGCATATTTGTATGGAGTTATGCATTGGTACATTCTACTGAGACAGGGAGGTTATGGAGGGGTACAGTTTCAGGGCATATTTGTGTGGAGTTCTGCATTGGTACATTCCAGTGAGACAGGGAGGTTATGGAGGGGTACAGGTTCAGGGCATATTTATGTGGAGTTCCGCAGTGGAACATTCCAGTGAGACACGGAGGATATTGAGGGGTACAGTTTCAGGGCATATTTGTGTGGAGTTCTGCATTGGTACGTTCCAGTGAGACAGGGTGGTTATGGAGGCGTACTGGTTCAGGGCATATTTGTGTGGAGTTCTGCATTGGTACATTCCAGTGAGACACGGAGGATATGGAGGGATACAGGTTCATGGCATATTTGTGCGGAGTTCTTCATTGGTACGTTCCAGTGTGACAGGTAGGTTTTGGAGCGTACAGGTTCAGGGCATATTTGTATGGAGTTATGCATTGGTACATTCTACTGAGACAGGGAGGTTATGGAGGGTACATATTCAGGGCATATTTTTGTGGAGTTCTGTATTGGTACGTTCCATTGAGACAGGGAGGTTATGGAGGGGTACAGTTTCAGGGCATTTTTGTGTGGAGTTCTGCATTGGTACATTCCAGTGAGACAGGGAGGTTATGGAGGGGTACAGGTTAAGGGCATATTTATGTGGAGTTCTGCATTGGTACGTTCCAGTGAGACAGGGAGCTTATGGAGGGGTACAGTTTCAGGGCAAATTTATGTGGAGTTCTGCAATGGTACGTTCCAGTGAGACAGGGAGTTTATGGAGGGGTACAGTTTCAGGGCATTTTTGTGTGGAGTTCTGCATTGGTACATTCCAGTGAGACAGGGTGGTTATGGAGGCGTACAGGTTCAGGGCATATTTGTGTGGAGTTCTGCATTGGTACATTCCAGTGAGACACGGAAGATATGGAGGGATACAGGTTCATGGCATATATGTGTGGAGTTCTTCATTGGTACGTTCTAGTGTGACAGGTAGGTTTTGGAGCGTACAGGTTCAGGGCATATCTGTATGGAGTTCTGCATTGGTACATTCTACTGAGACAGGGAGGTTATGGAGTGTACATATTCAGGGCATATTTTTGTGGAGTTCTGTATTGGTACGTTCCAGTGAGACAGGGATGTTATGGAGGGGTACAGTTTCAGGGCATATTTGTGTGGAGTTCTGCATTGGTACGTTCCAGTGAGACAGGGAGGTTATGGAGGGGTACAGGTTCAGGGCATATTTGTGTGGAGTTCTGCATTGGTACATTCCAGTGAGACACGGAGGATGTGGAGGGATACAGGTTCATGCAATATTTGTGTGTAGTACTTCATTGATACGTTCCAGTGAGACAGGTAGGTTTTGGAGCCTACAGGTTCAGGGCATATTTTTGCGGAGTTCTGCATTGGTACGTTCCAGTGAGACAGGGAGCTTATGGAGGGGTGCAGGTTCAGGGCATTTTTGTGTGGAGTTCTGCATTGGAACATTCCAGTGAAACACGGAGGATATGGAGGGGTGCAGGTTCTGGGCATATTTGTGTGGAGTTCTGCATTGGTACGTTCCAGTGAGACACTGAGGTTATGGAGGGCTACAGGTTCAGGGCATATTTTTGTGGAGTTCTGCATTGGTACGTTCCAGTGAGACAGGGAGGTTATGGAGGGGTACAGGTTCAGGGCATATTTGTGTGGAGTTCTGCATTGGTACGTTCCAGTGAGATAGGGAGGTTATGTAGGTGTACATGTTCCGTGCATATTTGTGTGTTTTTCTGCATTGGTACGTTCCAGTGAGAAAGGGAGGTTATGGAGGGGTACAGTTTCAGGCAAATTTATGTGGAGTTCTGCAATGGTACGTTCCAGTGAGACAGGGAGTTTATGGAGGGGTACAGTTTCAGTGCATATTTGTGTGGAGTTCTGCATTGGTACATTCCAGTGAGACAGGGAGGTTATGGAGGGGTACAGGTTCAGGGCATATTTATGTGGAGTTCCGCAGTGGAACATTCCAGTGCGACACGGAGGATATTGAGGGGTACAGTTTCAGGGCATTTTTGTGTGGAGTTCTGCATCGGTACATTCCAGTGAGACAGGGAGGTTATGGAGGGGTACAGGTTCAGGGCATATTTATGTGGAGTTCTGCATTGGAACATTCCAGTGAGACACGGAGGATATGGAGGGTTGCAGGTTCAGGGCATATTTGTGTGGAGTTCTGCATTGGTACGTTCCAGTGAGACACTGAGGTTATGGAGGTGTACAGGTTCAGGGCATATTTATGTGGAGTTCTGCATTGGTACATTCCAGTGAGTCACGGAGGATATGGAGGGATACAGGTTCATGGCATATTTGTGCGGAGTTCTTCATTGGTACGTTCCAGTGTGACAGGTAGGTTTTGGAGCGTACAGGTTCAGGGCATATTTGTATGGAGTTATGCATTGGTACATTCTACTGAGACAGGGAGGTTATGGAGGGTACATATTCAGGGCATATTTTTGTGGAGTTCTGTATTGGTACGTTCCATTGAGACAGGGAGGTTATGGAGGGGTACAGTTTCAGGGCATTTTTGTGTGGAGTTCTGCATTGGTACATTCCAGTGAGACAGGGAGGTTATGGAGGGGTACAGGTTCAGGGCATATTTATGTGGAGTTCTGCATTGGTACGTTCCAGTGAGACAGGGAGCTTATGGAGGGGTGCAGGTTCAGGGCATTTTTGTGTGGAGTTCTGCATTGGAACATTCCAGTGAAACACGGAGGATATGGAGGGGTGCAGGTTCTGGGCATATTTGTGTGGAGTTCTGCATTGGTACGTTCCAGTGAGACACTGAGGTTATGGAGGGCTATAGGTTCAGGTCATATTTTTGTGGAGTTCTGCATTGGTACGTTCCAGTGAGACAGGGAGGTTATGGAGGGGTACAGGTTCAGGGCATATTTGTGTGGAGTTCTGCATTGGTACGTTCCAGTGAGATAGGGAGGTTATGTAGGTGTACATGTTCCGTGCATATTTGTGTGTTTTTCTGCATTGGTACGTTCCAGTGAGAAAGGGAGGTTATGGTGGGGTACAGTTTCAGGGCAAATTTACGTGGAGTTCTGCAATGGTACGTTCCAGTGAGACAGGGAGTTTATGGAGGGGTACAGTTTCAGGGCATTTTTGTGTGGAGTTCTGCATTGGTACATTCCAGTGAGACAGGGTGGTTATGGAGGCGTACAGGTTCAGGGCATATTTGTGTGGAGTTCTGCATTGGTACATTCCAGTGAGACACGGAAGATATGGAGGGATACAGGTTCATGGCATATATGTGTGGAGTTCTTCATTGGTACGTTCTAGTGTGACAGGTAGGTTTTGGAGCGTACAGGTTCAGGGCATATCTGCATGGAGTTCTGCATTGGTACATTCTACTGAGACAGGGAGGTTATGGAGTGTACATATTCAGGGCATATTTTTGTGGAGTTCTGTATTGGTACGTTCCAGTGAGACAGGGATGTTATGGAGGGGTACAGTTTCAGGGCATATTTGTGTGGAGTTCTGCATTGGTACGTTCCAGTGAGACAGGGAGGTTATGGAGGGGTACAGGTTCAGGGCATATTTGTGTGGAGTTCTGCATTGGTACATTCCAGTGAGACACGGAGGATGTGGAGGGATACAGGTTCATGCAATATTTGTGTGTAGTACTTCATTGATACGTTCCAGTGAGACAGGTAGGTTTTGGAGCGTACAGGTTCAGGGCATATTTTTGCGGAGTTCTGCATTGGTACGTTCCAGTGAGACAGGGAGCTTATGGAGGGGTGCAGGTTCAGGGCATTTTTGTGTGGAGTTCTGCATTGGAACATTCCAGTGAAACACGGAGGATATGGAGGGGTGCAGGTTCTGGGCATATTTGTGTGGAGTTCTGCATTGGTACGTTCCAGTGAGACACTGAGGTTATGGAGGGCTACAGGTTCAGGGCATATTTTTGTGGAGTTCTGCATTGGTACGTTCCAGTGAGACAGGGAGGTTATGGAGGGGTACAGGTTCAGGGCATATTTGTGTGGAGTTCTGCATTGGTACGTTCCAGTGAGATAGGGAGGTTATGTAGGTGTACATGTTCCGTGCATATTTGTGTGTTTTTCTGCATTGTTACGTTCCAGTGAAAAGGGAGGTTATGGAGGGGTACAGTTTCAGGCAAATTTATGTGCAGTTCTGCAATGGTACGTTCCAGTGAGACAGGGAGTTTATGGAGGGGTACAGTTTCAGGGCATATTTGTGTGGAGTTCTGCATTGGTACATTCCAGTGAGACAGGGAGGTTATGGAGGGGTACAGGTTCAGGGCATATTTATGTGGAGTTCCGCAGTGGAACATTCCAGTGAGACACGGAGGATATTGAGGGGTACAGTTTCAGGGCATTTTTGTGTGGAGTTCTGCAGCGGTACATTCCAGTGAGACAGGGAGGTTATGGAGGTGTACAGGTTCAGGGCATATTTATGTGGAGTTCTGCATTGGAACATTCCAGTGAGACACGGAGGATATGGAGGGTTGCAGGTTCAGGGCATATTTGTGTGGAGTTCTGCATTGGTACGTTCCAGTGAGACACTGAGGTTATGGAGGTGTACAGGTTCAGGGCATATTTATGTGGAGTTCTGCATTGGTACATTTCAGTGAGACACGGAGGATATGGAGGGATACAGGTTCATGGCATATTTGTGCGGAGTTCTTCATTGGTACGTTCCAGTGTGACAGGTAGGTTTTGGAGCGTACAGGTTCAGGGCATATTTGTATGGAGTTATGCATTGGTACATTCTACTGAGACAGGGAGGTTATGGAGGGGTACAGTTTCAGGGCATATTTGTGTGGAGTTCTGCATTGGTACATTCCAGTGAGACAGGGAGGTTATGGAGGGGTACAGGTTCAGGGCATATTTATGTGGAGTTCCGCAGTGGAACATTCCAGTGAGACACGGAGGATATTGAGGGGTACAGTTTCAGGGCATATTTGTGTGGAGTTCTGCATTGGTACGTTCCAGTGAGACAGGGTGGTTATGGAGGCGTACTGGTTCAGGGCATATTTGTGTGGAGTTCTGCATTGGTACATTCCAGTGAGACACGGAGGATATGGAGGGATACAGGTTCATGGCATATTTGTGCGGAGTTCTTCATTGGTACGTTCCAGTGTGACAGGTAGGTTTTGGAGCGTACAGGTTCAGGGCATATTTGTATGGAGTTATGCATTGGTACATTCTACAGAGACAGGGAGGTTATGGAGGGGTACAGTTTCAGGGCATTTTTGTGTGGAGTTCTGCATTGGAACATTCCAGTGAGACACTGAGGTTATGGAGGTGTACAGGTTCAGGGCATATTTATGTGGAGTTCTGCATTGGTACATTTCAGTGAGACACGGAGGATATGGAGGGATACAGGTTCATGGCATATTTGTGCGGAGTTCTTCATTGGTACGTTCCAGTGTGACAGGTAGGTTTTGGAGCGTACAGGTTCAGGGCATATTTGTATGGAGTTATGCATTGGTACATTCTACTGAGACAGGGAGGTTATGGAGGGGTACAGTTTCAGGGCATTTTTGTGTGGAGTTCTGCATTGGAACATTCCAGTGAAACACGGAGGATATGGAGGGGTGCAGGTTCTGGGCATATTTGTGTGGAGTTCTGCATTGGTACGTTCCAGTGAGACACTGAGGTTATGGAGGGCTACAGGTTCAGGGCATATTTTTGTGGAGTTCTGCATTGGTACGTTCCAGTGAGACAGGGAGGTTATGGAGGGGTACAGGTTCAGGGCATATTTGTGTGGAGTTCTGCATTGGTACGTTCCAGTGAGATAGTGAGGTTATGTAGGTGTACATGTTCCGTGCATATTTGTGTGTTTTTCTGCATTGGTACGTTCCAGTGAGAAAGGGAGGTTATGGAGGGGTACAGTTTCAGGCAAATTTATGTGCAGTTCTGCAATGGTACGTTCCAGTGAGACAGGGAGTTTATGGAGGGGTACAGTTTCAGGGCATATTTGTGTGGAGTTCTGCATTGGTACATTCCAGTGAGACAGGGAGGTTATGGAGGGGAACAGGTTCAGGGCATATTTATGTGGAGTTCCGCAGTGGAACATTCCAGTGAGACACGGAGGATATTGAGGGGTACAGTTTCAGGGCATTTTTGTGTGGAGTTCTGCATCGGTACATTCCAGTGAGACAGGGAGGTTATGGAGGGGTACAGGTTCAGGGCATATTTATGTGGAGTTCTGCATTGGAACATTCCAGTGAGACACGGAGGATATGGAGGGTTGCAGGTTCAGAGCATATTTGTGTGGAGTTCTGCATTGGTACGTTCCAGTGAGACACTGAGGTTATGGAGGTGTACAGGTTCAGGGCATATTTATGTGGAGTTCTGCATTGGTACATTCCAGTGAGACACGGAGGATATGGAGGGATACAGGTTCATGGCATATTTGTGCGGAGTTCTTCATTGGTACGTTCCAGTGTGACAGGTAGGTTTTGGAGCGTACAGGTTCAGGGCATATTTGTATGGAGTTATGCATTGGTACATTCTACTGAGACAGGGAGGTTATGGAGGGGTACAGTTTCAGGGCATATTTGTGTGGAGTTCTGCATTGGTACATTCCAGTGAGACAGGGAGGTTATGGAGGGGTACAGGTTCAGGGCATATTTATGTGGAGTTCCGCAGTGGAACATTCCAGTGAGACACGGAGGATATTGAGGGGTACAGTTTCAGGGCATATTTGTGTGGAGTTCTGCATTGGTACGTTCCAGTGAGACAGGGTGGTTATGGAGGCGTACTGGTTCAGGGCATATTTGTGTGGAGTTCTGCATTGGTACGTTCCAGTGAGACACTGAGGTTATGGAGGGCTACAGGTTCAGGGCATATTTTTGTGGAGTTCTGCATTGGTACGTTCCAGTGAGACAGGGAGGTTATGGAGGGGTACAGGTTCAGGGCATATTTGTGTGGAGTTCTGCATTGGTACGTTCCAGTGAGATAGGGAGGTTATGTAGGTGTACATGTTCCGTGCATATTTGTGTGTTTTTCTGCATTGGTACGTTCCAGTGAGAAAGGGAGGTTATGGAGGGGTACAGTTTCAGGCAAATTTATGTGCAGTTCTGCAATGGTACGTTCCAGTGAGACAGGGAGTTTATGGAGGGGTACAGTTTCAGGGCATATTTGTGTGGAGTTCTGCATTGGTACATTCCAGTGAGACAGGGAGGTTATGGAGGGGTACAGGTTCAGGGCATATTTATGTGGAGTTCCGCAGTGGAACATTCCAGTGAGACACGGAGGATATTGAGGGGTACAGTTTCAGGGCATTTTTGTGTGGAGTTCTGCATCGGTACATTCCAGTGAGACAGGGAGGTTATGGAGGGGTACAGGTTCAGGGCATATTTATGTGGAGTTCTGCATTGGAACATTCCAGTGAGACACGGAGGATATGGAGGGTTGCAGGTTCAGGGCATATTTGTGTGGAGTTCTGCATTGGTACGTTCCAGTGAGACACTGAGGTTATGGAGGTGTACAGGTTCAGGGCATATTTATGTGGAGTTCTGCATTGGTACATTCCAGTGAGACACGGAGGATATGGAGGGATACAGGTTCATGGCATATTTGTGCGGAGTTCTTCATTGGTACGTTCCAGTGTGACAGGTAGGTTTTGGAGCGTACAGGTTCAGGGCATATTTGTATGGAGTTATGCATTGGTACATTCTACTGAGACAGGGAGGTTATGGAGGGGTACAGTTTCAGGGCATATTTGTGTGGAGTTCTGCATTGGTACATTCCAGTGAGACAGGGAGGTTATGGAGGGGTACAGGTTCAGGGCATATTTATGTGGAGTTCCGCAGTGGAACATTCCAGTGAGACACGGAGGATATTGAGGGGTACAGTTTCAGGGCATATTTGTGTGGAGTTCTGCATTGGTACGTTCCAGTGAGACAGGGTGGTTATGGAGGCGTACTGGTTCAGGGCATATTTGTGTGGAGTTCTGCATTGGTACATTCCAGTGAGACACGGAGGATATGGAGGGATACAGGTTCATGGCATATTTGTGCGGAGTTCTTCATTGGTACGTTCCAGTGTGACAGATAGGTTTTGGAGCGTACAGGTTCAGGGCATATTTGTATGGAGTTATGCATTGATACATTCTACTGAGACAGGGAGGTTGTGGAGGGTACATATTCAGGGCATATTTTTGTGGAGTTCTGTATTGGTACGTTCCATTGAGACAGGGAGGTTATGGAGGGGTACAGTTTCAGGGCATTTTTGTGTGGAGTTCTGCATTGGTACATTCCAGTGAGACAGGGAGGTTATGGAGGGGTACAGGTTCAGGGCATATTTATGTGGAGTTCTGCATTGGTACGTTCCAGTGAGACAGGGAGCTTATGGAGGGGTGCAGGTTCAGGGCATTTTTGTGTGGAGTTCTGCATTGGAACATTCCAGTGAAACACGGAGGATATGGAGGGGTGCAGGTTCTGGGCATATTTGTGTGGAGTTCTGCATTGGTACGTTCCAGTGAGACACTGAGGTTATGGAGGGCTATAGGTTCAGGGCATAATTTTGTGGAGTTCTGCATTGGTATGTTCCAGTGAGACAGGGAGGTTATGGAGGGGTACAGGTTCAGGGCATATTTGTGTGGAGTTCTGCATTGGTACGTTCCAGTGAGATAGGGAGGTTATGTAGGTGTACATGTTCCGTGCATATTTGTATGTTTTTCTGCATTGGTACGTTCCAGTGAGAAAGGGAGGTTATGGAGGGGTACAGTTTCAGGGCAAATTTATGTGGAGTTCTGCAATGGTACGTTCCAGTGAGACAGGGAGTTTATGGAGGGGTACAGTTTCAGGACATTTTTGTGTGGAGTTCTGCATTGCTACATTCCAGTGAGACAGGGTGGTTATGGAGGGGTACAGGTTCAGGGCATATTTATGTGGAGTTCTGCATTGGAACATTCCAGTGAGACACGGAGGATATGGAGGGGTGCAGGTTCAGGGCATATTTGTGTGGAGTTCTGCATTGGTACGTTCCAGTGAGACACTGAGGTTATGGAGGGGTACAGGTTCAGGGCATATTTATGTGGAGTTCTGCATTGGTACATTCCAGTGAGACACGGAGGATATGGAGGGATACAGGTTCATGGCATATTTGTGCGGAGTTCTTCATTGGTACGTTCCAGTGTGACAGGTAGGTTTTGGAGCGTACAGGTTCAGGGCATATTTGTATGGAGTTATGCATTGGTACATTCTACTGAGACAGGGAGGTTATGGAGGGTACATATTCAGGGCATATTTTTGTGGAGTTCTGTATTGGTACGTTCCAGTGAGACAGGGAGGTTATGGAGGGGTACAGTTTCAGGGCATATTTGTGTGGAGTTCTGCATTGGTACATTCCAGTGAGACAGGGAGGTTATGCAGGTGTACAGGTTCAGGGCATATTTATGTGGAGTTCCGCAGTGGAACATTCCAGTGAGACACGGAGGATATTGAGGGGTACAGTTTCAGGGCATATTTGTGTGGAGTTCTGCATTGGTACGTTCCAGTGAGACAGGGTGGTTATGGAGGCGTACAGGTTCAGGGCATATTTCTGTGGAGTTCTGCATTGGTACATTCCAGTGAGACACGGAAGATATGGAGGGATACAGGTTCATGGCATATTTGTGTGGAGTTCTGCATTGGTACGTTCCAGTGAGACAGGGATGTTATGGAGGGGTACAGTTTCAGGGCATATTTGTGTGGAGTTCTGCATTGGTACGTTCCAGTGAGACAGGGAGGTTATGGAGGGGTACAGGTTCAGGGCATATTTGTGTGGAGTTCTGCATTGGTACATTCCAGTGAGTCACGGAGGATGTGGAGGGATACAGGTTCATGCAATATTTGTGTGTAGTACTTCATTGATACGTTCCAGTGAGACAGGTAGGTTTTGGAGCGTACAGGTTCAGGGCATATTTTTGTGGAGTTCTGCATTGGTACGTTCCAGTGAGACAGGGAGCTTATGGAGGGGTGCAGGTTCAGGGCATTTTTGTGTGGAGTTCTGCATTGGAACATTCCAGTGAAACACGGAGGATATGGAGGGGTGCAGGTTTTGGGCATATTTGTGTGGAGTTCTGCATTGGTACGTTCCAGTGAGACACTGAAGATATGGAGGGCTACAGGTTCAGGGCATATTTTTGTGGAGTTCTGCATTGGTACGTTCCAGTGAGACAGGGAGGTTATGGAGGGGTACAGGTTCAGGGCATATTTGTGTGGAGTTCTGCATTGGTACGTTCCAGTGAGATAGGGAGGTTATGTAGCTGTACATGTTCCGTGCATATTTGTGTGTTTTTCTGCATTGGTACGTTCCAGTGAGAAAGGGAGGTTATGGAGGGGTACAGTTTCAGGGCAAATTTATGTGGAGTTCTGCAATGGTACGTTCCAGTGAGACAGGGAGTTTATGGAGGGGTACAGTTTCAGGGCATTTTTGTGTGGAGTTCTGCATTGGTACATTCCAGTGAGACAGGGAGGTTATGGAGGGGTACAGGTTCAGGGCATATTTATGTGGAGTTCTGCATTGGAACATTCCAGTGAGACACGGAGGATATGGAGGGTTGCAGGTTCAGGGCATATTTGTGTGGAGTTCTGCATTGGTATGTTCCAGTGAGACACTGAGGTTATGGAGGGGTACAGGTTCAGGGCATATTTATGTGGAGTTCTGCATTGGTACATTCCAGTGAGACACGGAGGATATGGAGGGATACAGGTTCATGGCATATTTGTGCGGAGTTCTTCATTGGTACGTTCCAGTGTGACAGGTAGGTTTTGGAGCGTACAGGTTCAGGGCATATTTGTATGGAGTTATGCATTGGTACATTCTACTGAGACAGGGAGGTTATGGCGGGGTACAGTTTCAGGGCATATTTGTGTGGAGTTCTGCATTGGTACATTCCAGTGAGACAGGGAGGTTATGGAGGGGTACAGGTTCAGGGCATATTTATGTGGAGTTCCGCAGTGGAACATTCCAGTGAGAAACGGAGGATATTGAGGGGTACAGTTTCAGGGCATATTTGTGTGGAGTTCTGCATTGGTACGTTCCAGTGAGACAGGGTGGTTATGGAGGCGTACTGGTTCAGGGCATATTTGTGTGGAGTTCTGCATTGGTACATTCCAGTGAGACACGGAGGATATGGAGGGATACAGGTTCATGGCATATTTGTGCGGAGTTCTTCATTGGTACGTTCCAGTGTGACAGGTAGGTTTTGGAGCGTACAGGTTCAGGGCATATTTGTATGGAGTTATGCATTGGTACATTCTACAGAGACAGGGAGGTTGTGGAGGGTACATATTCAGGGCATATTTTTGTGGAGTTCTGTATTGGTACGTTCCATTGAGACAGGGAGGTTATGGAGGGGTACAGGTTCAGGGCATATTTATGTGGAGTTCTGCATTGGTACGTTCCAGTGAGACAGGGAGCTTATGGAGGGGTGCAGGTTCAGGGCATTTTTGTGTGGAGTTCTGCATTGGAACATTCCAGTGAAACACGGAGGATATGGAGGGGTGCAGGTTCTGGGCATATTTGTGTGGAGTTCTGCATTGGTACGTTCCAGTGAGACACTGAGGTTATGGAGGGCTACAGGTTCAGGGCATATTTTTGTGGAGTTCTGCATTGGTACGTTCCAGTGAGACAGGGAGGTTATGGAGGGGTACAGGTTCAGGGCATATTTGTGTGGAGTTCTGCATTGGTACGTTCCAGTGAGATAGTGAGGTTATGTAGGTGTACATGTTCCGTGCATATTTGTGTGTTTTTCTGCATTGGTACGTTCCAGTGAGAAAGGGAGGTTATGGAGGGGTACAGTTTCAGGCAAATTTATGTGCAGTTCTGCAATGGTACGTTCCAGTGAGACAGGGAGTTTATGGAGGGGTACAGTTTCAGGGCATATTTGTGTGGAGTTCTGCATTGGTACATTCCAGTGAGACAGGGAGGTTATGGAGGGGTACAGGTTCAGGGCATATTTATGTGGAGTTCTGCATTGGTACGTTCCAGTGAGACAGGGAGCTTATGGAGGGGTGCAGGTTCAGGGCATTTTTGTGTGGAGTTCTGCATTGGAACATTCCAGTGAAACACGGAGGATATGGAGGGGTGCAGGTTCTGGGCATATTTGTGTGGAGTTCTGCATTGGTACGTTCCAGTGAGACACTGAGGTTATGGAGGGCTATAGGTTCAGGGCATAATTTTGTGGAGTTCTGCATTGGTATGTTCCAGTGAGACAGGGAGGTTATGGAGGGGTACAGGTTCAGGGCATATTTGTGTGGAGTTCTGCATTGGTACGTTCCAGTGAGATAGGGAGGTTATGTAGGTGTACATGTTCCGTGCATATTTGTATGTTTTTCTGCATTGGTACGTTCCAGTGAGAAAGGGAGGTTATGGAGGGGTACAGTTTCAGGGCAAATTTATGTGGAGTTCTGCAATGGTACGTTCCAGTGAGACAGGGAGTTTATGGAGGGGTACAGTTTCAGGACATTTTTGTGTGGAGTTCTGCATTGCTACATTCCAGTGAGACAGGGTGGTTATGGAGGGGTACAGGTTCAGGGCATATTTATGTGGAGTTCTGCATTGGAACATTCCAGTGAGACACGGAGGATATGGAGGGGTGCAGGTTCAGGGCATATTTGTGTGGAGTTCTGCATTGGTACGTTCCAGTGAGACACTGAGGTTATGGAGGGGTACAGGTTCAGGGCATATTTATGTGGAGTTCTGCATTGGTACATTCCAGTGAGACACGGAGGATATGGAGGGATACAGGTTCATGGCATATTTGTGCGGAGTTCTTCATTGGTACGTTCCAGTGTGACAGGTAGGTTTTGGAGCGTACAGGTTCAGGGCATATTTGTATGGAGTTATGCATTGGTACATTCTACTGAGACAGGGAGGTTATGGAGGGTACATATTCAGGGCATATTTTTGTGGAGTTCTGTATTGGTACGTTCCAGTGAGACAGGGAGGTTATGGAGGGGTACAGTTTCAGGGCATATTTGTGTGGAGTTCTGCATTGGTACATTCCAGTGAGACAGGGAGGTTATGCAGGTGTACAGGTTCAGGGCATATTTATGTGGAGTTCCGCAGTGGAACATTCCAGTGAGACACGGAGGATATTGAGGGGTACAGTTTCAGGGCATATTTGTGTGGAGTTCTGCATTGGTACGTTCCAGTGAGACAGGGTGGTTATGGAGGCGTACAGGTTCAGGGCATATTTCTGTGGAGTTCTGCATTGGTACATTCCAGTGAGACACGGAAGATATGGAGGGATACAGGTTCATGGCATATTTGTGTGGAGTTCTGCATTGGTACGTTCCAGTGAGACAGGGATGTTATGGAGGGGTACAGTTTCAGGGCATATTTGTGTGGAGTTCTGCATTGGTACGTTCCAGTGAGACAGGGAGGTTATGGAGGGGTACAGGTTCAGGGCATATTTGTGTGGAGTTCTGCATTGGTACATTCCAGTGAGTCACGGAGGATGTGGAGGGATACAGGTTCATGCAATATTTGTGTGTAGTACTTCATTGATACGTTCCAGTGAGACAGGTAGGTTTTGGAGCGTACAGGTTCAGGGCATATTTTTGTGGAGTTCTGCATTGGTACGTTCCAGTGAGACAGGGAGCTTATGGAGGGGTGCAGGTTCAGGGCATTTTTGTGTGGAGTTCTGCATTGGAACATTCCAGTGAAACACGGAGGATATGGAGGGGTGCAGGTTTTGGGCATATTTGTGTGGAGTTCTGCATTGGTACGTTCCAGTGAGACACTGAAGATATGGAGGGCTACAGGTTCAGGGCATATTTTTGTGGAGTTCTGCATTGGTACGTTCCAGTGAGACAGGGAGGTTATGGAGGGGTACAGGTTCAGGGCATATTTGTGTGGAGTTCTGCATTGGTACGTTCCAGTGAGATAGGGAGGTTATGTAGCTGTACATGTTCCGTGCATATTTGTGTGTTTTTCTGCATTGGTACGTTCCAGTGAGAAAGGGAGGTTATGGAGGGGTACAGTTTCAGGGCAAATTTATGTGGAGTTCTGCAATGGTACGTTCCAGTGAGACAGGGAGTTTATGGAGGGGTACAGTTTCAGGGCATTTTTGTGTGGAGTTCTGCATTGGTACATTCCAGTGAGACAGGGAGGTTATGGAGGGGTACAGGTTCAGGGCATATTTATGTGGAGTTCTGCATTGGAACCTTCCAGTGAGACACGGAGGATATGGAGGGTTGCAGGTTCAGGGCATATTTGTGTGGAGTTCTGCATTGGTATGTTCCAGTGAGACACTGAGGTTATGGAGGGGTACAGGTTCAGGGCATATTTATGTGGAGTTCTGCATTGGTACATTCCAGTGAGACACGGAGGATATGGAGGGATACAGGTTCATGGCATATTTGTGCGGAGTTCTTCATTGGTACGTTCCAGTGTGACAGGTAGGTTTTGGAGCGTACAGGTTCAGGGCATATTTGTATGGAGTTATGCATTGGTACATTCTACTGAGACAGGGAGGTTATGGCGGGGTACAGTTTCAGGGCATATTTGTGTGGAGTTCTGCATTGGTACATTCCAGTGAGACAGGGAGGTTATGGAGGGGTACAGGTTCAGGGCATATTTATGTGGAGTTCCGCAGTGGAACATTCCAGTGAGAAACGGAGGATATTGAGGGGTACAGTTTCAGGGCATATTTGTGTGGAGTTCTGCATTGGTACGTTCCAGTGAGACAGGGTGGTTATGGAGGCGTACTGGTTCAGGGCATATTTGTGTGGAGTTCTGCATTGGTACATTCCAGTGAGACACGGAGGATATGGAGGGATACAGGTTCATGGCATATTTGTGCGGAGTTCTTCATTGGTACGTTCCAGTGTGACAGGTAGGTTTTGGAGCGTACAGGTTCAGGGCATATTTGTATGGAGTTATGCATTGGTACATTCTACAGAGACAGGGAGGTTGTGGAGGGTACATATTCAGGGCATATTTTTGTGGAGTTCTGTATTGGTACGTTCCATTGAGACAGGGAGGTTATGGAGGGGTACAGGTTCAGGGCATATTTATGTGGAGTTCTGCATTGGTACGTTCCAGTGAGACAGGGAGCTTATGGAGGGGTGCAGGTTCAGGGCATTTTTGTGTGGAGTTCTGCATTGGAACATTCCAGTGAAACACGGAGGATATGGAGGGGTGCAGGTTCTGGGCATATTTGTGTGGAGTTCTGCATTGGTACGTTCCAGTGAGACACTGAGGTTATGGAGGGCTACAGGTTCAGGGCATATTTTTGTGGAGTTCTGCATTGGTACGTTCCAGTGAGACAGGGAGGTTATGGAGGGGTACAGGTTCAGGGCATATTTGTGTGGAGTTCTGCATTGGTACGTTCCAGTGAGATAGTGAGGTTATGTAGGTGTACATGTTCCGTGCATATTTGTGTGTTTTTCTGCATTGGTACGTTCCAGTGAGAAAGGGAGGTTATGGAGGGGTACAGTTTCAGGCAAATTTATGTGCAGTTCTGCAATGGTACGTTCCAGTGAGACAGGGAGTTTATGGAGGGGTACAGTTTCAGGGCATATTTGTGTGGAGTTCTGCATTGGTACATTCCAGTGAGACAGGGAGGTTATGGAGGGGTACAGGTTCAGGGCATATTTATGTGGAGTTCCGCAGTGGAACATTCCAGTGAGACACGGAGGATATTGAGGGGTACAGTTTCAGGGCATTTTTGTGTGGAGTTCTGCATCGGTACATTCCAGTGAGACAGGGAGGTTATGGAGGGGTACAGGTTCAGGGCATATTTATGTGGAGTTCTGCATTGGAACATTCCAGTGAGACACGGAGGATATGGAGGGTTGCAGGTTCAGGGCATATTTGTGTGGAGTTCTGCATTGGTACGTTCCAGTGAGACACTGAGGTTATGGAGGTGTACAGGTTCAGGGCATATTTATGTGGAGTTCTGCATTGGTACATTCCAGTGAGACACGGAGGATATGGAGGGATACAGGTTCATGGCATATTTGTGCGGAGTTCTTCATTGGTACGTTCCAGTGTGACAGGTAGGTTTTGGAGCGTACAGGTTCAGGGCATATTTGTATGGAGTTATGCATTGGTACATTCTACTGAGACAGGGAGGTTATGGAGGGGTACAGTTTCAGGGCATATTTGTGTGGAGTTCTGCATTGGTACATTCCAGTGAGACAGGGAGGTTATGGAGGGGTACAGGTTCAGGGCATATTTATGTGGAGTTCCGCAGTGGAACATTCCAGTGAGACACGGAGGATTTTGAGGGGTACAGTTTCAGGGCATATTTGTGTGGAGTTCTGCATTGGTACGTTCCAGTGAGACAGGGTGGTTATGGAGGCGTACTGGTTCAGGGCATATTTGTGTGGAGTTCTGCATTGGTACGTTCCAGTGAGACACTGAGGTTATGGAGGGCTACAGGTTCAGGGCATATTTTTGTGGAGTTCTGCATTGGTACGTTCCAGTGAGACAGGGAGGTTATGGAGGGGTAAAGGTTCAGGGCATATTTGTGTGGAGTTCTGCATTGGTACGTTCCAGTGAGATAGGGAGGTTATGTAGGTGTACATGTTCCGTGCATATTTGTGTGTTTTTCTGCATTGGTACGTTCCAGTGAGAAAGGGAGGTTATGGAGGGGTACAGTTTCAGGCAAATTTATGTGCAGTTCTGCAATGGTACGTTCCAGTGAGACAGGGAGTTTATGGAGGGGTACAGTTTCAGGGCATATTTGTGTGGAGTTCTGCATTGGTACATTCCAGTGAGACAGGGAGGTTATGGAGGGGTACAGGTTCAGGGCATATTTATGTGGAGTTCTGCATTGGAACATTCCAGTGAGACACGGAGGATATGGAGGGTTGCAGGTTCAGGGCATATTTGTGTGGAGTTCTGCATTGGTACGTTCCAGTGAGACACTGAGGTTATGGAGGTGTACAGGTTCAGGGCATATTTATGTGGAGTTCTGCATTGGTACATTCCAGTGAGACACGGAGGATATGGACGGATACAGGTTCATGGCATATTTGTGCGGAGTTCTTCATTGGTACGTTCCAGTGTGACAGGTAGGTTTTGGAGCGTACAGGTTCAGGGCATATTTGTATGGAGTTATGCATTGGTACATTCTACTGAGACAGGGAGGTTATGGAGGGGTACAGTTTCAGGGCATATTTGTGTGGAGTTCTGCATTGGTACATTCCAGTGAGACAGGGAGGTTATGGAGGGGTACAGGTTCAGGGCATATTTATGTGGAGTTCCGCAGTGGAACATTCCAGTGAGACACGGAGGATATTGAGGGGTACAGTTTCAGGGCATATTTGTGTGGAGTTCTGCATTGGTACGTTCCAGTGAGACAGGGTGGTTATGGAGGCGTACTGGTTCAGGGCATATTTGTGTGGAGTTCTGCATTGGTACATTCCAGTGAGACACGGACGATATGGAGGGATACAGGTTCATGGCATATTTGTGCGGAGTTCTTCATTGGTACGTTCCAGTGTGACAGATAGGTTTTGGAGCGTACAGGTTCAGGGCATATTTGTATGGAGTTATGCATTGATACATTCTACTGAGACAGGGAGGTTGTGGAGGGTACATATTCAGGGCATATTTTTGTGGAGTTCTGTATTGGTACGTTCCATTGAGACAGGGAGGTTATGGAGGGGTACAGTTTCAGGGCATTTTTGTGTGGAGTTCTGCATTGGTACATTCCTGTGAGACAGGGAGGTTATGGAGGGGTACAGGTTCAGGGCATATTTATGTGGAGTTCTGCATTGGTACGTTCCAGTGAGACAGGGAGCTTATGGAGGGGTGCAGGTTCAGGGCATTTTTGTGTGGAGTTCTGCATTGGAACATTCCAGTGAAACACGGAGGATATGGAGGGGTGCAGGTTCTGGGCATATTTGTGTGGAGTTCTGCATTGGTACGTTCCAGTGAGACACTGAGGTTATGGAGGGCTATAGGTTCAGGGCATAATTTTGTGGAGTTCTGCATTGGTATGTTCCAGTGAGACAGGGAGGTTATGGAGGGGTACAGGTTCAGGGCATATTTGTGTGGAGTTCTGCATTGGTACGTTCCAGTGAGATAGGGAGGTTATGGAGGGGTACAGTTTCAGGGCAAAGTTATGTGGAGTTCTGCAATGGTACGTTCCAGTGAGACAGGGAGTTTATGGAGGGGTACAGTTTCAGGACATTTTTGTGTGGAGTTCTGCATTGCTACATTCCAGTGAGACAGGGTGGTTATGGAGGGGTACAGGTTCAGGGCATATTTATGTGGAGTTCTGCATTGGAACATTCCAGTGAGACACGGAGGATATGGAGGGGTGCAGGTTCAGGGCATATTTGTGTGGAGTTCTGCATTGGTACGTTCCAGTGAGACACTGAGGTTATGGAGGGGTACAGGTTCAGGGCATATTTATGTGGAGTTCTGCATTGGTACATTCCAGTGAGACACGGAGGATATGGAGGGATACAGGTTCATGGCATATTTGTGCGGAGTTCTTCATTGGTACGTTCCAGTGTGACAGGTAGGTTTTGGAGCGTACAGGTTCAGGGCATATTTGTATGGAGTTATGCATTGGTACATTCTACTGAGACAGGGAGGTTATGGAGGGTACAAATTCAGGGCATATTTTTGTGGAGTTCTGTATTGGTACGTTCCAGTGAGACAGGGAGGTTATGGAGGGGTACAGTTTCTGGGCATATTTGTGTGGAGTTCTGCATTGGTACATTCCAGTGAGACAGGGAGGTTATGCAGGTGTACAGGTTCAGGGCATATTTATGTGGAGTTCCGCAGTGGAACATTCCAGTGAGACACGGAGGATATTGAGGGGTACAGTTTCAGGGCATATTTGTGTGGAGTTCTGCATTGGTACGTTCCAGTGAGACAGGGTGGTTATGGAGGCGTACAGGTTCAGGGCATATTTCTGTGGAGTTCTGCATTGGTACATTCCAGTGAGTCACGGAGGATGTGGAGGGATACAGGTTCATGCAATATTTGTGTGTAGTACTTCATTGATACGTTCCAGTGAGACAGGTAGGTTTTGGAGCGTACAGGTTCAGGGCATATTTTTGTGGAGTTCTGCATTGGTACGTTCCAGTGAGACAGGGAGCTTATGGAGGGGTGCAGGTTCAGGGCATTTTTGTGTGGAGTTCTGCATTGGAACATTCCAGTGAAACACGGAGGATATGGAGGGGTGCAGGTTCTGGGCATATTTGTGTGGAGTTCTGCATTGGTACGTTCCAGTGAGACACTGAAGATATGGAGGGCTACAGGTTCAGGGCATATTTTTGTGGAGTTCTGCATTGGTACGTTCCAGTGAGACAGGGAGGTTATGGAGGGGTACAGGTTCAGGGCATATTTGTGTGGAGTTCTGCATTGGTACGTTCCAGTGAGATAGGGAGGTTATGTAGCTGTACATGTTCCGTGCATATTTGTGTGTTTTTCTGCATTGGTACGTTCCAGTGAGAAAGGGAGGTTATGGAGGGGTACAGTTTCAGGGCAAATTTATGTGGAGTTCTGCAATGGTACGTTCCAGTGAGACAGGGAGTTTATGGAGGGGTACAGTTTCAGGGCATTTTTGTGTGGAGTTCTGCATTGGTACATTCCAGTGAGACAGGGAGGTTATGGAGGGGTACAGGTTCAGGGCATATTTATGTGGAGTTCTGCATTGGAACATTCCAGTGAGACACGGAGGATATGGAGGGTTGCAGGTTCAGGGCATATTTGTGTGGAGTTCTGCATTGGTACGTTCCAGTGAGACACTGAGGTTATGGAGGGGTACAGGTTCAGGGCATATTTATGTGGAGTTCTGCATTGGTACATTCCAGTGAGACACGGAGGATATGGAGGGATACAGGTTCACGGCATATTTGTGCGGAGTTCTTCATTGGTACGTTCCAGTGTGACAGGTAGGTTTTGGAGCGTACAGGATCAGGGCATATTTGTATGGAGTTATGCATTGGTACATTCTACTGAGACAGGGAGGTTATGGAGGGTACATATTCAGGGCATATTTTTGTGGAGTTCTGTATTGGTACGTTCCAGTGAGACAGGGAGGTTATGGAGGGGTACAGTTTCAGGGCATATTTGTGTGGAGTTCTGCATTGGTACATTCCAGTGAGACAGGGAGGTTATGGAGGGGTACAGGTTCAGGGCATATTTATGTGGAGTTCCGCAGTGGAACATTCCAGTGAGACACGGAGGATATGGAGGGTTGCAGGTTCAGGGCATATTTGTGTGGAGTTCTGCATTGGTACGTTCCAGTGAGACACTGAGGTTATGGAGGTGTACAGGTTCTGGGCATATTTATGTGGAGTTCTGCATTGGTACATTCCAGTGAGACACGGAGGATATGGAGGGATACAGGTTCATGGCATAATTGTGCGGAGTTCTTCATTGGTACGTTCCAGTGTGACAGGTAGGTTTTGGAGCGTACAGGTTCAGGGCATATTTGTATGGAGTTATGCATTGGTAGATTCTACTGAGACAGGGAGGTTATGGAGGGGTACAGTTTCAGGGCATATTTGTGTGGAGTTCTGCATTGGTACATTCTAGTGAGACAGGGAGGTTATGGAGGGGTACAGGTTCAGGGCATATTTATGTGGAGTTCCGCAGTGGAACATTCCAGTGAGACACGGAGGATATTGAGGGGTACAGTTTCAGGGCATATTTGTGTGGAGTTCTGCATTGGTACGTTCCAGTGAGACAGGGTGGTTATGGAGGCGTACTGGTTCAGGGCATATTTGTGTGGAGTTCTGCATTGGTACATTCCAGTGAGACACGGAGGATATGGAGGGATACAGGTTCATGGCATATTTGTGCGGAGTTCTTCATTGGTACGTTCCAGTGTGACAGGTAGGTTTTGGAGCGTACAGGTTCAGGGCATATTTGTATGGAGTTATGCATTGGTACATTCTACTGAGACAGGGAGGTTAGGGAGGGTACATATTCAGGGCATATTTTTGTGGAGTTCTGTATTGGTACGTTCCATTGAGACAGGGAGGTTATGGAGGGGTACAGTTTCAGGGCATTTTTGTGTGGAGTTCTGCATTGGTACATTCCAGTGAGACAGGGAGGTTATGGAGGGGTACAGGTTCAGGGCATATTTATGTGGAGTTCTGCATTGGTACGTTCCAGTGAGACAGGGAGCTTATGGAGGGGTGCAGGTTCAGGGCATTTTTGTGTGGAGTTCTGCATTGGAACATTCCAGTGAAACACGGAGGATATGGAGGGGTGCAGGTTCATGGCATATATGTGTGGAGTTCTTCATTGGTACGTTCTAGTGTGACTGGTAGGTTTTGGAGCGTACAGGTTCAGGGCATATCTGTATGGAGTTCTGCATTGGTACATTCTACTGAGACAGGGAGGTTATGGAGTGTACATATTCAGGGAATATTTGTGTGGAGTTCTGCATTGGTACGTTCCAGTGAGACAGGGAGGTTATGGAGGGGTACAGGTTCAGGGCATATTTGTGTGGAGTTCTGCATTGGTACATTCCAGTGAGACACGGAGGATGTGGAGGGATACAGGTTCATGCAATATTTGTGTGTAGTACTTCATTGATACGTTCCAGTGAGACAGGTAGGTTTTGGAGCGTACAGGTTCAGGGCATATTTTTGCGGAGTTCTGCATTGGTACGTTCCAGTGAGACAGGGAGCTTATGGAGGGGTGCAGGTTCAGGGCATTTTTGTGTGGAGTTCTGCATTGGAACATTCCAGTGAAACACGGAGGATATGGAGGGGTGCAGGTTCTGGGCATATTTGTGTGGAGTTCTGCATTGGTACGTTCCAGTGAGACACTGAGGTTATGGAGGGCTACAGGTTCAGGGCATATTTTTGTGGAGTTCTGCATTGGTACGTTCCAGTGAGACAGGGAGGTTATGGAGGGGTACAGGTTCAGGGCATATTTGTGTGGAGTTCTGCATTGGTACGTTCCAGTGAGATAGGGAGGTTATGTAGGTGTACATGTTCCGTGCATATTTGTGTGTTTTTCTGCATTGGTACGTTCCAGTGAGAAAGGGAGGTTATGGAGGGGTACAGTTTCAGGCAAATTTATGTGGAGTTCTGCAATGGTACGTTCCAGTGAGACAGGGAGTTTATGGAGGGGTACAGTTTCAGGGCATATTTGTGTGGAGTTCTGCATTGGTACATTCCAGTGAGACAGGGAGGTTATGGAGGTGTACAGGTTCAGGGCATATTTATGTGGAGTTCCGCAGTGGAACATTCCAGTGAGACACGGAGGATATTGAGGGGTACAGTTTCAGGGCATTTTTGTGTGGAGTTCTGCATCGGTACATTCCAGTGAGACAGGGAGGTTATGGAGGGGTACAGGTTCAGGGCATATTTATGTGGAGTTCTGCATTGGAACATTCCAGTGAGACACGGAGGATATGGAGGGTTGCAGGTTCAGGGCATATTTGTGTGGAGTTCTGCATTGGTACGTTCCAGTGAGACACTGAGGTTATGGAGGGGTACAGGTTCAGGGCATATTTATGTGGAGTTCTGCATTGGTACATTCCAGTGAGACACGGAGGATATGGAGGGATACAGGTTCATGGCATATTTGTGCGGAGTTCTTCATTGGTACGTTCCAGTGTGACAGGTAGGTTTTGGAGCGTACAGGTTCAGGGCATATTTGTATGGAGTTATGCATTGGTACATTCTACTGAGACAGGGAGGTTATGGAGGGTACATATTCAGGGCATATTTTTGTGGAGTTCTGTATTGGTACGTTCCAGTGAGACAGGGAGGTTATGGAGGGGTACAGTTTCAGGGCATATTTGTGTGGAGTTCTGCATTGGTACATTCCAGTGAGACAGGGAGGTTATGGAGGGGTACAGGTTCAGGGCATATTTATGTGGAGTTCCGCAGTGGAACATTCCAGTGAGACACGGAGGATATGGAGGGTTGCAGGTTCAGGGCATATTTGTGTGGAGTTCTGCATTGGTACGTTCCAGTGAGACACTGAGGTTATGGAGGTGTACAGGTTCAGGGCATATTTATGTGGAGTTCTTCATTGGTACGTTCCAGTGTGACAGGTAGGTTTTGGAGCGTACAGGTTCAGGGCATATTTGTATGGAGTTATGCATTGGTACATTCTACTGAGACAGGGAGGTTATGGAGGGGTACAGTTTCAGGGCATATTTGTGTGGAGTTCTGCATTGGTACATTCCAGTGAGACAGGGAGGTTATGGAGGGGTACAGGTTCAGGGCATATTTATGTGGAGTTCCGCAGTGGAACATTCCAGTGAGACACGGAGGATATTGAGGGGTACAGTTTCAGGGCATATTTGTGTGGAGTTCTGCATTGGTACGTTCCAGTGAGACAGGGTGGTTATGGAGGCGTACTGGTTCAGGGCATATTTGTGTGGAGTTATGCATTGGTACATTCTACTGAGACAGGGAGGTTATGGAGGGGTACAGGTTCAGGGCATATTTATGTGGAGTTCCGCAGTGGAACATTCCAGTGAGACACGGAGGATATGGAGGGTTGCAGGTTCAGGGCATATTTGTGTGGAGTTCTGCATTGGTACGTTCCAGTGAGACACTGAGGTTATGGAGGTGTACAGGTTCTGGGCATATTTATGTGGAGTTCTGCATTGGTACATTCCAGTGAGACACGGAGGATATGGAGGGATACAGGTTCATGGCATAATTGTGCGGAGTTCTTCATTGGTACGTTCCAGTGTGACAGGTAGGTTTTGGAGCGTACAGGTTCAGGGCATATTTGTATGGAGTTATGCATATGTAGATTCTACTGAGACAGGGAGGTTATGGAGGGGTACAGTTTCAGGGCATATTTGTGTGGAGTTCTGCATTGGTACATTCTAGTGAGACAGGGAGGTTATGGAGGGGTACAGGTTCAGGGCATATTTATGTGGAGTTCCGCAGTGGAACATTCCAGTGAGACACGGAGGATATTGAGGGGTACAGTTTCAGGGCATATTTGTGTGGAGTTCTGCATTGGTACGTTCCAGTGAGACAGGGTGGTTATGGAGGCGTACTGGTTCAGGGCATATTTGTGTGGAGTTCTGCATTGGTACATTCCAGTGAGACACGGAGGATATGGAGGGATACAGGTTCATGGCATATTTGTGCGGAGTTCTTCATTGGTACGTTCCAGTGTGACAGGTAGGTTTTGGAGCGTACAGGTTCAGGGCATATTTGTATGGAGTTATGCATTGGTACATTCTACTGAGACAGGGAGGTTATGGAGGGTACATATTCAGGGCATATTTTTGTGGAGTTCTGTATTGGTACGTTCCATTGAGACAGGGAGGTTATGGAGGGGTACAGTTTCAGGGCATTTTTGTGTGGAGTTCTGCATTGGTACATTCCAGTGAGACAGGGAGGTTATGGAGGGGTACAGGTTCAGGGCATATTTATGTGGAGTTCTGCATTGGTACGTTCCAGTGAGACAGGGAGCTTATGGAGGGGTGCAGGTTCAGGGCATTTTTGTGTGGAGTTCTGCATTGGAACATTCCAGTGAAACACGGAGGATATGGAGGGGTGCAGGTTCATGGCATATATGTGTGGAGTTCTTCATTGGTACGTTCTAGTGTGACTGGTAGGTTTTGGAGCGTACAGGTTCAGGGCATATCTGTATGGAGTTCTGCATTGGTACATTCTACTGAGACAGGGAGGTTATGGAGTGTACATATTCAGGGAATATTTGTGTGGAGTTCTGCATTGGTACGTTCCAGTGAGACAGGGAGGTTATGGAGGGGTACAGGTTCAGGGCATATTTGTGTGGAGTTCTGCTTTGGTACATTCCAGTGAGACACGGAGGATGTGGAGGGATACAGGTTCATGCAATATTTGTGTGTAGTACTTCATTGATACGTTCCAGTGAGACAGGTAGGTTTTGGAGCGTACAGGTTCAGGGCATATTTTTGCGGAGTTCTGCATTGGTACATTCCAGTGAGACACGGAGGATGTGGAGGGATACAGGTTCATGCAATATTTGTGTGTAGTACTTCATTGATACGTTCCAGTGAGACAGGTAGGTTTTGGAGCGTACAGGTTCAGGGCATATTTTTGCGGAGTTCTGCATTGGTACATTCCAGTGAGACAGGGAGGTTATGGAGGGGTGCAGGTTCAGGGCATTTTTGTGTGGAGTTCTGCATTGGAACATTCCAGTGAAACACGGAGGATATGGAGGGGTGCAGGTTCTGGGCATATTTGTGTGGAGTTCTGCATTGGTACGTTCCAGTGAGACACTGAGGTTATGGAGGTCTACAGGTTCAGGGCATATTTTTGTGGAGTTCTGCATTGGTACGTTCCAGTGAGACAGGGAGGTTATGGAGGGGTACAGGTTCAGGGCATATTTGTGTGGAGTTCTGCATTGGTACGTTCCAGTGAGATAGGGAGGTTATGTAGGTGTACATGTTCCGTGCATATTTGTGTGTTTTTCTGCATTGGTACGTTCCAGTGAGAAAGGGAGGTTATGGAGGGGTACAGTTTCAGGCAAATTTATGTGGAGTTCTGCAATGGTACGTTCCAGTGAGACAGGGAGTTTATGGAGGGGTACAGTTTCAGGGCATATTTGTGTGGAGTTCTGCATTGGTACATTCCAGTGAGACAGGGAGGTTATGGAGGTGTACAGGTTCAGGGCATATTTATGTGGAGTTCCGCAGTGGAACATTCCAGTGAGACACGGAGGATATTGAGGGGTACAGTTTCAGGGCATTTTTGTGTGGAGTTCTGCATCGGTACATTCCAGTGAGACAGGGAGGTTATGGAGGGGTACAGGTTCAGGGCATATTTATGTGGAGTTCTGCATTGGAACATTCCAGTGAGACACGGAGGATATGGAGGGTTGCAGGTTCAGGGCATATTTGTGTGGAGTTCTGCATTGGTACGTTCCAGTGAGACACTGAGGTTATGGAGGGGTACAGGTTCAGGGCATATTTATGTGGAGTTCTGCATTGGTACATTCCAGTGAGACACGGAGGATATGGAGGGATACAGGTTCATGGCATATTTTTGCGGAGTTCTTCATTGGTACGTTCCAGTGTGACAGGTAGGTTTTGGAGCGTACAGGTTCAGGGCATATTTGTATGGAGTTATGCATTGGTACATTCTACTGAGACAGGGAGGTTATGGAGGGTACATATTCAGGGCATATTTTTGTGGAGTTCTGTATTGGTACGTTCCAGTGAGACAGGGAGGTTATGGAGGGGTACAGTTTCAGGGCATATTTGTGTGGAGTTCTGCATTGGTACATTCCAGTGAGACAGGGAGGTTATGGAGGGGTACAGGTTCAGGGCATATTTATGTGGAGTTCCGCAGTGGAACATTCCAGTGAGACACGGAGGATATGGAGGGTTGCAGGTTCAGGGCATATTTGTGTGGAGTTCTGCATTGGTACGTTCCAGTGAGACACTGAGGTTATGGAGGTGTACAGGTTCAGGGCATATTTATGTGGAGTTCTTCATTGGTACGTTCCAGTGTGACAGGTAGGTTTTGGAGCGTACAGGTTCAGGGCATATTTGTATGGAGTTATGCATTGGTACATTCTACTGAGACAGGGAGGTTATGGAGGGGTACAGTTTCAGGGCATATTTGTGTGGAGTTCTGCATTGGTACATTCCAGTGAGACAGGGAGGTTATGGAGGGGTACAGGTTCAGGGCATATTTATGTGGAGTTCCGCAGTGGAACATTCCAGTGAGACACGGAGGATATTGAGGGGTACAGTTTCAGGGCATATTTGTGTGGAGTTCTGCATTGGTACGTTCCAGTGAGACAGGGTGGTTATGGAGGCGTACTGGTTCAGGGCATATTTGTGTGGAGTTATGCATTGGTACATTCCAGTGAGACAGGGAGGTTATGGAGGGGTACAGGTTCAGGGCATATTTATGTGGAGTTCCGCAGTGGAACATTCCAGTGAGACACGGAGGATATGGAGGGTTGCAGGTTCAGGGCATATTTGTGTGGAGTTCTGCATTGGTACGTTCCAGTGAGACACTGAGGTTATGGAGGTGTACAGGTTCAGGGCATATTTATGTGGAGTTCTTCATTGGTACGTTCCAGTGTGACAGGTAGGTTTTGGAGCGTACAGGTTCAGGGCATATTTGTATGGAGTTATGCATTGGTACATTCTACTGAGACAGGGAGGTTATGGAGGGGTACAGTTTCAGGGCATATTTGTGTGGAGTTCTGCATTGGTACATTCCAGTGAGACAGGGAGGTTATGGAGGGGTACAGGTTCAGGGCATATTTATGTGGAGTTCCGCAGTGGAACATTCCAGTGAGACACGGAGGATATTGAGGGGTACAGTTTCAGGGCATATTTGTGTGGAGTTCTGCATTGGTACGTTCCAGTGAGACAGGGTGGTTATGGAGGCGTACTGGTTCAGGGCATATTTGTGTGGAGTTCTGCATTGGTACATTCCAGTGAGACACGGAGGATATGGAGGGATACAGGTTCATGGCATATTTGTGCGGAGTTCTTCATTGGTACGTTCCAGTGTGACAGGTAGGTTTTGGAGCGTACAGGTTCAGGGCATATTTGTATGGAGTTATGCATTGGTACGTTCCATTGAGACAGGGAGGTTATGGAGGGGTACAGTTTCAGGGCATTTTTGTGTGGAGTTCTGCATTGGTACATTCCAGTGAGACAGGGAGGTTATGGAGGGGTACAGTTTCAGGGCATATTTATGTGGAGTTCTGCATTGGTACGTTCCAGTGAGACAAGGAGCTTATGGAGGGGTGCAGGTTCAGGGCATTTTTGTGTGGAGTTCTGCATTGGAACATTCCAGTGAAACACGGAGGATATGGAGGGGTGCAGGTTCTGGGCATATTTGTGTGGAGTTCTGCATTGGTACGTTCCAGTGAGACACTGAGGTTATGGAGGGCTATAGGTTCAGGGCATATTTTTGTGGAGTTCTGCATTGGTACGTTCCAGTGAGACAGGGAGGTTATGGAGGGGTACAGGTTCAGGGCATATTTGTGTGGAGTTCTGCATTGGTACGTTCCAGTGAGATAGGGAGGTTATGTAGGTGTACATGTTCCGTGCATATTTGTGTGTTTTTCTGCATTGGTACGTTCCAGTGAGAAACGGAGGTTATGGAGGGGTACAGTTTCAGGGCAAATTTATGTGGAGTTCTGCAATGGTACGTTCCAGTGAGACAGGGAGTTTATGGAGGGGTACAGTTTCAGGGCATTTTTGTGTGGAGTTCTGCATTGGTACATTCCAGTGAGACAGGGTGGTTATGGAGGCGTACAGGTTCAGGGCATATATGTGTGGAGTTCTGCATTGGTACATTCCAGTGAGACAGGGAGGTTATGGAGGGGTACAGGTTCAGGGCATATTTATGTGGAGTTCCGCAGTGGAACATTCCAGTGAGACACGGAGGATATGGAGGGTTGCAGGTTCAGGGCATATTTGTGTGGAGTTCTGCATTGGTACGTTCCAGTGAGACACTGAGGTTATGGAGGTGTACAGGTTCAGGGCATATTTATGTGGAGTTCTGCATTGGTACATTCCAGATAGACACGGAGGATATGGAGGGATACAGGTTCATGGCATATTTGTGCGGAGTTCTTCATTGGTACGTTCCAGTGTGACAGGTAGGTTTTGGAGCGTACAGGTTCAGGGCATATTTGTATGGAGTTATGCATTGGTACATTCTACTGAGACAGGGAGGTTATGGAGGGGTACAGTTTCAGGGCATATTTGTGTGGAGTTCTGCATTGGTACATTCCAGTGAGACAGGGAGGTTATGGAGGGGTACAGGTTCAGGGCATATTTATGTGGAGTTCCGCAGTGGAACATTCCAGTGAGACACGGAGGATATTGAGGGGTACAGTTTCAGGGCATATTTGTGTGGAGTTCTGCATTGGTACGTTCCAGTGAGACTGGGTGGTTATGGAGGCGTACTGGTTCAGGGCATATTTGTGTGGAGTTCTGCATTGGTACATTCCAGTGAGACACGGAGGATATGGAGGGATACAGGTTCATGGCATATTTGTGCGGAGTTCTTCATTGGTACGTTCCAGTGTGACAGGTAGGTTTTGGAGCGTACAGGTTCAGGGCATATTTGTATGGAGTTATGCATTGGTACATTCTACTGAGACAGGGAGGTTATGGAGGGTACATATTCAGGGCATATTTTTGTGGAGTTCTGTATTGGTACGTTCCATTGAGACAGGGAGGTTATGGAGGGGTACAGTTTCAGGGCATTTTTGTGTGGAGTTCTGCATTGGTACATTCCAGTGAGACAGGGAGGTTATGGAGGGGTACAGGTTCAGGGCATATTTATGTGGAGTTCTGCATTGGTACGTTCCAGTGAGACAGGGAGCTTATGGAGGGGTGCAGGTTCAGGGCATTTTTGTGTGGAGTTCTGCATTGGAACATTCCAGTGAAACACGGAGGATATGGAGGGGTGCAGGTTCTGGGCATATTTGTGTGGAGTTCTGCATTGGTACGTTCCAGTGAGACACTGAGGTTATGGAGGGCTATAGGTTCAGGGCATATTTTTGTGGAGTTCTGCATTGGTACGTTCCAGTGAGACAGGGAGGTTATGGAGGGGTACAGGTTCAGGGCATATTTGTGTGGAGTTCTGCATTGGTACGTTCCAGTGAGATAGGGAGGTTATGTAGGTGTACATGTTCCGTGCATATTTGTGTGTTTTTCTGCATTGGTACGTTCCAGTGAGAAAGGGAGGTTATGGAGGGGTACAGTTTCAGGGCAAATTTATGTGGAGTTCTGCAATGGTACGTTCCAGTGAGACATGGAGTTTATGGAGGGGTACAGTTTCAGGGCATTTTTGTGTGGAGTTCTGCATTGGTACATTCCAGTGAGACAGGGTGGTTATGGAGGCGTACAGGTTCAGGGCATATTTGTGTGGAGTTCTGCATTGGTACATTCCAGTGAGACACGGAAAATATGGAGGGATACAGGTTCATGGCATATATGTGTGGAGTTCTTCATTGGTACGTTCTAGTGTGACAGGTAGGTTTTGGAGCGTACAGGTTCAGGGCATATCTGTATGGAGTTCTGCATTGGTACATTCTACTGAGACAGGGAGGTTATGGAGTGTACATATTCAGGGCATATTTTTGTGGAGTTCTGTATTGGTACGTTCCAGTGAGACAGGGATGTTATGGAGGGGTACAGTTTCAGGGCATATTTGTGTGGAGTTCTGCATTGGTACGTTCCAGTGAGACAGGGAGGTTATGGAGGGGTACAGGTTCAGGGCATATTTGTGTGGAGTTCTGCATTGGTACATTCCAGTGAGACACGGAGGATGTGGAGGGATACAGGTTCATGCAATATTTGTGTGTAGTACTTCATTGATACGTTCCAGTGAGACAGGTAGGTTTTGGAGCGTACAGGTTCAAGGCATATTTTTGCGGAGTTCTGCATTGGTACGTTCCAGTGAGACAGGGTGCTTATGGAGGGGTGCAGGTTCAGGGCATTTTTGTGTGGAGTTCTGTATTGGAACATTCCAGTGAAACACGGAGGATATGGAGGGGTGCAGGTTCTGGGCATATTTGTGTGGAGTTCTGCATTGGTACGTTCCAGTGAGACACTGAGGTTATGGAGGGCTACAGGTTCAGGGCATATTTTTGTGGAGTTCTGCATTGGTACGTTCCAGTGAGACAGGGAGGTTATTGAGGGGTACAGGTTCAGGGCATATTTGTGTGGAGTTCTGCATTGGTACGTTCCAGTGAGATAGGGAGGTTATGTAGGTGTACATGTTCCGTGCATATTTGTGTGTTTTTCTGCATTGGTACTTTCCAGTGAGAAAGGGAGGTTATGGAGGGGTACAGTTTCAGGCAAATTTATGTGGAGTTCTGCAATGGTACGTTCCAGTGAGACAGGGAGTTTATGGAGGGGTACAGTTTCAGGGCATATTTGTGTGGAGTTCTGCATTGGTACATTCCAGTGAGACAGGGAGGTTATGGAGGGGTACAGGTTCAGGGCATATTTATGTGGAGTTCCGCAGTGGAACATTCCAGTGAGACACGGAGGATATTGAGGGGTACAGTTTCAGGGCATTTTTGTGTGGAGTTCTGCATCGGTACATTCCAGTGAGACAGGGAGGTTATGGAGGGGTACAGGTTCAGGGCATATTTATGTGGAGTTCTGCATTGGAACATTCCAGTGAGACACGGAGGATATGGAGGGTTGCAGGTTCAGGGCATATTTGTGTGGAGTTCTGCATTGGTACGTTCCAGTGAGACACTGAGGTTATGGAGGTGTACAGGTTCAGGGCATATTTATGTGGAGTTCTGCATTGGTACATTCCAGTGAGACACGGAGGATATGGAGGGATACAGGTTCATGGCATATTTGTGCGGAGTTCTTCATTGGTACGTTCCAGTGTGACAGGTAGTTTTTGGAGCGTACAGGTTCAGGGCATATTTGTATGGAGTTATGCATTGGTACATTCTACTGAGACAGGGAGGTTATGGAGGGTACATATTCAGGGCATATTTTTGTGGAGTTCTGTATTGGTACGTTCCATTGAGACAGGGAGGTTATGGAGGGGTACAGTTTCAGGGCATTTTTGTGTGGAGTTCTGCATTGGTACATTCCAGTGAGACAGGGAGGTTATGGAGGGGTACAGGTTCAGGGCATATTTATGTGGAGTTCTGCATTGGTACGTTCCAGTGAGAGAGGGAGATTATGGAGGGGTGCAGGTTCAGGGCATTTTTGTGTGGAGTTCTGCATTGGAACATTCCAGTGAAACACGGAGGATATGGAGGGGTGCAGGTTCTGGGCATATTTGTGTGGAGTTCTGCATTGGTACGTTCCAGTGAGACACTGAGGTTATGGAGGGCTATAGGTTCAGGGCATATTTTTGTGGAGTTCTGCATTGGTACGTTCCAGTGAGACAGGGAGGTTATGGAGGGGTACAGGTTCAGGGCATATTTGTGTGGAGTTCTGCATTGGTACGTTCCAGTGAGATAGGGAGGTTATGTAGGTGTACATGTTCCGTGCATATTTGTGTGTTTTTCTGCATTGGTACGTTCCAGTGAGAAAGGGAGGTTATGGAGGGGTACAGTTTCAGGGCAAATTTATGTGGAGTTCTGCAATGGTACGTTCCAGTGAGACAGGGAGTTTATGGAGGGGTACAGTTTCAGGGCATTTTTGTGTGGAGTTCTGCATTGGTACATTCCAGTGAGACAGGGAGGTTATGGAGGGGTACAGGTTCAGGGCATATTTATGTGGAGTTCTGCATTGGAACATTCCAGTGAGACACGGAGGATATGGAGGGTTGCAGGTTCAGGGCATATTTGTGTGGAGTTCTGCATTGGTACGTTCCAGTGAGACACTGAGGTTATGGAGGGGTACAGGTTCAGGGCATATTTATGTGGAGTTCTGCATTGGTACATTCCAGTGAGACACGGAGGATATGGAGGGATACAGGTTCATGGCATATTTGTGCGGAGTTCTTCATTGGTACGTTCCAGTGTGACAGGTAGGTTTTGGAGCGTACAGGTTCAGGGCATATTTGTATGGAGTTATGCATTGGTACATTCTACTGAGACAGGGAGGTTATGGAGGGGTACATATTCAGGGCATATTTTTGTGGAGTTCTGTATTGGTACGTTCCAGTGAGACAGGGAGGTTATGGAGGGGTACAGTTTCAGGGCATATTTGTGTGGAGTTCTGCATTGGTACATTCCAGTGAGACAGGGAGGTTATGGAGGGGTACAGGTTCAGGGCATATTTATGTGGAGTTCCGCAGTGGAACATTCCAGTGAGACACGGAGGATATGGAGGGTTGCAGGTTCAGGGCATATTTGTGTGGAGTTCTGCATTGGTACGTTCCAGTGAGACACTGAGGTTATGGAGGTGTACAGGTTCAGGGCATATTTATGTGGAGTTCTGCATTGGTAAATTCCAGTGAGACACGGAGGATATGGAGGGATACAGGTTCATGGCATAATTGTGCGGAGTTCTTCATTGGTACGTTCCAGTGTGACAGGTAGGTTTTGGAGCGTACAGGTTCAGGGCATATTTGTATGGAGTTATGCATTGGTAGATTCTACTGAGACAGGGAGGTTATGGAGGGGTACAGTTTCAGGGCATATTTGTGTGGAGTTCTGCATTGGTACATTCCAGTGAGACAGGGAGGTTATGGAGGGGTACAGGTTCAGGGCATATTTATGTGGAGTTCCGCAGTGGAACATTCCAGTGAGACACGGAGGATATTGAGGGGTACAGTTTCAGGGCATATTTGTGTGGAGTTCTGCATTGGTACGTTCCAGTGAGACAGGGTGGTTATGGAGGCGTACTGGTTCAGGGCATATTTGTGTGGAGTTCTGCATTGGTACATTCCAGTGATACACGGAGGATATGGAGGGATACAGGTTCATGGCATATTTGTGCGGAGTTCTTCATTGGTACGTTCCAGTGTGACAGGTAGGTTTTGGAGCGTACAGGTTCAGGGCATATTTGTATGGAGTTATGCATTGGTACATTCTACTGAGACAGGGAGGTTATGGAGGGTACATATTCAGGGCATATTTTTGTGGAGTTCTGTATTGGTACGTTCCATTGAGACAGGGAGGTTATGGAGGGGTACAGTTTCAGGGCATTTTTGTGTGGAGTTCTGCATTGGTACATTCCAGTGAGACAGGGAGGTTATGGAGGGGTACAGGTTCAGGGCATATTTATGTGGAGTTCTGCATTGGTACGTTCCAGTGAGACAGGGAGCTTATGGAGGGGTGCAGGTTCAGGGCATTTTTGTGTGGAGTTCTGCATTGGAACATTCCAGTGAAACACGGAGGATATGGAGGGGTGCAGGTTCTGGGCATATTTGTGTGGAGTTCTGCATTGGTACGTTCCAGTGAGACACTGAGGTTATGGAGGGCTATAGGTTCAGGGCATATTTTTGTGGAGTTCTGCATTGGTACGTTCCAGTGAGACAGGGAGGTTATGGAGGGGTACAGGTTCAGGGCATATTTGTGTGGAGTTCTGCATTGGTACGTTCCAGTGAGATAGGGAGGTTATGTAGGTGTACATGTTCCGTGCATATTTGTGTGTTTTTCTGCATTGGTACGTTCCAGTGAGAAAGGGAGGTTATGGAGGGGTACAGTTTCAGGGCAAATTTATGTGGAGTTCTGCAATGGTACGTTCCAGTGAGACAGGGAGTTTATGGAGGGGTACAGTTTCAGGGCATTTTTGTGTGGAGTTCTGCATTGGTACATTCCAGTGAGACAGGGTGGTTATGGAGGCGTACAGGTTCAGGGCATATTTGTGTGGAGTTCTGCATTGGTACATTCCAGTGAGACACGGAAGATATGGAGGGATACAGGTTCATGGCATATATGTGTGGAGTTCTTCATTGGTACGTTCTAGTGTGACTGGTAGGTTTTGGAGCGTACAGGTTCAGGGCATATCTGTATGGAGTTCTGCATTGGTACATTCTACTGAGACAGGGAGGTTATGGAGTGTACATATTCAGGGCATATTTTTGTGGAGTTCTGTATTGGTACGTTCCAGTGAGACAGGGATGTTATGGAGGGGTACAGTTTCAGGGCATATTTGTGTGGAGTTCTGCATTGGTACGTTCCAGTGAGACAGGGAGGTTATGGAGGGGTACAGGTTCAGGGCATATTTGTGTGGAGTTCTGCATTGGTACATTCCAGTGAGACACGGAGGATGTGGAGGGATACAGGTTCATGCAATATTTGTGTGTAGTACTTCATTGATACGTTCCAGTGAGACAGGTAGGTTTTGGAGCGTACAGGTTCAGGGCATATTTTTGCGGAGTTCTGCATTGGTACGTTCCAGTGAGACAGGGAGCTTATGGAGGGGTGCAGGTTCAGGGCATTTTTGTGTGGAGTTCTGCATTGGAACATTCCAGTGAAACACGGAGGATATGGAGGGGTGCAGGTTCTGGGCATATTTGTGTGGAGTTCTGCATTGGTACGTTCCAGTGAGACACTGAGGTTATGGAGGGCTACAGGTTCAGGGCATATTTTTGTGGAGTTCTGCATTGGTACGTTCCAGTGAGACAGGGAGGTTATGGAGGGGTACAGGTTCAGGGCATATTTGTGTGGAGTTCTGCATTGGTACGTTCCAGTGAGATAGGGAGGTTATGTAGGTGTACATGTTCCGTGCATATTTGTGTGTTTTTCTGCATTGGTACGTTCCAGTGAGAAAGGGAGGTTATGGAGGGGTACAGTTTCAGGCAAATTTATGTGGAGTTCTGCAATGGTACGTTCCAGTGAGACAGGGAGTTTATGGAGGGGTACAGTTTCAGGGCATATTTGTGTGGAGTTCTGCATTGGTACATTCCAGTGAGACAGGGAGGTTATGGAGGGGTACAGGTTCAGGGCATATTTATGTGGAGTTCCGCAGTGGAACATTCCAGTGAGACACGGAGGATATTGAGGGGTACAGTTTCAGGGCATTTTTGTGTGGAGTTCTGCATCGGTACATTCCAGTGAGACAGGGAGGTTATGGAGGGGTACAGGTTCAGGGCATATTTATGTGGAGTTCTGCATTGGAACATTCCAGTGAGACACGGAGGATATGGAGGGTTGCAGGTTCAGGGCATATTTGTGTGGAGTTCTGCATTGGTACATTCCAGTGAGACACGGAAGATATGGAGGGATACAGGTTCATGGCATATATGTGTGGAGTGCTTCATTGGTACGTTCTAGTGTGACTGGTAGGTTTTGGAGCGTACAGGTTCAGGGCATATCTGTATGGAGTTCTGCATTGGTACATTCTACTGAGACAGGGAGGTTATGGAGTGTACATATTCAGGGCATATTTTTGTGGAGTTCTGTATTGGTACGTTCCAGTGAGAGAGGGAGATTATGGAGGGGTGCAGGTTCAGGGCATTTTTGTGTGGAGTTCTGCATTGGAACATTCCAGTGAAACACGGAGGATATGGAGGGGTGCAGGTTCTGGGCATATTTGTGTGGAGTTCTGCATTGGTACGTTCCAGTGAGACACTGAGGTTATGGAGGGCTATAGGTTCAGGGCATATTTTTGTGGAGTTCTGCATTGGTACGTTCCAGTGAGACAGGGAGGTTATGGAGGGGTACAGGTTCAGGGCATATTTGTGTGGAGTTCTGCATTGGTACGTTCCAGTGAGATAGGGAGGTTATGTAGGTGTACATGTTCCGTGCATATTTGTGTGTTTTTCTGCATTGGTACGTTCCAGTGAGAAAGGGAGGTTATGGAGGGGTACAGTTTCAGGGCAAATTTATGTGGAGTTCTGCAATGGTACGTTCCAGTGAGACAGGGAGTTTATGGAGGGGTACAGTTTCAGGGCATTTTTGTGTGGAGTTCTGCATTGGTACATTCCAGTGAGACAGGGAGGTTATGGAGGGGTACAGGTTCAGGGCATATTTATGTGGAGTTCTGCATTGGAACATTCCAGTGAGACACGGAGGATATGCAGGGTTGCAGGTTCAGGGCATATTTGTGTGGAGTTCTGCATTGGTACGTTCCAGTGAGACACTGAGGTTATGGAGGGGTACAGGTTCAGGGCATATTTATGTGGAGTTCTGCATTGGTACATTCCAGTGAGACACGGAGGATATGGAGGGATACAGGTTCATGGCATATTTGTGCGGAGTTCTTCATTGGTACGTTCCAGTGTGACAGGTAGGTTTTGGAGCGTACAGGTTCAGGGCATATTTGTATGGAGTTATGCATTGGTACATTCTACTGAGACAGGGAGGTTATGGAGGGGTACATATTCAGGGCATATTTTTGTGGAGTTCTGTATTGGTACGTTCCAGTGAGACAGGGAGGTTATGGAGGGGTACAGTTTCAGGGCATATTTGTGTGGAGTTCTGCATTGGTACATTCCAGTGAGACAGGGAGGTTATGGAGGGGTACAGGTTCAGGGCATATTTATGTGGAGTTCCGCAGTGGAACATTCCAGTGAGACACGGAGGATATGGAGGGTTGCAGGTTCAGGGCATATTTGTGTGGAGTTCTGCATTGGTACGTTCCAGTGAGACACTGAGGTTATGGAGGTGTACAGGTTCAGGGCATATTTATGTGGAGTTCTGCATTGGTACATTCCAGTGAGACACGGAGGATATGGAGGGATACAGGTTCATGGCATAATTGTGCGGAGTTCTTCATTGGTACGTTCCAGTGTGACAGGTAGGTTTTGGAGCGTACAGGTTCAGGGCATATTTGTATGGAGTTATGCATTGGTAGATTCTACTGAGACAGGGAGGTTATGGAGGGGTACAGTTTCAGGGCATATTTGTGTGGAGTTCTGCATTGGTACATTCCAGTGAGACAGGGAGGTTATGGAGGGGTACAGGTTCAGGGCATATTTATGTGGAGTTCCGCAGTGGAACATTCCAGTGAGACACGGAGGATATTGAGGGGTACAGTTTCAGGGCATATTTGTGTGGAGTTCTGCATTGGTACGTTCCAGTGAGACAGGGTGGTTATGGAGGCGTACTGGTTCAGGGCATATTTGTGTGGAGTTCTGCATTGGTACATTCCAGTGATACACGGAGGATATGGAGGGATACAGGTTCATGGCATATTTGTGCGGAGTTCTTCATTGGTACGTTCCAGTGTGACAGGTAGGTTTTGGAGCGTACAGGTTCAGGGCATATTTGTATGGAGTTATGCATTGGTACATTCTACTGAGACAGGGAGGTTATGGAGGGTACATATTCAGGGCATATTTTTGTGGAGTTCTGTATTGGTACGTTCCATTGAGACAGGGAGGTTATGGAGGGGTACAGTTTCAGGGCATTTTTGTGTGGAGTTCTGCATTGGTACATTCCAGTGAGACAGGGAGGTTATGGAGGGGTACAGGTTCAGGGCATATTTATGTGGAGTTCTGCATTGGTACGTTCCAGTGAGACGGGGAGCTTATGGAGGGGTGCAGGTTCAGGGCATTTTTGTGTGGAGTTCTGCATTGGAACATTCCAGTGAAACACGGAGGATATGGAGGGGTGCAGGTTCTGGGCATATTTGTGTGGAGTTCTGCATTGGTACGTTCCAGTGAGACACTGAGGTTATGGAGAGCTATAGGTTCAGGGCATATTTTTGTGGAGTTCTGCATTGGTACGTTCCAGTGAGACAGGGAGGTTATGGAGGGGTACAGGTTCAGGGCATATTTGTGTGGAGTTCTGCATTGGTACGTTCCAGTGAGATAGGGAGGTTATGTAGGTGTACATGTTCCGTGCATATTTGTGTGTTTTTCTGCATTGGTACGTTCCAGTGAGAAAGGGAGGTTATGGAGGGGTACAGTTTCAGGGCAAATTTATGTGGAGTTCTGCAATGGTACGTTCCAGTGAGACAGGGAGTTTATGGAGGGGTACAGTTTCAGGGCATTTTTGTGTGGAGTTCTGCATTGGTACATTCCAGTGAGACAGGGTGGTTATGGAGGCGTACAGGTTCAGGGCATATTTGTGTGGAGTTCTGCATTGGTACATTCCAGTGAGACACGGAAGATATGGAGGGATACAGGTTCATGGCATATATGTGTGGAGTTCTTCATTGGTACGTTCTAGTGTGACTGGTAGGTTTTGGAGCGTACAGGTTCAGGGCATATCTGTATGGAGTTCTGCATTGGTACATTCTACTGAGACAGGGAGGTTATGGAGTGTACATATTCAGGGCATATTTTTGTGGAGTTCTGTATTGGTACGTTCCAGTGAGACAGGGATGTTATGGAGGGGTACAGTTTCAGGGCATATTTGTGTGGAGTTCTGCATTGGTACGTTCCAGTGAGACAGGGAGGTTATGGAGGGGTACAGGTTCAGGGCATATTTGTGTGGAGTTCTGCATTGGTACATTCCAGTGAGACACGGAGGATGTGGAGGGATACAGGTTCATGCAATATTTGTGTGTAGTACTTCATTGATACGTTCCAGTGAGACAGGTAGGTTTTGGAGCGTACAGGTTCAGGGCATATTTTTGCGGAGTTCTGCATTGGTACGTTCCAGTGAGACAGGGAGCTTATGGAGGGGTGCAGGTTCAGGGCATTTTTGTGTGGAGTTCTGCATTGGAACATTCCAGTGAAACACGGAGGATATGGAGGGGTGCAGGTTCTGGGCATATTTGTGTGGAGTTCTGCATTGGTACGTTCCAGTGAGACACTGAGGTTATGGAGGGCTACAGGTTCAGGGCATATTTTTGTGGAGTTCTGCATTGGTACGTTCCAGTGAGACAGGGAGGTTATGGAGGGGTACAGGTTCAGGGCATATTTGTGTGGAGTTCTGCATTGGTACGTTCCAGTGAGATAGGGAGGTTATGTAGGTGTACATGTTCCGTGCATATTTGTGTGTTTTTCTGCATTGGTACGTTCCAGTGAGAAAGGGAGGTTATGGAGGGGTACAGTTTCAGGCAAATTTATGTGGAGTTCTGCAATGGTACGTTCCAGTGAGACAGGGAGTTTATGGAGGGGTACAGTTTCAGGGCATATTTGTGTGGAGTTCTGCATTGGTACATTCCAGTGAGACAGGGAGGTTATGGAGGGGTACAGGTTCAGGGCATATTTATGTGGAGTTCCGCAGTGGAACATTCCAGTGAGACACGGAGGATATTGAGGGGTACAGTTTCAGGGCATTTTTGTGTGGAGTTCTGCATCGGTACATTCTAGTGAGACAGGGAGGTTATGGAGGGGTACAGGTTCAGGGCATATTTATGTGGAGTTCTGCATTGGAACATTCCAGTGAGACACGGAGGATATGGAGGGTTGCAGGTTCAGGGCATATTTGTGTGGAGTTCTGCATTGGTACATTCCAGTGAGACACGGAAGATATGGAGGGATACAGGTTCATGGCATATATGTGTGGAGTGCTTCATTGGTACGTTCTAGTGTGACTGGTAGGTTTTGGAGCGTACAGGTTCAGGGCATATCTGTATGGAGTTCTGCATTGGTACATTCTACTGAGACAGGGAGGTTATGGAGTGTACATATTCAGGGCATATTTTTGTGGAGTTCTGTATTGGTACGTTCCAGTGAGACAGGGATGTTATGGAGGGGTACAGTTTCAGGGCATATTTGTGTGGAGTTCTGCATTGGTACGTTCCAGTGAGACAGGGAGGTTATGGAGGGGTACAGGTTCAGGGCATATTTGTGTGGAGTTCTGCATTGGTACATTCCAGTGAGACACGGAGGATGTGGAGGGATACAGGTTCATGCAATATTTGTGTGTAGTACTTCATTGATACGTTCCAGTGAGACAGGTAGGTTTTGGAGCGTACAGGTTCAGGGCATATTTTTGCGGAGTTCTGCATTGGTACGTTCCAGTGAGACAGGGAGCTTATGGAGGGGTGCAGGTTCAGGGCATTTTTGTGTGGAGTTCTGCATTGGAACATTCCAGTGAAACACGGAGGATATGGAGGGGTGCAGGTTCTGGGCATATTTGTGTGGAGTTCTGCATTGGTACGTTCCAGTGAGACACTGAGGTTATGGAGGGCTACAGGTTCAGGGCATATTTTTGTGGAGTTCTGCATTGGTACGTTCCAGTGAGACAGGGAGGTTATGGAGGGGTACAGGTTCCGTGCATATTTGTGTGTTTTTCTGCATTGGTACGTTCCAGTGAGAAAGGGAGGTTATGGAGGGGTACAGTTTCAGGCAAATTTATGTGGAGTTCTGCAATGGTACGTTCCAGTGAGACAGGGAGTTTATGGAGGGGTACAGTTTCAGGGCATATTTGTGTGGAGTTCTGCATTGGTACATTCCAGTGAGACAGCGAGGTTATGGAGGGGTACAGGTTCAGGGAATATTTATGTGGAGTTCCGCAGTGGAACATTCCAGTGAGACACGGAGGATATTGAGGGGTACAGTTTCAGGGCATTTTTGTGTGGAGTTCTGCATCGGTACATTCCAGTGAGACAGGGAGGTTATGGAGGGGTACAGGGTCAGGGCATATTTATGTGGAGTTCTGCATTGGAACATTCCAGTGAGACACGGAGGATATGGAGGGTTGCAGGTTCAGGGCATATTTGTGTGGAGTTCTGCATTGGTACGTTCCAGTGAGACACTGAGGTTATGGAGGGGTACAGGTTCAGGGCATATTTATGTGGAGTTCTGCATTGGTACATTCCAGTGAGACACGGAGGATATGGAGGGATACAGGTTCATGGCATATTTGTGCGGAGTTCTTCATTGGTACGTTCCAGTGTGACAGGTAGGTTTTGGAGCGTACAGGTTCAGGGCATATTTGTATGGAGTTATGCATTGGTACATTCTACTGAGACAGGGAGGTTATGGAGGGTACATATTCAGGGCATATTTTTGTGGAGTTCTGTATTGGTACGTTCCAGTGAGACAGGGAGGTTATGGAGGGGTACAGTTTCAGGGCATATTTGTGTGGAGTTCTGCATTGGTACATTCCAGTGAGACAGGGAGGTTATGGAGGGGTACAGGTTCAGGGCATATTTATGTGGAGTTCCGCAGTGGAACATTCCAGTGAGACACGGAGGATATGGAGGGTTGCAGGTTCAGGGCATATTTGTGTGGAGTTCTGCATTGGTACGTTCCAGTGAGACACTGAGGTTATGGAGGTGTACAGGTTCAGGGCATATTTATGTGGAGTTCTGCATTGGTACATTCCAGTGAGACACGGAGGATATGGAGGGATACAGGTTCATGGCATATTTGTGCGGAGTTCTTCATTGGTACGTTCCAGTGTGACAGGTAGGTTTTGGAGCGTACAGGTTCAGGGCATATTTGTATGGAGTTATGCATTGGTACATTCTACTGAGACAGGGAGGTTATGGAGGGGTACAGTTTCAGGGCATATTTGTGTGGAGTTCTGCATTGGTACATTCCAGTGAGACAGGGAGGTTATGGAGGGGTACAGGTTCAGGGCATATTTATGTGGAGTTCCGCAGTGGAACATTCCAGTGAGACACGGAGGATATTGAGGGGTACAGTTTCAGGGCATATTTGTGTGGAGTTCTGCATTGGTACGTTCCAGTGAGACAGGGTGGTTATGGAGGCGTACTGGTTCAGGGCATATTTGTGTGGAGTTCTGCATTGGTACATTCCAGTGAGACACGGAGGATATGGAGGGATACAGGTTCATGGCATATTTGTGCGGAGTTCTTCATTGGTACGTTCCAGTGTGACAGGTAGGTTTTGGAGCGTACAGGTTCAGGGCATATTTGTATGGAGTTATGCATTGGTACATTCTACTGAGACAGGGAGGTTATGGAGGGTACATATTCAGGGCATATTTTTGTGGAGTTCTGTATTGGTACGTTCCATTGAGACAGGGAGGTTATGGAGGGGTACAGTTTCAGGGCATTTTTGTGTGGAGTTCTGCATTGGTACATTCCAGTGAGACAGGGAGGTTATGGAGGGGTACAGGTTCAGGGCATATTTATGTGGAGTTCTGCATTGGTACGTTCCAGTGAGACAGGGAGCTTATGGAGGGGTGCAGGTTCAGGGCATTATTGTGTGGAGTTCTGCATTGGAACATTCCAGTGAAACACGGAGGATATGGAGGGGTGCAGGTTCTGGGCATATTTGTGTGGAGTTCTGCATTGGTACGTTCCAGTGAGACACTGAGGTTATGGAGGGCTATAGGTTCAGGGCATATTTTTGTGGAGTTCTGCATTGGTACGTTCCAGTGAGACAGGGAGGTTATGGAGGGGTACAGGTTCAGGGCATATTTGTGTGGAGTTCTGCATTGGTACGTTCCAGTGAGATAGGGAGGTTATGTAGGTGTACATGTTCCGTGCATATTTGTGTGTTTTTCTGCATTGGTACGTTCCAGTGAGAAAGGGAGGTTATGGAGGGGTACAGTTTCAGGGCAAATTTATGTGGAGTTCTGCAATGGTACGTTCCAGTGAGACAGGGAGGTTATGGAGGGGTACAGGTTCAGGGCATATTTGTGTGGAGTTCTGCATTGGTACGTTCCAGTGAGATAGGGAGGTTATGTAGGTGTACATGTTCCGTGCATATTTGTGTGTTTTTCTGCATTGGTACGTTCCAGTGAGAAAGGGAGGTTATGGAGGGGTACAGTTTCAGGCAAATTTATGTGGAGTTCTGCAATGGTACGTTCCAGTGAGACAGGGAGTTTATGGAGGGGTACAGTTTCAGGGCATATTTGTGTGGAGTTCTGCATTGGTACATTCCAGTGAGACAGGGAGGTTATGGAGGGGTACAGGTTCAGGGCATATTTATGTGGAGTTCCGCAGTGGAACATTCCAGTGAGACACGGAGGATATTGAGGGGTACAGTTTCAGGGCATTTTTGTGTGGAGTTCTGCATCGGTACATTCCAGTGAGACAGGGAGGTTATGGAGGGGTACAGGTTCAGGGCATATTTATGTGGAGTTCTGCATTGGAACATTCCAGTGAGACACGGAGGATATGGAGGGTTGCAGGTTCAGGGCATATTTGTGTGGAGTTCTGCATTGGTACATTCCAGTGAGACACGGAAGATATGGAGGGATACAGGTTCATGGCATATATGTGTGGAGTGCTTCATTGGTACGTTCTAGTGTGACTGGTAGGTTTTGGAGCGTACAGGTTCAGGGCATATCTGTATGGAGTTCTGCATTGGTACATTCTACTGAGACAGGGAGGTTATGGAGTGTACATATTCAGGGCATATTTTTGTGGAGTTCTGTATTGGTACGTTCCAGTGAGAGAGGGAGATTATGGAGGGGTGCAGGTTCAGGGCATTTTTGTGTGGAGTTCTGCATTGGAACATTCCAGTGAAACACGGAGGATATGGAGGGGTGCAAGTTCTGGGCATATTTGTGTGGAGTTCTGCATTGGTACGTTCCAGTGAGACACTGAGGTTATGGAGGGCTATAGGTTCAGGGCATATTTTTGTGGAGTTCTGCATTGGTACGTTCCAGTGAGACAGGGAGGTTATGGAGGGGTACAGGTTCAGGGCATATTTGTGTGGAGTTCTGCATTGGTACGTTCCAGTGAGATAGGGAGGTTATGTAGGTGTACATGTTCCGTGCATATTTGTGTGTTTTTCTGCATTGGTACGTTCCAGTGAGAAAGGGAGGTTATGGAGGGGTACAGTTTCAGGGCAAATTTATGTGGAGTTCTGCAATGGTACGTTCCAGTGAGACAGGGAGTTTATGGAGGGGTACAGTTTCAGGGCATTTTTGTGTGGAGATCTGCATTGGTACATTCCAGTGAGACAGGGAGGTTATGGAGGGGTACAGGTTCAGGGCATATTTATGTGGAGTTCTGCATTGGAACATTCCAGTGAGACACGGAGGATATGGAGGGTTGCAGGTTCAGGGCATATTTGTGTGGAGTTCTGCATTGGTACGTTCCAGTGAGACACTGAGGTTATGGAGGGGTACAGGTTCAGGGCATATTTATGTGGAGTTCTGCATTGGTACATTCCAGTGAGACACGGAGGATATGGAGGGATACAGGTTCATGGCATATTTGTGCGGAGTTCTTCATTGGTACGTTCCAGTGTGACAGGTAGGTTTTGGAGCGTACAGGTTCAGGGCATATTTGTATGGAGTTATGCATTGGTACATTCTACTGAGACAGGGAGGTTATGGAGGGGTACATATTCAGGGCATATTTTTGTGGAGTTCTGTATTGGTACGTTCCAGTGAGACAGGGAGGTTATGGAGGGGTACAGTTTCAGGGCATATTTGTGTGGAGTTCTGCATTGGTACGTTCCAGTGAGACACTGAGGTTATGGAGGTGTACAGGTTCAGGGCATATTTATGTGGAGTTCTGCATTGGTACATTCCAGTGAGACACGGAGGATATGGAGGGATACAGGTTCATGGCATAATTGTGCGGAGTTCTTCATTGGTACGTTCCAGTGTGACAGGTAGGTTTTGGAGCGTACAGGTTCAGGGCATATTTGTATGGAGTTATGCATTGGTAGATTCTACTGAGACAGGGAGGTTATGGAGGGGTACAGTTTCAGGGCATATTTGTGTGGAGTTCTGCATTGGTACATTCCAGTGAGACAGGGAGGTTATGGAGGGGTACAGGTTCAGGGCATATTTATGTGGAGTTCCGCAGTGGAACATTCCAGTGAGACACGGAGGATATTGAGGGGTACAGTTTCAGGGCATATTTGTGTGGAGTTCTGCATTGGTACGTTCCAGTGAGACAGGGTGGTTATGGAGGCGTACTGGTTCAGGGCATATTTGTGTGGAGTTCTGCATTGGTACATTCCAGTGAGACACGGAGGATATGGAGGGATACAGGTTCATGGCATATTTGTGCGGAGTTCTTCATTGGTACGTTCCAGTGTGACAGGTAGGTTTTGGAGCGTACAGGTTCAGGGCATATTTGTATGGAGTTATGCATTGGTACATTCTACTGAGACAGGGAGGTTATGGAGGGTACATATTCAGGGCATATTTTTGTGGAGTTCTTTATTGGTACGTTCCATTGAGACAGGGAGGTTATGGAGGGGTACAGTTTCAGGGCATTTTTGTGTGGAGTTCTGCATTGGTACATTCCAGTGAGACAGGGAGGTTATGGAGGGGTACAGGTTCAGGGCATATTTATGTGGAGTTCTGCATTGGTACGTTCCAGTGAGACAGGGAGCTTATGGAGGGGTGCAGGTTCAGGGCATTTTTGTGTGGAGTTCTGCATTGGAACATTCCAGTGAAACACGGAGGATATGGAGGGGTGCAGGTTCTGGGCATATTTGTGTGGAGTTCTGCATTGGTACGTTCCAGTGAGACACTGAGGTTATGGAGGGCTATAGGTTCAGGGCATATTTTTGTGGAGTTCTGCATTGGTACGTTCCAGTGAGACAGGGAGGTTATGGAGGGGTACAGGTTCAGGGCATATTTGTGTGGAGTTCTGCATTGGTACGTTCCAGTGAGATAGGGAGGTTATGTAGGTGTACATGTTCCGTGCATATTTGTGTGTTTTTCTGCATTGGTACGTTCCAGTGAGAAAGGGAGGTTATGGAGGGGTACAGTTTCAGGGCAAATTTATGTGGAGTTCTGCAATGGTACGTTCCAGTGAGACAGGGAGTTTATGGAGGGGTACAGTTTCAGGGCATTTTTGTGTGGAGTTCTGCATTGGTACATTCCAGTGAGACAGGGTGGTTATGGAGGCGTACAGGTTCAGGGCATATTTGTGTGGAGTTCTGCATTGGTACATTCCAGTGAGACACGGAAGATATGGAGGGATACAGGTTCATGGCATATATGTGTGGAGTTCTTCATTGGTACGTTCTAGTGTGACTGGTAGGTTTTGGAGCGTACAGGTTCAGGGCATATCTGTATGGAGTTCTGCATTGGTACATTCTACTGAGACAGGGAGGTTATGGAGTGTACATATTCAGGGCATATTTTTGTGGAGTTCTGTATTGGTACGTTCCAGTGAGACAGGGATGTTATGGAGGGGTACAGTTTCAGGGCATATTTGTGTGGAGTTCTGCATTGGTACGTTCCAGTGAGACAGGGAGGTTATGGAGGGGTACAGGTTCAGGGCATATTTGTGTGGAGTTCTGCATTGGTACATTCCAGTGAGACACGGAGGATGTGGAGGGATACAGGTTCATGCAATATTTGTGTGTAGTACTTCATTGATACGTTCCAGTGAGACAGGTAGGTTTTGGAGCGTACAGGTTCAGGGCATATTTTTGCGGAGTTCTGCATTGGTACGTTCCAGTGAGACAGGGAGCTTATGGAGGGGTGCATGTTCAGGGCATTTTTGTGTGGAGTTCTGCATTGGAACATTCCAGTGAAACACGGAGGATATGGAGGGGTGCAGGTTCTGGGCATATTTGTGTGGAGTTCTGCATTGGTACGTTCCAGTGAGACACTGAGGTTATGGAGGGCTACAGGTTCAGGGCATATTTTTGTGGAGTTCTGCATTGGTACGTTCCAGTGAGACAGGGAGGTTATGGAGGGGTACAGGTTCAGGGCATATTTGTGTGGAGTTCTGCATTGGTACGTTCCAGTGAGATAGGGAGGTTATGTAGGTGTACATGTTCCGTGCATATTTGTGTGTTTTTCTGCATTGGTACGTTCCAGTGAGAAAGGGAGGTTATGGAGGGGTACAGTTTCAGGCAAATTTATGTGGAGTTCTGCAATGGTACGTTCCAGTGAGACAGGGAGTTTATGGAGGGGTACAGTTTCAGGGCATATTTGTGTGGAGTTCTGCATTGGTACATTCCAGTGAGACAGGGAGGTTATGGAGGGGTACAGGTTCAGGGCATATTTATGTGGAGTTCCGCAGTGGAACATTCCAGTGAGACACGGAGGATATTGAGGGGTACAGTTTCAGGGCATTTTTGTGTGGAGTTCTGCATCGGTACATTCCAGTGAGACAGGGAGGTTATGGAGGGGTACAGGTTCAGGGCATATTTATGTGGAGTTCTGCATTGGAACATTCCAGTGAGACACGGAGGATATGGAGGGTTGCAGGTTCAGGGCATATTTGTGTGGAGTTCTGCATTGGTACATTCCAGTGAGACACGGAAGATATGGAGGGATACAGGTTCATGGCATATATGTGTGGAGTGCTTCATTGGTACGTTCTAGTGTGACTGGTAGGTTTTGGAGCGTACAGGTTCAGGGCATATCTGTATGGAGTTCTGCATTGGTACATTCTACTGAGACAGGGAGGTTATGGAGTGTACATATTCAGGGCATATTTTTGTGGAGTTCTGTATTGGTACGTTCCAGTGAGACAGGGATGTTATGGAGGGGTACAGTTTCAGGGCATATTTGTGTGGAGTTCTGCATTGGTACGTTCCAGTGAGACAGGGAGGTTATGGAGGGGTACAGGTTCAGGGCATATTTGTGTGGAGTTCTGCATTGGTACATTCCAGTGAGACACGGAGGATGTGGAGGGATACAGGTTCATGCAATATTTGTGTGTAGTACTTCATTGATACGTTCCAGTGAGACAGGTAGGTTTTGGAGCGTACAGGTTCAGGGCATATTTTTGCGGAGTTCTGCATTGGTACGTTCCAGTGAGACAGGGAGCTTATGGAGGGGTGCAGGTTCAGGGCATTTTTGTGTGGAGTTCTGCATTGGAACATTCCAGTGAAACACGGAGGATATGGAGGGGTGCAGGTTCTGGGCATATTTGTGTGGAGTTCTGCATTGGTACGTTCCAGTGAGACACTGAGGTTATGGAGGGCTACAGGTTCAGGGCATATTTTTGTGGAGTTCTGCATTGGTACGTTCCAGTGAGACAGGGAGGTTATGGAGGGGTACAGGTTCCGTGCATATTTGTGTGTTTTTCTGCATTGGTACGTTCCAGTGAGAAAGGGAGGTTATGGAGGGGTACAGTTTCAGGCAAATTTATGTGGAGTTCTGCAATGGTACGTTCCAGTGAGACAGGGAGTTTATGGAGGGGTACAGTTTCAGGGCATATTTGTGTGGAGTTCTGCATTGGTACATTCCAGTGAGACAGGGAGGTTATGGAGGGGTACAGGTTCAGGGAATATTTATGTGGAGTTCCGCAGTGGAACATTCCAGTGAGACACGGAGGATATTGAGGGGTACAGGTTCATGGCATATTTGTGCGGAGTTCTTCATTGGTACGTTCCAGTGTGACAGGTAGGTTTTGGAGCGTACAGGTTCAGGGCATATTTGTATGGAGTTATGCATTGGTACATTCTACTGAGACAGGGAGGTTATGGAGGGTACATATTCAGGGCATATTTTTGTGGAGTTCTGTATTGGTACGTTCCAGTGAGACAGGGAGGTTATGGAGGGGTACAGTTTCAGGGCATATTTGTGTGGAGTTCTGCATTGGTACATTCCAGTGAGACAGGGAGGTTATGGAGGGGTACAGGTTCAGGGCATATTTATGTGGAGTTCCGCAGTGGAACATTCCAGTGAGACACGGAGGATATGGAGGGTTGCAGGTTCAGGGCATATTTGTGTGGAGTTCTGCATTGGTACGTTCCAGTGAGACACTGAGGTTATGGAGGTGTACAGGTTCAGGGCATATTTATGTGGAGTTCTGCATTGGTACATTCCAGTGAGACACGGAGGATATGGAGGGATACAGGTTCATGGCATATTTGTGCGGAGTTCTTCATTGGTACGTTCCAGTGTGACAGGTAGGTTTTGGAGCGTACAGGTTCAGGGCATATTTGTATGGAGTTATGCATTGGTACATTCTACTGAGACAGGGAGGTTATGGAGGGGTACAGTTTCAGGGCATATTTGTGTGGAGTTCTGCATTGGTACATTCCAGTGAGACAGGGAGGTTATGGAGGGGTACAGGTTCAGGGCATATTTATGTGGAGTTCCGCAGTGGAACATTCCAGTGAGACACGGAGGATATTGAGGGGTACAGTTTCAGGGCATATTTGTGTGGAGTTCTGCATTGGTACGTTCCAGTGAGACAGGGTGGTTATGGAGGCGTACTGGTTCAGGGCATATTTGTGTGGAGTTCTGCATTGGTACATTCCAGTGAGACACGGAGGATATGGAGGGATACAGGTTCATGGCATATTTGTGCGGAGTTCTTCATTGGTACGTTCCAGTGTGACAGGTAGGTTTTGGAGCGTACAGGTTCAGGGCATATTTGTATGGAGTTATGCATTGGTACATTCTACTGAGACAGGGAGGTTATGGAGGGTACATATTCAGGGCATATTTTTGTGGAGTTCTGTATTGGTACGTTCCATTGAGACAGGGAGGTTATGGAGGGGTACAGTTTCAGGGCATTTTTGTGTGGAGTTCTGCATTGGTACATTCCAGTGAGACAGGGAGGTTATGGAGGGGTACAGGTTCAGGGCATATTTATGTGGAGTTCTGCATTGGTACGTTCCAGTGAGACAGGGAGCTTATGGAGGGGTGCAGGTTCAGGGCATTATTGTGTGGAGTTCTGCATTGGAACATTCCAGTGAAACACGGAGGATATGGAGGGGTGCAGGTTCTGGGCATATTTGTGTGGAGTTCTGCATTGGTACGTTCCAGTGAGACACTGAGGTTATGGAGGGCTATAGGTTCAGGGCATATTTTTGTGGAGTTCTGCATTGGTACGTTCCAGTGAGACAGGGAGGTTATGGAGGGGTACAGGTTCAGGGCATATTTGTGTGGAGTTCTGCATTGGTACGTTCCAGTGAGATAGGGAGGTTATGTAGGTGTACATGTTCCGTGCATATTTGTGTGTTTTTCTGCATTGGTACGTTCCAGTGAGAAAGGGAGGTTATGGAGGGGTACAGTTTCAGGCAAATTTATGTGGAGTTCTGCAATGGTACGTTCCAGTGAGACAGGGAGTTTATGGAGGGGTACAGTTTCAGGGCATATTTGTGTGGAGTTCTGCATTGGTACATTCCAGTGAGACAGGGAGGTTATGGAGGGGTACAGGTTCAGGGCATATTTATGTGGAGTTCCGCAGTGGAACATTCCAGTGAGACACGGAGGATATTGAGGGGTACAGTTTCAGGGCATTTTTGTGTGGAGTTCTGCATCGGTACATTCCAGTGAGACAGGGAGGTTATGGAGGGGTACAGGTTCAGGGCATATTTATGTGGAGTTCTGCATTGGAACATTCCAGTGAGACACGGAGGATATGGAGGGTTGCAGGTTCAGGGCATATTTGTGTGGAGTTCTGCATTGGTACATTCCAGTGAGACACGGAAGATATGGAGGGATACAGGTTCATGGCATATATGTGTGGAGTGCTTCATTGGTACGTTCTAGTGTGACTGGTAGGTTTTGGAGCGTACAGGTTCAGGGCATATCTGTATGGAGTTCTGCATTGGTACATTCTACTGAGACAGGGAGGTTATGGAGTGTACATATTCAGGGCATATTTTTGTGGAGTTCTGTATTGGTACGTTCCAGTGAGAGAGGGAGATTATGGAGGGGTGCAGGTTCAGGGCATTTTTGTGTGGAGTTCTGCATTGGAACATTCCAGTGAAACACGGAGGATATGGAGGGGTGCAAGTTCTGGGCATATTTGTGTGGAGTTCTGCATTGGTACGTTCCAGTGAGACACTGAGGTTATGGAGGGCTATAGGTTCAGGGCATATTTTTGTGGAGTTCTGCATTGGTACGTTCCAGTGAGACAGGGAGGTTATGGAGGGGTACAGGTTCAGGGCATATTTGTGTGGAGTTCTGCATTGGTACGTTCCAGTGAGATAGGGAGGTTATGTAGGTGTACATGTTCCGTGCATATTTGTGTGTTTTTCTGCATTGGTACGTTCCAGTGAGAAAGGGAGGTTATGGAGGGGTACAGTTTCAGGGCAAATTTATGTGGAGTTCTGCAATGGTACGTTCCAGTGAGACAGGGAGTTTATGGAGGGGTACAGTTTCAGGGCATTTTTGTGTGGAGATCTGCATTGGTACATTCCAGTGAGACAGGGAGGTTATGGAGGGGTACAGGTTCAGGGCATATTTATGTGGAGTTCTGCATTGGAACATTCCAGTGAGACACGGAGGATATGGAGGGTTGCAGGTTCAGGGCATATTTGTGTGGAGTTCTGCATTGGTACGTTCCAGTGAGACACTGAGGTTATGGAGGGGTACAGGTTCAGGGCATATTTATGTGGAGTTCTGCATTGGTACATTCCAGTGAGACACGGAGGATATGGAGGGATACAGGTTCATGGCATATTTGTGCGGAGTTCTTCATTGGTACGTTCCAGTGTGACAGGTAGGTTTTGGAGCGTACAGGTTCAGGGCATATTTGTATGGAGTTATGCATTGGTACATTCTACTGAGACAGGGAGGTTATGGAGGGGTACATATTCAGGGCATATTTTTGTGGAGTTCTGTATTGGTACGTTCCAGTGAGACAGGGAGGTTATGGAGGGGTACAGTTTCAGGGCATATTTGTGTGGAGTTCTGCATTGGTACGTTCCAGTGAGACACTGAGGTTATGGAGGTGTACAGGTTCAGGGCATATTTATGTGGAGTTCTGCATTGGTACATTCCAGTGAGACACGGAGGATATGGAGGGATACAGGTTCATGGCATAATTGTGCGGAGTTCTTCATTGGTACGTTCCAGTGTGACAGGTAGGTTTTGGAGCGTACAGGTTCAGGGCATATTTGTATGGAGTTATGCATTGGTAGATTCTACTGAGACAGGGAGGTTATGGAGGGGTACAGTTTCAGGGCATATTTGTGTGGAGTTCTGCATTGGTACATTCCAGTGAGACAGGGAGGTTATGGAGGGGTACAGGTTCAGGGCATATTTATGTGGAGTTCCGCAGTGGAACATTCCAGTGAGACACGGAGGATATTGAGGGGTACAGTTTCAGGGCATATTTGTGTGGAGTTCTGCATTGGTACGTTCCAGTGAGACAGGGTGGTTATGGAGGCGTACTGGTTCAGGGCATATTTGTGTGGAGTTCTGCATTGGTACATTCCAGTGAGACACGGAGGATATGGAGGGATACAGGTTCATGGCATATTTGTGCGGAGTTCTTCATTGGTACGTTCCAGTGTGACAGGTAGGTTTTGGAGCGTACAGGTTCAGGGCATATTTGTATGGAGTTATGCATTGGTACATTCTACTGAGACAGGGAGGTTATGGAGGGTACATATTCAGGGCATATTTTTGTGGAGTTCTTTATTGGTACGTTCCATTGAGACAGGGAGGTTATGGAGGGGTACAGTTTCAGGGCATTTTTGTGTGGAGTTCTGCATTGGTACATTCCAGTGAGACAGGGAGGTTATGGAGGGGTACAGGTTCAGGGCATATTTATGTGGAGTTCTGCATTGGTACGTTCCAGTGAGACAGGGAGCTTATGGAGGGGTGCAGGTTCAGGGCATTTTTGTGTGGAGTTCTGCATTGGAACATTCCAGTGAAACACGGAGGATATGGAGGGGTGCAGGTTCTGGGCATATTTGTGTGGAGTTCTGCATTGGTACGTTCCAGTGAGACACTGAGGTTATGGAGGGCTATAGGTTCAGGGCATATTTTTGTGGAGTTCTGCATTGGTACGTTCCAGTGAGACAGGGAGGTTATGGAGGGGTACAGGTTCAGGGCATATTTGTGTGGAGTTCTGCATTGGTACGTTCCAGTGAGATAGGGAGGTTATGTAGGTGTACATGTTCCGTGCATATTTGTGTGTTTTTCTGCATTGGTACGTTCCAGTGAGAAAGGGAGGTTATGGAGGGGTACAGTTTCAGGGCAAATTTATGTGGAGTTCTGCAATGGTACGTTCCAGTGAGACAGGGAGTTTATGGAGGGGTACAGTTTCAGGGCATTTTTGTGTGGAGTTCTGCATTGGTACATTCCAGTGAGACAGGGTGGTTATGGAGGCGTACAGGTTCAGGGCATATTTGTGTGGAGTTCTGCATTGGTACATTCCAGTGAGACACGGAAGATATGGAGGGATACAGGTTCATGGCATATATGTGTGGAGTTCTTCATTGGTACGTTCTAGTGTGACTGGTAGGTTTTGGAGCGTACAGGTTCAGGGCATATCTGTATGGAGTTCTGCATTGGTACATTCTACTGAGACAGGGAGGTTATGGAGTGTACATATTCAGGGCATATTTTTGTGGAGTTCTGTATTGGTACGTTCCAGTGAGACAGGGATGTTATGGAGGGGTACAGTTTCAGGGCATATTTGTGTGGAGTTCTGCATTGGTACGTTCCAGTGAGACAGGGAGGTTATGGAGGGGTACAGGTTCAGGGCATATTTGTGTGGAGTTCTGCATTGGTACATTCCAGTGAGACACGGAGGATGTGGAGGGATACAGGTTCATGCAATATTTGTGTGTAGTACTTCATTGATACGTTCCAGTGAGACAGGTAGGTTTTGGAGCGTACAGGTTCAGGGCATATTTTTGCGGAGTTCTGCATTGGTACGTTCCAGTGAGACAGGGAGCTTATGGAGGGGTGCATGTTCAGGGCATTTTTGTGTGGAGTTCTGCATTGGAACATTCCAGTGAAACACGGAGGATATGGAGGGGTGCAGGTTCTGGGCATATTTGTGTGGAGTTCTGCATTGGTACGTTCCAGTGAGACACTGAGGTTATGGAGGGCTACAGGTTCAGGGCATATTTTTGTGGAGTTCTGCATTGGTACGTTCCAGTGAGACAGGGAGGTTATGGAGGGGTACAGGTTCAGGGCATATTTGTGTGGAGTTCTGCATTGGTACGTTCCAGTGAGATAGGGAGGTTATGTAGGTGTACATGTTCCGTGCATATTTGTGTGTTTTTCTGCATTGGTACGTTCCAGTGAGAAAGGGAGGTTATGGAGGGGTACAGTTTCAGGCAAATTTATGTGGAGTTCTGCAATGGTACGTTCCAGTGAGACAGGGAGTTTATGGAGGGGTACAGTTTCAGGGCATATTTGTGTGGAGTTCTGCATTGGTACATTCCAGTGAGACAGGGAGGTTATGGAGGGGTACAGGTTCAGGGCATATTTATGTGGAGTTCCGCAGTGGAACATTCCAGTGAGACACGGAGGATATTGAGGGGTACAGTTTCAGGGCATTTTTGTGTGGAGTTCTGCATCGGTACATTCCAGTGAGACAGGGAGGTTATGGAGGGGTACAGGTTCAGGGCATATTTATGTGGAGTTCTGCATTGGAACATTCCAGTGAGACACGGAGGATATGGAGGGTTGCAGGTTCAGGGCATATTTGTGTGGAGTTCTGCATTGGTACATTCCAGTGAGACACGGAAGATATGGAGGGATACAGGTTCATGGCATATATGTGTGGAGTGCTTCATTGGTACGTTCTAGTGTGACTGGTAGGTTTTGGAGCGTACAGGTTCAGGGCATATCTGTATGGAGTTCTGCATTGGTACATTCTACTGAGACAGGGAGGTTATGGAGTGTACATATTCAGGGCATATTTTTGTGGAGTTCTGTATTGGTACGTTCCAGTGAGACAGGGATGTTATGGAGGGGTACAGTTTCAGGGCATATTTGTGTGGAGTTCTGCATTGGTACGTTCCAGTGAGACAGGGAGGTTATGGAGGGGTACAGGTTCAGGGCATATTTGTGTGGAGTTCTGCATTGGTACATTCCAGTGAGACACGGAGGATGTGGAGGGATACAGGTTCATGCAATATTTGTGTGTAGTACTTCATTGATACGTTCCAGTGAGACAGGTAGGTTTTGGAGCGTACAGGTTCAGGGCATATTTTTGCGGAGTTCTGCATTGGTACGTTCCAGTGAGACAGGGAGCTTATGGAGGGGTGCAGGTTCAGGGCATTTTTGTGTGGAGTTCTGCATTGGAACATTCCAGTGAAACACGGAGGATATGGAGGGGTGCAGGTTCTGGGCATATTTGTGTGGAGTTCTGCATTGGTACGTTCCAGTGAGACACTGAGGTTATGGAGGGCTACAGGTTCAGGGCATATTTTTGTGGAGTTCTGCATTGGTACGTTCCAGTGAGACAGGGAGGTTATGGAGGGGTACAGGTTCCGTGCATATTTGTGTGTTTTTCTGCATTGGTACGTTCCAGTGAGAAAGGGAGGTTATGGAGGGGTACAGTTTCAGGCAAATTTATGTGGAGTTCTGCAATGGTACGTTCCAGTGAGACAGGGAGTTTATGGAGGGGTACAGTTTCAGGGCATATTTGTGTGGAGTTCTGCATTGGTACATTCCAGTGAGACAGGGAGGTTATGGAGGGGTACAGGTTCAGGGAATATTTATGTGGAGTTCCGCAGTGGAACATTCCAGTGAGACACGGAGGATATTGAGGGGTACAGTTTCAGGGCATTTTTGTGTGGAGTTCTGCATCGGTACATTCCAGTGAGACAGGGAGGTTATGGAGGGGTACAGGTTCAGGGCATATTTATGTGGAGTTCTGCATTGGAACATTCCAGTGAGACACGGAGGATATGGAGGGTTGCAGGTTCAGGGCATATTTGTGTGGAGTTCTGCATTGGTACGTTCCAGTGAGACACTGAGGTTATGGAGGGGTACAGGTTCAGGGCATATTTATGTGGAGTTCTGCATTGGTACATTCCAGTGAGACACGGAGGATATGGAGGGATACAGGTTCATGGCATATTTGTGCGGAGTTCTTCATTGGTACGTTCCAGTGTGACAGGTAGGTTTTGGAGCGTACAGGTTCAGGGCATATTTGTATGGAGTTATGCATTGGTACATTCTACTGAGACAGGGAGGTTATGGAGGGTACATATTCAGGGCATATTTTTGTGGAGTTCTGTATTGGTACGTTCCAGTGAGACAGGGAGGTTATGGAGGGGTACAGTTTCAGGGCATATTTGTGTGGAGTTCTGCATTGGTACATTCCAGTGAGACAGGGAGGTTATGGAGGGGTACAGGTTCAGGGCATATTTATGTGGAGTTCCGCAGTGGAACATTCCAGTGAGACACGGAGGATATGGAGGGTTGCAGGTTCAGGGCATATTTGTGTGGAGTTCTGCATTGGTACGTTCCAGTGAGACACTGAGGTTATGGAGGTGTACAGGTTCAGGGCATATTTATGTGGAGTTCTGCATTGGTACATTCCAGTGAGACACGGAGGATATGGAGAGATACAGGTTCATGGCATATTTGTGCGGAGTTCTTCATTGGTACGTTCCAGTGTGACAGGTAGGTTTTGGAGCGTACAGGTTCAGGGCATATTTGTATGGAGTTATGCATTGGTACATTCTACTGAGACAGGGAGGTTATGGAGGGGTACAGTTTCAGGGCATATTTGTGTGGAGTTCTGCATTGGTACATTCCAGTGAGACAGGGAGGTTATGGAGGGGTACAGGTTCAGGGCATATTTATGTGGAGTTCCGCAGTGGAACATTCCAGTGAGACACGGAGGATATTGAGGGGTACAGTTTCAGGGCATATTTGTGTGGAGTTCTGCATTGGTACGTTCCAGTGAGACAGGGTGGTTATGGAGGCGTACTGGTTCAGGGCATATTTGTGTGGAGTTCTGCATTGGTACATTCCAGTGAGACACGGAGGATATGGAGGGATACAGGTTCATGGCATATTTGTGCGGAGTTCTTCATTGGTACGTTCCAGTGTGACAGGTAGGTTTTGGAGCGTACAGGTTCAGGGCATATTTGTATGGAGTTATGCATTGGTACATTCTACTGAGACAGGGAGGTTATGGAGGGTACATATTCAGGGCATATTTTTGTGGAGTTCTGTATTGGTACGTTCCATTGAGACAGGGAGGTTATGGAGGGGTACAGTTTCAGGGCATTTTTGTGTGGAGTTCTGCATTGGTACATTCCAGTGAGACAGGGAGGTTATGGAGGGGTACAGGTTCAGGGCATATTTATGTGGAGTTCTGCATTGGTACGTTCCAGTGAGACAGGGAGCTTATGGAGGGGTGCAGGTTCAGGGCATTTTTGTGTGGAGTTCTGCATTGGAACATTCCAGTGAAACACGGAGGATATGCAGGGGTGCAGGTTCTGGGCATATTTGTGTGGAGTTCTGCATTGGTACGTTCCAGTGAGACACTGAGGTTATGGAGGGCTATAGGTTCAGGGCATATTTTTGTGGAGTTCTGCATTGGTACGTTCCAGTGAGACAGGGAGGTTATGGAGGGGTACAGGTTCAGGGCATATTTGTGTGGAGTTCTGCATTGGTACGTTCCAGTGAGATAGGGAGGTTATGTAGGTGTACATGTTCCGTGCATATTTGTGTGTTTTTCTGCATTGGTACGTTCCAGTGAGAAAGGGAGGTTATGGAGGGGTACAGTTTCAGGGCAAATTTATGTGGAGTTCTGCAATGGTACGTTCCAGTGAGACAGGGAGTTTATGGAGGGGTACAGTTTCAGGGCATTTTTGTGTGGAGTTCTGCATTGGTACATTCCAGTGAGACAGGGTGGTTATGGAGGCGTACAGGTTCAGGGCATATTTGTGTGGAGTTCTGCATTGGTACATTCCAGTGAGACAGGGAGGTTATGGAGGGGTACAGGTTCAGGGCATATTTATGTGGAGTTCCGCAGTGGAACATTCCAGTGAGACACGGAGGATATGGAGGGTTGCAGGTTCAGGGCATATTTGTGTGGAGTTCTGCATTGGTACGTTCCAGTGAGACACTGAGGTTATGGAGGTGTACAGGTTCAGGGCATATTTATGTGGAGTTCTGCATTGGTACATTCCAGTGATACACGGAGGATATGGAGGGATACAGGTTCATGGCATATTTGTGCGGAGTTCTTCATTGGTACGTTCCAGTGTGACAGGTAGGTTTTGGAGCGTACAGGTTCAGGGCATATTTGTATGGAGTTATGCATTGGTACATTCTACTGAGACAGGGAGGTTATGGAGGGGTACAGTTTCAGGGCATATTTGTGTGGAGTTCTGCATTGGTACATTCCAGTGAGACAGGGAGGTTATGGAGGGGTACAGGTTCAGGGCATATTTATGTGGAGTTCCGCAGTGGAACATTCCAGTGAGACACGGAGGATATTGTGGGGTACAGTTTCAGGGCATATTTGTGTGGAGTTCTGCATTGGTACGTTCCAGTGAGACAGGGTGGTTATGGAGGCGTACTGGTTCAGGGCATATTTGTGTGGAGTTCTGCATTGGTACATTCCAGTGAGACAAGGAGGATATGGAGGGATACAGGTTCATGGCATATTTGTGCGGAGTTCTTCATTGGTACGTTCCAGTGTGACAGGTAGGTTTTGGAGCGTACAGGTTCAGGGCATATTTGTATGGAGTTATGCATTGGTACATTCTACTGAGACAGGGAGGTTATGGAGGGTACATATTCAGGGCATATTTTTGTGGAGTTCTGTATTGGTACGTTCCATTGAGACAGGGAGGTTATGGAGGGGTACAGTTTCAGGGCATTTTTGTGTGGAGTTCTGCATTGGTACATTCCAGTGAGACAGGGAGGTTATGGAGGGGTACAGGTTCAGGGCATATTTATGTGGAGTTCTGCATTGGTACGTTCCAGTGAGACAGGGAGCTTATGGAGGGGTGAAGGTTCAGGGCATTTTTGTGTGGAGTTCTGCATTGGAACATTCCAGTGAAACACGGAGGATATGGAGGGGTGCAGGTTCTGGGCATATTTGTGTGGAGTTCTGCATTGGTACGTTCCAGTGAGACACTGAGGTTATGGAGGGCTATAGGTTCAGGGCATATTTTTGTGGAGTTCTGCATTGGTACGTTCCAGTGAGACAGGGAGGTTATGGAGGGGTACAGGTTCAGGGCATATTTGTGTGGAGTTCTGCATTGGTACGTTCCAGTGAGATAGGGAGGTTATGTAGGTGTACATGTTCCGTGCATATTTGTGTGTTTTTCTGCATTGGTACGTTCCAGTGAGAAAGGGAGGTTATGGAGGGGTACAGTTTCAGGGCAAATTTATGTGGAGTTCTGCAATGGTACGTTCCAGTGAGACAGGGAGTTTATGGAGGGGTACAGTTTCAGGGCATTTTTGTGTGGAGTTCTGCATTGGTACATTCCAGTGAGACAGGGTGGTTATGGAGGCGTACAGGTTCAGGGCATATTTGTGTGGAGTTCTGCATTGGTACATTCCAGTGAGACAGGGAGGTTATGGAGGGGTACAGGTTCAGGGCATATTTATGTGGAGTTCCGCAGTGGAACATTCCAGTGAGACACGGAGGATATGGAGGGTTGCAGGTTCAGGGCATATTTGTGTGGAGTTCTGCATTGGTACGTTCCAGTGAGACAGGGTGGTTATGGAGGCGTACAGGTTCAGGGCATATTTGTGTGGAGTTCTGCATTGGTACATTCCAGTGAGACACGGAAGATATGGAGGGATACAGGTTCATGGCATATATGTGTGGAGTTCTTCATTGGTACGTTCTAGTGTGACTGGTAGGTTTTGGAGCGTACAGGTTCAGGGCATATCTGTATGGAGTTCTGCATTGGTACATTCTACTGAGACAGGGAGGTTATGGAGTGTACATATTCAGGGCATATTTTTGTGGAGTTCTGTATTGGTACGTTCCAGTGAGACAGGGATGTTATGGAGGGGTACAGTTTCAGGGCATATTTGTGTGGAGTTCTGCATTGGTACGTTCCAGTGAGACAGGGAGGTTATGGAGGGGTACAGGTTCAGGGCATATTTGTGTGGAGTTCTGCATTGGTACATTCCAGTGAGACACGGAGGATGTGGAGGGATACAGGTTCATGCAATATTTGTGTGTAGTACTTCATTGATACGTTCCAGTGAGACAGGTAGGTTTTGGAGCGTACAGGTTCAGGGCATATTTTTGCGGAGTTCTGCATTGGTACGTTCCAGTGAGACAGGGAGCTTATGGAGGGGTGCAGGTTCAGGGCATTTTTGTGTGGAGTTCTGCATTGGAACATTCCAGTGAAACACGGAGGATATGGAGGGGTGCAGGTTCTGGGCATATTTGTGTGGAGTTCTGCATTGGTACGTTCCAGTGAGACACTGAGGTTATGGAGGGCTACAGGTTCAGGGCATATTTTTGTGGAGTTCTGCATTGGTACGTTCCAGTGAGACAGGGAGGTTATGGAGGGGTACAGGTTCAGGGCATATTTGTGTGGAGTTCTGCATTGGTACGTTCCAGTGAGATAGGGAGGTTATGTAGGTGTACATGTTCCGTGCATATTTGTGTGTTTTTCTGCATTGGTACGTTCCAGTGAGAAAGGGAGGTTATGGAGGGGTACAGTTTCAGGCAAATTTATGTGGAGTTCTGCAATGGTACGTTCCAGTGAGACAGGGAGTTTATGGAGGGGTACAGTTTCAGGGCATATTTGTGTGGAGTTCTGCATTGGTACATTCCAGTGAGACAGGGAGGTTATGGAGGGGTACAGGTTCAGGGCATATTTATGTGGAGTACCGCAGTGGAACATTCCAGTGAGACACGGAGGATATTGAGGGGTACAGTTTCAGGGCATTTTTGTGTGGAGTTCTGCATCGGTACATTCCAGTGAGACAGGGAGGTTATGGAGGGGTACAGGTTCAGGGCATATTTATGTGGAGTTCTGCATTGGAACATTCCAGTGAGACACGGAGGATATGGAGGGTTGCAGGTTCAGGGCATATTTGTGTGGAGTTCTGCATTGGTACATTCCAGTGAGACACGGAAGATATGGAGGGATACAGGTTCATGGCATATATGTGTGGAGTGCTTCATTGGTACGTTCTAGTGTGACTGGTAGGTTTTGGAGCGTACAGGTTCAGGGCATATCTGTATGGAGTTCTGCATTGGTACATTCTACTGAGACAGGGAGGTTATGGAGTGTACATATTCAGGGCATATTTTTGTGGAGTTCTGTATTGGTACGTTCCAGTGAGACAGGGATGTTATGGAGGGGTACAGTTTCAGGGCATATTTGTGTGGAGTTCTGCATTGGTACGTTCCAGTGAGACAGGGAGGTTATGGAGGGGTACAGGTTCAGGGCATATTTGTGTGGAGTTCTGCATTGGTACATTCCAGTGAGACACGGAGGATGTGGAGGGATACAGGTTCATGCAATATTTGTGTGTAGTACTTCATTGATACGTTCCAGTGAGACAGGTAGGTTTTGGAGCGTACAGGTTCAGGGCATATTTTTGCGGAGTTCTGCATTGGTACGTTCCAGTGAGACAGGGAGCTTATGGAGGGGTGCAGGTTCAGGGCATTTTTGTGTGGAGTTCTGCATTGGAACATTCCAGTGAAACACGGAGGATATGGAGGGGTGCAGGTTCTGGGCATATTTGTGTGGAGTTCTGCATTGGTACGTTCCAGTGAGACACTGAGGTTATGGAGGGCTACAGGTTCAGGGCATATTTTTGTGGAGTTCTGCATTGGTACGTTCCAGTGAGACAGGGAGGTTATGGAGGGGTACAGGTTCCGTGCATATTTGTGTGTTTTTCTGCATTGGTACGTTCCAGTGAGAAAGGGAGGTTATGGAGGGGTACAGTTTCAGGCAAATTTATGTGGAGTTCTGCAATGGTACGTTCCAGTGAGACAGGGAGTTTATGGAGGGGTACAGTTTCAGGGCATATTTGTGTGGAGTTCTGCATTGGTACATTCCAGTGAGACAGGGAGGTTATGGAGGGGTACAGGTTCAGGGAATATTTATGTGGAGTTCCGCAGTGGAACATTCCAGTGAGACACGGAGGATATTGAGGGGTACAGTTTCAGGGCATTTTTGTGTGGAGTTCTGCATCGGTACATTCCAATGAGACAGGGAGGTTATGGAGGGGTACAGGTTCAGGGCATATTTATGTGGAGTTCTGCATTGGAACATTCCAGTGAGACACGGAGGATATGGAGGGTTGCAGGTTCAGGGCATATTTGTGTGGAGTTCTGCATTGGTACGTTCCAGTGAGACACTGAGGTTATGGAGGGGTACAGGTTCAGGGCATATTTATGTGGAGTTCTGCATTGGTACATTCCAGTGAGACACGGAGGATATGGAGGGATACAGGTTCATGGCATATTTGTGCGGAGTTCTTCATTGGTACGTTCCAGTGTGACAGGTAGGTTTTGGAGCGTACAGGTTCAGGGCATATTTGTATGGAGTTATGCATTGGTACATTCTACTGAGACAGGGAGGTTATGGAGGGTACATATTCAGGGCATATTTTTGTGGAGTTCTGTATTGGTACGTTCCAGTGAGACAGGGAGGTTATGGAGGGGTACAGTTTCAGGGCATATTTGTGTGGAGTTCTGCATTGGTACATTCCAGTGAGACAGGGAGGTTATGGAGGGGTACAGGTTCAGGGCATATTTATGTGGAGTTCCGCAGTGGAACATTCCAGTGAGACACGGAGGATATGGAGGGTTGCAGGTTCAGGGCATATTTGTGTGGAGTTCTGCATTGGTACGTTCCAGTGAGACACTGAGGTTATGGAGGTGTACAGGTTCAGGGCATATTTATGTGGAGTTCTGCATTGGTACATTCCAGTGAGACACGGAGGATATGGAGGGATACAGGTTCATGGCATATTTGTGCGGAGTTCTTCATTGGTACGTTCCAGTGTGACAGGTAGGTTTTGGAGCGTACAGGTTCAGGGCATATTTGTATGGAGTTATGCATTGGTACATTCTACTGAGACAGGGAGGTTATGGAGGGGTACAGTTTCAGGGCATATTTGTGTGGAGTTCTGCATTGGTACATTCCAGTGAGACAGGGAGGTTATGGAGGGGTACAGGTTCAGGGCATATTTATGTGGAGTTCCGCAGTGGAACATTCCAGTGAGACACGGAGGATATTGAGGGGTGCAGTTTCAGGGCATATTTGTGTGGAGTTCTGCATTGGTACGTTCCAGTGAGACAGGGTGGTTATGGAGGCGTACTGGTTCAGGGCATATTTGTGTGGAGTTCTGCATTGGTACATTCCAGTGAGACACGGAGGATATGGAGGGATACAGGTTCATGGCATATTTGTGCGGAGTTCTTCATTGGTACGTTCCAGTGTGACAGGTAGGTTTTGGAGCGTACAGGTTCAGGGCATATTTGTATGGAGTTATGCATTGGTACATTCTACTGAGACAGGGAGGTTATGGAGGGTACATATTCAGGGCATATTTTTGTGGAGTTCTGTATTGGTACGTTCCATTGAGACAGGGAGGTTATGGAGGGGAACAGTTTCAGGGCATTTTTGTGTGGAGTTCTGCATTGGTACATTCCAGTGAGACAGGGAGGTTATGGAGGGGTACAGGTTCAGGGCATATTTATGTGGAGTTCTGCATTGGTACGTTCCAGTGAGACAGGGAGCTTATGGAGGGGTGCAGGTTCAGGGCATTTTTGTGTGGAGTTCTGCATTGGAACATTCCAGTGAAACACGGAGGATATGGAGGGGTGCAGGTTCTGGGCATATTTGTGTGGAGTTCTGCATTGGTACGTTCCAGTGAGACACTGAGGTTATGGAGGGCTATAGGTTCAGGGCATATTTTTGTGGAGTTCTGCATTGGTACGTTCCAGTGAGACAGGGAGGTTATGGAGGGGTACAGGTTCAGGGCATATTTGTGTGGAGTTCTGCATTGGTACGTTCCAGTGAGATAGGGAGGTTATGTAGGTGTACATGTTCCGTGCATATTTGTGTGTTTTTCTGCATTGGTACGTTCCAGTGAGAAAGGGAGGTTATGGAGGGGTACAGTTTCAGGGCAAATTTATGTGGAGTTCTGCAATGGTACGTTCCAGTGAGACAGGGAGTTTATGGAGGGGTACAGTTTCAGGGCATTTTTGTGTGGAGTTCTGCATTGGTACATTCCAGTGAGACAGGGTGGTTATGGAGGCGTACAGGTTCAGGGCATATTTGTGTGGAGTTCTGCATTGGTACATTCCAGTGAGACAGGGAGGTTATGGAGGGGTACAGGTTCAGGGCATATTTATGTGGAGTTCCGCAGTGGAACATTCCAGTGAGACACGGAGGATATGGAGGGTTGCAGGTTCAGGGCATATTTGTGTGGAGTTCTGCATTGGTACGTTCCAGTGAGACACTGAGGTTATGGAGGTGTACAGGTTCAGGGCATATTTATGTGGAGTTCTGCATTGGTACATTCCAGTGATACACGGAGGATATGGAGGGATACAGGTTCATGGCATATTTGTGCGGAGTTCTTCATTGGTACGTTCCAGTGTGACAGGTAGGTTTTGGAGCGTACAGGTTCAGGGCATATTTGTATGGAGTTATGCATTGGTACATTCTACTGAGACAGGGAGGTTATGGAGGGGTACAGTTTCAGGGCATATTTGTGTGGAGTTCTGCATTGGTACATTCCAGTGAGACAGGGAGGTTATGGAGGGGTACAGGTTCAGGGCATATTTATGTGGAGTTCCGCAGTGGAACATTCCAGTGAGACACGGAGGATATTGAGGGGTACAGTTTCAGGGCATATTTGTGTGGAGTTCTGCATTGGTACGTTCCAGTGAGACAGGGTGGTTATGGAGGCGTACTGGTTCAGGGCATATTTGTGTGGAGTTCTGCATTGGTACATTCCAGTGAGACACGGAGGATATGGAGGGATACAGGTTCATGGCATATTTGTGCGGAGTTCTTCATTGGTACGTTCCAGTGTGACAGGTAGGTTTTGGAGCGTACAGGTTCAGGGCATATTTGTATGGAGTTATGCATTGGTACATTCTACTGAGACAGGGAGGTTATGGAGGGTACATATTCAGGGCATATTTTTGTGGAGTTCTGTATTGGTACGTTCCATTGAGACAGGGAGGTTATGGAGGGGTACAGTTTCAGGGCATTTTTGTGTGGAGTTCTGCATTGGTACATTCCAGTGAGACAGGGAGGTTATGGAGGGGTACAGGTTCAGGGCATATTTATGTGGAGTTCTGCATTGGTACGTTCCAGTGAGACAGGGAGCTTATGGAGGGGTGCAGGTTCAGGGCATTTTTGTGTGGAGTTCTGCATTGGAACATTCCAGTGAAACACGGAGGATATGGAGGGGTGCAGGTTCTGGGCATATTTGTGTGGAGTTCTGCATTGGTACGTTCCAGTGAGACACTGAGGTTATGGAGGGCTATAGGTTCAGGGCATATTTTTGTGGAGTTCTGCATTGGTACGTTCCAGTGAGACAGGGAGGTTATGGAGGGGTACAGGTTCAGGGCATATTTGTGTGGAGTTCTGCATTGGTACGTTCCAGTGAGATAGGGAGGTTATGTAGGTGTACATGTTCCGTGCATATTTGTGTGTTTTTCTGCATTGGTACGTTCCAGTGAGAAAGGGAGGTTATGGAGGGGTACAGTTTCAGGGCAAATTTATGTGGAGTTCTGCAATGTTACGTTCCAGTGAGACAGTGAGTTTATGGAGGGGTACAGTTTCAGGGCATTTTTGTGTGGAGTTCTGCATTGGTACATTCCAGTGAGACAGGGTGGTTATGGAGGCGTACAGGTTCAGGGCATATTTGTGTGGAGTTCTGCATTGGTTCATTCCAGTGAGACAGGGAGGTTATGGAGGGGTACAGGTTCAGGGCATATTTATGTGGAGTTCCGCAGTGGAACATTCCAGTGAGACACGGAGGATATGGAGGGTTGCAGGTTCAGGGCATATTTGTGTGGAGTTCTGCATTGGTACGTTCCAGTGAGACACTGAGGTTATGGAGGTGTACAGGTTCAGGGCATATTTATGTGGAGTTCTGCATTGGTACATTCCAGTGATACACGGAGGATATGGAGGGATACAGGTTCATGGCATATTTGTGCGGAGTTCTTCATTGGTACGTTCCAGTGTGACAGGTAGGTTTTGGAGCGTACAGGTTCAGGGCATATTTGTATGGAGTTATGCATTGGTACATTCTACTGAGACAGGGAGGTTATGGAGGGGTACAGTTTCAGGGCATATTTGTGTGGAGTTCTGCATTGGTACATTCCAGTGAGACAGGGAGGTTATGGAGGGGTACAGGTTCAGGGCATATTTATGTGGAGTTCCGCAGTGGAACATTCCAGTGAGACACGGAGGATATTGAGGGGTACAGTTTCAGGGCATATTTGTGTGGAGTTCTGCATTGGTACGTTCCAGTGAGACAGGGTAGTTATGGAGGCGTACTGGTTCATGGCATATTTGTGTGGAGTTCTGCATTGGTACATTCCAGTGAGACACGGAGGATATGGAGGGATACAGGTTCATGGCATATTTGTGCGGAGTTCTTCATTGGTACGTTCCAGTGTGACAGGTAGGTTTTGGAGCGTACAGGTTCAGGGCATATTTGTATGGAGTTATGCATTGGTACATTCTACTGAGACAGGGAGGTTATGGAGGGTACATATTCAGGGCATATTTTTGTGGAGTTCTGTATTGGTACGTTCCATTGAGACAGGGAGGTTATGGAGGGGTACAGTTTCAGGGCATTTTTGTGTGGAGTTCTGCATTGGTACATTCCAGTGAGACAGGGAGGTTATGGAGGGGTACAGGTTCAGGGCATATTTATGTGGAGTTCTGCATTGGTACGTTCCAGTGAGACAGGGAGCTTATGGAGGGGTGCAGGTTCAGGGCATTTTTGTGTGGAGTTCTGCATTGGAACATTCCAGTGAAACACGGAGGATATGGAGGGGTGCAGGTTCTGGGCATATTTGTGTGGAGTTCTGCATTGGTACGTTCCAGTGAGACACTGAGGTTATGGAGGGCTATAGGTTCAGGGCATATTTTTGTGGAGTTCTGCATTGGTACGTTCCAGTGAGACAGGGAGGTTATGGAGGGGTACAGGTTCAGGGCATATTTGTGTGGAGTTCTGCATTGGTACGTTCCAGTGAGATAGGGAGGTTATGTAGGTGTACATGTTCCGTGCATATTTGTGTGTTTTTCTGCATTGGTACGTTCCAGTGAGAAAGGGAGGTTATGGAGGGGTACAGTTTCAGGGCAAATTTATGTGGAGTTCTGCAATGGTACGTTCCAGTGAGACAGGGAGTTTATGGAGGGGTACAGTTTCAGGGCATTTTTGTGTGGAGTTCTGCATTGGTACATTCCAGTGAGACAGGGTGGTTATGGAGGCGTACAGGTTCAGGGCATATTTGTGTGGAGTTCTGCATTGGTACATTCCAGTGAGACACGGAAAATATGGAGGGATACAGGTTCATGGCATATATGTGTGGAGTTCTTCATTGGTACGTTCTAGTGTGACAGGTAGGTTTTGGAGCGTACAGGTTCAGGGCATATCTGTATGGAGTTCTGCATTGGTACATTCTACTGAGACAGGGAGGTTATGGAGTGTACATATTCAGGGCATATTTTTGTGGAGTTCTGTATTGGTACGTTCCAGTGAGACAGGGATGTTATGGAGGGGTACAGTTTCAGGGCATATTTGTGTGGAGTTCTGCATTGGTACGTTCCAGTGAGACAGGGAGGTTATGGAGGGGTACAGGTTCAGGGCATATTTGTGTGGAGTTCTGCATTGGTACATTCCAGTGAGACACGGAGGATGTGGAGGGATACAGGTTCATGCAATATTTGTGTGTAGTACTTCATTGATACGTTCCAGTGAGACAGGTAGGTTTTGGAGCGTACAGGTTCAGGGCATATTTTTGCGGAGTTCTGCATTGGTACGTTCCAGTGAGACAGGGAGCTTATGGAGGGGTGCAGGTTCAGGGCATTTTTGTGTGGAGTTCTGTATTGGAACATTCCAGTGAAACACGGAGGATATGGAGGGGTGCAGGTTCTGGGCATATTTGTGTGGAGTTCTGCATTGGTACGTTCCAGTGAGACACTGAGGTTATGGAGGGCTACAGGTTCAGGGCATATTTTTGTGGAGTTCTGCATTGGTACGTTCCAGTGAGACAGGGAGGTTATTGAGGGGTACAGGTTCAGGGCATATTTGTGTGGAGTTCTGCATTGGTACGTTCCAGTGAGATAGGGAGGTTATGTAGGTGTACATGTTTCGTGCATATTTGTGTGTTTTTCTGCATTGGTACGTTCCAGTGAGAAAGGGAGGTTATGGAGGGGTACAGTTTCAGGCAAATTTATGTGGAGTTCTGCAATGGTACGTTCCAGTGAGACAGGGAGTTTATGGAGGGGTACAGTTTCAGGGCATATTTGTGTGGAGTTCTGCATTGGTACATTCCAGTGAGACAGGGAGGTTATGGAGGGGTACAGGTTCAGGGCATATTTATGTGGAGTTCCGCAGTGGAACATTCCAGTGAGACACGGAGGATATTGAGGGGTACAGTTTCAGGGCATTTTTGTGTGGAGTTCTGCATCGGTACATTCCAGTGAGACAGGGAGGTTATGGAGGGGTACAGGTTCAGGGCATATTTATGTGGAGTTCTGCATTGGAACATTCCAGTGAGACACGGAGGATATGGAGGGTTGCAGGTTCAGGGCATATTTGTGTGGAGTTCTGCATTGGTACGTTCCAGTGAGACACTGAGGTTATGGAGGTGTACAGGTTCAGGGCATATTTATGTGGAGTTCTGCATTGGTACATTCCAGTGAGACACGGAGGATATGGAGGGATACAGGTTCATGGCATATTTGTGCGGAGTTCTTCATTGGTACGTTCCAGTGTGACAGGTAGGTTTTGGAGCGTACAGGTTCAGGGCATATTTGTATGGAGTTATGCATTGGTACATTCTACTGAGACAGGGAGGTTATGGAGGGTACATATTCAGGGCATATTTTTGTGGAGTTCTGTATTGGTACGTTCCATTGAAACAGGGAGGTTATGGAGGGGTACAGTTTCAGGGCATTTTTGTGTGGAGTTCTGCATTGGTACATTCCAGTGAGACAGGGAGGTTATGGAGGGGTACAGGTTCAGGGCATATTTATGTGGAGTTCTGCATTGGTACGTTCCAGTGAGACAGGGAGCTTATGGAGGGGTGCAGGTTCAGGGCATTTTTGTGTGGAGTTCTGCATTGGAACATTCCAGTGAAACACGGAGGATATGGAGGGGTGCAGGTTCTGGGCATATTTGTGTGGAGTTCTGCATTGGTACGTTCCAGTGAGACACTGAGGTTATGGAGGGCTATAGGTTCAGGGCATATTTTTGTGGAGTTCTGCATTGGTACGTTCCAGTGAGACAGGGAGGTTATGGAGGGGTACAGGTTCAGGGCATATTTGTGTGGAGTTCTGCATTGGTACGTTCCAGTGAGATAGGGAGGTTATGTAGGTGTACATGTTCCGTGCATATTTGTGTGTTTTTCTGCATTGGTACGTTCCAGTGAGAAAGGGAGGTTATGGAGGGGTACAGTTTCAGGGCAAATTTATGTGGAGTTCTGCAATGGTACGTTCCAGTGAGACAGGGAGTTTATGGAGGGGTACAGTTTCAGGGCATTTTTGTGTGGAGTTCTGCATTGGTACATTCCAGTGAGACAGGGTGGTTATGGAGGCGTACAGGTTCAGGGCATATTTGTGTGGAGTTCTGCATTGGTACATTCCAGTGAGACACGGAAGATATGGAGGGATACAGGTTCATGGCATATATGTGTGGAGTTCTTCATTGGTACGTTCTAGTGTGACAGGTAGGTTTTGGAGCGTACAGGTTCAGGGCATATCTGTATGGAGTTCTGCATTGGTACATTCTACTGAGACAGGGAGGTTATGGAGTGTACATATTCAGGGCATATTTTTGTGGAGTTCTGTATTGGTAAGTTCCAGTGAGACAGGGATGTTATGGAGGGGTACAGTTTCAGGGCATATTTGTGTGGAGTTCTGCATTGGTACGTTCCAGTGAGACAGGGAGGTTATGGAGGGGTACAGGTTCAGGGCATATTTGTGTGGAGTTCTGCATTGGTACATTCCAGTGAGACACGGAGGATGTCGAGGGATACAGGTTCATGCAATATTTGTGTGTAGTACTTCATTGATACGTTCCAGTGAGACAGGTAGGTTTTGGAGCGTACAGGGTCAGGGCATATTTTTGCGGAGTTCTGCATTGGTACGTTCCAGTGAGACAGGGAGCTTATGGAGGGGTGCAGGTTCAGGGCATTTTTGTGTGGAGTTCTGCATTGGAACATTCCAGTGAAACACGGAGGATATGGAGGGGTGCAGGTTCTGGGCATATTTGTGTGGAGTTCTGCATTGGTACGTTCCAGTGAGACACTGAGGTTATGGAGGGCTACAGGTTCAGGGCATATTTTTGTGGAGTTCTGCATTGGTACGTTCCAGTGAGACAGGGAGGTTATGGAGGGGTACAGGTTCAGGGCAAATTTATGTGGAGTTCTGCAATGGTACGTTCCAGTGAGACAGGGAGTTTATGGAGGGGTACAGTTTCAGGGCATTTTTGTGTGGAGTTCTGCATTGGTACATTCCAGTGAGACAGGGTGGTTATGGAGGCGTACAGGTTCAGGGCATATTTGTGTGGAGTTCTGCATTGGTACATTCCAGTGAGACAGGGAGGTTATGGAGGGGTACAGGTTCAGGGCATATTTATGTGGAGTTCCGCAGTGGAACATTCCAGTGAGACACGGAGGATATGGAGGGTTGCAGGTTCAGGGCATATTTGTGTGGAGTTCTGCATTGGTACGTTCCAGTGAGACAATGAGGTTATGGAGGTGTACAGGTTCAGGGCATATTTATGTGGAGTTCTGCATTGGTACATTCCAGTGATACACGGAGGATATGGAGGGATACAGGTTCATGGCATATTTGTGCGGAGTTCTTCATTGGTACGTTCCAGTGTGACAGGTAGGTTTTGGAGCGTACAGGTTCAGGGCATATTTGTATGGAGTTATGCATTGGTACATTCTACTGAGACAGGGAGGTTATGGAGGGGTACAGGTTCAGGGCATATTTATGTGGAGTTCCGCAGTGGAACATTCCAGTGAGATACGGAGGATATTGAGGGGTACAGTTTCAGGGCATATTTGTGTGGAGTTCTGCATTGGTACGTTCCAGTGAGACAGGGTGGTTATGGAGGCGTACTGGTTCAGGGCATATTTGTGTGGAGTTCTGCATTGGTACATTCCAGTGAGACACGGAGGATATGGAGGGATACAGGTTCATGGCATATTTGTGCGGAGTTCTTCATTGGTACGTTCCAGTGTGACAGGTAGGTTTTGGAGCGTACAGGTTCAGGGCATATTTGTATGGAGTTATGCATTGGTACATTCTACTGAGACAGGGAGGTTATGGAGGGTACATATTCAGGGCATATTTTTGTGGAGTTCTGTATTGGTACGTTCCATTGAGACAGGGAGGTTATGGAGGGGTACAGTTTCAGGGCATTTTTGTGTGGAGTTCTGCATTGGTACATTCCAGTGAGACAGGGAGGTTATGGAGGGGTACAGGTTCAGGGCATATTTATGTGGAGTTCTGCATTGGTACGTTCCAGTGAGACAGGGAGCTTATGGAGGGGTGCAGGTTCAGGGCATTTTTGTGTGGAGTTCTGCATTGGAACATTCCAGTGAAACACGGAGGATATGGAGGGGTGCAGGTTCTGGGCATATTTGTGTGGAGTTCTGCATTGGTACGTTCCAGTGAGACACTGAGGTTATGGAGGGCTATAGGTTCAGGGCATATTTTTGTGGAGTTCTGCATTGGTACGTTCCAGTGAGACAGGGAGGTTATGGAGGGGTACAGGTTCAGGGCATATTTGTGTGGAGTTCTGCATTGGTACGTTCCAGTGAGATAGGGAGGTTATGTAGGTGTACATGTTCCCTGCATATTTGTGTGTTTTTCTGCATTGGTACGTTCCAGTGAGAAAGGGAGGTTATGGAGGGGTACAGTTTCAGGGCAAATTTATGTGGAGTTCTGCAATGGTACGTTCCAGTGAGACAGGGAGTTTATGGAGGGGTACAGTTTCAGGGCATTTTTGTGTGGAGTTCTGCATTGGTACATTCCAGTGAGACAGGGTGGTTATGGAGGCGTACAGGTTCAGGGCATATTTGTGTGGAGTTCTGCATTGGTACATTCCAGTGAGACACGGAAAATATGGAGGGATACAGGTTCATGGCATATATGTGTGGAGTTCTTCATTGGTACGTTCTAGTGTGACAGGTAGGTTTTGGAGCGTACAGGTTCAGGGCATATCTGTATGGAGTTCTGCATTGGTACATTCTACTGAGACAGGGAGGTTATGGAGTGTACATATTCAGGGCATATTTTTGTGGAGTTCTGTATTGGTACGTTCCAGTGAGACAGGGATGTTATGGAGGGGTACAGTTTCAGGGCATATTTGTGTGGAGTTCTGCATTGGTACGTTCCAGTGAGACAGGGAGGTTATGGAGGGGTACAGGTTCAGGGCATATTTGTGTGGAGTTCTGCATTGGTACATTCCAGTGAGACACGGAGGATGTGGAGGGATACAGGTTCATGCAATATTTGTGTGTAGTACTTCATTGATACGTTCCAGTGAGACAGGTAGGTTTTGGAGCGTACAGGTTCAGGGCATATTTTTGCGGAGTTCTGCATTGGTACGTTCCAGTGAGACAGGGAGCTTATGGAGGGGTGCAGGTTCAGGGCAATTTTGTGTGGAGTTCTGTATTGGAACATTCCAGTGAAACACGGAGGATATGGAGGGGTGCAGGTTCTGGGCATATTTGTGTGGAGTTCTGCATTGGTACGTTCCAGTGAGACACTGAGGTTATGGAGGGCTACAGGTTCAGGGCATATTTTTGTGGAGTTCTGCATTGGTACGTTCCAGTGAGACAGGGAGGTTATTGAGGGGTACAGGTTCAGGGCATATTTGTGTGGAGTTCTGCATTGGTACGTTCCAGTGAGATAGGGAGGTTATGTAGGTGTACATGTTCCGTGCATATTTGTGTGTTTTTCTGCATTGGTACGTTCCAGTGAGAAAGGGAGGTTATGGAGGGGTACAGTTTCAGGCAAATTTATGTGGAGTTCTGCAATGGTACGTTCCAGTGAGACAGGGAGTTTATGGAGGGGTACAGTTTCAGGGCATATTTGTGTGGAGTTCTGCATTGGTACATTCCAGTGAGACAGGGAGGTTATGGAGGGGTACAGGTTCAGGGCATATTTATGTGGAGTTCCGCAGTGGAACATTCCAGTGAGACACGGAGGATATTGAGGGGTACAGTTTCAGGGCATTTTTGTGTGGAGTTCTGCATCGGTACATTCCAGTGAGACAGGGAGGTTATGGAGGGGTACAGGTTCAGGGCATATTTATGTGGAGTTCTGCATTGGAACATTCCAGTGAGACACGGAGGATATGGAGGGTTGCAGGTTCAGGGCATATTTGTGTGGAGTTCTGCATTGGTACGTTCCAGTGAGACACTGAGGTTATGGAGGTGTACAGGTTCAGGGCATATTTATGTGGAGTTCTGCATTGGTACATTCCAGTGAGACACGGAGGATATGGAGGGATACAGGTTCATGGCATATTTGTGCGGAGTTCTTCATTGGTACGTTCCAGTGTGACAGGTAGGTTTTGGAGCGTACAGGTTCAGGGCATATTTGTATGGAGTTATGCATTGGTACATTCTACTGAGACAGGGAGGTTATGGAGGGTACATATTCAGGGCATATTTTTGTGGAGTTCTGTATTGGTACGTTCCATTGAAACAGGGAGGTTATGGAGGGGTACAGTTTCAGGGCATTTTTGTGTGGAGTTCTGCATTGGTACATTCCAGTGAGACAGGGAGGTTATGGAGGGGTACAGGTTCAGGGCATATTTATGTGGAGTTCTGCATTGGTACGTTCCAGTGAGACAGGGAGCTTATGGAGGGGTGCAGGTTCAGGGCATTTTTGTGTGGAGTTCTGCATTGGAACATTCCAGTGAAACACGGAGGATATGGAGGGGTGCAGGTTCTGGGCATATTTGTGTGGAGTTCTGCATTGGTACGTTCCAGTGAGACACTGAGGTTATGGAGGGCTATAGGTTCAGGGCATATTTTTGTGGAGTTCTGCATTGGTACGTTCCAGTGAGACAGGGAGGTTATGGAGGGGTACAGGTTCAGGGCATATTTGTGTGGAGTTCTGCATTGGTACGTTCCAGTGAGATAGGGAGGTTATGTAGGTGTACATGTTCCGTGCATATTTGTGTGTTTTTCTGCATTGGTACGTTCCAGTGAGAAAGGGAGGTTATGGAGGGGTACAGTTTCAGGGCAAATTTATGTGGAGTTCTGCAATGGTACGTTCCAGTGAGACAGGGAGTTTATGGAGGGGTACAGTTTCAGGGCATTTTTGTGTGGAGTTCTGCATTGGTACATTCCAGTGAGACAGGGTGGTTATGGAGGCGTACAGGTTCAGGGCATATTTGTGTGGAGTTCTGCATTGGTACATTCCAGTGAGACACGGAAGATATGGAGGGATACAGGTTCATGGCATATATGTGTGGAGTTCTTCATTGGTACGTTCTAGTGTGACAGGTAGGTTTTGGAGCGTACAGGTTCAGGGCATATCTGTATGGAGTTCTGCATTGGTACATTCTACTGAGACAGGGAGGTTATGGAGTGTACATATTCAGGGCATATTTTTGTGGAGTTCTGTATTGGTAAGTTCCAGTGAGACAGGGATGTTATGGAGGGGTACAGTTTCAGGGCATATTTGTGTGGAGTTCTGCATTGGTACGTTCCAGTGAGACAGGGAGGTTATGGAGGGGTACAGGTTCAGGGCATATTTGTGTGGAGTTCTGCATTGGTACATTCCAGTGAGACACGGAGGATGTCGAGGGATACAGGTTCATGCAATATTTGTGTGTAGTACTTCATTGATACGTTCCAGTGAGACAGGTAGGTTTTGGAGCGTACAGGGTCAGGGCATATTTTTGCGGAGTTCTGCATTGGTACGTTCCAGTGAGACAGGGAGCTTATGGAGGGGTGCAGGTTCAGGGCATTTTTGTGTGGAGTTCTGCATTGGAACATTCCAGTGAAACACGGAGGATATGGAGGGGTGCAGGTTCTGGGCATATTTGTGTGGAGTTCTGCATTGGTACGTTCCAGTGAGACACTGAGGTTATGGAGGGCTACAGGTTCAGGGCATATTTTTGTGGAGTTCTGCATTGGTACGTTCCAGTGAGACAGGGAGGTTATGGAGGGGTACAGGTTCAGGGCATATTTGTGTGGAGTTCTGCATTGGTACGTTCCAGTGAGATAGGGAGGTTATGTAGGTGTACATGTTCCGTGCATATTTGTGTGTTTTTCTGCATTGGTACGTTCCAGTGAGAAAGGGAGGTTATGGAGGGGTACAGTTTCAGGCAAATTTATGTGGAGTTCTGCAATGGTACGTTCCAGTGAGACAGGGAGTTTATGGAGGGGTACAGTTTCAGGGCATATTTGTGTGGAGTTCTGCATTGGTACATTCCAGTGAGACAGGGAGGTTATGGAGGGGTACAGGTTCAGGGCATATTTATGTGGAGTTCCGCAGTGGAACATTCCAGTGAGACACGGAGGATATTGAGGGGTACAGTTTCAGGGCATTTTTGTGTGGAGTTCTGCATCGGTACATTCCGGTGAGACAGGGAGGTTATGGAGGGGTACAGGTTCAGGGCATATTTATGTGGAGTTCTGCATTGGAACATTCCAGTGAGACACGGAGGATATGGAGGGTTGCAGGTTCAGGGCATATTTGTGTGGAGTTCTGCATTGGTACGTTCCAGTGAGACACTGAGGTTATGGAGGTGTACAGGTTCAGGGCATATTTATGTGGAGTTCTGCATTGGTACATTCCAGTGAGACACGGAGGATATGGAGGGATACAGGTTCATGGCATATTTGTGCGGAGTTCTTCATTGGTACGTTCCAGTGTGACAGGTAGGTTTTGGAGCGTACAGGTTCAGGGCATATTTGTATGGAGTTATGCATTGGTACATTCTACTGAGACAGGGAGGTTATGGAGGGGTACAGTTTCAGGGCATATTTGTGTGGAGTTCTGCATTGGTACATTCCAGTGAGACAGGGAGGTTATGGAGGGGTACAGGTTCAGGGCATATTTATGTGGAGTTCCGCAGTGGAACATTCCAGTGAGACACGCAGGATATTGAGGGGTACAGTTTCAGGGCATATTTGTGTGGAGTTCTGCATTGGTACGTTCCAGTGAGACAGGGTGGTTATGGAGGCGTACTGGTTCAGGGCATATTTGTGTGGAGCTCTGCATTGGTACATTCCAGTGAGACACGGAGGATATGGAGGGATACAGGTTCATGGCATATTTGTGCGGAGTTCTTCATTGGTACGTTCCAGTGTGACAGGTAGGTTTTGGAGCGTACAGGTTCAGGGCATATTTGTATGGAGTTATGCATTGGTACATTCTACTGAGACAGGGAGGTTATGGAGGGTACATATTCAGGGCATATTTTTGTGGAGTTCTGTATTGGTACGTTCCATTGAGACAGGGAGGTTATGGAGGGGTACAGTTTCAATGCATTTTTGTGTGGAGTTCTGCATTGGTACATTCCAGTGAGACAGGGAGGTTATGGAGGGGTACAGGTTCAGGGCATATTTATGTGGAGTTCTGCATTGGTACGTTCCAGTGAGACAGGGAGCTTATGGAGGGGTGCAGGTTCAGGGCATTTTTGTGTGGAGTTCTGCATTGGAACATTCCAGTGAAACACGGAGGATATGGAGGGGTGCAGGTTCTGGGCATATTTGTGTGGAGTTCTGCATTGGTACGTTCCAGTGAGACACTGAGGTTATGGAGGGCTATAGGTTCAGGGCATATTTTTGTGGAGTTCTGCATTGGTATGTTCCAGTGAGACAGGGAGGTTATGGAGGGGTACAGGTTCAGGGCATATTTGTGTGGAGTTCTGCATTGGTACGTTCCAGTGAGATAGGGAGGTTATGTAGGTGTACATGTTCCGTGCATATTTGTGTGTTTTTCTGCATTGGTACGTTCCAGTGAGAAAGGGAGGTTATGGAGGTGTACAGTTTCAGGGCAAATTTATGTGGAGTTCTGCAATGGTACGTTCCAGTGAGACAGGGAGTTTATGGAGGGGTACAGTTTCAGGGCATTTTTGTGTGGAGTTCTGCATTGGTACATTCCAGTGAGACAGGGTGGTTATGGAGGCGTACAGGTTCAGGGCATATTTGTGTGGAGTTCTGCATTGGTACATTCCAGTGAGACACGGAAGATATGGAGGGATACAGGTTCATGGCATATATGTGTGGAGTTCTTCATTGGTACGTTCTAGTGTGACAGGGATGTTATGGAGGGGTACAGTTTCAGGGCATATTTGTGTGGAGTTCTGCATTGGTACGTTCCAGTGAGACAGGGAGGTTATGGAGGGGTACAGGTTCAGGGCATATTTGTGTGGAGTTCTGCATTGGTACATTCCAGTGAGACACGGAGGATGTGGAGGGATACAGGTTCATGCAATATTTGTGTGTAGTACTTCATTGATACGTTCCAGTGAGACAGGTAGGTTTTGGAGCGTACAGGTTCAGGGCATATTTTTGCGGAGTTCTGCATTGGTACGTTCCAGTGAGACAGGGAGCTTATGTAGGGGTGCAGGTTCAGGGCATTTTTGTGTGGAGTTCTGCATTGGAACATTCCAGTGAAACACGGAGGATATGGAGGGGTGCAGGTTCTGGGCATATTTGTGTGGAGTTCTGCATTGGTACGTTCCAGTGAGACACTGAGGTTATGGAGGGCTACAGGTTCAGGGCATATTTTTGTGGAGTTCTGCATTGGTACGTTCCAGTGAGACAGGGAGGTTATGGAGGGGTACAGTTTCAGGCAAATTTATGTGGAGTTCTGCAATGGTACGTTCCAGTGAGACAGGGAGTTTATGGAGGGGTACAGTTTCAGGGCATTTTTGTGTGGAGTTCTGCATTGGTACATTCCAGTGAGACAGGGAGGTTATGGAGGGGTACAGGTTCAGGGCATATTTATGTGGAGTTCTGCATTGGTACATTCCAGTGAGACACGGAAGATATGGAGGGATACAGGTTCATGGCATATATGTGTGGAGTTCTTCATTGGTACGTTCTAGTGTGACAGGTAGGTTTTGGAGCGTACAGGTTCAGGGCATATCTGTATGGAGTTCTGCATTGGTACATTCTACTGAGACAGGGAGGTTATGGAGTGTACATATTCAGGGCATATTTTTGTGGAGTTCTTTATTGGTACGTTCCAGTGAGACAGGGATGTTATGGAGGGGTACAGTTGCAGGGCATATTTGTGTGGAGTTCTGCATTGGTACGTTCCAGTGAGACAGGGAGGTTATGGAGGGGTACAGTTTCAGGGCATTTTTGTGTGGAGTTCTGCATTGGTACATTCCAGTGAGACAGGGAGGTTATGGAGGGGTACAGGTTCAGGGCATATTTATGTGGAGTTCTGCATTTGAACATTCCAGTGAGACACGGAGGATATGGAGGGCTGCAGGTTCAGGGCATATTTGTGTGGAGTTCTGCATTGGTACGTTCCAGTGAGACACTGAGGTTATGGAGGGGTACAGGTTCAGGGCATATTTATGTGGCGTTCCGCAGTGGAACATTCCAGTGAGACACGGAGTATATTGAGGGGTACAGTTTCAGGGCATATTTGTGTGGAGTTCTGCATTGGTACGTTCCAGTGAGATAGGGTGGTTATGGAGGCGTACTGGTACAGGGCATATTTGTGTGGAGTTCTGCATTGGTACATTCCAGTGAGACACGGAGGATATGGAGGGATACAGGTTCATGGCATATTTGTGCGGAGTTCTTCATTGGTACGTTCCTGTGTGACAGGTAGGTTTTGGAGCGTACAGGTTCAGGGCATATTTGTATGGAGTTATGCATTGGTGCATTCTACTGAGACAGGGAGGTTATGGAGGGTACATATTCAGGGCATATTTTTGTGGAGTTCTGTATTGGTACGTTCCAGTGAGACAGGGAGGTTATGGAGGGGTACAGTTTCAGGGCATTTTTGTGTGGAGTTCTGCATTGGTACATTCCAGTGAGACAGGCAGGTTATGGAGGGGTACAGGTTCAGGGCATATTTATGTGGAGTTCCGCAGTGGAACATTCCAGTGAGACACGGAGGATATTGAGGGGTACAGGTTCAGGGCATATTTGTGTGGAGTTCTGCATTGGTACGTTCCAGTGAGACAGGGTGGTTATGGAGGCGTACAGGTTCAGGGCATATTTGTGTGGAGTTCTGCATTGGTACATTCCAATGAGACACGGAAGATATGGAGTGTACATATTCAGGGCATATTTTTGTGGAGTTCTGTATTGGTACGTTCCAGTGAGACAAGGATGTTATGGAGGGGTACAGTTTCAGGGCATATTTGTGTGGAGTTCTGCATTGGTACGTTCCAGTGAGACAGGGAGGTTATGGAGGGGTACAGGTTCAGGGCATATTTGTGTCGAGTTCTGCATTGGTACATTCCAGTGAGACACGGAGGATATGGAGGGATACAGGTTCATGCAATATTTGTGTGTAGTACTTCATTGATACGTTCCAGTGAGACAGGTAGGTTTTGGAGCGTACAGGTTCAGGGCATATTTTTGTGGAGTTCTGCATTGGTACGTTCCAGTGAGACAGGGAGGTTATGGAGGGGTACAGGTTCAGGGCATATTTATGTGGAGTTCTGCATTGGAACATTCCAGTGAGACACGGAGGATATGGAGGGGTGCAGGTTCAGGGCATATTTGTGTGGAGTTCTGCATTGGTACGTTCCAGTGAGACACTGAGGTTATGGAGGGGTACAGGTTCAGGGCATATTTATGTGGAGTTCTGCATTGGTACATTCCAGTGAGACACGGAGGATATGGAGGGATACAGGTTCATGGCATATTTGTGCGGAGTTCTTCATTGGTACGTTCCAGTGTGACAGGTAGGTTTTGGAGCGTACAGGTTCAGGGCATATTTGTATGGAGTTATGCATTGGTACATTCTACTGAGACAGGGAGGTTATGGAGGGTACATATTCAGTGCATATTTTTGTGGAGTTCTGTATTGGTACGTTCCAGTGAGACAGGGAGGTTATGGAGGGGTACAGTTTCAGGGCATATTTGTGTGGAGTTCTGCATTGGTACATTCCAGTGAGACAGGGAGGTTATGCAGGGGTACAGGTTCAGGGCATATTTATGTGGAGTTCCGCAGTGGAACATTCCAGTGAGACACGGAGGATATTGAGGGGTACAGTTTCAGGGCATATTTGTGTGGAGTTCTGCATTGGTACGTTCCAGTGAGACAGGGTGGTTATGGAGGCGTACAGGTTCAGGGCATATTTCTGTGGAGTTCTGCATTGGTACATTCCAGTGAGACACGGAAGATATGGAGGGATACAGGTTCATGGCATATATGTGTGGAGTTCTTCATTGGTACGTTCTAGTGTGACAGGTAGGTTTTGGAGCGTACAGGTTCAGGGCATATCTGCATGGAGTTCTGCATTGGTACATTCTACTGAGACAGGGAGGTTATGGAGTGTACATATTCAGGGCATATTTTTGTGGAGTTCCGCAGTGGAACATTCCAGTGAGACACGCAGGATATTGAGGGGTACAGTTTCAGGGCATATTTGTGTGGAGTTCTGCATTGGTACGTTCCAGTGAGACAGGGTGGTTATGGAGGCGTACTGGTTCAGGGCATATTTGTGTGGAGCTCTGCATTGGTACATTCCAGTGAGACACGGAGGATATGGAGGGATACAGGTTCATGGCATATTTGTGCGGAGTTCTTCATTGGTACGTTCCAGTGTGACAGGTAGGTTTTGGAGCGTACAGGTTCAGGGCATATTTGTATGGAGTTATGCATTGGTACATTCTACTGAGACAGGGAGGTTATGGAGGGTACATATTCAGGGCATATTTTTGTGGAGTTCTGTATTGGTACGTTCCATTGAGACAGGGAGGTTATGGAGGGGTACAGTTTCAATGCATTTTTGTGTGGAGTTCTGCATTGGTACATTCCAGTGAGACAGGGAGGTTATGGAGGGGTACAGGTTCAGGGCATATTTATGTGGAGTTCTGCATTGGTACGTTCCAGTGAGACAGGGAGCTTATGGAGGGGTGCAGGTTCAGGGCATTTTTGTGTGGAGTTCTGCATTGGAACATTCCAGTGAAACACGGAGGATATGGAGGGGTGCAGGTTCTGGGCATATTTGTGTGGAGTTCTGCATTGGTACGTTCCAGTGAGACACTGAGGTTATGGAGGGCTATAGGTTCAGGGCATATTTTTGTGGAGTTCTGCATTGGTATGTTCCAGTGAGACAGGGAGGTTATGGAGGGGTACAGGTTCAGGGCATATTTGTGTGGAGTTCTGCATTGGTACGTTCCAGTGAGATAGGGAGGTTATGTAGGTGTACATGTTCCGTGCATATTTGTGTGTTTTTCTGCATTGGTACGTTCCAGTGAGAAAGGGAGGTTATGGAGGTGTACAGTTTCAGGGCAAATTTATGTGGAGTTCTGCAATGGTACGTTCCAGTGAGACAGGGAGTTTATGGAGGGGTACAGTTTCAGGGCATTTTTGTGTGGAGTTCTGCATTGGTACATTCCAGTGAGACAGGGTGGTTATGGAGGCGTACAGGTTCAGGGCATATTTGTGTGGAGTTCTGCATTGGTACATTCCAGTGAGACACGGAAGATATGGAGGGATACAGGTTCATGGCATATATGTGTGGAGTTCTTCATTGGTACGTTCTAGTGTGACAGGGATGTTATGGAGGGGTACAGTTTCAGGGCATATTTGTGTGGAGTTCTGCATTGGTACGTTCCAGTGAGACAGGGAGGTTATGGAGGGGTACAGGTTCAGGGCATATTTGTGTGGAGTTCTGCATTGGTACATTCCAGTGAGACACGGAGGATGTGGAGGGATACAGGTTCATGCAATATTTGTGTGTAGTACTTCATTGATACGTTCCAGTGAGACAGGTAGGTTTTGGAGCGTACAGGTTCAGGGCATATTTTTGCGGAGTTCTGCATTGGTACGTTCCAGTGAGACAGGGAGCTTATGTAGGGGTGCAGGTTCAGGGCATTTTTGTGTGGAGTTCTGCATTGGAACATTCCAGTGAAACACGGAGGATATGGAGGGGTGCAGGTTCTGGGCATATTTGTGTGGAGTTCTGCATTGGTACGTTCCAGTGAGACACTGAGGTTATGGAGGGCTACAGGTTCAGGGCATATTTTTGTGGAGTTCTGCATTGGTACGTTCCAGTGAGACAGGGAGGTTATGGAGGGGTACAGTTTCAGGCAAATTTATGTGGAGTTCTGCAATGGTACGTTCCAGTGAGACAGGGAGTTTATGGAGGGGTACAGTTTCAGGGCATTTTTGTGTGGAGTTCTGCATTGGTACATTCCAGTGAGACAGGGAGGTTATGGAGGGGTACAGGTTCAGGGCATATTTATGTGGAGTTCTGCATTGGTACATTCCAGTGAGACACGGAAGATATGGAGGGATACAGGTTCATGGCATATATGTGTGGAGTTCTTCATTGGTACGTTCTAGTGTGACAGGTAGGTTTTGGAGCGTACAGGTTCAGGGCATATCTGTATGGAGTTCTGCATTGGTACATTCTACTGAGACAGGGAGGTTATGGAGTGTACATATTCAGGGCATATTTTTGTGGAGTTCTTTATTGGTACGTTCCAGTGAGACAGGGATGTTATGGAGGGGTACAGTTGCAGGGCATATTTGTGTGGAGTTCTGCATTGGTACGTTCCAGTGAGACAGGGAGGTTATGGAGGGGTACAGTTTCAGGGCATTTTTGTGTGGAGTTCTGCATTGGTACATTCCAGTGAGACAGGGAGGTTATGGAGGGGTACAGGTTCAGGGCATATTTATGTGGAGTTCTGCATTTGAACATTCCAGTGAGACACGGAGGATATGGAGGGCTGCAGGTTCAGGGCATATTTGTGTGGAGTTCTGCATTGGTACGTTCCAGTGAGACACTGAGGTTATGGAGGGGTACAGGTTCAGGGCATATTTATGTGGCGTTCCGCAGTGGAACATTCCAGTGAGACACGGAGTATATTGAGGGGTACAGTTTCAGGGCATATTTGTGTGGAGTTCTGCATTGGTACGTTCCAGTGAGATAGGGTGGTTATGGAGGCGTACTGGTACAGGGCATATTTGTGTGGAGTTCTGCATTGGTACATTCCAGTGAGACACGGAGGATATGGAGGGATACAGGTTCATGGCATATTTGTGCGGAGTTCTTCATTGGTACGTTCCTGTGTGACAGGTAGGTTTTGGAGCGTACAGGTTCAGGGCATATTTGTATGGAGTTATGCATTGGTGCATTCTACTGAGACAGGGAGGTTATGGAGGGTACATATTCAGGGCATATTTTTGTGGAGTTCTGTATTGGTACGTTCCAGTGAGACAGGGAGGTTATGGAGGGGTACAGTTTCAGGGCATTTTTGTGTGGAGTTCTGCATTGGTACATTCCAGTGAGACAGGCAGGTTATGGAGGGGTACAGGTTCAGGGCATATTTATGTGGAGTTCCGCAGTGGAACATTCCAGTGAGACACGGAGGATATTGAGGGGTACAGGTTCAGGGCATATTTGTGTGGAGTTCTGCATTGGTACGTTCCAGTGAGACAGGGTGGTTATGGAGGCGTACAGGTTCAGGGCATATTTGTGTGGAGTTCTGCATTGGTACATTCCAATGAGACACGGAAGATATGGAGTGTACATATTCAGGGCATATTTTTGTGGAGTTCTGTATTGGTACGTTCCAGTGAGACAAGGATGTTATGGAGGGGTACAGTTTCAGGGCATATTTGTGTGGAGTTCTGCATTGGTACGTTCCAGTGAGACAGGGAGGTTATGGAGGGGTACAGGTTCAGGGCATATTTGTGTCGAGTTCTGCATTGGTACATTCCAGTGAGACACGGAGGATATGGAGGGATACAGGTTCATGCAATATTTGTGTGTAGTACTTCATTGATACGTTCCAGTGAGACAGGTAGGTTTTGGAGCGTACAGGTTCAGGGCATATTTTTGTGGAGTTCTGCATTGGTACGTTCCAGTGAGACAGGGAGGTTATGGAGGGGTACAGGTTCAGGGCATATTTATGTGGAGTTCTGCATTGGAACATTCCAGTGAGACACGGAGGATATGGAGGGGTGCAGGTTCAGGGCATATTTGTGTGGAGTTCTGCATTGGTACGTTCCAGTGAGACACTGAGGTTATGGAGGGGTACAGGTTCAGGGCATATTTATGTGGAGTTCTGCATTGGTACATTCCAGTGAGACACGGAGGATATGGAGGGATACAGGTTCATGGCATATTTGTGCGGAGTTCTTCATTGGTACGTTCCAGTGTGACAGGTAGGTTTTGGAGCGTACAGGTTCAGGGCATATTTGTATGGAGTTATGCATTGGTACATTCTACTGAGACAGGGAGGTTATGGAGGGTACATATTCAGTGCATATTTTTGTGGAGTTCTGTATTGGTACGTTCCAGTGAGACAGGGAGGTTATGGAGGGGTACAGTTTCAGGGCATATTTGTGTGGAGTTCTGCATTGGTACATTCCAGTGAGACAGGGAGGTTATGCAGGGGTACAGGTTCAGGGCATATTTATGTGGAGTTCCGCAGTGGAACATTCCAGTGAGACACGGAGGATATTGAGGGGTACAGTTTCAGGGCATATTTGTGTGGAGTTCTGCATTGGTACGTTCCAGTGAGACAGGGTGGTTATGGAGGCGTACAGGTTCAGGGCATATTTCTGTGGAGTTCTGCATTGGTACATTCCAGTGAGACACGGAAGATATGGAGGGATACAGGTTCATGGCATATATGTGTGGAGTTCTTCATTGGTACGTTCTAGTGTGACAGGTAGGTTTTGGAGCGTACAGGTTCAGGGCATATCTGCATGGAGTTCTGCATTGGTACATTCTACTGAGACAGGGAGGTTATGGAGTGTACATATTCAGGGCATATTTTTGTGGAGTTCTGTATTGGTACGTTCCAGTGAGACAGGGATGTTATGGAGGGGTACAGTTTCAGGGCATATTTGTGTGGAGTTCTGCATTGGTACGTTCCAGTGAGACAGGGAGGTTATGGAGGGGTACAGGTTCAGGGCATATTTGTGTGGAGTTCTGCATTGGTACATTCCAGTGAGTCACGGAGGATGTGGAGGGATACAGGTTCATGCAATATTTGTGTGTAGTACTTCATTGATACGTTCCAGTGAGACAGGTAGGTTTTGGAGCGTACAGGTTCAGGGCATATTTTTGTGGAGTTCTGCATTGGTACTTTCCAGTGAGACAGGGAGCTTATGGAGGGGTGCAGGTTCAGGGCATTTTTGTGTGGAGTTCTGCATTGGAACATTCCAGTGAAACACGGAGGATATGGAGGGGTGCAGGTTCTGGGCATATTTGTGTGGAGTTCTGCATTGGTACGTTCCAGTGAGACACTGAGGTTATGGAGGGCTACAGGTTCAGGGCATATTTTTGTGGAGTTCTGCATTGGTACGTTCCAGTGAGACAGGGAGGTTATGGAGGGGTACAGGTTCAGGGCATATTTGTGTGGAGTTCTGCATTGGTACGTTCCAGTGAGATAGGGAGGTTATGTAGGTGTACATGTTCCGTGCATATTTGTGTGTTTTTCTGCATTGGTACGTTCCAGTGAGAAAGGGAGGTTATGGAGGGGTACAGTTTCAGGGCAAATTTATGTGGAGTTCTGCAATGGTACGTTCCAGTGAGACAGGGAGTTTATGGAGGGGTACAGTTTCAGGGCATTTTTGTGTGGAGTTCTGCATTGGTACATTCCAGTGAGACAGGGAGGTTATGGAGGGGTACAGGTTCAGGGCATATTTATGTGGAGTTCTGCATTGGAACATTCCAGTGAGACACGGAGGATATGGAGGGTTGCAGGTTCAGGGCATATTTGTGTGGAGTTCTGCATTGGTACGTTCCAGTGAGACACTGAGGTTATGGAGGGGTACAGGTTCAGGGCATATTTATGTGGAGTTCTGCATTGGTACATTCCAGTGAGACACGGAGGATATGGAGGGATACAGGTTCATGGCATATTTGTGCGGAGTTCTTCATTGGTACGTTCCAGTGTGACAGGTAGGTTTTGGAGCGTACAGGTTCAGGGCATATTTGTATGGAGTTATGCATTGGTACATTCTACTGAGACAGGGAGGTTATGGAGGGTACATATTCAGGGCATATTTTTGTGGAGTTCTGTATTGGTACGTTCCAGTGAGACAGGGAGGTTATGGAGGGGTACAGTTTCAGGGCATATTTGTGTGGAGTTCTGCATTGGTACATTCCAGTGAGACAGGGAGGTTATGGAGGGGTACAGGTTCAGGGCATATTTATGTGGAGTTCCGCAGTGGAACATTCCAGTGAGACACGGAGGATATTGAGGGGTACAGTTTCAGGGCATTTTTGTGTGGAGTTCTGCATTGGTACATTCCAGTGAGACAGGGAGGTTATGGAGGGTTGCAGGTTCAGGGCATATTTGTGTGGAGTTCTGCATTGGTACGTTCCAGTGAGACACTGAGGTTATGGAGGTGTACAGGTTCAGGGCATATTTATGTGGAGTTCTGCATTGGTACATTCCAGTGAGACACGGAGGATATGGAGGGATACAGGTTCATGGCATATTTGTGCGGAGTTCTTCATTGGTACGTTCCAGTGTGACAGGTAGGTTTTGGAGCGTACAGGTTCAGGGCATATTTGTATGGAGTTATGCATTGGTACATTCTACTGAGACAGGGAGGTTATGGAGGGGTACAGTTTCAGGGCATATTTGTGTGGAGTTCTGCATTGGTACATTCCAGTGAGACAGGGAGGTTATGGAGGGGTACAGGTTCAGGGCATATTTATGTGGAGTTCCGCAGTGGAACATTCCGTTGAGACACGGAGGATATTGAGGGGTACAGTTTCAGGGCATATTTGTGTGGAGTTCTGCATTGGTACGTTCCAGTGAGACAGGGTGGTTATGGAGGCGTACTGGTTCAGGGCATATTTGTGTGGAGTTCTGCACTGGTACATTCCAGTGAGACACGGAGGATATGGAGGGATACAGGTTCATGGCATATTTGTGCGGAGTTCTTCATTGGTACGTTCCAGTGTGACAGGTAGGTTTTGGAGCGTACAGGTTCAGGGCATATTTGTATGGAGTTATGCATTGGTACATTCTACTGAGACAGGGAGGTTATGGAGGGTACATATTCAGGGCATATTTTTGTGGAGTTCTGTATTGGTACGTTCCATTGAGACAGGGAGGTTATGGAGGGGTACAGTTTCAGGGCATTTTTGTGTGGAGTTCTGCATTGGTACATTCCAGAGAGACAGGGAGGTTATGGAGGGGTACAGGTTCAGGGCATATTTATGTGGAGTTCTGCATTGGTACGTTCCAGTGAGACAGGGAGCTTATGGAGGGGTGCAGGTTCAGGGCATTTTTGTGTGGAGTTCTGCATTGGAACATTCCAGTGAAACACGGAGGATATGGAGGGGTGCAGGTTCTGGGCATATTTGTGTGGAGTTCTGCATTGGTACGTTCCAGTGAGACACTGAGGTTATGGAGGGCTATAGGTTCAGGGCATATTTTTGTGGAGTTCTGCATTGGTACGTTCCAGTGAGACAGGGAGGTTATGGAGGGGTACAGGTTCAGGGCATATTTGTGTGGAGTTCTGCATTGGTACGTTCCAGTGAGATAAGGAGGTTATGTAGGTGTACATGTTCCGTGCATATTTGTGTGTTTTTCTGCATTGGTACGTTCCAGTGAGAAAGGGAGGTTATGGAGGGGTACAGTTTCAGGGCAAATTTATGTGGAGTTCTGCAATGGTACGTTCCAGTGAGACAGGGAGTTTATGGAGGGGTACAGTTTCAGGGCATTTTTGTGTGGAGTTCTGCATTGGTACATTCCAGTGAGACAGGGTGGTTATGGAGGCGTACAGGTTCAGGGCATATTTGTGTGGAGTTCTGCATTGGTACATTCCAGTGAGACACGGAAGATATGGAGGGATACAGGTTCATGGCATATATGTGTGGAGTTCTTCATTGGTACGTTCTAGTGTGACAGGTAGGTTTTGGAGCGTACAGGTTCAGGGCATATCTGTATGGAGTTCTGCATTGGTACATTCTACTGAGACAGGGAGGTTATGGAGTGTACATATTCAGGGCATATTTTTGTGGAGTTCTGTATTGGTACGTTCCAGTGAGACAGGGATGTTATGGAGGGGTACAGTTTCAGGGCATATTTGTGTGGAGTTCTGCATTGGTACGTTCCAGTGAGACAGGGAGGTTATGGAGGGGTACAGGTTCAGGGCATATTTGTGTGGAGTTCTGCATTGGTACATTCCAGTGAGACACGGAGGATGTGGAGGGATACAGGTTCATGCAATATTTGTGTGTAGTACTTCATTGATACGTTCCAGTGAGACAGGTAGGTTTTGGAGCGTACAGGTTCAGGGCATATTTTTGCGGAGTTCTGCATTGGTACGTTCCAGTGAGACAGGGAGCTTATGGAGGGGTGCAGGTTCAGGGCATTTTTGTGTGGAGTTCTGCATTGGAACATTCCAGTGAAACACGGAGGATATGGAGTGGTGCAGGTTCTGGGCATATTTGTGTGGAGTTCTGCATTGGTACGTTCCAGTGAGACACTGAGGTTATGGAGGGCTACAGGTTCAGGGCATATTTTTGTGGAGTTCTGCATTGGTACGTTCCAGTGAGACAGGGAGGTTATGGAGGGGTACAGGTTCAGGGCATATTTGTGTGGAGTTCTGCATTGGTACGTTCCAGTGAGATAGGGAGGTTATGTAGGTGTACATGTTCCGTGCATATTTGTGTGTTTTTCTGCATTGGTACGTTCCAGTGAGAAAGGGAGGTTATGGAGGGGTACAGTTTCAGGCAAATTTATGTGGAGTTCTGCAATGGTACGTTCCAGTGAGACAGGGAGTTTATGGAGGGGTACAGTTTCAGGGCATATTTGTGTGGAGTTCTGCATTGGTACATTCCAGTGAGACAGGGAGGTTATGGAGGGGTACAGGTTCAGGGCATATTTATGTGGAGTTCCGCAGTGGAACATTCCAGTGAGACACGGAGGATATTGAGGGGTACAGTTTCAGGGCATTTTTGTGTGGAGTTCTGCATTGGTACATTCCAGTGAGACAGGGAGGTTATGGAGGGGTACAGGTTCAGGGCATATTTATGTGGAGTTCTGCATTGGAACATTCCAGTGAGACACGGAGGATATGGAGGGTTGCAGGTTCAGGGCATATTTGTGTGGAGTTATGCATTGGTACGTTCCAGTGAGACACTGAGGTTATGGAGGTGTACAGGTTCAGGGCATATTTATGTGGAGTTCTGCATTGGTACATTCCAGTGAGACACGGAGGATATGGAGGGATACAGGTTCATGGCATATTTGTGCGGAGTTCTTCATTGGTACGTTCCAGTGTGACAGGTAGGTTTTGGAGCGTACAGGTTCAGGGCATATTTGTATGGAGTTATGCATTGGTACATTCTACTGAGACAGGGAGGTTATGGAGGGGTACAGTTTCAGGGCATATTTGTGTGGAGTTCTGCATTGGTACATTCCAGTGAGACAGGGAGGTTATGGAGGGGTACAGGTTCAGGGCATATTTATGTGGAGTTCCGCAGTGGAACATTCCAGTGAGACACGGAGGATATTGAGGGGTACAGTTTCAGGGCATATTTGTGTGGAGTTCTGCATTGGTACGTTCCAGTGAGACAGGGTGGTTATGGAGGCGTACTGGTTCAGGGCATATTTGTGTGGAGTTCTGCATTGGTACATTCCAGTGAGACACGGAGGATATGGAGGGATACAGGTTCATGGCATATTTGTGCGGAGTTCTTCATTGGTACGTTCCAGTGTGACAGGTAGGTTTTGGAGCGTACAGGTTCAGGGCATATTTGTATGGAGTTATGCATTGGTACATTCTACTGAGACAGGGAGGTTATGGAGGGTACATATTCAGGGCATATTTTTGTGGAGTTCTGTATTGGTACGTTCCATTGAGACAGGGAGGTTATGGAGGGGTACAGTTTCAGGGCATTTTTGTGTGGAGTTCTGCATTGGTACATTCCAGTGAGACAGGGAGGTTATGGAGGGGTACAGGTTCAGGGCATATTTATGTGGAGTTCTGCATTGGTACGTTCCAGTGAGACAGGGAGCTTATGGAGGGGTGCAGGTTCAGGGCATTTTTGTGTGGAGTTCTGCATTGGAACATTCCAGTGAAACACGGAGGATATGGAGGGGTGCAGGTTCTGGGCATATTTGTGTGGAGTTCTGCATTGGTACGTTCCAGTGAGACACTGAGGTTATGGAGGGCTATAGGTTCAGGGAATATTTTTGTGGAGTTCTGCATTGGTACGTTCCAGTGAGACAGGGAGGTTATGGAGGGGTACAGGTTCAGGGCATATTTGTGTGGAGTTCTGCATTGGTACGTTCCAGTGAGATAGGGAGGTTATGTAGGTGTACATGTTCCGTGCATATTTGTGTGTTTTTCTGCATTGGTACGTTCCAGTGAGAAAGGGAGGTTATGGAGGGGTACAGTTTCAGGGCATTTTTGTGTGGAGTTCTGCATTGGTACATTCCAGTGAGACAGGGTGGTTATGGAGGCGTACAGGTTCAGGGCATATTTGTGTGGAGTTCTGCATTGGTACATTCCAGTGAGACACGGAAGATATGGAGGGATACAGGTTCATGGCATATATGTGTGGAGTTCTTCATTGGTACGTTCTAGTGTGACAGGTAGGTTTTGGAGCGTACAGGTTCAGGGCATATCTGTATGGAGTTCTGCATTGGTACATTCTACTGAGACAGGGAGGTTATGGAGTGTACATATTCAGGGCATATTTTTGTGGAGTTCTGTATTGGTACGTTCCAGTGAGACAGGGATGTTATGGAGGGGTACAGTTTCAGGGCATATTTGTGTGGAGTTCTGCATTGGTACGTTCCAGTGAGACAGGGAGGTTATGGAGGGGTACAGGTTCAGGGCATATTTGTGTGGAGTTCTGCATTGGTACATTCCAGTGAGACACGGAGGATGTGGAGGGATACAGGTTCATGCAATATTTGTGTGTAGTACTTCATTGATACGTTCCAGTGAGACAGGTAGGTTTTGGAGCGTACAGGTTCAGGGCATATTTTTGCGGAGTTCTGCATTGGTACGTTCCAGTGAGACAGGGAGCTTATGGAGGGGTGCAGGTTCAGGGCATTTTTGTGTGGAGTTCTGCATTGGAACATTCCAGTGAAACACGGAGGATATGGAGTGGTGCAGGTTCTGGGCATATTTGTGTGGAGTTCTGCATTGGTACGTTCCAGTGAGACACTGACGTTATGGAGGGCTACAGGTTCAGGGCATATTTTTGTGGAGTTCTGCATTGGTACGTTCCAGTGAGACAGGGAGGTTATGGAGGGGTACAGGTTCAGGGCATATTTGTGTGGAGTTCTGCATTGGTACGTTCCAGTGAGATAGGGAGGTTATGTAGGTGTACATGTTCCGTGCATATTTGTGTGTTTTTCTGCATTGGTACGTTCCAGTGAGAAAGGGAGGTTATGGAGGGGTACAGTTTCAGGCAAATTTATGTGGAGTTCTGCAATGGTACGTTCCAGTGAGACAGGGAGTTTATGGAGGGGTACAGTTTCAGGGCATATTTGTGTGGAGTTCTGCATTGGTACATTCCAGTGAGACAGGGAGGTTATGGAGGGGTACAGGTTCAGGGCATATTTATGTGGAGTTCTGCATTGGAACATTCCAGTGAGACACGGAGGATATGGAGGGTTGCAGGTTCAGGGCATATTTGTGTGGAGTTCTGCATTGGTACGTTCCAGTGAGACACTGAGGTTATGGAGGTGTACAGGTTCAGGGCATATTTATGTGGAGTTCTGCATTGGTACATTCCAGTGAGACACGGAGGATATGGAGGGATACAGGTTCATGGCATATTTGTGCGGAGTTCTTCATTGGTACGTTCCAGTGTGACAGGTAGGTTTTGGAGCGTACAGGTTCAGGGCATATTTGTATGGAGTTATGCATTGGTACATTCTACTGAGACAGGGAGGTTATGGAGGGGTACAGTTTCAGGGCATATTTGTGTGGAGTTCTGCATTGGTACATTCCAGTGATACAGGGAGGTTATGGAGGGGTACAGGTTCAGGGCATATTTATGTGGAGTTCTGCATTGGTACGTTCCAGTGAGACACTGAGGTTATGGAGGGCTATAGGTTCAGGGCATATTTTTGTGGAGTTCTGCATTGGTACGTTCCAGTGAGACAGGGAGGTTATGGAGGGGTACAGGTTCAGGGCATATTTGTGTGGAGTTCTGCATTGGTACGTTCCAGTGAGATAGGGAGGTTATGTAGGTGTACATGTTCCGTGCATATTTGTGTGTTTTTCTGCATTGGTACGTTCCAGTGAGAAAGGGAGGTTATGGAGGGGTACAGTTTCAGGGCAAATTTATGTGGAGTTCTGCAATGGTACGTTCCAGTGAGACAGGGAGTTTATGGAGGGGTGCAGTTTCAGGGCATTTTTGTCTGGAGTTCTGCATTGGTACATTCCAGTGAGACAGGGTGGTTATGGAGGCGTACAGGTTCAGGGCATATTTGTGTGGAGTTCTGCATTGGTACATTCCAGTGAGACACGGAAGAAATGGAGGGATACAGGTTCATGGCATATATGTGTGGAGTTCTTCATTGGTACGTTCTAGTGTGACAGGTAGGTTTTGGAGCGTACAGGTTCAGGGCATATCTGTATGGAGTTCTGCATTGGTACATTCTACTGAGACAGGGAGGTTATGGAGTGTACATATTCAGGGCATATTTTTGTGGAGTTCTGTATTGGTACGTTCCAGTGAGACAGGGATGTTATGGAGGGGTACAGTTTCAGGGCATATTTGTGTGGAGTTCTGCATTGGTACGTTCCAGTGAGACAGGGAGGTTATGGAGGGGTACAGGTTCAGGGCATATTTGTGTGGAGTTCTGCATTGGTACATTCCAGTGAGACACGGAGGATGTGGAGGGATACAGGTTCATGCAATATTTGTGTGTAGTACTTCATTGATACGTTCCAGTGAGACAGGTAGGTTTTGGAGCGTACAGGTTCAGGGCATATCTGTATGGAGTTCTGCATTGGTACATTCTACTGAGACAGGGAGGTTATGGAGTGTACATATTCAGGGCATAATTTTGTGGAGTTCTGTATTGGTACGTTCCAGTGAGACAGGGATGTTATGGAGGGGTACAGTTTCAGGGCATATTTGTGTGGAGTTCTGCATTGGTACGTTCCAGTGAGACAGGGAGGTTATGGAGGGGTACAGGTTCAGGGCATATTTGTGTGGAGTTCTGCATTGGTACATTCCAGTGAGACACGGAGGATGTGGAGGGATACAGGTCCATGCAATATTTGTGTGTAGTACTTCATTGATACGTTCCAGTGAGACAGGTAGGTTTTGGAGCGTACAGGTTCAGGGCATATTTTTGTGGAGTTCTGCATTGGTACGTTCCAGTGAGACAGGGACGTTATGGAGGGGTACAGGTTCAGGGCATATTTGTGTGGAGTTCTGCATTGGTACGTTCCAGTGAGATAGGGAGGTTATGTAGGTGTACATGTTCCGTGCATATTTGTGTGTTTTTCTGCATTGGTACGTTCCAGTGAGAAAGGGAGGTTATGGAGGGGTACAGTTTCAGGCAAATTTATGTGGAGTTCTGCAATGGTACATTCCAGTGAGACACGGAGGATATGGAGGGATACAGGTTCATGGCATATTTGTGCGGAGTTCTTCATTGGTACGTTCCAGTGTGACAGATAGGTTTTGGAGCGTACAGGTTCAGGGCATATTTGTATGGAGTTATGCATTGGTACATTCTACTGAGACAGGGAGGTTATGGAGGGGTACAGTTTCAGGGCATATTTGTGTGGAGTTCTGCATTGGTACATTCCAGTGAGACAGGGAGGTTATGGAGGGGTACAGGTTCAGGGCATATTTATGTGGAGTTCCGCAGTGGAACATTCCAGTGAGACACGGAGGATATTGAGGGGTACAGTTTCAGGGCATATTTGTGTGGAGTTCTGCATTGGTACGTTCCAGTGAGACAGGGTGGTTATGGAGGCGTACTGGTTCAGGGCATATTTGTGTGGAGTTCTGCATTGGTACATTCCAGTGAGACACGGAGGATATGGAGGGATACAGGTTCATGGCATATTTGTGCGGAGTTCTTCATTGGTACGTTCCAGTGTGACAGGTAGGTTTTGGAGCGTACAGGTTCAGGGCATATTTGTATGGAGTTATGCATTGGTACATTCTACTGAGACAGGGAGGTTATGGAGGGGTACAGTTTCAGGGCATTTTTGTGTGGAGTTCTGCATTGGTACATTCCAGTGAGACAGGGAGGTTATGGAGTGGTACAGGTTCAGGGCATATTTATGTGGAGTTCTGCATTGGTACGTTCCAGTGAGACAGGGAGCTTATGGAGGGGTGCAGGTTCAGGGCATTTTTGAGTGGAGTTCTGCATTGGAACATTCCAGTGAAACACGGAGGATATGGAGGGGTGCAGGTTCTGGGCATATTTGTGTGGAGTTCTGCATTGGTACGTTCCAGTGAGACACTGAGGTTATGGAGGGCTATAGGTTCAGGGCATATTTTTGTGGAGTTCTGCATTGGTACGTTCCAGTGAGACCGGGAGGTTATGGAGGGGTACAGGTTCAGGGCATATTTGTGTGGAGTTCTGCATTGGTACGTTCCAGTGAGATAGGGAGGTTATGTAGGTGTACATGTTCCGTGCATATTTGTATGTTTTTCTGCATTGGTACGTTCCAGTGAGAAAGGGAGGTTATGGAGGGGTACAGTTTCAGGGCAAATTTATGTGGAGTTCTGCAATGGTACGTCCAGTGAGACAGGGAGTTTATGGAGGGGTACAGTTTCAGGGCATTTTTGTGTGGAGTTCTGCATTGGTACATTCCAGTGAGACAGGGTGGTTATGGAGGCGTACAGGTTCAGGGCATATTTGTGTGGAGTTCTGCATTGGTACATTCCAGTGAGACACGGAAGATATGGAGGGATACAGGTTCATGGCATATATGTGTGGAGTTCTTCATTGGTACGTTCTAGTGTGACAGGTAGGTTTTGGAGCGTACAGGTTCAGGGCATATCTGTATGGAGTTCTGCATTGGTACATTCTACTGAGACAGGGAGGTTATGGAGTGTACATATTCAGGGCATATTTTTGTGGAGTTCTGTATTGGTACGTTCCAGTGAGACAGGGATGTTATGGAGGGGTACAGTTTCAGGGCATATTTGTGTGGAGTTCTGCATTGGTACGTTCCAGTGAGACAGGGAGGTTATGGAGGGGTACAGGTTCAGGGCATATTTGTGTGGAGTTCTGCATTGGTACATTCCAGTGAGACACGGAGGATGTGGAGGGATACAGGTTCATGCAATATTTGTGTGTAGTACTTCATTGATACGTTCCAGTGAGACAGGTAGGTTTTGGAGCGTACAGGTTCAGGGCATATTTTTGCGGAGTTCTGCATTGGTACGTTCCAGTGAGACAGGGAGCTTATGGAGGGGTGCAGGTTCAGGGCATTTTTGTGTGGAGTTCTGCATTGGAACATTCCAGTGAAACACGGAGGATATGGAGGGGTGCAGGTTCTGGGCATATTTGTGTGGAGTTCTGCATTGGTACGTTCCAGTGAGATAGGGAGGTTATGTAGGTGTACATGTTCCGTGCATATTTGTGTGTTTTTCTGCATTGGTACGTTCCAGTGAGAAAGGGAGGTTATGGAGGGGTACAGTTTCAGGCAAATTTATGTGGAGTTCTGCAATGGTACGTTCCAGTGAGACAGGGAGTTTATGGAGGGGTACAGTTTCAGGGCATATTTGTGTGGAGTTCTGCATTGGTACATTCCGGTGAGACAGGGAGGTTATGGAGGGGTACAGGTTCAGGGCATATTTATGTGGAGTTCTGCATTGGAACATTCCAGTGAGACACGGAGGATATGGAGGGTTGCAGGTTCAGGGCATATTTGTGTGGAGTTCTGCATTGGTACGTTCCAGTGAGACACTGAGGTTATGGAGGTGTACAGGTTCAGGGCATATTTATGTGGAGTTCTGCATTGGTACATTCCAGTGAGACACGGAGGATATGGAGGGATACAGGTTCATGGCATATTTGTGCGGAGTTCTTCATTGGTACGTTCCAGTGTGACAGGTAGGTTTTGGAGCGTACAGGTTCAGGGCATATTTGTATGGAGTTATGCATTGGTACATTCTACTGAGACAGGGAGGTTATGGAGGGGTACAGTTTCAGGGCATATTTGTGTGGAGTTCTGCATTGGTACATTCCAGTGAGACAGGGAGGTTATGGAGGGGTACAGGTTCAGGGCATATTTATGTGGAGTTCCGCAGTGGAACATTCCAGTGAGACACGGAGGATATTGAGGGGTACAGTTTCAGGGCATATTTGTGTGGAGTTCTGCATTGGTACGTTCCAGTGAGACAGGGTGGTTATGGAGGCGTACTGGTTCAGGGCATATTTGTGTGGAGTTCTGCATTGGTACATTCCAGTGAGACACGGAGGATATGGAGGGATACAGGTTCATGGCATATTTGTGCGGAGTTCTTCATTGGTACGTTCCAGTGTGACAGGTAGGTTTTGGAGCGTACAGGTTCAAGGCATATTTGTATGGAGTTATGCATTGGTACATTCTACTGAGACAGTGAGTTTATGGAGGGTACATATTCAGGGCATATTTTTGTGGAGTTCTGTATTGGTACGTTCCATTGAGACAGGGAGGTTATGGAGGGGTACAGTTTCAGGGCATTTTTGTGTGGAGTTCTGCATTGGTACATTCCAGTGAGACAGGGAGGTTATGGAGTGGTACAGGTTCAGGGCATATTTATGTGGAGTTCTGCATTGGTACGTTCCAGTGAGACAGGGAGCTTATGGAGGGGTGCAGGTTCAGGGCATTTTTTGTGTGGAGTTCTGCATTGGAACATTCCAGTGAAACACGGAGGATATGGAGGGGTGCAGGTTCTGGGCATATTTGTGTGGAGTTCTGCATTGGTACGTTCCAGTGAGACACTGAGGTTATGGAGGGCTATAGGTTCAGGGCATATTTTTGTGGAGTTCTGCATTGGTACGTTCCAGTGATACAGGGAGGTTATGGAGGGGTACAGGTTCAGGGCATATTTGTGTGGAGTTCTGCATTGGTACGTTCCAGTGAGATAGGGAGGTTATGTAGGTGTACATGTTCCGTGCATATTTGTGTGTTTTTCTGCATTGGTACGTTCCAGTGAGAAAGGGAGGTTATGGAGGGGTACAGTTTCAGGGCAAATTTATGTGGAGTTCTGCAATGGTACGTCCAGTGAGACAGGGAGTTTATGGAGGGGTACAGTTTCAGGGCATTTTTGTGTGGAGTTCTGCATTGGTACATTCCAGTGAGACAGGGTGGTTATGGAGGCGTACAGGTTCAGGGCATATTTGTGTGGAGTTCTGCATTGGTACATTCCAGTGAGACACGGAAGATATGGAGGGATACAGGTTCATGGCATATATGTGTGGAGTTCTTCATTGGTACGTTCTAGTGTGACAGGTAGGTTTTGGAGCGTACAGGTTCAGGGCATATTTTTGCGGAGTTCTGCATTGGTACGTTCCAGTGAGACAGGGAGCTTATGGAGGGGTCAGGTTCAGGGCATTTTTGTGTGGAGTTCTGCATTGGAACATTCCAGTGAAACACGGAGGATATGGAGGGGTGCAGGTTCTGGGCATATTTGTGTGGAGTTCTGCATTGGTACGTTCCAGTGAGATAGGGAGGTTATGTAGGTGTACATGTTCCGTGCATATTTGTGTGTTTTTCTGCATTGGTACGTTCCAGTGAGAAAGGGAGGTTATGGAGGGGTACAGTTTCAGGGCAAATTTATGTGGAGTTCTGCAATGGTACGTCCAGTGAGACAGGGAGTTTATGGAGGGGTACAGTTTCAGGGCATTTTTGTGTGGAGTTCTGCATTGGTACATTCCAGTGAGACAGGGTGGTTATGGAGGCGTACAGGTTCAGGGCATATTTGTGTGGAGTTCTGCATTGGTACATTCCAGTGAGACACGGAAGATATGGAGGGATACAGGTTCATGGCATATATGTGTGGATTTCTTCATTGGTACGTTCTAGTGTGACAGGTAGGTTTTGGAGCGTACAGGTTCAGGGCATATCTGTATGGAGTTCTGCATTGGTACATTCTACTGAGACAGGGAGGTTATGGAGTGTACATATTCAGGGCATATTTTTGTGGAGTTCTGTATTGGTACGTTCCAGTGAGACAGGGATGTTATGGAGGGGTACAGTTTCAGGGCATATTTGTGTGGAGTTCTGCATTGGTACGTTCCAGTGAGACAGGGAGGTTATGGAGGGGTACAGGTTCAGGGCATATTTGTGTGGAGTTCTGCATTGGTACATTCCAGTGAGACACGGAGGATGTGGAGGGATACAGGTTCATGCAATATTTGTGTGTAGTACTTCATTGATACGTTCCAGTGAGACAGGTAGGTTTTGGAGCGTACAGGTTCAGGGCATATTTTTGCGGAGTTCTGCATTGGTACGTTCCAGTGAGACAGGGAGCTTATGGAGGGGTGCAGGTTCAGGGCATTTTTGTGTGGAGTTCTGCATTGGAACATTCCAGTGAAACACGGAGGATATGGAGGGGTGCAGGTTCTGGGCATATTTGTGTGGAGTTCTGCATTGGTACGTTCCAGTGAGACAGGGAGTTTATGGAGGGGTACAGTTTCAGGGCATATTTGTGTGGAGTTCTGCATTGGTACATTCCAGTGAGACAGGGAGGTTATGGAGGGGTACAGGTTCAGGGCATATTTATGTGGAGTTCCGCAGTGGAACATTCCAGTGAGACACGGAGGATATTGAGGGGTACAGTTTCAGGGCATTTTTGTGTGGAGTTCTGCATTGGTACATTCCAGTGAGACAGGGAGGTTATGGAGGGGTACAGGTTCAGGGCATATTTATGTGGAGTTCTGCATTGGAACATTCCAGTGAGACATGGAGGATATGGAGGGTTGCAGGTTCAGGGCATATTTGTGTGGAGTTCTGCATTGGTACGTTCCAGTGAGACACTGAGGTTATGGAGGTGTACAGGTTCAGGGCATATTTATGTGGAGTTCTGCATTGGTACATTCCAGTGAGACACGGAGGATATGGAGGGATACAGGTTCATGGCATATTTGTGCGGAGTTCTTCATTGGTACGTTCCAGTGTGACAGGTAGGTTTTGGAGCGTACAGGTTCAGGGCATATTTGTATGGAGTTATGCATTGGTACATTCTACTGAGACAGGGAGGTAATGGAGGGGTACAGTTTCAGGGCATATTTGTGTGGAGTTCTGCATTGGTACATTCCAGTGAGACAGGGAGGTTATGGAGGGGTACAGGTTCAGGGCATATTTATGTGGAGTTCCGCAGTGGAACATTCCAGTGAGACACGGAGGATATTGAGGGGTACAGTTTCAGGGCATATTTGTGTGGAGTTCTGCATTGGTACGTTCCAGTGAGACAGGGTGGTTATGGAGGCGTACTGGTTCAGGGCATATTTGTGTGGAGTTCTGCATTGGTACATTCCAGTGAGACACGGAGGATATGGAGGGATACAGGTTCATGGCATATTTGTGCGGAGTTCTTCATTGGTACGTTCCAGTGTGACAGGTAGGTTTTGGAGCGTACAGGTTCAGGGCATATTTGTATGGAGTTATGCATTGGTACATTCTACTGAGACAGGGAGGTTATGGAGGGTACATATTAAGGGCATATTTTTGTGGAGTTCTGTATTGGTACGTTCCATTGAGACAGGGAGGTTATGGAGGGGTACAGTTTCAGGGCATTTTTGTGTGGAGTTCTGCATTGGTACATTCCAGTGAGACAGGGAGGTTATGGAGGGGTACAGGTTCAGGGCATATTTATGTGGAGTTCTGCATTGGTACGTTCCAGTGAGACAGGGAGCTTATGGAGGGGTGCAGGTTCAGGGCATTTTTGTGTGGAGTTCTGCATTGGAACATTCCAGTGAAACACGGAGGATATGGAGGGGTGCAGGTTCTGGGCATATTTGTGTGGAGTTCTGCATTGGTACGTTCCAGTGAGACACTGAGGTTATGGAGGGCTATAGGTTCAGGGCATATTTTTGTGGAGTTCTGCATTGGTACGTTCCAGTGAGGCAGGGAGGTTATGGAGGGGTACAGGTTCAGGGCATATTTGTGTGGAGTTCTGCATTGGTACGTTCCAGTGAGATAGGGAGGTTATGTAGGTGTACATGTTCCGTGCATATTTGTGTGTTTTTCTGCATTGGTACGTTCCAGTGAGAAAGGGAGGTTATGGAGGGGTACAGTTTCAGGGCAAATTTATGTGGAGTTCTGCAATGGTACGTCCAGTGAGACAGGGAGTTTATGGAGGGGTACAGTTTCAGGGCATTTTTGTGTGGAGTTCTGCATTGGTACATTCCAGTGAGACAGGGTGGTTATGGAGGCGTACAGGTTCAGGGCATATTTGTGTGGAGTTCTGCATTGGTACATTCCAGTGAGACACGGAAGATATGGAGGGATACAGGTTCATGGCATATATGTGTGGAGTTCTTCATTGGTACGTTCTAGTGTGACAGGTAGGTTTTGGAGCGTACAGGTTCAGGGCATATCTGTATGGAGTTCTGCATTGGTACATTCTACTGAGACAGGGAGGTTATGGAGTGTACATATTCAGGGCATATTTTTGTGGAGTTCTGTATTGGTACGTTCCAGTGAGACAGGGATGTTATGGAGGGGTACAGTTTCAGGGCATATTTGTGTGGAGTTCTGCATTGGTACGTTCCAGTGAGACAGGGAGGTTATGGAGGGGTACAGGTTCAGGGCATATTTGTGTGGAGTTCTGCATTGGTACATTCCAGTGAGACACGGAGGATGTGGAGGGATACAGGTTCATGCAATATTTGTGTGTAGTACTTCATTGATACGTTCCAGTGAGACAGGTAGGTTTTGGAGCGTACAGGTTCAGGGCATATTTTTGCGGAGTTCTGCATTGGTACGTTCCAGTGAGACAGGGAGCTTATGGAGGGGTGCAGGTTCAGGGCATTTTTGTGTGGAGTTCTGCATTGGAACATTCCAGTGAAACACGGAGGATATGGAGGGGTGCAGGTTCTGGGCATATTTGTGTGGAGTTCTGCATTGGTACGTACCAGTGAGACACTGAGGTTATGGAGGGCTACAGGTTCAGGGCATATTTTTGTGGAGTTCTGCATTGGTACGTTCCAGTGAGACAGGGAGGTTATGGAGGGGTACAGGTTCAGGGCATATTTGTGTGGAGTTCTGCATTGGTACGTTCCAGTGAGATAGGGAGGTTATGTAGGTGTACATGTTCCGTGCATATTTGTGTGTTTTTCTGCATTGGTACGTTCCAGTGAGAAAGGGAGGTTATGGAGGGGTACAGTTTCAGGCACATTTATGTGGAGTTCTGCAATGGCACGTTCCAGTGAGACAGGGAGTTTATGGAGGGGTACAGTTTCAGGGCATTTTTGTGTGGAGTTCTGCATTGGTACATTCCAGTGAGACAGGGAGGTTATGGAGGGGTACAGGTTCAGGGCATATTTATGTGGAGTTCTGCATTGGAACATTCCAGTGAGACACGGAGGATATGGAGGGATGCAGGTTCAGGGCATATTTGTGTGGAGTTCTGCATTGGTACGTTCCAGTGAGACACTGAGGTTATGGAGGGGTACAGGTTCAGGGCATATTTATGTGGAGTTCTGCATTGGTACATTCCAGTGAGACACGGAGCATATGGAGGGATACAGGTTCATGGCATATTTGTGCGGAGTTCTTCATTGGTACGTTCCAGTGTGACAGGTAGGTTTTGGAGCGTACAGGTTCAGGGCATATTTGTATGGAGTTATGCATTGGTACATTCTACTGAGACAGGGAGGTTATGGAGGGTACATATTCAGGGCACATTTTTGTGGAGATCTGTATTGGTACGTTCCAGTGAGATAGGGAGGTTATGGAGGGGTAGAGTTTCAGGGCATATTTGTGTGGAGTTCTGCATTGGTACATTCCAGTGAGACAGGGAGGTTATGGAGGGGTACAGGTTCAGGGCATATTTATGTGGAGTTCCGCAGTGGAACATTCCAGTGAGACACGGAGGATATTGAGGGGTACAGTTTCAGGGCATATTTGTGTGGAGTTCTGCATTGGTACGTTCCAGTGAGACAGGGTGGTTATGGAGGCGTACTGGTTCAGGGCATATTTGTGTGGAGTTCTGCATTGGTACATTCCAGTGAGACACGGAGGATATGGAGGGATACAGGTTCATGGCATATTTGTGCGGAGTTCTTCATTGGTACGTTCCAGTGTGACAGGTAGGTTTTGGAGCGTACAGGTTCAGGGCATATTTGTATGGAGTTATGCATTGGTACATTCTACTGAGACAGGGAGGTTATGGAGGGGTACAGTTTCAGGGCATATTTGTGTGGAGCTCTGCATTGGTACATTCCAGTGAGACAGGGAGGTTATGGAGGGGTACAGGTTCAGGGCATATTTATGTGGAGTTCCGCAGTGGAACATTCCAGTGAGACACGGAGGATATTGAGGGGTACAGTTTCAGGGCATATTTGTGTGGAGTTCTGCATTGGTACGTTCCAGTGAGACAGGGTGGTTATGGAGGCGTACTGGTTCAGGGCATATTTGTGTGGAGTTCTGCATTGGTACATTCCAGTGAGACACGGAGGATATGGAGGGATACAGGTTCATGGCATATTTGTGCGGAGTTCTTCATTGGTACGTTCCAGTGTGACAGGTAGGTTTTGGAGCGTACAGGTTCAGGGCATATTTATGTGGAGTTCTGCATTGGTACGTTCCAGTGAGACAGGGAGCTTATGGAGGGGTGCAGGTTCAGGGCATTTTTGTGTGGAGTTCTGCATTGGAACATTCCAGTGAAACACGGAGGATATGGAGGGGTGCAGGTTCTGGGCATATTTGTGTGGAGTTCTGCATTGGTACGTTCCAGTGAGACACTGAGGTTATGGAGGGCTATAGGTTCAGGGCATATTTTTGTGGAGTTCTGCATTGGTACGTTCCAGTGAGGCAGGGAGGTTATGGAGGGGTACAGGTTCAGGGCATATTTGTATGGAGTTCTGCATTGGTACGTTCCAGTGAGATAGGGAGGTTATGTAGGTGTACATGTTCCGTGCATATTTGTGTGTTTTTCTGCATTGGTACGTTCCAGTGAGAAAGGGAGGTTATGGAGGGGTACAGTTTCAGGTTAAATTTATGTGGAGTTCTGCAATGGTACGTCCAGTGAGACAGGGAGTTTATGGAGGGGTACAGTTTCAGGGCATTTTTGTGTGGAGTTCTGCATTGGTACATTCCAGTGAGACAGGGTGGTTATGGAGGCGTACAGGTTCAGGGCATATTTGTGTGGAGTTCTGCATTGGTACATTCCAGTGAGACACGGAAGATATGGAGGGATACAGGTTCATGGCATATATGTGTGGAGTTCTTCATTGGTACGTTCTAGTGTGACAGGTAGGTTTTGGAGCGTACAGGTTCAGGGCATATCTGTATGGAGTTCTGCATTGGTACATTCTACTGAGACAGGGAGGTTATGGAGTGTACATATTCAGGGCATATTTTTGTGGAGTTCTGTATTGGTACGTTCCAGTGAGACAGGGATGTTATGGAGGGGTACAGTTTCAGGGCATATTTGTGTGGAGTTCTGCATTGGTACGTTCCAGTGAGACAGGGAGGTTATGGAGGGGTACAGGTTCAGGGCATATTTGTGTGGAGTTCTGCATTGGTACATTCCAGTGAGACACGGAGGATGTGGAGGGATACAGGTTCATGCAATATTTGTGTGTAGTACTTCATTGATACGTTCCAGTGAGACAGGTAGGTTTTGGAGCGTACAGGTTCAGGGCATATTTTTGCGGAGTTCTGCATTGGTACGTTCCAGTGAGACAGGGAGCTTATGGAGGGGTGCAGGTTCAGGGCATTTTTGTGTGGAGTTCTGCATTGGAACATTCCAGTGAAACACGGAGGATATGGAGGGGTGCAGGTTCTGGGCATATTTGTGTGGAGTTCTGCATTGGTACGTTCCAGTGAGACACTGAGGTTATGGAGGGCTACAGGTTCAGGGCATATTTTTGTGGAGTTCTGCATTGGTACGTTCCAGTGAGACAGGGAGGTTATGGAGGGGTACAGGTTCAGGGCATATTTGTGTGGAGTTCTGCATTGGTACGTTCCAGTGAGATAGGGAGGTTATGTAGGTGTACATGTTCCGTGCATATTTGTGTGTTTTTCTGCATTGGTACGTTCCAGTGAGAAAGGGAGGTTATGGAGGGGTACAGTTTCAGGCAAATTTATGTGGAGTTCTGCAATGGTACGTTCCAGTGAGACAGGGAGTTTATGGAGGGGTACAGTTTCAGGGCATTTTTGTGTGGAGTTCTGCATTGGTACATTCCAGTGAGACAGGGAGGTTATGGAGGGGTACAGGTTCAGGGCATATTTATGTGGAGTTCTGCATTGGAACATTCCAGTGAGACACGGAGGATATGGAGGGATGCAGGTTCAGGGCATATTTGTGTGGAGTTCTGCATTGGTACGTTCCAGTGAGACACTGAGGTTATGGAGGGGTACAGGTTCAGGGCATATTTATGTGGAGTTCTGCATTGGTACATTCCAGTGAGACACGGAGCATATGGAGGGATACAGGTTCATGGCATATTTGTGCGGAGTTCTTCATTGGTACGTTCCAGTGTGACAGGTAGGTTTTGGAGCGTACAGGTTCAGGGCATGTTTGTATGGAGTTATGCATTGGTACATTCTACTGAGACAGGGAGGTTATGGAGGGTACATATTCAGGGCACATTTTTGTGGAGTTCTGTATTGGTACGTTCCAGTGAGATAGGGAGGTTATGGAGGGGTAGAGTTTCAGGGCATATTTGTGTGGAGTTCTGCATTGGTACATTCCAGTGAGACAGGGAGGTTATGGAGGGGTACAGGTTCAGGGCATATTTATGTGGAGTTCCGCAGTGGAACATTCCAGTGAGACACGGAGGATATTGAGGGGTACAGTTTCAGGGCATATTTGTGTGGAGTTCTGCATTGGTACGTTCCAGTGAGACAGGGTGGTTATGGAGGCGTACTGGTTCAGGGCATATTTGTGTGGAGTTCTGCATTGGTACATTCCAGTGAGACACGGAGGATATGGAGGGATACAGGTTCATGGCATATTTGTGCGGAGTTCTTCATTGGTACGTTCCAGTGTGACAGGTAGGTTTTGGAGCGTACAGGTTCAGGGCATATTTGTATGGAGTTATGCATTGGTACATTCTACTGAGACAGGGAGGTTATGGAGGGTACATATTCAGGGCACATTTTTGTGGAGTTCTGTATTGGTACGTTCCAGTGAGATAGGGAGGTTATGGAGGGGTAGAGTTTCAGGGCATATTTGTGTGGAGTTCTGCATTGGTACATTCCAGTGAGACAGGGAGGTTATGGAGGGGTACAGGATCAGGGCATATTTATGTGGAGTTCCGCAGTGGAACATTCCAGTGAGACACGGAGGATATTGAGGGGTACAGTTTCAGGGCATATTTGTGTGGAGTTCTGCATTGGTACGTTCCAGTGAGACAGGGTGGTTATGGAGGCGTACTGGTTCAGGGCATATTTGTGTGGAGTTCTGCATTGGTACATTCCAGTGAGACACGGAGGATATGGAGGGATACAGGTTCATGGCATATTTGTGCGGAGTTCTTCATTGGTACGTTCCAGTGTGACAGGTAGGTTTTGGAGCGTACAGGTTCAGGGCATATTTGTATGGAGTTATGCATTGGTACATTCTACTGAGACAGGGAGGTTATGGAGGGTACATATTCAGGGCATATTTTTGTGGAGTTCTGTATTGGTACGTTCCATTGAGACAGGGAGGTTATGGAGGGGTACAGTTTCAGGGCATTTTTGTGTGGAGTTCTGCATTGGTACATTCCAGTGAGACAGGGAGGTTATGGAGGGGTGCAGGTTCAGGGCATTTTTGTGTGGAGTTCTGCATTGGAACATTCCAGTGAAACACGGAGAATATGGAGGGGTGCAGCTTCAGGGCATATTTGTGTGGAGTTCTGCATTGGTACGTTCCAGTGCGACACGGAGGATATGGAGGGATACAGGTTCATGGCATATTTGTGCGGAGTTCTTCATTGGTACGTTCCAGTGTGACAGGTAGGTTTTGGAGCGTACAGGTTCAGGGCATATTTATGTGGAGTTCTGCATTGGTACGTTCCAGTGAGACAGGGAGCTTATGGAGGGGTGCAGGTTCAGGGCATTTTTGTGTGGAGTTCTGCATTGGAACATTCCAGTGAAACACGGAGGATATGGAGGGGTGCAGGTTCTGGGCATATTTGTGTGGAGTTCTGCATTGGTACGTTCCAGTGAGACACTGAGGTTATGGAGGGCTATAGGTTCAGGGCATATTTTTGTGGAGTTCTGCATTGGTACGTTCCAGTGAGGCAGGGAGGTTATGGAGGGGTACAGGTTCAGGGCATATTTGTATGGAGTTCTGCATTGGTACGTTCCAGTGAGATAGGGAGGTTATGTAGGTGTACATGTTCCGTGCATATTTGTGTGTTTTTCTGCATTGGTACGTTCCAGTGAGAAAGGGAGGTTATGGAGGGGTACAGTTTCAGGGCAAATTTATGTGGAGTTCTGCAATGGTACGTCCAGTGAGACAGGGAGTTTATGGAGGGGTACAGTTTCAGGGCATTTTTGTGTGGAGTTCTGCATTGGTACATTCCAGTGAGACAGGGTGGTTATGGAGGCGTACAGGTTGAGGGCATATTTGTGTGGAGTTCTGCATTGGTACATTCCAGTGAGACACGGAAGATATGGAGGGATACAGGTTCATGGCATATATGTGTGGAGTTCTTCATTGGTACGTTCTAGTGTAACAGGTAGGTTTTGGAGCGTACAGGTTCAGGGCATATCTGTATGGAGTTCTGCATTGGTACATTCTACTGAGACAGGGAGGTTATGGAGTGTACATATTCAGGGCATATTTTTGTGGAGTTCTGTATTTGTACGTTCCAGTGAGACAGGGATGTTATGGAGGGGTACAGTTTCAGGGCATATTTGTGTGGAGTTCTGCATTGGTACGTTCCAGTGAGACAGGGAGGTTATGGAGGGGTACAGGTTCAGGGCATATTTGTGTGGAGTTCTGCATTGGTACATTCCAGTGAGACACGGAGGATGTGGAGGGATACAGGTTCATGCAATATTTGTGTGTAGTACTTCATTGATACGTTCCAGTGAGACAGGTAGGTTTTGGAGCGTACAGGTTCAGGGCATATTTTTGCGGAGTTCTGCATTGGTACGTTCCAGTGAGACAGGGAGCTTATGGAGGGGTGCAGGTTCAGGGCATTTTTGTGTGGAGTTCTGCATTGGAACATTCCAGTGAAACACGGAGGATATGGAGGGGTGCAGGTTCTGGGCATATTTGTGTGGAGTTCTGCATTGGTACGTTCCAGTGAGACACTGAGGTTATGGAGGGCTACAGGTTCAGGGCATATTTTTGTGGAGTTCTGCATTGGTACGTTCCAGTGAGACAGGGAGGTTATGGAGGGGTACAGGTTCAGGGCATATTTGTGTGGAGTTCTGCATTGGTACGTTCCAGTGAGATAGGGAGGTTATGTAGGTGTACATGTTCCGTGCATATTTGTGTGTTTTTCTGCATTGGTACGTTCCAGTGAGAAAGGGAGGTTATGGAGGGGTACAGTTTCAGGCAAATTTATGTGGAGTTCTGCAATGGTACGTTCCAGTGAGACAGGGAGTTTATGGAGGGGTACAGTTTCAGGGCATTTTTGTGTGGAGTTCTGCATTGGTACATTCCAGTGAGACAGGGAGGTTATGGAGGGGTACAGGTTCAGGGCATATTTATGTGGAGTTCTGCATTGGAACATTCCAGTGAGACACGGAGGATATGGAGGGATGCAGGTTCAGGGCATATTTGTGTGGAGTTCTGCATTGGTACGTTCCAGTGAGACACTGAGGTTATGGAGGGGTACAGGTTCAGGGCATATTTATGTGGAGTTCTGCTTTGGTACATTCCAGTGAGACACGGAGCATATGGAGGGATACAGGTTCATGGCATATTTGTGCGGAGTTCTTCATTGGTACGTTCCAGTGTGACAGGTAGGTTTTGGAGCGTACAGGTTCAGGGCATATTTGTATGGAGTTATGCATTGGTACATTCTACTGAGACAGGGAGGTTATGGAGGGTACATATTCAGGGCACATTTTTGTGGAGTTCTGTATTGGTACGTTCCAGTGAGATAGGGAGGTTATGGAGGGGTAGAGTTTCAGGGCATATTTGTGTGGAGTTCTGCATTGGTACATTCCAGTGAGACAGGGAGGTTATGGAGGGGTACAGGTTCAGGGCATATTTATGTGGAGTTCCGCAGTGGAACATTCCAGTGAGACACGGAGGATATTGAGGGGTACAGTTTCAGGGCATATTTGTGTGGAGTTCTGCATTGGTACGTTCCAGTGAGACAGGGTGGTTATGGAGGCGTACTGGTTCAGGGCATATTTGTGTGGAGTTCTGCATTGGTACATTCCAGTGAGACACGGAGGATATGGAGGGATACAGGTTCATGGCATATTTGTGCGGAGTTCTTCATTGGTACGTTCCAGTGTGACAGGTAGGTTTTGGAGCGTACAGGTTCAGGGCATATTTGTATGGAGTTATGCATTGGTACATTCTACTGAGACAGGGAGGTTATGGAGGGTACATATTCAGGGCATATTTTTGTGGAGTTCTGTATTGGTACGTTCCATTGAGACAGGGAGGTTATGGAGGGGTACAGTTTCAGGGCATTTTTGTGTGGAGTTCTGCATTGGTACATTCCAGTGAGACAGGGAGGTTATGGAGGGGTGCAGGTTCAGGGCATTTTTGTGTGGAGTTCTGCATTGGAACATTCCAGTGAAACACGGAGAATATGGAGGGGTGCAGCTTCAGGGCATATTTGTGTGGAGTTCTGCATTGGTACGTTCCAGTGAGACACTGCGGTTATGGAGGGCTACAGGTTCAGGGCATATTTTTGTGGAGTTCTGCATTGGTACGTTCCAGTGAGACAGGGAGGTTATGGAGGGGTACAGGTTCAGGGCATATTTGTGTTGAGTTCTGCATTGGTACGTTCCAGTGAGATAGGGAGGTTATGTAGGTGTACATGTTCCGTGCATATTTGTGTGTTTTTCTGCATTGGTACGTTCCAGTGAGAAAGGGAGGTTATGGAGGGGTACAGTTTCAGGGCAAATTTATGTGGAGTTCTGCAATGGTACGTTCCAGTGAGACAGGGAGTTTATGGAGGGGTACAGTTTCAGGGCATTTTTGTGTGGAGTTCTGCATTGGTACATTCCAGTGAGACAGGGAGGTTATGGAGGGGTACAGGTTCAGGGCATATTTATGTGGAGTTCTGCATAGGAACATTCCAGTGAGACACGGAGGATATGGAGGGGTGCAGGTTCAGGGCATATTTGTGTGGAGTTCTGCATTGGTACATTCCAGTGAGACACGGAGGATATGGAGGGATACAGGTTCATGGCATATTTGTGCGGAGTTCTTCATTGGTACGTTCCAGTGTGACAGGTAGGTTTTGGAGCGTACAGGTTCAGGGCATATTTGTATGGAGTTCTGCATTGGTACATTCTACTGAGACAGGGAGGTTATGGAGGGTACATATTCAGGGCATATTTTTGTGGAGTTCTGTATTGGTACGTTCCAGTGAGACAGGGAGGTTATGGAGGGGTACAGTTTCAGGGCATATTTGTGTGGAGTTCTGCATTGGTACATTCCAGTGAGACAGGGAGGTTATGCAGGGGTCCAGGTTCAGGGCATATTTATGTGGAGTTCCGCAGTGGAACATTCCAGTGAGACACGGAGGATATTGAGGGGTACAGTTTCAGGGCATATTTGTGTGGAGTTCTGCATTGGTACGTTCCAGTGAGCGGGGTGGTTATGGAGGCGTACAGGTTCACGGCATATTTGTGTGGAGTTCTGCATTGGTACATTCCAGTGAGACACGGAAGATATGGAGGGATACAGGTTCATGGCATATATGTGTGGAGTTCTTCATTGGTACGTTCTAGTGTGACAGGTAGGTTTTGGAGCGTACAGGTTCAGGGCATATTTGTATGGAGTTCTGCATTGGTACATTCTACTGAGACAGGGAGGTTATTGAGTGTACATATTCAGGGCATATTTTTGTGGAGTTCTGTATTGGTACGTTCCAGTGAGACAGGGAGGTTATGGAGGGGTACAGGTTCAGGGCATATTTGTGTGGAGTTCTGCATTGGTACATTCCAGTGAGACACGGAGGATATGGAGGGGTGCAGGTTCAGGGCATTTTTGTGTGGAGTTCTGCATTGGTACATTCCAGTGAGACACGGAGGATGTGGAGGGATACAGGTTCATGCAATATTTGTGTGTAGTACTTCATTGATACGTTCCAGTGAGACAGGTAGGTTTTGGAGCGTACAGGTTCAGGGCATATTTTTGCGGAGTTCTGCATTGGTACGTTCCAGTGAGACAGGGAGCTTATGGAGGGGTGCAGGTTCAGGGCATTTTTGTGTGGAGTTCTGCATTGGAACATTCCAGTGAAACCCGGAGGATATGGAGGGGTGCAGGTTCTGGGCATATTTGTGTGGAGTTCTGCATTGGTACGTTCCAGTGAGACACTGAGGTTATGGAGGGCTACAGGTTCAGGGCATATTTTTGTGGAGTTCTGCATTGGTACGTTCCAATGAGACAGGGAGGTTATGGAGGGGTACAGGTTCAGGGCATATTTGTGTGGAGTTCTGCATTGGTACGTTCCAGTGAGATAGGGAGGTTATGTAGGTGTACATGTTCCGTGCATATTTGTGTGTTTTTCTGCATTAGTACGTTCCAGTGAGAAAGGGAGGTTATGGAGGGGTACAGTTTCAGGCAAATTTATGTGGAGTTCTGCAATGGTACGTTCCAGTGAGACAGGGAGTTTATGGAGGGGTACAGTTTCAGGGCATTTTTGTGTGGAGTTCTGCATTGGTACATTCCAGTGAGACAGGGAGGTTATGGAGGGGTACAGGTTCAGGGCATATTTTTGTGGAGTTCTGCATTGGAACATTCCAGTGAGACACGGAGGATATGGAGGGATGCAGGTTCAGGGCATATTTGTGTGGAGTTCTGCATTGGTACGTTCCAGTGAGACACTGAGGTTATGGAGGGGTACAGGTTCAGGGCATATTTATGTGGAGTTCTGCATTGGTACATTCCAGTGAGACACGGAGCATATGGAGGGATACAGGTTCATGGCATATTTGTGCGGAGTTCTTCATTGGTACGTTCCAGTGTGACAGGTAGGTTTTGGAGCGTACAGGTTCAGGGCATATTTGTATGGAGTTATGCATTGGTACATTCTACTGAGACAGGGAGGTTATGGAGGTTACATATTCAGGGCATATTTTTGTGGAGTTCTGTATTGGTACGTTCCAGTGAGACAGGGAGGTTATGGAGGGGTACAGTTTCAGGGCATATTTGTGTGGAGATCTGCATTGGTACATTCCAGTGAGACAGGGAGGTTATGGAGGGGTACAGGTTCAGGGCATATTTATGTGGAGTTCCGCAGTGGAACATTCCAGTGAGACACGGAGGATATTGAGGGGTACAGTTTCAGGGCATATTTGTGTGGAGTTCTGCATTGGTACGTTCCAGTGAGATAGGGAGGTTATGTAGGTGTACATGTTCCGTGCATATTTGTGTGTTTTTCTGCATTGGTACGTTCCAGTGAGAAAGGGCGGTTATGGAGGGGTACAGTTTCAGGGCAAATTTATGTGGAGTTCTGCAATGGTACGTCCAGTGAGACAGGGAGTTTATGGAGGGGTACAGTTTCAGGGCATTTTTGTGTGGAGTTCTGCATTGGTACATTCCAGTGAGACAGGGTGGTTATGGAGGCGTACAGGTTCAGGGCATATTTGTGTGGAGTTCTGCATTGGTACATTCCAGTGAGACACGGAAGATATGGAGGGATACAGGTTCATGGCATATATGTGTGGAGTTCTTCATTGGTACGTTCTAGTGTGACAGGTAGGTTTTGGAGCGTACAGGTTCAGGGCATATCTGTATGGAGTTCTGCATTGGTACATTCTACTGAGACAGGGAGGTTATGGAGTGTACATATTCAGGGCATATTTTTGTGGAGTTCTGTATTGGTACGTTCCAGTGAGACAGGGATGTTATGGAGGGGTACAGTTTCAGGGCATATTTGTGTGGAGTTCTGCATTGGTACGTTCCAGTGAGACAGGGAGGTTATGGAGGGGTACAGGTTCAGGGCATATTTGTGTGGAGTTCTGCATTGGTACATTCCAGTGAGACACGGAGGATGTGGAGGGATACAGGTTCATGCAATATTTGTGTGTAGTACTTCATTGATACGTTCCAGTGAGACAGGTAGGTTTTGGAGCGTACAGGTTCAGGGCATATTTTTGCGGAGTTCTGCATTGGTACGTTCCAGTGAGACAGGGAGCTTATGGAGGGGTGCAGGTTCAGGGCATTTTTGTGTGGAGTTCTGCATTGGAACATTCCAGTGAAACACGGAGGATATGGAGGGGTGCAGGTTCTGGGCATATTTGTGTGGAGTTCTGCATTGGTACGTTCCAGTGAGACAGGGAGTTTATGGAGGGGTACAGTTTCAGGGCATATTTGTGTGGAGTTCTGCATTGGTACATTCCAGTGAGACAGGGAGGTTATGGAGGGGTACAGGTTCAGGGCATATTTATGTGGAGTTCCGCAGTGGAACATTCCAGTGAGACACGGAGGATATTGAGGGGTACAGTTTCAGGGCATTTTTGTGTGGAGTTCTGCATTGGTACATTCCAGTGAGACAGGGAGGTTATGGAGGGGTACAGGTTCAGGGCATATTTATGTGGAGTTCTGCATTGGAACATTCCAGTGAGACACGGAGGATATGGAGGGTTGCAGGTTCAGGGCATATTTGTGTGGAGTTCTGCATTGGTACGTTCCAGTGAGACACTGAGGTTATGGAGGTGTACAGGTTCAGGGCATATTTATGTGGAGTTCTGCATTGGTACATTCCAGTGAGACACGGAGGATATGGAGGGATACAGGTTCATGGCATATTTGTGCGGAGTTCTTCATTGGTACGTTCCAGTGTGACAGGTAGGTTTTGGAGCGTACAGGTTCAGGGCATATTTGTATGGAGTTATGCATTGGTACATTCTACTGAGACAGGGAGGTTATGGAGGGGTACAGTTTCAGGGCATATTTGTGTGGAGTTCTGCATTGGTACATTCCAGTGAGACAGGGAGGTTATGGAGGGGTACAGGTTCAGGGCATATTTATGTGGAGTTCCGCAGTGGAACATTCCAGTGAGACACGGAGGATATTGAGGGGTACAGTTTCAGGGCATATTTATGTGGAGTTCTGCATTGGTACGTTCCAGTGAGACAGGGAGCTTATGGAGGGGTGCAGGTTCAGGGCATTTTTGTGTGGAGTTCTGCATTGGAACATTCCAGTGAAACACGGAGGATATGGAGGGGTGCAGGTTCTGGGCATATTTGTGTGGAGTTCTGCATTGGTACGTTCCAGTGAGACACTGAGGTTATGGAGGGCTATAGGTTCAGGGCATATTTTTGTGGAGTTCTGCATTGGTACGTTCCAGTGAGGCAGGGAGGTTATGGAGGGGTACAGGTTCAGGGCATATTTGTGTGGAGTTCTGCATTGGTACGTTCCAGTGAGATAGGGAGGTTATGTAGGTGTACATGTTCCGTGCATATTTGTGTGTTTTTCTGCATTGGTACGTTCCAGTGAGAAAGGGAGGTTATGGAGGGGTACAGTTTCAGGGCAAATTTATGTGGTGTTCTGCAATGGTACGTCCAGTGAGACAGGGAGTTTATGGAGGGGTACAGTTTCAGGGCATTTTTGTGTGGAGTTCTGCATTGGTACGTTCCAGTGAGACAGGGAGGTTATGGAGGGGTACAGGTTCAGGGCATATTTGTGTGGAGTTCTGCATTGGTACATTCCAGTGAGACACGGAGGATGTGGAGGGATACAGGTTCATGCAATATTTGTGTGTAGTACTTCATTGATACGTTCCAGTGAGACAGGTAGGTTTTGGAGCGTACAGGTTCAGGGCATATTTTTGCGGAGTTCTGCATTGGTACGTTCCAGTGAGACAGGGAGCTTATGGAGGGGTGCAGGTTCAGGGCATTTTTGTGTGGAGTTCTGCATTGGAACATTCCAGTGAAACACGGAGGATATGGAGGGGTGCAGGTTCTGGGCATATTTGTGTGGAGTTCTGCATTGGTACGTTCCAGTGAGACACTGAGGTTATGGAGGGCTACAGGTTCAGGGCATATTTTTGTGGAGTTCTGCATTGGTACGTTCCAGTGAGACAGGGAGGTTATGGAGGGGTACAGGTTCAGGGCATATTTGTGTGGAGTTCTGCATTGGTACGTTCCAGTGAGATAGGGAGGTTATGTAGGTGTACATGTTCCGTGCATATTTGTGTGTTTTTCTGCATTGGTACGTTCCAGTGAGAAAGGGAGGTTATGGAGGGGTACAGTTTCAGGCAAATTTATGTGGAGTTCTGCAATGGTACGTTCCAGTGAGACAGGGAGTTTATGGAGGGGTACAGTTTCAGGGCATTTTTGTGTGGAGTTCTGCATTGGTACATTCCAGTGAGACAGGGAGGTTATGGAGGGGTACAGGTTCAGGGCATATTTATGTGGAGTTCTGCATTGGAACATTCCAGTGAGACACGGAGGATATGGAGGGATGCAGGTTCAGGGCATATTTGTGTGGAGTTCTGCATTGGTACGTTCCAGTGAGACACTGAGGTTATGGAGGGGTACAGGTTCAGGGCATATTTATGTGGAGTTCTGCATTGGTACATTCCAGTGAGACACGGAGCATATGGAGGGATACAGGTTCATGGCATATTTGTGCGGAGTTCTTCATTGGTACGTTCCAGTGTGACAGGTAGGTTTTGGAGCGTACAGGTTCAGGGCATATTTGTATGGAGTTATGCATTGGTACATTCTACTGAGACAGGGAGGTTATGGAGGGTACATATTCAGGGCACATTTTTGTGGAGTTCTGCATTGGTATGTTCCAGTGAGACAGGGAGGTTATGGAGGGGTACAGGTTCAGGGCATATTTATGTGGAGTTCCGCAGTGGAACATTCCAGTGAGACACGGAGGATATTGAGGGGTACAGTTTCAGGGCATATTTGTGTGGAGTTCTGCATTGGTACGTTCCAGTGAGACAGGGTGGTTATGGAGGCGTACTGGTTCAGGGCATATTTGTGTGGAGTTCTGCATTGGTACATTCCAGTGAGACACGGAGGATATGGAGGGATACAGGTTCATGGCATATTTGTGCGGAGTTCTTCATTGGTACGTTCCAGTGTGACAGGTAGGTTTTGGAGCGTACAGGTTCAGGGCATATTTGTATGGAGTTATGCATTGGTACATTCTACTGAGACAGGGAGGTTATGGAGGGTACATATTCAGGGCATATTTTTGTGGAGTTCTGTATTGGTACGTTCCATTGAGACAGGGAGGTTATGGAGGGGTACAGTTTCAGGGCATTTTTGTGTGGAGTTCTGCATTGGTACATTCCAGTGAGACAGGGAGGTTATGGAGGGGTGCAGGTTCAGGGCATTTTTGTGTGGAGTTCTGCATTGGAACATTCCAGTGAAACACGGAGGATATGGAGGGGTGCAGCTTCAGGGCATATTTGTGTGGAGTTCTGCATTGGTACGTTCCAGTGAGACACTGAGGTTATGGAGGGCTACAGGTTCAGGGCATATTTTTGTGGAGTTCTGCATTGGTACGTTCCAGTGAGACAGGGAGGTTATGGAGGGGTACAGGTTCAGGGCATATTTGTGTTGAGTTCTGCATTGGTACGTTCCAGTGAGATAGGGAGGTTATGTAGGTGTACATGTTCCGTGCATATTTGTGTGTTTTTCTGCATTGGTACGTTCCAGTGAGAAAGGGAGGTTATGGAGGGGTACAGTTTCAGGGCAAATTTATGTGGAGTTCTGCAATGGTACGTTCCAGTGAGACAGGGAGTTTATGGAGGGGTACAGTTTCAGGGCATTTTTGTGTGGAGTTCTGCATTGGTACATTCCAGTGAGACAGGGAGGTTATGGAGGGGTACAGGTTCAGGGCATATTTATGTGGAGTTCTGCATAGGAACATTCCAGTGAGACACGGAGGATATGGAGGGGTGCAGGTTCAGGGCATATTTGTGTGGAGTTCTGCATTGGTACATTCCAGTGAGACACGGAGGATATGGAGGGATACAGGTTCATGGCATATTTGTGCGGAGTTCTTCATTGGTACGTTCCAGTGTGACAGGTAGGTTTTGGAGCGTACAGGTTCAGGGCATATTTGTATGGAGTTATGCATTGGTACATTCTACTGAGACAGGGAGGTTATGGAGGGTACATATTCAGGGCATATTTTTGTGGAGTTCTGTATTGGTACGTTCCAGTGAGACAGGGAGGTTATGGAGGGGTACAGTTTCAGGGCATATTTGTGTGGAGTTCTGCATTGGTACATTCCAGTGAGACAGGGAGGTTATGCAGGGGTACAGGTTCAGGGCATATTTATGTGGAGTTCCGCAGTGGAACATTCCAGTGAGACACGGAGGATATTGAGGGGTACAGTTTCAGGGCATATTTGTGTGGAGTTCTGCATTGGTACGTTCCAGTGAGCAGGGTGGTTATGGAGGCGTACAGGTTCACGGCATATTTGTGTGGAGTTCTGCATTGGTACATTCCAGTGAGACACGGAAGATATGGAGGGATACAGGTTCATGGCATATATGTGTGGAGTTCTTCATTGGTACGTTCTAGTGTGACAGGTAGGTTTTGGAGCGTACAGGTTCAGGGCATATTTGTATGGAGTTATGCATTGGTACATTCTACTGAGACAGGGAGGTTATGGAGGGTACATATTCAGGGCATATTTTTGTGGAGTTCTGTATTGGTACGTTCCAGTGAGACAGGGAGGTTATGGAGGGGTACAGTTTCAGGGCATATTTGTGTGGAGTTCTGCATTGGTACATTCCAGTGAGACAGGGAGGTTATGCAGGGGTACAGGTTCAGGGCATATTTATGTGGAGTTCCGCAGTGGAACATTCCAGTGAGACACGGAGGATATTGAGGGGTACAGTTTCAGGGCATATTTGTGTGGAGTTCTGCATTGGTACGTTCCAGTGAGCAGGGTGGTTATGGAGGCGTACAGGTTCACGGCATATTTGTGTGGAGTTCTGCATTGGTACATTCCAGTGAGACACGGAAGATATGGAGGGATACAGGTTCATGGCATATATGTGTGGAGTTCTTCATTGGTACGTTCTAGTGTGACAGGTAGGTTTTGGAGCGTACAGGTTCAGGGCATATTTGTATGGAGTTCTGCATTGGTACATTCTACTGAGACAGGGAGGTTATTGAGTGTACATATTCAGGGCATATTTTTGTGGAGTTCTGTATTGGTACGTTCCAGTGAGACAGGGAGGTTATGGAGGGGTACAGGTTCAGGGCATATTTGTGTGGAGTTCTGCATTGGTACATTCCAGTGAGACACGGAGGATATGGAGGGGTGCAGGTTCAGGGCATTTTTGTGTGGAGTTCTGCATTGGTACATTCCAGTGAGACACGGAGGATGTGGAGGGATACAGGTTCATGCAATATTTGTGTGTAGTACTTCATTGATACGTTCCAGTGAGACAGGTAGGTTTTGGAGCGTACAGGTTCAGGGCATATTTTTGCGGAGTTCTGCATTGGTACGTTCCAGTGAGACAGGGAGCTTATGGAGGGGTGCAGGTTCAGGGCATTTTTGTGTGGAGTTCTGCATTGGAACATTCCAGTGAAACACGGAGGATATGGAGGGGTGCAGGTTCTGGGCATATTTGTGTGGAGTTCTGCATTGGTACGTTCCAGTGAGACACTGAGGTTATGGAGGGCTACAGGTTCAGGGCATATTTTTGTGGAGTTCTGCATTGGTACGTTCCAATGAGACAGGGAGGTTATGGAGGGGTACAGGTTCAGGGCATATTTGTGTGGAGTTCTGCATTGGTACGTTCCAGTGAGATAGGGAGGTTATGTAGGTGTACATGTTCCGTGCATATTTGTGTGTTTTTCTGCATTAGTACGTTCCAGTGAGAAAGGGAGGTTATGGAGGGGTACAGTTTCAGGCAAATTTATGTGGAGTTCTGCAATGGTACGTTCCAGTGAGACAGGGAGTTTATGGAGGGGTACAGTTTCAGGGCATTTTTGTGTGGAGTTCTGCATTGGTACATTCCAGTGAGACAGGGAGGTTATGGAGGGGTACAGGTTCAGGGCATATTTATGTGGAGTTCTGCATTGGAACATTCCAGTGAGACACGGAGGATATGGAGGGATGCAGGTTCAGGGCATATTACTGTGGAGTTCTGCATTGGTACGTTCCAGTGAGACACTGAGGTTATGGAGGGGTACAGGTTCAGGGCATATTTATGTGGAGTTCTGCATTGGTACATTCCAGTGAGACACGGAGCATATGGAGGGATACAGGTTCATGGCATATTTGTGCGGAGTTCTTCATTGGTACGTTCCAGTGTGACAGGTAAGTTTTGGAGCGTACAGGTTCAGGGCATATTTGTATGGAGTTATGCATTGGTACATTCTACTGAGACAGGGAGGTTATGGAGGTTACATATTCAGGGCATATTTTTGTGGAGTTCTGTATTGGTACGTTCCAGTGAGACTGGGAGGTTATGGAGGGGTACAGTTTCAGGGCATATTTGTGTGGAGTTCTGCATTGGTACATTCCAGTGAGGCAGGGAGGTTATGGAGGGGTACAGGTTCAGGGCATATTTATGTGGAGTTCCGCAGTGGAACATTCCAGTGAGACACGGAGGATATTGAGGGGTACAGTTTCAGGGCATATTTGTGTGGAGTTCTGCATTGGTACGTTCCAGTGAGACAGGGTGGTTATGGAGGCGTACTGGTTCAGGGCATATTTGTGTGGAGTTCTGCATTGGTACATTCCAGTGAGACACGGAGGATATGGAGGGATACAGGTTCATGGCATATTTGTGCGGAGTTCTTCATTGGTACGTTCCAGTGTGACAGGTAGGTTTTGGAGCGTACAGGTTCAGGGCATATTTGTATGGAGTTATGCATTGGTACATTCTACTGAGACAGGGAGGTTATGGAGGGTACATATTCAGGGCATATTTTTGTGGAGTTCTGTATTGGTACGTTCCATTGAGACAGGGAGGTTATGGAGGGGTACAGTTTCAGGGCATTTTTGTGTGGAGTTCTGCATTGGTACATTCCAGTGAGACAGGGAGGTTATGGAGGGGTGCAGGTTCAGGGCATTTTTGTGTGGAGTTCTGCATTGGAACATTCCAGTGAAACACGGAGGATATGGAGGGGTGCAGCTTCAGGGCATATTTGTGTGGAGTTCTGCATTGGTAAGTTCCAGTGAGACACTGAGGTTATGGAGGGCTACAGGTTCAGGGCATATTTTTGTGGAGTTCTGCATTGGTACGTTCCAGTGAGACAGGGAGGTTATGGAGGGGTACAGGTTCAGGGCATATTTGTGTTGAGTTCTGCATTGGTACGTTCCAGTGAGATAGAGAGGTTATGTAGGTGTACATGTTCCGTGCATATTTGTGTGTTTTTCTGCATTGGTACGTTCCAGTGAGAAAGGGAGGTTATGGAGGGGTACAGTTTCAGGGCAAATTTATGTGGAGTTCTGCAATGGTACGTTCCAGTGAGACAGGGAGTTTATGGAGGGGTACAGTTTCAGGGCATTTTTGTGTGGAGTTCTGCATAGGAACATTCCAGTGAGACACGGAGGATATGGAGGGGTGCAGGTTCAGGGCATATTTGTGTGGAGTTCTGCATTGGTACATTCTACTGAGACAGGGAGGTTATGGAGTGTACATATTCAGGGCATATTTTTGTGGAGTTCTGTATTGGTACGTTCCAGTGAGACAGGGATGTTATGGAGGGGTACAGTTTCAGGGCATATTTGTGTGGAGTTCTGCATTGGTACGTTCCAGTGAGACAGGGAGGTTATGGAGGGGTACAGGTTCAGGGCATATTTGTGTGGAGTTCTGCATTGGTACATTCCAGTGAGACACGGAGGATGTGGAGGGATACAGGTTCATGCAATATTTGTGTGTAGTACTTCATTGATACGTTCCAGTGAGACAGGTAGGTTTTGGAGCGTACAGGTTCAGGGCATATTTTTGCGGAGTTCTGCATTGGTACGTTCCAGTGAGACAGGGAGCTTATGGAGGGGTGCAGGTTCAGGGCATTTTTGTGTGGAGTTCTGCATTGGAACATTCCAGTGAAACACGGAGGATATGGAGGGGTGCAGGTTCTGGGCATATTTGTGTGGAGTTCTGCATTGGTACGTTCCAGTGAGACACTGAGGTTATGGAGGGCTACAGGTTCAGGGCATATTTTTGTGGAGTTCTGCATTGGTACGTTCCAGTGAGACAGGGAGGTTATGGAGGGGTACAGGTTCAGGGCATATTTGTGTGGAGTTCTGCATTGGTACGTTCCAGTGAGATAGGGAGGTTATGTAGGTGTACATGTTCCGTGCATATTTGTGTGTTTTTCTGCATTGGTACGTTCCAGTGAGAAAGGGAGGTTATGGAGGGGTACAGTTTCAGGCAAATTTATGTGGAGTTCTGCAATGGTACGTTCCAGTGAGACAGGGAGTTTATGGATGGGTACAGTTTCAGGGCATATTTATGTGGAGTTCTGCATTGGAACATTCCAGTGAGACACGGAGGATATGGAGGGATGCAGGTTCAGGGCATATTTGTGTGGAGTTCTGCATTGGTACGTTCCAGTGAGACACTGAGGTTATGGAGGGGTACAGGTTCAGGGCATATTTATGTGGAGTTCTGCATTGGTACATTCCAGTGAGACACGGAGCATATGGAGGGATACAGGTTCATGGCATATTTGTGCGGAGTTCTTCATTGGTACGTTCCAGTGTGACAGGTAGGTTTTGGAGCGTACAGGTTCAGGGCATATTTGTATGGAATAATGCATTGGTACATTCTACTGAGACAGGGAGGTTATGGAGGGTACATATTCAGGGCACATTTTTGTGGAGTTCTGTATTGGTACGTTCCAGAGAGATAGGGAGGTTATGGAGGGGTACAGTTTCAGGGCATATTTGTGTGGAGTTCTGCATTGGTACATTCCAGTGAGACAGGGAGGTTATGGAGGGGTACAGGTTCAGGGCATATTTATGTGGAGTTCCGCAGTGGAACATTCCAGTGAGACACGGAGGATATTGAGGGGTACAGTTTCAGGGCATATTTGTGTGGAGTTCTGCATTGGTACGTTCCACTGAGACAGGGTGGTTATGGAGGCGTACTGGTTCAGGGCATATTTGTGTGGAGTTCTGCATTGGTACATTCCAGTGAGACACGGAGGATATGGAGGGATACAGGTTCATGGCATATTTGTGCGGAGTTCTTCATTGGTACGTTCCAGTGTGACAGGTAGGTTTTGGAGCGTACAGGTTCAGGGCATATTTGTATGGAGTTATGCATTGGTACATTCTACTGAGACAGGGAGGTTATGGAGGGTACATATTCAGGGCATATTTTTGTGGAGTTCTGTATTGGTACGTTCCATTGAGACAGGGAGGTTATGGAGGGGTACAGTTTCAGGGCATTTTTGTGTGGAGTTCTGCATTGGTACATTCCAGTGAGACAGGGAGGTTATGGAGGGGTGCAGGTTCAGGGCATTTTTGTGTGGAGTTCTGCATTGGAACATTCCAGTGAAACACGGAGGATATGGAGGGGTGCAGCTTCAGGGCATATTTGTGTGGAGTTCTGCTTTGGTACGTTCCAGTGAGACACTGAGGTTATGGAGGGCTACAGGTTCAGGGCATATTTTTGTGGAGTTCTGCATTGGTACGTTCCAGTGAGACAGGGAGGTTATGGAGGGGTACAGGTTCAGGGCATATTTGTGTTGAGTTCTGCATTGGTACGTTCCAGTGAGATAGGGAGGTTATGTAGGTGTACATGTTCCGTGCATATTTGTGTGTTTTTCTGCATTGGTACGTTCCAGTGAGAAAGGGAGGTTATGGAGGGGTACAGTTTCAGGGCAAATTTATGTGGAGTTCTGCAATGGTACGTTCCAGTGAGACAGGGAGTTTATGGAGGGGTACAGTTTCAGGGCATTTTTGTGTGGAGTTCTGCATTGGTACATTCCAGTGAGACAGGGAGGTTATGGAGGGGTACAGGTTCAGGGCATATTTATGTGGAGCTCTGCATAGGAACATTCCAGTGAGACACGGAGGATATGGAGGGGTGCAGGTTCAGGGCATATTTGTGTGGAGTTCTGCATTGGTACATTCCAGTGAGACACGGAGGATATGGAGGGATACAGGTTCATGGCATATTTGTGCGGAGTTCTTCATTGGTACGTTCCAGTGTGACAGGTAGGTTTTGGAGCGTACAGGTTCAGGGCATATTTGTATGGAGTTATGCAGTGGTACATTCTACTGAGACAGGGAGGTTATGGAGGGTACATATTCAGGGCATATTTTTGTGGAGTTCTGTATTGGTACGTTCCAGTGAGACAGGGAGGTTATGGAGGGGTACAGTTTCAGGGCATATTTGTGTGGAGTTCTGCATTGGTACATTCCAGTGAGACAGGGAGGTTATGCAGGGGTACAGGTTCAGGGCATATTTATGTGGAGTTCCGCAGTGGAACATTCCAGTGAGACACGGAGGATATTGAGGGGTACAGTTTCAGGGCATATTTGTGTGGAGTTCTGCATTGGTACGTTCCAGTGAGCAGGGTGGTTATGGAGGCGTACAGGTTCACGGCATATTTGTGTGGAGTTCTGCATTGGTACATTCCAGTGAGACACGGAAGATATGGAGGGATACAGGTTCATGGCATATATGTGTGGAGTTCTTCATTGGTACGTTCTAGTGTGACAGGTAGGTTTTGGAGCGTGCAGGTTCAGGGCATATTTGTATGGAGTTCTGCATTGGTACATTCTACTGAGACAGGGAGGTTATTGAGTGTACATATTCAGGGCATATTTTTGTGGAGTTCTGTATAGGTACGTTCCAGTGAGACAGGGAGGTTATGGAGGGGTACAGGTTCAGGGCATATTTGTGTGGAGTTCTGCATTGGTACATTCCAGTGAGACACGGAGGATATGGAGGGGTGCAGGTTCAGGGCATTTTTGTGTGGAGTTCTGCATTGGTACATTCCAGTGAGACACGGAGGATGTGGAGGGATACAGGTTCATGCAATATTTGTGTGTAGTACTTCATTGATACGTTCCAGTGAGACAGGTAGGTTTTGGAGCGTACAGGTTCAGGGCATATTTTTGCGGAGTTCTGCATTGGTACGTTCCAGTGAGACAGGGAGCTTATGGAGGGGTGCAGGTTCAGGGCATTTTTGTGTGGAGTTCTGCATTGGAACATTCCAGTGAAACACGGAGGATATGGAGGGGTGCAGGTTCTGGGCATATTTGTGTGGAGTTCTGCATTGGTACGTTCCAGTGAGACACTGAGGTTATGGATGGCTACAGGTTCAGGGCATATTTTTGTGGAGTTCTGCATTGGTACGTTCCAATGAGACAGGGAGGTTATGGAGGGGTACAGGTTCAGGGCATATTTGTGTGGAGTTCTGCATTGGTACGTTCCAGTGAGATAGGGAGGTTATGTAGGTGTACATGTTCCGTGCATATTTGTGTGTTTTTCTGCATTAGTACGTTCCAGTGAGAAAGGGAGGTTATGGAGGGGTACAGTTTCAGGCAAATTTATGTGGAGTTCTGCAATGGTACGTTCCAGTGAGACAGGGAGTTTATGGAGGGGTACAGTTTCAGGGCATTTTTGTGTGGAGTTCTGCATTGGTACATTCCAGTGAGACAGGGAGGTTATGGAGGGGTACAGGTTCAGGGCATATTTATGTGGAGTTCTGCATTGGAACATTCCAGTGAGACACGGAGGATATGGAGGGATGCAGGTTCAGGGCATATTTGTGTGGAGTTCTGCATTGGTACGTTCCAGTGAGACACTGAGGTTATGGAGGGGTACAGGTTCAGGGCATATTTATGTGGTGTTCTGCATTGGTACATTCCAGTGAGACACGGAGCATATGGAGGGATACAGGTTCATGGCATATTTGTGCGGAGTTCTTCATTGGTACGTTCCAGTGTGACAGGTAGGTTTTGGAGCGTACAGGTTCAGGGCATATTTGTATGGAGTTATGCATTGGTACATTCTACTGAGACAGGGAGGTTATGGAGGTTACATATTCAGGGCATATTTTTGTGGAGTTCTGTATTGGTACGTTCCAGTGAGACTGGGAGGTTATGGAGGGGTACAGTTTCAGGGCATATTTGTGTGGAGTTCTGCATTGGTACATTCCAGTGAGACAGGGAGGTTATGGAGGGGTACAGGTTCAGGGCATATTTATGTGGAGTTCCGCAGTGGAACATTCCAGTGAGACACGGAGGATATTGAGGGGTACAGTTTCAGGGCATATTTGTGTGGAGTTCTGCATTGGTACGTTCCAGTGAGACAGGGTGGTTATGGAGGCGTACTGGTTCAGGGCATATTTGTGTGGAGTTCTGCATTGGTACATTCCAGTGAGACACGGAGGATATGGAGGGATATAGGTTCATGGCATATTTGTGCGGAGTTCTTCATTGGTACGTTCCAGTGTGACAGGTAGGTTTTGGAGCGTACAGGTTCAGGGCATATTTGTATGGAGTTATGCATTGGTACATTCTACTGAGACAGGGAGGTTATGGAGGGTACATATTCAGGGCATATTTTTGTGGAGTTCTGTATTGGTACGTTCCATTGAGACAGGGAGGTTATGGAGGGGTACAGTTTCAGGGCATTTTTGTGTGGAGTTCTGCATTGGTACATTCCAGTGAGACAGGGAGGTTATGGAGGGGTGCAGGTTCAGGGCATTTTTGTGTGGAGTTCTGCATTGGAACATTCCAGTGAAACACGGAGGATATGGAGGGGTGCAGGTTCAGGGCATATTTGTGTGGAGTTCTGCATTGGTACGTTCCAGTGAGACACTGAGGTTATGGAGGGCTACAGGTTCAGGGCATATTTTTGTGGAGTTCTGCATTGGTACGTTCCAGTGAGACAGGGAGGTTATGGAGGGGTACAGGTTCAGGGCATATTTGTGTTGAGTTCTGCATTGGTACGTTCCAGTGAGATAGGGAGGTTATGTAGGTGTACATGTTCCGTGCATATTTGTGTGTTTTTCTGCATTGGTACGTTCCAGTGAGAAAGGGAGGTTATCGAGGGGTACAGTTTCAGGGCAAATTTATGTGGAGTTCTGCATAGGAACATTCCAGTGAGACACGGAGGATATGGAGGGGTGCAGGTTCAGGGCATATTTGTGTGGAGTTCTGCATTGGTACATTCTACTGAGACAGGGAGGTTATGGAGTGTACATATTCAGGGCATATTTTTGTGGAGTTCTGTATTGGTACGTTCCAGTGAGACAGGGATGTTATGGAGGGGTACAGTTTCAGGGCATATTTGTGTGGAGTTCTGCATTGGTACGTTCCAGTGAGACAGGGAGGTTATGGAGGGGTACAGGTTCAGGGCATATTTGTGTGGAGTTCTGCATTGGTACATTCCAGTGAGACACGGAGGATGTGGAGGGATACAGGTTCATGCAATATTTGTGTGTAGTACTTCATTGATACGTTCCAGTGAGACAGGTAGGTTTTGGAGCGTACAGGTTCAGGGCATATTTTTGCGGAGTTCTGCATTGGTACGTTCCAGTGAGACAGGGAGCTTATGGAGGGGTGCAGGTTCAGGGCATTTTTGTGTGGAGTTCTGCATTGGAACATTCCAGTGAAACACGGAGGATATGGAGGGGTGCAGGTTCTGGGCATATTTGTGTGGAGTTCTGCATTGGTACGTTCCAGTGAGACATTGAGGTTATGGAGGGCTACAGGTTCAGGGCATATTTTTGTGGAGTTCTGCATTGGTACGTTCCAGTGAGACAGGGAGGTTATGGAGGGGTACAGGTTCAGGGCATATTTGTGTGGAGTTCTGCATTGGTACGTTCCAGTGAGATAGGGAGGTTATGTAGGTGTACATGTTCCGTGCATATTTGTGTGTTTTTCTGCATTGGTACGTTCCAGTGAGAGAGGGAGGTTATGGAGGGGTACAGTTTCAGGCAAATTTATGTGGAGTTCTGCAATGGTACGTTCCAGTGAGACAGGGAGTTTATGGAGGGGTACAGTTTCAGGGCATTTTTGTGTGGAGCTCTGCATTGGTACATTCCAGTGAGACAGGGAGGTTATGGAGGGGTACAGGTTCAGGGCATATTTATGTGGAGTTCTGCATTGGAACATTCCAGTGAGACACGGAGGATATGGAGGGATGCAGGTTCAGGGCATATTTGTGTGGAGTTCTGCATTGGTACGTTCCAGTGAGACACTGAGGTTATGGAGGGGTACAGGTTCAGGGCATATTTATGTGGAGTTCTGCATTGGTACATTCCAGTGAGACACGGAGCATATGGAGGGATACAGGTTCATGGCATATTTGTGCGGAGTTCTTCATTGGTACGTTCCAGTGTGACAGGTAGGTTTTGGAGCGTACAGGTTCAGGGCATATTTGTATGGAGTTATGCATTGGTACATTCTACTGAGACAGGGAGGTTATGGAGGGTACATATTCAGGGCACATTTTTGTGGAGTTCTGTATTGGTACGTTCCAGTGAGATAGGGAGGTTATGGAGGGGTACAGTTTCAGGGCATATTTGTGTGGAGTTCTGCATTGGTACATTCCAGTGAGACAGGGAGGTTATGGAGGGGTACAGGTTCAGGGCATATTTATGTGGAGTTCCGCAGTGGAACATTCCAGTGAGACACGGAGGATATTGAGGGGTACAGTTTCAGGGCATATTTGTGTGGAGTTCTGCATTGGTACGTTCCAGTGAGACAGGGTGGTTATGGAGGCGTACTGGTTCAGGGCATATTTGTGTGGAGTTCTGCATTGGTACATTCCAGTGAGACACGGAGGATATGGAGGGATACAGGTTCATGGCATATTTGTGCGGAGTTCTTCATTGGTACGTTCCAGTGTGACAGGTAGGTTTTGGAGCGTACAGGTTCAGGGCATATTTGTATGGAGTTATGCATTGGTACATTCTACTGAGACAGGGAGGTTATGGAGGGTACATATTCAGGGCATATTTTTGTGGAGTTCTGTATTGGTACGTTCCATTGAGACAGGGAGGTTATGGAGGGGTACAGTTTCAGGGCATTTTTGTGTGGAGTTCTGCATTGGTACATTCCAGTGAGACAGGGAGGTTATGGAGGGGTGCAGGTTCAGGGCATTTTTGTGTGGAGTTCTGCATTGGAACATTCCAGTGAAACACGGAGGATATGGAGGGGTGCAGCTTCAGGGCATATTTGTGTGGAGTTCTGCATTGGTACGTTCCAGTGAGACACTGAGGTTATGGAGGGCTACAGGTTCAGGGCATATTTTTGTGGAGTTCTGCATTGGTACGTTCCAGTGAGACAGGGAGGTTATGGAGGGGTACAGGTTCAGGGCATATTTGTGTTGAGTTCTGCATTGGTACGTTCCAGTGAGATAGGGAGGTTATGTAGGTGTACATGTTCCGTGCATATTTGTGTGTTTTTCTGCATTGGTACGTTCCAGTGAGAAAGGGAGGTTATGGAGGGGTACAGTTTCAGGGCAAATTTATGTGGAGTTCTGCAATGGTACGTTCCAGTGAGACAGGGAGTTTATGGAGGGGTACAGTTTCAGGGCATTTTTGTGTGGAGTTCTGCATTGGTACATTACAGTGAGACAGGGAGGTTATGGAGGGGTACAGGTTCAGGGCATATTTATGTGGAGCTCTGCATAGGAACATTCCAGTGAGACACGGAGGATATGGAGGGGTGCAGGTTCAGGGCATATTTGTGTGGAGTTCTGCATTGGTACATTCCAGTGAGACACGGAGGATATGGAGGGATACAGGTTCATGGCATATTTGTGCGGAGTTCTTCATTGGTACGTTCCAGTGTGACAGGTAGGTTTTGGAGCGTACAGGTTCAGGGCATATTTGTATGGAGTTATGCATTGGTACATTCTACTGAGACAGGGAGGTTATGGAGGGTACATATTCAGGGCATATTTTTGTGGAGTTCTGTATTGGTACGTTCCAGTGAGACAGGGAGGTTATGGAGGGGTACAGTTTCAGGGCATATTTGTGTGGAGTTCTGCATTGGTACATTCCAGTGAGACAGGGAGGTTATGTAGGGGTACAGGTTCAGGGCATATTTATGTGGAGTTCCGCAGTGGAACATTCCAGTGAGACACGGAGGATATTGAGGGGTACAGTTTCAGGGCATATTTGTGTGGAGTTCTGCATTGGTACGTTCCAGTGAGCAGGGTGGTTATGGAGGCGTACAGGTTCACGGCATATTTGTGTGGAGTTCTGCATTGGTACATTCCAGTGAGACACGGAAGATATGGAGGGATACAGGTTCATGGCATATATGTGTGGAGTTCTTCATTGGTACGTTCTAGTGTGACAGGTAGGTTTTGGAGCGTACAGGTTCGGGGCATATTTGTATGGAGTTCTGCATTGGTACATTCTACTGAGACAGGGAGGTTATTGAGTGTACATATTCAGGGCATATTTTTGTGGAGTTCTGTATTGGTACGTTCCAGTGAGACAGGGAGGTTATGGAGGGGTACAGGTTCAGGGCATATTTGTGTGGAGTTCTGCATTGGTACATTCCAGTGAGACACGGAGGATATGGAGGGGTGCAGGTTCAGGGCATTTTTGTGTGGAGTTCTGCATTGGTACATTCCAGTGAGACACGGAGGATGTGGAGGGATACAGGTTCATGCAATATTTGTGTGTAGTACTTCATTGATACGTTCCAGTGAGACAGGTAGGTTTTGGAGCGTACAGGTTCAGGGCATATTTTTGCGGAGTTCTGCATTGGTACGTTCCAGTGAGACAGGGAGCTTATGGAGGGGTGCAGGTTCAGGGCATTTTTGTGTGGAGTTCTGCATTGGAACATTCCAGTGAAACACGGAGGATATGGAGGGGTGCAGGTTCTGGGCATATTTGTGTGGAGTTCTGCATTGGTACGTTCCAGTGAGACACTGAGGTTATGGAGGGCTACAGGTTCAGGGCATATTTTTGTGGAGTTCTGCATTGGTACGTTCCAATGAGACAGGGAGGTTATGGAGGGGTACAGGTTCAGGGCATATTTGTGTGGAGTTCTGCATTGGTACGTTCCAGTGAGATAGGGAGGTTATGTAGGTGTACATGTTCCGTGCATATTTGTGTGTTTTTCTGCATTAGTACGTTCCAGTGAGAAAGGGAGGTTATGGAGGGGTACAGTTTCAGGCAAATTTATGTGGAGTTCTGCAATGGTACGTTCCAGTGAGACAGGGAGGTTATGGAGGGGTACAGGTTCAGGGCATATTTATGTGGAGTTCTGCATTGGAACATTCCAGTGAGACACGGAGGATATGGAGGGATGCAGGTTCAGGGCATATTTGTGTGGAGTTCTGCATTGGTACGTTCCAGTGAGACACATAGGTTATGGAGGGGTACAGGTTCAGGGCATATTTATGTGGAGTTCTGCATTGGTACATTCCAGTGAGACACGGAGCATATGGAGGGATACAGGTTCATGGCATATTTGTGCGGAGTTCTTCATTGGTACGTTCCAGTGTGACAGGTAGGTTTTGGAGCGTACAGGTTCAGGGCATATTTGTATGGAGTTATGCATTGGTACATTCTACTGAGACAGGGAGGTTATGGAGGTTACATATTCAGGGCATATTTTTGTGGAGTTCTGTATTGGTACGTTCCAGTGAGACTGGGAGGTTATGGAGGGGTACAGATTCAGGGCATATTTGTGTGGAGTTCTGCATTGGTACATTCCAGTGAGACAGGGAGGTTATGGAGGGGTACAGGTTCAGGGCATATTTATGTGGAGTTCCGCAGTGGAACATTCCAGTGAGACACGGAGGATATTGAGGGGTACAGTTTCAGGGCATATTTGTGTGGAGTTCTGCATTGGTACGTTCCAGTGAGACAGGGTGGTTATGGAGGCGTACTGGTTCAGGGCATATTTGTGTGGAGTTCTGCATTGGTACATTCCAGTGAGACACGGAGGATATGGAGGGATACAGGTTCATGGCATATTTGTGCGGAGTTCTTCATTGGTACGTTCCAGTGTGACAGGTAGGTTTTGGAGCGTACAGGTTCAGGGCATATTTGTATGGAGTTATGCATTGGTACATTCTACTGAGACAGGGAGGTTATGGAGGGTACATATTCAGGGCATACTTTTGTGGAGTTCTGTATTGGTACGTTCCATTGAGACAGGGAGGTTATGGAGGGGTACAGTTTCAGGGCATTTTTGTGTGGAGTTCTGCATTGGTACATTCCAGTGAGACAGGGAGGTTATGGAGGGGTGCAGGTTCAGGGCATTTTTGTGTGGAGTTCTGCATTGGAACATTCCAGTGAAACACGGAGGATATGGAGGGGTGCAGGTTCAGGGCATATTTGTGTGGAGTTCTGCATTGGTACGTTCCAGTGAGACACTGAGGTTATGGAGGGCTACAGGTTCAGGGCATATTTTTGTGGAGTTCTGCATTGGTACGTTCCAGTGAGACAGGGAGGTTATGGAGGGGTACAGGTTCAGGGCATATTTGTGTTGAGTTCTGCATTGGTACGTTCCAGTGAGATAGGGTGGTTATGTAGGTGTACATGTTCCGTGCATATTTGTGTGTTTTTCTGCATTGGTACGTTCCAGTGAGAAAGGGAGGTTATGGAGGGGTACAGTTTCAGGGCAAATTTATGTGGAGTTCTGCAATGGTACGTTCCAGTGAGACAGGGAGTTTATGGAGGGGTACAGTTTCAGGGCATTTTTGTGTGGAGTTCTGCATAGGAACATTCCAGTGAGACACGGAGGATATGGAGGGGTGCAGGTTCAGGGCATATTTGTGTGGAATTCTGCATTGGTACATTCCAGTGAGACACGGAGGATATGGAGGGATACAGGTTCATGGCATATTTGTGCGGAGTTCTTCATTGGTACGTTTCAGTGTGACAGGTAGGTTTTGGAGCGTACAGGTTCAGGGCATATTTGTATGGAGTTATGCATTGGTACATTCTACTGAGACAGGGAGGTTATGGAGGGTACATATTCAGGGCATATTTTTGTGGAGTTCTGTATTGGTACGTTCCAGTGAGACAGGGAGGTTATGGAGGGGTACAGTTTCAGGGCATATTTGTGTGGAGTTCTGCATTGGTACATTCCAGTGAGACAGGGAGGTTATGCAGGGGTACAGGTTCAGGGCATATTTATGTGGAGTTCCGCAGTGGAACATTCCAGTGAGACACGGAGGATATTGAGGGGTACAGTTTCAGGGCATATTTGTGTGGAGTTCTGCATTGGTACGTTCCAGTGAGCAGGGTGGTTATGCAGGCGTACAGGTTCGCGGCATATTTGTGTGGAGTTCTGCATTGGTACATTCCAGTGAGACACGGAAGATATGGAGGGATACAGGTTCATGGCATATATGTGTGGAGTTCTTCATTGGTACGTTCTAGTGTGACAGGTAGGTTTTGGAGCGTACAGGTTCAGGGCATATTTGTATGGAGTTCTGCATTGGTACATTCTACTGAGACAGGGAGGTTATGGAGTGTACATATTCAGGGCATATTTTTGTGGAGTTCTGTATTGGTACGTTCCAGTGAGACAGGGATGTTATGGAGGGGTACAGTTTCAGGGCATATTTGTGTGGAGTTCTGCATTGGTACGTTCCAGTCAGACAGGGAGGTTATGGAGGGGTACAGGTTCAGGGCATATTTGTGTGGAGTTCTGCATTGGTACATTCCAGTGAGACACGGAGGATATGGAGGGATACAGGTTCATGCAATATTTGTGTGTAGTACTTCATTGATTCGTTCCAGTGAGACAGGTAGGTTTTGGAGCGTACAGGTTCAGGGCATATTTTTGTGGAGTTCTGCATTGGTACGTTCCAGTGAGACAGGGAGCTTATGGAGGGGTGCAGGTTCAGGGCATTTTTGTGTGGAGTTCTGCATTGGAACATTCCAGTGAAACACGGAGGATATGGAGGGGTGCAGGTTCTGGGCATATTTGTGTGGAGTTCTGCATTGGTACGTTCCAGTGAGACAGGGAGGTTATGGAGGGGTACAGGTTCAGGGCATATTTGTGTGGAGTTCTGCATTGGGACGTTCCAGTGAGATATGGAGGTTATGTAGGTGTACATGTTCCGTGCATATTTGTGTGTTTTTCTGCATTGGTACGTTCCAGTGAGAAAGGGAGGTTATGGAGGGGTACAGTTTCAGGGCAAATTTATGTGGAGTTCTGCATTGGTACATTCCAGTGAGACAGGGAGGTTATGGAGGGGTACAGGTTCAGGGCATATTTATGTGGAGTTCTGCATTGGAACATTCCAGTGAGACACGGAGGATATGGAGGGGTGCAGGTTCAGGGCATATTTGTGTGGAGTTCTGCACTGGTACGTTCCAGTGAGACACTGAGGTTATGGAGGGTTACAGGTTCAGGGCATATTTATGTGGAGTTATGCATTGGTACATTCTACTGAGACAGGGAGGTTATGGAGGGTACATATTCAGGGCATATTTTTGTGGAGTTCTTTATTGGTACGTTCCAGTGTGACAGGGAGGTTATGGAGGGGTACAGTTTCAGGGCATATTTGTGTGGAGTTCTGCATTGGTACATTCCAGTGAGACATGGAGGTTATGGAGGGGTACAGGTTCAGGGCATATTTATGTGGAGTTCCGCAGTGGAACATTCCAGTGAGACACGGAGGATATTGAGGGGTACAGTTTCAGGGCATATTTGTGTGGAGTTCTGCATTGGTACGTTCCAGTGAGACAGGGTGGTTATGGAGGCGTACAGGTTTAGGGCATATTTGTGTGGAGTTCTGCATTGGTACATTCCAGTGAGACACGGAAGATATGGAGGGATACAGGTTCATGGCATATATGTGCGGAGTTCTTCATTGGTACGTTCTAGTGTGACAGGTAGGTTTTGGAGCGTACAGGTTCAGGGCATATTTGTATGGAGTTCTGCATTGGTACATTCTACTGAAACAGGAAGGTTATGGAGTGCACATATTCAGGGCATATTTTTGTGGAGTTCTGTATTGGTACGTTCCAGTGAGACAGGGATGTTATGGAGGGGTACAGTTTCAGGGCATATTTGTGTGGAGTTCTGCATTGGTACGTTCCAGTGAGACAGGGAGTTTATGGAAGGGTACAGGTTCAGGGCATATTTGTGTGGAGTTCTGCATTGGTACATTCCAGTGAGACACGGATGATATGGAGGGATACAGGTTCACGGCATATTTGTGTGTAGTACTTCATTGATACGTTCCAGTGAGACAGGTAGGTTTTGGAGCGTACAGGTTCAGGGCATATTTTTGTGGAGTTCTGCATTGGTACGTTCCAGTGAGACAGGGAGGTTATGGAGGGGTGCAGGTTCAGGGCATTTTTGTGTGGAGTTCTGCATTGGAACATTCCAGTGAAACACTGAGGATATGGAGGGGTGCAGGTTCAGGGCATATTTGTGTGGAGTTCTGCATTGGTACGTTCCAGTGAGACACTGAGGTTATGGAGGGCTACAGGTTCAGGGCATATTTTTGTGGAGTTCTGCATTGGTACGTTCCAGTGAGACAGGGAGGTTATGGAGGGGTACAGTTTCAGGGCAAATTTATGTGGAGTTCTGCAATGGTACGTTCCAGTGAGACAGGGAGTTTATGGAGGGGTACAGTTTCAGGGCATTTTTGTGTGGAGTTCTGCATTCGTACATTCCAGTGAGACAGGGAGGTTATGGAGGGGTACAGGTTCAGGGCATATTTATGTGGAGTTCTACATAGGAACATTCCAGTGAGACACGGAGGATATGGAGGGGTGCAGGTTCAGGGCATATTTGTGTGGAGTTCTGCATTGGTACGTTCCAGTGAGACACGGAGGATATTGAGGGGTACAGTTTCAGGGCATATTTGTGTGGAGTTCTGCATTGGTACGTTCCAGTGAGACAGGGTGGTTATGGAGGCGTACAGGTTCAGGGCATATTTGTGTGGAGTTCTGCATTGGTACATTCCAGTGAGACACGGAAGATATGGAGGGATACAAGTTCATGGCATATTTGTGCGGAGTTCTTCATTGGTACGTTCTAGTGTGACAGGTAGGTTTTGGAGCGTACAGGTTCAGGGCATATTTGTATGGAGTTGTGCATTGGTACATTCTACTGAGACAGGGAGGTTATGGAGTGTACATATTCAGGGCATATTTTTGCGGAGTTCTGTATTGGTACGTTCCAGTGAGACAGGGAGTTTATGGAGGGGTACAGTTTCAGGGCATTTTTGTGTGGAGTTCTGCATAGGAACATTCCAGTGAGACACGGAGGATATGGAGGGGTGCAGGTTCAGGGCATATTTGTGTGGAGTTCTGCATTGGTACATTCCAGTGAGACACGGAGGATATGGAGGGATACAGGTTCATGGCATATTTGTGCGGAGTTCTTCATTGGTACGTTTCAGTGTGACAGGTAGGTTTTGGAGCGTACAGGTTCAGGGCATATTTGTATGGAGTTATGCATTGGTACATTCTACTGAGACAGGGAGGTTATGGAGGGTACATATTCAGGGCATATTTTTGTGGAGTTCTGTAATGGTACGTTCCAGTGAGACAGGGAGGTTATGGAGGGGTACAGTTTCAGGGCATATTTGTGGGGAGTTCAGCATTGGTACATTCCAGTGAGACAGGGAGGTTATGGAGGGTACATATTCAGGGCATATTTATGTGGAGTTCCGCAGTGGAACATTCCAGTGAGACACGGAGGATATTGAGGGGTACAGTTTCAGGGCATATTTGTGTGGAGTTCTGCATTGGTACGTTCCAGTGAGCAGTGTGGTTATGGAGGCGTACAGGTTCGCGGCATATTTGTGTGGAGTTCTTCATTGGTACATTCCAGTGAGACACGGAAGATATGGAGGGATACAGGTTCATGGCATATATGTGTGGAGTTCTTCATTGGTACGTTCTAGTGTGACAGGTAGGTTTTGGAGCGTACAGGTTCAGGGCATATTTGTATGGAGTTCTGCATTGGTACATTCTACTGAGACAGGGAGGTTATGGAGTGTACATATTCAGGGCATATTTTTGTGGAGTTCTGTATTGGTACGTTCCAGTGAGACAGGGATGTTATGGAGGGGTACAGTTTCAGGGCATATTTGTGTGGAGTTCTGCATTGGTACGTTCCAGTGAGACAGGGAGGTTATGGAGGGGTACAGGTTCAGGGCATATTTGTGTGGAGTTCTGCATTGGTACATTCCAGTGAGACACGGAGGATATGGAGGGATACAGGTTCATGCAATATTTGTGTGTAGTACTTCATTGATACGTTCCAGTGAGACAGGTAGGTTTTGGAGCGTACAGGTTCAGGGCATATTTTTGTGGAGTTCTGCATTGGTACGTTCCAGTGAGACAGGGAGCTTATGGAGGGGTGCAGGTTCAGGGCATTTTTGTGTGGAGTTCTGCATTGGAACATTCCAGTGAAACACGGAGGATATGGAGGGGTGCAGGTTCTGGGCATATTTGTGTGGAGTTCTGCATTGGTACGTTCCAGTGAGACAGGGAGGTTATGGAGGGGTACAGGTTCAGGGCATATTTGTGTGGAGTTCTGCATTGGTACGTTCCAGTGAGATAGGGAGGTTATGTAGGTGTACATGTTCCGTGCATATTTGTGTGTTTTTCTGCATTGGTACGTTCCAGTGAGAAAGGGAGGTTATGGAGGGGTACAGTTTCAGGGCAAATTTATGTGGAGTTCTGCATTGGTACATTCCAGTGAGACAGGGAGGTTATGGAGGGGTACAGGTTCAGGGCATATTTATGTGGAGTTCTTCATTGGAACATTCCAGTGAGACACGGAGGATATGGAGGGGTGCAGGTTCAGGGCATATTTGTGTGGAGTTCTGCATTGGTACGTTCCAGTGAGACACTGAGGTTATGGAGGGGTACAGGTTCAGGGCATATTTATGTGGAGTTATGCATTGGTACATTCTACTGAGACAGGGAGGTTATGGAGGGTACATATTCAGGGCATATTTTTGTGGAGTTCTGTATTGGTACGTTCCAGTGTGACAGGGAGGTTATGGAGGGGTACAGTTTCAGGGCATATTTGTGTGGAGTTCTGCATTGGTACATTCCAGTGAGACATGGAGGTTATGGAGGGGTACAGGTTCAGGGCATATTTATGTGGAGTTCCGCAGTGGAACATTCCAGTGAGACACGGAGGATATTGAGGGGTACAGTTTCAGGGCATATTTGTGTGGAGTTCTGCATTGGTACGTTCCAGTGAGACAGGGTGGTTATGGAGGCGTACAGGTTTAGGGCATATTTGTGTGGAGTTCTGCATTGGTACATTCCAGTGAGACACGGAAGATATGGAGGGATACAGGTTCATGGCATATATGTGCGGAGTTCTTCATTGGTACGTTCTAGTGTGACAGGTAGGTTTTGGAGCGTACAGGTTCAGGGCATATTTGTATGGAGTTCTGCATTGGTACATTCTACTGAGACAGGAAGGTTATGGAGTGCACATATTCAGGGCATATTTTTGTGGAGTTCTGTATTGGTACGTTCCAGTGAGACAGGGATGTTATGGAGGGGTACAGTTTCAGGGCATATTTGTGTGGAGTTCTGCATTGGTACGTTCCAGTGAGACAGGGAGGTTATGGAAGGGTACAGGTTCAGGGCATATTTGTGTGGAGTTCTGCATTGGTACATTCCAGTGAGACACGGATGATATGGAGGGATACAGGTTCACGGCATATTTGTGTGTAGTACTTCATTGATACGTTCCAGTGAGACAGGTAGGTTTTGGAGCGTACAGGTTCAGGGCATATTTTTGTGGAGTTCTGCATTGGTACGTTCCAGTGAGACAGGGAGGTTATGGAGGGGTGCAGGTTCAGGGCATTTTTGTGTGGAGTTCTGCATTGGAACATTCCAGTGAAACACTGAGGATATGGAGGGGTGCAGGTTCAGGGCATATTTGTGTGGAGTTCTGCATTGGTACGTTCCAGTGAGACACTGAGGTTATGGAGGGCTACAGGTTCAGGGCATATTTTTGTGGAGTTCTGCATTGGTACGTTCCAGTGAGACAGGGAGGTTATGGAGGGGTACAGTTTCAGGGCAAATTTATGTGGAGTTCTGCAATGGTACGTTCCAGTGAGACAGGGAGTTTATGGAGGGGTACAGTTTCAGGGCATTTTTGTGTGGAGTTCTGCATTGGTACATTCCAGTGAGACAGTGAGGTTATGGAGGGGTACAGGTTCAGGGCATATTTATGTGGAGTTCTACATAGGAACATTCCAGTGAGACACGGAGGATATGGAGGGGTGCAGGTTCAGGGCATATTTGTGTGGAGTTCTGCATTGGTACGTTCCAGTGAGATACGGAGGATATTGAGGGGTACAGTTTCAGGGCATATTTGTGGAGTTCTGCATTGGTACGTTCCAGTGAGACAGGGTGGTTATGGAGGCGTACAGGTTCAGGGCATATTTGTGTGGAGTTCTGCATTGGTACATTCCAGTGAGACACGGAAGATATGGAGGGATACAGGTTCATGGCATATTTGTGCGGAGTTCTTCATTGGTACGTTCTAGTGTGACAGGTAGGTTTTGGAGCGTACAGGTTCAGGGCATATTTGTATGGAGTTGTGCATTGGTACATTCTACTGAGACAGGGAGGTTATGGAGTGTACATATTCAGGGCATATTTTTGCGGAGTTCTGTATTGGTACGTTCCAGTGAGACAGGGATGTTATGGAGGGGTACAGTTTCAGGGCATATTTGTGTGGAGTTCTGCATTGGTACGTTCCTGTGAGACAGGGAGGTTATGGAGGGGTACAGGTTCAGGGCATATTTGTGTGGAGTTCTGCATTGGTACATTCCAGTGAGACACGGAGGATATGGAGGGATACAGGTTCATGGCATATTTGTGTGTAGTACTTCATTGATACGTTCCAGTGAGACAGGTAGGTTTTGGAGCGTACAGGTTCAGGGCATATTTTTGTGGAGTTCTGCATTGGTACGTTCCAGTGAGACAGGGAGCTTATGGAGGGGTGCAGGTTCAGGGCATTTTTGTGTGGAGTTCTGCATTGGAACATTCCAGTGAAACACGGAGGATATGGAGGGGTGCAGCTTCTGGGCATATTTGTGTGGAGTTCTGCATTGGTACGTTCCAGTGAGACACTGAGGTTATGGAGGGCTACAGGTTCAGGGCATATTTTTGTGGAGTTCTGCATTGGTACGTTCCAGTGAGACAGGGAGGTTATGGAGGGGTACAGGTTCAGGGCATATTTGTGTGGAGTTCTGCATTGGTACGTTCCAGTGAGATAGGGAGGTTATGTAGGTGTACATGTTCCGTGCATATTTGTGTGTTTTTCTGCATTGGTACGTTCCAGTGAGAAAGGGAGGTTATGGAGGGGTACAGTTTCAGGCAAATTTATGTGGAGTTCTGCAATGGTACGTTCCAGTGAGACAGGGAGTTTATGGAGGCGTACAGTTTCAGGGCATTTTTGTGTGGAGTTCTGCATTGGTACATTCCAGTGAGACAGGGAGGTTATGGAGGGGTACAGGTTCAGGGCATATTTATGTGGAGTTCTGCATTGGAACATTCCAGTGAGACACGGAGGATATGGAGGGATGCAGGTTCAGGGCATATTTGTGTGGAGTTCTGCATTGGTACGTTCCAGTGAGACAGGGTGGTTATGGAGGCGTACTGGTTCAGGGCATATTTGTGTGGAGTTCTGCATTGGTACATTCCAGTGAGACACGGAGGATATGGAGGGATACAGGTTCATGGCATATTTGTGCGGAGTTCTTCATTGGTACGTTCCAGTGTGACAGGTAGGTTTTGGAGCGTACAGGTTCAGGGCATATTTGTATGGAGTTATGCATTGGTACATTCTACTGAGACAGGGAGGTTATGGAGGGTACATATTCAGGGCATATTTTTGTGGAGTTCTGTATTGGTACGTTCCATTGAGACAGGGAGGTTATGGAGGGGTACAGTTTCAGGGCATTTTTGTGTGGAGTTCTGCATTGGTACATTCCAGTGAGACAGGGAGGTTATGGAGGGGTGCAGGTTCAGGGCATTTTTGTGTGGAGTTCTGCATTGGAACATTCCAGTGAAACACGGAGGATACGGAGGGGTGCAGGTTCAGGGCATATTTGTGTGGAGTTCTGCATTGGTACGTTCCAGTGAGACACTGAGGTTATGGAGGGCTACAGGTTCAGGGCATATTTTTGTGGAGTTCTGCATTGGTACGTTCCAGTGAGACAGGGAGGTTATGGAGGGGTACAGGTTCAGGGCATATTTGTGTTGAGTTCTGCATTGGTACGTTCCAGTGAGATAGGGAGGTTATGTAGGTGTACATGTTCCGTGCATATTTGTGTGTTTTTCTGCATTGGTACGTTCCAGTGAGAAAGGGAGGTTATGGAGGGGTACAGTTTCAGGGCAAATTTATGTGGAGTTCTGCAATGGTACGTTCCAGTGAGACAGGGAGTTTATGGAGGGGTACAGTTTCAGGGCATTTTTGTGTGGAGTTCTGCATAGGAACATTCCAGTGAGACACGGAGGATATGGAGGGGTGCAGGTTCAGGGCATATATGTGTGGAGTTCTGCATTGGTACATTCCAGTGAGACACGGAGGATATGGAGGGATACAGGTTCATGGCATATTTGTGCGGAGTTCTTCATTGGTACGTTCCAGTGTGACAGGTAGGTTTTGGAGCGTACAGGTTCAGGGCATATTTGTATGGAGTTATGCATTGGTACATTCTACTGAGACAGGGAGGTTATGGAGGGTACATATTCAGGGCATATTTTTGTGGAGTTCTGTATTGGTACGTTCCAGTGAGACAGGGAGGTTATGGAGGGGTACAGTTTCAGGGCATATTTGTGTGGAGTTCTGCATTGGTACATTCCAGTGAGACAGGGAGGTTATGCAGGGGTACAGGTTCAGGGCATATTTATGTGGAGTTCCGCAGTGGAACATTCCAGTGAGACACGGAGGATATTGAGGGGTACAGTTTCAGGGCATATTTGTGTGGAGTTCTGCATTGGTACGTTCCAGTGAGCAGGGTGGTTATGGAGGCGTACAGGTTCACGGCATATTTGTGTGGAGTTCTGCATTGGTACATTCCAGTGAGACACGGAAGATATGGAGGGATACAGGTTCATGGCATATATGTGTGGAGTTCTTCATTGGTACGTTCTAGTGTGACAGGTAGGTTTTGGAGCGTACAGGTTCAGGGCATATTTGTATGGAGTTCTGCATTGGTACATTCTACTGAGACAGGGAGGTTATGGAGTGTACATATTCAGGGCATATTTTTGTGGAGTTCTGTATTGGTACGTTCCAGTGAGACAGGGATGTTATGGAGGGGTACAGTTTCAGGGCATATTTGTGTGGAGTTCTGCATTGGTACGTTCCAGTGAGACAGGGAGGTTATGGAGGGGTACAGGTTCAGGGCATATTTGTGTGGAGTTCTGCATTGGTACATTCCAGTGAGACACGGAGGATATGGAGGGATACAGGTTCATGCAATATTTGTGTGTAGTACTTCATTGATACGTTCCAGTGAGACAGGTAGGTTTTGGAGCGTACAGGTTCAGAGCATATTTTTGTGGAGTTCTGCATTGGTACGTTCCAGTGAGACAGGGAGCTTATGGAGGGGTGCAGGTTCAGGGCATTTTTGTGTGGAGTTCTGCATTGGAACATTCCAGTGAAACACGGAGGATATGGAGGGGTGCAGGTTCTGGGCATATTTGTGTGGAGTTCTGCATTGGTACGTTCCAGTGAGACACTGAGGTTATGGAGGGCTATAGGTTCAGGGCATATTTTTGTGGAGTTCTGCATTGGTACGTTCCAGTGAGACAGGGAGGTTATGGAGGGGTACAGGTTCAGGGCATATTTGTGTGGAGTTCTGCATTGGTACGTTCCAGTGAGATAGGGAGGTTATGTAGGTGTACATGTTCCGTGCATATTTGTGTGTTTTTCTGCATTGGTACGTTCCAGTGAGAAAGGGAGGTTATGGAGGGGTACAGTTTCAGGGCAAATTTATGTGGAGTTCTGCATTGGTACATTCCAGTGAGACAGGGAGGTTATGGAGGGGTACAGGTTCAGGGCATATTTATGTGGAGTTCTGCATTGGAACATTCCAGTGAGACACGGAGGATATGGAGGGATACAGGTTCATGGCATATTTGTGCGGAGATCTTCATTGGTACGTTCCAGTGTGACAGGTAGGTTTTCGAGCGAACAGGTTCAGGGCATATTTGTATGGAGTTATGCATTGGTACATTCTACTGAGACAGGGAGGTTATGGAGGGTACATATTCAGGGCATATTTTTGTGGAGTTCTGTATTGGTACGTTCCAGTGAGACAGGGAGGTTATGGAGGGGTACAGTTTCAGGTCATTTTTGTGTGGAGTTCTGCATTGGTACATTCCAGTGAGACAGGGAGGTTATGGAGGGGTACAGGTTCAGGGCATATTTATGTGGAGTTCCGCAGTGGAACATTCCAGTGAGACACGGAGGATATTGAGGGGTACAGTTTCAGGGCATATTTGTGTGGAGTTCTGCATTGGTACGTTCCAGTGAGACAGGGTGGTTATGGAGGCGTACAGGTTTAGGGCATATTTGTGTGGAGTTCTGCATTGGTACATTCCAGTGAGACACGGAAGATATGGAGGGATACAGGTTCATGGCATATATGTGCGGAGTTCTTCATTGGTACGTTCTAGTGTGACAGGTAGGTTTTGGAGCGTACAGGTTCAGGGCATATTTGTATGGAGTTCTGCATTGGTACATTCTACTGAGACAGGGAGGTTATGGAGTGCACATATTCAGGGCATATTTTTGTGGAGTTCTGTATTGGTACGTTCCAGCGAGACAGGGATGTTATGGAGGGGTACAGTTTCAGGGCATATTTGTGTGGAGTTCTGCATTGGTACTTTCCAGTGAGACAGGGAGGTTATGGAAGGGTACAGGTTCAGGGCATATTTGTGTGGATTTCTGCATTGGTACAGTCCAGTGAGACACGGATGATATGGAGGGATACAGGTTCACGGCATATTTGTGTGTAGTACTTCATTGATACGTTCCAGAGAGACAGGTAGGTTTTGGAGCGTACAGGTTCAGGGCATATTTTTGTGGAGTTCTGCATTGGTACGTTCCAGTGAGACAGGGAGGTTATGGAGGGTTGCAGGTTCAGGGCATTTTTGTGTGGAGTTCTGCATTGGAACATTCCAGTGAAACACTGAGGATATGGAGGGGTGCAGGTTCAGGGCATATTTGTGTGGAGTTCTGCATTGGTACGTTCCAGTGAGACGCTGAGGTTATGGAGGGCTACAGGTTCAGGGCATATTTTTGTGGAGTTCTGCATTGGTACGTTCCAGTGAGACAGGGAGGTTATGGAGGGGTACAGTTTCAGGGCAAATTTATGTGGAGTTCTGCAATGGTACGTTCCAGTGAGACAGGGAGTTTATGGAGGGGTACAGTTTCAGGGCATTTTTGTGTGGAGTTCTGCATTGGTACATTCCAGTGAGACAGGGAGGTTATGGAGGGGTACAGGTTCAGGGCATATTTATGTGGAGTTCTACATAGGAACAGTCCAGTGAGACACGGAGGATATGGAGGGGTGCAGGTTCAGGGCATATTTGTGTGGAGTTCTGCATTGGTACGTTCCAGTGAGACACGGAGGATATTGAGGGGTACAGTTTCAGGGCATATTTGTGTGGAGTTCTGCATTGGTACGTTCCAGTGAGACAGGGTGGTTATGGAGGCGTACAGGTTCAGGGCATATTTGTGTGGAGTTCTGCATTGGTACATTCCAGTGAGACACGGAGGATATGGAGGGATACAGGTTCATGGCATATTTGTGCGGAGTTCTTCATTGGTACGTTCTAGTGTGACAGGTAGGTTTTGGAGCGTACAGGTTCAGGGCATATTTGTATGGAGTTGTGCATTGGTACATTCTACTGAGACAGGGAGGTTATGGAGTGTACATATTCAGGGCATATTTTTGTGGAGTTCTGTATTGGTACGTTCCAGTGAGACAGGGATGTTATGGAGGGGTACAGTTTCAGGGCATATTTGTGTGGAGTTCTGCATTGGTACGTTCCAGTGAGACAGGGAGGTTATGGAGGGGTACAGGTTCAGGGCATATTTGTGTGGAGTTCTGCATTGGTACGTTCCAGTGAGATAGGGAGGTTATGTAGGTGTACATGTTCCGTGCATATTTGTGTGTTTTTCTGCATTGGTACGTTCCAGTGAGACACGGAGGATATGGAGGGGTGCAGGTTCAGGGCATATTTGTGTGGAGTTCTGCATTGGTACGTTCTACTGAGACAGGGAGGTTATGGAGGGTACATATTCAGGGCATATTTTTGTGGAGTTCTGTATTGGTACGTTCCAGTGAGACAGGGAGGTTATGGAGGGGTACAGTTTCAGGGCATATTTGTGTGGAGTTCTGCATTGGTACATTCCAGTGAGACATGGAGGTTATGGAGGGGTACAGGTTCAGGGCATATTTATGTGGAGTTCCGCAGTGGAACATTCCAGTGAGACACGGAGGATATTGAGGGGTACAGTTTCAGGGCATATTTGTGTGGAGTTCTGCAATGGTACGTTCCAGTGAGACAGGGTGGTTATGGAGGCGTACTGGTTCAGGGCATATTTGTGTGGAGTTCTGCATTGGTACATTCCAGTGAGACACGGAGGATATGGAGGGATACAGGTTCATGGCATATTTGTGCGGAGATCTTCATTGGTACGTTCCAGTGTGACAGGTAGGTTTTCGAGCGAACAGGTTCAGGGCATATTTGTATGGAGTTATGCATTGGTACATTCTACTGAGACAGGGAGGTTATGGAGGGTACATATTCAGGGCATATTTTTGTGGAGTTCTGTATTGGTACGTTCCAGTGAGACAGGGAGGTTATGGAGGGGTACAGTTTCAGGTCATTTTTGTGTGGAGTTCTGCATTGGTACATTCCAGTGAGACAGGGAGGTTATGGAGGGGTACAGGTTCAGGGCATATTTATGTGGAGTTCCGCAGTGGAACATTCCAGTGAGACACGGAGGATATTGAGGGGTACAGTTTCAGGGCATATTTGTGTGGAGTTCTGCATTGGTACGTTCCAGTGAGACAGGGTGGTTATGGAGGCGTACAGGTTTAGGGCATATTTGTGTGGAGTTCTGCATTGGTACATTCCAGTGAGACACGGAAGATATGGAGGGATACAGGTTCATGGCATATATGTGCGGAGTTCTTCATTGGTACGTTCTAGTGTGACAGGTAGGTTTTGGAGCGTACAGGTTCAGGGCATATTTGTATGGAGTTCTGCATTGGTACATTCTACTGAGACAGGGAGGTTATGGAGTGCACATATTCAGGGCATATTTTTGTGGAGTTCTGTATTGGTACGTTCCAGCGAGACAGGGATGTTATGGAGGGGTACAGTTTCAGGGCATATTTGTGTGGAGTTCTGCATTGGTACTTTCCAGTGAGACAGGGAGGTTATGGAAGGGTACAGGTTCAGGGCATATTTGTGTGGAGTTCTGCATTGGTACAGTCCAGTGAGACACGGATGATATGGAGGGATACAGGTTCACGGCATATTTGTGTGTAGTACTTCATTGATACGTTCCAGTGAGACAGGTAGGTTTTGGAGCGTACAGGTTCAGGGCATATTTTTGTGGAGTTCTGCATTGGTACGTTCCAGTGAGACAGGGAGGTTATGGAGGGTTGCAGGTTCAGGGCATTTTTGTGTGGAGTTCTGCATTGGAACATTCCAGTGAAACACTGAGGATATGGAGGGGTGCAGGTTCAGGGCATATTTGTGTGGAGTTCTGCATTGGTACGTTCCAGTGAGACGCTGAGGTTATGGAGGGCTACAGGTTCAGGGCATATTTTTGTGGAGTTCTGCATTGGTACGTTCCAGTGAGACAGGGAGGTTATGGAGGGGTACAGTTTCAGGGCAAATTTATGTGGAGTTCTGCAATGGTACGTTCCAGTGAGACAGGGAGGTTATGGAGGGGTACAGTTTCAGGGCATTTTTGTGTGGAGTTCTGCATTGGTACATTCCAGTGAGACAGGGAGGTTATGGAGGGGTGCAGGTTCAGGGCATTTTTGTGTGGAGTTCTGCATTGGAACATTCCAGTGAAACACGGAAGATACGGAGGGGTGCAGGTTCAGGGCATATTTGTGTGGAGTTCTGCATTGGTACGTTCCAGTGAGACACTGAGGTTATGGAGGGCTACAGGTTCAGGGCATATTTTTGTGGAGTTCTGCATTGGTACGTTCCAGTGAGACAGGGAGGTTATGGAGGGGTACAGGTTCAGGGCATATTTGTGTTGAGTTCTGCATTGGTACGTTCCAGTGAGATAGGGAGGTTATGTAGGTGTACATGTTCCGTGCATATTTGTGTGTTTTTCTGCATTGGTACGTTCCAGTGAGAAAGGGAGGTTATGGAGGGGTACAGTTTCAGGGCAAATTTATGTGGAGTTCTGCAATGGTACGTTCCAGTGAGACAGGGAGTTTATGGAGGGGTACAGTTTCAGGGCATTTTTGTGTGGAGTTCTGCATAGGAACATTCCAGTGAGACACGGAGGATATGGAGGGGTGCAGGTTCAGGGCATATATGTGTGGAGTTCTGCATTGGTACATTCCAGTGAGACACGGAGGATATGGAGGGATACAGGTTCATGGCATATTTGTGCGGAGTTCTTCATTGGTACGTTCCAGTGTGACAGGTAGGTTTTGGAGCGTACAGGTTCAGGGCATATTTGTATGGAGTTATGCATTGGTACATTCTACTGAGACAGGGAGGTTATGGAGGGTACATATTCAGGGCATATTTTTGTGGAGTTCTGTATTGGTACGTTCCAGTGAGACAGGGAGGTTATGGAGGGGTACAGTTTCAGGGCATATTTGTGTGGAGTTCTGCATTGGTACATTCCAGTGAGACAGGGAGGTTATGCAGGGGTACAGGTTCAGGGCATATTTATGTGGAGTTCCGCAGTGGAACATTCCAGTGAGACACGGAGGATATTGAGGGGTACAGTTTCAGGGCATATTTGTGTGGAGTTCTGCATTGGTACGTTCCAGTGAGCAGGGTGGTTATGGAGGCGTACAGGTTCACGGCATATTTGTGTGGAGTTCTGCATTGGTACATTCCAGTGAGACACGGAAGATATGGAGGGATACAGGTTCATGGCATATATGTGTGGAGTTCTTCATTGGTACGTTCTAGTGTGACAGGTAGGTTTTGGAGCGTACAGGTTCAGGGCATATTTGTATGGAGTTCTGCATTGGTACATTCTACTGAGACAGGGAGGTTATGGAGTGTACATATTCAGGGCATATTTTTGTGGAGTTCTGTATTGGTACGTTCCAGTGAGACAGGGATGTTATGGAGGGGTACAGTTTCAGGGCATATTTGTGTGGAGTTCTGCATTGGTACGTTCCAGTGAGACAGGGAGGTTATGGAGGGGTACAGGTTCAGGGCATATTTGTGTGGAGTTCTGCATTGGTACATTCCAGTGAGACACGGAGGATATGGAGGGATACAGGTTCATGCAATATTTGTGTGTAGTACTTCATTGATACGTTCCAGTGAGACAGGTAGGTTTTGGAGCGTACAGGTTCAGAGCATATTTTTGTGGAGTTCTGCATTGGTACGTTCCAGTGAGACAGGGAGCTTATGGAGGGGTGCAGGTTCAGGGCATTTTTGTGTGGAGTTCTGCATTGGAACATTCCAGTGAAACACGGAGGATATGGAGGGGTGCAGGTTCTGGGCATATTTGTGTGGAGTTCTGCATTGGTACGTTCCAGTGAGACACTGAGGTTATGGAGGGCTATAGGTTCAGGGCATATTTTTGTGGAGTTCTGCATTGGTACGTTCCAGTGAGACAGGGAGGTTATGGAGGGGTACAGGTTCAGGGCATATTTGTGTGGAGTTCTGCATTGGTACGTTCCAGTGAGATAGGGAGGTTATGTAGGTGTACATGTTCCGTGCATATTTGTGTGTTTTTCTGCATTGGTACGTTCCAGTGAGAAAGGGAGGTTATGGAGGGGTACAGTTTCAGGGCAAATTTATGTGGAGTTCTGCATTGGTACATTCCAGTGAGACAGGGAGGTTATGGAGGGGTACAGGTTCAGGGCATATTTATGTGGAGTTCTGCATTGGAACATTCCAGTGAGACACGGAGGATATGGAGGGGTGCAGGTTCAGGGCATATTTGTGTGGAGTTCTGCATTGGTACGTTCCAGTGAGACACTGAGGTTATGGAGGGGTACAGGTTCAGGGCATATTTATGTGGAGTTATGCATTGGTACATTCTACTGAGACAGGGAGGTTATGGAGGGTACATATTCAGGGCATATTTTTGTGGAGTTCTGTATTGGTACGTTCCAGTGAGACAGGGAGGTTATGGAGGGGTACAGTTTCAGGGCATATTTGTGTGGAGTTCTGCATTGGTACATTCCAGTGAGACATGGAGGTTATGGAGGGGTACAGGTTCAGGGCATATTTATGTGGAGTTCCGCAGTGGAACATTCCAGTGAGACACGGAGGATATTGAGGGGTACAGTTTCAGGGCATATTTGTGTGGAGTTCTGCAATGGTACGTTCCAGTGAGACAGGGTGGTTATGGAGGCGTACTGGTTCAGGGCATATTTGTGTGGAGTTCTGCATTGGTACATTCCAGTGAGACACGGAGGATATGGAGGGATACAGGTTCATGGCATATTTGTGCGGAGATCTTCATTGGTACGTTCCAGTGTGACAGGTAGGTTTTCGAGCGAACAGGTTCAGGGCATATTTGTATGGAGTTATGCATTGGTACATTCTACTGAGACAGGGAGGTTATGGAGGGTACATATTCAGGGCATATTTTTGTGGAGTTCTGTATTGGTACGTTCCAGTGAGACAGGGAGGTTATGGAGGGGTACAGTTTCAGGTCATTTTTGTGTGGAGTTCTGCATTGGTACATTCCAGTGAGACAGGGAGGTTATGGAGGGGTACAGGTTCAGGGCATATTTATGTGGAGTTCCGCAGTGGAACATTCCAGTGAGACACGGAGGATATTGAGGGGTACAGTTTCAGGGCATATTTGTGTGGAGTTCTGCATTGGTACGTTCCAGTGAGACAGGGTGGTTATGGAGGCGTACAGGTTTAGGGCATATTTGTGTGGAGTTCTGCATTGGTACATTCCAGTGAGACACGGAAGATATGGAGGGATACAGGTTCATCGCATATATGTGCGGAGTTCTTCATTGGTACGTTCTAGTGTGACAGGTAGGTTTTGGAGCGTACAGGTTCAGGGCATATTTGTATGGAGTTCTGCATTGGTACATTCTACTGAGACAGGGAGGTTATGGAGTGCACATATTCAGGGCATATTTTTGTGGAGTTCTGTATTGGTACGTTCCAGCGAGACAGGGATGTTATGGAGGGGTACAGTTTCAGGGCATATTTGTGTGGAGTTCTGCATTGGTACTTTCCAGTGAGACAGGGAGGTTATGGAAGGGTACAGGTTCAGGGCATATTTGTGTGGAGTTCTGCATTGGTACAGTCCAGTGAGACACGGATGATATGGAGGGATACAGGTTCACGGCATATTTGTGTGTAGTACTTCATTGATACGTTCCAGTGAGACAGGTAGGTTTCGGAGCGTACAGGTTTAGGGCATATATTTGTGGAGTTCTGCATTGGTACGTTCCAGTGAGACAGGGAGGTTATGGAGGGTTGCAGGTTCAGGGCATTTTTGTGTGGAGTTCTGCATTGGAACATTCCAGTGAAACACTGAGGATATGGAGGGGTGCAGGTTCAGGGCATATTTGTGTGGAGTTCTGCATTGGTACGTTCCAGTGAGACGCTGAGGTTATGGAGGGCTACAGGTTCAGGGCATATTTTTGTGGAGTTCTGCATTGGTACGTTCCAGTGAGACAGGGAGGTTATGGAGGGGTACAGTTTCAGGGCAAATTTATGTGGAGTTCTGCAATGGTACGTTCCAGTGAGACAGGGAGTTTATGGAGGGGTACAGTTTCAGGGCATTTTTGTGTGGAGTTCTGCATTGGTACATTCCAGTGAGACAGGGAGGTTATGGAGGGGTACAGGTTCAGGGCATATTTATGTGGAGTTCTACATAGGAACAGTCCAGTGAGACACGGAGGATATGGAGGGATACAGGTTCATGGCATATTTGTGCGGAGTTCTTCATTGGTACGTTCTAGTGTGACAGGTAGGTTTTGGAGCGTACAGGTTCAGGGCATATTTGTATGGAGTTGTGCATTGGTACATTCTACTGAGACAGGGAGGTTATGGAGTGTACATATTCAGGGCATATTTTTGTGGAGTTCTGTATTGGTACGTTCCAGTGAGACAGGGATGTTATGGAGGGGTACAGTTTCAGGGCATATTTGTGTGGAGTTCTGCATTGGTACGTTCCAGTGAGACAGGGAGGTTATGGAGGGGTACAGGTTCAGGGCATATTTGTGTGGAGTTCTGCATTGGTACGTTCCAGTGAGATAGGGAGGTTATGTAGGTGTACATGTTCCGTGCATATTTGTGTGTTTTTCTGCATTGGTACGTTCCAGTGAGACACGGAGGATATGGAGGGGTGCAGGTTCAGGGCATATTTGTGTGGAGTTCTGCATTGGTACGTTCTACTGAGACAGGGAGGTTATGGAGGGTACATATTCAGGGCATATTTTTGTGGAGTTCTGTATTGGTACGTTCCAGTGAGACAGGGAGGTTATGGAGGGGTACAGTTTCAGTGCATATTTGTGTGGAGTTCTGCATTGGTACATTCTAGTGAGACATGGAGGTTATGGAGGGGTACAGGTTCAGGGCATATTTATGTGGAGTTCCGCAGTGGAACATTCCAGTGAGACACGGAGGATATTGAGGGGTACAGTTTCAGGGCATATTTGTGTGGAGTTCTGCAATGGTACGTTCCAGTGAGACAGGGTGGTTATGGAGGCGTACTGGTTCAGGGCATATTTGTGTGGAGTTCTGCATTGGTACATTCCAGTGAGACACGGAGGATATGGAGGGATACAGGTTCATGGCATATTTGTGCGGAGATCTTCATTGGTACGTTCCAGAGTGACAGGTAGGTTTTCGAGCGAACAGGTTCAGGGCATATTTGTATGGAGTTATGCATTGGTACATTCTACTGAGACAGGGAGGTTATGGAGGGTACATATTCAGGGCATATTTTTGTGGAGTTCTGTATTGGTACGTTCCAGTGAGACAGGGAGGTTATGGAGGGGTACAGTTTCAGGTCATTTTTGTGTGGAGTTCTGCATTGGTACATTCCAGTGAGACAGGGAGGTTATGGAGGGGTACAGGTTCAGGGCATATTTATGTGGAGTTCCGCAGTGGAACATTCCAGTGAGACACGGAGGATATTGAGGGGTACAGTTTCAGGGCATATTTGTGTGGAGTTCTGCATTGGTACGTTCCAGTGAGACAGGGTGGTTATGGAGGCGTACAGGTTTAGGGCATATTTGTGTGGAGTTCTGCATTGGTACATTCCAGTGAGACACGGAAGATATGGAGGGATACAGGTTCATGGCATATATGTGCGGAGTTCTTCATTGGTACGTTCTAGTGTGACAGGTAGGTTTTGGAGCGTACAGGTTCAGGGCATATTTGTATGGAGTTCTGCATTGGTACATTCTACTGAGACAGGGAGGTTATGGAGTGCACATATTCAGGGCATATTTTTGTGGAGTTCTGTATTGGTACGTTCCAGCGAGACAGGGATGTTATGGAGGGGTACAGTTTCAGGGCATATTTGTGTGGAGTTCTGCATTGGTACTTTCCAGTGAGACAGGGAGGTTATGGAAGGGTACAGGTTCAGGGCATATTTGTGTGGAGTTCTGCATTGGTACAGTCCAGTGAGACACGGATGATATGGAGGGATACAGGTTCACGGCATATTTGTGTGTAGTACTTCATTGATACGTTCCAGTGAGACAGGTAGGTTTTGGAGCGTACAGGTTCAGGGCATATTTTTGTGGAGTTCTGCATTGGTACGTTCCAGTGAGACAGGGAGGTTATGGAGGGTTGCAGGTTCAGGGCATTTTTGTGTGGAGTTCTGCATTGGAACATTCCAGTGAAACACTGAGGATATGGAGGGGTGCAGGTTCAGGGCATATTTGTGTGGAGTTCTGCATTGGTACGTTCCAGTGAGACGCTGAGGTTATGGAGGGCTACAGGTTCAGGGCATATTTTTGTGGAGTTCTGCATTGGTACGTTCCAGTGAGACAGGGAGGTTATGGAGGGGTACAGTTTCAGGGCAAATTTATGTGGAGTTCTGCAATGGTACGTTCCAGTGAGACAGGGAGTTTATGGAGGGGTACAGTTTCAGGGCATTTTTGTGTGGAGTTCTGCATTGGTACATTCCAGTGAGACAGGGAGGTTATGGAGGGGTACAGGTTCAGGGCATATTTATGTGGAGTTCTACATAGGAACAGTCCAGTGAGACACGGAGGATATGGAGGGGTGCAGGTTCAGGGCATATTTGTGTGGAGTTCTGCATTGGTACGTTCCAGTGAGACACGGAGGATATTGAGGGGTACAGTTTCAGGGCATATTTGTGTGGAGTTCTGCATTGGTACGTTCCAGTGAGACAGGGTGGTTATGGAGGCGTACAGGTTCAGGGCATATTTGTGTGGAGTTCTGCATTGGTACATTCCAGTGAGACACGGAGGATATGGAGGGATACAGGTTCATGGCATATTTGTGCGGAGTTCTTCATTGGTACGTTCTAGTGTGACAGGTAGGTTTTGGAGCGTACAAGTTCAGGGCATATTTGTATGGAGTTGTGCATTGGTACATTCTACTGAGACAGGGAGGTTATGGAGTGTACATATTCAGGGCATATTTTTGTGGAGTTCTGTATTGGTACGTTCCAGTGAGACAGGGATGTTATGGAGGGGTACAGTTTCAGGGCATATTTGTGTGGAGTTCTGCATTGGTACGTTCCAGTGAGACAGGGAGGTTATGGAGGGGTACAGGTTCAGGGCATATTTGTGTGGAGTTCTGCATTGGTACGTTCCAGTGAGATAGGGAGGTTATGTAGGTGTACATGTTCCGTGCATATTTGTGTGTTTTTCTGCATTGGTACGTTCCAGTGAGACACGGAGGATATGGAGGGGTGCAGGTTCAGGGCATATTTGTGTGGAGTTCTGCATTGGTACGTTCCAGTGAGAAACTGAGGTTATGGAGGGGTACAGGTTCAGGGCATATTTGTGTGGAGTTCTGCATTGGTACGTTCCAGTGAGACAGGGAGGTTATGGAGGGGTACAGGTTCAGGGCATATTTGTGTGGAGTTCTGCATTGGTACGTTCCAGTGAGATAGGGAGGTTATGTAGGTGTACATGTTCCGTGCATATTTGTGTGTTTTTCTGCATTGGTACGTTCCAGTGAGAAAGGGAGGTTATGGAGGGGTACAGTTTCAGGGCAAATTTATGTGGAGTTCTGCATTGGTACATTCCAGTGAGACAGGGAGGTTATGGAGGGGTACAGGTTCAGGGCATATTTATGTGGAGTTCTGCATTGGAACATTCCAGTGAGACACGGAGGATATGGAGGGGTGCAGGTTCAGGGCATATTTGTGTGGAGTTCTGCATTGGTACGTTCCAGTGAGACACTGAGGTTATGGAGGGGTACAGGTTCAGGGCATATTTATGTGGAGTTATGCATTGGTACATTCTACTGAGACAGGGAGGTTATGGAGGGTACATATTCAGGGCATATTTTTGTGGAGTTCTGTATTGGTACGTTCCAGTGAGACAGGGAGGTTATGGAGGGGTACAGTTTCAGGGCATATTTGTGTGGAGTTCTGCATTGGTACATTCCAGTGAGACATGGAGGTTATGGAGGGGTACAGGTTCAGGGCATATTTATGTGGAGTTCCGCAGTGGAACATTCCAGTGAGACACGGAGGATATTGAGGGGTACAGTTTCAGGGCATATTTGTGTGGAGTTCTGCAATGGTACGTTCCAGTGAGACAGGGTGGTTATGGAGGCGTACTGGTTCAGGGCATATTTGTGTGGAGTTCTGCATTGGTACATTCCAGTGAGACACGGAGGATATGGAGGGATACAGGTTCATGGCATATTTGTGCGGAGATCTTCATTGGTACGTTCCAGAGTGACAGGTAGGTTTTCGAGCGAACAGGTTCAGGGCATATTTGTATGGAGTTATGCATTGGTACATTCTACTGAGACAGGGAGGTTATGGAGGGTACATATTCAGGGCATATTTTTGTGGAGTTCTGTATTGGTACGTTCCAGTGAGACAGGGAGGTTATGGAGGGGTACAGTTTCAGGTCATTTTTGTGTGGAGTTCTGCATTGGTACATTCCAGTGAGACAGGGAGGTTATGGAGGGGTACAGGTTCAGGGCATATTTATGTGGAGTTCCGCAGTGGAACATTCCAGTGAGACACGGAGGATATTGAGGGGTACAGTTTCAGGGCATATTTGTGTGGAGTTCTGCATTGGTACGTTCCAGTGAGACAGGGTGGTTATGGAGGCGTACAGGTTTAGGGCATATTTGTGTGGAGTTCTGCATTGGTACATTCCAGTGAGACACGGAAGATATGGAGGGATACAGGTTCATGGCATATATGTGCGGAGTTCTTCATTGGTACGTTCTAGTGTGACAGGTAGGTTTTGGAGCGTACAGGTTCAGGGCATATTTGTATGGAGTTCTGCATTGGTACATTCTACTGAGACAGGGAGGTTATGGAGTGCACATATTCAGGGCATATTTTTGTGGAGTTCTGTATTGGTACGTTCCAGCGAGACAGGGATGTTATGGAGGGGTACAGTTTCAGGGCATATTTGTGTGGAGTTCTGCATTGGTACTTTCCAGTGAGACAGGGAGGTTATGGAAGGGTACAGGTTCAGGGCATATTTGTGTGGAGTTCTGCATTGGTACAGTCCAGTGAGACACGGATGATATGGAGGGATACAGGTTCACGGCATATTTGTGTGTAGTACTTCATTGATACGTTCCAGTGAGACAGGTAGGTTTTGGAGCGTACAGGTTCAGGGCATATTTTTGTGGAGTTCTGCATTGGTACGTTCCAGTGAGACAGGGAGGTTATGGAGGGTTGCAGGTTCAGGGCATTTTTGTGTGGAGTTCTGCATTGGAACATTCCAGTGAAACACTGAGGATATGGAGGGGTGCAGGTTCAGGGCATATTTGTGTGGAGTTCTGCATTGGTACGTTCCAGTGAGACGCTGAGGTTATGGAGGGCTACAGGTTCAGGGCATATTTTTGTGGAGTTCTGCATTGGTACGTTCCAGTGAGACAGGGAGGTTATGGAGGGGTACAGTTTCAGGGCAAATTTATGTGGAGTTCTGCAATGGTACGTTCCAGTGAGACAGGGAGTTTATGGAGGGGTACAGTTTCAGGGCATTTTTGTGTGGAGTTCTGCATTGGTACATTCCAGTGAGACAGGGAGGTTATGGAGGGGTACAGGTTCAGGGCATATTTATGTGGAGTTCTACATAGGAACAGTCCAGTGAGACACGGAGGATATGGAGGGGTGCAGGTTCAGGGCATATTTGTGTGGAGTTCTGCATTGGTACGTTCCAGTGAGACACGGAGGATATTGAGGGGTACAGTTTCAGGGCATATTTGTGTGGAGTTCTGCATTGGTACGTTCCAGTGAGACAGGGTGGTTATGGAGGCGTACAGGTTCAGGGCATATTTGTGTGGAGTTCTGCATTGGTACATTCCAGTGAGACACGGAGGATATGGAGGGATACAGGTTCATGGCATATTTGTGCGGAGTTCTTCATTGGTACGTTCTAGTGTGACAGGTAGGTTTTGGAGCGTACAAGTTCAGGGCATATTTGTATGGAGTTGTGCATTGGTACATTCTACTGAGACAGGGAGGTTATGGAGTGTACATATTCAGGGCATATTTTTGTGGAGTTCTGTATTGGTACGTTCCAGTGAGACAGGGATGTTATGGAGGGGTACAGTTTCAGGGCATATTTGTGTGGAGTTCTGCATTGGTACGTTCCAGTGAGACAGGGAGGTTATGGAGGGGTACAGGTTCAGGGCATATTTGTGTGGAGTTCTGCATTGGTACGTTCCAGTGAGATAGGGAGGTTATGTAGGTGTACATGTTCCGTGCATATTTGTGTGTTTTTCTGCATTGGTACGTTCCAGTGAGACACGGAGGATATGGAGGGGTGCAGGTTCAGGGCATATTTGTGTGGAGTTCTGCATTGGTACGTTCCAGTGAGAAACTGAGGTTATGGAGGGGTACAGGTTCAGGGCATATTTGTGTGGAGTTCTGCATTGGTACGTTCCAGTGAGACAGGGAGGTTATGGAGGGGTACAGGTTCAGGGCATATTTGTGTGGAGTTCTGCATTGGTACGTTCCAGTGAGATAGGGAGGTTATGTAGGTGTACATGTTCCGTGCATATTTGTGTGTTTTTCTGCATTGGTACGTTCCAGTGAGAAAGGGAGGTTATGGAGGGGTACAGTTTCAGGGCAAATTTATGTGGAGTTCTGCATTGGTACATTCCAGTGAGACAGGGAGGTTATGGAGGGGTACAGGTTCAGGGCATATTTATGTGGAGTTCTGCATTGGAACATTCCAGTGAGACACGGAGGATATGGAGGGGTGCAGGTTCAGGGCATATTTGTGTGGAGTTCTGCATTGGTACGTTCCAGTGAGACACTGAGGTTATGGAGGGGTACAGGTTCAGGGCATATTTATGTGGAGTTATGCATTGGTACATTCTACTGAGACAGGGAGGTTATGGAGGGTACATATTCAGGGCATATTTTTGTGGAGTTCTGTATTGGTACGTTCCAGTGAGACAGGGAGGTTATGGAGGGGTACAGTTTCAGGGCATATTTGTGTGGAGTTCTGCATTGGTACATTCCAGTGAGACATGGAGGTTATGGAGGGGTACAGGTTCAGGGCATATTTATGTGGAGTTCCGCAGTGGAACATTCCAGTGAGACACGGAGGATATTGAGGGGTACAGTTTCAGGGCATATTTGTGTGGAGTTCTGCAATGGTACGTTCCAGTGAGACAGGGTGGTTATGGAGGCGTACTGGTTCAGGGCATATTTGTGTGGAGTTCTGCATTGGTACATTCCAGTGAGACACGGAGGATATGGAGGGATACAGGTTCATGGCATATTTGTGCGGAGATCTTCATTGGTACGTTCCAGTGTGACAGGTAGGTTTTCGAGCGTACAGGTTCAGGGCATATTTGTATGGAGTTATGCATTGGTACATTCTACTGAGACAGGGAGGTTATGGAGGGTACATATTCAGGGCATATTTTTGTGGAGTTCTGTATTGGTACGTTCCAGTGAGACAGGGAGGTTATGGAGGGGTACAGTTTCAGGTCATTTTTGTGTGGAGTTCTGCATTGGTACATTCCAGTGAGACAGGGAGGTTATGGAGGGGTACAGGTTCAGGGCATATTTATGTGGAGTTCCGCAGTGGAACATTCCAGTGAGACACGGAGTATATTGAGGGGTACAGTTTCAGGGCATATTTGTGTGGAGTTCTGCATTGGTACGTTCCAGTGAGACAGGGTGGTTATGGAGGCGTACAGGTTTAGGGCATATTTGTGTGGAGTTCTGCATTGGTACATTCCAGTGAGACACGGAAGATATGGAGGGATACAGGTTCATGGCATATATGTGCGGAGTTCTTCATTGGTACGTTCTAGTGTGACAGGTAGGTTTTGGAGCGTACAGGTTCAGGGCATATTTGTATGGAGTTCTGCATTGGTACATTCTACTGAGACAGGGAGGTTATGGAGTGCACATATTCAGGGCATATTTTTGTGGAGTTCTGTATTGGTACGTTCCAGCGAGACAGGGATGTTATGGAGGGGTACAGTTTCAGGGCATATTTGTGTGGAGTTCTGCATTGGTACTTTCCAGTGAGACAGGGAGGTTATGGAAGGGTACAGGTTCAGGGCATATTTGTGTGGAGTTCTGCATTGGTACATTCCAGTGAGACACGGATGATATGGAGGGATACAGGTTCACGGCATATTTGTGTGTAGTACTTCATTGATACGTTCCAGTGAGACAGGTAGGTTTTGGAGCGTACAGGTTCAGGGCATATTTTTGTGGAGTTCTGCATTGGTACGTTCCAGTGAGACAGGGAGGTTATGGAGGGGTGCAGGTTCAGGGCATTTTTGTGTGGAGTTCTGCATTGGAACATTCCAGTGAAACACTGAGGATATGGAGGGGTGCAGGTTCAGGGCATATTTGTGTGGAGTTCTGCATTGGTACGTTCCAGTGAGACACTGAGGATATGGAGGGCTACAGGTTCAGGGCATATTTTTGTGGAGTTCTGCATTGGTACGTTCCAGTGAGACAGGGAGGTTATGGAGGGGTACAGTTTCAGGGCAAATTTATGTGGAGTTCTGCAATGGTACGTTCCAGTGAGACAGGGAGTTTATGGAGGGGTACAGTTTCAGGGCATTTTTGTGTGGAGTTCTGCATTGGTACATTCCAGTGAGACAGGGAGGTTATGGAGGGGTACAGGTTCAGGGCATATTTATGTGGAGTTCTACATAGGAACAGTCCAGTGAGACACGGAGGATATGGAGGGGTGCAGGTTCAGGGCATATTTGTGTGGAGTTCTGCATTGGTACGTTCCAGTGAGACACGGAGGATATTGAGGGGTACAGTTTCAGGGCATATTTGTGTGGAGTTCTGCATTGGTACGTTCCAGTGAGACAGGGTGGTTATGGAGGCGTACAGGTTCAGGGCATATTTGTGTGGAGTTCTGCATTGGTACATTCCAGTGAGACACGGAGGATATGGAGGGATACAGGTTCATGGCATATTTGTGCGGAGTTCTTCATTGGTACGTTCTAGTGTGACAGGTAGGTTTTGGAGCGTACAGGTTCAGGGCATATTTGTATGGAGTTGTGCATTGGTACATTCTACTGAGACAGGGAGGTTATGGAGTGTACATATTCAGGGCATATTTTTGTGGAGTTCTGTATTGGTACGTTCCAGTGAGACAGGGATGTTATGGAGGGGTACAGTTTCAGGGCATATTTGTGTGGAGTTCTGCATTGGTACGTTCCAGTGAGACAGGGAGGTTATGGAGGGGTACAGGTTCAGGGCATATTTGTGTGGAGTTCTGCATTGGTACATTCCAGTGAGACACGGAGGATATGGAGGGATACAGGTTCATGGCATATTTGTGTGTAGTACTTCATTGATACGTTCCAGTGAGACAGGTAGGTTTTGGAGCGTACAGGTTCAGGGCATATTTTTGTGGAGTTCTGCATTGGTACGTTCCAGTGAGACAGGGAGGTTATGGAGGGGTGCAGGTTCAGGGCATTTTTGTGTGGAGTTCTGCATTGGAACATTCCAGTGAAACACGGAGGATATGGAGGGGTGCAGGTTCAGGGCATATTTGTGTGGAGTTCTGCATTGGTAAGTTCCAGTGAGACACTGAGGTTATGGAGGGGAACATGTTCAGGGCATATTTTTGTGGAGTTCTGCATTCGTACGTTCCAGTGAGACAGGGAGGTTATGGAGGGGTACAGGTTCAGGGCATATTTGTGTGGAGTTCTGCATTGGTACGTTCCAGTGAGATAGGGAGGTTATGTAGGTGTACATGTTCCGTGCATATTTGTGTGTTTTTCTGCATTGGTACGTTCCAGTGAGAAAGGGAGGTTATGGAGGGGTACAGTTTCAGGGCATATTTATGTGGAGTTCTGCAATGGTACGTTCCAGTGAGACAGGGAGGATATTGAGGGCTACAGTTTCAGGGCATATTTGTGTGGAGTTCTGCATTGGTACGTTCCAGTGAGACACTGAGGTTATGCAGGGGTACAGGTTCAGGGCATATTTATGTGGAGTTCCGCAGTGGAACATTCCAGTGAGACACGGAGGATATTGAGGGCTACAGTTTCAGGGCATATTTGTGTGGAGTTCTGCATTGGTACGTTCCAGTGAGACAGGGTGGTTATGGAGGCGTACTGGTTCAGGGCATATTTGTGTGGAGTTCTGCATTGGTACATTCCAGTGAGAGACGGAGGATATGGAGGGATACAGGTTCATGGCATATTTGTGCGGAGTTCTTCATTGGTACGTTTCAGTGTGACAGGTAGGTTTTGGAGCGTACAGGTTCAGGGCATATTTTTGTGGAGTTCTGCATTGGTACGTTCCAGTGAGACAGGGAGGTTATGGAGGGTACATATTCAGGGCATATTTTTGTGGAGTTCTGTATTGGTACGTTCCAGTGAGACAGGGAGGTTATGGAGGGGTACAGTTTCAGGGCATATTTGTGTGGAGTTCTGCATTGGTACGTTCCAGTGAGACAGGGAGGTTATGGAGGGTTTACAGGTTCAGGGCATATTTGTGTGGAGTTCTGCATTGGTACATTCCAGTGAGACACGGAGGATATGGAGGGATACAGGTTCAGGGCATATTTTTGTGGAGTTCTGCATTGGTACGTTCCAGTGAGACAGGGAGGTTATTTAGGTGTACATTTTCCGTGCATATTTGTCTGGAGTTCTGCATTGGTAAATTCCAGTGAGACATGGAGGTTATGCAGGTGTACAGGTTTAGGGCATATTTATGTGGAGTTCTGCATTGGAACATTCCAGTGAGACACGGAGGATATGGAATGGTACAGGTTCAGGGCATATTTGTGTGGAGTTCTCCATTGGTACGTTCCAGTGAGACAGGGTGTTTATGGAGGCGTACAGGTTCAGGGCATATTTGTGTGGAGTTCTGCATTGGAACATTCCAGTGAGACACGGAGGATATGGAGGGGTGCAGGTTCAGGGCATATTTGTGTGGAGTTCTGCATTGGTACGTTCCAGTGAGACACTGAGTTTATGGAGGGTTACAGGTTCAGGGCATATTTATGTGGAGTTCCGCAGTGGAACATTCCAGTGAGACACGGAGGATATTGAGGGGTACAGTTTCAGGGCATATTTGTGTGGAGTTCTGCATTGGTACGTTCCAGTGAGATAGGGATGTTATGGAGGGGTACAGTTTCAGGGCATATTTGTGTGGAGTTCTGCATTGGTACGTTCCAGTGAGACAGGGAGGTTATGGAGGGGTACAGGTTCAGGGCATATTTGTGTATAGTACTTCATTGATACGTTCCAGTGAGACAGGTAGGTTTTGGAGCGTACATGTTCAGGGCATATTTTTGTGGAGTTCTGCATTGGTACGTTCCAGTGAGACATTGAGGTTATGGAGGGGTACAGGTTCAGGGCATATTTCTGTGGAGTTCTGCATTGGTACGTTCCAGTGAGACAGGGCGGTTATGTAGGTGTACATGTTCCGTCCATATTTGTGTGTTTTTCTGCATTGGTACGTTCCAGTGAGAAAGGGAGGTTATGGAGGGGTACAGTTTCAGGGCATATTTATGTGGATTTCTGCATTGGTACGTTCCCGTGAGACAGGGTGGTTATGGAGGTGTACAGGTTCAGGGCATATTTTTGTGGAGTTCTGCAATGGTACGTTCTAGTGAGACAGGGAGTTTATGGAGGGGTACAGTTTCAGGGCATATTTGTGTGGAGTTCTGCATTGGTACGTTCCAGTGAGACAGGGAGGTTATGGAGGGGTACAGGTTCAGGGCATATTTGTGTGGAGTTCTGCATTGGTACTTTCCAGTGAGACACGGAGGATATGGAGGGATACAGGTTCATGGCATATTTATGTGTAGTACTTCATTGATACGTTACAGTGAGACAGGTAGGTTTTGGAGCGTACATGTTCAGGGCATATTTTTGTGGAGTTCTGCATTGGTGCGTTCCAGTGAGACAGGGAGGTTATGGAGGGGTACAGGTTCAGGGCATATTTGTGTGGAGTTCTGCATTGGTACGTTCCAGTGAGACAGGGAGGTTATGTAGGTGTACATGTTCCGTCCATATTTGTGTGTTTTTCTGCATTGGTACGTTCCAGTGAGAAAGGGAGGTTATGGAGGGGTACAGTTTCAGGGCATATTTATGTGGATTTCTGCATTGGTACGTTCCCGTGAGACAGGGTGTTTATGGAGGGGTACAGGATCAGGGCATATTTTTGTGGAGTTCTGCAATGGTACGTTCCAGTGAGACAGGGAGTTTATGGAGGGGTACAGTTTCAGGGCATTTTTGTGTGGAGTTCTGCATTGGTACATTCCAGTGAGACAGGGAGGTTATGGAAGGATACAGGTTCAGGGCATATTTCTGTGGAGCTCTGCAATGGTACGTTCCAGTGAGACAGGGAGTATATGGAGGGGTACAGTTTCAGGGCATTTTTGTGTGGAGTTCTGCATTGGAACATTCCAGTGAAACACGGAGGATATGGAGGGGTGTAGGTTCAGGGCATATTTGTGTGGAGTTCTGCATTGGTACGTTCCAGTGAGACACTGAGGTTATGGAGGGGTACAGGTTCAGGGCATATCTATGTGGAGTTCCGCAGTGGAACATTCCAGTGAGACACGGAGGATATTGAGGGGTACAGTTTCAGGGCATATTTGTGTGGAGTTCTGCATTGGTACGTTCCAGTGAGACAGGTAGGTTTTGGAGGGTACAGGTTCAGGGCATATTTTTGTGGAGTTCTGCATTGGTACGTTCCAGTGAGACAGGGAGGTTATGGAGGGGTGCAGGTTCAGGGCATTTTTGTTTGGAGTTCTGCATTGGAACATTCCAGTGAAACACTGAGGATATGGAGGGGTCAGGTTCAGGGCATATTTGTGTGGAGTTCTGCATTGGTACGTTCCAGTGAGACACTGAGGTTATGGAGGGCTAGAGGTTCAGGGCATATTTTTTTGGAGTTCTGCATTGGTACGTTCCAGTGAGACAGGGAGGTTATGGAGGGGTACAGTTTCAGGGCAAATTTATGTGGAGTTCTGCAATGGTACGTTCTAGTGAGACAGGGAGTTTATGGAGGGGTACAGTTTCAGGGCATTTTTGTGTGGAGTTCTGCACTGGTACATTCCAGTGAGACAGGGAGGTTATGGAGGGGTACAGGTTCAGGGCATATTTATGTGGAGTTCTGCATAGGAACATTCCAGTGAGACACGGAGGATATGGAGGGGTGCAGGTTCAGGGCATATTTGTGTGGAGTTCTGCATTGGTACGTTCCAGTGAGACAGGGATGTTATGGAGGGGTACAGTTTCAGGGCATATTTGTGTGGAGTTCTGCATTGGTACGTTCCAGTGAGACAGGGAGGTTATGCAGGGGTACATGTTCAGGGTATATTTGTGTGGAGTTCTGCATTGGTACATTCCAGTGAGACACGGAGGATATGGAGGGATACAGGTTCATGGCATATTTGTGTGTAGTACTTCATTGATACGTTCCAGTGAGACAGGTAGGTTTTGGAGCGTACAGGTTCAGGGCATATTTTTGTGGAGTTCTGCATTGGTACGTTCCAGTGAGACAGGGAGGTTATGGAGGGGTGCAGGTTCTGGGCATTTTTGTGTGGAGTTCTGCATTGGTACGTTCCAGTGAGACAGGGAGGTTATGGAGGGGTACAGGTTCAGGGCATATTTGTGTATAGTACTTCATTGATACGTTCCAGTGAGACAGGTAGGTTTTGGAGCGTACATGTTCAGGGCATATTTTTGTGGAGTTCTGCATTGGTACGTTCCAGTGAGACATTGAGGTTATGGAGGGGTACAGGTTCAGGGCATATTTCTGTGGAGTTCTGCATTGGTACGTTCCAGTGAGACAGGGCGGTTATGTAGGTGTACATGTTCCGTCCATATTTGTGTGTTTTTCTGCATTGGTACGTTCCAGTGAGAAAGGGAGGTTATGGAGGGGTACAGTTTCAGGGCATATTTATGTGGATTTCTGCATTGGTACGTTCCCGTGAGACAGGGTGGTTATGGAGGTGTACAGGTTCAGGGCATATTTTTGTGGAGTTCTGCAATGGTACGTTCTAGTGAGACAGGGAGTTTATGGAGGGGTACAGTTTCAGGGCATATTTGTGTGGAGTTCTGCATTGGTACGTTCCAGTGAGACAGGGAGGTTATGGAGGGGTACAGGTTCAGGGCATATTTGTGTGGAGTTCTGCATTGGTACTTTCCAGTGAGACACGGAGGATATGGAGGGATACAGGTTCATGGCATATTTATGTGTAGTACTTCATTGATACGTTACAGTGAGACAGGTAGGTTTTGGAGCGTACATGTTCAGGGCATATTTTTGTGGAGTTCTGCATTGGTGCGTTCCAGTGAGACAGGGAGGTTATGGAGGGGTACAGGTTCAGGGCATATTTGTGTGGAGTTCTGCATTGGTACGTTCCAGTGAGACAGGGAGGTTATGTAGGTGTACATGTTCCGTCCATATTTGTGTGTTTTTCTGCATTGGTACGTTCCAGTGAGAAAGGGAGGTTATGGAGGGGTACAGTTTCAGGGCATATTTATGTGGATTTCTGCATTGGTACGTTCCCGTGAGACAGGGTGTTTATGGAGGGGTACAGGATCAGGGCATATTTTTGTGGAGTTCTGCAATGGTACGTTCCAGTGAGACAGGGAGTTTATGGAGGGGTACAGTTTCAGGGCATTTTTGTGTGGAGTTCTGCATTGGTACATTCCAGTGAGACAGGGAGGTTATGGAAGGATAGAGGTTCAGGGCATATTTCTGTGGAGCTCTGCAATGGTACGTTCCAGTGAGACAGGGAGTATATGGAGGGGTACAGTTTCAGGGCATTTTTGTGTGGAGTTCTGCATTGGAACATTCCAGTGAAACACGGAGGATATGGAGGGGTGTAGGTTCAGGGCATATTTGTGTGGAGTTCTGCATTGGTACGTTCCAGTGAGACACTGAGGTTATGGAGGGGTACAGGTTCAGGGCATATCTATGTGGAGTTCCGCAGTGGAACATTCCAGTGAGACACGGAGGATATTGAGGGGTACAGTTTCAGGGCATATTTGTGTGGAGTTCTGCATTGGTACGTTCCAGTGAGACAGGTAGGTTTTGAAGCGTACAGGTTCAGGGCATATTTTTGTGGAGTTCTGCATTGGTACGTTCCAGTGAGACAGGGAGGTTATGGAGGGGTGCAGGTTCAGGGCATTTTTGTTTGGAGTTCTGCATTGGAACATTCCAGTGAAACACTGAGGATATGGAGGGGTCAGGTTCAGGGCATATTTGTGTGGAGTTCTGCATTGGTACGTTCCAGTGAGACACTGAGGTTATGGAGGGCTACAGGTTCAGGGCATATTTTTTTGGAGTTCTGCATTGGTACGTTCCAGTGAGACAGGGAGGTTATGGAGGGGTACAGTTTCAGGGCAAATTTATGTGGAGTTCTGCAATGGTACGTTCTAGTGAGACAGGGAGTTTATGGAGGGGTACAGTTTCAGGGCATTTTTGTGTGGAGTTCTGCACTGGTACATTCCAGTGAGACAGGGAGGTTATGGAGGGGTACAGGTTCAGGGCATATTTATGTGGAGTTCTGCATAGGAACATTCCAGTGAGACACGGAGGATATGGAGGGGTGCAGGTTCAGGGCATATTTGTGTGGAGTTCTGCATTGGTACGTTCCAGTGAGACAGGGATGTTATGGAGGGGTACAGTTTCAGGGCATATTTGTGTGGAGTTCTGCATTGGTACGTTCCAGTGAGACAGGGAGGTTATGCAGGGGTACATGTTCAGGGTATATTTGTGTGGAGTTCCGCAGTGGAACATTCCAGTGAGACACGGAGGATATTGAGGGCTACAGTTTCAGGGCATATTTGTGTGGAGTTCTGCATTGGTACGTTCCAGTGAGACAGGGTGGTTATGGAGGCGTACTGGTTCAGGGCATATTTGTGTGGAGTTCTGCATTGGTACATTCCAGTGAGAGACGGAGGATATGGAGGGATACAGGTTCATGGCATATTTGTGCGGAGTTCTTCATTGGTACGTTTCAGTGTGACAGGTAGGTTTTGGAGCGTACAGGTTCAGGGCATATTTTTGTGGAGTTCTGCATTGGTACGTTCCAGTGAGACAGGGAGGTTATGGAGGGTACATATTCAGGGCATATTTTTGTGGAGTTCTGTATTGGTACGTTCCAGTGAGACAGGGAGGTTATGGAGGGGTACAGTTTCAGGGCATATTTGTGTGGAGTTCTGCATTGGTACGTTCCAGTGAGACAGGGAGGTTATGGAGGGTTTACAGGTTCAGGGCATATTTGTGTGGAGTTCTGCATTGGTACATTCCAGTGAGACACGGAGGATATGGAGGGATACAGGTTCAGGGCATATTTTTGTGGAGTTCTGCATTGGTACGTTCCAGTGAGACAGGGAGGTTATTTAGGTGTACATTTTCCGTGCATATTTGTCTGGAGTTCTGCATTGGTAAATTCCAGTGAGACATGGAGGTTATGCAGGTGTACAGGTTTAGGGCATATTTATGTGGAGTTCTGCATTGGAACATTCCAGTGAGACACGGAGGATATGGAATGGTACAGGTTCAGGGCATATTTGTGTGGAGTTCTCCATTGGTACGTTCCAGTGAGACAGGGTGTTTATGGAGGCGTACAGGTTCAGGGCATATTTGTGTGGAGTTCTGCATTGGAACATTCCAGTGAGACACGGAGGATATGGAGGGGTGCAGGTTCAGGGCATATTTGTGTGGAGTTCTGCATTGGTACGTTCCAGTGAGACACTGAGTTTATGGAGGGTTACAGGTTCAGGGCATATTTATGTGGAGTTCCGCAGTGGAACATTCCAGTGAGACACGGAGGATATTGAGGGGTACAGTTTCAGGGCATATTTGTGTGGAGTTCTGCATTGGTACGTTCCAGTGAGATAGGGATGTTATGGAGGGGTACAGTTTCAGGGCATATTTGTGTGGAGTTCTGCATTGGTACGTTCCAGTGAGACAGGGAGGTTATGGAGGGGTACAGGTTCAGGGCATATTTGTGTATAGTACTTCATTGATACGTTCCAGTGAGACAGGTAGGTTTTGGAGCGTACATGTTCAGGGCATATTTTTGTGGAGTTCTGCATTGGTACGTTCCAGTGAGACATTGAGGTTATGGAGGGGTACAGGTTCAGGGCATATTTCTGTGGAGTTCTGCATTGGTACGTTCCAGTGAGACAGGGCGGTTATGTAGGTGTACATGTTCCGTCCATATTTGTGTGTTTTTCTGCATTGGTACGTTCCAGTGAGAAAGGGAGGTTATGGAGGGGTACAGTTTCAGGGCATATTTATGTGGATTTCTGCATTGGTACGTTCCCGTGAGACAGGGTGGTTATGGAGGTGTACAGGTTCAGGGCATATTTTTGTGGAGTTCTGCAATGGTACGTTCTAGTGAGACAGGGAGTTTATGGAGGGGTACAGTTTCAGGGCATATTTGTGTGGAGTTCTGCATTGGTACGTTCCAGTGAGACAGGGAGGTTATGGAGGGGTACAGGTTCAGGGCATATTTGTGTGGAGTTCTGCATTGGTACTTTCCAGTGAGACACGGAGGATATGGAGGGATACAGGTTCATGGCATATTTATGTGTAGTACTTCATTGATACGTTACAGTGAGACAGGTAGGTTTTGGAGCGTACATGTTCAGGGCATATTTTTGTGGAGTTCTGCATTGGTGCGTTCCAGTGAGACAGGGAGGTTATGGAGGGGTACAGGTTCAGGGCATATTTGTGTGGAGTTCTGCATTGGTACGTTCCAGTGAGACAGGGAGGTTATGTAGGTGTACATGTTCCGTCCATATTTGTGTGTTTTTCTGCATTGGTACGTTCCAGTGAGAAAGGGAGGTTATGGAGGGGTACAGTTTCAGGGCATATTTATGTGGATTTCTGCATTGGTACGTTCCCGTGAGACAGGGTGTTTATGGAGGGGTACAGGATCAGGGCATATTTTTGTGGAGTTCTGCAATGGTACGTTCCAGTGAGACAGGGAGTTTATGGAGGGGTACAGTTTCAGGGCATTTTTGTGTGGAGTTCTGCATTGGTACATTCCAGTGAGACAGGGAGGTTATGGAAGGATACAGGTTCAGGGCATATTTCTGTGGAGCTCTGCAATGGTACGTTCCAGTGAGACAGGGAGTATATGGAGGGGTACAGTTTCAGGGCATTTTTGTGTGGAGTTCTGCATTGGAACATTCCAGTGAAACACGGAGGATATGGAGGGGTGTAGGTTCAGGGCATATTTGTGTGGAGTTCTGCATTGGTACGTTCCAGTGAGACACTGAGGTTATGGAGGGGTACAGGTTCAGGGCATATCTATGTGGAGTTCCGCAGTGGAACATTCCAGTGAGACACGGAGGATATTGAGGGGTACAGTTTCAGGGCATATTTGTGTGGAGTTCTGCATTGGTACGTTCCAGTGAGACAGGTAGGTTTTGGAGGGTACAGGTTCAGGGCATATTTTTGTGGAGTTCTGCATTGGTACGTTCCAGTGAGACAGGGAGGTTATGGAGGGGTGCAGGTTCAGGGCATTTTTGTTTGGAGTTCTGCATTGGAACATTCCAGTGAAACACTGAGGATATGGAGGGGTCAGGTTCAGGGCATATTTGTGTGGAGTTCTGCATTGGTACGTTCCAGTGAGACACTGAGGTTATGGAGGGCTAGAGGTTCAGGGCATATTTTTTTGGAGTTCTGCATTGGTACGTTCCAGTGAGACAGGGAGGTTATGGAGGGGTACAGTTTCAGGGCAAATTTATGTGGAGTTCTGCAATGGTACGTTCTAGTGAGACAGGGAGTTTATGGAGGGGTACAGTTTCAGGGCATTTTTGTGTGGAGTTCTGCACTGGTACATTCCAGTGAGACAGGGAGGTTATGGAGGGGTACAGGTTCAGGGCATATTTATGTGGAGTTCTGCATAGGAACATTCCAGTGAGACACGGAGGATATGGAGGGGTGCAGGTTCAGGGCATATTTGTGTGGAGTTCTGCATTGGTACGTTCCAGTGAGACAGGGATGTTATGGAGGGGTACAGTTTCAGGGCATATTTGTGTGGAGTTCTGCATTGGTACGTTCCAGTGAGACAGGGAGGTTATGCAGGGGTACATGTTCAGGGTATATTTGTGTGGAGTTCTGCATTGGTACATTCCAGTGAGACACGGAGGATATGGAGGGATACAGGTTCATGGCATATTTGTGTGTAGTACTTCATTGATACGTTCCAGTGAGACAGGTAGGTTTTGGAGCGTACAGGTTCAGGGCATATTTTTGTGGAGTTCTGCATTGGTACGTTCCAGTGAGACAGGGAGGTTATGGAGGGGTGCAGGTTCTGGGCATTTTTGTGTGGAGTTCTGCATTGGTACGTTCCAGTGAGACAGGGAGGTTATGGAGGGGTACAGGTTCAGGGCATATTTGTGTATAGTACTTCATTGATACGTTCCAGTGAGACAGGTAGGTTTTGGAGCGTACATGTTCAGGGCATATTTTTGTGGAGTTCTGCATTGGTACGTTCCAGTGAGACATTGAGGTTATGGAGGGGTACAGGTTCAGGGCATATTTCTGTGGAGTTCTGCATTGGTACGTTCCAGTGAGACAGGGCGGTTATGTAGGTGTACATGTTCCGTCCATATTTGTGTGTTTTTCTGCATTGGTACGTTCCAGTGAGAAAGGGAGGTTATGGAGGGGTACAGTTTCAGGGCATATTTATGTGGATTTCTGCATTGGTACGTTCCCGTGAGACAGGGTGGTTATGGAGGTGTACAGGTTCAGGGCATATTTTTGTGGAGTTCTGCAATGGTACGTTCTAGTGAGACAGGGAGTTTATGGAGGGGTACAGTTTCAGGGCATATTTGTGTGGAGTTCTGCATTGGTACGTTCCAGTGAGACAGGGAGGTTATGGAGGGGTACAGGTTCAGGGCATATTTGTGTGGAGTTCTGCATTGGTACTTTCCAGTGAGACACGGAGGATATGGAGGGATACAGGTTCATGGCATATTTATGTGTAGTACTTCATTGATACGTTACAGTGAGACAGGTAGGTTTTGGAGCGTACATGTTCAGGGCATATTTTTGTGGAGTTCTGCATTGGTGCGTTCCAGTGAGACAGGGAGGTTATGGAGGGGTACAGGTTCAGGGCATATTTGTGTGGAGTTCTGCATTGGTACGTTCCAGTGAGACAGGGAGGTTATGTAGGTGTACATGTTCCGTCCATATTTGTGTGTTTTTCTGCATTGGTACGTTCCAGTGAGAAAGGGAGGTTATGGAGGGGTACAGTTTCAGGGCATATTTATGTGGATTTCTGCATTGGTACGTTCCCGTGAGACAGGGTGTTTATGGAGGGGTACAGGATCAGGGCATATTTTTGTGGAGTTCTGCAATGGTACGTTCCAGTGAGACAGGGAGTTTATGGAGGGGTACAGTTTCAGGGCATTTTTGTGTGGAGTTCTGCATTGGTACATTCCAGTGAGACAGGGAGGTTATGGAAGGATAGAGGTTCAGGGCATATTTCTGTGGAGCTCTGCAATGGTACGTTCCAGTGAGACAGGGAGTATATGGAGGGGTACAGTTTCAGGGCATTTTTGTGTGGAGTTCTGCATTGGAACATTCCAGTGAAACACGGAGGATATGGAGGGGTGTAGGTTCAGGGCATATTTGTGTGGAGTTCTGCATTGGTACGTTCCAGTGAGACACTGAGGTTATGGAGGGGTACAGGTTCAGGGCATATCTATGTGGAGTTCCGCAGTGGAACATTCCAGTGAGACACGGATGATATTGAGGGGTACAGTTTCAGGGCATATTTGTGTGGAGTTCTGCATTGGTACGTTCCAGTGAGACAGGTAGGTTTTGAAGCGTACAGGTTCAGGGCATATTTTTGTGGAGTTCTGCATTGGTACGTTCCAGTGAGACAGGGAGGTTATGGAGGGGTGCAGGTTCAGGGCATTTTTGTTTGGAGTTCTGCATTGGAACATTCCAGTGAAACACTGAGGATATGGAGGGGTCAGGTTCAGGGCATATTTGTGTGGAGTTCTGCATTGGTACGTTCCAGTGAGACACTGAGGTTATGGAGGGCTACAGGTTCAGGGCATATTTTTTTGGAGTTCTGCATTGGTACGTTCCAGTGAGACAGGGAGGTTATGGAGGGGTACAGTTTCAGGGCAAATTTATGTGGAGTTCTGCAATGGTACGTTCTAGTGAGACAGGGAGTTTATGGAGGGGTACAGTTTCAGGGCATTTTTGTGTGGAGTTCTGCACTGGTACATTCCAGTGAGACAGGGAGGTTATGGAGGGGTACAGGTTCAGGGCATATTTATGTGGAGTTCTGCATAGGAACATTCCAGTGAGACACGGAGGATATGGAGGGGTGCAGGTTCAGGGCATATTTGTGTGGAGTTCTGCATTGGTACGTTCCAGTGAGACAGGGATGTTATGGAGGGGTACAGTTTCAGGGCATATTTGTGTGGAGTTCTGCATTGGTACGTTCCAGTGAGACAGGGAGGTTATGCAGGGGTACATGTTCAGGGTATATTTGTGTGGAGTTCTGCATTGGTACATTCCAGTGAGACACGGAGGATATGGAGGGATACAGGTTCATGGCATATTTGTGTGTAGTACTTCATTGATACGTTCCAGTGAGACAGGTAGGTTTTGGAGCGTACAGGTTCAGGGCATATTTTTGTGGAGTTCTGCATTGGTACGTTCCAGTGAGACAGGGAGGTTATGGAGGGGTGCAGGTTCTGGGCATTTTTGTGTGGAGTTCTGCATTGGAACATTCCAGTGAAACACGGAGGATATGGAGGGGTGCAGGTTCAGGGCATATTTGTGTGGAGTTCTGCATTGGTACGTTCCAGTGAGACACTGAGGTTATGGAGGGGTACATGTTCAGGGCATATTTTTGTGGAGTTCTGCATTGGTACGTTCCAGTGAGACAGGGAGGTTATGGAGGGGTACAGGTTCAGGGCATATTTGTGTGGGTTCTGCATTGGTACTTTCCAGTGAGATAGGGAGGTTATGTAGGTGTACATGTTCCGTGCATATTTGTGTGTTTTTCTGCATTGGTACGTTCCAGTGAGAAAGGGAGGTTATGGAGGGGTACAGTTTCAGGGCATATTTATGTGGAGTTCTGCAATGGTACGTTCCAGTGAGACAGGGAGTTTATGGAGGGGTACAGTTTCAGGGCATTTTTGTGTGGAGTTCTGCATTGGTACATTCCAGGGAGACAGGGAGGTTATGGAGGGGTACAGGTTCAGGGCATATTTATGTGGAGTTCTGCATTGGAACATTCCAGTGAGACACGGAGGATATGGAGGGGTGCAGGTTCAGGGCATATTTGTGTGGAGTTCTGCATTGGTACGTTCCAGTGAGACACTGAGGTTATGCAGGGGTACAGGTTCAGGGCATATTTATGTGGAGTTCCGCAGTGGAACATTCCAGTGAGACACGGAGGATATTGAGGGCTACAGTTTCAGGGCATATTTGTGTGGAGTTCTGCATTGGTACGTTCCAGTGAGACAGGGTGGTTATGGAGGCGTACTGGTACAGGGTATATTTGTGTGGAGTTCTGCATTGGTACATTCCAGTGAGAGACGGAGGATATGGAGGGATAAAGGTTCATGGCATATTTGTGCGGAGTTCTTCATTGGTACGTTTCAGTGTGACAGGTAGGTTTTGGAGCGTACAGGTTCAGGGCATATTTGTATGGAGTTATGCATTGGTACATTCTACTGAGACAGGGAGGTTATGGAGGGTACATATTCAGGGCATATTTTTGTGGAGTTCTGTATTGGTACGTTCCAGTGAGACAGGGAGGTTATGGAGGGGTACAGTTTCAGGGCATATTTGTGTGGAGTTCTGCATTGGTACGTTCCAGTGAGACAGGGAGGTTATTTAGGTGTACATGTTCCGTGCATATTTGTGTGGAGTTCTGCATTGGTAAATTCCAGTGAGACATGGAGGTTATGCAGGTGTACAGGTTTAGGGCATATTTATGTGGAGTTCTGCATTGGAACATTCCAGTGAGACACGGAGGATATGGAATGGTACAAGTTCAGGGCATATTTGTGTGGAGTACTGCATTGGTACGTTCCAGTGAGACAGGGTGTTTATGGAGGCGTACAGGTTCAGGGCATATTTGTGTGGAGTTCTGCATTGGAACATTCCAGTGAGACACGGAGGATATGGAGGGGTGCAGGTTCAGGGCATATTTGTGTGGAGTTCTTCATTGGTACGTTCCAGTGAGACACTGAGGTTATGGAGGGTTACAGGTTCAGGGCATATTTATGTGGAGTTCCGCAGTGGAACATTCCAGTGAGACTCGGAGGATATTGAGGGGTACAGTTTCAGGGCATATTTGTGTGGAGTTCTGCATTGGTACGTTCCAGTGAGATAGGGATGTTATGGAGGGGTACAGTTTCAGGGCATATTTGTGTGGAGTACTGCAATGGTACGTTCCAGTGAGACAGGGAGTATATGGAGAGGTACAGTTTCAGGGCATTTTTGTGTGGAGTTCTGCATTGGAACATTCCAGTGAAACACGGAGGATATGGAGGGGTGCAGGTTCAGGGCATATTTGTGTGGAGTTCTGCATTGGTACGTTCCAGTGAGACACTGAGGTTATGGAGGGGTACAGGTTCAGGGCATATCTATGTGGAGTTCCGCAGTGGAACATTCCAGTGAGACACGGAGGATATTGAGGGGTACAGTTTCAGGGCATATTTGTGTGGAGTTCTGCATTGGTACGTTCCAGTGAGACATGGAGGTTATGCAGGTGTACAGGTTTAGGGCATATTTATGTGGAGTTCTGCATTGGAACATTCCAGTGAGACACGGAGGATATGGAATGGTACAGGTTCAGGGCATATTTGTGTGGAGTTCTCCATTGGTACGTTCCAGTGAGACAGGGTGTTTATGGAGGCGTACAGGTTCAGGGCATATTTGTGTGGAGTTCTGCATTGGAACATTCCAGTGAGACACGGAGGATATGGAGGGGTGCAGGTTCAGGGCATATTTGTGTGGAGTTCTGCATTGGTACGTTCCAGTGAGACACTGAGTTTATGGAGGGTTACAGGTTCAGGGCATATTTATGTGGAGTTCCGCAGTGGAACATTCCAGTGAGACACGGAGGATATTGAGGGGTACAGTTTCAGGGCATATTTGTGTGGAGTTCTGCATTGGTACGTTCCAGTGAGATAGGGATGTTATGGAGGGGTACAGTTTCAGGGCATATTTGTGTGGAGTTCTGCATTGGTACGTTCCAGTGAGACAGGGAGGTTATGGAGAGGTACAGGTTCCGGGCATATTTGTGTATAGTACTTCATTGATACGTTCCAGTGAGACAGGTAGGTTTTGGAGCGTACATGTTCAGGGCATATTTTTGTGGAGTTCTGCATTGGTACGTTACAGTGAGACAGGGAGGTTATGGAGGGGTACAGGTTCAGGGCATATTTCTGTGGAGTTCTGCATTGGTACGTTCCAGTGAGACAGGGAGGTTATGTAGGTGTACATGTTCCGTCCATATTTGTGTGTTTTTCTGCATTGGTACGTACCAGTGAGAAAGGGAGGTTATGGATGGGTACAGTTTCAGGGCATATTTATGTGGATTTCTGCATTGGTACGTTCCCGTGAGACAGGGTGGTTATGGAGGTGTACAGGTTCAGGGCATATTTTTGTGGAGTTCTGCAATGGTACGTTCTAGTGAGACAGGGAGTTTATGGAGGGGTACAGTTTCAGGGCATATTTGTGTGGAGTTCTGCAGTGGTACGTTCCAGTGAGACAGGGAGGTTATGGAGGGGTACAGGTTCAGGGCATATTTGTGTGGAGTTCTGCATTGGTACATTCCAGTGAGACACGGAGGATATGGAGGGATACAGGTTCATGGCATATTTATGTGTAGTACTTCATTGATACGTTCCAGTGAGACAGGTAGGTTTTGGAGCGTACATGTTCAGGGCATATTTTTGTGGAGTTCTGCATTGGTGCGTTCCAGTGAGACAGGGAGGTTATGGAGGGGTACAGGTTCAGGGCATATTTCTGTGGAGTTCTGCATTGGTACGTTCCAGTGAGACAGGGAGGTTATGTAGGTGTACATGTTCCGTCCATATTTGTGTGTTTTTCTGCATTGGTACGTTCCAGTGAGAAAGGGAGGTTATGGAGGGGTACAGTTTCAGGGCATATTTATGTGGATTTCTGCATTGGTACGTTCCCGTGAGACAGGGTGTTTATGGAGGGGTACAGGTTCAGGGCATATTTTTGTGGAGTTCTGCAATGGTACGTTCCAGTTAGACAGGGAGTTTATGGAGGGGTACAGTTTCAGGGCATTTTTGTGTGGAGTTCTGCATTGGTACATTCCAGTGAGACAGGGAGGTTATGGAAGGATACAGGTTCAGGGCATATTTCTGTGGAGCTCTGCAATGGTACGTTCCAGTGAGACAGGGAGTATATGGAGGGGTACAGTTTCAGGGCATTTTTGTGTGGAGTTCTGCATTGGAACATTCCAGTGAAACACGGAGGATATGGAGGGGTGCAGGTTCAGGGCATATTTGTGTGGAGTTCTGCATTGGTACGTTCCAGTGAGACACTGAGGTTATGGAGGGGTACAGGTTCAGGGCATATCTATGTGGAGTTCCGCAGTGGAACATTCCAGTGAGACACGGAGGATATTGAGGGCTACAGTTTCAGGGCATATTTTTGTGGAGTTCTGCATTGGTACGTTCCAGTGAGACAGGGAGGTTATGGAGGGGTGCAGGTTCAGGGCATTTTTGTTTGGCGTTCTGCATTGGAACATTCCAGTGAAACACTGAGGATATGGAGGGTTCAGGTTCAGGGCATATTTGTGTGGAGTTCTGCATTGGTACGTTCCAGTGAGACACTGAGGTTATGGAGGGCTACAGGTTCAGGGCATATTTTTGTGGAGTTCTGCATTGGTACGTTCCAGTGAGACAGGGAGGTAATGGAGGGGTACAGTTTCAGGGCAAATTTATGTGGAGTTCTGCAATGGTCCGTTCTAGTGAGACAGGGAGTTTATGGAGGGGTACAGTTTCAGGGCATTTTTGTGTGGAGTTCTGCACTGGTACATTCCAGTGAGACAGGGAGGTTATGGAGGGGTACAGGTTCAGGGCATATTTGTGTGGAGTTCTGCATTGGTACGTTCCAGTGAGACAGGGAGGTTATGTAGGTGTACATGTTCCGTCCATATTTGTGTGTTTTTCTGCATTGGTACGTTCCAGTGAGAAAGGGAGGTTATGGAGGGGTACAGTTTCAGGGCATATTTATGTGGATTTCTGCATTGGTACGTTCCCGTGAGACAGGGTGTTTATGGAGGGGTACAGGTTCAGGGCATATTTTTGTGGAGTTCTGCAATGGTACGTTCCAGTGAGACAGGGAGTTTATGGAGGGGTACAGTTTCAGGGCATTTTTGTGTGGAGTTCTGCATTGGTACATTCCAGTGAGACAGGGAGGTTATGGAAGGATACAGGTTCAGGGCATATTTCTGTGGAGCTCTGCAATGGTACGTTCCAGTGAGACAGGGAGTATATGGAGGGGTACAGTTTCAGGGCATTTTTGTGTGGAGTTCTGCATTGGAACATTCCAGTGATACACGGAGGATATGGAGGGGTGCAGGTTCAGGGCATATTTGTGTGGAGTTCTGCATTGGTACGTTCCAGTGAGACACTGAGGTTATGGAGGGGTACAGGTTCAGGGCATATCTATGTGGAGCTCCGCAGTGGAACATTCCAGTGAGACACGGAGGATATTGAGGGGTACAGTTTCAGGGCATATTTGTGTGGAGTTCTGCATTGGTACGTTCCAGTGAGACAGGTAGGTTTTGGAGCGTACATGTTCAGGGCATATTTTTGTGGAGTTCTGCATTGGTGCGTTCCAGTGAGACAGGGAGGTTATGGAGGGGTACAGGTTCAGGGCATATTTCTGTGGAGTTCTGCATTGGTACGTTCCAGTGAGACAGGGAGGTTATGTAGGTGTACATGTTCCGTCCATAGTTGTGTGTTTTTCTGCATTGGTACGTTCCAGTGAGAAAGGGAGGTTATGGAGGGGTACAGTTTCAGGGCATATTTATGTGGATTTCTGCATTGGTACGTTCCCGTGAGACAGGGTGTTTATGGAGGGGTACAGGTTCAGGGCATATTTTTGTGGAGTTCTGCAATGGTACGTTCCAGTTAGACAGGGAGTTTATGGAGGGGTACAGTTTCAGGGCATTTTTGTGTGGAGTTCTGCATTGGTACATTCCAGTGAGACAGGGAGGTTATGGAAGGATACAGGTTCAGGGCATATTTCTGTGGAGCTCTGCAATGGTACGTTCCAGTGAGACAGGGAGTATATGGAGGGGTACAGTTTCAGGGCATTTTTGTGTGGAGTTCTGCATTGGAACATTCCAGTGAAACACGGAGGATATGGAGGGGTGCAGGTTCAGGGCATATTTGTGTGGAGTTCTGCATTGGTACGTTCCAGTGAGACACTGAGGTTATGGAGGGGTACAGGTTCAGGGCATATCTATGTGGAGTTCCGCAGTGGAACATTCCAGTGAGACACGGAGGATATTGAGGGGTACAGTTTCAGGGCATATTTTTGTGGAGTTCTGCATTGGTACGTTCCAGTGAGACAGGGAGGTTATGGAGGGGTGCAGGTTCAGGGCATTTTTGTTTGGCGTTCTGCATTGGAACATTCCAGTGAAACACTGAGGATATGGAGGGTTCAGGTTCAGGGCATATTTGTGTGGAGTTCTGCATTGGTACGTTCCAGTGAGACACTGAGGTTATGGAGGGCTACAGGTTCAGGGCATATTTTTGTGGAGTTCTGCATTGGTACGTTCCAGTGAGACAGGGAGGTAATGGAGGGGTACAGTTTCAGGGCAAATTTATGTGGAGTTCTGCAATGGTCCGTTCTAGTGAGACAGGGAGTTTATGGAGGGGTACAGTTTCAGGGCATTTTTGTGTGGAGTTCTGCACTGGTACATTCCAGTGAGACAGGGAGGTTATGGAGGGGTACAGGTTCAGGGCATATTTGTGTGGAGTTCTGCATTGGTACGTTCCAGTCAGACAGGGAGGTTATGTAGGTGTACATGTTCCGTCCATATTTGTGTGTTTTTCTGCATTGGTACGTTCCAGTGAGAAAGGGAGGTTATGGAGGGGTACAGTTTCAGGGCATATTTATGTGGATTTCTGCATTGGTACGTTCCCGTGAGACAGGGTGTTTATGGAGGGGTACAGGTTCAGGGCATATTTTTGTGGAGTTCTGCAATGGTACGTTCCAGTGAGACAGGGAGTTTATGGAGGGGTACAGTTTCAGGGCATTTTTGTGTGGAGTTCTGCATTGGTACATTCCAGTGAGACAGGGAGGTTATGGAAGGATACAGGTTCAGGGCATATTTCTGTGGAGCTCTGCAATGGTACGTTCCAGTGAGACAGGGAGTATATGGTGGGGTACAGTTTCAGGGCATTTTTGTGTGGAGTTCTGCATTGGAACATTCCAGTGATACACGGAGGATATGGAGGGGTGCAGGTTCAGGGCATATTTGTGTGGAGTTCTGCATTGGTACGTTCCAGTGAGACACTGAGGTTATGGAGGGGTACAGGTTCAGGGCATATCTATGTGGAGCTCCGCAGTGGAACATTCCAGTGAGACACGGAGGATATTGAGGGGTACAGTTTCAGGGCATATTTGTGTGGAGTTCTGCATTGGTACGTTCCAGTGAGACAGGTAGGTTTTGGAGCGTACAGGTTCAGGGCATATTTTTGTGGAGTTCTGCATTGGTACGTTCCAGTGAGACAGGGAGGTTATGGAGGGGTGCAGGTTCAGGGCATTTTTGTTTGGAGTTCTGCATTGGAACATTCCAGTGAAACACTGAGGATATGGAGGGGTCAGTTTCAGGGCATATTTGTGTGGAGTTCTGCATTGGTACGTTCCAGTGAGACACTGAGGTTATGGAGGGCTACAGGTTCAGGGCATATTTTTGTGGAGTTCTGCATTGGTACGTTCCAGTGAGACAGGGAGGTTATGGAGGGGTACAGTTTCAGGGCAAATTTATGTGGAGTTCTGCAAAGGTACGTTCTAGTGAGACAGGGAGTTTATGGAGGGGTACAGTTTCAGGGCATTTTTGTGTGGAGTTCTGCACTGGTACATTCCAGTGAGACAGGGAGGTTATGGAGGGGTACAGGTTCAGGGCATATTTATGTGGAGTTCTGCATAGGAACATTCCAGTGAGACACGGAGGATATGGAGGGGTGCAGGTTCAGGGCATATTTGTGTGGAGTTCTGCATTGGTACGTTCCAGTGAGACAGGGATGTTATGGAGGGGTACAGTTTCAGGGAATATTTGTGTGGAGTTCTGCATTGGTACGTTCCAGTGAGACAGGGAGGTTATGCAGGGGTACAGGTTCAGGGTATATTTGTGTGGAGTTCTGCATTGGTACATTCCAGTGAGACACGGAGGATATGGAGGGATACAGGTTCATGGCATATTTGTGTGTAGTACTTCATTGATACGTTCCAGTGAGACAGGTAGGTTTTGGAGCGTACAGGTTCAGGGCATATTTTTGTGGAGTTCTGCATTGGTACGTTCCAGTGAGACAGGGAGGTTATGGAGGGGTGCAGGTTCAGGGCATTTTTGTGTGGAGTTCTGCATTGGAACATTCCAGTGAAACACGGAGGATATGGAGGGGTGCAGGTTCAGGGCATATTTGTGTGGAGTTCTGCATTGGTACGTTCCAGTGAGACACTGAGGTTATGGAGGGGTACATGTTCAGGGCATATTTTTGGGAGTTCTGCATTGGTACGTTCCAGTGAGACAGGGAGGTTATGGAGGGGTACAGGTTCAGGGCATATTTGTGTGGAGTTCTGCATTGGTACTTTCCAGTGAGATAGGGAGGTTATGTAGGTGTACATGTTCCGTGCATATTTGTGTGTTTTTCTGCATTGGTACGTTCCAGTGAGAAAGGGAGGTTATGGAGGGGTACAGTTTCAGGGCATATTTATGTGGAGTTCTGCAATGGTACGTTCCAGTGAGACAGGGAGTTTATGGAGGGGTACAGTTTCAGGGCATTTTTGTGTGGAGTTCTGCATTGGTACATTCCAGTGAGACAGGGAGGTTATGGAGGGGTACAGGTACAGGGCATATTTATGTGGAGTTCTGCATTGGAACATTCCAGTGAGACACGGAGGATATGGAGGGGTGCAGGTTCAGGGCATATTTGTGTGGAGTTCTGCATTGGTACGTTCCAGTGAGACACTGAGGTTATGCAGGGGTACAGGTACAGGGCATATTTATGTGGAGTTCTGCATTGGAACATTCCAGTGAGACACGGAGGATATGGAGGCGTACTGGTTCAGGGCATATTTGTGTGGAGTTCTGCATTGGTACATTCCAGTGAGAGACGGAGGATATGGAGGGATAAAGGTTCATGGCATATTTGTGCGGAGTTCTTCATTGGTACGTTTCAGTGTGACAGGTAGGTTTTGGAGCGTACAGGTTCAGGGCATATTTGTATGGAGTTATGCATTGGTACATTCTACTGAGACAGGGAGGTTATGGAGGGTACATATTCAGGGCATATTTTTGTGGAGTTCTGTATTGGTACGTTCCAGTGAGACAGGGAGGTTATGGAGGGGTACAGTTTCAGGGCATATTTGTGTGGAGTTCTGCATTGGTACGTTCCAGTGAGACAGGGAGGTTATTTAGGTGTACATGTTCCGTGCATATTTGTGTGGAGTTCTGCATTGGTAAATTCCAGTGAGACATGGAGGTTATGCAGGTGTACAGGTTTAGGGCATATTTATGTGGAGTTCTGCATTGGAACATTCCAGTGAGACACGGAGGATATGGAATGGTACAGGTTCAGGGCATATTTGTGTGGAGTACTGCATTGGTCCGTTCCAGTGAGACAGGGTGTTTATGGAGGCGTACAGGTTCAGGGCATATTTGTGTGGAGTTCTGCATTGGAACATTCCAGTGAGACACGGAGGATATGGAGGGGTGCAGGTTCAGGGCATATTTGTGTGGAGTTCTGCATTGGTACGTTCCAGTGAGACACTGAGGTTATGGAGGGTTACAGGTTCAGGGCATATTTATGTGGAGTTCCGCAGTGGAACATTCCAGTGAGACTCGGAGGATATTGAGGGGTACAGTTTCAGGGCATATTTGTGTGGAGTTCTGCATTGGTACGTTCCAGTGAGATAGGGATGTTATGGAGGGGTACAGTTTCAGGGCATATTTGTGTGGAGTTCTGCAATGGTACGTTCCAGTGAGACAGGGAGTATATGGAGGGGTACAGTTTCAGGGCATTTTTGTGTGGAGTTCTGCATTGGAACATTCCAGTGAAACACGGAGGATATGGAGGGATGCAGGTTCAGGGCATATTTGTGTGGAGTTCTGCATTGGTACGTTCCAGTGAGACACTGAGGTTATGGAGGGGTACAGGTTCAGGGCATATCTATGTGGAGTTCCGCAGTGGAACATTCCAGTGAGACACGGAGGATATTGAGGGGTACAGTTTCAGGGCATATTTGTGTGGGGTTCTGCATTGGTACGTTCCAGTGAGACAGGTAGATTTTGGAGCGTACAGGTTCAGGGCATATTTTTGTGGAGTTCTGCATTGGTACGTTCCAGTGAGACAGGGAGGTTATGGAGGGGTGCAGGTTCAGGGCATTTTTGTGTGGAGTTCTGCATTGGAACATTCCAGTGAAACACTGAGGATATGGAGGGGTCAGGTTCAGGGCATATTTGTGTGGAGTTCTGCATTGGTACGTTCCAGTGAGACACTGAGGTTATGGAGGGCTACAGGTTCAGGGCATATTTTTGTGGAGTTCTGCATTGGTACGTTCCAGTGAGACAGGGAGGTTATGGAGGGCTACAGTTTCAGGGCAAATTTATGTGGAGTTCTGCAATGGTACGTTCTAGTGAGACAGGGAGTTTATGGAGGGGTACAGTTTCAGGGCATTTTTGTGTGGAGTTCTGCATTGGTACATTCCAGTGAGACAGGGAGGTTATGGAGGGGTACAGGTTCAGGGCATATTTATGTGGAGTTCTGCATAGGAACATTCCAGTGAGACACGGAGGATATGGAGGGGTGCAGGTTCAGGGCATATTTGTGTGGAGTTCTGCATTGGTACGTTCCAGTGAGACACGGAGGATATTGAGGGGTACAGTTTCAGGGCATATTTGTGTGGAGTTCTGCATTGGTACGTTCCAGTGAGACAGGGTGGTTATGGAGGCGTACAGGTTCAGGGCCTATTTGTGTGGAGTTCTGCATTGGTACATTCCAGTGAGACACGGAGGATATGGAGGGATACAGGTACATGGCATATTTGTGCGGAGTTCTTCATTGGTACGTTCTAGTGTGACAGGTAGGTTTTGGAGCGTACAGGTTCAGGGCATATTTGTATGGAGTTGTGCATTGGTACATTCTACTGAGACAGGGAGGTTATGGAGTGTACATATTCAGGGCATATTTTTGTGGAGTTCTGTATTGGTACGTTCCAGTGAGACAGGGATGTTATGCAGGGGTACAGGTTCAGGGCATATTTGTGTGGAGTTCTGCATTGGTACATTCCATTGAGACACGGAGGATATGGAGGGATACAGGTTCATGCCATATTTGTGTGTAGTACTTCATTGATACGTTCCAGTGAGACAGGTAGGTTTTGGAGCGTACAGGTTCAGGGCATATTTTTGTGGAGTTCTGCATTGGTACGTTCCAGTGAGACAGGGAGGTTATGGAGGGGTGCAGGTTCAGGGCATTTTTGTGTGGAGATCTGCATTGGAACATTCCAGTGAAACACGGAGGATATGGAGGGGTGCAGGTTCAGGGCATATTAGTGTGGAGTTCTGCATTGGTACGTTCCAGTGAGACAGGGAGGTTATGGAGGGGTACAGGTTCAGGGCATATTTATGTGGAGTTCTGCATAGGAACATTCCAGTGAGACAGGGAGGTTATGGAGGGGTACAGGTTCAGGGCATATTTATGTGGAGTTCTGCATAGGAACATTCCAGTGAGACACGGAGGATATGGAGGGGTGCAGGTTCAGGGCATATTTGTGTGGAGTTCTGCATTGGTACGTTCCAGTGAGACAGGGATGTTATGGAGGGGTACAGTTTCAGGGAATATTTGTGTGGAGTTCTGCATTGGTACGTTCCAGTGAGACAGGGAGGTTATGCAGGGGTACAGGTTCAGGGTATATTTGTGTGGAGTTCTGCATTGGTACATTCCAGTGAGACACGGAGGATATGGAGGGATACAGGTTCATGGCATATTTGTGTGTAGTACTTCATTGATACGTTCCAGTGAGACAGGTAGGTTTTGGAGCGTACAGGTTCAGGGCATATTTTTGTGGAGTTCTGCATTGGTACGTTCCAGTGAGACAGGGAGGTTATGGAGGGGTGCAGGTTCAGGGCATTTTTGTGTGGAGTTCTGCATTGGAACATTCCAGTGAAACACGGAGGATATGGAGGGGTGCAGGTTCAGGGCATATTTGTGTGGAGTTCTGCATTGGTACGTTCCAGTGAGACACTGAGGTTATGGAGGGGTACATGTTCAGGGCATATTTTTGGGAGTTCTGCATTGGTACGTTCCAGTGAGACAGGGAGGTTATGGAGGGGTACAGGTTCAGGGCATATTTGTGTGGAGTTCTGCATTGGTACTTTCCAGTGAGATAGGGAGGTTATGTAGGTGTACATGTTCCGTGCATATTTGTGTGTTTTTCTGCATTGGTACGTTCCAGTGAGAAAGGGAGGTTATGGAGGGGTACAGTTTCAGGGCATATTTATGTGGAGTTCTGCAATGGTACGTTCCAGTGAGACAGGGAGTTTATGGAGGGGTACAGTTTCAGGGCATTTTTGTGTGGAGTTCTGCATTGGTACATTCCAGTGAGACAGGGAGGTTATGGAGGGGTACAGGTACAGGGCATATTTATGTGGAGTTCTGCATTGGAACATTCCAGTGAGACACGGAGGATATGGAGGGGTGCAGGTTCAGGGCATATTTGTGTGGAGTTCTGCATTGGTACGTTCCAGTGAGACACTGAGGTTATGCAGGGGTACAGGTACAGGGCATATTTATGTGGAGTTCTGCATTGGAACATTCCAGTGAGACACGGAGGATATGGAGGCGTACTGGTTCAGGGCATATTTGTGTGGAGTTCTGCATTGGTACATTCCAGTGAGAGACGGAGGATATGGAGGGATAAAGGTTCATGGCATATTTGTGCGGAGTTCTTCATTGGTACGTTTCAGTGTGACAGGTAGGTTTTGGAGCGTACAGGTTCAGGGCATATTTGTATGGAGTTATGCATTGGTACATTCTACTGAGACAGGGAGGTTATGGAGGGTACATATTCAGGGCATATTTTTGTGGAGTTCTGTATTGGTACGTTCCAGTGAGACAGGGAGGTTATGGAGGGGTACAGTTTCAGGGCATATTTGTGTGGAGTTCTGCATTGGTACGTTCCAGTGAGACAGGGAGGTTATTTAGGTGTACATGTTCCGTGCATATTTGTGTGGAGTTCTGCATTGGTAAATTCCAGTGAGACATGGAGGTTATGCAGGTGTACAGGTTTAGGGCATATTTATGTGGAGTTCTGCATTGGAACATTCCAGTGAGACACGGAGGATATGGAATGGTACAGGTTCAGGGCATATTTGTGTGGAGTACTGCATTGGTCCGTTCCAGTGAGACAGGGTGTTTATGGAGGCGTACAGGTTCAGGGCATATTTGTGTGGAGTTCTGCATTGGAACATTCCAGTGAGACACGGAGGATATGGAGGGGTGCAGGTTCAGGGCATATTTGTGTGGAGTTCTGCATTGGTACGTTCCAGTGAGACACTGAGGTTATGGAGGGTTACAGGTTCAGGGCATATTTATGTGGAGTTCCGCAGTGGAACATTCCAGTGAGACTCGGAGGATATTGAGGGGTACAGTTTCAGGGCATATTTGTGTGGAGTTCTGCATTGGTACGTTCCAGTGAGATAGGGATGTTATGGAGGGGTACAGTTTCAGGGCATATTTGTGTGGAGTTCTGCAATGGTACGTTCCAGTGAGACAGGGAGTATATGGAGGGGTACAGTTTCAGGGCATTTTTGTGTGGAGTTCTGCATTGGAACATTCCAGTGAAACACGGAGGATATGGAGGGATGCAGGTTCAGGGCATATTTGTGTGGAGTTCTGCATTGGTACGTTCCAGTGAGACACTGAGGTTATGGAGGGGTACAGGTTCAGGGCATATCTATGTGGAGTTCCGCAGTGGAACATTCCAGTGAGACACGGAGGATATTGAGGGGTACAGTTTCAGGGCATATTTGTGTGGGGTTCTGCATTGGTACGTTCCAGTGAGACAGGTAGATTTTGGAGCGTACAGGTTCAGGGCATATTTTTGTGGAGTTCTGCATTGGTACGTTCCAGTGAGACAGGGAGGTTATGGAGGGGTGCAGGTTCAGGGCATTTTTGTGTGGAGTTCTGCATTGGAACATTCCAGTGAAACACTGAGGATATGGAGGGGTCAGGTTCAGGGCATATTTGTGTGGAGTTCTGCATTGGTACGTTCCAGTGAGACACTGAGGTTATGGAGGGCTACAGGTTCAGGGCATATTTTTGTGGAGTTCTGCATTGGTACGTTCCAGTGAGACAGGGAGGTTATGGAGGGCTACAGTTTCAGGGCAAATTTATGTGGAGTTCTGCAATGGTACGTTCTAGTGAGACAGGGAGTTTATGGAGGGGTACAGTTTCAGGGCATTTTTGTGTGGAGTTCTGCATTGGTACATTCCAGTGAGACAGGGAGGTTATGGAGGGGTACAGGTTCAGGGCATATTTATGTGGAGTTCTGCATAGGAACATTCCAGTGAGACACGGAGGATATGGAGGGGTGCAGGTTCAGGGCATATTTGTGTGGAGTTCTGCATTGGTACGTTCCAGTGAGACACGGAGGATATTGAGGGGTACAGTTTCAGGGCATATTTGTGTGGAGTTCTGCATTGGTACGTTCCAGTGAGACAGGGTGGTTATGGAGGCGTACAGGTTCAGGGCCTATTTGTGTGGAGTTCTGCATTGGTACATTCCAGTGAGACACGGAGGATATGGAGGGATACAGGTACATGGCATATTTGTGCGGAGTTCTTCATTGGTACGTTCTAGTGTGACAGGTAGGTTTTGGAGCGTACAGGTTCAGGGCATATTTGTATGGAGTTGTGCATTGGTACATTCTACTGAGACAGGGAGGTTATGGAGTGTACATATTCAGGGCATATTTTTGTGGAGTTCTGTATTGGTACGTTCCAGTGAGACAGGGATGTTATGCAGGGGTACAGGTTCAGGGCATATTTGTGTGGAGTTCTGCATTGGTACATTCCATTGAGACACGGAGGATATGGAGGGATACAGGTTCATGCCATATTTGTGTGTAGTACTTCATTGATACGTTCCAGTGAGACAGGTAGGTTTTGGAGCGTACAGGTTCAGGGCATATTTTTGTGGAGTTCTGCATTGGTACGTTCCAGTGAGACAGGGAGGTTATGGAGGGGTGCAGGTTCAGGGCATTTTTGTGTGGAGATCTGCATTGGAACATTCCAGTGAAACACGGAGGATATGGAGGGGTGCAGGTTCAGGGCATATTAGTGTGGAGTTCTGCATTGGTACGTTCCAGTGAGACAGGGAGGTTATGGAGGGGTACAGTTTCAGGGCATATTTGTGTGGAGTTCTGCATTGGTACGTTCCAGTGAGACATGGAGGTTATGGAGGGGTACAGGTTCAGGGCATATTTGTGTGGGTTCTGCATTGGTACTTTCCAGTGAGATAGGGAGGTTATGTAGGTGTACATGTTCGTGCATATTTGTGTGTTTTTCTGCATTGGTACGTTCCAGTGAGAAAGGGAGGTTATGGAGGGGTACAGTTTCAGGGCATATTTATGTGGAGTTCTGCAATGGTACGTTCCAGTGAGACAGGGAGTTTATGGAGGGGTACAGTTTCAGGGCATTTTTGTGTGGAGTTCTGCATTGGTACATTCCAGGGAGACAGGGAGGTTATGGAGGGGTACAGGTTCAGGGCATATTTATGTGGAGTTCTGCATTGGAACATTCCAGTGAGACACGGAGGATATGGAGGGGTGCAGGTTCAGGGCATATTTGTGTGGAGTTCTGCATTGGTACGTTCCAGTGAGACACTGAGGTTATGCAGGGGTACAGGTTCAGGGCATATTTATGTGGAGTTCCGCAGTGGAACATTCCAGTGAGACACGGAGGATATTGAGGGCTACAGTTTCAGGGCATATTTGTGTGGAGTTCTGCATTGGTACGTTCCAGTGAGACAGGGTGGTTATGGAGGCGTACTGGTACAGGGCATATTTGTGTGGAGTTCTGCATTGGTACATTCCAGTGAGAGACGGAGGATATGGAGGGATAAAGGTTCATGGCATATTTGTGCGGAGTTCTTCATTGGTACGTTTCAGTGTGACAGGTAGGTTTTGGAGCGTACAGGTTCAGGGCATATTTGTATGGAGTTATGCATTGGTACATTCCAGTGAGACAGGGTGTTTATGGAGGCGTACAGGTTCAGGGCATATTTGTGTGGAGTTCTGCATTGGAACATTCCAGTGAGACACGGAGGATATGGAGGGGTGCAGGTTCAGGGCATATTTGTGTGGAGTTCTGCATTGGTACGTTCCAGTGAGACACTGAGGTTATGGAGGGTTACAGGTTCAGGGCATATTTATGTGGAGTTCCGCAGTGGAACATTCCAGTGAGACTCGGAGGATATTGAGGGGTACAGTTTCAGGGCATATTTGTGTGGAGTTCTGCATTGGTACGTTCCAGTGAGATAGGGATGTTATGGAGGGGTACAGTTTCAGGGCATATTTGTGTGGAGTACTGCAATGGTACGTTCCAGTGAGACAGGGAGTATATGGAGAGGTACAGTTTCAGGGCATTTTTGTGTGGAGTTCTGCATTGGAACATTCCAGTGAAACACGGAGGATATGGAGGGGTGCAGGTTCAGGGCATATTTGTGTGGAGTTCTGCATTGGTACGTTCCAGTGAGACACGGAGGATATTGAGGGGTACAGTTTCAGGGCATATTTGTGTGGAGTTCTGCATTGGTACGTTCCAGTGAGACATGGAGGTTATGCAGGTGTACAGGTTTAGGGCATATTTATGTGGAGTTCTGCATTGGAACATTCCAGTGAGACACGGAGGATATGGAATGGTACAGGTTCAGGGCATATTTGTGTGGAGTTCTCCATTGGTACGTTCCAGTGAGACAGGGTGTTTATGGAGGCGTACAGGTTCAGGGCATATTTGTGTGGAGTTCTGCATTGGAACATTCCAGTGAGACACGGAGGATATGGAGGGGTGCAGGTTCAGGGCATATTTGTGTGGAGTTCTGCATTGGTACGTTCCAGTGAGACACTGAGTTTATGGAGGGTTACAGGTTCAGGGCATATTTATGTGGAGTTCCGCAGTGGAACATTCCAGTGAGACACGGAGGATATTGAGGGGTACAGTTTCAGGGCATATTTGTGTGGAGTTCTGCATTGGTACGTTCCAGTGAGATAGGGATGTTATGGAGGGGTACAGTTTCAGGGCATATTTGTGTGGAGTTCTGCATTGGTACGTTCCAGTGAGACAGGGAGGTTATGGAGAGGTACAGGTTCCGGGCATATTTGTGTATAGTACTTCATTGATACGTTCCAGTGAGACAGGTAGGTTTTGGAGCGTACATGTTCAGGGCATATTTTTGTGGAGTTCTGCATTGGTACGTTACAGTGAGACAGGGAGGTTATGGAGGGGTACAGGTTCAGGGCATATTTCTGTGGAGTTCTGCATTGGTACGTTCCAGTGAGACAGGGAGGTTATGTAGGTGTACATGTTCCGTCCATATTTGTGTGTTTTTCTGCATTGGTACGTACCAGTGAGAAAGGGAGGTTATGGATGGGTACAGTTTCAGGGCATATTTATGTGGATTTCTGCATTGGTACGTTCCCGTGAGACAGGGTGGTTATGGAGGTGTACAGGTTCAGGGCATATTTTTGTGGAGTTCTGCAATGGTACGTTCTAGTGAGACAGGGAGTTTATGGAGGGGTACAGTTTCAGGGCATATTTGTGTGGAGTTCTGCAGTGGTACGTTCCAGTGAGACAGGGAGGTTATGGAGGGGTACAGGTTCAGGGCATATTTGTGTGGAGTTCTGCATTGGTACATTCCAGTGAGACACGGAGGATATGGAGGGATACAGGTTCATGGCATATTTATGTGTAGTACTTCATTGATACGTTCCAGTGAGACAGGTAGGTTTTGGAGCGTACATGTTCAGGGCATATTTTTGTGGAGTTCTGCATTGGTGCGTTCCAGTGAGACAGGGAGGTTATGGAGGGGTACAGGTTCAGGGCATATTTCTGTGGAGTTCTGCATTGGTACGTTCCAGTGAGACAGGGAGGTTATGTAGGTGTACATGTTCCGTCCATATTTGTGTGTTTTTCTGCATTGGTACGTTCCAGTGAGAAAGGGAGGTTATGGAGGGGTACAGTTTCAGGGCATATTTATGTGGATTTCTGCATTGGTACGTTCCCGTGAGACAGGGTGTTTATGGAGGGGTACAGGTTCAGGGCATATTTTTGTGGAGTTCTGCAATGGTACGTTCCAGTTAGACAGGGAGTTTATGGAGGGGTACAGTTTCAGGGCATTTTTGTGTGGAGTTCTGCATTGGTACATTCCAGTGAGACAGGGAGGTTATGGAAGGATACAGGTTCAGGGCATATTTCTGTGGAGGTCTGCAATGGTACGTTCCAGTGAGACAGGGATTATATGGAGGGGTACAGTTTCAGGGCATTTTTGTGTGGAGTTCTGCATTGGAACATTCCAGTGAAACACGGAGGATATGGAGGGGTGCAGGTTCAGGGCATATTTGTGTGGAGTTCTGCATTGGTACGTTCCAGTGAGACACTGAGGTTATGGAGGGGTACAGGTTCAGGGCATATCTATGTGGAGTTCCGCAGTGGAACATTCCAGTGAGACACGGAGGATATTGAGGGGTACAGTTTCAGGGCATATTTTTGTGGAGTTCTGCATTGGTACGTTCCAGTGAGACAGGGAGGTTATGGAGGGGTGCAGGTTCAGGGCATTTTTGTTTGGCGTTCTGCATTGGAACATTCCAGTGAAACACTGAGGATATGGAGGGTTCAGGTTCAGGGCATATTTGTGTGGAGTTCTGCATTGGTACGTTCCAGTGAGACAGGGAGGTAATGGAGGGGTACAGTTTCAGGGCAAATTTATGTGGAGTTCTGCAATGGTCCGTTCTAGTGAGACAGGGAGTTTATGGAGGGGTACAGTTTCAGGGCATTTTTGTGTGGAGTTCTGCACTGGTACATTCCAGTGAGACAGGGAGGTTATGGAGGGGTACAGGTTCAGGGCATATTTCTGTGGAGTTCTGCATTGGTACGTTCCAGTGAGACAGGGAGGTTATGTAGGTGTACATGTTCCGTCCATATTTGTGTGTTTTTCTGCATTGGTACGTTCCAGTGAGAAAGGGAGGTTATGGAGGGGTACAGTTTCAGGGCATATTTATGTGGATTTCTGCATTGGTACGTTCCCGTGAGACAGGGTGTTTATGGAGGGGTACAGGTTCAGGGCATATTTTTGTGGAGTTCTGCAATGGTACGTTCCAGTGAGACAGGGAGTTTATGGAGGGGTACAGTTTCAGGGCATTTTTGTGCGGAGTTCTGCATTGGTACATTCCAGTGAGACAGGGAGGTTATGGAAGGATACAGGTTCAGGGCATATTTCTGTGGAGCTCTGCAATGGTACGTTCCAGTGAGACAGGGAGTATATGGAGGGGTACAGTTTCAGGGCATTTTTGTGTGGAGTTCTGCATTGGAACATTCCAGTGATACACGGAGGATATGGAGGGGTGAAGGTTCAGGGCATATTTGTGTGGAGTTCTGCATTGGTACGTTCCAGTGAGACACTGAGGTTATGGAGGGGTACAGGTTCAGGGCATATCTATGTGGAGCTCCGCAGTGGAACATTCCAGTGAGACACGGAGGATATTGAGGGGTACAGTTTCAGGGCATATTTGTGTGGAGTTCTGCATTGGTACGTTCCAGTGAGACAGGTAGGTTTTGGAGCGTACAGGTTCAGGGCATATTTTTGTGGAGTTCTGCATTGGTACGTTCCAGTGAGACAGGGAGGTTATGGAGGGGTGCAGGTTCAGGGCATTTTTGTTTGGAGTTCTGCATTGGAACATTCCAGTGAAACACTGAGGATATGGAGGGGTCAGTTTCAGGGCATATTTGTGTGGAGTTCTGCATTGGTACGTTCCAGTGAGACACTGAGGTTATGGAGGGCTACAGGTTCAGGGCATATTTTTGTGGAGTTCTGCATTGGTACGTTCCAGTGAGACAGGGAGGTTATGGAGGGGTACAGTTTCAGGGCAAATTTATGTGGAGTTCTGCAAAGGTACGTTCTAGTGAGACAGGGAGTTTATGGAGGGGTACAGTTTCAGGGCATTTTTGTGTGGAGTTCTGCACTGGTACATTCCAGTGAGACAGGGAGGTTATGGAGGGGTACAGGTTCAGGGCATATTTATGTGGAGTTCTGCATAGGAACATTCCAGTGAGACACGGAGGATATGGAGGGGTGCAGGTTCAGGGCATATTTGTGTGGAGTTCTGCATTGGTACGTTCCAGTGAGACAGGGATGTTATGGAGGGGTACAGTTTCAGGGCATATTTGTGTGGAGTTCTGCATTGGTACGTTCCAGTGAGACAGGGAGGTTATGCAGGGGTACAGGTTCAGGGTATATTTGTGTGGAGTTCTGCATTGGTACATTCCAGTGAGACACGGAGGATATGGAGGGATACAGGTTCATGGCATATTTGTGTGTAGTACTTCATTGATACGTTCCAGTGAGACAGGTAGGTTTTGGAGCGTACAGGTTCAGGGCATATTTTTGTGGAGTTCTGCATTGGTACGTTCCAGTGAGACAGGGAGGTTATGGAGGGGTGCAGGTTCAGGGCATTTTTGTGTGGAGTTCTGCATTGGAACATTCCAGTGAAACACGGAGGATATGGAGGGGTGCAGGTTCAGGGCATATTTGTGTGGAGTTCTGCATTGGTACGTTCCAGTGAGACACTGAGGTTATGGAGGGGTACATGTTCAGGGCATATTTTTGTGGAGTTCTGCATTGGTACGTTCCAGTGAGACAGGGAGGTTATGGAGGGGTGCAGGTTCAGGGCATATTTGTGTGGAGTTCTGCATTGGTACGTTCCAGTGAGACACTGAGGTTATGGAGGGGTACATGTTCAGGGCATATTTTTGTGGAGTTCTGCATTGGTACGTTCCAGTGAGACACTGAGGTTATGGAGGGGTACATGTTCAGGGCATATTTTTGTGGAGTTCTGCATTGGTACGTTCCAGTGAGACAGGGAGGTTATGGAGGGGTACAGGTTCAGGGCATATTTGTGTGTTTTTCTGCATTGGTACGTTCCAGTGAGAAAGGGAGGTTATGGAGGGGTACAGTTTCAGGGCATATTTATGTGGAGTTCTGCAATGGTACGTTCCAGTGAGACAGGGAGTTTATGGAGGGGTACAGTTTCAGGGCATTTTTGTGTGGAGTTCTGCATTGGTACATTCCAGTGAGACAGGGAGGTTATGGAGGGGTACAGGTACAGGGCATATTTATGTGGAGTTCTGCATTGGAACATTCCAGTGAGACACGGAGGATATGGAGGGGTGCAGGTTCAGGGCATATTTGTGTGGAGTACTGCATTGGTACGTTCCAGTGAGACACTGAGGTTATGCAGGGGTACAGGTTCAGGGCATATTTATGTGGTGTTCCGCAGTGGAACATTCCAGTGAGACACGGAGGATATTGAGGGCTACAGTTTCAGGGCATATTTGTGTGGAGTTCTGCATTGGTACGTTCCAGTGAGACAGGGTGGTTATGGAGGCGTACTGGTTCAGGGCATATTTGTGTGGAGTTCTGCATTGGTACGTTCCAGTGAGACACGGAGGATATTGAGGGGTACAGTTTCAGGGCATATTTGTGTGGAGTTCTGCATTGGTACGTTCCAGTGAGACACTGAGGTTTTGGAGCGTACAGGTTCAGGGCATATTTTTGTGGAGTTCTGCATTGGTACGTTCCAGTGAGACAGGGAGGTTATGGAGGGGTGCAGGTTCAGGGCATTTTTGTTTGGAGTTCTGCATTGGAACATTCCAGTGAAACACTGAGGATATGGAGGGGTCAGTTTCAGGGCATATTTGTGTGGAGTTCTGCATTGGTACGTTCCAGTGAGACACTGAGGTTATGGAGGGCTACAGGTTCAGGGCATATTTTTGTGGAGTTCTGCATTGGTACGTTCCAGTGAGACAGGGAGGTTATAGAGGGGTACAGTTTCAGGGCAAATTTATGTGGAGTTCTGCAAAGGTACGTTCTAGTGAGACAGGGAGTTTATGGAGGGGTACAGTTTCAGGGCATTTTTGTGTGGAGTTCTGCACTGGTACATTCCAGTGAGACAGGGAGGTTATGGAGGGGTACAGGTTCAGGGCATATTTATGTGGAGTTCTGCATAGGAACATTCCAGTGAGACACGGAGGATATGGAGGGGTGCAGGTTCAGGGCATATTTGTGTGGAGTTCTGCATTGGTACGTTCCAGTGAGACAGGGATGTTATGGAGGGGTACAGTTTCAGGGCATATTTGTGTGGAGTTCTGCATTGGTACGTTCCAGTGAGACAGGGAGGTTATGCAGGGGTACAGGTTCAGGGTATATTTGTGTGGAGTTCTGCATTGGTACATTCCAGTGAGACACGGAGGATATGGAGGGATACAGGTTCATGGCATATTTGTGTGTAGTACTTCATTGATACGTTCCAGTGAGACAGGTAGGTTTTGGAGCGTACAGGTTCAGGGCATATTTTTGTGGAGTTCTGCATTGGTACGTTCCAGTGAGACAGGGAGGTTATGGAGGGGTGCAGGTTCAGGGCATTTTTGTGTGGAGTTCTGCATTGGAACATTCCAGTGAAACACGGAGGATATGGAGGGGTGCAGGTTCAGGGCATATTTGTGTGGAGTTCTGCATTGGTACGTTCCAGTGAGACACTGAGGTTATGGAGGGGTACATGTTCAGGGCATATTTTTGTGGAGTTCTGCATTGGTACGTTCCAGTGAGACAGGGAGGTTATGGAGGGGTACAGGTTCAGGGCATATTTGTGTGGAGTTCTGCATTGGTACGTTCCAGTGAGATAGGGAGGTTATGTAGGTGTACATGTTCCGTGCATATTTGTGTGTTTTTCTGCATTGGTACGTTCCAGTGAGAAAGGGAGGTTATGGAGGGGTACAGTTTCAGGGCATATTTATGTGGAGTTCTGCAATGGTACGTTCCAGTGAGACAGGGAGTTTATGGAGGGGTACAGTTTCAGGGCATTTTTGTGTGGAGTTCTGCATTGGTACATTCCAGTGAGACAGGGAGGTTATGGAGGGGTACAGGTACAGGGCATATTTATGTGGAGTTCTGCATTGGAACATTCCAGTGAGACACGGAGGATATGGAGGGGTGCAGGTTCAGGGCATATTTGTGTGGAGTACTGCATTGGTACGTTCCAGTGAGACACTGAGGTTATGCAGGGGTACAGGTTCAGGGCATATTTATGTGGTGTTCCGCAGTGGAACATTGCAGTGAGACACGGAGGATATTGAGGGCTACAGTTTCAGGGCATATTTGTGTGGAGTTCTGCATTGGTACGTTCCAGTGAGACAGGGTGGTTATGGAGGCGTACTGGTTCAGGGCATATTTGTGTGGAGTTCTGCATTGGTACATTCCAGTGAGAGACGGAGGATATGGAGGGATAAAGGTTCATGGCATATTTGTGCGGAGTTCTTCATTGGTACGTTTCAGTGTGACAGGTAGGTTTTGGAGCGTACAGGTTCAGGGCATATTTGTATGGAGTTATGCATTGGTACATTCTACTGAGACAGGGAGGTTATGGAGGGTACATATTCAGGGCATATTTTTGTGGAGTTCTGTATTGGTACGTTCCAGTGAGACAGGGAGGTTATGGAGGGGTACAGTTTCAGGGCATATTTGTGTGGAGTTCTGCATTGGTACGTTCCAGTGAGACAGGGAGGTTATTTAGGTGTACATGTTCCGTGCATATTTGTGTGGAGTTCTGCATTGGTAAATTCCAGTGAGACATGGAGGTTATGCAGGTGTACAGGTTTAGGGCATATTTATGTGGAGTTCTGCATTGGAACATTCCAGTGAGACACGGAGGATATGGAATGGTACAGGTTCAGGGCATATTTGTGTGGAGTACTGCATTGGTACGTTCCAGTGAGACAGGGTGTTTATGGAGGCGTACAGGTTCAGGGCATATTTGTGTGGAGTTCTGCATTTTAACATTCCAGTGAGACACGGAGGATATGGAGGGGTGCAGGTTCAGGGCATATTTGTGTGGAGTTCTGCATTGGTACGTTCCAGTGAGACACTGAGGTTATGGAGGGTTACAGGTTCAGGGCATATTTATGTGGAGTTCCGCAGTGGAACATTCCAGTGAGACTCGGAGGATATTGAGGGGTACAGTTTCAGGGCATATTTGTGTGGAGTTCTGCATTGGTACGTTCCAGTGAGATAGGGATGTTATGGAGGGGTACAGTTTCAGGGCATATTTGTGTGGAGTTCTGCAATGGTACGTTCCAGTGAGACAGGGAGTATATGGAGGGGTACAGTTTCAGGGCATTTTTGTGTGGAGTTCTGCATTGGAACATTCCAGTGAAACACGGAGGATATGGAGGGATGCAGGTTCAGGGCATATTTGTGCGGAGTTCTGCATTGGTACGTTCCAGTGAGACACTGAGGTTATGGAGGGGTACAGGTTCAGGGCATATCTATGTGGAGTTCCGCAGTGGAACATTCCAGTGAGACACGGAGGATATTGAGGGGTACAGTTTCAGGGCATATTTGTGTGGGGTTCTGCATTGGTACGTTCCAGTGAGACAGGTAGATTTTGGAGCGTACAGGTTCAGGGCATATTTTTGTGGAGTTCTGCATTGGTACGTTCCAGTGAGACAGGGAGGTTATGGAGGGGTGCAGGTTCAGGGCATTTTTGTGTGGAGTTCTGCATTGGAACATTCCAGTGAAACACTGAGGATATGGAGGGGTCAGGTTCAGGGCATATTTGTGTGGAGTTCTGCATTGGTACGTTCCAGTGAGACACTGAGGTTATGGAGGGCTACAGGTTCAGGGCATATTTTTGTGGAGTTCTGCATTGGTACATTCCAGTGAGACAGGGAGGTTATGGAGGGCTACAGTTTCAGGGCAAATTTATGTGGAGTTCTGCAATGGTACGTTCTAGTGAGACAGGGAGTTTATGGAGGGGTACAGTTTCAGGGCATTTTTGTGTGGAGTTCTGCATTGGTACATTCCAGTGAGACAGGGAGGTTATGGAGGGGTACAGGTTCAGGGCATATTTATGTGGAGTTCTGCATAGGAACATTCCAGTGAGACACGGAGGATATGGAGGGGTGCAGGTTCAGGGCATATTTGTGTGGAGTTCTGCATTGGTACGTTCCAGTGAGACACGGAGGATATTGAGGGGTACAGTTTCAGGGCATATTTGTGTGGAGTTCTGCATTGGTACGTTCCAGTGAGACAGGGTGGTTATGGAGGCGTACAGGTTCAGGGCCTATTTGTGTGGAGTTCTGCATTGGTACATTCCAGTGAGACACGGAGGATATGGAGGGATACAGGTACATGGCATATTTGTGCGGAGTTCTTCATTGGTACGTTCTAGTGTGACAGGTAGGTTTTGGAGCGTACAGGTTCAGGGCATATTTGTATGGAGTTGTGCATTGGTACATTCTACTGAGACAGGGAGGTTATGGAGTGTACATATTCAGGGCATATTTTTGTGGAGTTCTGTATTGGTACGTTCCAGTGAGACAGGGATGTTATGCAGGGGTACAGGTTCAGGGCATATTTGTGTGGAGTTCTGCATTGGTACATTCCAGTGAGACACGGAGGATATGGAGGGATACAGGTTCATGCCATATTTGTGTGTAGTACTTCATTGATACGTTCCAGTGAGACAGGTAGGTTTTGGAGCGTACAGGTTCAGGGCATATTTTTGTGGAGTTCTGCATTGGTACGTTCCAGTGAGACAGGGAGGTTATGGAGGGGTGCAGGTTCAGGGCATTTTTGTGTGGAGTTCTGCATTGGAACATTCCAGTGAAACACGGAGGATATGGAGGGGTGCAGGTTCAGGGCATATTTGTGTGGAGTTCTGCATTGGTACGTTCCAGTGAGACAGGGAGGTTATGGAGGGGTACAGTTTCAGGGCATATTTGTGTGGAGTTCTGCATTGGTACGTTCCAGTGAGACATGGAGGTTATGGAGGGTTTACAGGTTCAGGGCATATTTGTGTGGAGTTCTGCATTGGTACATTCCAGTGAGACACGGAGGATATGGAGGGATACAGGTTCAGGGCATATTTTTGTGGAGTTCTGCATTGGTACGTTCCAGTGAGACAGGGAGGTTATTTAGGTGTACATTTTCCGTGCATATTTGTGTGGAGTTCTGCATTGGTAAATTCCAGTGAGACATGGAGGTTATGCAGGTGTACAGGTTTAGGGCATATTTATGTGGAGTTCTGCATTGGAACATTCCAGTGAGACACGGAGGATATGGAATGGTACAGGTTCAGGGCATATTTGTGTGGAGTTCTGCATTGGTACGTTCCAGTGAGACAGGGTGTTTATGGAGGCGTACAGGTTCAGGGCATATTTGTGTGGAGTTCTGCATTGGTACGTTCCAGTGAGACACTGAGGTTATGGAGGGTTACAGGTTCAGGGCATATTTATGTGGAGTTCCGCAGTGGAACATTCCAGTGAGACACGGAGGATATTGAGGGGTACAGTTTCAGGGCATATTTATGTGGAGTTCTGCATTGGTACGTTCCAGTGAGACAGGGAGGTTATGGAGGGGTACAGGTTCAGGGCATATTTGTGTGTAGTACTTCATTGATACGTTCCAGTGAGACAGGTAGGTTTTGGAGCGTACATGTTCAGGGCATATTTCTGTGGAGTTCTGCATTGGTACGTTCCAGTGAGACAGGGAGGTTATGTAGGTGTACATGTTCCGTCCATATTTGTGTGTTTTTCTGCATTGGTACGTTCCAGTGAGAAAGGGAGGTTATGGAGCGGTACAGTTTCAGGGCATATTTATGTGGATTTCTGCATTGGTACGTTCCCGTGAGACAGGGTGGTTATGGAGGTGTACAGGTTCAGGGCATATTTTTGTGGAGTTCTGCAATGGTACGTTCTAGTGAGACAGGGAGTTTATGGAGGGGTACAGTTTCAGGGCATATTTGTGTGGAGTTCTGCATTGGTACGTTCCAGTGAGACAGGGAGGTTATGGAGGGGTACAGGTTCAGGGCATATTTGTGTGGAGTTCTGCATTGGTACATTCCAGTGAGACACGGAGGATATGGAGGGATACAGGTTCATGGCATATTTATGTGTAGTACTTCATTGATACGTTACAGTGAGACAGGTAGGTTTTGGAGCGTACATGTTCAGGGCATATTTTTGTGGAGTTCTGCATTGGTGCGTTCCAGTGAGACAGGGAGGTTATGGAGGGGTACAGGTTCAGGGCATATTTGTGTGGAGTTCTGCATTGGTACGTTCCAGTGAGACAGGGAGGTTATGTAGGTGTACATGTTCCGTCCATATTTGTGTGTTTTTCTGCATTGGTACGTTCCAGTGAGAAAGGGAGGTTATGGAGGGGTACAGTTTCAGGGCATATTTATGTGGATTTCTGCATTGGTACGTTCCCGTGAGACAGGGTGGTTATGGAGGGGTACAGGTTCAGGGCATATTTGTGCGGAGTTCTGCATTGGAACATTCCAGTGAAACACGGAGGATATGGAGGGGTGCTGGTTCAGGGCATATTTGTGTGGAGTTCTGCATTGGTACGTTCCAGTGAGACACTGAGGTTATGGAGGGGTACAGGTTCAGGGCATATCTATGTGGAGTTCCGCAGTGGAACATTCCAGTGAGACACGGAGGATATTGAGGGGTACAGTTTCAGGGCATATTTGTGTGGAGTTCTGCATTGGTACGTTCCAGTGAGACAGGTAGGTTTTGGAGCGTACAGGTTCAGGGCATATTTTTGTGGACTTCTGCATTGGTACGTTCCAGTGAGACAGGGAGGGTATGGAGGGGTGCAGGTTCAGGGCATTTTTGTTTGGAGTTCTGCATTGGAACATTCCAGTGAAACACTGAGGATTTGGAGGGGTCAGGTTCAGGGCATATTTGTGTGGAGTTCTGCATTGGTACGTTCCAGTGAGACACTGAGGTTATGGAGGGCTACAGGTTCAGGGCATATTTTTGTGGAGTTCTGCATTGGTACGTTCCAGTGAGACAGGGAGGTTATGGAGGGGTACAGTTTCAGGGCAAATTTATGTGGAGTTCTGCAATGGTACGTTCTAGTGAGACAGGGAGTTTATGGAGCGGTACAGTTTCAGGGCATTTTTGTGTGGAGTTCTGCACTGGTACATTCCAGTGAGACAGGGAGGTTATGGAGGGGTACAGGTTCAGGGCATATTTATGTGGAGTTCTGCATAGGAACATTCCAGTGAGACACGGAGGATATGGAGGGGTGCAGGTTCAGAGCATATTTGTGTGGAGTTCTGCATTGGTACGTTCCAGTGAGACAGGGATGTTATGGAGGGGTACAGTTTCAGGGCATATTTGTGTGGAGTTCTGCATTGGTACGTTCCAGTGAGACAGGGAGGTTATGCAGGGGTACAGGTTCAGGGTATATTTGTGTGGAGTTCTGCATTGGTACATTCCAGTGAGACACGGAGGATATGGAGGGATACAGGTTCATGGCATATTTGTGTGTAGTACTTCATTGATACGTTCCAGTGAGACAGGTAGGTTTTGGAGCGTACAGGTTCAGGGCATATTTTTGTGGAGTTGTGCATTGGTACGTTCCAGTGAGACAGGGAGGTTATGGAGGGGTGCAGGTTCAGGGCATTTTTGTGTGGAGTTCTGCATTGGAACATTCCAGTGAAACACGGAGGATATGGAGGGGTGCAGGTTCAGGGCATATTTGTGTGGAGTTCTGCATTGGTACGTTCCAGTGAGACACTGAGGTTATGGAGGGGTACATGTTCAGGGCATATTTTTGTGGAGTTCTGCATTGGTACGTTCCAGTGAGACAGGGAGGTTATGGAGGGGTACAGGTTCAGGGCATATTTGTGTGGAGTTCTGCATTGGTACGTTCCAGTGAGATAGGGAGGTTATGTAGGTGTACATGTTCCGTGCATATTTGTGTGTTTTTCTGCATTGGTACGTTCCAGTGAGAAAGGGAGGTTATGGAGGGGTACAGTTTCAGGGCATATTTATGTGGAGTTCTGCAATGGTACGTTCCAGTGAGACAGGGAGTTTATGGAGGGGTACAGTTTCAGGGCTTTTTTGCGTGGAGTTCTGCATTGGTACATTCCAGTGAGACAGGGAGGTTATGGAGGGGTACAGGTTCAGGGCATATTTATGTGGAGTTCTGCATTGGAACATTCCAGTGAGACACGGAGGATATGGAGGGGTGCAGGTTCAGGGCATATTTGTGTGGAGTTCTGCATTGGTACGTTCCAGTGAGACACTGAGGTTATGCAGGGTTACAGGTTCAGGGCATATTTATGTGGAGTTCCGCAGTGGAACATTCCAGTGAGACACGGAGGATATTGAGGGCTACAGTTTCAGGGCATATTTGTGTGGAGTTCTGCATTGGTACGTTCCAGTGACACAGGGTGGTTATGGAGGCGTACTGGTTCAGGGCATATTTGTGTGGAGTTCTGCATTGGTACATTCCAGTGAGTGACGGAGGATATGGAGGGATAAAGGTTCATGGCATATTTGTGCGGAGTTCTTCATTGGTACGTTTCAGTGTGACAGGTAGGTTTTGGAGCGTACAGGTTCAGGGCATATTTGTATGGAGTTATGCATTGGTACATTCTACTGAGACAGGGAGGTTATGGAGGGTACATATTCAGGGCATATTTTTGTGGAGTTCTGTATTGGTACGTTCCAGTGGGACAGGGAGGTTATGGAGGGGTACAGTTTCAGGGCATATTTGTGTGGAGTTCTGCATTGGTACGTTCCAGTGAGACAGGGAGGTTATTTAGGTGTACATGTTCCGTGCATATTTGTGTGGAGTTCTGCATTGGTAAATTCCAGTGAGACATGGAGGTTATGCAGGTGTACAGGTTTAGGGCATATTTATGTGGAGTTCTGCATTGGAACATTCCAGTGAGACACGGAGGATATGGAATGGTACAGGTTCAGGGCATATTTGTGTGGAGTACTGCATTGGTACGTTCCAGTGAGACAGGGTGTTTATGGAGGCGTACAGGTTCAGGGCATATTTGTGTGGAGTTCTGCATTGGAACATTCCAGTGAGACACGGAGGATATGGAGGGGTGCAGGTTCAGGGCATATTTGTGTGGAGTTCTGCATTGGTACGTTCCAGTGAGACACTGAGGTTATGGAGGGTTACAGGTTCAGGGCATATTTATGTGGAGTTCCGCAGTGGAACATTCCAGTGAGACTCGGAGGATATTGAGGGGTACAGTTTCAGGGCATATTTGTGTGGAGTTCTGCATTGGTACGTTCCAGTGAGATAGGGATGTTATGGAGGGGTACAGTTTCAGGGCATATTTGTGTGGAGTTCTGCAATGGTACGTTCCAGTGAGACAGGGAGTATATGGAGGGGTACAGTTTCAGGGCATTTTTGTGTGGAGTTCTGCATTGGAACATTCCAGTGAAACACGGAGGATATGGAGGGGTGCAGGTTCAGGGCATATTTGTGTGGAGTTCTGCATTGGTACGTTCCAGTGAGACACTGAGGTTATGGAGGGGTACAGGTTCAGGGCATATCTATGTGGAGTTCCGCAGTGGAACATTCCAGTGAGACACGGAGGATATTGAGGGGTACAGTTTCAGGGCATATTTGTGTGGAGTTCTGCATTGGTACGTTCCAGTGAGACAGGTAGATTTTGGAGCGTACAGGTTCAGGGCATATTTATGTGGAGTTCTGCATAGGAACATTCCAGTGAGACACGGAGGATATGGAGGGGTGCAGGTTCAGGGCATATTTGTGTGGAGTTCTGCATTGGTACGTTCCAGTGAGACACGGAGGATATTGAGGGGTACAGTTTCAGGGCATATTTGTGTGGAGTTCTGCATTGGTACGTTCCAGTGAGACAGGGTGGTTATGGAGGCGTACAGGTTCAGGGCCTATTTGTGTGGAGTTCTGCATTGGTACATTCCAGTGAGACACGGAGGATATGGAGGGATACAGGTTCATGGCATATTTGTGCGGAGTTCTTCATTGGTACGTTCTAGTGTGACAGGTAGGTTTTGGAGCGTACAGCTTCAGGGCATATTTGTATGGAGATGTGCATTGGTACATTCTACTGAGACAGGGAGGTTATGGAGTGTACATATTCAGGGCATATTTTTGTGGAGTTCTGTATTGGTACGTTCCAGTGAGACAGGGATGTTATGCAGGGGTACAGGTTCAGGGCATATTTGTGTGGAGTTCTGCATTGGTACATTCCAGTGAGACACGGAGGATATGGAGGGATACAGGTTCATGGCATATTTGTGTGTAGTACTTCATTGATACGTTCCAGTGAGACAGGTAGGTTTTGGAGCGTACAGGTTCAGGGCATATTTTTGTGGAGTTCTGCATTGGTACGTTCCAGTGAGACAGGGAGGTTATGGAGGGGTGCAGGTTCAGGGCATTTTTGTGTGGAGTTCTGCATTGGAACATTCCAGTGAAACACGGAGGATATGGAGGGGTGCAGGTTCAGGGCATATTTGTGTGGAGTTCTGCATTGGTACGTTCCAGTGAGACAGGGAGGTTATGGAGGGGTACAGTTTCAGGGCATATTTGTGTGGAGTTCTGCATTGGTACGTTCCAGTGAGACAGGGAGGTTATGGAGGGGTGCAGGTTCAGGGCATTTTTGTGTGGAGTTCTGCATTGGAACATTCCAGTGAAACACGGAGGATATGGAGGGGTGCAGGTTCAGGGCATATTTGTGTGGAGTTCTGCATTGGTACGTTCCAGTGAGACAGGGAGGTTATGGAGGGGTACAGTTTCAGGGCATATTTGTGTGGAGTTCTGCATTGGTACGTTCCAGTGAGACAGGGAGGTTATGGAGGGGTACAGGTTCAGGGCATATTTGTGTGGAGTTCTGCATTGGTACATTCCAGTGAGACACGGAGGATATGGAGGGATACAGGTTCATGGCATATTTATGTGTAGTACTTCATTGATACGTTACAGTGAGACAGGTAGGTTTTGGAGCGTACATGTTCAGGGCATATTTTTGTGGAGTTCTGCATTGGTGCGTTCCAGTGAGACAGGGAGGTTATGGAGGGGTACAGGTTCAGGGCATATTTGTGTGGAGTTCTGCATTGGTACGTTCCAGTGAGACAGGGAGGTTATGTAGGTGTACATGTTCCGTCCATATTTGTGTGTTTTTCTGCATTGGTACGTTCCAGTGAGAAAGGGAGGTTATGGAGGGGTACAGTTTCAGGGCATATTTATGTGGATTTCTGCATTGGTACGTTCCCGTGAGACAGGGTGGTTATGGAGGGGTACAGGTTCAGGGCATATTTTTGTGGAGTTCTGCAATGGTACGTTCCAGTGAGACAGGGAGTTTATGGAGGGGTACAGTTTCAGGGCATATTTGTGTGGAGTTCTGCATTGGTACGTTCCAGTGAGACAGGTAGGTTTTGGAGCGTACAGGTTCAGGGCATATTTTTGTGGACTTCTGCATTGGTACGTTCCAGTGAGACAGGGAGGTTATGGAGGGGTGCAGGTTCAGGGCATTTTTGTTTGGAGTTCTGCATTGGAACATTCCAGTGAAACACTGAGGATTTGGAGGGGTCAGGTTCAGGGCATATTTGTGTGGAGTTCTGCATTGGTACGTTCCAGTGAGACACTGAGGTTATGGAGGGCTACAGGTTCAGGGCATATTTTTGTGGAGTTCTGCATTGGTACGTTCCAGTGAGACAGGGAGGTTATGGAGGGGTACAGTTTCAGGGCAAATTTATGTGGAGTTCTGCAATGGTACGTTCTAGTGAGACAGGGAGTTTATGGAGCGGTACAGTTTCAGGGCATTTTTGTGTGGAGTTCTGCACTGGTACATTCCAGTGAGACAGGGAGGTTATGGAGGGGTACAGGTTCAGGGCATATTTATGTGGAGTTCTGCATAGGAACATTCCAGTGAGACACGGAGGATATGGAGGGGTGCAGGTTCAGAGCATATTTGTGTGGAGTTCTGCATTGGTACGTTCCAGTGAGACAGGGATGTTATGGAGGGGTACAGTTTCAGGGCATATTTGTGTGGAGTTCTGCATTGGTACGTTCCAGTGAGACAGGGAGGTTATGCAGGGGTACAGGTTCAGGGTATATTTGTGTGGAGTTCTGCATTGGTACATTCCAGTGAGACACGGAGGATATGGAGGGATACAGGTTCATGGCATATTTGTGTGTAGTACTTCATTGATACGTTCCAGTGAGACAGGTAGGTTTTGGAGCGTACAGGTTCAGGGCATATTTTTGTGGAGTTCTGCATTGGTACGTTCCAGTGAGACAGGGAGGTTATGGAGGGGTGCAGGTTCAGGGCATTTTTGTGTGGAGTTCTGCATTGGAACATTCCAGTGAAACACGGAGGATATGGAGGGGTGCAGGTTCAGGGCATATTTGTGTGGAGTTCTGCATTGGTACGTTCCAGTGAGACACTGAGGTTATGGAGGGGTACATGTTCAGGGCATATTTTTGTGGAGTTCTGCATTGGTACGTTCCAGTGAGACAGGGAGGTTATGGAGGGGTACAGGTTCAGGGCATATTTGTGTGGAGTTCTGCATTGGTACGTTCCAGTGAGATAGGGAGGTTATGTAGGTGTACATGTTCCGTGCATATTTGTGTGTTTTTCTGCATTGGTACGTTCCAGTGAGAAAGGGAGGTTATGGAGGGGTACAGTTTCAGGGCATATTTATGTGGAGTTCTGCAATGGTACGTTCCAGTGAGACAGGGAGTTTATGGAGGGGTACAGTTTCAGGGCTTTTTTGCGTGGAGTTCTGCATTGGTACATTCCAGTGAGACAGGGAGGTTATGGAGGGGTACAGGTTCAGGGCATATTTATGTGGAGTTCTGCATTGGAACATTCCAGTGAGACACGGAGGATATGGAGGGGTGCAGGTTCAGGGCATATTTGTGTGGAGTTCTGCATTGGTACGTTCCAGTGAGACACTGAGGTTATGCAGGGTTACAGGTTCAGGGCATATTTATGTGGAGTTCCGCAGTGGAACATTCCAGTGAGACACGGAGGATATTGAGGGCTACAGTTTCAGGGCATATTTGTGTGGAGTTCTGCATTGGTACGTTCCAGTGACACAGGGTGGTTATGGAGGCGTACTGGTTCAGGGCATATTTGTGTGGAGTTCTGCATTGGTACATTCCAGTGAGTGACGGAGGATATGGAGGGATAAAGGTTCATGGCATATTTGTGCGGAGTTCTTCATTGGTACGTTTCAGTGTGACAGGTAGGTTTTGGAGCGTACAGGTTCAGGGCATATTTGTATGGAGTTATGCATTGGTACATTCTACTGAGACAGGGAGGTTATGGAGGGTACATATTCAGGGCATATTTTTGTGGAGTTCTGTATTGGTACGTTCCAGTGGGACAGGGAGGTTATGGAGGGGTACAGTTTCAGGGCATATTTGTGTGGAGTTCTGCATTGGTACGTTCCAGTGAGACAGGGAGGTTATTTAGGTGTACATGTTCCGTGCATATTTGTGTGGAGTTCTGCATTGGTAAATTCCAGTGAGACATGGAGGTTATGCAGGTGTACAGGTTTAGGGCATATTTATGTGGAGTTCTGCATTGGAACATTCCAGTGAGACACGGAGGATATGGAATGGTACAGGTTCAGGGCATATTTGTGTGGAGTACTGCATTGGTACGTTCCAGTGAGACAGGGTGTTTATGGAGGCGTACAGGTTCAGGGCATATTTGTGTGGAGTTCTGCATTGGAACATTCCAGTGAGACACGGAGGATATGGAGGGGTGCAGGTTCAGGGCATATTTGTGTGGAGTTCTGCATTGGTACGTTCCAGTGAGACACTGAGGTTATGGAGGGTTACAGGTTCAGGGCATATTTATGTGGAGTTCCGCAGTGGAACATTCCAGTGAGACTCGGAGGATATTGAGGGGTACAGTTTCAGGGCATATTTGTGTGGAGTTCTGCATTGGTACGTTCCAGTGAGATAGGGATGTTATGGAGGGGTACAGTTTCAGGGCATATTTGTGTGGAGTTCTGCAATGGTACGTTCCAGTGAGACAGGGAGTATATGGAGGGGTACAGTTTCAGGGCATTTTTGTGTGGAGTTCTGCATTGGAACATTCCAGTGAAACACGGAGGATATGGAGGGGTGCAGGTTCAGGGCATATTTGTGTGGAGTTCTGCATTGGTACGTTCCAGTGAGACACTGAGGTTATGGAGGGGTACAGGTTCAGGGCATATCTATGTGGAGTTCCGCAGTGGAACATTCCAGTGAGACACGGAGGATATTGAGGGGTACAGTTTCAGGGCATATTTGTGTGGAGTTCTGCATTGGTACGTTCCAGTGAGACAGGTAGATTTTGGAGCGTACAGGTTCAGGGCATATTTATGTGGAGTTCTGCATAGGAACATTCCAGTGAGACACGGAGGATATGGAGGGGTGCAGGTTCAGGGCATATTTGTGTGGAGTTCTGCATTGGTACGTTCCAGTGAGACACGGAGGATATTGAGGGGTACAGTTTCAGGGCATATTTGTGTGGAGTTCTGCATTGGTACGTTCCAGTGAGACAGGGTGGTTATGGAGGCGTACAGGTTCAGGGCCTATTTGTGTGGAGTTCTGCATTGGTACATTCCAGTGAGACACGGAGGATATGGAGGGATACAGGTTCATGGCATATTTGTGCGGAGTTCTTCATTGGTACGTTCTAGTGTGACAGGTAGGTTTTGGAGCGTACAGCTTCAGGGCATATTTGTATGGAGATGTGCATTGGTACATTCTACTGAGACAGGGAGGTTATGGAGTGTACATATTCAGGGCATATTTTTGTGGAGTTCTGTATTGGTACGTTCCAGTGAGACAGGGATGTTATGCAGGGGTACAGGTTCAGTGCATATTTGTGTGGAGTTCTGCATTGGTACATTCCAGTGAGACACGGAGGATATGGAGGGATACAGGTTCATGGCATATTTGTGTGTAGTACTTCATTGATACGTTCCAGTGAGACAGGTAGGTTTTGGAGCGTACAGGTTCAGGGCATATTTTTGTGGAGTTCTGCATTGGTACGTTCCAGTGAGACAGGGAGGTTATGGAGGGGTGCAGGTTCAGGGCATTTTTGTGTGGAGTTCTGCATTGGAACATTCCAGTGAAACACGGAGGATATGGAGGGGTGCAGGTTCAGGGCATATTTGTGTGGAGTTCTGCATTGGTACGTTCCAGTGAGACAGGGAGGTTATGGAGGGGTACAGTTTCAGGGCATATTTGTGTGGAGTTCTGCATTGGTACGTTCCAGTGAGACAGGGAGGTTATGGAGGGTTTACAGGTTCAGGGCATATTTGTGTGGAGCTCTGCATTGGTACATTCCAGTGAGACACGGAGGATATGGAGGGATACAGGTTCAGGGCATATTTTTGTGGAGTTCTGCATTGGTACGTTCCAGTGAGACAGGGAGGTTATTTAGGTGTACATTTTCCGTGCATATTTGTGTGGAGTTATGCATTGGTAAATTCCAGTGAGACATGGAGGTTATGCAGGTGTACAGGTTTAGGGCATATTTATGTGGAGTTCTGAATTGGAACATTCCAGTGAGACACGGAGGATATGGAATGGTACAGGTTCAGGGCATATTTGTGTGGAGTTCTGCATTGGTACATTCCAGTGAGACAGGGTGTTTATGGAGGCGTACAGGTTCAGGGCATATTTGTGTGGAGTTCTGCATTGGAACATTCCAGTGAGACACGGAGGATATGGAGGGGTGCAGGTTCAGGGCATATTTGTGTGGAGTTCTGCATTGGTACGTTCCAGTGAGACACTGAGGTTATGGAGGGTTACAGGTTCAGGGCATATTTATGTGGAGTTCCGCAGTGGAACATTCCAGTGAGACACGGAGGATATTGAGGGGTACAGTTTCAGGGCATATTTGTGTGGAGTTCTGCATTGGTACGTTCCAGTGAGATAGGGATGTTATGGAGGGGTACAGTTTCAGGGCATATTTGTGTGGAGTTCTGCATTGGTACGTTCCAGTGAGACAGGGAGGTTATGGAGGGGTACAGGTTCAGGGCATATTTGTGTGTAGTACTTCATTGATACGTTCCAGTGAGACAGGTAGGTTTTGGAGCGTACATGTTCAGGGCATATTTTTGTGGAGTTCTGCATTGGTACGTTCCAGTGAGACAGGGAGGTTATGGAGGGGTACAGGTTCAGGGCATATTTCTGTGGAGTTCTGCATTGGTACGTTCCAGTGAGACAGGGAGGTTATGTAGGTGTACATGTTCCGTCCATATTTGTGTGTTTTTCTGCATTGGTACGTTCCAGTGAGAAAGGGAGGTTATGGAGGGGTACAGTTTCAGGGCATATTTATGTGGATTTCTGCATTGGTAGGTTCCCGTGAGACAGGGTGGTTATGGAGGTGTACAGGTTCAGGGCATATTTTTGTGGAGTTCTGCAATGGTACGTTCTAGTGAGACAGGGAGTTTATGGAGGGGTACAGTTTCAGGGCATATTTGTGTGGAGTTCTGCATTGGTACGTTCCAGTGAGACAGTGAGGTTATGGAGGGGTACAGGTTCAGGGCATATTTGTGTGGAGTTCTGCATTGGTACATTCCAGTGAGACACGGAGGATATGGAGGGGTACAGTTTCAGGGCATTTTTGTGTGGAGTTCTGCATTGGAACATTCCAGTGAAACACGGAGGATATGGAGGGGTGCAGGTTCAGGGCATATTTGTGTGGAGTTCTGCATTGGTACGTTCCAGTGAGACACTGACGTTATGGAGGGGTACAGGTTCAGGGCATATCTATGTGGAGTTCCGCAGTGGAACATTCCAGTGGGACACGGAGGATATTGAGGGGTACAGTTTCGGGGCATATTTGTGTGGAGTTCTGCATTGGTACGTTCCAGTGAGACAGGTAGGTTTTGGAGCGTACAGGTTCAGGGCATATTTTTGTGGACTTCTGCATTGGTACGTTCCAGTGAGACAGGGAGGTTATGGAGGGGTGCAGGTTCAGGGCATTTTTGTTTGGAGTTCTGCATTGGAACATTCCAGTGAAACACTGAGGATATGGAGGGGTCAGGTTCAGGGCATATTTGTGTGGAGTTCTGCATTGGTACGTTCCAGTGAGACACTGAGGTTATGGAGGGCTACAGGTTCAGGGCATATTTTTGTGGAGTTCTGCATTGGTACGTTCCAGTGAGACAGGGAGGTTATGGAGGGGTACAGTTTCAGGGCAAATTTATGTGGAGTTCTGCAATGGTACGTTCTAGTGAGACAGGGAGTTTATGGAGGGGTACAGTTTCAGGGCATTTTTGTGTGGAGTTCTGCATTGGTACATTCCAGTGAGACAGGGAGGTTATGGAGGGGTACAGTTTCAGGGCATATTTATGTGGAGTTCTGCATAGGAACATTCCAGTGAGACACGGAGGATATGTAGGGGTGCAGGTTCAGGGCATATTTGTGTGGAGTTCTGCATTGGTACGTTCAAGTGAGACACGGAGGATATTGAGGGGTACAGTTTCAGGGCATATTTGTGTGGAGTTCTGCATTGGTACGTTCCAGTGAGACAGGGTGGTTATGGAGGCGTACAGGTTCAGGGCATATTTGTGTGGAGTTCTGCATTGGTACATTCCAGTGAGACACGGAGGATATGGAGGGATACAGGTTCATGGCATATTTGTGCGGAGTTCTTCATTGGTACCTTCTAGTGTGACGGGTAGGTTTTGGAGCGTACAGGTTCAGGGCATATTTGTATGGAGTTGTGCATTGGTACATTCTACTGAGACAGGGAGGTTATGGAGTGTACATATTCAGGGCATATTTTTGTGGAGTTCTGTATTGGTGCGTTCCAGTGAGACAGGGATGTTATGGAGGGGTACAGTTTCAGGGCATATTTGTGTGGACTTCTGCATTGGTACGTTCCAGTGAGACAGGGAGGTTATGCAGGGGTACAGGTTCAGGGCATATTTGTGTGGAGTTCTGCATTGGTACATTCCAGTGAGACACGGAGGATATGGAGGGATACAGGTTCATGGCATATTTGTGTGTAGTACTTCATTGATACGTTCCAGTGAGACAGGTAGGTTTTGGAGCGTACAGGTTCAGGGCATATTTTTGTGGAGTTCTGCATTGGTACGTTCCAGTGAGACACTGAGGTTATGGAGGGGTACAGGTTCAGGGCATATCTATGTGGAGTTCCGCAGTGGAACATTCCAGTGAGACACGGAGGATATTGAGGGGTACAGTTTCAGGGCATATTTGTGTGGAGTTCTGCATTGGTACGTTCCAGTGAGACAGGTAGATTTTGGAGCGTACAGGTTCAGGGCATATTTATGTGGAGTTCTGCATAGGAACATTCCAGTGAGACACGGAGGATATGGAGGGGTGCAGGTTCAGGGCATATTTGTGTGGAGTTCTGCATTGGTACGTTCCAGTGAGACACGGAGGATATTGAGGGGTACAGTTTCAGGGCATATTTGTGTGGAGTTCTGCATTGGTACGTTCCAGTGAGACAGGGTGGTTATGGAGGCGTACAGGTTCAGGGCCTATTTGTGTGGAGTTCTGCATTGGTACATTCCAGTGAGACACGGAGGATATGGAGGGATACAGGTTCATGGCATATTTGTGCGGAGTTCTTCATTGGTACGTTCTAGTGTGACAGGTAGGTTTTGGAGCGTACAGCTTCAGGGCATATTTGTATGGAGATGTGCATTGGTACATTCTACTGAGACAGGGAGGTTATGGAGTGTACATATTCAGGGCATATTTTTGTGGAGTTCTGTATTGGTACGTTCCAGTGAGACAGGGATGTTATGCAGGGGTACAGGTTCAGGGCATATTTGTGTGGAGTTCTGCATTGGTACATTCCAGTGAGACACGGAGGATATGGAGGGATACAGGTTCATGGCATATTTGTGTGTAGTACTTCATTGATACGTTCCAGTGAGACAGGTAGGTTTTGGAGCGTACAGGTTCAGGGCATATTTTTGTGGAGTTCTGCATTGGTACGTTCCAGTGAGACAGGGAGGTTATGGAGGGGTGCAGGTTCAGGGCATTTTTGTGTGGAGTTCTGCATTGGAACATTCCAGTGAAACACGGAGGATATGGAGGGGTGCAGGTTCAGGGCATATTTGTGTGGAGTTCTGCATTGGTACGTTCCAGTGAGACAGGGAGGTTATGGAGGGGTACAGTTTCAGGGCATATTTGTGTGGAGTTCTGCATTGGTACGTTCCAGTGAGACAGGGAGGTTATGGAGGGGTACAGGTTCAGGGCATATTTGTGTGGAGTTCTGCATTGGTACATTCCAGTGAGACACGGAGGATATGGAGGGATACAGGTTCATGGCATATTTATGTGTAGTACTTCATTGATACGTTACAGTGAGACAGGTAGGTTTTGGAGCGTACATGTTCAGGGCATATTTTTGTGGAGTTCTGCATTGGTGCGTTCCAGTGAGACAGGGAGGTTATGGAGGGGTACAGGTTCAGGGCATATTTGTGTGGAGTTCTGCATTGGTACGTTCCAGTGAGACAGGGAGGTTATGTAGGTGTACATGTTCCGTCCATATTTGTGTGTTTTTCTGCATTGGTACGTTCCAGTGAGAAAGGGAGGTTATGGAGGGGTACAGTTTCAGGGCATATTTATGTGGATTTCTGCATTGGTACGTTCCCGTGAGACAGGGTGGTTATGGAGGGGTACAGGTTCAGGGCATATTTTTGTGGAGTTCTGCAATGGTACGTTCCAGTGAGACAGGGAGTTTATGGAGGGGTACAGTTTCAGGGCATTTTTGTGCGGAGTTCTGCATTGGTACATTCCAGTGAGACAGGGAGGTTATGGAAGGATACAGGTTCAGGGCATATTTCTGTGGAGCTCTGCAATGGTACGTTCCAGTGAGACAGGGAGTATATGGAGGGGTACAGTTTCAGGGCATTTTTGTGCGGAGTTCTGCATTGGAACATTCCAGTGAAACACGGAGGATATGGAGGGGTGCTGGTTCAGGGCATATTTGTGTGGAGTTCTGCATTGGTACGTTCCAGTGAGACAGGGTGGTTATGGAGGCGTACAGGTTCAGGGCATATTTGTGTGGAGTTCTGCATTGGTACATTCCAGTGAGACACGGAGGATATGGAGGGATACAGGTTCATGGCATATTTGTGCGGAGTTCTTCATTGGTACCTTCTAGTGTGACGGGTAGGTTTTGGAGCGTACAGGTTCAGGGCATATTTGTATGGAGTTGTGCATTGGTACATTCTACTGAGACAGGGAGGTTATGGAGTGTACATATTCAGGGCATATTTTTGTGGAGTTCTGTATTGGTGCGTTCCAGTGAGACAGGGATGTTATGGAGGGGTACAGTTTCAGGGCATATTTGTGTGGAGTTCTGCATTGGTACGTTCCAGTGAGACAGGGAGGTTATGCAGGGGTACAGGTTCAGGGCATATTTGTGTGGAGTTCTGCATTGGTACATTCCAGTGAGACACGGAGGATATGGAGGGATACAGGTTCATGGCATATTTGTGTGTAGTACTTCATTGATACGTTCCAGTGAGACAGGTAGGTTTTGGAGCGTACAGGTTCAGGGCATATTTTTGTGGAGTTCTGCATTGCTACGTTCCAGTGAGACAGGGAGGTTATGGAGGGGTGCAGGTTCAGGGGATTTTTGTGTGGAGTTCTGCATTGGAACATTCCAGTGAAACACGGAGGATATGGAGGGGTGCAGGTTCAGGGCATATTTGTGTGGAGTTCTGCATTGGTACGTTCCAGTGAGACAGGGTGGTTATGGAGGCGTACAGGTTCAGGGCATATTTGTGTGGAGTTCTGCATTGGTACATTCCAGTGAGACACGGAGGATATGGAGGGATACAGGTTCATGGCATATTTGTGCGGAGTTCTGCATTGGTACGTTCCAGTGAGATAGGGAGGTTATGTAGGTGTACATGTTCCGTGCATATTTGTGTGTTTTTCTGCATTGGTACGTTCCAGTGAGAAAGGGAGGTTATGGAGGGGTACAGTTTCAGGGCATATTTATGTGGAGTTCTGCAATGGTACGTTCCAGTGAGACAGGGAGTTTATGGAGGGGTACAGTTTCAGGGCATTTTTGTGTGGAGTTCTGCATTGGTACATTCCAGTGAGACAGGGAGGTTATGGAGGGGTACAGGTTCAGGGCATATTTATGTGGAGTTCTGCATTGGAACATTCCAGTGAGACACGGAGGATATGGAGGGGTTCAGGTTCAGGGCATATTTGTGTGGAGTTCTGCATTGGTACGTTCCAGTGAGACACTGAGGTTATGCAGGGATACAGGTTCAGGGCATATTTATGTGGAGTTCCGCAGTGGAACATTCCAGTGAGACACGGAGGATATTGAGGGCTACAGTTTCAGGGCATATTTGTGTGGAGTTCTGCATTGGTACGTTCCAGTGAGACAGGGTGGTTATGGAGGCGTACAGGTTCAGGGCATATTTGTGTGGAGTTCTGCATTGGTACATTCCAGTGAGAGACGGAGGATATGGAGGGATACAGGTTCATGGCATATTTGTGCGGAGTTCTTCATTGGTACCTTCTAGTGTGACAGGTAGGTTTTGGAGCGTACAGGTTCAGGGCATATTTGTATGGAGTTGTGCATTGGTACATTCTACTGAGACAGGGAGGTTATGGAGTGTACATATTCAGGGCATATTTTTGTGGAGTTCTGTATTGGTGCGTTCCAGTGAGACAGGGATGTTATGGAGGGGTACAGTTTCAGGGCATATTTGTGTGGAGTTCTGCATTGGTACGTTCCAGTGAGACAGGGAGGTTATGCAGGGGTACAGGTTCAGGGCATATTTGTGTGGAGTTCTGCATTGGTACATTCCAGTGAGACACGGAGGATATGGAGGGATACAGGTTCATGGCATATTTGTGTGTAGTACTTCATTGATACGTTCCAGTGAGACAGGTAGGTTTTGGAGCGTACAGGTTCAGGGCATATTTTTGTGGAGTTCTGCATTGGTACGTTCCAGTGAGACAGGGAGGTTATGGAGGGGTGCAGGTTCAGGGCATTTTTGTGTGGAGTTCTGCATTGGAACATTCCAGTGAAACACGGAGGATATGGAGGGGTGCAGGTTCAGGGCATATTTGTGTGGAGTTCTGCATTGGTACGTTCCAGTGAGACAGGGTGGTTATGGAGGCGTACAGGTTCAGGGCATATTTGTGTGGAGTTCTGCATTGGTACATTCCAGTGAGACACGGAGGATATGGAGGGATACAGGTTCATGGCATATTTGTGCGGAGTTCTGCATTGGTACGTTCCAGTGAGATAGGGAGGTTATGTAGGTGTACATGTTCCGTGCATATTTGTGTGTTTTTCTGCATTGGTACGTTCCAGTGAGAAAGGGAGGTTATGGAGGGGTACAGTTTCAGGGCATATTTATGTGGAGTTCTGCAATGGTACGTTCCAGTGAGACAGGGAGTTTATGGAGGGGTACAGTTTCAGGGCATTTTTGTGTGGAGTTCTGCATTGGTACATTCCAGTGAGACAGGGAGGTTATGGAGGGGTACAGGTTCAGGGAATATTTATGTGGAGTTCTGCATTGGAACATTCCAGTGAGACACGGAGGATATGAAGGGGTTCAGGTTCAGGGCATATTTGTGTGGAGTTCTGCATTGGTACGTTCCAGTGAGACACTGAGGTTATGCAGGGATACAGGTTCAGGGCATATTTATGTGGAGTTCCGCAGTGGAACATTCCAGTGAGACACGGAGGATATTGAGGGCTACAGTTTCAGGGCATATTTGTGTGGAGTTCTGCATTGGTACGTTCCAGTGAGACAGGGTGGTTATGGAGGCGTACAGGTTCAGGGCATATTTGTGTGGAGTTCTGCATTGGTACATTCCAGTGAGAGACGGAGGATATGGAGGGATACAGGTTCATGGCATGTTTGTGCGGAGTTCTTCATTGGTACGTTCTAGTGTGACAGGTAAGTTTTGGAGCGTACAGCTTCAGGGCATATTTGTATGGAGTTGTGCATTGGTACATTCTACTGAGACAGGGAGGTTATGGAGTGTACATATTCAGGGCATATTTTTGAGGAGTTCTGTATTGGTACGTTCCAGTGAGACAGGGATGTTATGCAGGGGTACAGGTTCAGGGCATATTTGTGTGGAGTTCTTCATTGGTACATTCCAGTGAGACACGGAGGATATGGAGGGATACAGGTTCATGGCATATTTGTGTGTAGTACTTCATTGATACGTTCCAGTGAGACAGGTAGGTTTTGGAGCGTACAGGTTCAGGGCATATTTTTGTGGAGTTCTGCATTGGTACGTTCCAGTGAGACAGGGAGGTTATGGAGGGGTGCAGGTTCAGGGCATTTTTGTGTGGAATTCTGCATTGGAACATTCCAGTGAAACACGGAGGATATGGAGGGGTGCAGGTTCAGGGCATATTTGTGTGGAGTTCTGCATTGGTACGTTCCAGTGAGACAGGGAGGTTATGGAGGGATACAGTTTCAGGGCATATTTGTGTGGAGTTCTGCATTGGTACGTTCCAGTGAGACAGGGAGGTTATGGAGGGTTTACAGGTTCAGGGCATATTTTTGTGGAGTTCTGCATTGGTACGTTCCAGTGAGACAGGGAGGTTATTTAGGTGTACATTTTCCGTGCATATTTGTGTGGAGTTCTGCATTGGTAAATTCCAGTGAGACATGGAGGTTATGCAGGTGTACAGATTTAGGGCATATTTATGTGGAGTTCTGCATTGGAACATTCCAGTGAGACACGGAGGATATGGAATGGTACAGGTTCAGGGCATATTTGTGTGGACTTCTGCATTGGTACGTTCCAGTGAGACAGGGTGTTTATGGAGGCGTACAGGTTCAGGGCATATTTGTGCGGAGTTCTTCATTGGTACGTTCTAGTGTGACAGGTAAGTTTTGGAGCGTACAGCTTCAGGGCATATTTGTATGGAGATGTGCATTGGTACATTCTACTGAGACAGGGAGGTTATGGAGAGTACATATTCAGGGCATATTTTTGTGGAGTTCTGTATTGGTACGTTCCAGTGAGACAGGGATGTTATGCAGGGGTACAGGTTCAGGGCATATTTGTGTGGAGTTCTGCATTGGTACATTCCAGTGAGACACGGAGGATATGGAGGGATACAGGTTCATGGCATATTTGTGTGTAGTACTTCATTGATACGTTCCAGTGAGACAGGTAGGTTTTGGAGCGTACAGGTTCAGGGCATATTTTTGTGGAGTTCTGCATTGGTACGTTCCAGTGAGACAGGGAGGTTATGGAGGGGTGCAGGTTCAGGGCATTTTTGTGTGGAGTTCTGCATTGGAACATTCCAGTGAAACACGGAGGATATGGAGGGGTGCAGGTTCAGGGCATATTTGTGTGGAGTTCTGCATTGGTACGTTCCAGTGAGACAGGGAGGTTATGGAGGGGTACAGTTTCAGGGCATATTTGTGTGGAGTTCTGCATTGGTACGTTCCAGTGAGACAGGGAGGTTATGGAGGGTTTACAGGTTCAGGGCATATTTTTGTGGAGTTCTGCATTGGTACGTTCCAGTGAGACAGGGAGGTTATTTAGGTGTACATTTTCCGTGCATATTTGTGTGGAGTTCTGCATTGGTAAATTCCAGTGAGACATGGAGGTTATGCAGGTGTACAGGTTTAGGGCATATTTATGTGGAGTTCTGCATTGGAACATTCCAGTGAGACACGGAGGATATGGAATGGTACAGGTTCAGGGCATATTTGTGTGGAGTTCTGCATTGGTACGTTCCAGTGAGACAGGGTGTTTATGGAGGCGTACAGGTTCAGGGCATTTTTGTGTGGAGTTCTGCATTGGAACATTCCAGTGAGACACGGAGGATATGGAGGGGTGCAGGTTCAGGGCATATTTGTGTGGAGTTCTGCATTGGTACGTTCCATTGAGACACTGAGGTTATGGAGGGTTACAGGTTCAGGGCATATTTATGTGGAGTTCCGCAGTGGAACATTCCAGTGAGACACGGAGGATATTGAGGGGTACAGTTTCAGGGCATATTTGTGTGGAGTTCTGCATTGGTACGTTCCAGTGAGATAGGGATGTTATGGAGGGGTACAGTTTCAGGGCATATTTGTGTGGAGTTCTGCATTGGTACGTTCCAGTGAGACAGGGAGGTTATGGAGGGGTACAGGTTCAGGGCATATTTGTGTGTAGTACTTCATTGATACGTTCCAGTGAGACAGGTAGGTTTTGGAGCGTACATGTTCAGGGCATATTTTTGTGGAGTTCTGCATTGGTACGTTCCAGTGAGACAGGGAGGTTATGGAGGGGTACAGGTTCAGGGCATATTTGTGTGGAGTTCTGCATTGGTACGTTCCAGTGAGACAGGGAGGTTATGTAGGTGTACATGTTCCGTCCATATTTGTGTGTTTTTCTGCATTGGTACGTTCCAGTGAGAAAGGGAGGTTATGGAGGGGTACAGTTTCAGGGCATATTTATGTGGATTTCTGCATTGGTACGTTCCCGTGAGACAGGGTGGTTATGGAGGGGTACAGGTTCAGGACATATTTTTGTGGAGTTCTGCAATGGTACGTTCCAGTGAGACAGGGAGTTTTTGGAGGGGTACAGTTTCAGGGCATTTTTGTGTGGAGTTCTGCATTGGTACATTACAGTGAGACAGGGAGGTTATGGAAGGATACAGGTTCAGGGCATATTTCTGTGGAGCTCTGCAATGGTACGTTCCAGTGAGACAGGGAGTATATGGAGGGGTACAGTTTCAGGGCATTTTTGTGTGGAGTTCTGCATTGGAACATTCCAGTGAAACTCGGAGGATATGGAGGGGTGCAGGTTCAGGGCATATTTGTGTGGAGTTCTGCATTGGTACGTTCCAGTGAGACACTGAGGTTATGGAGGCGTACAGGTTCAGGGCATATCTATGTGGAGTTCCGCAGTGGAACATTCCAGTGAGACACGGAGGATATTGAGGGGTACAGTTTCAGGGCATATTTGTGTGGAGTTCTGCATTGGTACGTTCCAGTGAGACAGGTAGGTTTTGGAGCGTACAGGTTCAGGGCATATTTTTGTGGACTTCTGCATTGGTACGTTCCAGTGAGACAGGGAGGTTATGGAGGGGTGCAGGTTCAGGGCATTTTTGTTTGGAGTTCTGCATTGGAACATTCCAGTGAAACACTGAGGATATGGAGGGGTCAGGTTCAGGGCATATTTGTGTGGAGTTCTGCATTGGTACGTTCCAGTGAGACACTGAGGTTATGGAGGGCTACAGGTTCAGGGCATATTTTTGTGGAGTTCTGCATTGGTACGTTCCAGTGAGACAGGGAGGTTATGGAGGGGTACAGTTTCAGGGCAAATTTATGTGGAGTTCTGCAATGGTACGTTCTAGTGAGACAGGGAGTTTATGGAGGGGTACAGTTTCAGGGCATTTTTGTGTGGAGTTCTGCATTGGTACATTCCAGTGAGACAGGGAGGTTATGGAGGGGTACAGGTTCAGGGCATATTTATGTGGAGTTCTGCATAGGAACATTCCAGTGAGACACGGAGGATATGGAGGGGTGCAGGTTCAGGGCATATTTGTGTGGAGTTCTGCATTGGTACGTTCCAGTGAGACACGGAGGATATTGAGGGGTACAGTTTCAGGGCATATTTGTGTGGAGTTCTGCATTGGTACGTTCCAGTGAGACAGGGTGGTTATGGAGGCGTACAGGTTCAGGGCATATTTGTGTGGAGTTCTGCATTGGTACATTCCAGTGAGACACGGAGGATATGGAGGGATACAGGTTCATGGCATATTTGTGCGGAGTTCTTCATTGGTACCTTCTAGTGTGACAGGTAGGTTTTGGAGCGTACAGGTTCAGGGCATATTTGTATGGAGTTGTGCATTGGTACATTCTACTGAGACAGGGAGGTTATGGAGTGTACATATTCAGGGCATATTTTTGTGGAGTTCTGTATTGGTGCGTTCCAGTGAGACAGGGATGTTATGGAGGGGTACAGTTTCAGGGCATATTTGTGTGGAGTTCTGCATTGGTACGTTCCAGTGAGACAGGGAGGTTATGCAGGGGTACAGGTTCAGGGCATATTTGTGTGGAGTTCTGCATTGGTACATTCCAGTGAGACACGGAGGATATGGAGGGATACAGGTTCATGGCATATTTGTGTGTAGTACTTCATTGATACGTTCCAGTGAGACAGGTAGGTTTTGGAGCGTACAGGTTCAGGGCATATTTTTGTGGAGTTCTGCATTGGTACGTTCCAGTGAGACATGGAGGTTATGGAGGGGTGCAGGTTCAGGGCATTTTTGTGTGGAGTTCTGCATTGGAACATTCCAGTGAAACACGGAGGATATGGAGGGGTGCAGGTTCAGGGCATATTTGTGTGGAGTTCTGCATTGGTACGTTCCAGTGAGACAGGGTGGTTATGGAGGCGTACAGGTTCAGGGCATCTTTGTGTGGAGTTCTGCATTGGTACATTCCAGTGAGACACGGAGGATATGGAGGGATACAGGTTCATGGCATATTTGTGCGGAGTTCTGCATTGGTACGTTCCAGTGAGATAGGGAGGTGTACATGTTCCGTGCATATTTGTGTGTTTTTCTGCATTGGTACGTTCCAGTGAGAAAGGGAGGTTATGGAGGGGTACAGTTTCAGGGCATATTTATGTGGAGTTCTGCAATGGTACGTTCCAGTGAGACAGGGAGTTTATGGAGGGGTACAGTTTCAGGGCATTTTTGTGTGGAGTTCTGCATTGGTACATTCCAGTGAGACAGGGAGGTTATGGAGGGGTACAGGTTCAGGGCATATTTATGTGGAGTTCTGCATTGGAACATTCCAGTGAGACACGGAGGATATGGAGGGGTGCAGGTTCAGGGCATATTTGTGTGGAGTTCTGCATTGGTACGTTCCAGTGAGACACTGAGGTTATGCAGGGGTACAGTTTCAGGGCATATTTATGTGGAGTTCCGCAGTGGAACATTCCAGTGAGACACGGAGGATATTGAGGGGTACAGTTTCAGGGCATATTTGTGTGGAGTTCTGCATTGGTACGTTCCAGTGAGACAGGGTGGTTATGGAGGCGTACAGGTTCAGGGCATATTTGTGTGGAGTTCTGCATTGGTACATTCCAGTGAGACACGGAGGATATGGAGGGATACAGGTTCATGGCATATTTGTGCGGAGTTCTTCATTGGTACCTTCTAGTGTGACAGGTAGGTTTTGGAGCGTACAGGTTCAGGGCATATTTGTATGGAGTTGTGCATTGGTACATTCTACTGAGACAGGGAGGTTATGGAGTGTACATATTCAGGGCATATTTTTGTGGAGTTCTGTATTGGTGCGTTCCAGTGAGACAGGGATGTTATGGAGGGGTACAGTTTCACGGCATATTTGTGTGGAGTTCTGCATTGGTACGTTCCAGTGAGACAGGGAGGTTATGCAGGGGTACAGGTTCAGGGCATATTTGTGTGGAGTTCTGCATTGGTACATTCCAGTGAGACACGGAGGATATGGAGGGATACAGGTTCATGGCATATTTGTGTGTAGTACTTCATTGATACGTTCCAGTGAGACAGGTAGGTTTTGGAGCGTACAGGTTCAGGGCATATTTTTGTGGAGTTCTGCATTGGTACGTTCCAGTGAGACATGGAGGTTATGGAGGGGTGCAGGTTCAGGGCATTTTTGTGTGGAGTTCTGCATTGGAACATTCCAGTGAAACACGGAGGATATGGAGGGGTGCAGGTTCAGGGCATATTTGTGTGGAGTTCTGCATTGGTACGTTCCAGTGAGACAGGGTGGTTATGGAGGCGTACAGGTTCAGGGCATATTTGTGTGGAGTTCTGCATTGGTACATTCCAGTGAGACACGGAGGATATGGAGGGATACAGGTTCATGGCATATTTGTGCGGAGTTCTGCATTGGTACGTTCCAGTGAGATAGGGAGGTGTACATGTTCCGTGCATATTTGTGTGTTTTTCTGCATTGGTACGTTCCAGTGAGAAAGGGAGGTTATGGAGGGGTACAGTTTCAGGGCATATTTATATGGAGTTCTGCAATGGTACGTTCCAGTGAGACAGGGAGTTTATGGAGGGGTACAGTTTCAGGGCATTTTTGTGTGGAGTTCTGCATTGGTACATTCCAGTGAGACAGGGAGGTTATGGAGGGGTACAGGTTCAGGGCATATTTATGTGGAGTTCTGCATTGGAACATTCCAGTGAGACACGGAGGATATGGAGGGGTGCAGGTTCAGGGCATATTTGTGTGGAGTTCTGCATTGGTACGTTCCAGTGAGACACTGAGGTTATGCAGGGGTACAGTTTCAGGGCATATTTATGTGGAGTTCCGCAGTGGAACATTCCAGTGAGACACGGAGGATATTGAGGCCTACAGTTTCAGGGCATATTTGTGTGGAGTTCTGCATTGGTACGTTCCAGTGAGACAGGGTGGTTATGGAGGCGTACAGGTTCAGGGCATATTTGTGTGGAGTTCTGCATTGGTACATTCCAGTGAGAGACGGAGGATATGGAGGGATACAGGTTCATGGCATATTTGTGCGGAGTTCTTCATTGGTACGTTTCAGTGTGACAGGTAGGTTTTGGAGCGTACAGGTTCAGGGCATATTTGTATGGAGTTATGCATTGGTACATTCTACTGAGACAGGGAGGTTATGGAGGGTACATATTCAGGGCATATTTTTGTGGAGTTCTGTATTGGTACGTTCCAGTGAGACAGGGAGGTTATGGAGGGGTACAGTTTCAGGGCATATTTGTGTGGAGTTCTGCATTGGTACGTTCCAGTGAGACACTGAGGATATGGAGGGATACAGGTTCAGGGCATATTTTTGTGGAGTTCTGCATTGGTACGTTCCAGTGAGACAGGGAGGTTATTTAGGTGTACATGTTCCGTGCATATTTGTGTGGAGTTCTGCATTGGTAAATTCCAGTGAGACATGGAGGTTATGCAGGTGTACAGGTTTAGGGCATATTTATGTGGAGTTCTGCATTGGAACATTCCAGTGAGACACGGAGGATATGGAATGGTACAGGTTCAGGGCATATTTGTGTGGAGTACTGCATTGGTACGTTCCAGTGAGACAGGGTGTTTATGGAGGCGTACAGGTTCAGGGCATATTTGTGTGGAGTTCTGCATTGGAACATTCCAGTGAGACACGGAGGATATGGAGGGGTGCAGGTTCAGGGTATATTTGTGTGGAGTTCTGCATTGGTACGTTCCAGTGAGACACTGGGGTTATGGAGGGTTACAGGTTCAGGGCATATTTATGTGGAGTTCCGCAGTGGAACATTCCAGTGAGACACGGAGGATATTGAGGGGTACAGTTTCAGGGCATATTTGTGTGGAGTTCTGCATTGGTACGTTCCAGTGAGATAGGGATGTTATGGAGGGGTACAGGTTCAGGGCATATTTGTGTGGAGTTCTGCAATGGTACGTTCCAGTGAGACAGGGAGTATATGGAGGGGTACAGTTTCAGGGCATTTTTGTGTGGAGTTCTGCATTGGAACATTCCAGTGAAACACGGAGGATATGGAGGGGTGCAGGTTCAGGGCATATTTGTGTGGAGTTCTGCATTGGTACGTTCCAGTGAGACACTGAGGTTATGGAGGGGTACAGGTTCAGGGCATATCTATGTGGAGTTCCGCAGTGGAACATTCCAGTGAGACACGGAGGATATTGAGGGGTACAGTTTCAGGGCATATTTGTGTGGAGTTCTGCATTGGTACGTTCCAGTGAGACAGGTAGGTTTTGGAGCGTACAGGTTCAGGGCATATTTTTGTGGAGTTCTGCATTGGTACGTTCCAGTGAGACAGGGAGTATATGGAGGGGTACAGTTTCAGGGCATTTTTGTGTGGAGTTCTGCATTGGAACATTCCAGTGAAACACGGAGGATATGGAGGGGTGCAGGTTCAGGGCATATTTGTGTGGAGTTCTGCATTGGTACGTTCCAGTGAGACACTGAGGTTATGGAGGGGTACAGGTTCAGGGCATATCTATGTGGAGTTCCGCAGTGGAACATTCCAGTGAGACACGGAGGATATTGAGGGGTACAGTTTCAGGGCATATTTGTGTGGAGTTCTGCATTGGTACGTTCCAGTGAGACAGGTAGGTTTTGGAGCGTACAGGTTCAGGGCATATTTTTGTGGAGTTCTGCATTGGTCCGTTCCAGTGAGACAGGGAGGTTATGGAGTGTACATATTCAGGGCATATTTTTGTGGAGTTCTGTATTGGTGCGTTCCAGTGAGACAGGGATGTTATGGAGGGGTACAGTTTCAGGGCATATTTGTGTGGAGTTCTGCATTGGTACGTTCCAGTGAGACAGGGAGGTTATGCAGGTTTACAGGTTCAGGGCATATTTGTGTGGAGTTCTGCATTGGTACATTCCAGTGAGACACGGAGGATATGGAGGGATACAGGTTCATGGCATATTTGTGTGTAGTACTTCATTGATACGTTCCAGTGAGACAGGTAGGTTTTGGAGCGTACAGGTTCAGGGCATATTTTTGTGGAGTTCTGCATTGGTACGTTCCAGTGAGACAGGGAGGTTATGGAGGGGTGCAGGTTCAGGGCATTTTTGTGTGGAGTTCTGCATTGGAACATTCCAGTGAGACACGGAGGATATGGAGGGGTGCAGGTTCAGGGCATATTTGTGTGGAGTTCTGCATTGGTACGTTCCAGTGAGACAGGGTGGTTATGGAGGCGTACAGGTTCAGGGCATATTTGTGTGGAGTTCTGCATTGGTACATTCCAGTGAGACACGGAGGATATGGAGGGATACAGGTTCATGGCATATTTGTGCGGAGTTCTGCATTGGTACGTTCCAGTGAGATAGGGAGGTGTACATGTTCCGTGCATATTTGTGTGTTTTTCTGCATTGGTATGTTCCAGTGAGAAAGGGAGGTTATGGAGGGGTACAGTTTCAGGGCATATTTATGTGGAGTTCTGCAATGGTACGTTCCAGTGAGACAGGGAGTTTATGGAGGGGTACAGTTTCAGGGCATTTCTGTGTGGAGTTCTGCATTGGTACATTCCAGTGAGACAGGGAGGTTATGGAGGGGTACAGGTTCAGGGCATATTTATGTGGAGTTCTGCATTGGAACATTCCAGTGAGACACGGAGGATATGGAGGGGTGCAGGTTCAGGGCATATTTGTGTGGAGTTCTGCATTGGTACGTTCCAGTGAGACACTGAGGTTATGCAGGGGTACAGTTTCAGGGCATATTTATGTGGAGTTCCGCAGTGGAACATTCCAGTGAGACACGGAGGATATTGAGGCCTACAGTTTCAGGGCATATTTGTGTGGAGTTCTGCATTGGTACGTTCCAGTGAGACAGGGTGGTTATGGAGGCGTACAGGTTCAGGGCATATTTGTGTGGAGTTCTGCATTGGTACATTCCAGTGAGAGACGGAGGATATGGAGGGATACAGGTTCATGGCATATTTGTGCGGAGTTCTTCATTGGTACGTTTCAGTGTGACAGGTAGGTTTTGGAGCGTACAGGTTCAGGGCATATTTGTATGGAGTTATGCATTGGTACATTCTACTGAGACAGGGAGGTTATGGAGGGTACATATTCAGGGCATATTTTTGTGGAGTTCTGTATTGGTACGTTCCAGTGAGACAGGGAGGTTATGGAGGGGTACAGTTTCAGGGCATATTTGTGTGGAGTTCTGCATTGGTACGTTCCAGTGAGACAGGGAGGTTATGGAGGGTTTACAGGTTCAGGGCATATTTGTGTGGAGTTCTGCATTGGTACATTCCAGTGAGACACTGAGGATATGGAGGGATACAGGTTCAGGGCATATTTTTGTGGAGTTCTGCATTGGAACATTCCAGTGAAACACGGAGGATATGGAGGGGTGCAGGTTCAGGGCATATTTGTGTGGAGTTCTGCATTGGTACGTTCCAGTGAGACACTGAGGTTATGGAGGGGTACAGTTTCAGGGCATATCTATGTGGAGTTCCGCAGTGGAACATTCCAGTGAGACACGGAGGATATTGAGGGGTACAGTTTCAGGGCATATTTGTGTGGAGTTCTGCATTGGTACGTTCCAGTGAGACAGGTAGGTTTTGGAGCGTACAGGTTCAGGGCTTATTTTTGTGGAGTTCTGCATTGGTACGTTCCAGTGAGACAGGGAGTATATGGAGGGGTACAGTTTCAGGGCATTTTTGTGTGGAGTTCTGCATTGGAACATTCCAGTGAAACACGGAGGATATGGAGGGGTGCAGGTTCAGGGCATATTTGTGTGGAGTTCTGCATTGGTACGTTCCAGTGAGACACTGAGGTTATGGAGGGGTACAGGTTCAGGGCATATCTATGTGGAGTTCCGCAGTGGAACATTCCAGTGAGACACGGAGGATATTGAGGGGTACAGTTTCAGGGCATATTTGTGTGGAGTTCTGCATTGGTACGTTCCAGTGAGACAGGTAGGTTTTGGAGCGTACAGGTTCAGGGCATATTTTTGTGGAGTTCAGCATTGGTCCGTTCCAGTGAGACAGGGAGGTTATGGAGTGTACATATTCAGGGCATATTTTTGTGGAGTTCTGTATTGGTGCGTTCCAGTGAGACAGGGATGTTATGGAGGGGTACAGTTTCAGGGCATATTTGTGTGGAGTTCTGCATTGGTACGTTCCAGTGAGACAGGGAGGTTATGCAGGTTTACAGGTTCAGGGCATATTTGTGTGGAGTTCTGCATTGGTACATTCCAGTGAGACACGGAGGATATGGAGGGATACAGGTTCATGGCATATTTGTGTGTAGTACTTCATTGATACGTTCCAGTGAGACAGGTAGGTTTTGGAGCGTACAGGTTCAGGGCATATTTTTGTGGAGTTCTGCATTGGTACGTTCCAGTGAGACAGGGAGGTTATGGAGGGGTGCAGGTTCAGGGCATTTTTGTGTGGAGTTCTGCATTGGAACATTCCAGTGAGACACGGAGGATATGGAGGGGTGCAGGTTCAGGGCATATTTGTGTGGAGTTCTGCATTGGTACGTTCCAGTGAGACAGGGTGGTTATGGAGGCGTACAGGTTCAGGGCATATTTGTGTGGAGTTCTGCATTGGTACATTCCAGTGAGACACGGAGGATATGGAGGGATACAGGTTCATGGCATATTTGTGCGGAGTTCTGCATTGGTACGTTCCAGTGAGATAGGGAGGTGTACATGTTCCGTGCATATTTGTGTGTTTTTCTGCATTGGTATGTTCCAGTGAGAAAGGGAGGTTATGGAGGGGTACAGTTTCAGGGCATATTTATGTGGAGTTCTGCAATGGTACGTTCCAGTGAGACAGGGAGTTTATGGAGGGGTACAGTTTCAGGGCATTTCTGTGTGGAGTTCTGCATTGGTACATTCCAGTGAGACAGGGAGGTTATGGAGGGGTACAGGTTCAGGGCATATTTATGTGGAGTTCTGCATTGGAACATTCCAGTGAGACACGGAGGATATGGAGGGGTGCAGGTTCAGGGCATATTTGTGTGGAGTTCTGCATTGGTACGTTCCAGTGAGACACTGAGGTTATGCAGGGGTACAGTTTCAGGGCATATTTATGTGGAGTTCCGCAGTGGAACATTCCAGTGAGACACGGAGGATATTGAGGCCTACAGTTTCAGGGCATATTTGTGTGGAGTTCTGCATTGGTACGTTCCAGTGAGACAGGGTGGTTATGGAGGCGTACAGGTTCAGGGCATATTTGTGTGGAGTTCTGCATTGGTACATTCCAGTGAGAGACGGAGGATATGGAGGGATACAGGTTCATGGCATATTTGTGCGGAGTTCTTCATTGGTACGTTTCAGTGTGACAGGTAGGTTTTGGAGCGTACAGGTTCAGGGCATATTTGTATGGAGTTATGCATTGGTACATTCTACTGAGACAGGGAGGTTATGGAGGGTACATATTCAGGGCATATTTTTGTGGAGTTCTGTATTGGTACGTTCCAGTGAGACAGGGAGGTTATGGAGGGGTACAGTTTCAGGGCATATTTGTGTGGAGTTCTGCATTGGTACGTTCCAGTGAGACAGGGAGGTTATGGAGGGTTTACAGGTTCAGGGCATATTTGTGTGGAGTTCTGCATTGGTACATTCCAGTGAGACACTGAGGATATGGAGGGATACAGGTTCAGGGCATATTTTTGTGGAGTTCTGCATTGGAACATTCCAGTGAAACACGGAGGATATGGAGGGGTGCAGGTTCAGGGCATATTTGTGTGGAGTTCTGCATTGGTACGTTCCAGTGAGACACTGAGGTTATGGAGGGGTACAGGTTCAGGGCATATCTATGTGGAGTTCCGCAGTGGGACATTCCAGTGAGACACGGAGGATATTGAGGGGTACAGTTTCAGGGCATATTTGTGTGGAGTTCTGCATTGGTACGTTCCAGTGAGACAGGTAGGTTTTGGAGCGTACAGGTTCAGGGCTTATTTTTGTGGAGTTCTGCATTGGTACGTTCCAGTGAGACAGGGAGTATATGGAGGGGTACAGTTTCAGGGCATTTTTGTGTGGAGTTCTGCATTGGAACATTCCAGTGAAACACGGAGGATATGGAGGGGTGCAGGTTCAGGGCATATTTGTGTGGAGTTCTGCATTGGTACGTTCCAGTGAGACACTGAGGTTATGGAGGGGTACAGGTTCAGGGCATATCTATGTGGAGTTCCGCAGTGGAACATTCCAGTGAGACACGGAGGATATTGAGGGGTACAGTTTCAGGGCATATTTGTGTGGAGTTCTGCATTGGTACGTTCCAGTGAGACAGGTAGGTTTTGGAGCGTACAGGTTCAGGGCATATTTTTGTGGAGTTCTGCATTGGTCCGTTCCAGTGAGACAGGGAGGTTATGGAGTGTACATATTCAGGGCATATTTTTGTGGAGTTCTGTATTGGTGCGTTCCAGTGAGACAGGGATGTTATGGAGGGGTACAGTTTCAGGGCATATTTGTGTGGAGTTCTGCATTGGTACGTTCCAGTGAGACAGGGAGGTTATGCAGGGGTACAGGTTCAGGGCATATTTGTGTGGAGTTCTGCATTGGTACATTCCAGTGAGACACGGAGGATATGGAGGGATACAGGTTCATGGCATATTTGTGTGTAGTAATTCATTGATACGTTCCAGTGAGACAGGTAGGTTTTGGAGCGTACAGGTTCAGGGCATATTTTTGTGGAGTTCTGCATTGGTACGTTCCAGTGAGACAGGGAGGTTATGGAGGGGTGCAGGTTCAGGGCATTTTTGTGTGGAGTTCTGCATTGGAACATTCCAGTGAAACACGGAGGATATGGAGGGGTGCAGGTTCAGGGCATATTTGTGTGGAGTTCTGCATTGGTACGTTCCAGTGAGACAGGGTGGTTATGGAGGCGTACAGGTTCAGGGCATATTTGTGTGGAGTTCTGCATTGGTACATTCCAGTGAGACACGGAGGATATGGAGGGATACAGGTTCATGGCATATTTGTGCGGAGTTCTGCATTGGTACGTTCCAGTGAGATAGGGAGGTGTACATGTTCCGTGCATATTTGTGTGTTTTTCTGCATTGGTACGTTCCAGTGAGAAAGGGAGGTTATGGAGGGGTACAGTTTCAGGGCATATTTATGTGGAGTTCTGCAATGGTACGTTCCAGTGAGACAGGGGGTTTATGGAGGGGTACAGTTTCAGGGCATTTTTGTGTGGAGTTCTGCATTGGTACATTCCAGTGAGACAGGGAGGTTATGGAGGGGTACAGGTTCAGGGCATATTTATGTGGAGTTCTGCATTGGAACATTCCAGTGAGACACGGAGGATATGGAGGGGTGCAGGTTCAGGGCATATTTGTGTGGAGTTCTGCATTGGTACGTTCCAGTGAGACACTGAGGTTATGCAGGGGTACAGTTTCAGGGCATATTTATGTGGAGTTCCGCAGTGGAACATTCCAGTGAGACACGGAGGATATTGAGGCCTACAGTTTCAGGGCATATTTGTGTGGAGTTCTGCATTGGTACCTTCCAGTGAGACAGGGTGGTTATGGAGGCGTACAGGTTCAGGGCATATTTGTGTGGAGTTCTGCATTGGTACATTCCAGTGAGAGACGGAGGATATGGAGGGATACAGGTTCATGGCATATTTGTGCGGAGTTCTTCATTGGTACGTTTCAGTGTGACAGGTAGGTTTTGGAGCGTACAGGTTCAGGGCATATTTGTATGGAGTTATGCATTGGTACATTCTACTGAGACAGGGAGGTTATGGAGGGTACATATTCAGGGCATATTTTTGTGGAGTTCTGTATTGGTACGTTCCAGTGAGACAGGGAGGTTATGGAGGGGTACAGTTTCAGGGCATATTTGTGTGGAGTTCTGCATTGGTACGTTCCAGTGAGACAGGGAGGTTATGGAGGGTTTACAGGTTCAGGGCATATTTGTGTGGAGTTCTGCATTGGTACATTCCAGTGAGACACTGAGGATATGGAGGGATACAGGTTCAGGGCATATTTTTGTGGAGTTCTGCATTGGTACGTTCCAGTGAGACAGGGAGGTTATTTAGGTGTACATGTTCCGTGCATATTTGTGTGGAGTTCTGCATTGGTAAATTCCAGTGAGACATGGAGGTTATGCTGGTGTACAGGTTTAGGGCATATTTATGTGGAGTTCTGCATTGGAACATTCCAGTGAGACACGGAGGATATGGAATGGTACAGGTTCAGGGCATATTTGTGTGGAGTACTGCATTGGTACGTTCCAGTGAGACAGGGTGTTTATGGAGGCGTACAGGTTCAGGGCATATTTGTGTGGAGTTCTGCATTGGAACATTCCAGTGAGACACGGAGGATATGGAGGGGTGCAGGTTCAGGGCATATTTGTGTGGAGTTCTGCATTGGTACGTTCCAGTGAGACACTGGGGTTATGGAGGGTTACAGGTTCAGGGCATATTTATGTGGAGTTCCGCAGTGGAACATTCCAGTGAGACACGGAGGATATTGAGGGGTACAGTTTCAGGGCATATTTGTGTGGAGTTCTGCATTGGTACGTTCCAGTGAGATAGGGATGTTATGGAGGGGTACAGGTTTGTGTGGAGTTCTGCAATGGTACGTTCCAGTGAGACAGGGAGTATATGGAGGGGTACAGTTTCAGGGCATTTTTGTGTGGAGTTCTGCATTGGAACATTCCAGTGAAACACGGAGGATATGGAGGGGTGCAGGTTCAGGGCATATTTGTGTGGAGTTCTGCATTGGTACGTTCCAGTGAGACACTGAGGTTATGGAGGGGTACAGGTTCAGGGCATATCTATGTGGAGTTCCGCAGTGGAACATTCCAGTGAGACACGGAGGATATTGAGGGGTACAGTTTCAGGGCATATTTGTGTGGAGTTCTGCATTGGTACGTTCCAGTGAGACAGGTAGGTTTTGGAGCGTACAGGTTCAGGGCATATTTTTGTGGAGTTCTGCATTGGTCCGTTCCAGTGAGACAGGGAGGTTATGGAGGGGTGCAGGTTCAGGGCATTTTTGTGTGGAGTTCTGCATTGGTACATTCCAGTGAGACACTGAGGTTATGGAGGGCTACAGGTTCAGGGCATATTTTTGTGGAGTTCTGCATTGGTACGTTCCAGTGAGACAGGGAGGTTATGGAGGGGTACAGTTTCAGGGCAAATTTATGTGGAGTTCTGCAATGGTACGTTCTAGTGAGACAGGGAGTTTATGGAGGGGTACAGGTTCAGGGCATATTTATGTGGAGTTCTGCATAGGAACATTCCAGTGAGACACGGAGGATATGGAGGGGTGCAGGTTCAGGGCATATTTGTGTGGAGTTCTGCATTGGTACGTTCCAGTGAGACACGGAGGATATTGAGGGGTACAGTTTCAGGGCATATTTGTGTGGAGTTCTGCATTGGTACGTTCCAGTGAGACAGGGTGGTTATGGAGGCGTACAGGTTCAGGGCATATTTTTGTGGAGTTCTGCATTGGTACGTTCCAGTGAGACAGGGAAGTTATGGAGGGGTGCAGGTTCAGGGCATTTTTGTGTGCAGTTCTGCATTGGAACATTCCAGTGAAACACGGAGGATATGGAGGGGTGCAGGTTCAGGGCATATTTGTGTGGAGTTCTGCATTGGTACGTTCCAGTGAGACACTGAGGTTATGGAGGGGTACATGTTCAGGGCATATTTTTGTGGAGTTCTGCATTGGTACGTTCCAGTGAGACAGGGAGGTTATGGAGGGGTACAGGTTCAGGGCATATTTGTGTGGAGTTCTGCATTGGTACGTTCCAGTGAGATAGGGAGGTTATGTAGGTGTACATGTTCCGTGCATATTTGTGTGTTTTTCTGCATTGGTACGTTCCAGTGAGAAAGGGAGGTTATGGAGGGGTACAGTTTCAGGGCATATTTATGTGGAGTTCTGCAATGGTACGTTCCAGTGAGACAGGGAGTTTATGGAGGGGTACAGTTTCAGGGCATTTTTGTGTGGAGTTCTGCATTGGTACATTCCAGTGAGACAGGGAGGTTATGGAGGGGTACAGGTTCAGGGCATATTTATGGGGAGTTCTGCATTGGAACATTCCAGTGAGACACGGAGGATATGGAGGGGTGCAGGTTCAGGGCATATTTGTGTGGAGTTCTGCATTGGTACGTTCCAGTGAGACACTGAGGTTATGCAGGGGTACAGGTTCAGGGCATATTTATGTGGAGTTCCGCAGTGGAACATTCCAGTGAGACACGGAGGATATTGAGGGCTACAGTTTCAGGGCATATTTGTGTGGAGTTCTGCATTGGTACGTTCCAGTGTGACAGGTAGGTTTTGGAGCGTACAGGTTCAGGGCATATTTGTATCGAGTTATGCATTGGTACATTCTACTGAGACAGGGAGGTTATGGAGGGTACATATTCAGGGCATATTTTTGTGGAGTTCTGTATTGGTACGTTCCAGTGAGACAGGGAGGTTATGGAGGGTTTACAGGTTCAGGGCATATTTGTGTGGAGTTCTGCATTGGTACGTTCCAGTGAGACAGGGAGGTTATGGAGGGTTTACAGGTTCAGGGCATATTTGTGTGGAGTTCTGCATTGGTACATTCCAGTGAGACACTGAGGATATGGAGGGATACAGGTTCAGGGCATATTTTTGTGGAGTTCTGCATTGGTACGTTCCAGTGAGACAGGGAGGTTATTTAGGTGTACATGTTCCGTGCATATTTGTGTGGAGTTCTGCATTGGTAAATTCCAGTGAGACATGGAGGTTATGCAGGGGTACAGGTTTAGGGCTTATTTATGTGGAGTTATGCATTGGAACATTCCAGTGAGACACGGAGGATATGGAATGGTACAGGTTCAGGGCATATTTGTGTGGAGTACTGCATTGGTACGTTCCAGTGAGACAGGGTGTTTATGGAGGCGTACAGGTTCAGGGCATATTTGTGTGGAGTTCTGCATTGGAACATTCCAGTGAGACACGGAGGATATGGAGGGGTGCAGGTTCAGGGCATATTTGTGTGGAGTTCTGCATTGGTACGTTCCAGTGAGACACTGAGGTTATGGAGGGTTACAGGTTCAGGGCATAATTATGTGGAGTTCCGCAGTGGAACATTCCAGTGAGACACGGAGGATATTGAGGGGTACAGTTTCAGGGCATATTTGTGTGGAGTTCTGCATTGGTACGTTCCAGTGAGATAGGGATGTTATGGAGGGGTACAGTTTCAGGGCATATTTGTGTGGAGTTCTGCATTGGTACGTTCCAGTGAGACAGGGAGGTTATGGAGGGGTACAGTTTCAGGGCATATTTATGTGGATTTCTGCATTGGTACGTTCCCGTGAGACAGGGTGGTTATGGAGGGGTACAGGTTCAGGGCATATTTTTGTGGAGTTCTGCAATGGTACGTTCCAGTGAGACAGGGAGTATATGGAGGGGTACAGTTTCAGGGCATTTTTGTGTGGAGTTCTGCATTGGAACATTCCAGTGAAACACGGAGGATATGGAGGGGTGCAGGTTCAGGGCATATTTGTGTGGAGTTCTGCATTGGTACGTTCCAGTGAGACACTGAGGTTATGGAGGGGTACAGGTTCAGGGCATATCTATGTGGAGTTCCGCAGTGGAACATTCCAGTGAGACACGGAGGATATTGAGGGGTACAGTTTCAGGGCATATTTGTGTGGAGTTCTGCATTGGTACGTTCCAGTGAGACAGGTAGGTTTTGGAGCGTACAGGTTCAGGGCATATTTTTGTGGAGTTCTGCATTGGTACGTTCCAGTGAGACAGGGAGGTTATGGAGGGGTATAGGTTCAGGGCATATTTGTGTGGAGTTCTGCATTGGTACGTTCCAGTGAGACAGGGAGGTTATGTAGGTGTACATGTTCCGTGCATATTTGTGTGTTTTTCTGCATTGGTACGTTCCAGTGAGAAAGGGAGGTTATGGAGGCGTACAGTTTCAGGGCATATTTATGTGGAGTTCTGCAATGGTAAGTTCCAGTGAGACAGGGAGTTTATGGAGGGGTACAGTTTCAGGGCATTTTTGTGTGGAGTTCTGCATTGGTACATTCCAGTGAGACAGGGAGGTTATGGAGGGGTACAGGTTCAGGGCATATTTATGTGGAGTTCCGCAGTGGAACATTCCAGTGAGACACGGAGGATATTGAGGGGTACAGTTTCAGGGCATATTTGTGTGGAGTTCTGCATTGGTACGTTCCAGTGAGACAGGGAGGTTATGGAGGGGTACAGGTTCAGGGCATATTTGTGTGGAGTTCTGCATTGGTACATTCCAGTGAGACACGGAGGATATGGAGAGATACAGGTTCATGGCATATTTGTGTGTAGTACTTCATTGATACGTTCCAGTGAGACAGGTAGGTTTTGGAGCGGAGAGGTTCAGGGCATATTTTTGTGGAGTTCTGCATTGGTACGTTCCAGTGAGACAGGGAGGTTATGGAGGGGTGCAGGTTCAGGGCATTTTTGTGTGGAGTTCTGCATTGGTACGTTCCAGTGAGACACTGAGGTTATGTAGGTGTACATGTTCCTTGCATATTTGTGTGTTTTTCTGCATTGGTACGTTCCAGTGAGAAAGGGAGGTTATGGAGGGGTACAGTTTCAGGGCATATTTATGCTGTGTTCTGAAATGGTACGTTCCAGTGAGACAGGGAGTTTATGGAGGGGTACAGTTTCAGGGCATTTTTGTGTGGAGTTCTGCATTGGTACATTCCAGTGAGACAGGGAGGTTATGGAGGGGTACAGGTTCAGGGCATATTTATGTGGAGTTCTGCATTGGTACGTTCCAGTGAGACAGGGAGGTTATGGAGGGGAACAGGTTCAGGGCATATTTATGTGGAGTTCGGCATTGGAACATTCCAGTGAGACACGGAGGATATTGGGTGTGCAGGTTCAGGGCATATTTGTGTGGAGTTCTGCATTGGTACGTTCCAGTGAGACAGGGATGTTATGGAGGGGTACAGTTTCAGGGCATATTTGTGTGGATTTCTGCATTGGTACGTTCCCGTGAGACAGGGTGGTTATGGAGGGGTACAGGTTCAGGGCATATTTTTGTGGAGTTCTGCAATGGTACGTTCCCGTGAGACAGGGTGGTTATGGAGGGGTACAGGTTCAGGGCATATTTTTGTGGAGTTCTGCAATGGTACGTTCCAGTGAGACAGGGAGGTTATGGAGGGGTACAGGTTCAGGGCATATTTATGTGGATTTCTGCATTGGTACGTTCCCGTGAGACAGGGTGGTTATGGAGGGGTACAGGTTCAGGGCATATTTTTGTGGAGTTCTGCAATGGTACGTTCCAGTGAGACAGGGAGTTTATGGAGGGGTACAGTTTCAGGGCATTTTTGTGTGGAGTTCTGCATTGGTACATTCCAGTGAGACAGGGAGGTTATGGAAGGATACAGGTTCAGGGCATATTTCTGTGGAGCTCTGCAATGGTACGTTCCAGTGAGACAGGGAGTATATGGAGGGGTACAGTTTCAGGGCATTTTTGTGTGGAGTTCTGCATTGGAACATTCCAGTGAAACACGGAGGATATGGAGGGGTGCAGGTTCAGGGCATATTTGTGTGGAGTTCTGCATTGGTACGTTCCAGTGAGACACTGAGGTTATGGAGGGGTACAGGTTCAGGGCATATCTATGTGGAGTTCCGCAGTGGAACATTCCAGTGAGACACGGAGGATATTGAGGGGTACAGTTTCAGGGCATATTTGTGTGGAGTTCTGCATTGGTACGTTCCAGTGAGACAGGTAGGTTTTGGAGCGTACAGGTTCAGGGCATATTTTTGTGGAGTTCTGCATTGGTACGTTCCAGTGAGACAGGGAGGTTATGGAGGGGTATAGGTACAGGGCATATTTGTGTGTAGTTCTGCATTGGTACGTTCCAGTGAGACAGGGAGGTTATGTAGGTGTACATGTTCCGTGCATATTTGTGTGTTTTTCTGCATTGGTACGTTCCAGTGAGAAAGGGAGGTTATGGAGGGGTACAGTTTCAGGGCATATTTATGTGGAGTTCTGCAATGGTAAGTTCCAGTGAGACAGGGAGTTTATGGAGGGGTACAGTTTCAGGGCATTTTTGTGTGGAGTTCTGCATTGGTACATTCCAGTGAGACAGGGAGGTTATGGAGGGGTACAGGTTCAGGGCATATTTATGTGGAGTTCCGCAGTGGAACATTCCAGTGCGACACGGAGGATATTGAGGGGTACAGTTTCAGGGCATATTTGTGTGGAGTTCTGCATTGGTACGTTCCAGTGAGACAGGGAGGTTATGGAGGGGTACAGGTTCAGGGCATATTTGTGTGGAGTTCTGCATTGGTACGTTCCAGTGAGACACGGAGGATATGGAGAGATACAGGTTCATGGCATATTTGTGTGTAGTACTTCATTGAAACGTTCCAGTGAGACAGGTAGGTTTTGGAGCGGAGAGGTTCAGGGCATATTTTTGTGGAGTTCTGCATTGGTACGTTCCAGTGAGACAGGGAGGTTATGGAGGGGTGCAGGTTCAGGGCATTTTTGTGTGGAGTTCTGCATTGGAACATTCCAGTGAAACACGGAGGATATGGAGGGGTGCAGGTTCAGGGCATATTTGTGTGGAGTTCTGCATTGGTACGTTCCAGTGAGACACTGAGGTTATGGAGGGGTACAGGTTCAGGGCATATTTTTGTGGAGTTCTGCATTGGTACGTTACAGTGAGACAGGGCGGTTATGGAGGGGTACAGGTTCAGGGCATATTTGTGTGGAGTTCTGCATTGGTACGTTCCAGTGAGATAGGGAGGTTATGTAGGTGTACATGTTCCGTGCATATTTGTGTGTTTATCTGCATTGGTACGTTCCAGTGAGAAAGGGAGGTTATGGAGGGGTACAGTTTCAGGGCACATTTATGCTGTGTTCTGAAATGGTACGTTCCAGTGAGACAGGGAGTTTATGGAGGGGTACAGTTTCAGGGCATTTTTGTGTGGAGTTCTGCATTGGTACATTCCAGTGAGACAGGGAGGTTATGGAGGGGTACAGGTTCAGGGCATATTTGTGTGGAGTTCTGCATTGGAACATTCGCGTGAGACACGGAGGATATGGAGGGGTGCAGGTTCAGGGCATATTTGTGTGGAGTTCTGCATTGGTACGTTCCAGTGAGACACTGAGGTTATGGAGGGTTACAGGTTCAGGGCATATTTATGTGGAGTTCCGCAGTGGAACATTCCAGTGAGACACGGAGGATATTGAGGGGTACAGTTTCAGGGCATATTTGTGTGGAGTTCTGCATTGGTACGTTCCAGAGAGACAGGGATGTTATGGAGGGGTATAGTTTCAGGGCATATTTGTGTGGAGTACTGCATTGGTACGTTCCAGTGAGACAGGGAGGTTATGGAGGGGTACTGGTTCAGGGCATATTTGTGTGGAGTTCTGCATTGGTACATTCCAGTGAGACACGGAGGATATGGAGGGATACAGGTTCATGGCATATTTGTGTGGAGTTCTGCATTGGTACCTTCCAGTGAGACAGGGAGGTTATGTAGGTGTACATGTTCCGTCCATATTTGTGTGTTTTTCTGCATTGGTACGTTCCAGTGAGAAAGGGAGGTTATGGAGGGGTACAGTTTCAGGGCATATTTATGTGGATTTCTGCATTAGTACGTTCCCGTGAGACAGGGTGGTTATGGAGGGGTACAGGTTCAGGGCATATTTTTGTGGAGTTCTGCATTGGTACATTCCAGTCAGACAGGGAGGTTATGGAGGGGTATAGGTTCAGGGCATATTTGTTTGGAGTTCTGCATTGGTACGTTCCAGTGAGACAGGGAGGTTATGTAGGTGTACATGTTCCGTGCATATTTGTGTGTTTTTCTGCATTGGTACGTTCCAGTGAGAAAGGGAGTTTATGGAGGGGTACAGTTTCAGGGCATATTTATGTGGAGTTCTGCAATGGTAAGTTCCAGTGAGACAGGGAGTTTATGGAGGGGTACATTTTCAGGGCATTTTTGTGTGGAGTTCTGCATTGGTACATTCCAGTGAGACAGGGAGGTTATGGAGGGGTACAGGTTCAGGGCATATTTATGTGGAGTTCAGCAGTGGAACATTCCAGTGAGACACGGAGGTTATGGAGGGGTACAGTTTCAGGGCATATTTGTGAGGAGTTCTGCATTGGTACGTTCCAGTGAGACACTGAAGTTATGGAGGGGTACAGGTTCAGGGCATATCTATGTGGAGTTCCGCAGTGGAACATTCCAGTGAGACACGGAGGATATTGAGGGGTACAGTTTCAGGGCATATTTGTGTGGAGTTCTGCATTGGTACGTTCCAGTGAGACAGGTAGGTTTTGGAGCGTACAGGTTCAGGGCATATTTGTGTGGAGTTCTGCATTGGTACGTTCCAGTGAGACAGGGAGGTTATGTAGGTGTACATGTTCCGTGCATATTTGTGTGTTTTTCTGCATTGGTACGTTCCAGTGAGAAAGGGAGGTTATGATGGGGTACAGTTTCAGGGCATATTTATGTGGAGTTCTGCAATGGTAAGTTCCAGTGAGACAGGGAGTTTATGGAGGGGTACAGTTTCAGGGCATTTTTGTGTGGAGTTCTGCATTGGTACATTCCAGTGAGACAGGGAGGTTATGGAGGGGTACAGGTTCAGGGCATATTTATGTGGAGTTCCGCAGTGGAACATTCCAGTGAGACACGGAGGATATTGAGGGGTACAGTTTCAGGGCATATTTGTGTGGAGTTCTGCATTGGTACGTTCCAGTGAGACAGGGAGGTTATGGAGGGGTACAGGTTCAGGGCATATTTGTGTGGAGTTCTGCATTGGTACATTCCAGTGAGACACGGAGGATATGGAGAGATACAGGTTCATGGCATATTTGTGTGTAGTACTTCATTGATACGTTCCAGTGAGACAGGTAGGTTTTGGAGCGGAGAGGTTCAGGGCATATTTTTGTGGAGTTCTGCATTGGTACGTTCCAGTGAGACAGGGAGGTTATGGAGGGGTGCAGGTTCAGGGCATTTTTGTGTGGAGTTCTGCATTGGAACATTCCAGTGAAACACGGAGGATATGGAGGGGTGCAGGTTCAGGGTATATTTGTGTGGAGTTCTGCATTGGTACGTTCCAGTGAGACACTGAGGTTATGGAGGGGTACAGGTTCAGGGCATATTTTTGTGGAGTTCTGCATTGGTACGTTCCAGTGAGACAGGGCGGTTATGGAGGAGTACAGGTTCAGGGCATATTTGTGTGGAGTTCTGCATTGGTACGTTCCAGTGAGATAGGGAGGTTATGTAGGTGTACATGTTCCGTGCATATTTGTGTGTTTTTCTGCATTGGTACGTTCCAGTGAGAAAGGGAGGTTATGGAGGGGTACAGTTTCAGGGCATATTTATGCTGTGTTCTGAAATAGTACGTTCCAGTGAGACAGGGAGTTTATGGAGGGGTACAGTTTCAGGGCATTTTTGTGTGGAGTTCTGCATTGGTACATTCCAGTGAGACAGGGAGGTTATGGAGGGGTACAGGTTCAGGGCATATTTATGTGGAGTTCTGCATTGGAACATTCCAGTGAGACACGGAGGATATTGGGTGTGCAGGTTCAGGGCATATTTGTGTGGAGTTCTGCATTGGTACGTTCCAGTGAGACAGGGTGTTTATGGAGGCGTACAGGTTCAGGGCATATTTGTGTGGAGTTCTGCATTGGAACATTCGCGTGAGACACGGAGGATATGGAGGGGTGCAGGTTCAGGGCATATTTGTGTGGAGTTCTGCATTGGTACGTTCCAGTGAGACACTGAGGTTATGGTGGGTTACAGGTTCAGGGCATATTTATGTGGAGTTCCGCAGTGGAACATTCCAGTGAGACACGGAGGATATTGAGGGGTACAGTTTCAGGGCATATTTGTGTGGAGTTCTGCATTGGTACGTTCCAGTGAGACAGGGAGGTTATGGAGGGGTACTGGTTCAGGGCATATTTGTGTGGAGTTCTGCATTGGTACATTCCAGTGAGACACGGAGGATATGGAGGGATACAGGTTCATGGCATATTTGTGTGGAGTTCTGCATTGGTACCTTCCAGTGAGACAGGGAGGTTATGTAGGTGTACATGTTCCGTCCATATTTGTGTGTTTTTCTGCATTGGTACGTTCCAGTGAGAAAGGGAGGTTATGGAGGGGTACAGTTTCAGGGCATATTTATGTGGATTTCTGCATTAGTACGTTCCCGTGAGACAGGGTGGTTATGGAGGGGTACAGGTTCAGGGCATATTTTTGTGGAGTTCTGCATTGGTACATTCCAGTCAGACAGGGAGGTTATGGAGGGGTACAGGTTCAGGGCATATTTTTGTGGAGTTCTGCATTGGTACGTTCCAGTGAGACAGGGAGGTTATGGAGGGGTATAGGTTCAGGGCATATTTGTGTGGAGTTCTGCATTGGTACGTTCCAGTGAGACAGGGAGGTTATGTAGGTGTACATGTTCCGTGCATATTTGTGTGTTTTTCTGCATTGGTACGTTCCAGTGAGAAAGGGAGGTTATGGAGGGGTACAGTTTCAGGGCATATTTATGTGGAGTTCTGCAATGGTAAGTTCCAGTGAGACAGGGAGTTTATGGAGGGGTACAGTTTCAGGGCATTTTTGTGTGGAGTTCTGCATTGGTACATTCCAGTGAGACAGGGAGGTTATGGAGGGGTACAGGTTCAGGGCATATTTATGTGGAGTTCCGCAGTGGAACATTCCAGTGAGACACGGAGGATATTGAGGGGTACAGTTTCAGGGCATATTTGTGTGGAGTTCTGCATTGGTACGTTCCAGTGAGACAGGGAGGTTATGGAGGAGTACAGGTTCAGGGCATATTTCTGTGGAGCTCTGCAATGGTACGTTCCAGTGAGACAGGGAGTATATGGAGGGGTAAAGTTTCAGGGCATTTTTATGTGGAGTTCTGCATTGGAACATTCCAGTGAAACACGGAGGATATGGAGGGGTGCAGGTTCAGGGCATATTTGTGTGGAGTTCTGCATTGGTACGTTCCAGTGAGACACTGAGGTTATGGAGGGGTACAGGTTCAGGGCATATCTATGTGGAGTTCCGCAGTGGAACATTCCAGTGAGACACGGAGGATATTGAGGGGTACAGTTTCAGGGCATATTTGTGTGGAGTTCTGCATTGGTACGTTCCAGTGAGACAGGTAGGTTTTGGAGCGTACAGGTTCAGGGCATATTTTTGTGGAGTTCTGCATTGGTACGTTCCAGTGAGACAGGGAGGTTATGGAGGGGTATAGGTTCAGGGCATATTTGTGTGGAGTTCTGCATTGGTACGTTCCAGTGAGACAGGGAGGTTATGTAGGTGTACATGTTCCGTGCATATTTGTGTGTTTTTCTGCATTGGTACGTTCCAGTGAGAAAGGGAGGTTATGGAGGGGTACAGTTTCAGGGCATATTTATGTGGAGTTCTGCAATGGTAAGTTCCAGTGAGACAGGGAGTTTATGGAGGGGTACAGTTTCAGGGCATTTTTGTGTGGAGTTCTGCATTGGTACATTCCAGTGAGACAGGGAGGTTATGGAGGGGTACAGGTTCAGGGCATATTTATGTGGAGTTCCGCAGTGGAACATTCCAGTGAGACACGGAGGATATTGAGGGGTACAGTTTCAGGGCATATTTGTGTGGAGTTCTGCATTGGTACGTTCCAGTGAGACAGGGAGGTTATGGAGGGGTACAGGTTCAGGGCATATATGTGTGGAGTTCTGCTTTGGTACATTCCAGTGAGACACGGAGGATATGGAGAGATACAGGTTCATGGCATATTTGTGTGTAGTAATTCATTGATACGTTCCAGTGAGACAGGTAGGTTTTGGAGCGGAGAGGTTCAGGGCATATTTTTGTGGAGTTCTGCATTGGTACGTTCCAGTGAGACAGGGAGGTTATGGAGGGGTGCAGGTTCAGGGCATTTTTCTGTGGAGTTCTGCATTGGAACATTCCAGTGAAACAAGGAGGATATGGAGGGGTGCAGGTTCAGGGCATATTTGTGTGGAGTTCTGCATTGGTACGTTCCAGTGAGACACTGAGGTTATGGAGGGGTACAGGTTCAGGGCATATTTTTGTGGAGTTCTGCATTGGTACGTTCCAGTGAGTCAGGGCGGTTATGGAGGGGTACAGGTTCAGGGCATATTTGTGTGGAGTTCTGCATTGGTACGTTCCAGTGAGATAGGGAGGTTATGTAGGTGTACATGTTCCGTGCATATTTGTGTGTTTTTCTGCATTGGTACGTTCCAGTGAGAAAGGGAGGTTATGGAGGGGTACAGTTTCAGGGCATTTTTGTGTGGAGTTCTGCATTGGTACATTCCAGTGAGACAGGGAGTTTATGGAGGGGTACAGTTTCAGGGCATTTTTGTGTGGAGTTCTGCATTGGTACATTCCAGTGAGACAGGGAGGTTATGGAGGGGTACAGGTTCAGGGCATATTTATGTGGAGTTCGGCATTGGAACATTCCAGTGAGACACGGAGGATATTGGGTGTGCAGGTTCAGGGCATATTTGTGTGGAGTTCTGCATTGGTACGTTCCAGTGAGATAGGGATGTTATGGAGGGGTACAGTTTCAGGGCATATTTGTGTGGAGTTCTGCATTGGTACGTTCCAGTGAGACAGGGAGGTTATGGAGGGGTACAGTTTCAGGGCATTATTGTGTGGAGTTCTGCATTGGTACATTCCAGTGAGACAGGGAGGTTATGGAAGGATACAGGTTCAGGGCATATTTCTGTGGAGCTCTGCAATGGTACGTTCCAGTGAGACAGGGAGTATATGGAGGGGTACAGTTTCAGGGCATTTTTGTGTGGAGTTCTGCATTGGAACATTCCAGTGAAACACGGAGGATATGGAGGGGTGCAGGTTCAGGGCATATTTGTGTGGAGTTCTGCATTGGTACGTTCCAGTGAGACACTGAGGTTATGGAGGGGTACAGGTTCAGGGCATATCTATGTGGAGTTCCGCAGTGGAACATTCCAGTGAGACACGGAGGATATTGAGGGGTACAGTTACAGGGCATATTTGTGTGGAGTTCTGCATTGGTACGTTCCAGTGAGACAGGTAGGTTTTGGAGCGTACAGGTTCAGGGCATATTTTTGTGGAGTTCTGCATTGGTACGTTCCAGTGAGACAGGGAGGTTATGGAGGGTTATAGGTACAGGGCATATTTGTGTGTAGTTCTGCATTGGTACGTTCCAGTGAGACAGGGAGGTTATGTAGGTGTACAGGTTCAGGGCATATTTATGTGGAGTTCCGCAGTGGAACATTCCAGTGAGACACCGTGGATATTGAGGGGTACAGTTTCAGGGCATATTTGTGTGGAGTTCTGCATTGGTACGTTCCAGTGAGACAGGGAGGTTATGGAGGGGTACAGGTTCAGGGCATATTTGTGTGGAGTTCTGCATTGGTACATTCCAGTGAGACACGGAGGATATGGAGAGATACAGGTTCATGGCATATTTGTGTGTAGTACTTCATTGATACGTTCCAGTGAGACAGGTAGGTTTTGGAGCGTACAGGTTCAGGGCATATTTGTGTGGAGTTCTGCATTGGTACGTTCCAGTGAGACAGGGAGGTTATGTAGGTGTACATGTTCCGTGCATATTTGTGTGTTTTTCTGCATTGGTACGTTCCGGTGAGAAAGGGAGGTTATGGAGGGGTACAGTTTCAGGGCATATTTATGTGGAGTTCTGCAATGGTAAGTTCCAGTGAGACAGGGAGTTTATGGAGGGGTACAGTTTCAGGGCATTTTTGTGTGGAGTTCTGCATTGGTACATTCCAGTGAGACAGGGAGGTTATGGAGGGGTACAGGTTCAGGGCATATTTATGTGGAGTTCCGCAGTGGAACATTCCAGTGAGACACGGAGGATATTGAGGGGTACAGTTTCAGGGCATATTTGTGTGGAGTTCTGCATTGGTACGTTCCAGTGAGACAGGGAGGTTATGGAGGGGTACAGGTTCAGGGCATATTTGTGTGGAGTTCTGCATTGGTACATTCCAGTGAGACACGGAGGATATGGAGAGATACAGGTTCATGGCATATTTGTGTGTAGTACTTCATTGATACGTTCCAGTGAGACAGGTAGGTTTTGGAGCGGAGAGGTTCAGGGCATATTTTTGTGGAGTTCTGCATTGGTACGTTCCAGTGAGACAGGGAGGTTATGGAGGGGTGCAGGTTCAGGGCATTTTTGTGTGGAGTTCTGCATTGGAACATTGCAGTGAAACACGGAGGATATGGAGGGGTGCAGGTTCAGGGCATATTTGTGTGGAGTTCTGCATTGGTACGTTCCAGTGAGACCCTGAGGTTATGGAGGGGTACAGGTTCAGGGCATATTTGTGTGGAGTTCTGCATTGGTACGTTCCAGTGAGATAGGGAGGTTATGTAGGTGTACATGTTCCGTGCATATTTGTGTGTTTTTCTGCATTGGTACGTTCCAGTGAGAAAGGGAGGTTATGGAGGGGTACAGTTTCAGGGCATATTTATGCTGTGTTCTGAAATAGTACGTTCCAGTGAGACAGGGAGTTTATGGAGGGGTACAGTTTCAGGGCATTTTTGTGTGGAGTTCTGCATTGGTACATTCCAGTGAGACAGGGAGGTTATGGAGGGGTACAGGTTCAGGGCATATTTATGTGGAGTTCGGCATTGGAACATTCCAGTGAGACACGGAGGATATTGGGTGTGCAGGTTCAGGGCATATTTGTGTGGAGTTCTGCATTGGTACGTTCCAGTGAGACAGGGTGTTTATGGAGGCGTACAGGTTCAGGGCATATTTGTGTGGAGTTCTGCATTGGAACATTCGCGTGAGACACGGAGGATATGGAGGGGTGCAGGTTCAGGGCATATTTGTGTGGAGTTCTGCATTGGTACGTTCCAATGAGACACTGAGGTTATGGAGGGTTACAGGTTCAGGGCATATTTATGTGGAGTTCCGCAGTGGAACATTCCAGTGAGACACGGAGGATATTGAGGGGTACAGTTTCAGGGCATATTTGTGTGGAGTTCTGCATTGGTACGTTCCAGTGAGACAGGGATGTTATGGAGGGGTACAGTTTCAGGGCATATTTGTGTGGAGTACTGCATTGGTACGTTCCAGTGAGACAGGGAGGTTATGGAGGGGTACTGGTTCAGGGCATATTTGTGTGGAGTTCTGCATTGGTACATTCCAGTGAGACACGGAGGATATGGAGGGATACAGGTTCATGGCATATTTGTGTGGAGTTCTGCATTGGTACCTTCCAGTGAGACAGGGAGGTTATGTAGGTGTACATGTTCCGTCCATATTTGTGTGTTTTTCTGCATTGGTACGTTCCAGTGAGAAAGGGAGGTTATGGAGGGGTACAGTTTCAGGGCATATTTATGTGGATTTCTGCATTAGTACGTTCCCGTGAGACAGGGTGGTTATGGAGGGGTACAGGTTCAGGGCATATTTTTGTGGAGTTCTGCATTGGTACATTCCAGTCAGACAGGGAGGTTATGGAGGGGTACAGGTTCAGGGCATATTTTTGTGGAGTTCTGCATTGGTACGTTCCAGTGAGACAGGGAGGTTATGGAGGGGTATAGGTTCAGGGCATATTTGTGTGGAGTTCTGCATTGGTACGTTCCAGTGAGACAGGGAGGTTATGTAGGTGTACATGTTCCGTGCATATTTGTGTGTTTTTCTGCATTGGTACGTTCCAGTGAGAAAGGGAGGTTATGGAGGGGTACAGTTTCAGGGCATATTTATGTGGAGTTCTGCAATGGTAAGTTCCAGTGAGACAGGGAGTTTATGGAGGGGTACAGTTTCAGGGCATTTTTGTGTGGAGTTCTGCATTGGTACATTCCAGTGAGACAGGGAGGTTATGGAGGGGTACAGGTTCAGGGCATATTTATGTGGAGTTCCGCAGTGGAACATTCCAGTGAGACACGGAGGATATTGAGGGGTACAGTTTCAGGGCATATTTGTGTGGAGTTCTGCATTGGTACGTTCCAGTGAGACAGGGAGGTTATGGAGGGGTACAGGTTCAGGGCATATTTCTGTGGAGCTCTGCAATGGTACGTTCCAGTGAGACAGGGAGTATATGGAGGGGTAAAGTTTCAGGGCATTTTTATGTGGAGTTCTGCATTGGAACATTCCAGTGAAACACGGAGGATATGGAGGGGTGCAGGTTCAGGGCATATTTGTGTGGAGTTCTGCATTGGTACGTTCCAGTGAGACAGGTAGGTTTTGGAGCGTACAGGTTCAGGGCATATTTTTGTGGAGTTCTGTATTGGTACGTTCCAGTGAGACAGGGAATTTATGGAGGGGTATAGGTTCAGGGCATATTTGTTTGGAGTTCTGCATTGGTACGTTCCAGTGAGACAGGGAGGTTATGTAGGTGTACATGTACTGTGCATATTTGTGTGTTTTTCTGCATTGGTACGTTCCAGTGAGAAAGGGAGTTTATGGAGGGGTACAGTTTCAGGGCATATTTATGTGGAGTTCTGCAATGGTAAGTTCCAGTGAGACAGGGAGTTTATGGAGGGGTACATTTTCAGGGCATTTTTGTGTGGAGTTCTGCATTGGTACATTCCAGTGAGACAGGGAGGTTATGGAGGGGTACAGGTTCAGGGCATATTTATGTGGAGTTCAGCAGTGGAACATTCCAGTGAGACACGGAGGTTATGGAGGGGTACAGTTTCAGGGCATATTTGTGAGGAGTTCTGCATTGGTACGTTCCAGTGAGACAGGGAGGTTATGGAGGGGTACAGGTTCAGGGCATATTTGTGTGGAGTTCTGCATTGGTACGTTCCAGTGAGACAGGGAGGTTATGTAGGTGTACATGTTCCGTCCATATTTGTGTGTTTTTCTGCATTGGTACGTTCCAGTGAGAAAGGCAGGTTATGGAGGGGTACAGTTTCAGGGCATGTTTATGTGGATTTCTGCATTGGTACGTTCCCGTGAGACAGGGTGGTTATGGAGGGGTACAGGTTCAGGGCATATTTTTGTGGAGTTCTGCAATGGTACGTTCCAGTGAGACAGGGAGTTTATGGAGGGGTACAGTTTCAGGGCATTTTTGTGTGGAGTTCTGCATTGGTACATTCCAGTGAGACAGGGAGGTTATGGAAGGATACAGGTTCAGGGCATTTTTCTGTGGAGCTCTGCAATGGTACGTTCCAGTGAGACAGGGAGTATATGGAGGGGTACAGTTTCAGGGCATTTTTGTGTGGAGTTCTGCATTGGAACATTCCAGTGAAACACGGAGGATATGGAGGGGTGCAGGTTCAGGGCATATTTGTGTGGAGTTCTGCATTGGTACGTTCCAGTGAGACACTGAGGTTATGGAGGGGTACAGGTTCAGGGCATATCTATGTGGAGTTCCGCAGTGGAACATTCCAGTGAGACACGGAGGATATTGAGGGGTACAGTTTCAGGGCATATTTGTGTGGAGTTCTGCATTGCTACGTTCCAGTGAGACAGGTAGGTTTTGGAGCGTACAGGTTCAGGGCATATTTTTGTGGAGTTCTGCATTGGTACGTTCCAGTGAGACAGGGAGGTTATGGAGGGGTATAGGTTCAGGGCATATTTGTGTGGAGTTCTGCATTGGTACGTTCCAGTGAGACAGGGAGGTTATGTAGGTGTACATGTTCCGTGCATATTTGTGTGTTTTTCTGCATTGGTACGTTCCAGTGAGAAAGGGAGGTTATGGAGGGGTACAGTTTCAGGGCATATTTATGTGGAGTTCTGCAATGGTAAGTTCCAGTGAGACAGGGAGTTTATGGAGGGGTACAGTTTCAGGGCATTTTTGTGTGGAGTTCTGCATTGGTACATTCCAGTGAGACAGGGAGGTTATGGAGGGGTACAGGTTCAGGGCATATTTATGTGGAGTTCCGCAGTGGAACATTCCAGTGAGACACGGAGGATATTGAGGGGTACAGTTTCAGGGCATATTTGTGTGGAGTTCTGCATTGGTACGTTCCAGTGAGACAGGGAGGTTATGGAGGGGTACAGGTTCAGGGCATATTTGTGTGGAGTTCTGCATTGGTACATTCCAGTGAGACACGGAGGATATGGAGAGATACAGGTTCATGGCATATTTGTGTGTAGTACTTCATTGATACGTTCCAGTGAGACAGGTAGGTTTTGGAGCGGAGAGGTTCAGGGCATATTTTTGTGGAGTTCTGCATTGGTACGTTCCAGTGAGACAGGGAGGTTATGGAGGGGTGCAGGTTCAGGGCATTTTTGTGTGGAGTTCTGCATTGGAACATTCCAGTGAAACACGGAGGATATGGAGGGGTGCAGGTTCAGGGCATATTTGTGTGGAGTTCTGCATTGGTACGTTCCAGTGAGACACTGAGGTTATGGAGGGGTACAGGTTCAGGGCATATTTTTGTGGAGTTCTGCATTGGTACGTTCCAGTGAGACAGGGCGGTTATGGAGGAGTACAGGTTCAGGGCATATTTGTGTGGAGTTCTGCATTGGTACGTTCCAGTGAGATAGGGAGGTTATGTAGGTGTACATGTTCCGTGCATATTTGTGTGTTTTTCTGCATTGGTACGTTCCAGTGAGAAAGGGAGGTTATGGAGGGGTACAGTTTCAGGGCATATTTATGCTGTGTTCTGAAATGGTACGTTCCAGTGAGACAGGGAGTTTATGGAGGGGTACAGTTTCAGGGCATTTTTGTGTGGAGTTCTGCATTGGTACATTCCAGTGAGACAGGGAGGTTATGGAGGGTTACAGGTTCAGGGCATATTTATGTGGAGTTCCGCAGTGGAACATTCCAGTGAGACACGGAGGATATTGAGGGGTACAGTTTCAGGGCATATTTGTGTGGAGTTCTGCATTGGTACGTTCCAGTGAGGCAGGGATGTTATGGAGGGGTACAGTTTCAGGGCATATTTGTGTGGAGTACTGCATTGTTACGTTCCAGTGAGACAGGGAGGTTATGGAGGGGTACTGGTTCAGGGCGTATTTGTGTGGAGTTCTGCATTGGTACATTCCAGTGAGACACGGAGGATATGGAGGGATACAGGTTCATGGCATATTTGTGTGGAGTTCTGCATTGGTACCTTCCAGTGAGACAGGGAGGTTATGTAGGTGTACATGTTCCGTCCATATTTGTGTGTTTTTCTGCATTGGTACGTTCCAGTGAGAAAGGGAGGTTATGGAGGGGTACAGTTTCAGGGCATATTTATGTGGATTTCTGCATTAGTACGTTCCCGTGAGACAGGGTGGTTATGGAGGGGTACAGGTTCAGGGCATATTTGTGAGGAGTTCTGCATTGGTACGTTCCAGTGAGACAGGGAGGTTATGGAGGGGTACAGGTTCAGGGCATATTTGTGTGGAGTTCTGCATTGGTACGTTCCAGTGAGACAGGGAGGTTATGTAGGTGTACATGTTCCGTCCATATTTGTGTGTTTTTCTGCATTGGTACGTTCCAGTGAGAAAGGCAGGTTATGGAGGGGTACAGTTTCAGGGCATGTTTATGTGGATTTCTGCATTGGTACGTTCCCGTGAGACAGGGTGGTTATGGAGGGGTACAGGTTCAGGGCATATTTTTGTGGAGTTCTGCAATGGTACGTTCCAGTGAGACAGGGAGTTTATGGAGGGGTACAGTTTCAGGGCATTTTTGTGTGGAGTTCTGCATTGGTACATTCCAGTGAGACAGGGAGGTTATGGAAGGATACAGGTTCAGGGCATTTTTCTGTGGAGCTCTGCAATGGTACGTTCCAGTGAGACAGGGAGGTTATGGAGGGGTATAGGTTCAGGGCATATTTGTGTGGAGTTCTGCATTGGTACGTTCCAGTGAGACAGGGAGGTTATGTAGGTGTACATGTTCCGTGCATATTTGTGTGTTTTTCTGCATTGGTACGTTCCAGTGAGAAAGGGAGGTTATGGAGGGGTACAGTTTCAGGGCATATTTATGTGGAGTTCTGCAATGGTAAGTTCCAGTGAGACAGGGAGTTTATGGAGGGGTACAGTTTCAGGGCATTTTTGTGTGGAGTTCTGCATTGGTACATTCCAGTGAGACAGGGAGGTTATGGAGGGGTACAGGTTCAGGGCATATTTATGTGGAGTTCCGCAGTGGAACATTCCAGTGAGACACGGAGGATATTGAGGGGTACAGTTTCAGGGCATATTTGTGTGGAGTTCTGCATTGGTACGTTCCAGTGAGACAGGGAGGTTATGGAGTGGTACAGGTTCAGGGCATATTTGTGTGGAGTTCTGCATTGGTACATTCCAGTGAGACACGGAGGATATGGAGAGATACAGGTTCATGGCATATTTGTGTGTAGTACTTCATTGATACGTTCCAGTGAGACAGGTAGGTTTTGGAGCGGAGAGGTTCAGGGCATATTTTTGTGGAGTTCTGCATTGGTACGTTCCAGTGAGACAGGGAGGTTATGGAGGGGTGCAGGTTCAGGGCATTTTTGTGTGGAGTTCTGCATTGGAACATTCCAGTGAAACACGGAGGATATGGAGGGGTGCAGGTTCAGGGCATATTTGTGTGGAGTTCTGCATTGGTACGTTCCAGTGAGACACTGAGGTTATGGAGGGGTACAGGTTCAGGGCATATTTTTGTGGAGTTCTGCATTGGTACGTTCCAGTGAGACAGGGCGGTTATGGAGGAGTACAGGTTCAGGGCATATTTGTGTGGAGTTCTGCATTGGTACGTTCCAGTGAGATAGGGAGGTTATGTAGGTGTACATGTTCCGTGCATATTTGTGTGTTTTTCTGCATTGGTACGTTCCAGTGAGAAAGGGAGGTTATGGAGGGGTACAGTTTCAGGGCATATTTATGCTGTGTTCTGAAATGGTACGTTCCAGTGAGACAGGGAGTTTATGGAGGGGTACAGTTTCAGGGCATTTTTGTGTGGAGTTCTGCATTGGTACATTCCAGTGAGACAGGGAGGTTATGGAGGGTTACAGGTTCAGGGCATATTTATGTGGAGTTCCGCAGTGGAACATTCCAGTGAGACACGGAGGATATTGAGGGGTACAGTTTCAGGGCATATTTGTGTGGAGTTCTGCATTGGTACGTTCCAGTGAGGCAGGGATGTTATGGAGGGGTACAGTTTCAGGGCATATTTGTGTGGAGTACTGCATTGTTACGTTCCAGTGAGACAGGGAGGTTATGGAGGGGTACTGGTTCAGGGCGTATTTGTGTGGAGTTCTGCATTGGTACATTCCAGTGAGACACGGAGGATATGGAGGGATACAGGTTCATGGCATATTTGTGTGGAGTTCTGCATTGGTACCTTCCAGTGAGACAGGGAGGTTATGTAGGTGTACATGTTCCGTCCATATTTGTGTGTTTTTCTGCATTGGTACGTTCCAGTGAGAAAGGGAGGTTATGAAGGGGTACAGTTTCAGGGCATATTTATGTGGATTTCTGCATTAGTACGTTCCCGTGAGACAGGGTGGTTATGGAGGGGTACAGGTTCAGGGCATATTTCTGTGGAGCTCTGCAATGGTACGTTCCAGTGAGACAGGGAGTATATGGAGGGGTAAAGTTTCAGGGCATTTTTATGTGGAGTTCTGCATTGGAACATTCCAGTGAAACACGGAGGATATGGAGGGGTGCAGGTTCAGGGCATATTTGTGTGGAGTTCTGCATTGGTACGTTCCAGTGAGACAGGTAGGTTTTGGAGCGTACAGGTTCAGGGCATATTTTTGTGGAGTTCTGTATTGGTACGTTCCAGTGAGACAGGGAATTTATGGAGGGGTATAGGTTCAGGGCATATTTGTTTGGAGTTCTGCATTGGTACGTTCCAGTGAGACAGGGAGGTTATGTAGGTGTACATGTTCCGTGCATATTTGTGTGTTTTTCTGCATTGGTACGTTCCAGTGAGAAAGGGAGTTTATGGAGGGGTACAGTTTCAGGGCATATTTATGTGGAGTTCTGCAATGGTAAGTTCCAGTGAGACAGGGAGTTTATGGAGGGGTACATTTTCAGGGCATTTTTGTGTGGAGTTCTGCATTGGTACATTCCAGTGAGACAGGGAGGTTATGGAGGGGTACAGGTTCAGGGCATATTTATGTGGAGTTCAGCAGTGGAACATTCCAGTGAGACACGGAGGTTATGGAGGGGTACAGTTTCAGGGCATATTTGTGAGGAGTTCTGCATTGGTACGTTCCAGTGAGACAGGGAGGTTATGGAGGGGTACAGGTTCAGGGCATATTTGTGTGGAGTTCTGCATTGGTACGTTCCAGTGAGACAGGGAGGTTATGTAGGTGTACATGTTCCGTCCATATTTGTGTGTTTTTCTGCATTGGTACGTTCCAGTGAGAAAGTGAGGTTATGGAGGGGTACAGTTTCAGGGCATATTTATGTGGATTTCTGCATTGGTACGTTCCCGGGAGACAGGGTGGTTATGCAGGGGTACAGGTTCAGGGCATATTTTTGTGGAGTTCTGCAATGGTACGTTCCAGTGAGACAGGGAGTTTATGGAGGGGTACAGTTTCAGGGCATTTTTGTGTGGAGTTCTGCATTGGTACATTCCAGTGAGACAGGGAGGTTATGGAAGGATACAGGTTCAGGGCATTTTTCTGTGGAGCTCTGCAATGGTACGTTCCAGTGAGACAGGGAGTATATGGAGGGGTACAGTTTCAAGGCATTTTTGTGTGGAGTTCTGCATTGGAACATTCCAGTGAAACACGGAGGATATGGAGGGGTGCAGGTTCAGGGCATATTTGTGTGGAGTTCTGCATTGGTACGTTCCAGTGAGACACTGAGGTTATGGAGGGGTACAGGTTCAGGGCATATCTATGTGGAGTTCCGCAGTGGAACATTCCAGTGAGACACGGAGGATATTGAGGGGTACAGTTTCAGGGCATATTTGTGTGGAGTTCTGCATTGCTACGTTCCAGTGAGACAGGTAGGTTTTGGAGCGTACAGGTTCAGGGCATTTTTGTGTGGAGTTCTGCATTGGTACATTCCAGTGAGACAGGGAGGTTATGGAGGGTTACAGGTTCAGGGCATATTTATGTGGAGTTCCGCAGTGGAACATTCCAGTGAGACACGGAGGATATTGAGGGGTACAGTTTCAGGGCATATTTGTGTGGAGTTCTGCATTGGTACGTTCCAGTGAGGCAGGGATGTTATGGAGGGGTACAGTTTCAGGGCATATTTGTGTGGAGTACTGCATTGTTACGTTCCAGTGAGACAGGGAGGTTATGGAGGGGTACTGGTTCAGGGCGTATTTGTGTGGAGTTCTGCATTGGTACATTCCAGTGAGACACGGAGGATATGGAGGGATACAGGTTCATGGCATATTTGTGTGGAGTTCTGCATTGGTACCTTCCAGTGAGACAGGGAGGTTATGTAGGTGTACATGTTCCGTCCATATTTGTGTGTTTTTCTGCATTGGTACGTTCCAGTGAGAAAGGGAGGTTATGGAGGGGTACAGTTTCAGGGCATATTTATGTGGATTTCTGCATTAGTACGTTCCCGTGAGACAGGGTGGTTATGGAGGGGTACAGGTTCAGGGCATATTTCTGTGGAGCTCTGCAATGGTACGTTCCAGTGAGACAGGGAGTATATGGAGGGGTAAAGTTTCAGGGCATTTTTATGTGGAGTTCTGCATTGGAACATTCCAGTGAAACACGGAGGATATGGAGGGGTGCAGGTTCAGGGCATATTTGTGTGGAGTTCTGCATTGGTACGTTCCAGTGAGACAGGTAGGTTTTGGAGCGTACAGGTTCAGGGCATATTTTTGTGGAGTTCTGTATTGGTACGTTCCAGTGAGACAGGGAATTTATGGAGGGGTATAGGTTCAGGGCATATTTGTTTGGAGTTCTGCATTGGTACGTTCCAGTGAGACAGGGAGGTTATGTAGGTGTACATGTTCCGTGCATATTTGTGTGTTTTTCTGCATTGGTACGTTCCAGTGAGAAAGGGAGTTTATGGAGGGGTACAGTTTCAGGGCATATTTATGTGGAGTTCTGCAATGGTAAGTTCCAGTGAGACAGGGAGTTTATGGAGGGGTACATTTTCAGGGCATTTTTGTGTGGAGTTCTGCATTGGTACATTCCAGTGAGACAGGGAGGTTATGGAGGGGTACAGGTTCAGGGCATATTTATGTGGAGTTCAGCAGTGGAACATTCCAGTGAGACACGGAGGTTATGGAGGGGTACAGTTTCAGGGCATATTTGTGAGGAGTTCTGCATTGGTACGTTCCAGTGAGACAGGGAGGTTATGGAGGGGTACAGGTTCAGGGCATATTTGTGTGGAGTTCTGCATTGGTACGTTCCAGTGAGACAGGGAGGTTATGTAGGTGTACATGTTCCGTCCATATTTGTGTGTTTTTCTGCATTGGTACGTTCCAGTGAGAAAGTGAGGTTATGGAGGGGTACAGTTTCAGGGCATATTTATGTGGATTTCTGCATTGGTACGTTCCCGGGAGACAGGGTGGTTATGCAGGGGTACAGGTTCAGGGCATATTTTTGTGGAGTTCTGCAATGGTACGTTCCAGTGAGACAGGGAGTTTATGGAGGGGTACAGTTTCAGGGCATTTTTGTGTGGAGTTCTGCATTGGTACATTCCAGTGAGACAGGGAGGTTATGGAAGGATACAGGTTCAGGGCATTTTTCTGTGGAGCTCTGCAATGGTACGTTCCAGTGAGACAGGGAGTATATGGAGGGGTACAGTTTCAAGGCATTTTTGTGTGGAGTTCTGCATTGGAACATTCCAGTGAAACACGGAGGATATGGAGGGGTGCAGGTTCAGGGCATATTTGTGTGGAGTTCTGCATTGGTACGTTCCAGTGAGACACTGAGGTTATGGAGGGGTACAGGTTCAGGGCATATCTATGTGGAGTTCCGCAGTGGAACATTCCAGTGAGACACGGAGGATATTGAGGGGTACAGTTTCAGGGCATATTTGTGTGGAGTTCTGCATTGCTACGTTCCAGTGAGACAGGTAGGTTTTGGAGCGTACAGGTTCAGGGCATATTTTTGTGGAGTTCTGCATTGGTACGTTCCAGTGAGACAGGGAGGTTATGGAGGGGTATGGGTTCAGGGCATATTTGTGTGGAGTTCTGCATTGGTACGTTCCAGTGAGACAGGGAGGTTATGTAGGTGTACATGTTCCGTGCATATTTGTGTGTTTTTCTGCATTGGTACGTTCCAGTGAGAAAGGGAGGTTATGGAGGGGTACAGTTTCAGGGCATATTTATGTGGCGTTCTGCAATGGTAAGTTCCAGTGAGACAGGGAGTTTATGGAGGGGTACAGTTTCAGGGCATTTTTGTGTGGAGTTCTGCATTGGTACATTCCAGTGAGACAGGGAGGTTATGGAGGGGTACAGGTTCAGGGCATATTTATGTGGAGTTCCGCAGTGGAACATTCCAGTGAGACACGGAGGATATTGAGGGGTACAGTTTCAGGGCATATTTGTGTGGAGTTCTGCATTGGTACGTTCCAGTGAGATAGGGAGGTTATGTAGGTGTACAGTTTCAGGGCATATTTATGCTGTGTTCTGAAATGGTACGTTCCAGTGAGACAGGGAGTTTATGGAGGGGTACAGTTTCAGGGCATTTTTGTGTGGAGTTCTGCATTGGTACATTCCAGTGAGACAGGGAGGTTATGGAGGGGTACAGGTTCAGGGCATATTTATGTGGAGTTCGGCATTGGAACATTCCAGTGAGACACGGAGGATATTGGGTGTGCAGGTTCAGGGCATATTTGTGTGGAGTTCTGCATTGGTACGTTCCAGTGAGACAGGGTGTTTATGGAGGCGTACAGGTTCAGGGCATATTTGTGTGGAGTTCTGCATTGGAACATTCGCGTGAGACACGGAGGATATGGAGGGGTGCAGGTTCAGGGCATATTTGTGTGGAGTTCTGCATTGGTACGTTCCAGTGAGACACTGAGGTTATGGAGGGTTACAGGTTCAGGGCATATTTATGTGGAGATCCGCAGTGGAACATTCCAGTGAGACACGGAGGATATTGAGGGGTACAGTTTCAGGGCATATTTGTGTGGAGTTCTGCATTGGTACGTTCCAGTGAGACAGGGATGTTATGGAGGGGTACAGTTTCAGGGCATATTTGTGTGGAGTACTGCATTGTTACGTTCCAGTGAGACAGGGAGGTTATGGAGGGGTACTGGTTCAGGGCGTATTTGTGTGGAGTTCTGCATTGGTACATTCCAGTGAGACACGGAGGATATGGAGGGATACAGATTCATGGCATATTTGTGTGGAGTTCTGCATTGGTACCTTCCAGTGAGACAGGGAGGTTATGTAGGTGTACATGTTCCGTCCATATTTGTGTGTTTTTCTGCATTGGTACGTTCCAGTGAGAAAGGGAGGTTATGGAGGGGTACAGTTTCAGGGCATATTTATGTGGATTTCTGCATTAGTACGTTCCCATGAGACAGGGTGGTTATGGAGGGGTACAGGTTCAGGGCATATTTTTGTGGAGTTCTGCATTGGTACATTCCAGTCAGACAGGTAGGTTATGGAGGGGTACAGGTTCAGGGCATATTTCTGTGGTGCTCTGCAATGGTACGTTCCAGTGAGACAGGGAGTATATGGAGGGGTAAAGTTTCAGGGCATTTTTATGTGGAGTTCTGCATTGGAACATTCCAGTGAAACACGGAGGATATGGAGGGGTGCAGGTTCAGGGCATATTTGTGTGGAGTTCTGCATTGGTACGTTCCAGTGAGACAGGTTGGTTTTGGAGCGTACAGGTTCAGGGCATATTTTTGTGGAGTTCTGTATTGGTACGTTCCAGTGAGACAGGGAATTTATGGAGGGGTATAGGTTCAGGGCATATTTGTTTGGAGTTCTGCATCGGTACGTTCCAGTGAGACAGGGAGGTTATGTAGGTGTACATGTTCCGTGCATATTTGTGTGTTTTTCTGCATTGGTACGTTCCAGTGAGAAAGGGAGTTTATGGAGGGGTACAGTTTCAGGGCATATTTATGTGGAGTTCTGCAATGGTAAGTTCCAGTGAGACAGGGAGTTTATGGAGGGGTACATTTTCAGGGCATTTTTGTGTGGAGTTCTGCATTGGTACATTCCAGTGAGACAGGGAGGTTATGGAGGGGTACAGGTTCAGGGCATATTTATGTGGAGTTCAGCAGTGGAACATTCCAGTGAGACACGGAGGTTATGGAGGGGTACAGTTTCAGGGCATATTTGTGAGGAGTTCTGCATTGGTACGTTCCAGTGAGACAGGGAGGTTATGGAGGGGTACAGGTTCAGGGCATATTTGTGTGGAGTTCTGCATTGGTACGTTCCAGTGAGACAGGGAGGTTATGTAGGTGTACATGTTCCGTCCATATTTGTGTGTTTTTCTGCATTGGTACGTTCCAGTGAGAAAGGGAGGTTATGGAGGGGTACAGTTTCAGGGCATATTTATGTGGATTTCTGCATTGGTACGTTCCCGTGAGACAGGGTGGTTATGCAGGGGTACAGGTTCAGGGCATATTTTTGTGGAGTTCTGCAATGGTACGTTCCAGTGAGACAGGGAGTTTATGGAGGGGTACAGTTTCAGGGCATTTTTGTGTGGAGTTCTGCATTGGTACATTCCAGTGAGACAGGGAGGTTATGGAAGGATACAGGTTCAGGGCATTTTTCTGTGGAGCTCTGCAATGGTACGTTCCAGTGAGACAGGGAGTATATGGAGGGGTACAGTTTCAGGGCATTTTTGTGTGGAGTTCTGCATTGGAACATTCCAGTGAAACACGGAGGATATGGAGGGGTGCAGGTTCAGGGCATATTTGTGTGGAGTTTTGCATTGGTACGTTCCAGTGAGACACTGAGGTTATGGAGGGGTACAGGTTCAGGGCATATCTATGTGGAGTTCCGCAGTGGAACATTCCAGTGAGACACGGAGGATATTGAGGGGTACAGTTTCAGGGCATATTTGTGTGGAGTTCTGCATTGCTACGTTCCAGTGAGACAGGTAGGTTTTGGAGCGTACAGGTTCAGGGCATATTTTTGTGGAGTTCTGCATTGGTACGTTCCAGTGAGACAGGGAGGTTATGGAGGGGTATAGGTTCAGGGCATATTTGTGTGGAGTTCTGCATTGGTACGTTCCAGTGAGACAGGGAGGTTATGTAGGTGTACATGTTCCGTGCATATTTGTGTGTTTTTCTGCATTGGTACGTTCCAGTGAGAAAGGGAGGTTATGGAGGGGTACAGTTTCAGGGCATATTTATGTGGAGTTCTGCAATGGTAAGTTCCAGTGAGACAGGGAGTTTATGGAGGGGTACAGTTTCAGGGCATTTTTGTGTGGAGTTCTGCATTGGTACATTCCAGTGAGACAGGGAGGTTATGGAGGGGTACAGGTTCAGGGCATATTTATGTGGAGTTCCGCAGTGGAACATTCCAGTGAGACACGGAGGATATTGAGGGGTACAGTTTCAGGGCATATTTGTGTGGAGTTCTGCATTGGTACGTTCCAGTGAGACAGGGAGGTTATGGAGGGGTACAGGTTCAGGGCATATTTGTGTGGAGTTCTGCATTGGTACATTCCAGTGAGACACGGAGGATATGGAGGGGTGCAGGTTCAGGGCATATTTGTGTGGAGTTCTGCATTGGTACGTTCCAGTGAGACACTGAGGTTATGGAGGGGTACAGGTTCAGGGCATATTTTTGTGGAGTTCTGCATTGGTACGTTCCAGTGAGACAGGGCGGTTATGGAGGAGTACAGGTTCAGGGCATATTTGTGTGGAGTTCTGCATTGGTACGTTCCAGTGAGATAGGGAGGTATGTAGGTGTACATGTTCCGTGCATATTTGTGTGTTTTTCTGCATTGGTACGTTCCAGTGAGAAAGGGAGGTTATGGAGGGGTACAGTTTCAGGGCATATTTATGCTGTGTTCTGAAATGGTACGTTCCAGTGAGACAGGGAGTTTATGGAGGGGTACAGTTTCAGGGCATTTTTGTGTGGAGTTCTGCATTGGTACATTCCAGTGAGACAGGGAGGTTATGGAGGGTTACAGGTTCAGGGCATATTTATGTGGAGTTCCGCAGTGGAACATTCCAGTGAGACACGGAGGATATTGAGGGGTACAGTTTCAGGGCATATTTGTGTGGAGTTCTGCATTGGTACGTTCCAGTGAGGCAGGGATGTTATGGAGGGGTACAGTTTCAGGGCATATTTGTGTGGAGTACTGCATTGTTACGTTCCAGTGAGACAGGGAGGTTATGGAGGGGTACTGGTTCAGGGCGTATTTGTGTGGAGTTCTGCATTGGTACATTCCAGTGAGACACGGAGGATATGGAGGGATACAGGTTCATGGCATATTTGTGTGGAGTTCTGCATTGGTACCTTCCAGTGAGACAGGGAGGTTATGTAGGTGTACATGTTCCGTCCATATTTGTGTGTTTTTCTGCATTGGTACGTTCCAGTGAGAAAGGGAGGTTATGGAGGGGTACAGTTTCAGGGCATATTTATGTGGATTTCTGCATTAGTACGTTCCCGTGAGACAGGGTGGTTATGGAGGGGTACAGGTTCAGGGCATATTTCTGTGGAGCTCTGCAATGGTACGTTCCAGTGAGACAGGGAGTATATGGAGGGGTAAAGTTTCAGGGCATTTTTATGTGGAGTTCTGCATTGGAACATTCCAGTGAAACACGGAGGATATGGAGGGGTGCAGGTTCAGGGCATATTTGTGTGGAGTTCTGCATTGGTACGTTCCAGTGAGACAGGTAGGTTTTGGAGCGTACAGGTTCAGGGCATATTTTTGTGGAGTTCTGTATTGGTACGTTCCAGTGAGACAGGGAATTTATGGAGGGGTATAGGTTCAGGGCATATTTGTTTGGAGTTCTGCATTGGTACGTTCCAGTGAGACAGGGAGGTTATGTAGGTGTACATGTTCCGTGCATATTTGTGTGTTTTTCTGCATTGGTACGTTCCAGTGAGAAAGGGAGTTTATGGAGGGGTACAGTTTCAGGGCATATTTATGTGGAGTTCTGCAATGGTAAGTTCCAGTGAGACAGGGAGTTTATGGAGGGGTACATTTTCAGGGCATTTTTGTGTGGAGTTCTGCATTGGTACATTCCAGTGAGACAGGGAGGTTATGGAGGGGTACAGGTTCAGGGCATATTTATGTGGAGTTCAGCAGTGGAACATTCCAGTGAGACACGGAGGTTATGGAGGGGTACAGTTTCAGGGCATATATGTGAGGAGTTCTGCATTGGTACGTTCCAGTGAGACAGGGAGGTTATGGAGGGGTACAGGTTCAGGGCATATTTGTGTGGAGTTCTGCATTGGTACGTTCCAGTGAGACAGGGAGGTTATGTAGGTGTACATGTTCCGTCCATATTTGTGTGTTTTTCTGCATTGGTACGTTCCAGTGAGAAAGTGAGGTTATGGAGGGGTACAGTTTCAGGGCATATTTATGTGGATTTCTGCATTGGTACGTTCCCGTGAGACAGGGTGGTTATGCAGGGGTACAGGTTCAGGGCATATTTTTGTGGAGTTCTGCAATGGTACGTTCCAGTGAGACAGGGAGTTTATGGAGGGGTACAGTTTCAGGGCATTTTTGTGTGGAGTTCTGCATTGGTACATTCCAGTGAGACAGGGAGGTTATGGAAGGATACAGGTTCAGGGCATTTTTCTGTGGAGCTCTGCAATGGTACGTTCCAGTGAGACAGGGAGTATATGGAGGGGTACAGTTTCAAGGCATTTTTGTGTGGAGTTCTGCATTGGAACATTCCAGTGAAACACGGAGGATATGGAGGGGTGCAGGTTCAGGGCATATTTGTGTGGAGTTCTGCATTGGTACGTTCCAGTGAGACACTGAGGTTATGGAGGGGTACAGGTTCAGGGCATATCTATGTGGAGTTCCGCAGTGGAACATTCCAGTGAGACACGGAGGATATTGAGGGGTACAGTTTCAGGGCATATTTGTGTGGAGTTCTGCATTGCTACGTTCCAGTGAGACAGGTAGGTTTTGGAGCGTACAGGTTCAGGGCATATTTTTGTGGAGTTCTGCATTGGTACGTTCCAGTGAGACAGGGAGGTTATGGAGGGGTATAGGTTCAGGGCATATTTGTGTGGAGTTCTGCATTGGTACGTTCCAGTGAGACAGGGAGGTTATGTAGGTGTACATGTTCCGTGCATATTTGTGTGTTTTTCTGCATTGGTACGTTCCAGTGAGAAAGGGAGGTTATGGAGGGGTACAGTTTCAGGGCATATTTATGTGGCGTTCTGCAATGGTAAGTTCCAGTGAGACAGGGAGTTTATGGAGGGGTACAGTTTCAGGGCATTTTTGTGTGGAGTTCTGCATTGGTACATTCCAGTGAGACAGGGAGGTTATGGAGGGGTACAGGTTCAGGGCATATTTATGTGGAGTTCCGCAGTGGAACATTCCAGTGAGAGACGGAGGATATTGAGGGGTACAGTTTCAGGGCATATTTGTGTGGAGTTCTGCATTGCTACGTTCCAGTGAGACAGGTAGGTTTTGGAGCGTACAGGTTCAGGGCATATTTTTGTGGAGTTCTGCATTGGTACGTTCCAGTGAGACAGGGAGGTTATGGAGGGGTATAGGTTCAGGGCATATTTGTGTGGAGTTCTGCATTGGTACGTTCCAGTGAGACAGGGAGGTTATGTAGGTGTACATGTTCCGTGCATATTTGTGTGTTTTTCTGCATTGGTACGTTCCAGTGAGAAAGGGAGGTTATGGAGGGGTACAGTTTCAGGGCATATTTATGTGGAGTTCTGCAATGGTAAGTTCCAGTGAGACAGGGAGTTTATGGAGGGGTACAGTTTCAGGGCATTTTTGTGTGGAGTTCTGCATTGGTACATTCCAGTGAGACAGGGAGGTTATGGAGGGGTACAGGTTCAGGGCATATTTATGTGGAGTTCCGCAGTGGAACATTCCAGTGAGACACGGAGGATATTGAGGGGTACAGTTTCAGGGCATATTTGTGTGGAGTTCTGCATTGGTACGTTCCAGTGAGACAGGGAGGTTATGGAGGGGTACAGGTTCAGGGCATATTTGTGTGGAGTTCTGCATTGGTACATTCCAGTGAGACACGGAGGATATGGAGGGGTGCAGGTTCAGGGCATATTTGTGTGGAGTTCTGCATTGGTACGTTCCAGTGAGACACTGAGGTTATGGAGGGGTACAGGTTCAGGGCATATTTTTGTGGAGTTCTGCATTGGTACGTTCCAGTGAGACAGGGCGGTTATGGAGGAGTACAGGTTCAGGGCATATTTGTGTGGAGTTCTGCATTGGTACGTTCCAGTGAGATAGGGAGGTTATGTAGGTGTACATGTTCCGTGCATATTTGTGTGTTTTTCTGCATTGGTACGTTCCAGTGAGAAAGGGAGGTTATGGAGGGGTACAGTTTCAGGGCATATTTATGCTGTGTTCTGAAATGGTACGTTCCAGTGAGACAGGGAGTTTATGGAGGGGTACAGTTTCAGGGCATTTTTGTGTGGAGTTCTGCATTGGTAAATTCCAGTGAGACAGGGAGGTTATGGAGGGTTACAGGTTCAGGGCATATTTATGTGGAGTTCCGCAGTGGAACATTCCAGTGAGACACGGAGGATATTGAGGGGTACAGTTTCAGGGCATATTTGTGTGGAGTTCTGCATTGGTACGTTCCAGTGAGGCAGGGATGTTATGGAGGGGTACAGCTTCAGGGCATATTTGTGTGGAGTACTGCATTGTTACGTTCCAGTGAGACAGGGAGGTTATGGAGGGGTACTGGTTCAGGGCGTATTTGTGTGGAGTTCTGCATTGGTACATTCCAGTGAGACACGGAGGATATGGAGGGATACAGGTTCATGGCATATTTGTGTGGAGTTCTGCATTGGTACCTTCCAGTGAGACAGGGAGGTTATGTAGGTGTACATGTTCCGTCCATATTTGTGTGTTTTTCTGCATTGGTACGTTCCAGTGAGAAAGGGAGGTTATGGAGGGGTACAGTTTCAGGGCATATTTATGTGGATTTCTGCATTAGTACGTTCCCGTGAGACAGGGTGGTTATGGAGGGGTACAGGTTCAGGGCATATTTCTGTGGAGCTCTGCAATGGTACGTTCCAGTGAGACAGGGAGTATATGGAGGGGTAAAGTTTCAGGGCATTTTTATGTGGAGTTCTGCATTGGAACATTCCAGTGAAACACGGAGGATATGGAGGGGTGCAGGTTCAGGGCATATTTGTGTGGAGTTCTGCATTGGTACGTTCCAGTGAGACAGGTAGGTTTTGGAGCGTACAGGTTCAGGGCATATTTTTGTGGAGTTCTGTATTGGTACGTTCCAGTGAGACAGGGAATTTATGGAGGGGTATAGGTTCAGGGCATATTTGTTTGGAGTTCTGCATTGGTACGTTCCAGTGAGACAGGGAGGTTATGTAGGTGTACATGTTCCGTGCATATTTGTGTGTTTTTCTGCATTGGTACGTTCCAGTGAGAAAGGGAGTTTATGGAGGGGTACAGTTTCAGGGCATATTTATGTGGAGTTCTGCAATGCTAAGTTCCAGTGAGACAGGGAGTTTATGGAGGGGTACATTTTCAGGGCATTTTTGTGTGGAGTTCTGCATTGGTACATTCCAGTGAGACAGGGAGGTTATGGAGGGGTACAGGTTCAGGGCATATTTATGTGGAGTTCAGCAGTGGAACATTCCAGTGAGACACGGAGGTTATGGAGGGGTACAGTTTCAGGGCATATTTGTGAGGAGTTCTGCATTGGTACGTTCCAGTGAGACAGGGAGGTTATGGAGGGGTACAGGTTCAGGGCATATTTGTGTGGAGTTCTGCATTGGTACGTTCCAGTGAGACAGGGAGGTTATGTAGGTGTACATGTTCCGTCCATATTTGTGTGTTTTTCTGCATTGGTACGTTCCAGTGAGAAAGTGAGGTTATGGAGGGGTACAGTTTCAGGGCATATTTATGTGGATTTCTGCATTGGTACGTTCCCGTGAGACAGGGTGGTTATGCAGGGGTACAGGTTCAGGGCATATTTTTGTGGAGTTCTGCAATGGTACGTTCCAGTGAGACAGGGAGTTTATGGAGGGGTACAGTTTCAGGGCATTTTTGTGTGGAGTTCTGCATTGGTACATTCCAGTGAGACAGGGAGATTATGGAAGGATACAGGTTCAGGGCATTTTTCTGTGGAGCTCTGCAATGGTACGTTCCAGTGAGACAGGGAGTATATGGAGGGGTACAGTTTCAAGGCATTTTTGTGTGGAGTTCTGCATTGGAACATTCCAGTGAAACACGGAGGATATGGAGGGGTGCAGCTTCAGGGCATATTTGTGTGGAGTTCTGCATTGGTACGTTCCAGTGAGACACTGAGGTTATGGAGGGGTACAGGTTCAGGGCATATCTATGTGGAGTTCCGCAGTGGAACATTCCAGTGAGACACGGAGGATATTGAGGGGTACAGTTTCAGGGCATATTTGTGTGGAGTTCTGCATTGCTACGTTCCAGTGAGACAGGTAGGTTTTGGAGCGTACAGGTTCAGGGCATATTTTTGTGGAGTTCTGCATTGGTACGTTCCAGTGAGACAGGGAGGTTATGGAGGGGTATAGGTTCAGGGCATATTTGTGTGGAGTTCTGCATTGGTACGTTCCAGTGAGACAGGGAGGTTATGTAGGTGTACATGTTCCGTGCATATTTGTGTGTTTTTCTGCATTGGTACGTTCCAGTGAGAAAGGGAGGTTATGGAGGGGTACAGTTTCAGGGCATATTTATGTGGCGTTCTGCAATGGTAAGTTCCAGTGAGACAGGGAGTTTATGGAGGGGTACAGTTTCAGGGCATTTTTGTGTGGAGTTCTGCATTGGTACATTCCAGTGAGACAGGGAGGTTATGGAGGGGTACAGGTTCAGGGCATATTTATGTGGAGTTCCGCAGTGGAACATTCCAGTGAGACACGGAGGATATTGAGGGGTACAGTTTCAGGGCATATTTGTGTGGAGTTCTGCATTGGTACGTTCCAGTGAGATAGGGAGGTTATGTAGGTGTACAGTTTCAGGGCATATTTATGCTGTGTTCTGAAATGGTACGTTCCAGTGAGACAGGGAGTTTATGGAGGGGTACAGTTTCAGGGCATTTTTGTGTGGAGTTCTGCATTGGTACATTCCAGTGAGACAGGGAGGTTATGGAGGGGTACAGGTTCAGGGCATATTTATGTGGAGTTCGGCATTGGAACATTCCAGTGAGACACGGAGGATATTGGGTGTGCAGGTTCAGGGCATATTTGTGTGGAGTTCTGCATTGGTACGTTCCAGTGAGACAGGGTGTTTATGGAGGCGTACAGGTTCAGGGCATATTTGTGTGGAGTTCTGCATTGGAACATTCGCGTGAGACACGGAGGATATGGAGGGGTGCAGGTTCAGGGCATATTTGTGTGGAGTTCTGCATTGGTACGTTCCAGTGAGACACTGAGGTTATGGAGGGTTACAGGTTCAGGGCATATTTATGTGGAGTTCCGCAGTGGAACATTCCAGTGAGACACGGAGGATATTGAGGGGTACAGTTTCAGGGCATATTTGTGTGGAGTTCTGCATTGGTACGTTCCAGTGAGACAGGGATGTTATGGAGGGGTACAGTTTCAGGGCATATTTGTGTGGAGTACTGCATTGTTACGTTCCAGTGAGACAGGGAGGTTATGGAGGGGTACTGGTTCAGGGCGTATTTGTGTGGAGTTCTGCATTGGTACATTCCAGTGAGACACGGAGGATATGGAGGGATACAGATTCATGGCATATTTGTGTGGAGTTCTGCATTGGTACCTTCCAGTGAGACAGGGAGGTTATGTAGGTGTACATGTTCCGTCCATATTTGTGTGTTTTTCTGCATTGGTACGTTCCAGTGAGAAAGGGAGGTTATGGAGGGGTACAGTTTCAGGGCATATTTATGTGGATTTCTGCATTAGTACGTTCCCATGAGACAGGGTGGTTATGGAGGGGTACAGGTTCAGGGCATATTTTTGTGGAGTTCTGCATTGGTACATTCCAGTCAGACAGGTAGGTTATGGAGGGGTACAGGTTCAGGGCATATTTCTGTGGAGCTCTGCAATGGTACGTTCCAGTGAGACAGGGAGTATATGGAGGGGTAAAGTTTCAGGGCATTTTTATGTGGAGTTCTGCATTGGAACATTCCAGTGAAACACGGAGGATATGGAGGGGTGCAGGTTCAGGGCATATTTGTGTGGAGTTCTGCATTGGTACGTTCCAGTGAGACAGGTAGGTTTTGGAGCGTACAGGTTCAGGGCATATTTTTGTGGAGTTCTGTATTGGTACGTTCCAGTGAGACAGGGAATTTATGGAGGGGTATAGGTTCAGGGCATATTTGTTTGGAGTTCTGCATTGGTACGTTCCAGTGAGACAGGGAGGTTATGTAGGTGTACATGTTCCGTGCATATTTGTGTGTTTTTCTGCATTGGTACGTTCCAGTGAGAAAGGGAGTTTATGGAGGGGTACAGTTTCAGGGCATATTTATGTGGAGTTCTGCAATGGTAAGTTCCAGTGAGACAGGGAGTTTATGGAGGGGTACATTTTCAGGGCATTTTTGTGTGGAGTTCTGCATTGGTACATTCCAGTGAGACAGGGAGGTTATGGAGGGGTACAGGTTCAGGGCATATTTATGTGGAGTTCAGCAGTGGAACATTCCAGTGAGACACGGAGGTTATGGAGGGGTACAGTTTCAGGGCATATTTGTGAGGAGTTCTGCATTGGTACGTTCCAGAGAGACAGGGAGGTTATGGAGGGGTACAGGTTCAGGGCATATTTGTGTGGAGTTCTGCATTGGTACGTTCCAGTGAGACAGGGAGGTTATGTAGGTGTACATGTTCCGTCCATATTTGTGTGTTTTTCTGCATTGGTACGTTCCAGTGAGAAAGGGAGGTTATGGAGGGGTACAGTTTCAGGGCATATTTATGTGGATTTCTGCATTGGTACGTTCCCGTGAGACAGGGTGGTTATGCAGGGGTACAGGTTCAGGGCATATTTTTGTGGAGTTCTGCAATGGTACGTTCCAGTGAGACAGGGAGTTTATGGAGGGGTACAGTTTCAGGGCATTTTTGTGTGGAGTTCTGCATTGGTACATTCCAGTGAGACAGGGAGGTTATGGAAGGATACAGGTTCAGGGCATTTTTCTGTGGAGCTCTGCAATGGTACGTTCCAGTGAGACAGGGAGTATATGGAGGGGTACAGTTTCAGGGCATTTTTGTGTGGAGTTCTGCATTGGAACATTCCAGTGAAACACGGAGGATATGGAGGGGTGCAGGTTCAGGGCATATTTGTGTGGAGTTCTGCATTGGTACGTTCCAGTGAGACACTGAGGTTATGGAGGGGTACAGGTTCAGGGCATATCTATGTGGAGTTCCGCAGTGGAACATTCCAGTGAGACACGGAGGATATTGAGGGGTACAGTTTCAGGGCATATTTGTGTGGAGTTCTGCATTGCTACGTTCCAGTGAGACAGGTAGGTTTTGGAGCGTACAGGTTCAGGGCATATTTTTGTGGAGTTCTGCATTGGTACGTTCCAGTGAGACAGGGAGGTTATGGAGGGGTATAGGTTCAGGGCATATTTGTGTGGAGTTCTGCATTGGTACGTTCCAGTGAGACAGGGAGGTTATGTAGGTGTACATGTTCCGTGCATATTTGTGTGTTTTTCTGCATTGGTACATTCCAGTGAGAAAGGGAGGTTATGGAGGGGTACAGTTTCAGGGCATATTTATGTGGAGTTCTGCAATGGTAAGTTCCAGTGAGACAGGGAGTTTATGGAGGGGTACAGTTTCAGGGCATTTTTGTGTGGAGTTCTGCATTGGTACATTCCAGTGAGACAGGGAGGTTATGGAGGGGTACAGGTTCAGGGCATATTTATGTGGAGTTCCGCAGTGGAACATTCCAGTGAGACACGGAGGATATTGAGGGGTACAGTTTCAGGGCATATTTGTGTGGAGTTCTGCATTGGTACGTTCCAGTGAGACAGGGAGGTTATGGAGGGGTACAGGTTCAGGGCATATTTGTGTGGAGTTCTGCATTGGTACATTCCAGTGAGACACGGAGGATATGGAGAGATACAGGTTCATGGCATATTTGTGTGTAGTACTTCATTGATACGTTCCAGTGAGACAGGTTGGTTTTGGAGCGGAGAGGTTCAGGGCATATTTTTGTGGAGTTCTGCATTGGTACGTTCCAGTGAGACAGGGAGGTTATGGAGGGGTGCAGGTTCAGGGCATTTTTGTGTGGAGTTCTGCATTGGAACATTCCAGTGAAACACGGAGGATATGGAGGGGTGCAGGTTCAGGGCATATTTGTGTGGAGTTCTGCATTGGTACGTTCCAGTGAGACACTGAGGTTATGGAGGGGTACAGGTTCAGGGCATATTTTTGTGGAGTTCTGCATTGGTACGTTCCAGTGAGACAGGGAGGTTATGGAGGGGTACAGGTTCAGGGCATATTTGTGTGGAGTTCTGCATTGGTACGTTCCAGTGAGATAGGGAGGTTATGTAGGTGTACATGTTCCGTGCATATTTGTGTGTTTTTCTGCATTGGTACGTTCCAGTGAGAAAGGGAGGTTATGGAGGGGTACAGTTTCAGGGCATATTTATGCTGTGTTCTGAAATGGTACGTTCCAGTGAGACAGGGAGTTTATGGAGGGGTACAGTTTCAGGGCATTTTTGTGTGGAGTTCTGCATTGGTACATTCCAGTGAGACAGGGAGGTTATGGAGGGGTACAGGTTCAGGGCATATTTATGTGGAGTTCTGCATTGGTACATTCCAGTGAGACACGGAGGATATTGGGTGTGCAGGTTCAGGGCATATTTGTGTGGAGTTCTGCATTGGTACATTCCAGTGAGACAGGGAGGTTATGGAGGGGTACAGGTTCAGGGCATATTTATGTGGAGTTCGGCATTGGAACATTCCAGTGAGACACGGAGGATATTGCGTGTGCAGGTTCAGGGCATATTTGTGTGGAGTTCTGCATTGGTACGTTCCAGTGAGACACTGAGGTTATGGAGGTGTACATGTTCCGTGCATATTTCTGTGGAGTTCTGCATTGGTACATTCCAGTGAGACATGGAGGTTATGCAGGGGTACAGGTTTAGGGCATATTTATGTGGAGTTCGGCATTGGAACATTCCAGTGAGACACGGAGGATATTGGGTGTGCAGGTTCAGGGCATATTTGTGTGGAGTTCTGCATTGGTACATTCCAGTGAGACAGGGAGGTTATGGAGGGGTACAGGTTCAGGGCATATTTATGTGGAGTTCGGCATTGGAACATTCCAGTGAGACACGGAGGATATTGGGGGTGCAGGTTCAGGGCATATTTGTGTGGAGTTCTGCATTGGTACGTTCCAGTGAGACACTGAGGTTATGGAGGGGTACAGTTTCAGGGCATATTTGTGAGGAGTTCTGCATTGGTACGTTCCAGTGAGACAGGGTGGTTATGGAGGCGTACAGGTTCAGGGCATATTTGTGTGGAGTTTTGCATTGGTACATTCCAGTGAGACACGGAAGATATGGAGGGGTACAGGTTCAGGGCATATTTCTGTTGTGCTCTGCAATGGTACGTTCCAGTGAGACAGGGAGGTTATGTAGGTGTACATGTTCCGTGCATATTTGTGTGTTTTTCTGCATTGGTACGTTCCAGTGAGAAAGGGAGGTTATGGAGGGGTACAGTTTCAGGGCATATTTATGAGGAGTTCTGCAATGGTAAGTTCCAGTGAGACAGGGAGTTTCTGGAGGGGTACAGTTTCAGGGCATTTTTGTGTGGAGTTCTGCATTGGTACATTCCAGTGAGACAGGGAGGTTATGGAGGGGTACAGGTTCAGGGCATATTTATGTGGAGTTCCGCAGTGGAACATTCCAGTGAGACACGGAGGATATTGAGGGGTACAGTTTCAGGGCATATTTGTGTGGAGTCTGCATTGGTATGTTCCAGTGAGACAGGGTGGTTATGGAGGCGTACAGGTTCAGGGCATATTTGTGTGGAGTTCTGCATTGGTACATTCCAGTGAGACACGGAAGATATGGAGGGATACAGGTTCATGGCATATTTGTGCGGAGTTCTTCATTGGTACGTTCTAGTGTGACAGGTAGGTTTTGGAGCGTATAGGTTCAGGGCATATTTGTATGGAGTTCTGCATTGGTACATTCTACTGAGACAGGGAGGTTATGGAGTGTACATATTCAGGGCATATTTTTGTGGAGTTCTGTATTGGTACGTTCCAGTGAGACAGGGATGTTATGGAGGGGTGCAGGTTCAGGGCATATTTGTGTGGAGTTCTGCATTGGTACGTTCCAGTGAGACACTGAGGTTATGGAGGGGTACAGGTTCAGGGCATATTTTTGTGGAGTTCTGCATTGGTACGTTCCAGTGAGACAGGGAGGTTATGGAGGGGTACAGGTTCAGGGCATATTTGTGTGGAGTTCTGCATTGGTACGTTCCAGTGAGATAGGGAGGTTATGTAGGTTTACATGTTCCGTGCATATTTGTGTGTTTTTCTGCATTGGTACGTTCCAGTGAGAAAGAGAGGTTATGGAGGGGTACAGTTTCAGGGCATATTTATGCTGTGTTCTGAAATGGTACGTTCCAGTGAGACAGGGAGTTTATGGAGGGGTACAGTTTCAGGGCATTTTTGTGTGGAGTTCTGCATTGGTACATTCCAGTGAGACAGGGAGTTTATGGAGGGGTACAGGTTCAGGGCATATTTTTGTGGAGTTCTGCATTGGTACATTCCAGTGAGACACTGAGGTTATGGAGGGGTACAGGTTCAGGGCATATTTATGTGGAGTTCGGCATTGGAACATTCCAGTGAGACACGGAGGATATTGGGTTGCAGGTTCAGGGCATATTTGTGTGGAGTTCTGCATTGGTACGTTCCAGTGAGACACTGAGGTTATGGAGGTGTACATGTTCCGTGCATATTTATGTGGAGTTCTGCATTGGTACATTCCAGTGAGACATGGAGGTTATGCAGGGGTACAGGTTTAGGGCATATTTTTGTGGAGTTCTGCATTGGTACGTTCCAGTGAGACAGGGAGGTTATGGAGGGGTACAGGTTCAGGGCATATTTGTGTGGAGTTCTGCATTGGTACGTTCCAGTGAGATAGGGAGGTTATGTAGGTGTACATGTTCCGTGCATATTTGTGTGTTTTTCTGCATTGGTACGTTCCAGTGAGAAAGGGAGGTTATGGAGGGGTACAGTTTCAGGGCATATTTATGCTGTGTTCTGAAATGGTACGTTCCAGTGAGACAGGGAGTTTATGGAGGGGTACAGTTTCAGGGCATTTTTGTGTGGAGTTCTGCATTGGTACATTCCAGTGAGAAAGGGAGGTTATGGAGGGGTACAGTTTCAGGGCATATTTATGCTGTGTTCTGAAATGGTACGTTCCAGTGAGACAGGGAGTTTATGGAGGGGTACAGTTTCAGGGCATATTTATGTGGAGTTCTGCATTGGTACGTTCCAGTGAGACACGGAGGATATTGGGTGTGCAGGTTCAGGGCATATTTGTGTGGAGTTCTGCATTGGTACATTCCAGTGAGACAGGGAGGTTATGGAGGGGTACAGGTTCAGGGCATATTTATGTGGAGTTCGGCATTGGAACATTCCAGTGAGACACGGAGGATATTGGGTGTGCAGGTTCAGGGCATATTTGTGTGGAGTTCTGCATTGGTACGTTCCAGTGAGACACTGAGGTTATGGAGGTGTACATGTTCCGTGCATATTTGTGTGGAGTTCTGCATTGGTACATTCCAGTGAGACAGGGAGGTTATGGAGGGGTACAGGTTCAGGGCATATTTATGTGGAGTTCAGCAGTGGAACATTCCTGTGAGACACGGAGGTTATGGAGGGGTACAGTTTCAGGGCATATTTGTGAGGAGTTCTGCATTGGAACGTTCCAGTGAGACAGGGTGGTTATGGAGGCGTACAGGTTCAGGGCATATTTGTGTGGAGTTTTGCATTGGTACATTCCAGTGAGACACGGAAGATATGGAGGGGTACAGGTTCAGGGCATATTTCTGTTGTGCTCTGCAATGGTACGTTCCAGTGAGACAGTGAGGTTATGTAGGTGTACATGTTCCGTGCATATTTGTGTGTTTTTCTGCATTGGTACGTTCCAGTGAGAAAGGGAGGTTATGGAGGGGTACAGTTTCAGGGCATATTTATGAGGAGTTCTGCAATGGTAAGTTCCAGTGAGACAGGGAGTTTATGGAGGGGTACAGTTTCAGGGCATTTTTGTGTGGAGTTCTGCATTGGTACATTCCAGTGAGACAGGGAGGTTATGGAGGGGTACAGGTTCAGGGCATATTTATGTGGAGTTCCGCAGTGGAACATTCCAGTGAGACACGGAGGATATTGAGGGGTACAGTTTCAGGGCATATTTGTGTGGAGTCTGCATTGGTATGTTCCAGTGAGACAGGGTGGTTATGGAGGCGTACAGGTTCAGGGCATATTTGTGTGGAGTTCTGCATTGGTACATTCCAGTGAGACACGGAAGATATGGAGGGATACAGGTTCATGGCATATTTGTGCGGAGTTCTTCATTGGTACGTTCTAGTGTGACAGGTAGGTTTTGGAGCGTATAGGTTCAGGGCATATTTGTATGGAGTTCTGCATTGGTACATTCTACTGAGACAGGGAGGTTATGGAGTGTACATATTCAGGGCATATTTTTGTGGAGTTCTGTATTGGTACGTTCCAGTGAGACAGGGATGTTATGGAGGGGTGCAGGTTCAGGGCATATTTGTGTGGAGTTCTGCATTGGTACGTTCCAGTGAGACACTGAGGTTATGGAGGGGTACAGGTTCAGGGCATATTTTTGTGGAGTTCTGCATTGGTACTTTCCAGTGAGACAGGGAGGTTATGGAGGTGTACAGGTTCAGGGCATATTTGTGTGGAGTTCTGCATTGGTACGTTCCAGTGAGATAGGGAGGTTATGTAGGTGTACATGTTCCGTGCATATTTGTGTGTTTTTCTGCATTGGTACGTTCCAGTGAGAAAGGGAGGTTATGGAGGGGTACAGTTTCAGGGCATATTTATGCTGTGTTCTGAAATGGTACGTTCCAGTGAGACAGGGAGTTTATGGAGGGGTACAGTTTCAGGGCATTTTTGTGTGGAGTTCTGCATTGGTACATTCCAGTGAGACAGGGAGGTTATGGAGGGGTACAGGTTCAGGGCATATTTATGTGGAGTTCGGCATTGGAACATTCCAGTGAGACACGGAGGATATTGGGTTGCAGGTTCAGGGCATATTTGTGTGGAGTTCTGCATTGGTACGTTCCAGTGAGACACTGAGGTTATGGAGGTGTACATGTTCCGTGCATATTTGTGTGGAGTTCTGCATTGGTACATTCCAGTGAGACATGGAGGTTATGCAGGGGTACAGGTTTAGGGCATATTTATGTGGAGTTCTGCATTGGAACATTCCAGTGAGACACGGAGGATATGGAATGGTACAGGTTAAGGGAATATTTGTGTGGAGTTCTGCATTGGTACGTTCCAGTGAGACAGGGTGTTTATGGAGGCGTACAGGTTCAGGGCATATTTGTGTGGAGTTCTGCATTGGAACATTCGCGTGAGACACGGAGGATATGGAGGGGTGCAGGTTCAGGGCATATTTGTGTGGAGTTCTGCATTGGTACGTTCCAGTGAGACACTGAGGTTATGGAGGGTTACAGGTTCAGGGCATATTTATGTGGAGTTCCGCAGTGGAACATTCCAGTGAGACACGGAGGATATTGAGGGGTACAGTTTCAGGGCATATTTGTGTGGAGTTCTGCATTGGTACGTTCCAGTGAGACAGGGATGTTATGGAGGGGTACAGTTTCAGGGCATATTTGTGTGGAGTACTGCATTGGTACGTTCCAGTGAGACAGGGAGGTTATGGAGGGGTACTGGTTCAGGGCATATTTGTGTGGAGTTCTGCATTGGTACATTCCAGTGAGACACGGAGGATATGGAGGGATACAGGTTCATGGCATATTTGTGTGTAGTACTTCAATGATACGTTCCAGTGAGACAGGTAGGTTTTGGAGCGTACATGTTCAGGGCATATTTTTGTGGAGTTCTGCATTGGTACGTTCCAGTGAGACAGGGAGGTTATGGAGGGGTACAGGTTCAGGGCATATTTGTGTGGAGTTCTGCATTGGTACGTTCCAGTGAGACAGGGAGGTTATGTAGGTGTACATGTTCCGTCCATATTTGTGTGTTTTTCTGCATTGGTACGTTCCAGTGAGAAAGGGAGGTTATGGAGGGGTACAGTTTCAGGGCATATTTATGAGGAGTTCTGCAATGGTAAGTTCCAGTGAGACAGGGAGTTTCTGGAGGGGTACAGTTTCAGGGCATTTTTGTGTGGAGTTCTGCATTGGTACATTCCAGTGAGACAGGGAGGTTATGGAGGGGTACAGGTTCAGGGCATATTTATGTGGAGTTCCGCAGTGGAACATTCCAGTGAGACACGGAGGATATTGAGGGGTACAGTTTCAGGGCATATTTGTGTGGAGTCTGCATTGGTATGTTCCAGTGAGACAGGGTGGTTATGGAGGCGTACAGGTTCAGGGCATATTTGTGTGGAGTTCTGCATTGGTACATTCCAGTGAGACACGGAAGATATGGAGGGATACAGGTTCATGGCATATTTGTGCGGAGTTCTTCATTGGTACGTTCTAGTGTGACAGGTAGGTTTTGGAGCGTATAGGTTCAGGGCATATTTGTATGGAGTTCTGCATTGGTACATTCTACTGAGACAGGGAGGTTATGGAGTGTACATATTCAGGGCATATTTTTGTGGAGTTCTGTATTGGTACGTTCCAGTGAGACAGGGATGTTATGGAGGGGTGCAGGTTCAGGGCATATTTGTGTGGAGTTCTGCATTGGTACGTTCCAGTGAGACACTGAGGTTATGGAGGGGTACAGGTTCAGGGCATATTTTTGTGGAGTTCTGCATTGGTACGTTCCAGTGAGACAGGGAGGTTATGGAGGGGTACAGGTTCAGGGCATATTTGTGTGGAGTTCTGCATTGGTACGTTCCAGTGAGATAGGGAGGTTATGTAGGTTTACATGTTCCGTGCATATTTGTGTGTTTTTCTGCATTGGTACGTTCCAGTGAGAAAGGGAGGTTATGGAGGGGTACAGTTTCAGGGCATATTTATGCTGTGTTCTGAAATGGTACGTTCCAGTGAGACAGGGAGTTTATGGAGGGGTACAGTTTCAGGGCATTTTTGTGTGGAGTTCTGCATTGGTACATTCCAGTGAGACAGGGAGTTTATGGAGGGGTACAGGTTCAGGGCATATTTTTGTGGAGTTCTGCATTGGTACATTCCAGTGAGACACTGAGGTTATGGAGGGGTACAGGTTCAGGGCATATTTATGTGGAGTTCGGCATTGGAACATTCCAGTGAGACACGGAGGATATTGGGTTGCAGGTTCAGGGCATATTTGTGTGGAGTTCTGCATTGGTACGTTCCAGTGAGACACTGAGGTTATGGAGGTGTACATGTTCCGTGCATATTTATGTGGAGTTCTGCATTGGTACATTCCAGTGAGACATGGAGGTTATGCAGGGGTACAGGTTTAGGGCATATTTTTGTGGAGTTCTGCATTGGTACGTTCCAGTGAGACAGGGAGGTTATGGAGGGGTACAGGTTCAGGGCATATTTGTGTGGAGTTCTGCATTGGTACGTTCCAGTGAGATAGGGAGGTTATGTAGGTGTACATGTTCCGTGCATATTTGTGTGTTTTTCTGCATTGGTACGTTCCAGTGAGAAAGGGAGGTTATGGAGGGGTACAGTTTCAGGGCATATTTATGCTGTGTTCTGAAATGGTACGTTCCAGTGAGACAGGGAGTTTATGGAGGGGTACAGTTTCAGGGCATTTTTGTGTGGAGTTCTGCATTGGTACATTCCAGTGAGAAAGGGAGGTTATGGAGGGGTACAGTTTCAGGGCATATTTATGCTGTGTTCTGAAATGGTACGTTCCAGTGAGACAGGGAGTTTATGGAGGGGTACAGTTTCAGGGCATATTTATGTGGAGTTCTGCACTGGTACGTTCCAGTGAGACACGGAGGATATTGGGTGTGCAGGTTCAGGGCATATTTGTGTGGAGTTCTGCATTGGTACATTCCAGTGAGACAGGGAGGTTATGGAGGGGTACAGGTTCAGGGCATATTTATGTGGAGTTCGGCATTGGAACATTCCAGTGAGACACGGAGGATATTGGGTGTGCAGGTTCAGGGCATATTTGTGTGGAGTTCTGCATTGGTACGTTCCAGTGAGACACTGAGGTTATGGAGGTGTACATGTTCCGTGCATATTTGTGTGGAGTTCTGCATTGGTACATTCCAGTGAGACAGGGAGGTTATGGAGGGGTACAGGTTCAGGGCATATTTATGTGGAGTTCAGCAGTGGAACATTCCAGTGAGACACGGAGGTTATGGAGGGGTACAGTTTCAGGGCATATTTGTGAGGAGTTCTGCATTGGAACGTTCCAGTGAGACAGGGTGGTTATGGAGGCGTACAGGTTCAGGGCATATTTGTGTGGAGTTTTGCATTGGTACATTCCAGTGAGACACGGAAGATATGGAGGGGTACAGGTTCAGGGCATATTTCTGTTGTGCTCTGCAATGGTACGTTCCAGTGAGACAGGGAGGTTATGTAGGTGTACATGTTCCGTGCATATTTGTGTGTTTTTCTGCATTGGTACGTTCCAGTGAGAAAGGGAGGTTATGGAGGGGTACAGTTTCAGGGCATATTTATGAGGAGTTCTGCAATGGTAAGTTCCAGTGAGACAGGGAGTTTATGGAGGGGTACAGTTTCAGGGCATTTTTGTGTGGAGTTCTGCATTGGTACATTCCAGTGAGACAGGGAGGTTATGGAGGGGTACAGGTTCAGGGCATATTTATGTGGAGTTCCGCAGTGGAACATTCCAGTGAGACACGGAGGATATTGAGGGGTACAGTTTCAGGGCATATTTGTGTGGAGTCTGCATTGGTATGTTCCAGTGAGACAGGGTGGTTATGGAGGCGTACAGGTTCAGGGCATATTTGTGTGGAGTTCTGCATTGGTACATTCCAGTGAGACACGGAAGATATGGAGGGATACAGGTTCATGGCATATTTGTGCGGAGTTCTTCATTGGTACGTTCTAGTGTGACAGGTAGGTTTTGGAGCGTATAGGTTCAGGGCATATTTGTATGGAGTTCTGCATTGGTACATTCTACTGAGACAGGGAGGTTATGGAGTGTACATATTCAGGGCATATTTTTGTGGAGTTCTGTATTGGTACGTTCCAGTGAGACAGGGATGTTATGGAGGGGTGCAGGTTCAGGGCATATTTGTGTGGAGTTCTGCATTGGTACGTTCCAGTGAGACACTGAGGTTATGGAGGGGTACAGGTTCAGGGCATATTTTTGTGGAGTTCTGCATTGGTACGTTCCAGTGAGACAGGGAGGTTATGGAGGTGTACAGGTTCAGGGCATATTTGTGTGGAGTTCTGCATTGGTACGTTCCAGTGAGATAGGGAGGTTATGTAGGTGTACATGTTCCGTGCATATTTGTGTGTTTTTCTGCATTGGTACGTTCCAGTGAGAAAGGGAGGTTATGGAGGGGTACAGTTTCAGGGCATATTTATGCTGTGTTCTGAAATGGTACGTTCCAGTGAGACAGGGAGTTTATGGAGGGGTACAGTTTCAGGGCATTTTTGTGTGGAGTTCTGCATTGGTACATTCCAGTGAGACAGGGAGGTTATGGAGGGGTACAGGTTCAGGGCATATTTATGTGGAGTTCGGCATTGGAACATTCCAGTGAGACACGGAGGATATTGGGTTGCAGGTTCAGGGCATATTTGTGTGGAGTTCTGCATTGGTACGTTCCAGTGAGACACTGAGGTTATGGAGGTGTACATGTTCCGTGCATATTTGTGTGGAGTTCTGCATTGGTACATTCCAGTGAGACATGGAGGTTATGCAGGGGTACAGGTTTAGGGCATATTTATGTGGAGTTCTGCATTGGAACATTCCAGTGAGACACGGAGGATATGGAATGGTACAGGTTAAGGGAATATTTGTGTGGAGTTCTGCATTGGTACGTTCCAGTGAGACAGGGTGTTTATGGAGGCGTACAGGTTCAGGGCATATTTGTGTGGAGTTCTGCATTGGAACATTCGCGTGAGACACGGAGGATATGCAGGGGTGCAGGTTCAGGGCATATTTGTGTGGAGTTCTGCATTGGTACGTTCCAGTGAGACACTGAGGTTATGGAGGGTTACAGGTTCAGGGCATATTTATGTGGAGTTCCGCAGTGGAACATTCCAGTGAGACACGGAGGATATTGAGGGGTACAGTTTCAGGGCATATTTGTGTGGAGTTCTGCATTGGTACGTTCCAGTGAGACAGGGATGTTATGGAGGGGTACAGTTTCAGGGCATATTTGTGTGGAGTACTGCATTGGTACGTTCCAGTGAGACAGGGAGGTTATGGAGGGGTACTGGTTCAGGGCATATTTGTGTGGAGTTCTGCATTGGTACATTCCAGTGAGACACGGAGGATATGGAGGGATACAGGTTCATGGCATATTTGTGTGTAGTACTTCAATGATACGTTCCAGTGAGACAGGTAGGTTTTGGAGCGTACATGTTCAGGGCATATTTTTGTGGAGTTCTGCATTGGTACGTTCCAGTGAGACAGGGAGGTTATGGAGGGGTACAGGTTCAGGGCATATTTGTGTGGAGTTCTGCATTGGTACGTTCCAGTGAGACAGGGAGGTTATGTAGGTGTACATGTTCCGTCCATATTTGTGTGTTTTTCTGCATTGGTACGTTCCAGTGAGAAAGGGAGGTTATGGAGGGGTACAGTTTCAGGGCATATTTATGTGGATTTCTGCATTAGTACGTTCCCGTGAGACAGGGTGGTTATGGAGGGGTACAGGTTCAGGGCATATTTTTCTGGAGTTCTGCATTGGTACATTCCAGTCAGACAGGGAGGTTATGGAGGGGTACAGGTTCAGGGCATATTTCTGTGGAGCTCTGCAATGGTACGTTCCAGTGAGACAGGGAGTATATGGAGGGGTAAAGTTTCAGGGCATTTTTGTGTGGAGTTCTGCATTGGAACATTCCAGTGAAACACGGAGGATATGGAGGGGTGCAGGTTCAGGGCATATTTGTGTGGAGTTCTGCATTGGTACGTTCCAGTGAGACAGGTAGGTTTTGGAGCGTACAGGTTCAGGGCATATTTTTGTGGAGTTCTGCATTGGTACGTTCCAGTGAGACAGGGAATTTATGGAGGGGTATAGGTTCAGGGCATATTTGTGTGGAGTTCTGCATTGGTACGTTCCAGTGAGACAGGGAGGTTATGTAGGTGTACATGTTCCGTGCATATTTGTGTGTTTTTCTGCATTGGTACGTTCCAGTGAGAAAGGGAGTTTATGGAGGGGTACAGTTTCAGGGCATATTTATGTGGAGTTCTGCAATGGTAAGTTCCAGTGAGACAGGGAGTTTATGGAGGGGTACATTTTCAGGGCATTTTTGTGTGGAGTTCTGCATTGGTACATTCCAGTGAGACAGGGAGGTTATGGAGGGGTACAGGTTCAGGGCATATTTATGTGGAGTTCAGCAGTGGAACATTCCAGTGAGACACGGAGGTTATGGAGGGGTATAGTTTCAGGGCATATTTGTGAGGAGTTCTGCATTGGTACGTTCCAGTGAGACAGGGTAGTTATGGAGGCGTACAGGTTCAGGGCATATTTGTGTGGAGTTTTGCATTGGTACATTCCAGTGAGACACGGAAGATATGGAGGGGTACAGGTTCAGGGCATATTTCTGTTGTGCTCTGCAATGGTACGTTCCAGTGAGACAGGGAGTATATGGAGGGGTAAAGTTTCAGGGCATTTTTGTTTGGAGTTCTGCATTGGAACATTCCAGTGAAACACGGAGGATATGGAGGGGTGCAGGTTCAGGGCATATTTGTGTGGAGTTCTGCATTGGTACGTTCCAGTGAGACACTGAGGTTATGGAGGGGTACAGGTTCAGGGCATATCTATGTGGAGTTCCGCAGTGGAACATTCCAGTGAGACACGGAGGATATTGAGGGGTACAGTTTCAGGGCATATTTGTGTGGAGTTCTGCATTGGTACGTTCCAGTGAGACAGGTAGGTTTTGGAGCGTACAGGTTCAGGGCATATTTTTGTGGAGTTCTGCATTGGTACGTTCCAGTGAGACAGGGAGGTTATGGAGGGGTATAGGTTCAGGGGATATTTGTGTGGAGTTCTGCATTGGTACGTTCCAGTGAGACAGGGAGGTTATGTAGGTGTACATGTTCCGTGCATATTTGTGTGTTTTTCTGCATTGGTACGTTCCAGTGAGAAAGGGAGGTTATGGAGGGGTACAGTTTCATGGCATATTTATGAGGAGTTCTGCAATGGTAAGTTCCAGTGAGACAGGGAGTTTATGGAGGGGTACCGTTTCAGGGCATTTTTGTGTGGAGTTCTGCATTGGTACATTCCAGTGAGACAGGGAGGTTATGGAGGGGTACAGGTTCAGGGCATATTTATGTGGAGTTCCGCAGTGGAACAGTCCAGTGAGACACGGAAGATATGGAGGGATACAGGTTCATGGCATATTTGTGCGGAGTTCTTCATTGGTACGTTCTAGTGTGACAGGTAGGTTTTGGAGCGTATAGGTTCAGGGCATATTTGTATGGAGTTCTGCATTGGTACATTCTACTGAGACAGGGAGGTTATGGAGTGTACATATTCAGGGCATATTTTTGTGGAGTTCTGTATTGGTACGTTCCAGTGAGACAGGGATGTTATGGAGGGGTACAGTTTCAGGGCATATTTATGTGGAGTTCTGCATTGGTACATTCCAGTGAGACACGGAGGATATGGAGAAATACAGGTTCATGGCATATTTGTGTGTAGTACTTCATTGATACGTTCCAGTGAGACATTTAGGTTTTGGAGCGGACAGGTTCAGGGCATATTTGTGTGGAGTTCTGCATTGGTACGTTCCAGTGAGACAGGGAGGTTATGGAGGGGTGCAGGTTCAGGGCATTTTTGTGTGGAGCTCTGCATTGGAACATTCCAGTGAAACACGGAGGATATGGAGGGGTGCAGGTTCAGGGCATATTTGTGTGGAGTTCTGCATTGGTTCGTTCCAGTGAGCCACTGAGGTTATGGAGGGGTACAGGTTCAGGGCATATTTTAGTGGAGTTCTGCATTGGTACGTTCCAGTGAGACAGGGAGGATATGGAGGGGTACAGGTTCAGGGCATATTTGTGTGGAGTTCTGCATTGGTACGTTCCAGTGAGATATGGAGGTTATGTAGGTGAACATGTTCCGTGCATATTTGTGTGTTTTTCTGCATTGGTACGTTCCAGTGAGACATGGAGGTTATGGAGGGGCACTGGTTCAGGGCATATTTGTGTGTAGTACTTCATTGATACGTTCCAGTGAGACAGGTAGGTTTTGGAGCGTACATGTTCAGGGCATATTTTTGTGGAGTTCTGCATTGGTACGTTCCAGTGAGACAGGGAGGTTATGGAGGGGTACAGGTTCAGGGCATATTTGTGTGGAGTTCTGCATTGGTACGTTCCAGTGAGACAGGGAGGTTATGTAGGTGTACATGTTCCGTCCATATTTGTGTGTTTTTCTGCATTGGTACGTTCCAGTGAGAAAGGGAGGTTATGGAGGGGTACAGTTTCAGGGCATATTTATGTGGATTTCTGCATTAGTACGTTCCCGTGAGACAGGGTGGTTATGGAGGGGTACAGGTTCAGGGCATATTTTTGTGGAGTTCTGCAATGGTACGTTCCAGTGAGACAGGGAGTTTATGGAGGGGTACAGTTTCAGGGCATTTTTGTGTGGAGTTCTGCATTGGTACATTCCAGTCAGACAGGGAGGTTATGGAGGGGTACAGGTTCAGGACATATTTCTGTGGAGCTCTGCAATGGTACGTTCCAGTGAGACAGGGAGTATATGGAGGGGTACAGTTTCAGGGCATTTTTGTGTGGAGTACTGCATTGGTACGTTCCAGTGAGACAGGTAGGTTTTGGAGCGTACAGGTTCAGGGCATATTTTTGTGGAGTTCTGCATTGGTACGTTCCAGTGAGACAGGGAGGTTATGGAGGGGTATATGTTCAGGGCATATTTGTGTGGAGTTCTGCATTGGTACGTTCCAGTGAGACAGGGATGTTATGGAGGGGTACAGTTTCAGGGCATATTTGTGTGGAGTACTGCATTGGTACGTTCCAGTGAGACAGGGAGGTTATGGAGGGGTACTGGTTCAGGGCATATTTGTGTGGAGTTCTGCATTGGTACATTCCAGTGAGACACGGAGGATATGGAGGGATACAGGTTCATGGCATATTTGTGTGTAGTACTTCAATGATACGTTCCAGTGAGACAGGTAGGTTTTGGAGCGTACATGTTCAGGGCATATTTTTGTGGAGTTCTGCATTGGTACGTTCCAGTGAGACAGGGAGGTTATGGAGGGGTACAGGTTCAGGGCATATTTGTGTGGAGTTCTGCATTGGTACGTTCCAGTGAGACAGGGAGGTTATGTAGGTGTACATGTTCCGTCCATATTTGTGTGTTTTTCTGCATTGGTACGTTCCAGTGAGAAAGGGAGGTTATGGAGGGGTACAGTTTCAGGGCATATTTATGTGGATTTCTGCATTAGTACGTTCCCGTGAGACAGGGTGGTTATGGAGGGGTACAGGTTCAGGGCATATTTTTCTGGAGTTCTGCATTGGTACATTCCAGTCAGACAGGGAGGTTATGGAGGGGTACAGGTTCAGGGCATATTTCTGTGGAGCTCTGCAATGGTACGTTCCAGTGAGACAGGGAGTATATGGAGGGGTAAAGTTTCAGGGCATTTTTGTGTGGAGTTCTGCATTGGAACATTCCAGTGAAACACGGAGGATATGGAGGGGTGCAGGTTCAGGGCATATTTGTGTGGAGTTCTGCATTGGTACGTTCCAGTGAGACAGGTAGGTTTTGGAGCGTACAGGTTCAGGGCATATTTTTGTGGAGTTCTGCATTGGTACGTTCCAGTGAGACAGGGAATTTATGGAGGGGTATAGGTTCAGGGCATATTTGTGTGGAGTTCTGCATTGGTACGTTCCAGTGAGACAGGGAGGTTATGTAGGTGTACATGTTCCGTGCATATTTGTGTGTTTTTCTGCATTGGTACGTTCCAGTGAGAAAGGGAGTTTATGGAGGGGTACAGTTTCAGGGCATATTTATGTGGAGTTCTGCAATGGTAAGTTCCAGTGAGACAGGGAGTTTATGGAGGGGTACATTTTCAGGGCATTTTTGTGTGGAGTTCTGCATTGGTACATTCCAGTGAGACAGGGAGGTTATGGAGGGGTACAGGTTCAGGGCATATTTATGTGGAGTTCAGCAGTGGAACATTCCAGTGAGACACGGAGGTTATGGAGGGGTATAGTTTCAGGGCATATTTGTGAGGAGTTCTGCATTGGTACGTTCCAGTGAGACAGGGTAGTTATGGAGGCGTACAGGTTCAGGGCATATTTGTGTGGAGTTTTGCATTGGTACATTCCAGTGAGACACGGAAGATATGGAGGGGTACAGGTTCAGGGCATATTTCTGTTGTGCTCTGCAATGGTACGTTCCAGTGAGACAGGGAGTATATGGAGGGGTAAAGTTTCAGGGCATTTTTGTTTGGAGTTCTGCATTGGAACATTCCAGTGAAACACGGAGGATATGGAGGGGTGCAGGTTCAGGGCATATTTGTGTGGAGTTCTGCATTGGTACGTTCCAGTGAGACACTGAGGTTATGGAGGGGTACAGGTTCAGGGCATATCTATGTGGAGTTCCGCAGTGGAACATTCCAGTGAGACACGGAGGATATTGAGGGGTACAGTTTCAGGGCATATTTGTGTGGAGTTCTGCATTGGTACGTTCCAGTGAGACAGGTAGGTTTTGGAGCGTACAGGTTCAGGGCATATTTTTGTGGAGTTCTGCATTGGTACGTTCCAGTGAGACAGGGAGGTTATGGAGGGGTATAGGTTCAGGGGATATTTGTGTGGAGTTCTGCATTGGTACGTTCCAGTGAGACAGGGAGGTTATGTAGGTGTACATGTTCCGTGCATATTTGTGTGTTTTTCTGCATTGGTACGTTCCAGTGAGAAAGGGAGGTTATGGAGGGGTACAGTTTCATGGCATATTTATGAGGAGTTCTGCAATGGTAAGTTCCAGTGAGACAGGGAGTTTATGGAGGGGTACCGTTTCAGGGCATTTTTGTGTGGAGTTCTGCATTGGTACATTCCAGTGAGACAGGGAGGTTATGGAGGGGTACAGGTTCAGGGCATATTTATGTGGAGTTCCGCAGTGGAACAGTCCAGTGAGACACGGAAGATATGGAGGGATACAGGTTCATGGCATATTTGTGCGGAGTTCTTCATTGGTACGTTCTAGTGTGACAGGTAGGTTTTGGAGCGTATAGGTTCAGGGCATATTTGTATGGAGTTCTGCATTGGTACATTCTACTGAGACAGGGAGGTTATGGAGTGTACATATTCAGGGCATATTTTTGTGGAGTTCTGTATTGGTACGTTCCAGTGAGACAGGGATGTTATGGAGGGGTACAGTTTCAGGGCATATTTATGTGGAGTTCTGCATTGGTACATTCCAGTGAGACACGGAGGATATGGAGAAATACAGGTTCATGGCATATTTGTGTGTAGTACTTCATTGATACGTTCCAGTGAGACATTTAGGTTTTGGAGCGGACAGGTTCAGGGCATATTTGTGTGGAGTTCTGCATTGGTACGTTCCAGTGAGACAGGGAGGTTATGGAGGGGTGCAGGTTCAGGGCATTTTTGTGTGGAGCTCTGCATTGGAACATTCCAGTGAAACACGGAGGATATGGAGGGGTGCAGGTTCAGGGCATATTTGTGTGGAGTTCTGCATTGGTTCGTTCCAGTGAGCCACTGAGGTTATGGAGGGGTACAGGTTCAGGGCATATTTTAGTGGAGTTCTGCATTGGTACGTTCCAGTGAGACAGGGAGGATATGGAGGGGTACAGGTTCAGGGCATATTTGTGTGGAGTTCTGCATTGGTACGTTCCAGTGAGATATGGAGGTTATGTAGGTGAACATGTTCCGTGCATATTTGTGTGTTTTTCTGCATTGGTACGTTCCAGTGAGACATGGAGGTTATGGAGGGGCACTGGTTCAGGGCATATTTGTGTGTAGTACTTCATTGATACGTTCCAGTGAGACAGGTAGGTTTTGGAGCGTACATGTTCAGGGCATATTTTTGTGGAGTTCTGCATTGGTACGTTCCAGTGAGACAGGGAGGTTATGGAGGGGTACAGGTTCAGGGCATATTTGTGTGGAGTTCTGCATTGGTACGTTCCAGTGAGACAGGGAGGTTATGTAGGTGTACATGTTCCGTCCATATTTGTGTGTTTTTCTGCATTGGTACGTTCCAGTGAGAAAGGGAGGTTATGGAGGGGTACAGTTTCAGGGCATATTTATGTGGATTTCTGCATTAGTACGTTCCCGTGAGACAGGGTGGTTATGGAGGGGTACAGGTTCAGGGCATATTTTTGTGGAGTTCTGCAATGGTACGTTCCAGTGAGACAGGGAGTTTATGGAGGGGTACAGTTTCAGGGCATTTTTGTGTGGAGTTCTGCATTGGTACATTCCAGTCAGACAGGGAGGTTATGGAGGGGTACAGGTTCAGGACATATTTCTGTGGAGCTCTGCAATGGTACGTTCCAGTGAGACAGGGAGTATATGGAGGGGTACAGTTTCAGGGCATTTTTGTGTGGAGTTCAGCATTGGAACATTCCAGTGAAACACGGAGGATATGGAGGGGTGCAGGTTCAGGGCATATTTGTGTGGAGTTCTGCATTGGTACGTTCCAGTGAGACAGGTAGGTTTTGGAGCGTACAGGTTCAGGGCTTATTTTTGTGGAGTTCTGCATTGGTACGTTCCAGTGAGACAGGGAGGTTATGGAGGGGTATATGTTCAGGGCATATTTGTGTGGAGTTCTGCATTGGTACGTTCCAGTGAGACAGGGAGGTTATGTAGGTGTACATGTTCCGTGCATATTTGTGTGCTTTTCTGCATTGGTACGTTCCAGTGAGAAAGGGAGGTTATGGAGGGGTACAGTTTCAGGGCATATTTATGTGGAGTTCTGCAATGGTAAGTTCCAGTGAGACAGGGAGTTTATGGAGGGGTACAGTTTCAGGGCATTTTTGTGTGGAGTTCTGCATTGGTACATTCCAGTGAGACAGGGAGGTTATGGAGGGGTACAGGTTCAGGGCATATTTATGTGGAGTTCAGCAGTGGAACATTCCAGTGAGACACGGAGGTTATGGAGGGGTACAGTTTCAGGGCATATTTGTGAGGAGTTCTGCATTGGTACCTTCCAGTGAGACAGGGTGGTTATGGAGGCGTACAGGTTCAGGGCATATTTGTGTGGAGTTCAGCATTGGTACATTCCAGTGAGACACGGAAGATATGGAGGGATACAGGTTCATGGCATATTTGTGCGGAGTTCTTCATTGGTACGTTCTAGTGTGACAGGTAGGTTTTGGAGCGTACAGGTTCAGGGCATATTTGTATGGAGTTCTGCATTGGTACATTCTACTGAGACAGGGAGGTTATGGAGTGTACATATTCAGGGCATATTTTTGTGGAGTTCTGTATTGGTACGTTCCAGTGAGACAGGGATGTTATGGAGGGGTACAGTTTCAGGGCATATTTGTGTGGAGTTCTGCATTGGTACGTTCCCGTGAGACATGGAGGTTATGGAGGGGTACAGGTTCAGGGCATATTTGTGTGGAGTTCTGCATTGGTACATTCCAGTGAGACACGGAGGATATGGAGGGATACTGGTTCATGGCATATTTGTGTGTAGTACTTCATTGATACGTCCAGTGAGACAGGTAGGTTTTGGAGCGTACAGGTTCAGGGCATATTTTTGTGGAGTTCTGCATTGGTACGTTCCAGTGAGACAGGGAGGTTATGGAGGGGTGCAAGTTCAGGGCATTTTTGTGTGGAGTTCTGCATTGGAACATTCCAGTGAAACACGGAGGATATGGAGGGGTGCAGGTTCAGGGCATATTTGTGTGGAGTTCTGCATTGGTACGTTCCAGTGAGACACTGAGGTTATGGAGGGGTTCAGGTTCAGGGCATATTTTTGTGGAGTTCTGCATTGGTACGTTCCAGTGAGACAGGGAGGTTATGGAGGGGTACAGGTTCAGGGCATATTTGTGTGGAGTTCTGCATTGGTACGTTCCAGTGAGATAGGGAGGTTATGTAGGTGTAAATGTTCCGTGCATATTTGTGTGTTTTTCTGCATTGGTACGTTCCAGTAAGAAAAGGAGGTTATGGAGGGGTACAGTTTCAGGGCATATTTATGTGGAGTTCTGCAATGGTACGTTCCAGTGAGACAGGGAGTTTATGGAGGGGTACAGTTTCAGGGCATTTTTGTGTGGAGTTCTGCATTGTTACATTCCAGTGAGACAGGGAGGTTATGGAGTGGTACAGGTTCAGGGCATATTTATGTGGAGTTCTGCATTGGAACATTCCAGTGAGACACGGAGGATATGGAGGGGTGCAGGTTCAGGGCATATTTGTGTGGAGTTCTGCATTGGTACGTTCCAGTGAGACACTGAGGTTATGGAGGGGTACAGGTTCAGGGCATATTTATGTGGAGTTCCGCAGTGGAACATTCCAGTGAGACACGGAGGATATGGAGGGGTGCAGGTTCAGGGCATATTTGTGTGGAGTTCTGCATTGGTACGTTCCAGTGAGACAGGTAGGTTTTGGAGCGTACAGGTTCAGGGCATATTTTTGTGGAGTTCTGCATTGGTACGTTCCAGTGAGACAGGGAGGTTATGGAGGGGTATATGTTCAGGGCATATTTGTGTGGAGTTCTGCATTGGTACGTTCCAGTGAGACAGGGAGGTTATGTAGGTGAACATGTTCCGTGCATATTTGTGTGCTTTTCTGCATTGGTACGTTCCAGTGAGAAAGGGAGGTTATGGAGGGGTACAGTTTCAGGGCATATTTATGTGGAGTTCTGCAATGGTAAGTTCCAGTGAGACAGGGAGTTTATGGAGGTGTACAGTTTCAGGGCATTTTTGTGTGGAGTTCTGCATTGGTACATTCCAGTGAGACAGGGAGGTTATGGAGGGGTACAGGTTCAGGGCATATTTATGTGGAGTTCAGCAGTGGAACATTCCAGTGAGACACGGAGGTTATGGAGGGGTACAGTTTCAGGGCATATTTGTGAGGAGTTCTGCATTGGTACCTTCCAGTGAGACAGGGTGGTTATGGAGGCGTACAGGTTCAGGGCATATTTGTGTGGAGTTCAGCATTGGTACATTCCAGTGAGACACGGAAGATATGGAGGGATACAGGTTCATGGCATATTTGTGCGGAGTTCTTCATTGGTACGTTCTAGTGTGACAGGTAGGTTTTGGAGCGTACAGGTTCAGGGCATATTTGTATGGAGTTCTGCATTGGTACATTCTACTGAGACAGGGAGGTTATGGAGTGTACATATTCAGGGCATATTTTTGTGGAGTTCTGTATTGGTACGTTCCAGTGAGACAGGGATGTTATGGAGGGGTACAGTTTCAGGGCATATTTGTGTGGAGTTCTGCATTGGTACGTTCCAGTGAGACATGGAGGTTATGGAGGGGTACAGGTTCAGGGCATATTTGTGTGGAGTTCTGCATTGGTACATTCCAGTGAGACACGGAGGATATGGAGGGATACTGGTTCATGGCATATTTGTGTGTAGTACTTCATTGATACGTCCAGTGAGACAGGTAGGTTTTGGAGCGTACAGGTTCAGGGCATATTTTTGTGGATTTCTGCATTGGTACGTTCCAGTGAGACAGGGAGGTTATGGAGGGGTGCAGGTTCAGGGCATTTTTGTGTGGAGTTCTGCATTGGAACATTCCAGTGAAACACGGAGGATATGGAGGGGTGCAGGTTCAGGGCATATTTGTGTGGAGTTCTGCATTGGTACGTTCCAGTGAGACACTGAGGTTATGGAGGGGTTCAGGTTCAGGGCATATTTTTGTGGAGTTCTGCATTGGTACGTTCCAGTGAGACAGGGAGGTTATGGAGGGGTACAGGTTCAGGGCATATTTGTGTGGAGTTCTGCATTGGTACGTTCCAGTGAGATAGGGAGGTTATGTAGGTGTAAATGTTCCGTGCATATTTGTGTGTTTTTCTGCATTGGTACGTTCCAGTGAGAAAGGGAGGTTATGGAGGGGTACAGTTTCAGGGCATATTTATGTGGAGTTCTGCAATGGTACGTTCCAGTGAGACAGGGAGTTTATGGAGGGGTACAGTTTCAGGGCATTTTTGTGTGGAGTTCTGCATTGTTACATTCCAGTGAGACAGGGAGGTTATGGAGTGGTACAGGTTCAGGGCATATTTATGTGGAGTTCTGCATTGGAACATTCCAGTGAGACACGGAGGATATGGAGGGGTGCAGGTTCAGGGCATATTTGTGTGGAGTTCTGCATTGGTACGTTCCAGTGAGACACTGAGGTTATGGAGGGGTACAGGTTCAGGGCATATTTATGTGGAGTTCCGCAGTGGAACATTCCAGTGAGACACGGAGGATATTGAGGGGTACAGTGTCAGGGCATATTTGTGTGGAGTTCTGCATTGGTACGTTCCAGTGAGACAGGGTGGTTATGGAGGCGTACAGGTTCAGGGCATATTTGTGTGGAGTTCTGAATTGGTACATTCCAGTGAGACACGGAGGATATGGAGGGATATAGGTTCATGGCATATTTGTGCGGAGTTCTTCATTGGTACGCTCCAGTGTGACAGCTAGGTTTTGGAGCGTACAGGTTCAGGGCATATTTGTATGGAGTACTGCATTGGTACGTTCCAGTGAGACAGGGAGGTTATGGAGGTGTACTGGTTCAGGGCATATTTGTGTGGAGTTCTGCATTGGTACATTCCAGTGAGACATGGAGGTTATGGAGGGGTACAGGTTCAGGGCATATTTGTGTGGAGTTCTGCATTGGTACATTCCAGTGAGACACGCAGGATATGGAGGGATACTGGTTCATGGCATATTTGTGTGTAGTACTTCATTGATACGTCCAGTGAGACAGGTAGGTTTTGGAGCGTACAGGTTCAGGGCATATTTTTGTGGATTTCTGCATTGGTACGTTCCAGTGAGACTGGGAGGTTATGGAGGGGTGCAGGTTCAGGGCATTTTTGTGTGGAGTTCTGCATTGGAACATTCCAGTGAAACACGGAGGATATGGAGGGGTACAGGTTCAGGGCATATTTGTGTGGAGTTCTGCATTGGTACGTTCCAGTGAGATATGGAGGTTATGTAGGTGAACATGTTCCGTGCATATTTGTGTGTTTTTCTGCATTGGTACGTTCCAGTGAGACATGGAGGTTATGGAGGGGCACTGGTTCAGGGCATATTTGTGTGTAGTACTTCATTGATACGTTCCAGTGAGACAGGTAGGTTTTGGAGCGTACATGTTCAGGGCATATTTTTGTGGAGTTCTGCATTGGTACGTTCCAGTGAGACAGGGAGGTTATGGAGGGGTACAGGTTCAGGGCATATTTGTGTGGAGTTCTGCATTGGTACGTTCCAGTGAGACAGGGAGGTTATGTAGGTGTACATGTTCCGTCCATATTTGTGTGTTTTTCTGCATTGGTACGTTCCAGTGAGAAAGGGAGGTTATGGAGGGGTACAGTTTCAGGGCATATTTATGTGGATTTCTGCATTAGTACGTTCCCGTGAGACAGGGTGGTTATGGAGGGGTACAGGTTCAGGGCATATTTTTGTGGAGTTCTGCAATGGTACGTTCCAGTGAGACAGGGAGTTTATGGAGGGGTACAGTTTCAGGGCATTTTTGTGTGGAGTTCTGCATTGGTACATTCCAGTCAGACAGGGAGGTTATGGAGGGGTACAGGTTCAGGACATATTTCTGTGGAGCTCTGCAATGGTACGTTCCAGTGAGACAGGGAGTATATGGAGGGGTACAGTTTCAGGGCATTTTTGTGTGGAGTACTGCATTGGTACGTTCCAGTGAGACAGGTAGGTTTTGGAGCGTACAGGTTCAGGGCATATTTTTGTGGAGTTCTGCATTGGTACGTTCCAGTGAGACAGGGAGGTTATGGAGGGGTATATGTTCAGGGCATATTTGTGTGGAGTTCTGCATTGGTACGTTCCAGTGAGACAGGGATGTTATGGAGGGGTACAGTTTCAGGGCATATTTGTGTGGAGTACTGCATTGGTACGTTCCAGTGAGACAGGGAGGTTATGGAGGGGTACTGGTTCAGGGCATATTTGTGTGGAGTTCTGCATTGGTACATTCCAGTGAGACACGGAGGATATGGAGGGATACAGGTTCATGGCATATTTGTGTGTAGTACTTCAATGATACGTTCCAGTGAGACAGGTAGGTTTTGGAGCGTACATGTTCAGGGCATATTTTTGTGGAGTTCTGCATTGGTACGTTCCAGTGAGACAGGGAGGTTATGGAGGGGTACAGGTTCAGGGCATATTTGTGTGGAGTTCTGCATTGGTACGTTCCAGTGAGACAGGGAGGTTATGTAGGTGTACATGTTCCGTCCATATTTGTGTGTTTTTCTGCATTGGTACGTTCCAGTGAGAAAGGGAGGTTATGGAGGGGTACAGTTTCAGGGCATATTTATGTGGATTTCTGCATTAGTACGTTCCCGTGAGACAGGGTGGTTATGGAGGGGTACAGGTTCAGGGCATATTTTTCTGGAGTTCTGCATTGGTACATTCCAGTCAGACAGGGAGGTTATGGAGGGGTACAGGTTCAGGGCATATTTCTGTGGAGCTCTGCAATGGTACGTTCCAGTGAGACAGGGAGTATATGGAGGGGTAAAGTTTCAGGGCATTTTTGTGTGGAGTTCTGCATTGGAACATTCCAGTGAAACACGGAGGATATGGAGGGGTGCAGGTTCAGGGCATATTTGTGTGGAGTTCTGCATTGGTACGTTCCAGTGAGACAGGTAGGTTTTGGAGCGTACAGGTTCAGGGCATATTTTTGTGGAGTTCTGCATTGGTACGTTCCAGTGAGACAGGGAATTTATGGAGGGGTATAGGTTCAGGGCATATTTGTGTGGAGTTCTGCATTGGTACGTTCCAGTGAGACAGGGAGGTTATGTAGGTGTACATGTTCCGTGCATATTTGTGTGTTTTTCTGCATTGGTACGTTCCAGTGAGAAAGGGAGTTTATGGAGGGGTACAGTTTCAGGGCATATTTATGTGGAGTTCTGCAATGGTAAGTTCCAGTGAGACAGGGAGTTTATGGAGGGGTACATTTTCAGGGCATTTTTGTGTGGAGTTCTGCATTGGTACATTCCAGTGAGACAGGGAGGTTATGGAGGGGTACAGGTTCAGGGCATATTTATGTGGAGTTCAGCAGTGGAACATTCCAGTGAGACACGGAGGTTATGGAGGGGTATAGTTTCAGGGCATATTTGTGAGGAGTTCTGCATTGGTACGTTCCAGTGAGACAGGGTAGTTATGGAGGCGTACAGGTTCAGGGCATATTTGTGTGGAGTTTTGCATTGGTACATTCCAGTGAGACACGGAAGATATGGAGGGGTACAGGTTCAGGGCATATTTCTGTTGTGCTCTGCAATGGTACGTTCCAGTGAGACAGGGAGTATATGGAGGGGTAAAGTTTCAGGGCATTTTTGTTTGGAGTTCTGCATTGGAACATTCCAGTGAAACACGGAGGATATGGAGGGGTGCAGGTTCAGGGCATATTTGTGTGGAGTTCTGCATTGGTACGTTCCAGTGAGACACTGAGGTTATGGAGGGGTACAGGTTCAGGGCATATCTATGTGGAGTTCCGCAGTGGAACATTCCAGTGAGACACGGAGGATATTGAGGGGTACAGTTTCAGGGCATATTTGTGTGGAGTTCTGCATTGGTACGTTCCAGTGAGACAGGTAGGTTTTGGAGCGTACAGGTTCAGGGCATATTTTTGTGGAGTTCTGCATTGGTACGTTCCAGTGAGACAGGGAGGTTATGGAGGGGTATAGGTTCAGGGGATATTTGTGTGGAGTTCTGCATTGGTACGTTCCAGTGAGACAGGGAGGTTATGTAGGTGTACATGTTCCGTGCATATTTGTGTGTTTTTCTGCATTGGTACGTTCCAGTGAGAAAGGGAGGTTATGGAGGGGTACAGTTTCATGGCATATTTATGAGGAGTTCTGCAATGGTAAGTTCCAGTGAGACAGGGAGTTTATGGAGGGGTACCGTTTCAGGGCATTTTTGTGTGGAGTTCTGCATTGGTACATTCCAGTGAGACAGGGAGGTTATGGAGGGGTACAGGTTCAGGGCATATTTATGTGGAGTTCCGCAGTGGAACAGTCCAGTGAGACACGGAAGATATGGAGGGATACAGGTTCATGGCATATTTGTGCGGAGTTCTTCATTGGTACGTTCTAGTGTGACAGGTAGGTTTTGGAGCGTATAGGTTCAGGGCATATTTGTATGGAGTTCTGCATTGGTACATTCTACTGAGACAGGGAGGTTATGGAGTGTACATATTCAGGGCATATTTTTGTGGAGTTCTGTATTGGTACGTTCCAGTGAGACAGGGATGTTATGGAGGGGTACAGTTTCAGGGCATATTTATGTGGAGTTCTGCATTGGTACATTCCAGTGAGACACGGAGGATATGGAGAAATACAGGTTCATGGCATATTTGTGTGTAGTACTTCATTGATACGTTCCAGTGAGACATTTAGGTTTTGGAGCGGACAGGTTCAGGGCATATTTGTGTGGAGTTCTGCATTGGTACGTTCCAGTGAGACAGGGAGGTTATGGAGGGGTGCAGGTTCAGGGCATTTTTGTGTGGAGCTCTGCATTGGAACATTCCAGTGAAACACGGAGGATATGGAGGGGTGCAGGTTCAGGGCATATTTGTGTGGAGTTCTGCATTGGTTCGTTCCAGTGAGCCACTGAGGTTATGGAGGGGTACAGGTTCAGGGCATATTTTAGTGGAGTTCTGCATTGGTACGTTCCAGTGAGACAGGGAGGATATGGAGGGGTACAGGTTCAGGGCATATTTGTGTGGAGTTCTGCATTGGTACGTTCCAGTGAGATATGGAGGTTATGTAGGTGAACATGTTCCGTGCATATTTGTGTGTTTTTCTGCATTGGTACGTTCCAGTGAGACATGGAGGTTATGGAGGGGCACTGGTTCAGGGCATATTTGTGTGTAGTACTTCATTGATACGTTCCAGTGAGACAGGTAGGTTTTGGAGCGTACATGTTCAGGGCATATTTTTGTGGAGTTCTGCATTGGTACGTTCCAGTGAGACAGGGAGGTTATGGAGGGGTACAGGTTCAGGGCATATTTGTGTGGAGTTCTGCATTGGTACGTTCCAGTGAGACAGGGAGGTTATGTAGGTGTACATGTTCCGTCCATATTTGTGTGTTTTTCTGCATTGGTACGTTCCAGTGAGAAAGGGAGGTTATGGAGGGGTACAGTTTCAGGGCATATTTATGTGGATTTCTGCATTAGTACGTTCCCGTGAGACAGGGTGGTTATGGAGGGGTACAGGTTCAGGGCATATTTTTGTGGAGTTCTGCAATGGTACGTTCCAGTGAGACAGGGAGTTTATGGAGGGGTACAGTTTCAGGGCATTTTTGTGTGGAGTTCTGCATTGGTACATTCCAGTCAGACAGGGAGGTTATGGAGGGGTACAGGTTCAGGACATATTTCTGTGGAGCTCTGCAATGGTACGTTCCAGTGAGACAGGGAGTATATGGAGGGGTACAGTTTCAGGGCATTTTTGTGTGGAGTTCAGCATTGGAACATTCCAGTGAAACACGGAGGATATGGAGGGGTGCAGGTTCAGGGCATATTTGTGTGGAGTTCTGCATTGGTACGTTCCAGTGAGACAGGTAGGTTTTGGAGCGTACAGGTTCAGGGCTTATTTTTGTGGAGTTCTGCATTGGTACGTTCCAGTGAGACAGGGAGGTTATGGAGGGGTATATGTTCAGGGCATATTTGTGTGGAGTTCTGCATTGGTACGTTCCAGTGAGACAGGGAGGTTATGTAGGTGTACATGTTCCGTGCATATTTGTGTGCTTTTCTGCATTGGTACGTTCCAGTGAGAAAGGGAGGTTATGGAGGGGTACAGTTTCAGGGCATATTTATGTGGAGTTCTGCAATGGTAAGTTCCAGTGAGACAGGGAGTTTATGGAGGGGTACAGTTTCAGGGCATTTTTGTGTGGAGTTCTGCATTGGTACATTCCAGTGAGACAGGGAGGTTATGGAGGGGTACAGGTTCAGGGCATATTTATGTGGAGTTCAGCAGTGGAACATTCCAGTGAGACACGGAGGTTATGGAGGGGTACAGTTTCAGGGCATATTTGTGAGGAGTTCTGCATTGGTACCTTCCAGTGAGACAGGGTGGTTATGGAGGCGTACAGGTTCAGGGCATATTTGTGTGGAGTTCAGCATTGGTACATTCCAGTGAGACACGGAAGATATGGAGGGATACAGGTTCATGGCATATTTGTGCGGAGTTCTTCATTGGTACGTTCTAGTGTGACAGGTAGGTTTTGGAGCGTACAGGTTCAGGGCATATTTGTATGGAGTTCTGCATTGGTACATTCTACTGAGACAGGGAGGTTATGGAGTGTACATATTCAGGGCATATTTTTGTGGAGTTCTGTATTGGTACGTTCCAGTGAGACAGGGATGTTATGGAGGGGTACAGTTTCAGGGCATATTTGTGTGGAGTTCTGCATTGGTACGTTCCCGTGAGACATGGAGGTTATGGAGGGGTACAGGTTCAGGGCATATTTGTGTGGAGTTCTGCATTGGTACATTCCAGTGAGACACGGAGGATATGGAGGGATACTGGTTCATGGCATATTTGTGTGTAGTACTTCATTGATACGTCCAGTGAGACAGGTAGGTTTTGGAGCGTACAGGTTCAGGGCATATTTTTGTGGAGTTCTGCATTGGTACGTTCCAGTGAGACAGGGAGGTTATGGAGGGGTGCAAGTTCAGGGCATTTTTGTGTGGAGTTCTGCATTGGAACATTCCAGTGAAACACGGAGGATATGGAGGGGTGCAGGTTCAGGGCATATTTGTGTGGAGTTCTGCATTGGTACGTTCCAGTGAGACACTGAGGTTATGGAGGGGTTCAGGTTCAGGGCATATTTTTGTGGAGTTCTGCATTGGTACGTTCCAGTGAGACAGGGAGGTTATGGAGGGGTACAGGTTCAGGGCATATTTGTGTGGAGTTCTGCATTGGTACGTTCCAGTGAGATAGGGAGGTTATGTAGGTGTAAATGTTCCGTGCATATTTGTGTGTTTTTCTGCATTGGTACGTTCCAGTAAGAAAAGGAGGTTATGGAGGGGTACAGTTTCAGGGCATATTTATGTGGAGTTCTGCAATGGTACGTTCCAGTGAGACAGGGAGTTTATGGAGGGGTACAGTTTCAGGGCATTTTTGTGTGGAGTTCTGCATTGTTACATTCCAGTGAGACAGGGAGGTTATGGAGTGGTACAGGTTCAGGGCATATTTATGTGGAGTTCTGCATTGGAACATTCCAGTGAGACACGGAGGATATGGAGGGGTGCAGGTTCAGGGCATATTTGTGTGGAGTTCTGCATTGGTACGTTCCAGTGAGACACTGAGGTTATGGAGGGGTACAGGTTCAGGGCATATTTATGTGGAGTTCCGCAGTGGAACATTCCAGTGAGACACGGAGGATATGGAGGGGTGCAGGTTCAGGGCATATTTGTGTGGAGTTCTGCATTGGTACGTTCCAGTGAGACAGGTAGGTTTTGGAGCGTACAGGTTCAGGGCATATTTTTGTGGAGTTCTGCATTGGTACGTTCCAGTGAGACAGGGAGGTTATGGAGGGGTATATGTTCAGGGCATATTTGTGTGGAGTTCTGCATTGGTACGTTCCAGTGAGACAGGGAGGTTATGTAGGTGAACATGTTCCGTGCATATTTGTGTGCTTTTCTGCATTGGTACGTTCCAGTGAGAAAGGGAGGTTATGGAGGGGTACAGTTTCAGGGCATATTTATGTGGAGTTCTGCAATGGTAAGTTCCAGTGAGACAGGGAGTTTATGGAGGTGTACAGTTTCAGGGCATTTTTGTGTGGAGTTCTGCATTGGTACATTCCAGTGAGACAGGGAGGTTATGGAGGGGTACAGGTTCAGGGCATATTTATGTGGAGTTCAGCAGTGGAACATTCCAGTGAGACACGGAGGTTATGGAGGGGTACAGTTTCAGGGCATATTTGTGAGGAGTTCTGCATTGGTACCTTCCAGTGAGACAGGGTGGTTATGGAGGCGTACAGGTTCAGGGCATATTTGTGTGGAGTTCAGCATTGGTACATTCCAGTGAGACACGGAAGATATGGAGGGATACAGGTTCATGGCATATTTGTGCGGAGTTCTTCATTGGTACGTTCTAGTGTGACAGGTAGGTTTTGGAGCGTACAGGTTCAGGGCATATTTGTATGGAGTTCTGCATTGGTACATTCTACTGAGACAGGGAGGTTATGGAGTGTACATATTCAGGGCATATTTTTGTGGAGTTCTGTATTGGTACGTTCCAGTGAGACAGGGATGTTATGGAGGGGTACAGTTTCAGGGCATATTTGTGTGGAGTTCTGCATTGGTACGTTCCAGTGAGACATGGAGGTTATGGAGGGGTACAGGTTCAGGGCATATTTGTGTGGAGTTCTGCATTGGTACATTCCAGTGAGACACGGAGGATATGGAGGGATACTGGTTCATGGCATATTTGTGTGTAGTACTTCATTGATACGTCCAGTGAGACAGGTAGGTTTTGGAGCGTACAGGTTCAGGGCATATTTTTGTGGATTTCTGCATTGGTACGTTCCAGTGAGACAGGGAGGTTATGGAGGGGTGCAGGTTCAGGGCATTTTTGTGTGGAGTTCTGCATTGGAACATTCCAGTGAAACACGGAGGATATGGAGGGGTGCAGGTTCAGGGCATATTTGTGTGGAGTTCTGCATTGGTACGTTCCAGTGAGACACTGAGGTTATGGAGGGGTTCAGGTTCAGGGCATATTTTTGTGGAGTTCTGCATTGGTACGTTCCAGTGAGACAGGGAGGTTATGGAGGGGTACAGGTTCAGGGCATATTTGTGTGGAGTTCTGCATTGGTACGTTCCAGTGAGATAGGGAGGTTATGTAGGTGTAAATGTTCCGTGCATATTTGTGTGTTTTTCTGCATTGGTACGTTCCAGTGAGAAAGGGAGGTTATGGAGGGGTACAGTTTCAGGGCATATTTATGTGGAGTTCTGCAATGGTACGTTCCAGTGAGACAGGGAGTTTATGGAGGGGTACAGTTTCAGGGCATTTTTGTGTGGAGTTCTGCATTGTTACATTCCAGTGAGACAGGGAGGTTATGGAGTGGTACAGGTTCAGGGCATATTTATGTGGAGTTCTGCATTGGAACATTCCAGTGAGACACGGAGGATATGGAGGGGTGCAGGTTCAGGGCATATTTGTGTGGAGTTCTGCATTGGTACGTTCCAGTGAGACACTGAGGTTATGGAGGGGTACAGGTTCAGGGCATATTTATGTGGAGTTCCGCAGTGGAACATTCCAGTGAGACACGGAGGATATTGAGGGGTACAGTGTCAGGGCATATTTGTGTGGAGTTCTGCATTGGTACGTTCCAGTGAGACAGGGTGGTTATGGAGGCGTACAGGTTCAGGGCATATTTGTGTGGAGTTCTGAATTGGTACATTCCAGTGAGACACGGAGGATATGGAGGGATATAGGTTCATGGCATATTTGTGCGGAGTTCTTCATTGGTACGCTCCAGTGTGACAGCTAGGTTTTGGAGCGTACAGGTTCAGGGCATATTTGTATGGAGTACTGCATTGGTACGTTCCAGTGAGACAGGGAGGTTATGGAGGTGTACTGGTTCAGGGCATATTTGTGTGGAGTTCTGCATTGGTACATTCCAGTGAGACATGGAGGTTATGGAGGGGTACAGGTTCAGGGCATATTTGTGTGGAGTTCTGCATTGGTACATTCCAGTGAGACACGCAGGATATGGAGGGATACTGGTTCATGGCATATTTGTGTGTAGTACTTCATTGATACGTCCAGTGAGACAGGTAGGTTTTGGAGCGTACAGGTTCAGGGCATATTTTTGTGGATTTCTGCATTGGTACGTTCCAGTGAGACTGGGAGGTTATGGAGGGGTGCAGGTTCAGGGCATTTTTGTGTGGAGTTCTGCATTGGAACATTCCAGTGAAACACGGAGGATATGGAGGGGTGCAGGTTCAGGGCATATTTGTGTGGAGTTCTGCATTGGTACGTTCCAGTGAGACACTGAGGTTATGGAGATGTTCAGGTTCAGAGCATATTTTTGTGGAGTTCTGCATTGGTACGTTCCAGTGAGACAGGGAGGTTATGGAGGGGTACAGGTTCAGGGCATATTTGTGTGGAGTTCTGCATTGGTACGTTCCAGTGAGATAGGGAGGTTATGTAGGTGTAAATGTTCCGTGCATATTTGTGTGTTTTTCTGCATTGGTACGTTCCAGTGAGAAAGGGAGGTTATGGAGGGGTACAGTTTCAGGGCATATTTATGTGGAGTTCTGCAATGGTACGTTCCAGTGAGACAGGGAGTTTATGGAGGGGTACAGTTTCAGGGCATTTTTGTGTGGAGTTCTGCATTGTTACATTCCAGTGAGACAGGGAGGTTATGGAGTGGTACAGGTTCAGGGCATATTTATGTGGAGTTCTGCATTGGAACATTCCAGTGAGACACGGAGGATATGGAGGGGTGCAGGTTCAGGGCATATTTGTGTGGAGTTCTGCATTGGTACGTTCCAGTGAGACACTGAGGTTATGGAGGGGTACAGGTTCAGGGCATATTTATGTGGAGTTCCGCAGTGGAACATTCCAGTGAGACACGGAGGATATTGAGGGGTACAGTTTCAGGGCATATTTGTGTGGAGTTCTGCATTGGTACGTTCCAGTGAGACAGGGTGGTTATGGAGGCGTACAGGTTCAGGGCATATTTGTGTGGAGTTCTGAATTGGTACATTCCAGTGAGACACGGAGGATATGGAGGGATATAGGTTCATGGCATATTTGTGCGGAGTTCTTCATTGGTACGTTCCAGTGTGACAGCTAGGTTTTGGAGCGTACAGGTTCAGGGCATATTTGTATGGAGTACTGCATTGGTACGTTCCAGTGAGACAGGGAGGTTATGGAGGGGTACTGGTTCAGGGCATATTTGTGTGGAGTTCTGCATTGGTACATTCCAGTGAGACACGGAGAATATGGAGGGATACAGGTTCATGGCATATTTGTGCGTAGTACTTCATTGATACGTTCCAGTGAGACAGGTAGGTTTTGGAGCGTACATGTTCAGGGCATATTTTTGTGGAGTTCTGCATTGGTACGTTCCAGTGAGACAGGGAGGTTATGGAGGGGTACAGGTTCAGGGCATATTTGTGTGGAGTTCTACATTGGTACGTTCCAGTGAGACAGGGAGGTTATGTAGGTGTACATGTTCCGTCCATATTTGTGTGTTTTTCTGCATTGGTACGTTCCAGTGAGAAAGGGAGGTTATGGAGGGGTACAGTTTCAGGGCATATTTATGTGGATTTCTGCATTAGTACGTTCCCGTGAGACAGGGTGGTTATGGAGGGGTACAGGTTCAGGGCATATTTTTGTGGAGTTCTGCATTGGTACATTCCAGTCAGACAGGGAGGTTATGGAGGGGTACAGGTTCAGGGCATATTTCTGTGGAGCTCTGCAATGGTACGTTCCAGTGAGACAGGGAGTATATGGAGGGGTAAAGTTTCAGGGCATTTTCGTGTGGAGTTCTGCATTGGAACATTCCAGTGAAACACGGAGGATATGGAGGGGTGCAGGTTCAGGGCATATTTGTGTGGAGTTCTGCATTGGTACGTTCCAGTGAGACAGGTAGGTTTTGGAGCGTACAGGTTCAGGGCATATTTTTGCGGAGTTCTGCATTGGTACGTTCCAGTGAGACAGGGAATTTATGGAGGGGTATAGGTTCAGGGCATATTTGTGTGGAGTTCTGCATTGGTACGTTCCAGTGAGAAAGGGAGTTTATGGAGGGGTACAGTTTCAGGGCATATTTATGTGGAGTTCTGCAATGGTAAGTTCCAGTGAGACAGGGAGTTTATGGAGGTGTACAGTTTCAGGGCATTTTTGTGTGGAGTTCTGCATTGGTATATTCCAGTGAGACAGGGAGGTTATGGAGGGGTACAGGTTCAGGGCATATTTATGTGGAGTTCAGCAGTGGAACATTCCAGTGAGACACGGAGGTTATGGAGGGGTACAGTTTCAGGGCATATTTGTGAGGAGTTCTGCATTGGTACGTTCCAGTGAGACAGGGTGGTTATGGAGGCGTACAGGTTCAGGGCATATTTGTGTGGAGTTTTGCATTGGTACATTCCAGTGAGACACGGAAGATATGCAGGGGTACAGGTTCAGGGCATATTTCTGTTGTGCTCTGCAATGGTACGTTCCAGTGAGACAGGGAGTATATGGAGGGGTAAAGTTTCAGGGCATTTTTGTGTGGAGTTCTGCATTGGAACATTCCAGTAAAACACGGAGGATATGGAGGGGTGCAGGTTCAGGGCATATTTGTGTGGAGTTCTGCATTGGTACGTTCCAGTGAGACACTGAGGTTATGGAGGGGTACAGGTTCAGGGCATATCTATGTGGAGCTCCGCAGTGGAACATTCCAGTGAGACACGGAGGATATTGAGGGGTACAGTTTCAGGGCATATTTGTGTGGAGTTCTGCATTGGTACGTTCCAGTGAGACAGGTAGGTTTTGGAGCGTACAGGTTCAGGGCATATTTTTGTGGAGTTCTGCATTGGTACGTTCCAGTGAGACAGGGAGGTTATGGAGGGGTATAGGTTCAGGGCATATTTGTGTGGAGTTCTGCATTGGTACGTTCCAGTGAGACAGGGAGGTTATGTAGGTGTACATGTTCCGTGCATATTTTTGTGTTTTTCTGCATTGGTACGTTCCAGTGAGAAAGGGAGGTTATGGAGGGGTACAGTTTCAGGGCATATTTATGAGGAGTTCTGCAATGGTAAGTTCCAGTGAGACAGGGAGTTTATGGAGGGGTACAGTTTCAGGGCATTTTTGTGTGGATTTCTGCATTGGTACATTCCAGTGAGACAGGGAGGTTATGGAGGGGTACAGGTTCAGGGCATATTTATGTGGAGTTCCGCAGTGGAACATTCCAGTGAGACACGGAGGATATTGAGGGGTACAGTTTCAGGGCATATTTGTGTGGAGTCTGCATTGGTATGTTCCAGTGAGACAGGGTGGTTATGGAGGCGTACAGGTTCAGGGCATATTTGTGTGGAGTTCTGCATTGGTACATTCCAGTGAGACACGGAAGATATGGAGGGATACAGGTTCATGGCATATTTGTGCGGAGTTCTTCATTGGTACGTTCTAGTGTGACAGGTAGGTTTTGGAGCGTATAGGTTCAGGGCATATTTGTATGGAGTTCTGCATTGGTACATTCTACTGAGACAGGGAGGTTATGGAGTGTACATATTCAGGGCATATTTTTGTGGAGTTCTGTATTGGTACGTTCCAGTGAGACAGGGATGTTATGGAGGGGTACAGTTTCAGGGCATATTTGTGTGGAGTTCTGCATTGGTACGTTCCAGTGAGACAGGGAGGTTATGGAGGGGTACAGGTTCAGGGCATATTTGTGTGGAGTTCTGCATTGGTACATTCCAGTGAGACACGGAGGATATGGAGAGATACAGGTTCATGGCATATTTGTGTGTAGTACTTCTTTGATACGTTCCAGTGAGACAGGTAGGTTTTGGAGCGGACAGGTTCAGGGCATATTTTTGTGGAGTTCTGCATTGGTACGTTCCAGTGAGACAGGGAGGTTATGGAGGGGTGCAGGTTCAGGGCATTTTTGTGTGGAGTTCTGCATTGGAACATTCCAGTGAAACACGGAGGATATGGAGGGGTGCAGGTTCAGGGCATATTTGTGTGGAGTTCTGCATTGGTACGTTCCAGTGAGACACTGAGGTTATGGAGGGGTACAGGTTCAGGGATATTTTTGTGGAGTTCTGCATTGGTACGTTCCAGTGAGACAGGGAGGTTATGGAGGGGTACAGGTTCAGGGCATATTTGTGTGGAGTTCTGCATTGGTACGTTCCAGTGAGATAGGGAGGTTATGTAGGTGTACATGTTCCGTGCATATTTGTGTGTTTTTCTGCATTGGTACGTTCCAGTGAGAAAGGGAGGTTATGGAGGGGTACAGTTTCAGGGCATATTTATGCTGTGTTCTGAAATGGTACGTTCCAGTGAGACAGGGAGTTTATGGAGGGGTACAGTTTCAGGGCATTTTTGTGTGGAGTTCTGCATTGGAACATTCCAGTGAGACACGGCCGATATTGGGTGTGCAGGTTCAGGGCATATTTGTGTGGAGTTCTGCATTGGTACGTTCCAGTGAGACACTGAGGTTATGAAGGTGTACATGTTCCGTGCATATTTGTGTGGAGTTCTGCATTGGTACATTCCAGTGAGACATGGAGGTTATGCAGGGGTACAGGTTTAGGGCATATTTATGTGGAGTTCTGCATTGGAACATTCCAGTGAGACACGGAGGATATGGAATGGTACAGGTTCAGGGCATATTTGTGTGGTGTTCTGCATTGGTACGTTCCAGTGAGACAGGGTGTTTATGGAGGCGTACAGGTTCAGGGCATATTTGTGTGGAGTTCTGCATTGGAACATTCGCGTGAGACACGGAGGATATGGAGGGGTGCAGGTTCAGGGCATATTTGTGTGGAGTTCTGCATTGGTACGTTCCAGTGAGACACTGAGGTTATGGAGGGTTACAGGTTCAGGGCATATTTATGTGGAGTTCCGCAGTGGAACATTCCAGTGAGACACGGAGGATATTGAGGGGTACAGTTTCAGGGCAGATTTGCGTGGAGTTCTGCATTGGTACGTTCCAGTGAGACAGGGATGTTATGAAGGGGTACAGTTTCAGGGCATATTTGTGTGGAGTACTGCATTGGTACGTTCCAGTGAGACAGGGAGGTTATGGAGGGGTACTGGTTCAGGGCATATTTGTGTGGAGTTCTGCATTGGTACATTCCAGTGAGACACGGAGGATATGGAGGGATACAGGTTCATGGCATATTTGTGTGTAGTACTTCATTGATACGTTCCAGTGAGACAGGTAGGTTTTGGAGCGTACATGTTCAGGGCATTTTTTTGTGGAGTTCTGCATTGGTACGTTCCAGTGAGACAGGGAGGTTATGGAGGGGTACAGGTTCAGGGCATATTTGTGTGGAGTTCTGCATTGGTACGTTCCAGTGAGACAGGGAGGTTATGTAGGTGTACATGTTCCGTCCATATTTGTGTGTTTTTCTGCATTGGTACGTTCCAGTGAGAAAGGGAGGTTATGGAGGGGTACAGTTTCAGGGCATATTTATGTGGATTTCTGCATTAGTACGTTCCCGTGAGACAGGGTGGTTATGGAGGGGTACAGGTTCAGGGCATATTTTTGTGGAGTTCTGCAATGGTACGTTCCAGTGAGACAGGGAGTTAATGGAGGGTACAGTTTCAGGGCATTTTTGTGTGGAGTTCTGCATTGGTACATTCCAGTCAGACAGGGAGGTTATGGAGGGGTACAGGTTCAGGGCATATTTCTGTGGAGCTCTGCAATGGTACGTTCCAGTGAGACAGGGTGTATATGGAGGGGTAAAGTTTCAGGGCTTTTTGTGTGGAGTTCTGCATTGGAACATTCCAGTGAAACACGGAGGATATGGAGGGGTGCAGGTTCAGGGCATATTTGTGTGGAGTTCTGCATTGGTACGTTCCAGTGAGACAGGTAGGTTTTGGAGCGTACAGGTTCAGGGCATATTTTTGTGGAGTTCTGCATTGGTACGTTCCAGTGAGACAGGGAGGTTATGGAGGGGTATATGTTCAGGGCATATTTGTGTGGAGTTCTGCATTGGTACGTTCCAGTGAGACAGGGAGGTTATGTAGGTGTACATGTTCCGTGCATATTTGTGTGTTTTTCTGCATTGGTACGTTCCAGTGAGAAAGGGAGGTTATGGAGGGGTACAGTTTCAGGGCATATTTATGTGGAGTTCTGCAATGGTAAGTTCCAGTGAGCAGGGAGTTTATGGAGGGGTACAGTTTCAGGGCATTTTTGTGTGGAGTTCTGCATTGGTACATTCCAGTGAGACAGGGTGGTTATGGAGGGGTACAGGTTCAGGGCATATTTATGTGGAGTTCAGCAGTGGAACTTTCCAGTGAGACACGGAGGTTATGGAGGGGTACAGTTTCAGGGCATATTTGTGTGGAGTTCTGCATTGGTACGTTCCAGTGAGACAGGGTGGTTATGGAGGCGTACAGGTTCAGGGCATATTTGTGTGGAGTTCAGCATTGGTACATTCCAGTGAGACACGGAAGATATGGAGGGATACAGGTTCATGGCATATTTGTGCGGAGTTCTTCATTGGTACGTTCTAGTGTGACAGGTAGGTTTTGGAGCGTACAGGTTCAGGGCATATTTGTATGGAGTTCTGCATTGGTACATTCTACTGAGACAGGGAGGTTATGGAGTGTACATATTCAGGGCATATTTTTGTGGAGTTCTGTATTGGTACGTTCCAGTGAGACAGGGATGTTATGGAGGGGTACAGTTTCAGGGCATATTTGTGTGGAGTTCTGCATTGGTACGTTCCAGTGTGACATGGAGGTTATGGAGGGGTACAGGTTCAGGGCATATTTGTGTGGAGTTCTGCATTGGTACATTCCAGTGAGACACGGAGGATATGGAGGGATACTGGTTCATGGCATATTTGTGTGTAGTACTTCATTGATACGTCCAGTGAGACAGGTAGGTTTTGGAGCGTACAGGTTCAGGGCATATTTTTGTGGAGTTCTGCATTGGTACGTTCCAGTGAGACAGGGAGGTTACGGAGGGGTGCAGGTTCAGGGCATTTTTGTGTGGAGTTCTGCATTGGAACATTCCAGTGAAACACGGAGGATATGGAGGGGTGCAGGTTCAGGGCATATTTGTGTGGAGTTCTGCATTGGTACGTTCCAGTGAGACACTGAGGTTATGGAGGGGTACAGGTTCAGGGCATATTTTTGTGGAGTTCTGCATTGGTACGTTCCAGTGAGACAGGGAGGTTATGGAGGGGTACAGGTTCAGGGCATATTTATGTGGAGTTCTGCAATGGTACGTTCCAGTGAGACAGGGAGTTTATGGAGGGGTACAGTTTCAGGGCATTTTTGTGTGGAGTTCTGCATTGTTACATTCCAGTGAGACAGGGAGGTTATGGAGTGGTACAGGTTCAGGGCATATTTATGTGGAGTTCTGCATTGGAACATTCCAGTGAGACACTGAGGTTATGGAGGGGTACAGGTTCAGGGCATATTTATGTGGAGTTCCGCAGTGGAACATTCCAGTGAGACACGGAGGATATTGAGGGGTACAGTTTCAGGGCATATTTGTGTGGAGTTCTGCATTGGTACGTTCCAGTGAGACAGGGTGGTTATGGAGGCGTACAGGTTCAGGGCATATTTGTGTGGAGTTCTGAATTGGTACATTCCAGTGAGACACGGAGGATATGGAAGGATATAGGTTCATGGCATATTTGTGCGGAGTTCTTCATTGGTACGTTCCAGTGTGACAGGTAGGTTTTGGAGCGTACAGGTTCAGGGCATATTTGTATGGAGTTATGCATTGGTACATTCTACTGAGACAGGGAGGTTATGGAGGGTACATATTCAGGGCATATTTTTGTGGAGTTCTGTATTGGTACGTTCCAGTGAGACAGGGAGGTTATGGAGGGGTACAGTTTCAGGGCATATTTGTGTGGAGTTCTGCATTGGTACGTTCCAGTGAGACAGGGAGGTTATGGAGGGTTTACAGGTTCAGGGCATATTTGTGTGGAGTTCTGCATTGGTACATTCCAGTGAGACACGGAGGATATGGAGGGATACAGGTTCAGGGCATATTTTTGTGGAGTTCTGCATTGGTACGTTCCAGTGAGACAGGGAGGTTATGTAGGTGTACATGTTCCGTGCATATTTGTGTGGAGTTCTGCATTGGTACATTCCAGTGAGACACGGAAGATATGGAGGGATACAGGTTCATGGCATATTTGTGCGGAGTTCTTCATTGGTACGTTCTAGTGTGACAGGTAGGTTTTGGAGCGTATAGGTTCAGGGCATATTTGTATGGAGTTCTGCATTGGTACATTCTACTGAGACAGGGAGGTTATGGAGTGTACATATTCAGGGCATATTTTTGTGGAGTTCTGTATTGGTACGTTCCAGTGAGACAGGGATGTTATGGAGGGGTACAGTTTCAGGGCATATTTGTGTGGAGTTCTGCATTGGTACGTTCCAGTGAGACAGGGAGGTTATGGAGAGGTACAGGTTCAGGGCATATTTGTGTGGAGTTCTGCATTGGTACATTCCAGTGAGACACGGAGGATATGGAGAGATACAGGTTCATGGCATATTTGTGTGTAGTACTTCATTGATACGTTCCAGTGAGACAGGTAGGTTTTGGAGCGGACAGGTTCAGGGCATATTTTTGTGGAGTTCTGCATTGGTACGTTCCAGTGAGACAGGGAGGTTATGGAGGGGTGCAGGTTCAGGGCATTTTTGTGTGGAGTTCTGCATTGGCACATTCCAGTGAAACACGGAGGATATGGAGGGGTGCAGGTTCAGGGCATATTTGTGTGGAGTTCTGCATTGGTACGTTCCAGTGAGACAGTGAGGTTATGGAGGGGTACAGGTTCAGGGCATATTTTTGTGGAGTTCTGCATTGGTACGTTCCAGTGAGACAGGGAGGTTATGGAGGGGTACAGGTTCAGGGCATATTTGTGTGGAGTTCTGCATTGGTACGTTCCAGTGAGATAGGGAGGTTATGTAGGTGTACATGTTCCGTGCATATTTGTGTGTTTTTCTGCATTGGTACGTTCCAGTGAGAAAGAGAGGTTATGGAGGGGTACAGTTTCAGGGCATATTTATGCTGTGTTCTGAAATGGTACGTTCCAGTGAGACAGGGAGTTTATGGAGGGGTACAGTTTCAGGGCATTTTTGTGTGGAGTTCTGCATCGGTACATTCCAGTGAGACAGGGAGGTTATGGAGGGGTACAGGTTCAGGGCATATTTATGTGGAGTTCTGCATTGGTACGTTCCTGTGAGACACTGAGGTTATGGAGGTGTACAGGTTCAGGGCATATTTATGTGGAGTTCTGCATTGGAACATTCCAGTGAGACACGGAGGGTATTGGGTGTGCAGGTTCAGGGCATATTTGTGTGGAGTTCTGCATTGGTACGTTCCAGTGAGACACTGAGGTTATGTAGGTGTACATGTTCCGTGCATATTTGTGTGGAGTTCTGCATTGGTACATTCCTGTGAGACATGGAGGTTATGCAGGGGTACAGGTTTAGGGCATATTTATGTGGAGTTCTGCATTGGAACATTCCAGTGAGACACGGAGGATATGGAATGGTACAGGTTCAGGGCATATTTGTGTGGAGTTCTGCATTGGTACGTTCCAGTGAGACAGGGTGGTTATGGAGGCGTACAGGTTCAGGGCATATTTGTGTGGAGTTCAGCATTGGTACATTCCAGTGAGACACGGAAGATATGGAGGGATACAGGTTCATGGCATATTTGTGCGGAGTTCTTCATTGGTACGTTCTAGTGTGACAGGTAGGTTTTGGAGCGTACAGGTTCAGGGCATATTTGTATGGAGTTCTGCATTGGTACATTCTACTGAGACAGGGAGGTTATGGAGTGTACATATTCAGGGCATATTTTTGTGGAGTTCTGTATTGGTACGTTCCAGTGAGACAGGGATGTTATGGAGGGGTACAGTTTCAGGGCATATTTGTGTGGAGTTCTGCATTGGTACGTTCCAGTGTGACATGGAGGTTATGGAGGGGTACAGGTTCAGGGCATATTTGTGTGGAGTTCTGCATTGGTACATTCCAGTGAGACACGGAGGATATGGAGGGATACTGGTTCATGGCATATTTGTGTGTAGTACTTCATTGATACGTCCAGTGAGACAGGTAGGTTTTGGAGCGTACAGGTTCAGGGCATATTTTTGTGGAGTTCTGCATTGGTACGTTCCAGTGAGACAGGGAGGTTATGGAGGGGTGCAGGTTCAGGGCATTTTTGTGTGGAGTTCTGCATTGGAACATTCCAGTGAAACACGGAGGATATGGAGGGGTGCAGGTTCAGGGCATATTTGTGTGGAGTTCTGCATTGGTACGTTCCAGTGAGACACTGAGGTTATGGAGGGGTACAGGTTCAGGGCATATTTTTGTGGAGTTCTGCATTGGTACGTTCCAGTGAGACAGGGAGGTTATGGAGGGGTACAGGTTCAGGGCATATTTATGTGGAGTTCTGCAATGGTACGTTCCAGTGAGACAGGGAGTTTATGGAGGGGTACAGTTTCAGGGCATTTTTGTGTGGAGTTCTGCATTGTTACATTCCAGTGAGACAGGGAGGTTATGGAGTGGTACAGGTTCAGGGCATATTTATGTGGAGTTCTGCATTGGAACATTCCAGTGAGACACTGAGGTTATGGAGGGGTACAGGTTCAGGGCATATTTATGTGGAGTTCCGCAGTGGAACATTCCAGTGAGACACGGAGGATATTGAGGGGTACAGTTTCAGGGCATATTTGTGTGGAGTTCTGCATTGGTACGTTCCAGTGAGACAGGGTGGTTATGGAGGCGTACAGGTTCAGGGCATATTTGTGTGGAGTTCTGAATTGGTACATTCCAGTGAGACACGGAGGATATGGAAGGATATAGGTTCATGGCATATTTGTGCGGAGTTCTTCATTGGTACGTTCCAGTGTGACAGGTAGGTTTTGGAGCGTACAGGTTCAGGGCATATTTGTATGGAGTTATGCATTGGTACATTCTACTGAGACAGGGAGGTTATGGAGGGTACATATTCAGGGCATATTTTTGTGGAGTTCTGTATTGGTACGTTCCAGTGAGACAGGGAGGTTATGGAGGGGTACAGTTTCAGGGCATATTTGTGTGGAGTTCTGCATTGGTACGTTCCAGTGAGACAGGGAGGTTATGGAGGGTTTACAGGTTCAGGGCATATTTGTGTGGAGTTCTGCATTGGTACATTCCAGTGAGACACGGAGGATATGGAGGGATACAGGTTCAGGGCATATTTTTGTGGAGTTCTGCATTGGTACGTTCCAGTGAGACAGGGAGGTTATGTAGGTGTACATGTTCCGTGCATATTTGTGTGGAGTTCTGCATTGGTACATTCCAGTGAGACACGGAAGATATGGAGGGATACAGGTTCATGGCATATTTGTGCGGAGTTCTTCATTGGTACGTTCTAGTGTGACAGGTAGGTTTTGGAGCGTATAGGTTCAGGGCATATTTGTATGGAGTTCTGCATTGGTACATTCTACTGAGACAGGGAGGTTATGGAGTGTACATATTCAGGGCATATTTTTGTGGAGTTCTGTATTGGTACGTTCCAGTGAGACAGGGATGTTATGGAGGGGTACAGTTTCAGGGCATATTTGTGTGGAGTTCTGCATTGGTACGTTCCAGTGAGACAGGGAGGTTATGGAGAGGTACAGGTTCAGGGCATATTTGTGTGGAGTTCTGCATTGGTACATTCCAGTGAGACACGGAGGATATGGAGGGGTGCAGGTTCAGGGCATATTTGTGTGGAGTTCTGCATTGGTACGTTCCAGTGAGACAGTGAGGTTATGGAGGGGTACAGGTTCAGGGCATATTTTTGTGGAGTTCTGCATTGGTACGTTCCAGTGAGACAGGGAGGTTATGGAGGGGTACAGGTTCAGGGCATATTTGTGTGGAGTTCTGCATTGGTACGTTCCAGTGAGATAGGGAGGTTATGTAGGTGTACATGTTCCGTGCATATTTGTGTGTTTTTCTGCATTGGTACGTTCCAGTGAGAAAGAGAGGTTATGGAGGGGTACAGTTTCAGGGCATATTTATGCTGTGTTCTGAAATGGTACGTTCCAGTGAGACAGGGAGTTTATGGAGGGGTACAGTTTCAGGGCATTTTTGTGTGGAGTTCTGCATCGGTACATTCCAGTGAGACAGGGAGGTTATGGAGGGGTACAGGTTCAGGGCATATTTATGTGGAGTTCTGCATTGGTACGTTCCTGTGAGACACTGAGGTTATGGAGGTGTACAGGTTCAGGGCATATTTATGTGGAGTTCTGCATTGGAACATTCCAGTGAGACACGGAGGGTATTGGGTGTGCAGGTTCAGGGCATATTTGTGTGGAGTTCTGCATTGGTACGTTCCAGTGAGACACTGAGGTTATGTAGGTGTACATGTTCCGTGCATATTTGTGTGGAGTTCTGCATTGGTACATTCCTGTGAGACATGGAGGTTATGCAGGGGTACAGGTTTAGGGCATATTTATGTGGAGTTCTGCATTGGAACATTCCAGTGAGACACGGAGGATATGGAATGGTACAGGTTCAGGGCATATTTGTGTGGAGTTCTGCATTGGTACGTTCCAGTGAGACAGGGTGTTTATGGAGGCGTACAGGTTCAGGGCATATTTGTGTGGAGTTCTGCATTGGAACATTCGCGTGAGACACGGAGGATATGGAGGGGTGCAGGTTCAGGGCATATTTGTGTGGAGTTCTGCATTGGTACGTTCCAGTGAGACACTGAGGTTATGGAGGGTTACAGGTTCAGGGCATATTTATGTGGAGTTCCGCAGTGGAACATTCCAGTGAGACACGGAGGATATTGAGGGGTGCAGGTTCAGGGCATATTTGTGTGGAGTTCTGCATTGGTACGTTCCAGTGAGACACTGAGGTTATGGAGGGGTACAGGTTCAGGGATATTTTTGTGGAGTTCTGCATTGGTACGTTCCAGTGAGACAGGGAGGTTATGGAGGGGTACAGGTTCAGGGCATATTTGTGTGGAGTTCTGCATTGGTACGTTCCAGTGAGACAGGGAGGTTATGTAGGTGTACATGTTCCGTGCATATTTGTGTGTTTTTCTGCATTGGTACGTTCCAGTGAGAAAGGGAGGTTATGGAGGGGTACAGTTTCAGGGCATATTTATGTGGAGTTCTGCAATGGTAAGTTCCAGTGAGCAGGGAGTTTATGGAGGGGTACAGTTTCAGGGCATTTTTGTGTGGAGTTCTGCATTGGTACATTCCAGTGAGACAGGGTGGTTATGGAGGGGTACAGGTTCAGGGCATATTTATGTGGAGTTCAGCAGTGGAACTTTCCAGTGAGACACGGAGGTTATGGAGGGGTACAGTTTCAGGGCATATTTGTGTGGAGTTCTGCATTGGTACGTTCCAGTGAGACAGGGTGGTTATGGAGGCGTACAGGTTCAGGGCATATTTGTGTGGAGTTCAGCATTGGTACATTCCAGTGAGACACGGAAGATATGGAGGGATACAGGTTCATGGCATATTTGTGCGGAGTTCTTCATTGGTACGTTCTAGTGTGACAGGTAGGTTTTGGAGCGTACAGGTTCAGGGCATATTTGTATGGAGTTCTGCATTGGTACATTCTACTGAGACAGGGAGGTTATGGAGTGTACATATTCAGGGCATATTTTTGTGGAGTTCTGTATTGGTACGTTCCAGTGAGACAGGGATGTTATGGAGGGGTACAGTTTCAGGGCATATTTGTGTGGAGTTCTGCATTGGTACGTTCCAGTGTGACATGGAGGTTATGGAGGGGTACAGGTTCAGGGCATATTTGTGTGGAGTTCTGCATTGGTACATTCCAGTGAGACACGGAGGATATGGAGGGATACTGGTTCATGGCATATTTGTGTGTAGTACTTCATTGATACGTCCAGTGAGACAGGTAGGTTTTGGAGCGTACAGGTTCAGGGCATATTTTTGTGGAGTTCTGCATTGGTACGTTCCAGTGAGACAGGGAGGTTATGGAGGGGTGCAGGTTCAGGGCATTTTTGTGTGGAGTTCTGCATTGGAACATTCCAGTGAAACACGGAGGATATGGAGGGGTGCAGGTTCAGGGCATATTTGTGTGGAGTTCTGCATTGGTACGTTCCAGTGAGACACTGAGGTTATGGAGGGGTACAGGTTCAGGGCATATTTTTGTGGAGTTCTGCATTGGTACGTTCCAGTGAGACAGGGAGGTTATGGAGGGGTACAGGTTCAGGGCATATTTATGTGGAGTTCTGCAATGGTACGTTCCAGTGAGACAGGGAGTTTATGGAGGGGTACAGTTTCAGGGCATTTTTGTGTGGAGTTCTGCATTGTTACATTCCAGTGAGACAGGGAGGTTATGGAGTGGTACAGGTTCAGGGCATATTTATGTGGAGTTCTGCATTGGAACATTCCAGTGAGACACTGAGGTTATGGAGGGGTACAGGTTCAGGGCATATTTATGTGGAGTTCCGCAGTGGAACATTCCAGTGAGACACGGAGGATATTGAGGGGTACAGTTTCAGGGCATATTTGTGTGGAGTTCTGCATTGGTACGTTCCAGTGAGACAGGGTGGTTATGGAGGCGTACAGGTTCAGGGCATATTTGTGTGGAGTTCTGAATTGGTACATTCCAGTGAGACACGGAGGATATGGAAGGATATAGGTTCATGGCATATTTGTGCGGAGTTCTTCATTGGTACGTTCCAGTGTGACAGGTAGGTTTTGGAGCGTACAGGTTCAGGGCATATTTGTATGGAGTTATGCATTGGTACATTCTACTGAGACAGGGAGGTTATGGAGGGTACATATTCAGGGCATATTTTTGTGGAGTTCTGTATTGGTACGTTCCAGTGAGACAGGGAGGTTATGGAGGGGTACAGTTTCAGGGCATATTTGTGTGGAGTTCTGCATTGGTACATTCCAGTGAGACACGGAGGATATGGAGGGATACAGGTTCAGGGCATATTTTTGTGGAGTTCTGCATTGGTACGTTCCAGTGAGACAGGGAGGTTATGTAGGTGTACATGTTCCGTGCATATTTGTGTGGAGTTCTGCATTGGTACATTCCAGTGAGACACGGAAGATATGGAGGGATACAGGTTCATGGCATATTTGTGCGGAGTTCTTCATTGGTACGTTCTAGTGTGACAGGTAGGTTTTGGAGCGTATAGGTTCAGGGCATATTTGTATGGAGTTCTGCATTGGTACATTCTACTGAGACAGGGAGGGTATGGAGTGTACATATTCAGGGCATATTTTTGTGGAGTTCTGTATTGGTACGTTCCAGTGAGACAGGGATGTTATGGAGGGGTACAGTTTCAGGGCATATTTGTGTGGAGTTCTGCATTGGTACGTTCCAGTGAGACAGGGAGGTTATGGAGAGGTACAGGTTCAGGGCATATTTGTGTGGAGTTCTGCATTGGTACATTCCAGTGAGACACGGAGGATATGGAGAGATACAGGTTCATGGCATATTTGTGTGTAGTACTTCATTGATACGTTCCAGTGAGACAGGTAGGTTTTGGAGCGGACAGGTTCAGGGCATATTTTTGTGGAGTTCTGCATTGGTACGTTCCAGTGAGACAGGGAGGTTATGGAGGGGTGCAGGTTCAGGGCATTTTTGTGTGGAGTTCTGCATTGGCACATTCCAGTGAAACACGGAGGATATGGAGGGGTGCAGGTTCAGGGCATATTTGTGTGGAGTTCTGCATTGGTACGTTCCAGTGAGACAGTGAGGTTATGGAGGGGTACAGGTTCAGGGCATATTTTTGTGGAGTTCTGCATTGGTACGTTCCAGTGAGACAGGGAGGTTATGGAGGGGTACAGGTTCAGGGCATATTTGTGTGGAGTTCTGCATTGGTACGTTCCAGTGAGATAGGGAGGTTATGTAGGTGTACATGTTCCGTGCATATTTGTGTGTTTTTCTGCATTGGTACGTTCCAGTGAGAAAGAGAGGTTATGGAGGGGTACAGTTTCAGGGCATATTTATGCTGTGTTCTGAAATGGTACGTTCCAGTGAGACAGGGAGTTTATGGAGGGGTACAGTTTCAGGGCATTTTTGTGTGGAGTTCTGCATCGGTACATTCCAGTGAGACAGGGAGGTTATGGAGGGGTACAGGTTCAGGGCATATTTATGTGGAGTTCTGCATTGGTACGTTCCTGTGAGACACTGAGGTTATGGAGGTGTACAGGTTCAGGGCATATTTATGTGGAGTTCTGCATTGGAACATTCCAGTGAGACACGGAGGGTATTGGGTGTGCAGGTTCAGGGCATATTTGTGTGGAGTTCTGCATTGGTACGTTCCAGTGAGACACTGAGGTTATGTAGGTGTACATGTTCCGTGCATATTTGTGTGGAGTTCTGCATTGGTACATTCCTGTGAGACATGGAGGTTATGCAGGGGTACAGGTTTAGGGCATATTTATGTGGAGTTCTGCATTGGAACATTCCAGTGAGACACGGAGGATATGGAATGGTACAGGTTCAGGGCATATTTGTGTGGAGTTCTGCATTGGTACGTTCCAGTGAGACAGGGTGGTTATGGAGGCGTACAGGTTCAGGGCATATTTGTGTGGAGTTCAGCATTGGTACATTCCAGTGAGACACGGAAGATATGGAGGGATACAGGTTCATGGCATATTTGTGCGGAGTTCTTCATTGGTACGTTCTAGTGTGACAGGTAGGTTTTGGAGCGTACAGGTTCAGGGCATATTTGTATGGAGTTCTGCATTGGTACATTCTACTGAGACAGGGAGTTTATGGAGTGTACATATTCAGGGCATATTTTTGTGGAGTTCTGTATTGGTACGTTCCAGTGAGACAGGGATGTTATGGAGGGGTACAGTTTCAGGGCATATTTGTGTGGAGTTCTGCATTGGTACGTTCCAGTGTGACATGGAGGTTATGGAGGGGTACAGGTTCAGGGCATATTTGTGTGGAGTTCTGCATTGGTACATTCCAGTGAGACACGGAGGATATGGAGGGATACTGGTTCATGGCATATTTGTGTGTAGTACTTCATTGATACGTCCAGTGAGACAGGTAGGTTTTGGAGCGTACAGGTTCAGGGCATATTTTTGTGGAGTTCTGCATTGGTACGTTCCAGTGAGACAGGGAGGTTATGGAGGGGTGCAGGTTCAGGGCATTTTTGTGTGGAGTTCTGCATTGGAACATTCCAGTGAAACACGGAGGATATGGAGGGGTGCAGGTTCAGGGCATATTTGTGTGGAGTTCTGCATTGGTACGTTCCAGTGAGACACTGAGGTTATGGAGGGGTACAGGTTCAGGGCATATTTTTGTGGAGTTCTGCATTGGTACGTTCCAGTGAGACAGGGAGGTTATGGAGGGGTACAGGTTCAGGGCATATTTATGTGGAGTTCTGCAATGGTACGTTCCAGTGAGACAGGGAGTTTATGGAGGGGTACAGTTTCAGGGCATTTTTGTGTGGAGTTCTGCATTGTTACATTCCAGTGAGACAGGGAGGTTATGGAGTGGTACAGGTTCAGGGCATATTTATGTGGAGTTCTGCATTGGAACATTCCAGTGAGACACTGAGGTTATGGAGGGGTACAGGTTCAGGGCATATTTATGTGGAGTTCCGCAGTGGAACATTCCAGTGAGACACGGAGGATATTGAGGGGTACAGTTTCAGGGCATATTTGTGTGGAGTTCTGCATTGGTACGTTCCAGTGAGACAGGGTGGTTATGGAGGCGTACAGGTTCAGGGCATATTTGTGTGGAGTTCTGAATTGGTACATTCCAGTGAGACACGGAGGATATGGAAGGATATAGGTTCATGGCATATTTGTGCGGAGTTCTTCATTGGTACGTTCCAGTGTGACAGGTAGGTTTTGGAGCGTACAGGTTCAGGGCATATTTGTATGGAGTTATGCATTGGTACATTCTACTGAGACAGGGAGGTTATGGAGGGTACATATTCAGGGCATATTTTTGTGGAGTTCTGTATTGGTACGTTCCAGTGAGACAGGGAGGTTATGGAGGGGTACAGTTTCAGGGCATATTTGTGTGGAGTTCTGCATTGGTACGTTCCAGTGAGACAGGGAGGTTATGGAGGGTTTACAGGTTCAGGGCATATTTGTGTGGAGTTCTGCATTGGTACATTCCAGTGAGACACGGAGGATATGGAGGGATACAGGTTCAGGGCATATTTTTGTGGAGTTCTGCATTGGTACGTTCCAGTGAGACAGGGAGGTTATGTAGGTGTACATGTTCCGTGCATATTTGTGTGGAGTTCTGCATTGGTACATTCCAGTGAGACACGGAAGATATGGAGGGATACAGGTTCATGGCATATTTGTGCGGAGTTCTTCATTGGTACGTTCTAGTGTGACAGGTAGGTTTTGGAGCGTATAGGTTCAGGGCATATTTGTATGGAGTTCTGCATTGGTACATTCTACTGAGACAGGGAGGTTATGGAGTGTACATATTCAGGGCATATTTTTGTGGAGTTCTGTATTGGTACGTTCCAGTGAGACAGGGATGTTATGGAGGGGTACAGTTTCAGGGCATATTTGTGTGGAGTTCTGCATTGGTACGTTCCAGTGAGACAGGGAGGTTATGGAGAGGTACAGGTTCAGGGCATATTTGTGTGGAGTTCTGCATTGGTACATTCCAGTGAGACACGGAGGATATGGAGAGATACAGGTTCATGGCATATTTGTGTGTAGTACTTCATTGATACGTTCCAGTGAGACAGGTAGGTTTTGGAGCGGACAGGTTCAGGGCATATTTTTGTGGAGTTCTGCATTGGTACGTTCCAGTGAGACAGGGAGGTTATGGAGGGGTGCAGGTTCAGGGCATTTTTGTGTGGAGTTCTGCATTGGCACATTCCAGTGAAACACGGAGGATATGGAGGGGTGCAGGTTCAGGGCATATTTGTGTGGAGTTCTGCATTGGTACGTTCCAGTGAGACAGTGAGGTTATGGAGGGGTACAGGTTCAGGGCATATTTTTGTGGAGTTCTGCATTGGTACGTTCCAGTGAGACAGGGAGGTTATGGAGGGGTACAGGTTCAGGGCATATTTGTGTGGAGTTCTGCATTGGTACGTTCCAGTGAGATAGGGAGGTTATGTAGGTGTACATGTTCCGTGCATATTTGTGTGTTTTTCTGCATTGGTACGTTCCAGTGAGAAAGAGAGGTTATGGAGGGGTACAGTTTCAGGGCATATTTATGCTGTGTTCTGAAATGGTACGTTCCAGTGAGACAGGGAGTTTATGGAGGGGTACAGTTTCAGGGCATTTTTGTGTGGAGTTCTGCATCGGTACATTCCAGTGAGACAGGGAGGTTATGGAGGGGTACAGGTTCAGGGCATATTTATGTGGAGTTCTGCATTGGTACGTTCCTGTGAGACACTGAGGTTATGGAGGTGTACAGGTTCAGGGCATATTTATGTGGAGTTCTGCATTGGAACATTCCAGTGAGACACGGAGGGTATTGGGTGTGCAGGTTCAGGGCATATTTGTGTGGAGTTCTGCATTGGTACGTTCCAGTGAGACACTGAGGTTATGTAGGTGTACATGTTCCGTGCATATTTGTGTGGAGTTCTGCATTGGTACATTCCTGTGAGACATGGAGGTTATGCAGGGGTACAGGTTTAGGGCATATTTATGTGGAGTTCTGCATTGGAACATTCCAGTGAGACACGGAGGATATGGAATGGTACAGGTTCAGGGCATATTTGTGTGGAGTTCTGCATTGGTACGTTCCAGTGAGACAGGGTGTTTATGGAGGCGTACAGGTTCAGGGCATATTTGTGTGGAGTTCTGCATTGGAACATTCGCGTGAGACACGGAGGATATGGAGGGGTGCAGGTTCAGGGCATATTTGTGTGGAGTTCTGCATTGGTACGTTCCAGTGAGACACTGAGGTTATGGAGGGTTACAGGTTCAGGGCATATTTATGTGGAGTTCCGCAGTGGAACATTCCAGTGAGACACGGAGGATATTGAGGGGTACAGTTTCAGGGCATATTTGTGTGGAGTTCTGCATTGGTACGTTCCAGTGAGACAGGGATGTTATGGAGGGGTACAGTTTCAGGGCATATTTGTGTGGAGTACTGCATTGGTACGTTCCAGTGAGACAGGGAGGTTATGGAGAGGTACTGGTTCAGGGCATATTTGTGTGGAGTTCTGCATTGGTACGTTCCAGCGAGACAGGGTGGTTATGGAGGGGTACAGGTTCAGGGCATATTTATGTGGAGTTCAGCAGTGGAACTTTCCAGTGAGACACGGAGGTTATGGAGGGGTACAGTTTCAGGGCATATTTGTGTGGAGTTCTGCATTGGTACGTTCCAGTGAGACAGGGTGGTTATGGAGGCGTACAGGTTCAGGGCATATTTGTGTGGAGTTCAGCATTGGTACATTCCAGTGAGACACGGAAGATATGGAGGGATACAGGTTCATGGCATATTTGTGCGGAGTTCTTCATTGGTACGTTCTAGTGTGACAGGTAGGTTTTGGAGCGTACAGGTTCAGGGCATATTTGTATGGAGTTCTGCATTGGTACATTCTACTGAGACAGGGAGGTTATGGAGTGTACATATTCAGGGCATATTTTTGTGGAGTTCTGTATTGGTACGTTCCAGTGAGACAGGGATGTTATGGAGGGGTACAGTTTCAGGGCATATTTGTGTGGAGTTCTGCATTGGTACGTTCCAGTGTGACATGGAGGTTATGGAGGGGTACAGGTTCAGGGCATATTTGTGTGGAGTTCTGCATTGGTACATTCCAGTGAGACACGGAGGATATGGAGGGATACTGGTTCATGGCATATTTGTGTGTAGTACTTCATTGATACGTCCAGTGAGACAGGTAGGTTTTGGAGCGTACAGGTTCAGGGCATATTTTTGTGGAGTTCTGCATTGGTACGTTCCAGTGAGACAGGGAGGTTATGGAGGGGTGCAGGTTCAGGGCATTTTTGTGTGGAGTTCTGCATTGGAACATTCCAGTGAAACACGGAGGATATGGAGGGGTGCAGGTTCAGGGCATATTTGTGTGGAGTTCTGCATTGGTACGTTCCAGTGAGACACTGAGGTTATGGAGGGGTACAGGTTCAGGGCATATTTTTGTGGAGTTCTGCATTGGTACGTTCCAGTGAGACAGGGAGGTTATGGAGGGGTACAGGTTCAGGGCATATTTATGTGGAGTTCTGCAATGGTACGTTCCAGTGAGACAGGGAGTTTATGGAGGGGTACAGTTTCAGGGCATTTTTGTGTGGAGTTCTGCATTGTTACATTCCAGTGAGACAGGGAGGTTATGGAGTGTTACAGGTTCAGGGCATATTTATTTGGAGTTCTGCATTGGAACATTCCAGTGAGACACTGAGGTTATGGAGGGGTACAGGTTCAGGGCATATTTATGTGGAGTTCCGCAGTGGAACATTCCAGTGAGACACGGAGGATATTGAGGGGTACAGTTTCAGGGCATATTTGTGTGGAGTTCTGCATTGGTACGTTCCAGTGAGACAGGGTGGTTATGGAGGCGTACAGGTTCAGGGCATATTTGTGTGGAGTTCTGAATTGGTACATTCCAGTGAGACACGGAGGATATGGAAGGATATAGGTTCATGGCATATTTGTGCGGAGTTCTTCATTGGTACGTTCCAGTGTGACAGGTAGGTTTTGGAGCGTACAGGTTCAGGGCATATTTGTATGGAGTTATGCATTGGTACATTCTACTGAGACAGGGAGGTTATGGAGGGTACATATTCAGGGCATATTTTTGTGGAGTTCTGTATTGGTACGTTCCAGTGAGACAGGGAGGTTATGGAGGGGTACAGTTTCAGGGCATATTTGTGTGGAGTTCTGCATTGGTACGTTCCAGTGAGACAGGGAGGTTATGGAGGGTTTACAGGTTCAGGGCATATTTGTGTGGAGTTCTGCATTGGTACATTCCAGTGAGACACGGAGGATATGGAGGGATACAGGTTCAGGGCATATTTTTGTGGAGTTCTGCATTGGTACGTTCCAGTGAGACAGGGAGGTTATGTAGGTGTACATGTTCCGTGCATATTTGTGTGGAGTTCTGCATTGGTACATTCCAGTGAGACACGGAAGATATGGAGGGATACAGGTTCATGGCATATTTGTGCGGAGTTCTTCATTGGTACGTTCTAGTGTGACAGGTAGGTTTTGGAGCGTATAGGTTCAGGGCATATTTGTATGGAGTTCTGCATTGGTACATTCTACTGAGACAGGGAGGTTATGGAGTGTACATATTCAGGGCATATTTTTGTGGAGTTCTGTATTGGTACGTTCCAGTGAGACAGGGATGTTATGGAGGGGTACAGTTTCAGGGCATATTTGTGTGGAGTTCTGCATTGGTACGTTCCAGTGAGACAGGGAGGTTATGGAGAGGTACAGGTTCAGGGCATATTTGTGTGGAGTTCTGCATTGGTACATTCCAGTGAGACACGGAGGATATGGAGAGATACAGGTTCATGGCATATTTGTGTGTTGTACTTCATTGATACGTTCCAGTGAGACAGGTAGGTTTTGGAGCGGACAGGTTCAGGGCATATTTTTGTGGAGTTCTGCATTGGTACGTTCCAGTGAGACAGGGAGGTTATGGAGGGGTGCAGGTTCAGGGCATTTTTGTGTGGAGTTCTGCATTGGCACATTCCAGTGAAACACGGAGGATATGGAGGGGTGCAGGTTCAGGGCATATTTGTGTGGAGTTCTGCATTGGTACGTTCCAGTGAGACAGTGAGGTTATGGAGGGGTACAGGTTCAGGGCATATTTTTGTGGAGTTCTGCATTGGTACGTTCCAGTGAGACAGGGAGGTTATGGAGGGGTACAGGTTCAGGGCATATTTGTGTGGAGTTCTGCATTGGTACGTTCCAGTGAGATAGGGAGGTTATGTAGGTGTACATGTTCCGTGCATATTTGTGTGTTTTTCTGCATTGGTACGTTCCAGTGAGAAAGAGAGGTTATGGAGGGGTACAGTTTCAGGGCATATTTATGCTGTGTTCTGAAATGGTACGTTCCAGTGAGACAGGGAGTTTATGGAGGGGTACAGTTTCAGGGCATTTTTGTGTGGAGTTCTGCATCGGTACATTCCAGTGAGACAGGGAGGTTATGGAGGGGTACAGGTTCAGGGCATATTTATGTGGAGTTCTGCATTGGTACGTTCCTGTGAGACACTGAGGTTATGGAGGTGTACAGGTTCAGGGCATATTTATGTGGAGTTCTGCATTGGAACATTCCAGTGAGACACGGAGGGTATTGGGTGTGCAGGTTCAGGGCATATTTGTGTGGAGTTCTGCATTGGTAAGTTCCAGTGAGACACTGAGGTTATGTAGGTGTACATGTTCCGTGCATATTTGTGTGGAGTTCTGCATTGGTACATTCCTGTGAGACATGGAGGTTATGCAGGGGTACAGGTTTAGGGCATATTTATGTGGAGTTCTGCATTGGAACATTCCAGTGAGACACGGAGGATATGGAATGGTACAGGTTCAGGGCATATTTGTGTGGAGTTCTGCATTGGTACGTTCCAGTGAGACAGGGTGTTTATGGAGGCGTACAGGTTCAGGGCATATTTGTGTGGAGTTCTGCATTGGAACATTCGCGTGAGACACGGAGGATATGGAGGGTTACAGGTTCAGGGCATATTTATGTGGAGTTCCGCAGTGGAACATTCCAGTGAGACACGGAGGATATTGAGGGGTACAGTTTCAGGGCATATTTGTGTGGAGTTCTGCATTGGTACGTTCCAGTGAGACAGGGATGTTATGGAGGGGTACAGTTTCAGGGCATATTTGTGTGGAGTACTGCATTGGTACGTTCCAGTGAGACAGGGAGGTTATGGAGAGGTACTGGTTCAGGGCATATTTGTGTGGAGTTCTGCATTGGTACGTTCCAGCGAGACAGGGAGGTTATGGAGGGGTATAGGTTCAGGGCATATTTTTGTGGAGTTCTGCATTGGTACGTTCCAGTGAGACAGGGAGGTTATGTAGGTGTACATGTTCCGTGCATATTTGTGTGTTTTTCTGCATTGGTACGTTCCAGTGAGAAAGGGAGGTTATGGAGGGGTACAGTTTCAGGGCATATTTATGTGGAGTTCTGCAATGGTAAGTTCCAGTGAGACAGGGAGTTTATGGAGGGGTACAGTTTCAGGGCATATTTATGCTGTGTTCTGAAATGGTACGTTCCAGTGAGACAGGGAGTTTATGGAGGGGTACAGTTTCAGGGCATTTTTGTGTGGAGTTCTGCATTGGTACATTCCAGTGAGACAGGGAGGTTATGGAGGGGTACAGGTTCAGGGCATATTTATGTGGAGTTCTGCATTGGTACGTTCCAGTGAGACAGGGAGGTTATGGAGGTGTACATGTTCCGTGCATATTTGAGTGGAGTTCTGAATTGGTACATTCCAGTGAGACACGGAGGATATGGAAGGATATAGGTTCATGGCATATTTGTGCGGAGTTCTTCATTGGTACGTTCCAGTGTGACAGGTAGGTTTTGGAGCGTACAGGTTCAGGGCATATTTGTATGGAGTTATGCATTGGTACATTCTACTGAGACAAGGAGGTTATGGAGGGTACATATTCAGGGCATATTTTTGTGGAGTTCTGTATTGGTACGTTCCAGTGAGACAGGGAGGTTATGGAGGGGTACAGTTTCAGGGCATATTTGTGTGGAGTTCTGCATTGGTACGTTCCAGTGAGACAGGGAGGTTATGGAGGGTTTACAGGTTCAGGGCATATTTGTGTGGAGTTCTGCATTGGTACATTCCAGTGAGACACGGAGGATATGGAGGGATACAGGTTCAGGGCATATTTTTGTGGAGTTCTGCATTGGTACGTTCCAGTGAGACAGGGAGGTTATGTAGGTGTACATGTTCCGTGCATATTTGTGTGGAGTTCTGCATTGGTACATTCCAGTGAGACACGGAAGATATGGAGGGATACAGGTTCATGGCATATTTGTGCGGAGTTCTTCATTGGTACGTTCTAGTGTGACAGGTAGGTTTTGGAGCGTATAGGTTCAGGGCATATTTGTATGGAGTTCTGCATTGGTACATTCTACTGAGACAGGGAGGTTATGGAGTGTACATATTCAGGGCATATTTTTGTGGAGTTCTGTATTGGTACGTTCCAGTGAGACAGGGATGTTATGGAGGGGTACAGTTTCAGGGCATATTTGTGTGGAGTTCTGCATTGGTACGTTCCAGTGAGACAGGGAGGTTATGGAGTGGTACAGGTTCAGGGCATATTTGTGTGGAGTTCTGCATTGGTACATTCCAGTGAGACACGGAGGATATGGAGAGATACAGGTTCATGGCATATTTGTGTGTAGTACTTCATTGATACGTTCCAGTGAGACAGGTAGGTTTTGGAGCGAACAGGTTCAGGGCATATTTTTGTGGAGTTCTGCATTGGTACGTTCCAGTGAGACAGGGAGGTTATGGAGGGGTGCAGGTTCAGGGCATTTTTGTGTGGAGTTCTGCATTGGCACATTCCAGTGAAACACGGAGGATATGGAGGGGTGCAGGTTCAGGGCATATTTGTGTGGAGTTCTGCATTGGTACGTTCCAGTGAGACAGTGAGGTTATGGAGGGGTACAGGTTCAGGGCATATTTTTGTGGAGTTCTGCATTGGTACGTTCCAGTGAGACAGGGAGGTTATGGAGGGGTACAGGTTCAGGGCATATTTGTGTGGAGTTCTGCATTGGTACGTTCCAGTGAGATAGGGAGGTTATGTAGGTGTACATGTTCCGTGCATATTTGTGTGTTTTTCTGCATTGGTACGTTCCAGTGAGAAAGGGAGGTTATGGAGGGGTACAGTTTAAGGGCATATTTATGCTGTGTTCTGAAATGGTACGTTCCAGTGAGACAGGGATTTTATGGAGGGGTACAGTTTCAGGGCATTTTTGTGTGGAGTTCTGCATTGGTACATTCCAGTGAGGCAGGGAGGTTATGGAGGGGTACAGGTTGAGGGCATATTTATGTGGAGTTCTGCATTGGTACATTCCAGTGAGACACTGAGGTTATGGAGGGGTACAGGTTCAGGGCATATTTTTGTGGAGTTCTGCATTGGAACATTCCAGTGAGACACGGAGGATATTGGGTGTGCAGGTTCAGGGCATATTTGTGTGGAGTTCTGCATTGGTACGTTCCAGTGAGAAACTGAGGTTATGGAGGTGTACAGGTTTAGGGCATATTTATGTGGAGTTCTGCATTGGAACATTCCAGTGAGACACGGAGGATATGGAATGGTACAGGTTCAGGGCATATTTGTGTGGAGTTCTGCATTGGTACGTTCCAGTGAGACAGGGTGTTTATGGAGGCGTACAGGTTCAGGGCATATTTGTGTGGAGTTCTGCATTGGAACATTCGCGTGAGACACGGAGGATATGGAGGGGTGCAGGTTCAGGGCATATTTGTGTGGAGTTCTGCATTGGTACGTTCCAGTGAGACACTGAGGTTATGGAGGGTTACAGGTTCAGGGCATATTTATGTGGAGTTCCGCAGTGGAACATTCCAGTGAGACACGGAGGATTTTGAGGGGTACAGTTTCAGGGCATATTTGTGTGGAGTTCTGCATTGGTACGTTCCAGTGAGACAGGGATGTTATGGAGGGGTACAGTTTCAGGGCATATTTGTGTGGAGTACTGCATTGGTACGTTCCAGTGAGACAGGGAGGTTATGGAGAGGTACTGGTTCAGGGCATATTTGTGTGGAGTTCTGCATTGGTACGTTCCAGTGAGACAGGGAGGTTATGGAGGGGTATAGGTTCAGGGCATATTTGTGTGGAGTTCTGCATTGGTACGTTCCAGTGAGACAGGGAGGTTATGTAGGTGTACATGTTCCGTGCATATTTGTGTGTTTTTCTGCATTGGTACGTTCCAGTGAGAAAGGGAGGTTATGGAGGGGTACAGTTTCAGGGCATATTTATGTGGAGTTCTGCAATGGTAAGTTCCAGTGAGACAGGGAGTTTATGGAGGGGTACTGTTTCAGGGCATTTTTGTGTGGAGTTCTGCATTGGTACGTTCCAGTGAGACAGTGAGGTTATGGAGGGGTACAGGTTCAGGGCATATTTTTGTGGAGTTCTGAATTGGTACGTTCCAGTGAGACAGGGAGGTTATGGAGGGGTACAGGTTCAGGGCATATTTGTGTGGAGTTCTGCATTGGTACGTTCCAGTGAGATAGGGAGGTTATGTAGGTGTACATGTTCCGTGCATATTTGTGTGTTTTTCTGCATTGGTACGTTCCAGTGAGAAAGGGAGGTTATGGAGGGGTACAGTTTCAGGGCATATTTATGCTGTGTTCTGAAATGGTACGTTCCAGTGAGACAGGGAGTTTATGGAGGGGTACAGTTTCAGGGCATTTTTGTGTGGAGTTCTGCATTGGTACATTCCAGTGAGGCAGGGAGGTTATGGAGGGGTACAGGTTCAGGGCATATTTATGTGGAGTTCTGCATTGGAACATTCCAGTGAGACACGGAGGATATGGAGGGGTGCAGGTTCAGGGCATATTTGTGTGGAGTTCTGCATTGGTACGTTCCAGTGAGACACTGAGGTTATGGAGGTGTACATGTTCCGTGCATATTTGTGTGGAGTTTTGCATTGGTACATTCCAGTGAGACATGGAGGTTATGCAGGGGTACAGGTTTAGGGCATATTTGTGTGGAGCTCTGCATTGGTACGTTCCAGTGAGACAGGGATGTTATGGAGGGGTACAGTTTCAGGGCATATTTGTGTGGAGTACTGCATTGGTACGTTCCAGTGAGACAGGGAGGTTATGGAGGGGTACTGGTTCAGGGCATATTTGTGTGGAGTTCTGCATTGGAACATTCCAGTGAGTCACGGAGGATATGGAGGGATACAGGTTCATGGCATATTTGTGTGTAGTACTTCATTGATACGTTCCAGTGAGACAGGTAGGTTTTGGAGCGTACATGTTCAGGGCATATTTTTGTGGAGTTCTGCATTGGTACGTTCCAGTGAGACAGGGAGGTTATGGAGGGGTACAGGTTCAGGGCATATTTGTTTGGAGTTCTGCATTGGTACGTTCCAGTGAGACAGGGAGGTTATGTAGGTGTACATGTTCCGTCCATATTTGTGTGTTTTTCTGCATTGGTACGTTCCAGTGAGAAAGGGAGGTTATGGAGGGGTACAGTTTCAGGGCATATTTATGTGGATTTCTGCATTAGTACGTTCCCGTGAGACAGGGTGGTTATGGAGGGGTACAGGTTCAGGGCATATTTTTGTGGAGTTCTGCAATGGTACGTTCCAGTGAGACAGGGAGTTTATGGAGGGGTACAGTTTCAGGGCATTTTTGTGTGGAGTTCTGCATTGGTACATTCCAGTCAGACAGGGAGGTTATGGAGGGGTACAGGTTCAGGGCATATTTCTGTGGAGCTCTGCAATGGTACGTTCCAGTGAGACAGGGAGTATATGGAGGGGTAAAGTTTCAGGGCATTTTTGTGTGGAGTTCTGCATTGGAACATTCCAGTGAAACACGGAGGATATGGAGGGGTCCAGGTTCATGGCATATTTGTGTGGAGTTCTGCATTGGTACGTTCCAGTGAGACAGGTAGGTTTTGGAGCGTACAGGTTCAGGGCATATTTTTGTGGAGTTCTGCATTGGTACGTTCCAGTGAGACAGGGAGGTTATGGAGGGGTATAGGTTCAGGGCATATTTGTGTGGAGTTCTGCATTGGTACGTTCCAGTGAGACAGGGAGGTTATGTAGGTGTACATGTTCCGTGCATATTTGTGTGTTTTTCTGCAATGGTACGTTCCAGTGAGAAAGGGAGGTTATGGAGGGGTACAGTTTCAGGGCATATTTATGTGGAGTTCTGCAATGGTAAGTTCCAGTGAGACAGGGAGTTTATGGAGGGGTACAGTTTCAGGGCATTTTTGTGTGGAGTTCTGCATTGTTACATTCCAGTGAGACAGGGAGGTTATGGAGTGGTACAGGTTCAGGGCATATTTATGTGGAGTTCTGCATTGGAACATTCCAGTGAGACACGGAGGATATGGAGGGGTGCAGGTTCAGGGCATATTTGTGTGGAGTTCTGCATTGGTACGTTCCAGTGAGACACTGAGGTTATGGAGGGGTACAGGTTCAGGGCATATTTATGTGGAGTTTCGCAGTGGAACATTCCAGTGAGACACGGAGGATATTGAGGGGTACAGTTTCAGGGCATATTTGTGTGGAGTTCTGCATTGGTACGTTCCAGTGAGACAGGGTGGTTATGGAGGCGTACAGGTTCAGGGCCGATTTGTGTGGAGTTCTGAATTGGTACATTCCAGTGAGACACGGAGGATATGGAGGGATATAGGTTCATGGCATATTTGTGCGGAGTTCTTCATTGGTACGTTCCAGTGTGACAGGTAGGTTTTGGAGCGTACAGGTTCAGGGCATATTTGTATGGAGTTATGCATTGGTACATTCTACTGAGACAGGGAGGTTATGGAGGGTACATATTCAGGGCATATTTTTGTGGAGTTCTGTATTGGTACGTTCCAGTGAGACAGGGAGGTTATGGAGGGGTACAGTTTCAGGGCATATTTGTGTGGAGTTCTGCATTGGTACATTCCAGTGAGACACGGAGGATATGGAGGGATACAGGTTCAGGGCATATTTTTGTGGAGTTCTGCATTGGTACGTTCCAGTGAGACAGGGAGGTTATGTAGGTGTACATGTTCCGTGCATATTTGTGTGGAGTTCTGCATTGGTACATTCCAGTGAGACATGGAGGTTATGCAGGGGTACAGGTTTAGGGCATATTTATGTGGAGTTCTGCATTGGAACATTCCAGTGAGACACGGAGGATATGGAATGGTACAGGCTCAGGGCATATTTGTGTGGAGTTCTGCATTGGTACGTTCCAGTGAGACAGGGTGGTTATGGAGGCGTACAGGTTCAGGGCATATTTGTGTGGAGTTCTGCATTGGTACATTCTACTGAGACAGGGAGGTTATGGAGTGTACATATTCAGGGCATATTTTTGTGGAGTTCTGTATTGGTACGTTCCAGTGAGACAGGGATGTTATGGAGGGGTACAGGTTCAGGGCATATTTGTGTGGAGTTCTGCATTGGTACATTCCAGTGAGACACGGAGGATATGGAGGGATACAGGTTCATGGCATATTTGTGTGTAGTACTTCATTGATACGTTCCAGTGAGACAGGTAGGTTTTGGAGCGTACAGGTTCAGGGCATATTTTTGTGGAGTTCTGCATTGGTACGTTCCAGTGAGACAGGGAGGTTATGGAGGGGTGCAGGTTCAGGGCATTTTTGTGTGGAGTTCTGCATTGGAACATTCCAGTGAAACACGGAGGATATGGAGGGGTGCAGGTTCAGGGCATATTTGTGTGGAGTTCTGCATTGGTACGTTCCAGTGAGACACTGAGGTTATGGAGGGGTACAGGTTCAGGGCATATTTGTGTGGAGTTCTGCATTGTTACGTTCCAGTGAGACATGGAGGTTATGGAGGGGTACAGGTTCAGGGCATATTTGTGTGGAGTTCTGCATTGGTACATTCCAGTGAGACACGGAGGATATGGAGGGATACAGGTTCATGGCATATTTGTGTGTAGTACTTCATTGACACGTTCCAGTGAGACACGTAGGTTTTGGAGCGTACAGGTTCAGGGCATATTTTTGTGGAGTTCTGCATTGGTACGTTCCAGTGAGACAGGGAGGTTATGGAGGGGTGCAGGTTCAGGGCATTTTTGTGTGGAGTTCTGCATTGGTACGTTCCAGTCAAACATGGAGGTTATGGAGGGGTACAGGTTCAGTGCATATTTGTGTGGAGTTCTGCATTGGTACATTCCAGTGAGACACGGAGGAGATGGAGGGATACAGGTTCATGGCATATTTGTGTGTAGTACTTCATTGATACGTTCCAGTGAGACAGGTAGGTTTTGGAGCGTACAGGTTCAGGGCATATTTTTGTGGAGTTCTGCATTGGTACGTTCCAGTGAGACAGGGAGGTTATGGAGGTGTAAATGTTCCGTGCATGTTTGTGTGTTTTTCTGCATTGGTACGTTCCAGTGAGAAAGGGAGGTTATGGAGGGGTACAGTTTCAGGGCATATATATGTGGAGTTCTGCAATGGTACGTTCCAGTGAGACAGGGAGTTTATGGAGGGGTAGAGTTTCAGGGCATTTTTGTGTGGAGTTCTGCATTGTTACATTGCAGTGAGACAGGGAGGTTATGGAGTGGTACAGGTTCAGGGCATATTTATGTGGAGTTCTGCATTGGAACATTCCAGTGAGACACGGAGGATATGGACGGGTGCAGGTTCAGGGCATATTTGTGTGGAGTTCTGCATTGGTACGTTCCAGTGAGACACTGAGGTTATGGAGGGGTACAGGTTCAGGGCATATTTATGTGGAGTTCCGCAGTGGAACATTCCAGTGAGACACGGAGGATATTGAGGGGTACAGTTTCAGGGCATATTTGTGTGGAGTTCTGCATTGGTACGTTCCAGTGAGACAGGGTGGTTATGGAGGCGTACAGGTTCAGGGCATATTTGTGTGGAGTTCTGAATTGGTACATTCCAGTGAGACACGAAGATATGGAGGGATATAGGTTCATGGCATATTTGTGCGGAGTTCTTCATTGGTACGTTCCAGTGTGACAGGTAGGTTTTGGAGCGTACAGGTTCAGGGCATATTTGTATGGAGTTATGCATTGGTACATTCTACTGAGACAGGGAGGTTATGGAGGGTACATAATCAGGGCATATTTTTGTGGAGTTCTGTATTGGTACGTTCCAGTGAGACAGGGAGGTTATGGAGGGGTACAGTTTCAGGGCATATTTGTGTGGAGTTCTGCATTGGTACGTTCCAGTGAGACAGGGAGGTTATGGAGGGTTTACAGGTTCAGGGCATATTTGTGTGGAGTTCTGCATTGGTACATTCCAGTGAGACACGGAGGATATGGAGGGATACAGGTTCAGGGCATATTTTTGTGGAGTTCTGCATTGGTACGTTCCAGTGAGACAGGGAGGTTATGTAGGTGTACATGTTCCGTGCATATTTGTGTGGAGTTCTGCATTGGTACATTCCAGTGAGACATGGAGGTTATGCAGGGGTACAGGTTTAGGGCATATTTATGTGGAGTTCTGCATTGGAACATTCCAGTGAGACACGGAGGATATGGAATGGTACAGGTTCAGGGCATATTTGTGTGGAGTTCTGCATTGGTACATTCTACTGAGACAGGGAGGTTATGGAGTGTACATATTCAGGGCATATTTTTGTGGAGTTCTGTATTGGTACGTTCCAGTGAGACAGGGATGTTATGGAGGGGTACAGGTTCAGGGCATATTTGTGTGGAGTTCTGCATTGGTACATTCCAGTGAGACACGGAGGATATGGAGGGATACAGGTTCATGGCATATTTGTGTGTAGTACTTTATTGATACTTTCCAGTGAGACAGGTAGGTTTTGGAGCGTACAGGTTCAGGGCATATTTTTGTGGAGTTCTGCATTGGTACTTTCCAGTGAGACAGGGAGGTTATGGAGGGGTGCAGGTTCAGGGCATTTTTGTGTGGAGTTCTGCATTGGAACATTCCAGTGAAACACGGAGGATATGGAGGTGTGCAGGTTCAGGGCATATTTGTGTGGAGTTCTGCATTGGTACGTTCCAGTGAGACACTGAGGTTATGGAGGGGTACAGGTTCAGGGCATATTTGTGTGGAGTTCTGCATTGGTACGTTCCAGTGAGACATGGAGGTTATGGAGGGGTACAGGTTCAGGGCATATTTGTGTGGAGTTCTGCATTGGTACATTCCAGTGAGACACGGAGGATATGGAGGGATACAGGTTCATGGCATATTTGTGTGTAGTACTTCATTGATACGTTCCAGTGAGACAGGTAGGTTTTGGAGCGTACAGGTTCAGGGCATATTTTTGTGGAGTTCTGCATTGGTACGTTCCAGTGAGACAGGGAGGTTATGGAGGGGTGCAGGTTCAGGGCATTTTTGTGTGGAGTTCTGCATTGGTACGTTCCAGTGAGACATGAAGGTTATGGAGGGGTACAGGTTCAGGGCATATTTGTGTGGAGTTCTGCATTGGTACATTCCAGTGAGACACGGAGGATATGGAGGGATACGGGTTCATGGCATATTTGTGTGTAGTACTTCATTGATACGTTCCAGTGAGACAGGTAGGTTTTGGAGCGTACAGGTTCAGGGCATATTTTTGTGGAGTTCTGCATTGGTACGTTCCAGTGAGACAGGGAGGTTATGGAGGGGTGCAGGTTCAGGGCATTTTTGTGTGGAGTTCTGCATTGGAACATTCCAGTGAAACACGGAGGATATGGAGGGGTGCAGGTTCAGGGCATATTTGTGTGGAGTTCTGCATTGGTACGTTCCAGTGAGACACTGAGGTTATGGAGGGGTACAGGTTCAGGGCATATTTTTGTGGAGTTCTGCATTGGTACGTTCCAGTGAGACAGGGAGGTTATGGAGGGGTACAGGTTCAGGGCATATTTGTGTGGAGTTCTGCATTGGTACGTTCCAGTGAGATAGGGAGGTTATGTAGGTGTAAATGTTCCGTGCATATTTGTGTGTTTTTCTGCATTGGTACGTTCCAGTGAGACAGGGAGGTTATGGAGTGGTACAGGTTCAGGGCATATTTATGTGGAGTTCTGCATTGGAACATTCCAGTGAGACACGGAGGATATGGAGGGGTGCAGGTTCAGGGCATATTTGTGTGGAGTTCTGCATTGGTACGTTCCAGTGAGACACTGAGGTTATGGAGGGGTACAGGTTCAGGGCATATTTATGTGGAGTTCTGAATTGGTACATTCCAGTGAGACACGGAGGATATGGAGGGATATAGGTTCATGGCATATTTGTGCGGAGTTCTTCATTGGTACGTTCCATTGTGACAGGTAGGTTTTGGAGCGTACAGGTTCAGGGCATATTTGTATGGAGTTATGCATTGGTACATTCTACTGAGACAGGGAGGTTATGGAGGGTACATATTCAGGGCATATTTTTGTGGAGTTCTGTATTGGTACGTTCCAGTGAGACAGGGAGGTTATGGAGGGGTACAGTTTCAGGGCATATTTGTGTGGAGTTCTGCATTGGTACGTTCCAGTGAGACAGGGAGGTTATGGAGGGTTTACAGGTTCAGGGCATATTTGTGTGGAGTTCTGCATTGGTACATTCCAGTGAGACATGGAGGTTATGCAGGGGTACAGGTTTAGGGCATATTTATGTGGAGTTCTGCATTGGAACATTCCAGTGAGACACGGAGGATATGGAATGGTACAGGTTCAGGGCATATTTGTGTGGAGTTCTGCATTGGTACGTTCCAGTGAGACAGGGTGGTTATGGAGGCGTACAGGTTCAGGGCATATTTGTGTGGAGTTCTGCATTGGTACATTCTACTGAGACAGGGAGGTTATGGAGTGTACATATTCAGGGCATATTTTTGTGGAGTTCTGTATTGGTACGTTCCAGTGAGACAGGGATGTTATGGAGGGGTACAGGTTCAGGGCATATTTGTGTGGAGTTCTGCATTGGTACATTCCAGTGAGACACGGAGGATATGGAGGGATACAGGTTCATGGCATATTTGTGTGTAGTACTTCATTGATACGTTCCAGTGAGACAGGTAGGTTTTGGAGCGTACAGGTTCAGGGCATATTTTTGTGGAGTTCTGCATTGGTACGTTCCAGTGAGACAGGGAGGTTATGGAGGGGTGCAGGTTCAGGGCATTTTTATGTGGAGTTCTGCATTGGAACATTCCAGTGAAACACGGAGGATATGGAGGGGTGCAGGTTCAGGGCATATTTGTGTGGAGTTCTGCATTGGTACGTTCCAGTGAGACACTGAGGTTATGGAGGGGTACAGGTTCAGGGCATATTTGTGTGGAGTTCTGCATTGTTACGTTCCAGTGAGACATGGAGGTTATGGAGGGGTACAGGTTCAGGGCATATTTGTGTGGAGTTCTGCATTGGTACATTCCAGTGAGACACGGAGGATATGGAGGGATACAGGTTCATGGCATATTTGTGTGTAGTACTTCATTGATACGTTCCAGTGAGACACGTAGGTTTTGGAGCGTACAGGTTCAGGGCATATTTTTGTGGAGTTCTGCATTGGTACGTTCCAGTGAGACAGGGAGGTTATGGAGGGGTGCAGGTTCAGGGCATTTTTGTGTGGAGTTCTGCATTGGTACGTTCCCGTCAGACATGGAGGTTATGGAGGGGTACAGGTTCAGTGCATATTTGTGTGGAGTTCTGCATTGGTACATTCCAGTGAGACACTGAGGATATGGAGGGATACAGGTTCATGGCATATTTGTGTGTAGTACTTCATTGATACGTTCCAGTGAGACAGGTAGGTTTTGGAGCGTACAGGTTCAGGGCATATTTTTGTGGAGTTCTGCATTGGTACGTTCCAGTGAGACAGGGAGGTTATGGAGGTGTAAATGTTCCGTGCATGTTTGTGTGTTTTTCTGCATTGGTACGTTCCAGTGAGAAAGGGAGGTTATGGAGGGGTACAGTTTCAGGGCATATATATGTGGAGTTCTGCAATGGTACGTTCCAGTGAGACAGGGAGTTTATGGAGGGGTACAGTTTCAGGGCATTTTTGTGTGGAGTTCTGCATTGTTACATTCCAGTGAGACAGGGAGGTTATGGAGTGGTACAGGTTCAGGGCATATTTATGTGGAGTTCTGCATTGGAACATTCCAGTGAGACACGGAGGATATGGACGGGTGCAGGTTCAGGGCATATTTGTGTGGAGTTCTGCATTGGTACGTTCCAGTGAGACACTGAGGTTATGGAGGGGTACAGGTTCAGGGCATATTTATGTGGAGTTCCGCAGTGGAACATTCCAGTGAGACACGGAGGATATTGAGGGGTACAGTTTCAGGGCATATTTGTGTGGAGTTCTGCATTGGTACGTTCCAGTGAGACAGGGTGGTTATGGAGGCGTACAGGTTCAGGGCATATTTGTGTGGAGTTCTGAATTGGTACATTCCAGTGAGACACGAAGATATGGAGGGATATAGGTTCATGGCATATTTGTGCGGAGTTCTTCATTGGTACGTTCCAGTGTGACAGGTAGGCTTTGGAGCGTACAGGTTCAGGGCATATTTGTATGGAGTTATGCATTGGTACATTCTACTGAGACAGGGAGGTTATGGAGGGTACATAATCAGGGCATATTTTTGTGGAGTTCTGTATTGGTACGTTCCAGTGAGACAGGGAGGTTATGGAGGGGTACAGTTTCAGGGCATATTTGTGTGGAGTTCTGCATTGGTACGTTCCAGTGAGACAGGGAGGTTATGGAGGGTTTACAGGTTCAGGGCATATTTGTGTGGAGTTCTGCATTGGTACATTCCAGTGAGACACGGAGGATATGGAGGGATACAGGTTCAGGGCATATTTTTGTGGAGTTCTGCATTGGTACGTTCCAGTGAGACAGGGAGGTTATGTAGGTGTACATGTTCCGTGCATATTTGTGTGGAGTTCTGCATTGGTACATTCCAGTGAGACATGGAGGTTATGCAGGGGTACAGGTTTAGGGCATATTTATGTGGAGTTCTGCATTGGAACATTCCAGTGAGACACGGAGGATATGGAATGGTACAGGTTCAGGGCATATTTGTGTGGAGTTCTGCATTGGTACATTCTACTGAGACAGGGAGGTTATGGAGTGTACATATTCAGGGCATATTTTTGTGGAGTTCTGTATTGGTACGTTCCAGTGAGACAGGGATGTTATGGAGGGGTACAGGTTCAGGGCATATTTGTGTGGAGTTCTGCATTGGTACATTCCAGTGAGACACGGAGGATATGGAGGGATACAGGTTCATGGCATATTTGTGTGTAGTACTTTATTGATACTTTCCAGTGAGACAGGTAGGTTTTGGAGCGTACAGGTTCAGGGCATATTTTTGTGGAGTTCTGCATTGGTACTTTCCAGTGAGACAGGGAGGTTATGGAGGGGTGCAGGTTCAGGGCATTTTTGTGTGGAGTTCTGCATTGGAACATTCCAGTGAAACACGGAGGATATGGAGGTGTGCAGGTTCAGGGCATATTTGTGTGGAGTTCTGCATTGGTACGTTCCAGTGAGACACTGAGGTTATGGAGGGGTACAGGTTCAGGGCATATTTGTGTGGAGTTCTGCATTGGTACGTTCCAGTGAGACATGGAGGTTATGGAGGGGTACAGGTTCAGGGCATATTTGTGTGGAGTTCGGCATTGGTACATTCCAGTGAGACACGGAGGATATGGAGGGATACAGGTTCATGGCATATTCGTGTGTAGTACTTCATTGATACGTTCCAGTGAGACAGGTAGGTTTTGGAGCGTACAGGTTCAGGTCATATTTTTGTGGAGTTCTGCATTGGTACGTTCCAGTGAGACAGGGAGGTTATGGAGGGGTGCAGGTTCAGGGCATTTTTGTGTGGAGTTCTGCATTGGTACGTTCCAGTGAGACATGAAGGTTATGGAGGGGTACAGGTTCAGGGCATATTTGTGTGGAGTTCTGCATTGGTACATTCCAGTGAGACACGGAGGATATGGAGGGATACGGGTTCATGGCATATTTGTGTGTAGTACTTCATTGATACGTTCCAGTGAGACAGGTAGGTTTTGGAGCGTACAGGTTCAGGGCATATTTTTGTGGAGTTCTGCATTGGTTCGTTCCAGTGAGACAGGGAGGTTATGGAGGGGTGCAGGTTCAGGGCATTTTTGTGTGGAGTTCTGCATTGGAACATTCCAGTGAAACACGGAGGATATGGAGGGGTGCAGGTTCAGGGCATATTTGTGTGGAGTTCTGCATTGGTACGTTCCAGTGAGACACTGAGGTTATGGAGGGGTACAGGTTCAGGGCATATTTTTGTGGAGTTCTGCATTGGTACGTTCCAGTGAGACAGGGAGGTTATGGAGGGGTACAGGTTCAGGGCATATTTGTGTGGAGTTCTGCATTGGTACGTTCCAGTGAGATAGGGAGGTTATGTAGGTGTAAATGTTCCGTGCATATTTGTGTGTTTTTCTGCATTGGTACGTTCCAGTGAGACAGGGAGGTTATGGAGTGGTACAGGTTCAGGGCATATTTATGTGGAGTTCTGCATTGGAACATTCCAGTGAGACACGGAGTATATGGAGGGGTGCAGGTTCAGGGCATATTTGTGTGGAGTTCTGCATTGGTACGTTCCAGTGAGACACTGAGGTTATGGAGGGGTACAGGTTCAGGGCATATTTATGTGGAGTTCTGAATTGGTACATTCCAGTGAGACACGGAGGATATGGAGGGATATAGGTTCATGGCATATTTGTGCGGAGTTCTTCATTGGTACGTTCCATTGTGACAGGTAGGTTTTGGAGCGTACAGGTTCAGGGCATATTTGTATGGAGTTATGCATTGGTACATTCTACTGAGACAGGGAGGTTATGGAGGGTACATATTCAGGGCATATTTTTGTGGAGTTCTGTATTGGTACGTTCCAGTGAGACAGGGAGGTTATGGAGGGGTACAGTTTCAGGGCATATTTGTGTGGAGTTCTGCATTGGTACGTTCCAGTGAGACAGGGAGGTTATGGAGGGTTTACAGGTTCAGGGCATATTTGTGTGGAGTTCTGCATTGGTACATTCCAGTGAGACACAGAGGATATGGAGGGATACAGGTTCAGGGCATATTTTTGTGGAGTTCTGCATTGGTACGTTACAGTGAGACAGGGAGGTTATGTAGGTGTACATGTTCCGTGCATATTTGTGTGGAGTTCTGCATTGGTACATTCCAGTGAGACAGGGAGGTTATGGAGGGGTACAGTTTCAGGGCATATATATGTGGAGTTCTGCAATGGTACGTTCCAGTGAGACAGGGAGTTTATGGAGGGGTACAGTTTCAGGGCATTTTTGTGTGGAGTTCTGCATTGTTACATTCCAGTGAGACAGGGAGGTTATGGAGTGGTACAGGTTCAGGGCATATTTATGTGGAGTTCTGCATTGGAACATTCCAGTGAGACACGGAGGATATGGACGGGTGCAGGTTCAGGGCATATTTGTGTGGAGTTCTGCATTGGTACGTTCCAGTGAGACACTGAGGTTATGGAGGGGTACAGGTTCAGGGCATATTTATGTGGAGTTCCGCAGTGGAACATTCCAGTGAGACACGGAGGATATTGAGGGGTACAGTTTCAGGGCATATTTGTGTGGAGTTCTGCATTGGTACGTTCCAGTGAGACAGCGTGGTTATGGAGGCGTACAGGTTCAGGGCATATTTGTGTGGAGTTCTGAATTGGTACATTCCAGTGAGACACGAAGATATGGAGGGATATAGGTTCATGGCATATTTGTGCGGAGTTCTTCATTGGTACGTTCCAGTGTGACAGGTAGGCTTTGGAGCGTACAGGTTCAGGGCATATTTGTATGGAGTTATGCATTGGTACATTCTACTGAGACAGGGAGGTTATGGAGGGTACATAATCAGGGCATATTTTTGTGGAGTTCTGTATTGGTACGTTCCAGTGAGACAGGGAGGTTATGGAGGGGTACAGTTTCAGGGCATATTTGTGTGGAGTTCTGCATTGGTACGTTCCAGTGAGACAGGGAGGTTATGGAGGGTTTACAGGTTCAGGGCATATTTGTGTGGAGTTCTGCATTGGTACATTCCAGTGAGACACGGAGGATATGGAGGGATACAGGTTCAGGGCATATTTTTGTGGAGTTCTGCATTGGTACGTTCCAGTGAGACAGGGAGGTTATGTAGGTGTACATGTTCCGTGCATATTTGTGTGGAGTTCTGCATTGGTACATTCCAGTGAGACATGGAGGTTATGCAGGGGTACAGGTTTAGGGCATATTTATGTGGAGTTCTGCATTGGAACATTCCAGTGAGACACGGAGGATATGGAATGGTACAGGTTCAGGGCATATTTGTGTGGAGTTCTGCATTGGTACATTCTACTGAGACAGGGAGGTTATGGAGTGTACATATTCAGGGCATATTTTTGTGGAGTTCTGTATTGGTACGTTCCAGTGAGACAGGGATGTTATGGAGGGGTACAGGTTCAGGGCATATTTGTGTGGAGTTCTGCATTGGTACATTCCAGTGAGACACGGAGGATATGGAGGGATACAGGTTCATGGCATATTTGTGTGTAGTACTTTATTGATACTTTCCAGTGAGACAGGTAGGTTTTGGAGCGTACAGGTTCAGGGCATATTTTTGTGGAGTTCTGCATTGGTACTTTCCAGTGAGACAGGGAGGTTATGGAGGGGTGCAGGTTCAGGGCATTTTTGTGTGGAGTTCTGCATTGGAACATTCCAGTGAAACACGGAGGATATGGAGGTGTGCAGGTTCAGGGCATATTTGTGTGGAGTTCTGCATTGGTACGTTCCAGTGAGACACTGAGGTTATGGAGGGGTACAGGTTCAGGGCATATTTGTGTGGAGTTCTGCATTGGTACGTTCCAGTGAGACATGGAGGTTATGGAGGGGTACAGGTTCAGGGCATATTTGTGTGGAGTTCTGCATTGGTACATTCCAGTGAGACACGGAGGATATGGAGGGATACAGGTTCATGGCATATTCGTGTGTAGTACTTCATTGATACGTTCCAGTGAGACAGGTAGGTTTTGGAGCGTACAGGTTCAGGTCATATTTTTGTGGAGTTCTGCATTGGTACGTTCCAGTGAGACAGGGAGGTTATGGAGGGGTGCAGGTTCAGGGCATTTTTGTGTGGAGTTCTGCATTGGTACGTTCCAGTGAGACATGAAGGTTATGGAGGGGTACAGGTTCAGGGCATATTTGTGTGGAGTTCTGCATTGGTACATTCCAGTGAGACACGGAGGATATGGAGGGATACGGGTTCATGGCATATTTGTGTGTAGTACTTCATTGATACGTTCCAGTGAGACAGGTAGGTTTTGGAGCGTACAGGTTCAGGGCATATTTTTGTGGAGTTCTGCATTGGTTCGTTCCAGTGAGACAGGGAGGTTATGGAGGGGTGCAGGTTCAGGGCATTTTTGTGTGGAGTTCTGCATTGGAACATTCCAGTGAAACACGGAGGATATGGAGGGGTGCAGGTTCAGGGCATATTTGTGTGGAGTTCTGCATTGGTACGTTCCAGTGAGACACTGAGGTTATGGAGGGGTACAGGTTCAGGGCATATTTTTGTGGAGTTCTGCATTGGTACGTTCCAGTGAGACAGGGAGGTTATGGAGGGGTACAGGTTCAGGGCATATTTGTGTGGAGTTCTGCATTGGTACGTTCCAGTGAGATAGGGAGGTTATGTAGGTGTAAATGTTCCGTGCATATTTGTGTGTTTTTCTGCATTGGTACGTTCCAGTGAGACAGGGAGGTTATGGAGTGGTACAGGTTCAGGGCATATTTATGTGGAGTTCTGCATTGGAACATTCCAGTGAGACACGGAGTATATGGAGGGGTGCAGGTTCAGGGCATATTTGTGTGGAGTTCTGCATTGGTACGTTCCAGTGAGACACTGAGGTTATGGAGGGGTACAGGTTCAGGGCATATTTATGTGGAGTTCTGAATTGGTACATTCCAGTGAGACACGGAGGATATGGAGGGATATAGGTTCATGGCATATTTGTGCGGAGTTCTTCATTGGTACGTTCCATTGTGACAGGTAGGTTTTGGAGCGTACAGGTTCAGGGCATATTTGTATGGAGTTATGCATTGGTACATTCTACTGAGACAGGGAGGTTATGGAGGGTACATATTCAGGGCATATTTTTGTGGAGTTCTGTATTGGTACGTTCCAGTGAGACAGGGAGGTTATGGAGGGGTACAGTTTCAGGGCATATTTGTGTGGAGTTCTGCATTGGTACGTTCCAGTGAGACAGGGAGGTTATGGAGGGTTTACAGGTTCAGGGCATATTTGTGTGGAGTTCTGCATTGGTACATTCCAGTGAGACACAGAGGATATGGAGGGATACAGGTTCAGGGCATATTTTTGTGGAGTTCTGCATTGGTACGTTCCAGGGAGACAGGGAGGTTATGTAGGTGTACATGTTCCGTGCATATTTGTGTGGAGTTCTGCATTGGTACATTCCAGTGAGACATGGAGGTTATGCAGGGGTACAGGTTTAGGGCATATTTATGTGGAGTTCTGCATTGGAACATTCCAGTGAGACACGGAGGATATGGAATAGTACAGGTTCAGGGCATATTTGTGTGGAGTTCTGCATTGGTACGTTCCAGTGAGACAGGGTGGTTATGGAGGCGTACAGGTTCAGGGCATATTTGTGTGGAGTTCTGCATTGGTACATTCTACTGAGACAGGGAGGTTATGGAGTGTACATATTCAGGGCATATTTTTGTGGAGTTCTGTATTGGTACGTTCCAGTGAGACAGGGATGTTATGGAGGGGTACAAGTTCAGGGCATATTTGTGTGGAGTTCTGCATTGGTACATTCCAGTGAGACACGGAGGACATGGAGGGATACAGGTTCATGGCATATTTGTTTGTAGTACTTCATTGATGCGTTCCAGTGAGACAGGTAGGTTTTGGAGCGTACAGGTTCAGGGCATATTTTTGTGGAGTTCTGCATTGGTACTTTCCAGTGAGACAGGGAGGTTATGGAGGGGTGCAGGTTCAGTGCATTTTTGTGTGGAGTTCTGCATTGGAACATTCCAGTGAAACACGGAGGATATGGAGGGGTGCAGGTTCAGGGCATATTTGTGTGGAGTTCTGCATTGGTACGTTCCAGTGAGACACTGAGGTTATGGAGGGGTACAGGTTCAGGGCATATTTGTGTGGAGTTCTGCATTGGTACGTTCCAGTGAGACATGGAGGTTATGGAGGGGTACAGGTTCTGGGCATATTTGTGTGGAGTTCTGCATTGGTACATTCCAGTGAGACACGGAGGATATGGAGGGATACAGGTTCATGGCATATTTGTGTGTAGTACTTCATTGATACGTTCCAGTGAGACAGGTAGGTTTTGGAGCGTACAGGTTCAGGGCATATTTTTGTGGAGTTCTGCATTGGTACGTTCCAGTGAGACAGGGAGGTTATGGAGGGGTGCAGGTTCAGGGCATTTTTGTGTGGAGTTCTGCATTGGTACGTTCCAGATAGACATGGAGGTTATGGAGGGGTACAGGTTCAGGGCATATTTGTGTGGAGTTCTGCATTGGTACATTCCAGTGAGACACGGAGGATATGGAGGGATACAGGTTCATGGCATATTTGTGTGTAGTACTTCATTGATACGTTCCAGTGAGACAGGTAGGTTTTGGAGCGTACAGGTTCAGGGCATATTTTTGTGGAGTTCTGCATTGGTACGTTCCAGTGAGACAGGGAGGTTATGGAGGGGTGCAGGTTCAGGGCATTTTTGTGTGGAGTTCTGCATTTGAACATTCCAGTGAAACACGGAGGATATGGAGGGGTGCAGGTTCAGGGCATATTTGTGTGGAGTTCTGCATTGGTACGTTCCAGAGAGACACTGAGGTTATGGAGGGGTACAGGTTCAGGGCATATTTTTGTGGAGTTCTGCATTGGTACGTTCCAGTGAGACAGGGAGGTTATGGAGGGGTACAGGTTCAGGGCATATTTGTGTGGAGTTCTGCATTGGTACGTTCCAGTGAGATAGGGAGATTATGTAGGTGTAAATGTTCCGTGCATATTTGTGTGTTTTTCTGCATTGGTAAGTTCCAGTGAGAAAGGGAGGTTATGGAGGGGTACAGTTTCAGGGCATATTTATGTGGAGTTCTGCAATGGTACGTTCCAGTGAGACAGGGAGTTTATGGAGGGGTACAGTTTCAGGGCATTTTTGTGTGGAGTTCTGCATTGTTACATTCCAGTGAGACAGGGAGGTTATGGAGTGGTACAGGTTCAGGGCATATTTATGTGGAGTTCTGCATTGGAACATTCCAGTGAGACACGGAGGATATGGAGGGGTGCAGGTTCAGGGCATATTTGTGTGGAGTTCTGCATTGGTACGTTCCAGTGAGACACTGAGGTTATGGAGGGGTACAGGTTCAGGGCATATTTATGTGGAGTTCCGCAGTGGAACATTCCAGTGAGACACGGAGGATATTGAGGGGTACAGTTTCAGGGCATATTTGTGTGGAGTTCTGCATTGGTACGTTCCAGTGAGACAGGGTGGTTATGGAGGCGTACAGGTTCAGGGCATATTTGTGTGGAGTTCTGAATTGGTACAATTCCAGTGAGACACGGAGGATATGGAGGGATACAGGTTCATGGCATATTTGTGCGGAGTTCTTCATTGGTACGTTCCAGTGTGACAGGTAGGTTTTGGAGCGTACAGGTTCAGGGCATATTTGTATGGAGTTATGCATTGGTACATTCTACTGAGACAGGGAGGTTATGGAGGGTACATATTCAGGGCATATTTTTGTGGAGTTCTGTATTGGTACGTTCCAGTGAGACAGGGAGGTTATGGAGGGGTACAGTTTCAGGGCATATTTGTGTGGAGTTCTGCATTGGTACGTTCCAGTGAGACAGGGAGGTTATGGAGGGTTTACTGGTTCAGGGCATATTTGTGTGGAGTTCTGCATTGGTACATTCCAGTGAGACACGGAGGATATAGAGGGATACAGGTTCAGGGCATATTTTTTTGGAGTTCTGCATTGGTACGTTCCAGTGAGACAGGGAGGTTATGTAGGTGTACATGTTCAGTGCATATTTGTGTGGAGTTCTGCATTGGTACATTCCAGTGAGACATGGAGGTTATGCAGGGGTACAGGTTTAGGGCATATTTATGTGGAGTTCTGCATTGGAACATTCCAGTGAGACACGGAGGATATGGAATGGTACAGGTTCAGGGCATATTTGTGTGGAGTTCTGCATTGGTACGTTCCAGTGAGACAGGGTGGTTATGGAGGCGTACAGGTTCAGGGCATATTTGTGTGGAGTTCTGCATTGGTACATTCCAGTGAGACACGGAAGATATGGAGGGATACAGGTTCATGGCATATTTGTGTGGATTTCTGCATTGGAACATTCCAGTGAGACACGGAGGATATGGAGGGGTGCAGGTTCAGGGCATATTTGTGTGGAGTTCTGCATTGGTACGTTCCAGTGAGACACTGAGGTTATGGAGGGGTACAGGTTCAGGGCATATTTATGTGGAGTTCCGCAGTGGAACATTCCAGTGAGACACGGAGGATATTGAGGGGTACAGTTTCAGGGCATATTTGTGTGGAGTTCTGCATTGGTACGTTCCAGTGAGACAGGGTGGTTATGGAGGAGTACAGGTTCAGGGCATATTTGTGTGGAGTTCTTAATTGGTACATTCCAGTGAGACACGGAGGATATGGAGGGATATAGGTTCATGGCATATTTGTGCGGAGTTCTTCATTGGTACGTTCCAGTGTGACAGGTAGGTTTTGGAGCGTACAGGTTCAGGGCATATTTGTATGGAGTTATGCATTTGTACATTCTACTGAGACAGGGAGGTTATGGAGGGTACTTATTCAGGGCATATTTTTGTGGAGTTCTGTATTGGTACGTTCCAGTGAGACAGGGAGGTTATGGAGGGGTACAGTTTCAGGGCATATTTGTGTGGAGTTCTGCATTGGTACGTTCCAGTGAGACAGGGAGGTTATGGAGGGTTTACAGGTTCAGGGCATATTAGTGTGGAGTTCTGCATTGGTACATTCCAGTGAGACACGGAGGATATGGAGGGATACAGGTTCAGGGCATATTTTTGTGGAGTTCTGCATTGGTACGTTCCAGTGAGACAGGGAGGTTATGTAGGTGTACATGTTCCGTGCATATTTGTGTGGAGTTCTGCATTGGTACATTCCAGTGAGACATGGAGGTTATGCAGGGGTACAGGTTTAGGGCATATTTATGTGGAGTTCTGCATTGGAACATTCCAGTGAGACACGGAGGATATGGAATGGTACAGGTTCAGGGCATATTTGTGTGGAGTTCTGCATTGGTACGTTCCAGTGAGACAGGGTGGTTATGGAGCCGTACAGGTTCAGGGCATATTTGTGTGGAGTTCTGCATTGGTACATTCTACTGAGACAGGGAGGTTATGGAGTGTACATATTCAGGGCATATTTTTGTGGAGTTCTGCATTGGTACTTTCCAGTGAGACAGGGAGGTTATGGAGGGGTACAGGTTCAGGGCATTTTTGTGTGGAGTTCTGCATTGGAACATTCCAGTGAAACACGGAGAATATGGAGGGGTGCAGGTTCAGGGCATATTTGTGTGGAGTTCTGCATTGGTACGTTCCAGTGAGACACTGAGGTTATGGAGGGGTACACGTTCAGGGCATATTTGTGTGGAGTTCTGCATTGGTACGTTCCAGTGAGACATGGAGGTTATGGAGGGGTACAGGTTCAGGGCATATTTGTGTGGAGTTCTGCATTGGTACATTCCAGTGAGACACGGAGGATATGGAGGGATACAGGTTCATGGCATATTTGTGTGTAGTACTTCATTGATATGTTCCAGTGAGACAGGTAGGTTTTGGAGCGTACAGGTTCAGGGCATATTTTTGTGGAGTTCTGCATTGGTACGTTCCAGTGAGACAGGGAGGTTATGGAGGGGTGCAGGTTCAGGGCATTTTTGTGTGGAGTTCTGCATTGGTACGTTCCAGTGAGACATGGAGGTTATGGAGGGGTACAGGTTCAGGGCATATTTGTGTGGAGTTCTGCATTGGTACATTCCAGTGAGACACGGAGGATATGGAGGGATACAGGTTCATGGCATATTTGTGTGTAGTACTTCATTGATACGTTCCAGTGAGACAGGTAGGTTTTGGAGCGTACAGGTTCAGGGCATATTTTTGTGGAGTTCTGCATTGGTACGTTCCAGTGAGACAGGGAGGTTATGGAGGGGTGCAGGTTCAGGGCATTTTTGTGTGGAGTTCTGCATTGGAACATTCCAGTGAAACACGGAGGATATGGAGGGGTGCAGGTTCAGGGCATATTTGTGTGGAGTTCTGCATTGGTACGTTCCAGTGAGATAGGGAGGTTATGTAGGTGTAAATGTTCCGTGCATATTTGTGTGTTTTTCTGCATTGGTACGTTCCAGTGAGAAAGGGAGGTTATGGAGGGGTACAGTTTCAGGGCATATTTATGTGGAGTTCTGCAATGGTACGTTCCAGTGAGACAGGGAGTTTATGGAGGGGTACAGTTTCAGGGCATTTTTGTGTGGAGTTCTGCATTGTTACATTCCAGTGAGACAGGGAGGTTATGGAGTGGTACAGGTTCAGGGCATATTTATGTGGAGTTCTGCATTGGAACATTCCAGTGAGACACGGAGGATATGGAGGGGTGCAGGTTCAGAGCATATTTGTGTGGAGTTCTGCATTGGTACGTTCCAGTGAGACACTGAGGTTATGGAGGGGTACAGGTTCAGGGCATATTTATGTGGAGTTCCGCAGTGGAACATTCCAGTGAGACACGGAGGATATTGAGGGGTACAGGTTCAGGGCATATTTGTGCGGAGTTCTTCATTGGTACGTTCCAGGGTGACACGTAGGTTTTGGAGCGTACAGGTTCAGGGCATATTTGTATGGAGTTATGCATTGGTACATTCTACTGAGACAGGGAGGTTATGGAGGGTACATATTCAGGGCATATTTTTGTGGAGTTCTGTATTGGTACGTTCCAGTGAGACAGGGAGGTTATGGAGGGGTACAGTTTCAGGGCATATTTGTGTGGAGTTCTGCATTGGTACGTTCCAGTGAGACAGGGAGGTTATTGAGGGTTTACTGGTTCAGGGCATATTTGTGTGGAGTTCTGCATTGGTACATTCCAGTGAGACACGGAGGATATGGAGGGATACAGGTTCAGGGCATATTTTTTTGGAGTTCTGCCTTGGTACGTTCCAGTGAGACAGGGAGGTTATGTAGGTGTACATGTTCCGTGCATATTTGTGTGGAGTTCTGCATTGGTACATTCCAGTGAGACATCGAGGTTATGCAGGGGTACAGGTTTAGGGCATATTTATGTGGAGTTCTGCATTGGAATATTCCAGTGAGACACGGAGGATATGGAATGGTACAGGTTCAGGGCATATTTGTGTGGAGTTCTGCATTGGTACGTTCCAGTGAGACAGGGTGGTTATGGAGGCGTACAGGTTCAGGGCATATTTGTGTGGAGTTCTGCATTGGTACATTCCAGTGAAACACGGAGGATATGGAGGGGTGCAGGTTCAGGGCATATTTGTGTGGAGTTCTGCATTGGTACGTTCCAGTGAGACACTGAGGTTATGGAGGGGTACAGGTTCAGGGCATATTTGTGTGGAGTTCTGCATTGGTACGTTCCAGTGAGACATGGAGGTTATGGAGGGGTACAGGTTCAGGGCATATTTGTGTGGAGTTCTGCATTGGTACATTCCAGTGAGACACGGAGGATATGGAGGGATACAGGTTCATGGCATATTTGTGTGTAGTACTTCATTGATACGTTCCAGTGAGACACTGAGGTTATGGAGGGGTGCAGGTTCAGGGCATTTTTGTGTGGAGTTCTGCATTGGAACATTCCAGTGAAACACGGAGGATATGGAGGGGTGCAGGTTCAGGGCATATTTGTGTGGAGTTCTGCATTGGTACGTTCCAGTGAGACACTGAGGTTATGGAGGGGTACAGGTTCAGGGCATATTTTTGTGGAGTTCTGCATTGGTACGTTCCAGTGAGACAGGGAGGTTATGGAGGGGTACAGGTTCAGGGCATATTTGTGTGGAGTTCTGCATTGGTACGTTCCAGTGAGATAGGGAGGTTATGTAGGTGTAAATGTTCCGTGCATATTTGTGTGTTTTTCTGCATTGGTACGTTCCAGTGAGAAAGGGAGGTTATGGAGGGGTACAGTTTCAGGGCATATTTATGTGGAGTTCTGCAATGGTACGTTCCAGTGAGACAGGGAGTTTATGGAGGGGTACAGTTTCAGGGCATTTTTGTGTGGAGTTCTGCATTGGTACATTCCAGTGAGACAGGGAGGTTATGGAGTGGTACAGGTTCAGGGCATATTTATGTGGAGTTCTGCATTGGAACATTCCAGTGAGACACGGAGGATATGGAGGGGTGCAGGCTCAGGGCATATTTGTGTGGAGTTCTGCATTGGTACGTTCCAGTGAGACAGGGAGGTTATGGAGGGGTACAGTTTCAGGGCATATTTGTGTGGAGTTCTGCATTGGTACGTTCCAGTGAGACAGGGAGGTTATGGAGGGTTTACAGGTTCAGGGCATATTTGTGTGGAGTTCTGCATTGGTACATTCCAGTGAGACACGGAGGATATGGAGGGATACAGGTTCAGGGCATATTTTTGTGGAGTTCTGCATTGGTACGTTCCAGTGAGACAGGGAGGTTATGTAGGTGTACATGTTCCGTGCATATTTGTGTGGAGTTCTGCATTGGTACATTCCAGTGAGACATGGAGGTTATGCAGGGGTGCATGTTTAGGGCATATTTATGTGGAGTTCTGCATTGGAACATTCCAGTGAGACACGGAGGATATGGAATGGTACAGCTTCAGGGCATATTTGTGTGGAGTTCTGCATTGGTACTTTCCAGTGAGACAGGGTGTTTATGTAGGCGTACAGGTTCAGGGCATATTTGTGTGGAGTTCTGCATTGGAACATTCCAGTGAGACACGGAGGATATGGAGGGGTGCAGGTTCAGGGCATATTTGTGCGGAGTTCTGCATTGGTATGTTCCAGTGAGACACTGAGGTTATGGAGGGGTACAGGTTCAGGGCATATTTATGTGGAGTTCCGCAGTGGAACATTCCAGTGAGACACGGAGGATATTGAGGGGTACAGTTTCAGGGCATATTTGTGTGGAGTTCTGCATTGGTACATTCCAGTGAGACACGGAGGATATGGAGGGATACAGGTTCATGGCATATTTGTGTGTAGTACTTTATTGATACGTTACAGTGAGACAGGTAGGTTTTGGAGCGTACATGTTCAGGGCATATTTTTGTGGAGTTCTGCATTGGTACGTTCCAGTGAGACAGGGAGGTTATGGAGGGGTACAGGTTCAGGGTATATTTGTGTGGAGATCTGCATTGGTACGTTCCAGTGAGACAGGGAGGTTATGTGGGTGTACATGTTCCGTGCATATTTGTGTGTTTTTCTGCATTGGTACGTTCCAGTGAGAAAGGGAGGATATGGAGGGGTACAGTTTCAGGGCATATTTATGTGGATTTCTGCATTGGTACGTTCCCGTGAGACAGGGTGGTTATGGAGGGGTACAGGTTCAGGGCATATTTTTGTGGAGTTCTGCAATGGTACGTTCCAGTGAGACAGGGAGTTTATGGAGGGGTACAGTTTCAGGGCATTTTTGTGTGGAGTTCTGCATTGGTACATTCCAGTGAGACAGGGAGGTTATGGAGGGGTACAGGTTCAGGGCATATTTCTGTGGAGGTCTGCATTGGAACATTCCATTGAGACACGGAGGATATGGAGTTGCAGGTTCAGAGCATATTTGTGTGGAGTTCTGCATTGGTACGTTCCAGTGAGACAGGTAGGTTTTGGAGCGTACAGATTCAGGGCATATTTTTGTGGAGTTCTGCATTGGTACGTTCCAGTGAGACAGGGAGGTTATGGAGGGGTACAGGTTCAGGGCATATTTTTGTGGAGTTCTGCATTGGTACGTTCCCGTGAGACAGGGAGTTTATGGAGGGGTACAGGTTCAGGGCATATTTTGTGGAGTTTTGCAATGGTACGTTCCAGTGAGACAGGGAGTTTATGGAGGAGTACAGTTTCTGGGCATATTTGTGTGGAGTACTGCATTGGTACGTTCCACTGAGACAGGGAGGTTATGTAGGTGTACATGTTCAGGGCATATTTGTGTGTTTTTCTGCATTGGTACGTTCCAGTGAGAAAGGGAGGTTATGGAGTGGTACAGTTTCAGGGCATATTTATGTGGAGTTCTGCATTGGTACGTTCCAGTGAGACACTGAGGTTATGGAGGAGTACAGGTTCAGGGCATATTTATGTGGAGCTCCGCAGTGGAACATTCCAGTGAGACACGGAGGATATTGAGGGGTACAGTTTCACGGTTATTTGTGTGGAGTTCTGCATTGGTACGTTCCAGTGAGACAGGTAGGTTTTGGAGCGTACAGGTTCAGGGCATATTTTTGTGGAGTTCTGCATTGGTACGTTCCAGTGAGACAGGGAGGTTATGGAGGGGTACAGGTTCAGGGCATATTTGTGTGGAGTTCTGCATTGGTACGTTCCAGTGAGACAGGGAGGTTATGTAGGTGTACATGTTCCGTGCATATTTGTGTGTTTTTCTGCATTGGTACGTTCCAGTGAGAAAGGGAGGTTATGGAGGGGTACAGTTTCAGGGCATATTTATGTGGATTTCTGCATTGGTACGTTCCCGTGAGACAGGGAGTTTATGGAGGGGTACAGTTTCAGGGCATTTTTGTGTGGAGTTCTGCATTGGTACATTCCAGTGAGACAGGGATGTTATGGAGGGGTACATGTTCAGGGCATATTTATGTGGAGTTCTGCATTGGAACATTCCAGTGAGACTCGGAGGATATGGAGGTGTGCAGGTTCAGGGCATATTTGTGTGGAGTTCTGCATTGGTACGTTCCAGTGAGACACTGAGGTTATGGAGGGGTACAGGTTCAGGGCATATTTATGTGGAGTTCCGCAGTGGAACATTCCAGTGAGACACGGAGAATATTGAGGGGTACAGTTTCAGGGCATATTTGTGTGGAGTTCTGCATTGGTACGTTCCAGTAAGACACGGAGGATATGGAGGGATACAGGTTCATGACATATTTGTGCGGAATTCTTCATTGGTACATTCCAGTGTGACAGGAAGATTTTGGAGCGTACAGGTTCAGAGCATATTTGTATGGAGTTCTGCATTGGTACATTCTACTGAGACAGGGTGGTTATGGAGGGTACATATTCAGGGCACATTTTTGTGGAGTTCTGTATTGGTACGTTCCAGTGAGACAGGGACGTTATGAAGGGGTACAGTTTCAGGGCATATTTGTGTGGAGTTCTGCATTGGTACATTCCAGTGAAACACGGAGGATATGGAGGGATACAGGTTCATGGCATATTTGTGTGTAGTACTTCATTGGTACGTTCCAGTGAGACAGGTCGGTTTTGGAGCGTACAGGTTCAGGGCATATTTTTGTGCAGTTCTGCATTGGTACGTTCCAGTGAGACAGGGAGGTTATGGAGGGGTACAGGTTCAGGGAATATTTGTGTGGAGTTCTGCATTGGTACGTTGCAGTGAGACAGGGAGGTTATGTAGGTGTACATGTTCCGTGCATATTTGTGTGTTTTTCTGCATTGGTACGTTCCAGTGAGAAAGGGAGGTTATGGAGGGGTACAGTTTCAGGGCATATTTATGTGGATTTCTGCATTGGTACGTTCCCGTGAGACACGGAGGATATGGAGGTGTGCAGGTTCAGGGCATATTTGTGTGGAGTTCTGCATTGGTACGTTCCAGTGAGACAGGTAGGTTTTGGAGCGTACAGGTTCAGGGCATATTTTTGTGGAGTTCTGCATTGGTACGTTCCAGTGAGACAGGGAGGTTATGGAGGGGTACAGGTTCAGGGCATATTTTTGTGGAGTTCTGCATTGGTACGTTCCCGTGAGACAGGGAGTTTATGGAGGGGTACAGGTTCAGGGCATATTTTGTGGAGTTTTGCAATGGTACGTTCCAGTGAGACAGGGAGTTTATGGAGGGGTACAGTTTCAGGGCATATTTGTGTGGAGTACTGCATTGGTACGTTCCACTGAGACAGGGAGGTTATGTAGGTGTACATGTTCAGGGCATATTTGTGTGTTTTTCTGCATTGGTACGTTCCAGTGAGAAAGGGAGGTTATGGAGTGGTACAGTTTCAGGGCATATTTATGTGGAGTTCTGCATTGGTACGTTCCAGTGAGACACTGAGGTTATGGAGGAGTACAGGTTCAGGGCATATTTATGTGGAGTTCCGCAGTGGAACATTCCAGTGAGACAGGGAGGATATTGAGGGGTACAGTTTCAGGGCATATTTGTGTGGAGCTCTGCATTGGTACGTTCCAGTGAGACAGGTAGGTTTTGGAGCGTACAGGTTCAGGGCATATTTTTGTGGAGTTCTGCATTGGTACGTTCCAGTGAGACAGGGAGGTTATGGAGGGGTACAGGTTCAGGGCATATTTGTGTGGAATTCTGCATTGGTACGTTCCAGTGAGACAGGGAGGTTATGTAGGTGTACATGTTCCGTGCATATTTGTGTGTTTTTCTGCATTGGTACGTTCCAGTGAGAAAGGGAGGTTATGGAGGGGTACAGTTTCAGGGCATATTTATGTGGATTTCTGCATTGGTACGTTCCCGTGAGACAGGGTGGTTATGGAGCCGTACAGGTTCAGGGCATATTTGTGTGGAGTTCTGCATTGGTACATTCTACTGAGACAGGGAGGTTATGGAGTGTACATATTCAGGGCATATTTTTGTGGAGTTCTGCATTGGTACTTTCCAGTGAGACAGGGAGGTTATGGAGGGGTACAGGTTCAGGGCATTTTTGTGTGGAGTTCTGCATTGGAACATTCCAGTGAAACACGGAGAATATGGAGGGGTGCAGGTTCAGGGCATATTTGTGTGGAGTTCTGCATTGGTACGTTCCAGTGAGACACTGAGGTTATGGAGGGGTACACGTTCAGGGCATATTTGTGTGGAGTTCTGCATTGGTACGTTCCAGTGAGACATGGAGGTTATGGAGGGGTACAGGTTCAGGGCATATTTGTGTGGAGTTCTGCATTGGTACATTCCAGTGAGACACGGAGGATATGGAGGGATACAGGTTCATGGCATATTTGTGTGTAGTACTTCATTGATATGTTCCAGTGAGACAGGTAGGTTTTGGAGCGTACAGGTTCAGGGCATATTTTTGTGGAGTTCTGCATTGGTACGTTCCAGTGAGACAGGGAGGTTATGGAGGGGTGCAGGTTCAGGGCATTTTTGTGTGGAGTTCTGCATTGGTACGTTCCAGTGAGACATGGAGGTTATGGAGGGGTACAGGTTCAGGGCATATTTGTGTGGAGTTCTGCATTGGTACATTCCAGTGAGACACGGAGGATATGGAGGGATACAGGTTCATGGCATATTTGTGTGTAGTACTTCATTGATACGTTCCAGTGAGACAGGTAGGTTTTGGAGCGTACAGGTTCAGGGCATATTTTTGTGGAGTTCTGCATTGGTACGTTCCAGTGAGACAGGGAGGTTATGGAGGGGTGCAGGTTCAGGGCATTTTTGTGTGGAGTTCTGCATTGGAACATTCCAGTGAAACACGGAGGATATGGAGGGGTGCAGGTTCAGGGCATATTTGTGTGGAGTTCTGCATTGGTACGTTCCAGTGAGATAGGGAGGTTATGTAGGTGTAAATGTTCCGTGCATATTTGTGTGTTTTTCTGCATTGGTACGTTCCAGTGAGAAAGGGAGGTTATGGAGGGGTACAGTTTCAGGGCATATTTATGTGGAGTTCTGCAATGGTACGTTCCAGTGAGACAGGGAGTTTATGGAGGGGTACAGTTTCAGGGCATTTTTGTGTGGAGTTCTGCATTGTTACATTCCAGTGAGACAGGGAGGTTATGGAGTGGTACAGGTTCAGGGCATATTTATGTGGAGTTCTGCATTGGAACATTCCAGTGAGACACGGAGGATATGGAGGGGTGCAGGTTCAGAGCATATTTGTGTGGAGTTCTGCATTGGTACGTTCCAGTGAGACACTGAGGTTATGGAGGGGTACAGGTTCAGGGCATATTTATGTGGAGTTCCGCAGTGGAACATTCCAGTGAGACACGGAGGATATTGAGGGGTACAGGTTCAGGGCATATTTGTGCGGAGTTCTTCATTGGTACGTTCCAGGGTGACACGTAGGTTTTGGAGCGTACAGGTTCAGGGCATATTTGTATGGAGTTATGCATTGGTACATTCTACTGAGACAGGGAGGTTATGGAGGGTACATATTCAGGGCATATTTTTGTGGAGTTCTGTATTGGTACGTTCCAGTGAGACAGGGAGGTTATGGAGGGGTACAGTTTCAGGGCATATTTGTGTGGAGTTCTGCATTGGTACGTTCCAGTGAGACAGGGAGGTTATTGAGGGTTTACTGGTTCAGGGCATATTTGTGTGGAGTTCTGCATTGGTACATTCCAGTGAGACACGGAGGATATGGAGGGATACAGGTTCAGGGCATATTTTTTTGGAGTTCTGCCTTGGTACGTTCCAGTGAGACAGGGAGGTTATGTAGGTGTACATGTTCCGTGCATATTTGTGTGGAGTTCTGCATTGGTACATTCCAGTGAGACATCGAGGTTATGCAGGGGTACAGGTTTAGGGCATATTTATGTGGAGTTCTGCATTGGAATATTCCAGTGAGACACGGAGGATATGGAATGGTACAGGTTCAGGGCATATTTGTGTGGAGTTCTGCATTGGTACGTTCCAGTGAGACAGGGTGGTTATGGAGGCGTACAGGTTCAGGGCATATTTGTGTGGAGTTCTGCATTGGTACATTCCAGTGAAACACGGAGGATATGGAGGGGTGCAGGTTCAGGGCATATTTGTGTGGAGTTCTGCATTGGTACGTTCCAGTGAGACACTGAGGTTATGGAGGGGTACAGGTTCAGGGCATATTTGTGTGGAGTTCTGCATTGGTACGTTCCAGTGAGACATGGAGGTTATGGAGGGGTACAGGTTCAGGGCATATTTGTGTGGAGTTCTGCATTGGTACATTCCAGTGAGACACGGAGGATATGGAGGGATACAGGTTCATGGCATATTTGTGTGTAGTACTTCATTGATACGTTCCAGTGAGACACTGAGGTTATGGAGGGGTGCAGGTTCAGGGCATTTTTGTGTGGAGTTCTGCATTGGAACATTCCAGTGAAACACGGAGGATATGGAGGGGTGCAGGTTCAGGGCATATTTGTGTGGAGTTCTGCATTGGTACGTTCCAGTGAGACACTGAGGTTATGGAGGGGTACAGGTTCAGGGCATATTTTTGTGGAGTTCTGCATTGGTACGTTCCAGTGAGACAGGGAGGTTATGGAGGGGTACAGGTTCAGGGCATATTTGTGTGGAGTTCTGCATTGGTACGTTCCAGTGAGATAGGGAGGTTATGTAGGTGTAAATGTTCCGTGCATATTTGTGTGTTTTTCTGCATTGGTACGTTCCAGTGAGAAAGGGAGGTTATGGAGGGGTACAGTTTCAGGGCATATTTATGTGGAGTTCTGCAATGGTACGTTCCAGTGAGACAGGGAGTTTATGGAGGGGTACAGTTTCAGGGCATTTTTGTGTGGAGTTCTGCATTGGTACATTCCAGTGAGACAGGGAGGTTATGGAGTGGTACAGGTTCAGGGCATATTTATGTGGAGTTCTGCATTGGAACATTCCAGTGAGACACGGAGGATATGGAGGGGTGCAGGCTCAGGGCATATTTGTGTGGAGTTCTGCATTGGTACGTTCCAGTGAGACAGGGAGGTTATGGAGGGGTACAGTTTCAGGGCATATTTGTGTGGAGTTCTGCATTGGTACGTTCCAGTGAGACAGGGAGGTTATGGAGGGTTTACAGGTTCAGGGCATATTTGTGTGGAGTTCTGCATTGGTACATTCCAGTGAGACACGGAGGATATGGAGGGATACAGGTTCAGGGCATATTTTTGTGGAGTTCTGCATTGGTACGTTCCAGTGAGACAGGGAGGTTATGTAGGTGTACATGTTCCGTGCATATTTGTGTGGAGTTCTGCATTGGTACATTCCAGTGAGACATGGAGGTTATGCAGGGGTGCATGTTTAGGGCATATTTATGTGGAGTTCTGCATTGGAACATTCCAGTGAGACACGGAGGATATGGAATGGTACAGCTTCAGGGCATATTTGTGTGGAGTTCTGCATTGGTACTTTCCAGTGAGACAGGGTGTTTATGTAGGCGTACAGGTTCAGGGCATATTTGTGTGGAGTTCTGCATTGGAACATTCCAGTGAGACACGGAGGATATGGAGGGGTGCAGGTTCAGGGCATATTTGTGCGGAGTTCTGCATTGGTATGTTCCAGTGAGACACTGAGGTTATGGAGGGGTACAGGTTCAGGGCATATTTATGTGGAGTTCCGCAGTGGAACATTCCAGTGAGACACGGAGGATATTGAGGGGTACAGTTTCAGGGCATATTTGTGTGGAGTTCTGCATTGGTACATTCCAGTGAGACACGGAGGATATGGAGGGATACAGGTTCATGGCATATTTGTGTGTAGTACTTTATTGATACGTTACAGTGAGACAGGTAGGTTTTGGAGCGTACATGTTCAGGGCATATTTTTGTGGAGTTCTGCATTGGTACGTTCCAGTGAGACAGGGAGGTTATGGAGGGGTACAGGTTCAGGGTATATTTGTGTGGAGATCTGCATTGGTACGTTCCAGTGAGACAGGGAGGTTATGTGGGTGTACATGTTCCGTGCATATTTGTGTGTTTTTCTGCATTGGTACGTTCCAGTGAGAAAGGGAGGATATGGAGGGGTACAGTTTCAGGGCATATTTATGTGGATTTCTGCATTGGTACGTTCCCGTGAGACAGGGTGGTTATGGAGGGGTACAGGTTCAGGGCATATTTTTGTGGAGTTCTGCATTGGTACGTTCCAGTGAGACACGGAGGATATGGAGGGGTGCAGGCTCAGGGCATATTTGTGTGGAGTTCTGCATTGGTACGTTCCAGTGAGACAGGGAGGTTATGGAGGGGTACAGTTTCAGGGCATATTTGTGTGGAGTTCTGCATTGGTACGTTCCAGTGAGACAGGGAGGTTATGGAGGGTTTACAGGTTCAGGGCATATTTGTGTGGAGTTCTGCATTGGTACATTCCAGTGAGACACGGAGGATATGGAGGGATACAGGTTCAGGGCATATTTTTGTGGAGTTCTGCATTGGTACGTTCCAGTGAGACAGGGAGGTTATGTAGGTGTACATGTTCCGTGCATATTTGTGTGGAGTTCTGCATTGGTACATTCCAGTGAGACATGGAGGTTATGCAGGGGTGCATGTTTAGGGCATATTTATGTGGAGTTCTGCATTGGAACATTCCAGTGAGACACGGAGGATATGGAATGGTACAGCTTCAGGGCATATTTGTGTGGAGTTCTGCATTGGTACTTTCCAGTGAGACAGGGTGTTTATGTAGGCGTACAGGTTCAGGGCATATTTGTGTGGAGTTCTGCATTGGAACATTCCAGTGAGACACGGAGGATATGGAGGGGTGCAGGTTCAGGGCATATTTGTGCGGAGTTCTGCATTGGTATGTTCCAGTGAGACACTGAGGTTATGGAGGGGTACAGGTTCAGGGCATATTTATGTGGAGTTCCGCAGTGGAACATTCCAGTGAGACACGGAGGATATTGAGGGGTACAGTTTCAGGGCATATTTGTGTGGAGTTCTGCATTGGTACATTCCAGTGAGACACGGAGGATATGGAGGGATACAGGTTCATGGCATATTTGTGTGTAGTACTTTATTGATACGTTACAGTGAGACAGGTAGGTTTTGGAGCGTACATGTTCAGGGCATATTTTTGTGGAGTTCTGCATTGGTACGTTCCAGTGAGACAGGGAGGTTATGGAGGGGTACAGGTTCAGGGTATATTTGTGTGGAGATCTGCATTGGTACGTTCCAGTGAGACAGGGAGGTTATGTGGGTGTACATGTTCCGTGCATATTTGTGTGTTTTTCTGCATTGGTACGTTCCAGTGAGAAAGGGAGGATATGGAGGGGTACAGTTTCAGGGCATATTTATGTGGATTTCTGCATTGGTACGTTCCCGTGAGACAGGGTGGTTATGGAGGGGTACAGGTTCAGGGCATATTTTTGTGGAGTTCTGCAATGGTACGTTCCAGTGAGACAGGGAGTTTATGGAGGGGTACAGTTTCAGGGCATTTTTGTGTGGAGTTCTGCATTGGTACATTCCAGTGAGACAGGGATGTTATGGAGGGGTACAGGTTCAGGGCATATTTCTGTGGAGGTCTGCATTGGAACATTCCATTGAGACACGGAGGATATGGAGTTGCAGGTTCAGAGCATATTTGTGTGGAGTTCTGCATTGGTACGTTCCAGTGAGACAGGTAGGTTTTGGAGCGTACAGATTCAGGGCATATTTTTGTGGAGTTCTGCATTGGTACGTTCCAGTGAGACAGGGAGGTTATGGAGGGGTACAGGTTCAGGGCATATTTTTGTGGAGTTCTGCATTGGTACGTTCCCGTGAGACAGGGAGTTTATGGAGGGGTACAGGTTCAGGGCATATTTTGTGGAGTTTTGCAATGGTACGTTCCAGTGAGACAGGGAGTTTATGGAGGAGTACAGTTTCTGGGCATATTTGTGTGGAGTACTGCATTGGTACGTTCCACTGAGACAGGGAGGTTATGTAGGTGTACATGTTCAGGGCATATTTGTGTGTTTTTCTGCATTGGTACGTTCCAGTGAGAAAGGGAGGTTATGGAGTGGTACAGTTTCAGGGCATATTTATGTGGAGTTCTGCATTGGTACGTTCCAGTGAGACACTGAGGTTATGGAGGAGTACAGGTTCAGGGCATATTTATGTGGAGCTCCGCAGTGGAACATTCCAGTGAGACACGGAGGATATTGAGGGGTACAGTTTCACGGTTATTTGTGTGGAGTTCTGCATTGGTACGTTCCAGTGAGACAGGTAGGTTTTGGAGCGTACAGGTTCAGGGCATATTTTTGTGGAGTTCTGCATTGGTACGTTCCAGTGAGACAGGGAGGTTATGGAGGGGTACAGGTTCAGGGCATATTTGTGTGGAGTTCTGCATTGGTACGTTCCAGTGAGACAGGGAGGTTATGTAGGTGTACATGTTCCGTGCATATTTGTGTGTTTTTCTGCATTGGTACGTTCCAGTGAGAAAGGGAGGTTATGGAGGGGTACAGTTTCAGGGCATATTTATGTGGATTTCTGCATTGGTACGTTCCCGTGAGACAGGGAGTTTATGGAGGGGTACAGTTTCAGGGCATTTTTGTGTGGAGTTCTGCATTGGTACATTCCAGTGAGACAGGGATGTTATGGAGGGGTACATGTTCAGGGCATATTTATGTGGAGTTCTGCATTGGAACATTCCAGTGAGACTCGGAGGATATGGAGGTGTGCAGGTTCAGGGCATATTTGTGTGGAGTTCTGCATTGGTACGTTCCAGTGAGACACTGAGGTTATGGAGGGGTACAGGTTCAGGGCATATTTATGTGGAGTTCCGCAGTGGAACATTCCAGTGAGACACGGAGAATATTGAGGGGTACAGTTTCAGGGCATATTTGTGTGGAGTTCTGCATTGGTACGTTCCAGTAAGACACGGAGGATATGGAGGGATACAGGTTCATGACATATTTGTGCGGAATTCTTCATTGGTACATTCCAGTGTGACAGGAAGATTTTGGAGCGTACAGGTTCAGAGCATATTTGTATGGAGTTCTGCATTGGTACATTCTACTGAGACAGGGTGGTTATGGAGGGTACATATTCAGGGCACATTTTTGTGGAGTTCTGTATTGGTACGTTCCAGTGAGACAGGGACGTTATGAAGGGGTACAGTTTCAGGGCATATTTGTGTGGAGTTCTGCATTGGTACATTCCAGTGAAACACGGAGGATATGGAGGGATACAGGTTCATGGCATATTTGTGTGTAGTACTTCATTGGTACGTTCCAGTGAGACAGGTCGGTTTTGGAGCGTACAGGTTCAGGGCATATTTTTGTGCAGTTCTGCATTGGTACGTTCCAGTGAGACAGGGAGGTTATGGAGGGGTACAGGTTCAGGGAATATTTGTGTGGAGTTCTGCATTGGTACGTTGCAGTGAGACAGGGAGGTTATGTAGGTGTACATGTTCCGTGCATATTTGTGTGTTTTTCTGCATTGGTACGTTCCAGTGAGAAAGGGAGGTTATGGAGGGGTACAGTTTCAGGGCATATTTATGTGGATTTCTGCATTGGTACGTTCCCGTGAGACACGGAGGATATGGAGGTGTGCAGGTTCAGGGCATATTTGTGTGGAGTTCTGCATTGGTACGTTCCAGTGAGACAGGTAGGTTTTGGAGCGTACAGGTTCAGGGCATATTTTTGTGGAGTTCTGCATTGGTACGTTCCAGTGAGACAGGGAGGTTATGGAGGGGTACAGGTTCAGGGCATATTTTTGTGGAGTTCTGCATTGGTACGTTCCCGTGAGACAGGGAGTTTATGGAGGGGTACAGGTTCAGGGCATATTTTGTGGAGTTTTGCAATGGTACGTTCCAGTGAGACAGGGAGTTTATGGAGGGGTACAGTTTCAGGGCATATTTGTGTGGAGTACTGCATTGGTACGTTCCACTGAGACAGGGAGGTTATGTAGGTGTACATGTTCAGGGCATATTTGTGTGTTTTTCTGCATTGGTACGTTCCAGTGAGAAAGGGAGGTTATGGAGTGGTACAGTTTCAGGGCATATTTATGTGGAGTTCTGCATTGGTACGTTCCAGTGAGACACTGAGGTTATGGAGGAGTACAGGTTCAGGGCATATTTATGTGGAGTTCCGCAGTGGAACATTCCAGTGAGACAGGGAGGATATTGAGGGGTACAGTTTCAGGGCATATTTGTGTGGAGCTCTGCATTGGTACGTTCCAGTGAGACAGGTAGGTTTTGGAGCGTACAGGTTCAGGGCATATTTTTGTGGAGTTCTGCATTGGTACGTTCCAGTGAGACAGGGAGGTTATGGAGGGGTACAGGTTCAGGGCATATTTGTGTGGAATTCTGCATTGGTACGTTCCAGTGAGACAGGGAGGTTATGTAGGTGTACATGTTCCGTGCATATTTGTGTGTTTTTCTGCATTGGTACGTTCCAGTGAGAAAGGGAGGTTATGGAGGGGTACAGTTTCAGGGCATATTTATGTGGATTTCTGCATTGGTACGTTCCCGTGAGACAGGGAGTTTATGGAGGGGTACAGTTTCAGGGCATTTTTGTGTGGAGTTCTGCATTGGTACATTCCAGTGAGACTCGGAGGATATGGAGGTGTGCAGGTTCAGGGCATATTTGTGTGGAGTTCTGCATTGGTACGTTCCAGTGAGACACTGAGGTTATGGAGGGGTACAGGTTCAGGGCATATTTATGTGGTGTTCCGCAGTGGAACATTCCAGTGAGACACGGAGAATATTGAGGGGTACAGTTTCAGGGCATATTTGTGTGGAGTTCTGCATTGGTACGTTCCAGTAAGACACGGAGGATATGGAGGGATACAGGTTCATGACATATTTGTGCGGAATTCTTCATTGGTACATTCCAGTGTGACAGGAAGATTTTGGAGCGTACAGGTTCAGAGCATATTTGTATGGAGTTCTGCATTGGTACATTCTACTGAGACAGGGTGGTTATGGAGGGTACATATTCAGGGCACATTTTTGTGGAGTTCTGTATTGGTACGTTCCAGTGAGACAGGGACGTTATGAAGGGGTACAGTTTCAGGGCATATTTGTGTGGAGTTCTGCATTGGTACGTTCCAGTGAGACAGGGAGGTTATGGAGAGGTACAGGTTCAGGGCATATTTGTGTGGAGTTCTGCATTGGTACATTCCAGTGAAACACGGAGGATATGGAGGGATACAGGTTCATGGCATATTTGTGTGTAGTACTTCATTGGTACGTTCCAGTGAGACAGGTCGGTTTTGGAGCGTACAGGTTCAGGGCATATTTTTGTGCAGTTCTGCATTGGTACGTTCCAGTGAGACAGGGAGGTTATGGAGGGGTACAGGTTCAGGGAATATTTGTGTGGAGTTCTGCATTGGTACGTTGCAGTGAGACAGGGAGGTTATGTAGGTGTACATGTTCCGTGCATATTTGTGTGTTTTTCTGCATTGGTACGTTCCAGTGAGAAAGGGAGGTTATGGAGGGGTACAGTTTCAGGGCATATTTATGTGGATTTCTGCATTGGTACGTTCCCGTGAGACACGGAGGATATGGAGGTGTGCAGGTTCAGGGCATATTTGTGTGGAGTTCTGCATTGGTACGTTCCAGTGAGACAGGTAGGTTTTGGAGCGTACAGGTTCAGGGCATATTTTTGTGGAGTTCTGCATTGGTACGTTCCAGTGAGACAGGGAGGTTATGGAGGGGTACAGGTTCAGGGCATATTTTTGTGGAGTTCTGCATTGGTACGTTCCCGTGAGACAGGGAGTTTATGGAGGGGTACAGGTTCAGGGCATATTTTGTGGAGTTTTGCAATGGTACGTTCCAGTGAGACAGGGAGTTTATGGAGGGGTACAGTTTCAGGGCATATTTGTGTGGAGTACTGCATTGGTACGTTCCACTGAGACAGGGAGGTTATGTAGGTGTACATGTTCAGGGCATATTTGTGTGTTTTTCTGCATTGGTACGTTCCAGTGAGAAAGGGAGGTTATGGAGTGGTACAGTTTCAGGGCATATTTATGTGGAGTTCTGCATTGGTACGTTCCAGTGAGACACTGAGGTTATGGAGGAGTACAGGTTCAGGGCATATTTATGTGGAGTTCCGCAGTGGAACATTCCAGTGAGACAGGGAGGATATTGAGGGGTACAGTTTCAGGGCATATTTGTGTGGAGCTCTGCATTGGTACGTTCCAGTGAGACAGGTAGGTTTTGGAGCGTACAGGTTCAGGGCATATTTTTGTGGAGTTCTGCATTGGTACGTTCCAGTGAGACAGGGAGGTTATGGAGGGGTACAGGTTCAGGGCATATTTGTGTGGAGTTCTGCATTGGTACGTTCCAGTGAGACAGGGAGGTTATGTAGGTGTACATGTTCCGTGCATATTTGTGTGTTTTTCTGCATTGGTACGTTCCAGTGAGAAAGGGAGGTTATGGAGGGGTACAGTTTCAGGGCATATTTATGTGGATTTCTGCATTGGTACGTTCCCGTGAGACAGGGAGTTTATGGAGGGGTACAGTTTCAGGGCATTTTTGTGTGGAGTTCTGCATTGGTACATTCCAGTGAGACAGGGAGGTTATGGAGGGGTACAGGTTCAGGGCATATTTATGTGGAGTTCTGCATTGGAAAATTCCAGAGAGACACGGAGGATATGGAGGTGTGCAGGTTCAGGGCATATTTGTGTGGAGTTCTGCATTGGTACGTTCCAGTGAGACACTGAGGTTATGGAGGGGTACAGGTTCAGGGCATATTTATGTGGAGTTCCGCAGTGGAACATTCCAGTGAGACACGGAGAATATTGAGGGGTACAGTTTCAGGGCATATTTGTGTGGAGTTCTGCATTGGTACGTTCCAGTGAGACAGGGTGGTTATGGAGGCGTACAGGTTCAGGGCATATTTGTGTGGAGTACTGCATTGGTACGTTCCACTGAGACAGGGAGGTTATGTAGGTGTACATGTTCAGGGCATATTTGTGTGTTTTTCTGCATTGGTACGTTCCAGTGAGAAACGGAGGTTATGGAATGGTACAGTTTCAGGGCATATTTATGTGGAGTTCTGCATTGGTACGTTCCAGTGAGACAGGGAGGTTATGGAGAGGTACAGGTTCAGGGCATATTTGTGTGGAGTTCTGCATTGGTACATTCCAGTGAAACACGGAGGATATGGAGGGATACAGGTTCATGGCATATTTGTGTGTAGTACTTCATTGGTACGTTCCAGTGAGACAGGTCGGTTTTGGAGCGTACAGGTTCAGGGCATATTTGTGTGTAGTACTTCATTGGTACGTTCCAGTGAGACAGGTCGGTTTTGGAGCGTACATATTCAGGGCATATTTTTGTGGAGTTCTGTATTGGTACGTTCCAGTGAGACAGGGACGTTATGAAGGGGTACAGTTTCAGGGCATATTTGTGTGGAGTTCTGCATTGGTACGTTCCAGTGAGACAGGTCGGTTTTGGAGCGTACAGTTTCAGGGCATATTTATGTGGAGTTCTGCATTGGTACGTTCCAGTGAGACAGGGAGGTTATGGAGGGGTACAGGTTCAGGGGATATTTGTGTGGAGTTCTGCATTGGTACGTTCCAGTGAGACACTGAGGTTATGGAGGTGTACAGGTTCAGGGCATATTTATGTGGAGTTCCGCAGTGGAACATTCCAGTGAGACACGGAGAATATTGAGGGGTACAGTTTCAGGGCATATTTGTGTGGAGTTCTGCATTGGTACGTTCCAGTAAGACACGGAGGATATGGAGGGATACAGGTTCATGACATATTTGTGCGGAATTCTTCATTGGTACATTCCAGTGTGACAGGAAGATTTTGGAGCGTACAGGTTCAGAGCATATTTGTATGGAGTTCTGCATTGGTACATTCTACTGAGACAGGGTGGTTATGGAGGGTACATATTCAGGGCACATTTTTGTGGAGTTCTGTATTGGTACGTTCCAGTGAGACAGGGACGTTATGAAGGGGTACAGTTTCAGGGCATATTTGTGTGGAGTTCTGCATTGGTACGTTCCAGTGAGACAGGGAGGTTATGGAGAGGTACAGGTTCAGGGCATATTTGTGTGGAGTTCTGCATTGGTACATTCCAGTGAAACACGGAGGATATGGAGGGATACAGGTTCATGGCATATTTGTGTGTAGTACTTCATTGGTACGTTCCAGTGAGACAGGTCGGTTTTGGAGCGTACAGGTTCAGGGCATATTTTTGTGCAGTTCTGCATTGGTACGTTCCAGTGAGACAGGGAGGTTATGGAGGGGTACAGGTTCAGGGAATATTTGTGTGGAGTTCTGCATTGGTACGTTGCAGTGAGACAGGGAGGTTATGTAGGTGTACATGTTCCGTGCATATTTGTGTGTTTTTCTGCATTGGTACGTTCCAGTGAGAAAGGGAGGTTATGGAGGGGTACAGTTTCAGGGCATATTTATGTGGATTTCTGCATTGGTACGTTCCCGTGAGACACGGAGGATATGGAGGTGTGCAGGTTCAGGGCATATTTGTGTGGAGTTCTGCATTGGTACGTTCCAGTGAGACAGGTAGGTTTTGGAGCGTACAGGTTCAGGGCATATTTTTGTGGAGTTCTGCATTGGTACGTTCCAGTGAGACAGGGAGGTTATGGAGGGGTACAGGTTCAGGGCATATTTTTGTGGAGTTCTGCATTGGTACGTTCCCGTGAGACAGGGAGTTTATGGAGGGGTACAGGTTCAGGGCATATTTTGTGGAGTTTTGCAATGGTACGTTCCAGTGAGACAGGGAGTTTATGGAGGGGTACAGTTTCAGGGCATATTTGTGTGGAGTACTGCATTGGTACGTTCCACTGAGACAGGGAGGTTATGTAGGTGTACATGTTCAGGGCATATTTGTGTGTTTTTCTGCATTGGTACGTTCCAGTGAGAAAGGGAGGTTATGGAGTGGAACAGTTTCAGGGCATATTTATGTGGAGTTCTGCATTGGTACGTTCCAGTGAGACACTGAGGTTATGGAGGAGTACAGGTTCAGGGCATATTTATGTGGAGATCCGCAGTGGAACATTCCAGTGAGACAGGGAGGATATTGAGGGGTACAGTTTCAGGGCATATTTGTGTGGAGCTCTGCATTGGTACGTTCCAGTGAGACAGGTAGGTTTTGGAGCGTACAGGTTCAGGGCATATTTTTGTGGAGTTCTGCATTGGTACGTTCCAGTGAGACAGGGAGGTTATGGAGGGGTACAGGTTCAGGGCATATTTGTGTGGAGTTCTGCATTGGTACGTTCCAGTGAGACAGGGAGGTTATGTAGGTGTACATGTTCCGTGCATATTTGTGTGTTTTTCTGCATTGGTACGTTCCAGTGAGAAAGGGAGGTTATGGAGGGGTACAGTTTCAGGGCATATTTATGTGGATTTCTGCATTGGTACGTTCCCGTGAGACAGGGAGTTTATGGAGGGGTACAGTTTCAGGGCATTTTTGTGTGGAGTTCTGCATTGGTACATTCCAGTGAGACAGGGAGGTTATGGAGGGGTACAGGTTCAGGGCATATTTATGTGGAGTTCTGCATTGGAAAATTCCAGTGAGACACGGAGGATATGGAGGTGTGCAGGTTCAGGGCATATTTGTGTGGAGTTCTGCATTGGTACGTTCCAGTGAGACACTGAGGTTATGGAGGGGTACAGGTTCAGGGCATATTTATGTGGAGTTCCGCAGTGGAACATTCCAGTGAGACACGGAGAATATTGAGGGGTACAGTTTCAGGGCATATTTGTGTGGAGTTCTGCATTGGTACGTTCCAGTGAGACAGGGTGGTTATGGAGGCGTACAGGTTCAGGGCATATTTGTGTGGAGTACTGCATTGGTACGTTCCACTGAGACAGGGAGGTTATGTAGGTGTACATGTTCAGGGCATATTTGTGTGTTTTTCTGCATTGGTACGTTCCAGTGAGAAACGGAGGTTATGGAATGGTACAGTTTCAGGGCATATTTATGTGGAGTTCTGCATTGGTACGTTCCAGTGAGACAGGGAGGTTATGGAGAGGTACAGGTTCAGGGCATATTTGTGTGGAGTTCTGCATTGGTACATTCCAGTGAAACACGGAGGATATGGAGGGATACAGGTTCATGGCATATTTGTGTGTAGTACTTCATTGGTACGTTCCAGTGAGACAGGTCGGTTTTGGAGCGTACAGGTTCAGGGCATATTTGTGTGTAGTACTTCATTGGTACGTTCCAGTGAGACAGGTCGGTTTTGGAGCGTACATATTCAGGGCATATTTTTGTGGAGTTCTGTATTGGTACGTTCCAGTGAGACAGGGACGTTATGAAGGGGTACAGTTTCAGGGCATATTTGTGTGGAGTTCTGCATTGGTACGTTCCAGTGAGACACTGAGGTTATGGAGGTGTACAGGTTCAGGGCATATTTATGTGGAGTTCCGCAGTGGAACATTCCAGTGAGACACGGAGGATATTGAGGTGTACAGTTTCAGGGCATATTTGTGTGGAGTTCTGCATTGGTACGTTCCAGTGAGACAGGGTGGTTATGGAGGCGTACAGGTTCATGGCATATTTGTGTGTAGTACTTCATTGATACGTTCCAGTGAGACAGGTAGGTTTTGGAGCGTACAGGTTCAGGGCATATTTTTGTGGAGTTCTGCATTGGTACGTTCCAGTGAGACAGGGAGGTTATGGAGGGGTGCAGGTTCAGGGCATTTTTGTGTGGAGTTCTGCATTGGAACATTCCAGTGAAACACGGAGGATATGGAGGGGTGCAGGTTCAGGGCATATTTGTGTGGAGTTCTGCATTGGTACGTTCCAGTGAGACACTGAGGTTATGGAGGGGTACAGGTTCAGGGCATATTTGTGTGGAGTTCTGCATTGGTACGTTCCAGTGAGACAGGGAGGTTATGGAGAGGTACAGGTTCAGGGCATATTTGTGTGGAGTTCTGCATTGGTACATTCCAGTGAAACACGGAGGATATGGAGGGATACAGGTTCATGGCATATTTGTGTGTAGTACTTCATTGGTACGTTCCAGTGAGACAGGTCGGTTTTGGAGCGTACAGGTTCAGGGCATATTTTTGTGCAGTTCTGCATTGGTACGTTCCAGTGAGACAGGGAGGTTATGGAGGGTACATATTCAGGGCATATTTTTGTGGAGTTCTGTATTGGTACGTTCCAGTGAGACAGGGAGGTTATGGAGGGGTACAGTTTCCGGGCATATTTGTGTGGAGTTCTGCATTGGTACGTTCCAGTGAGACAGGGTGGTTATGGAGGGTTTACAGGTTCAGGGCATATTTGTGTGGAGTTCTGCATTGGTACGTTCCAGTGAGACACTGAGGTTATGGAGGGGTACAGGTTCAGGGCATATTTATGTGGAGTTCCGCAGTGGAACATTCCAGTGAGACACGGAGAATATTGAGGGGTACAGTTTCAGGGCATATTTGAGTGGAGTTCTGCATTGGTACGTTCCAGTAAGACACGGAGGATATGGAGGGATACAGGTTCATGACATATTTGTGCGGAATTCTTCATTGGTACATTCCAGTGTGACAGGAAGATTTTGGAGCGTACAGGTTCAGAGCATATTTGTATGGAGTTCTGCATTGGTACATTCTACTGAGACAGGGTGGTTATGGAGGGTACATATTCAGGGCACATTTTTGTGGAGTTCTGTATTGGTACGTTCCAGTGAGACAGGGACGTTATGAAGGGGTACAGTTTCAGGGCATATTTGTGTGGAGTTCTGCATTGGTACGTTCCAGTGAGACAGGGAGGTTATGGAGAGGTACAGGTTCAGGGCATATTTGTGTGGAGTTCTGCATTGGTACATTCCAGTGAAACACGGAGGATATGGAGGGATACAGGTTCATGGCATATTTCTGTGTAGTACTTCATTGGTACGTTCCAGTGAGACAGGTCGGTTTTGGAGCGTACAGGTTCAGGGCATATTTTTGTGCAGTTCTGCATTGGTACGTTCCAGTGAGACAGGGAGGTTATGGAGGGGTACAGGTTCAGGGAATATTTGAGTGGAGTTCTGCATTGGTACGTTGCAGTGAGACAGGGAGGTTATGTAGGTGTACATGTTCCGTGCATATTTGTGTGTTTTTCTGCATTGGTACGTTCCAGTGAGAAAGGGAGGTTATGGAGGGGTACAGTTTCAGGGCATATTTATGTGGATTTCTGCATTGGTACGTTCCCGTGAGACACGGAGGATATGGAGGTGTGCAGGTTCAGGGCATATTTGTGTGGAGTTCTGCATTGGTACGTTCCAGTGAGACAGGTAGGTTTTGGAGCGTACAGGTTCAGGGCATATTTTTGTGGAGTTCTGCATTGGTACGTTCCAGTGAGACAGGGAGGTTATGGAGGGGTACAGGTTCAGGGCATATTTTTGTGGAGTTCTGCATTGCTACGTTCCCGTGAGACAGGGAGTTTATGGAGGGGTACAGGTTCAGGGCATATTTTGTGGAGTTTTGCAATGGTACGTTCCAATGAGACAGGGAGTTTATGGAGGGGTACAGTTTCAGGGCATATTTGTGTGGAGTACTGCATTGGTACGTTCCACTGAGACAGGGAGGTTATGTAGGTGTACATGTTCAGGGCATATTTGTGTGTTTTTCTGCATTGGTACGTTCCAGTGAGAAAGGGAGGTTATGGAGTGGTACAGTTTCAGGGCATATTTATGTGGAGTTCTGAATTGGTACGTTCCAGTGAGACACTGAGGTTATGGAGGAGTACAGGTTCAGGGCATGTTTATGTGGAATTCCGCAGTGGAACATTCCAGTGAGACAGGGAGGATATTGAGGGGTACAGTTTCAGGGCATATTTGTGTGGAGCTCTGCATTGGTACGTTCCAGTGAGACAGGTAGGTTTTGGAGCGTACAGGTTCAGGGCATATTTTTGTGGAGTTCTGCATTGGTACGTTCCAGTGAGACAGGGAGGTTATGGAGGGGTACAGGTTCAGGGCATATTTGTGTGGAGTTCTGCATTGGTACGTTCCAGTGAGACAGGGAGGTTATGTAGGTGTACATGTTCCGTGCATATTTGTGTGTTTTTCTGCATTGGTACGTTCCAGTGAGAAAGGGAGGTTATGGAGGGGTACAGTTTCAGGGCATATTTATGTGGATTTCTGCATTGGTACGTTCCCGTGAGACAGGGAGTTTATGGAGGGGTACAGTTTCAGGGCATTTTTGTGTGGAGTTCTGCATTGGTACATTCCAGTGAGACAGGGAGGTTATGGAGGGGTACATGTTCAGGGCATATTTATGTGGAGTTCTGCATTGGAACATTCCAGTGAGACTCGGAGGATATGGAGGTGTGCAGGTTCAGGGCATATTTGTGTGGAGTTCTGCATTGGTACGTTCCAGTGAGACACTGAGGTTATGGAGGGGTACAGGTTCAGGGCATATTTATGTGGAGTTCCGCAGTGGAACATTCCAGTGAGACACGGAGAATATTGAGGGGTACAGTTTCAGGGCATATTTGAGTGGAGTTCTGCATTGGTACGTTCCAATAAGACACGGAGGATATGGAGGGATACAGGTTCATGACATATTTGTGCGGAATTCTTCATTGGTACATTCCAGTGTGACAGGAAGATTTTGGAGCGTACAGGTTCAGAGCATATTTGTATGGAGTTCTGCATTGGTACATTCTACTGAGACAGGGTGGTTATGGAGGGTACATATTCAGGGCACATTTTTGTGGAGTTCTGTATTGGTACGTTCCAGTGAGACAGGGACGTTATGAAGGGGTACAGTTTCAGGGCATATTTGTGTGGAGTTCTGCATTGGTACGTTCCAGTGAGACAGGGAGGTTATGGAGAGGTACAGGTTCAGGGCATATTTGTGTGGAGTTCTGCATTGGTACATTCCAGTGAAACACGGAGGATATGGAGGGATACAGGTTCAGGGCATATTTTGTGGAGTTTTGCAATGGTACGTTCCAGTGAGACAGGGAGTTTATGGAGGGGTACAGTTTCAGGGCATATTTGTGTGGAGTACTGCATTGGTACGTTCCACTGAGACAGGGAGGTTATGTAGGTGTACATGTTCAGGGCATATTTGTGTGTTTTTCTGCATTGGTACGTTCCAGTGAGAAAGGGAGGTTATGGAGTGGTACAGTTTCAGGGCATATTTATGTGGAGTTCTGCATTGGTACGTTCCAGTGAGACACTGAGGTTATGGAGGAGTACAGGTTCAGGGCATATTTATGTGGAGTTCCGCAGTGGAACATTCCAGTGAGACAGGGAGGATATTGAGGGGTACAGTTTCAGGGCATATTTGTGTGGAGCTCTGCATTGGTACGTTCCAGTGAGACAGGTAGGTTTTGGAGCGTACAGGTTCAGGGCATATTTTTGTGGAGTTCTGCATTGGTACGTTCCAGTGAGACAGGGAGGTTATGGAGGGGTACAGGTTCAGGGCATATTTGTGTGGAGTTCTGCATTGGTACGTTCCAGTGAGACAGGGAGGTTATGTAGGTGTACATGTTCCGTGCATATTTGTGTGTTTTTCTGCATTGGTACGTTCCAGTGAGAAAGGGAGGTTATGGAGGGGTACAGTTTCAGGGCATATTTATGTGGATTTCTGCATTGGTACGTTCCCGTGAGACAGGGAGTTTATGGAGGGGTACAGTTTCAGGGCATTTTTGTGTGGAGTTCTGCATTGGTACATTCCAGTGAGACAGGGAGGTTATGGAGGGGTACATGTTCAGGGCATATTTATGTGGAGTTCCGCAGTGGAACATTCCAGTGAGACACGGAGAATATTGAGGGGTACAGTTTCAGGGCATATTTGTGTGGAGTTCTGCATTGGTACGTTCCAGTAAGACACGGAGGATATGGAGGGATACAGGTTCATGACATATTTGTGCGGAATTCTTCATTGGTACATTCCAGTGTGACAGGAAGATTTTGGAGCGTACAGGTTCAGAGCATATTTGTATGGAGTTCTGCATTGGTACATTCTACTGAGACAGGGTGGTTATGGAGGGTACATATTCAGGGCACATTTTTGTGGAGTTCTTATTGGTACGTTCCAGTGAGACAGGGACGTTATGAAGGGGTACAGTTTCAGGGCATATTTGTGTGGAGTTCTGCATTGGTACGTTCCAGTGAGACAGGGAGGTTATGGAGAGGTACAGGTTCAGGGCATATTTGTGTGGAGTTCTGCATTGGTACATTCCAGTGAAACACGGAGGATATGGAGGGATACAGGTTCATGGCATATTTCTGTGTAGTACTTCATTGGTACGTTCCAGTGAGACAGGTCGGTTTTGGAGCGTACAGGTTCAGGGCATATTTTTGTGCAGTTCTGCATTGGTACGTTCCAGTGAGACAGGGAGGTTATGGAGGGGTACAGGTTCAGGGAATATTTGTGTGGAGTTCTGCATTGGTACGTTGCAGTGAGACAGGGAGGTTATGTAGGTGTACATGTTCCGTGCATATTTGTGTGTTTTTCTGCATTGGTACGTTCCAGTGAGAAAGGGAGGTTATGGAGGGGTACAGTTTCAGGGCATATTTATGTGGATTTCTGCATTGGTACGTTCCCGTGAGACACGGAGGATATGGAGGTGTGCAGGTTCAGGGCATATTTGTGTGGAGTTCTGCATTGGTACGTTCCAGTGAGACAGGTAGGTTTTGGAGCGTACAGGTTCAGGGCATATTTTTGTGGAGTTCTGCATTGGTACGTTCCAGTGAGACAGGGAGGTTATGGAGGGGTACAGGTTCAGGGCATATTTTTGTGGAGTTCTGCATTGGTACGTTCCCGTGAGACAGGGAGTTTATGGAGGGGTACAGGTTCAGGGCATATTTTGTGGAGTTTTGCAATGGTACGTTCCAGTGAGACAGGGAGTTTATGGAGGGGTACAGTTTCAGGGCATATTTGTGTGGAGTACTGCATTGGTACGTTCCACTGAGACAGGGAGGTTATGTAGGTGTACATGTTCAGGGCATATTTGTGTGTTTTTCTGCATTGGTACGTTCCAGTGAGAAAGGGAGGTTATGGAGTGGTACAGTTTCAGGGCATATTTATGTGGAGTTCTGCATTGGTACGTTCCAGTGAGACACTGAGGTTATGGAGGAGTACAGGTTCAGGGCATATTTATGTGGAGTTCCGCAGTGGAACATTCCAGTGAGACAGGGAGGATATTGAGGGGTACAGTTTCAGGGCATATTTGTGTGGAGCTCTGCATTGGTACGTTCCAGTGAGACAGGTAGGTTTTGGAGCGTACAGGTTCAGGGCATATTTTTGTGGAGTTCTGCATTGGTACGTTCCAGTGAGACAGGGAGGTTATGGAGGGGTACAGGTTCAGGGCATATTTGTGTGGAGTTCTGCATTGGTACGTTCCAGTGAGACAGGGAGGTTATGTAGGTGTACATGTTCCGTGCATATTTGTGTGTTTTTCTGCATTGGTACGTTCCAGTGAGAAAGGGAGGTTATGGAGGGGTACAGTTTCAGGGCATATTTATGTGGATTTCTGCATTGGTACGTTCCCGTGAGACAGGGAGTTTATGGAGGGGTACAGTTTCAGGGCATTTTTGTGTGGAGTTCTGCATTGGTACATTCCAGTGAGACAGGGAGGTTATGGAGGGGTACAGGTTCAGGGCATATTTATGTGGAGTTCTGCATTGGAAAATTCCAGTGAGACACGGAGGATATGGAGGTGTGCAGGTTCAGGGCATATTTGTGTGGAGTTCTGCATTGGTACGTTCCAGTGAGACACTGAGGTTATGGAGGGGTACAGGTTCAGGGCATATTTATGTGGAGTTCCGCAGTGGAACATTCCAGTGAGACACGGAGAATATTGAGGGGTACAGTTTCAGGGCATATTTGTGTGGAGTTCTGCATTGGTACGTTCCAGTGAGACAGGGTGGTTATGGAGGCGTACAGGTTCAGGGCATATTTGTGTGGAGTACTGCATTGGTACGTTCCACTGAGACAGGGAGGTTATGTAGGTGTACATGTTCAGGGCATATTTGTGTGTTTTTCTGCATTGGTACGTTCCAGTGAGAAACGGAGGTTATGGAATGGTACAGTTTCAGGGCATATTTATGTGGAGTTCTGCATTGGTACGTTCCAGTGAGACAGGGAGGTTATGGAGAGGTACAGGTTCAGGGCATATTTGTGTGGAGTTCTGCATTGGTACATTCCAGTGAAACACGGAGGATATGGAGGGATACAGGTTCATGGCATATTTGTGTGTAGTACTTCATTGGTACGTTCCAGTGAGACAGGTCGGTTTTGGAGCGTACAGGTTCAGGGCATATTTGTGTGTAGTACTTCATTGGTACGTTCCAGTGAGACAGGTCGGTTTTGGAGCGTACATATTCAGGGCATATTTTTGTGGAGTTCTGTATTGGTACGTTCCAGTGAGACAGGGACGTTATGAAGGGGTACAGTTTCACGGCATATTTGTGTGGAGTTCTGCATTGGTACGTTCCAGTGAGACAGGTCGGTTTTGGAGCGTACAGTTTCAGGACATATTTATGTGGAGTTCTGCATTGGTACGTTCCAGTGAGACAGGGAGGTTATGGAGGGGTACAGGTTCAGGGGATATTTGTGTGGAGTTCTGCATTGGTACGTTCCAGTGAGACACTGAGGTTATGGAGGTGTACAGGTTCAGGGCATATTTATGTGGAGTTCCGCAGTGGAACATTCCAGTGAGACACGGAGGATATTGAGGTGTACAGTTTCAGGGCATATTTGTGTGGAGTTCTGCATTGGTACGTTCCAGTGAGACAGGGTGGTTATGGAGGCGTACAGGTTCATGGCATATTTGTGTGTAGTACTTCATTGATACGTTCCAGTGAGACAGGTAGGTTTTGGAGCGTACAGGTTCAGGGCATATTTTTGTGGAGTTCTGCATTGGTACGTTCCAGTGAGACAGGGAGGTTATGGAGGGGTGCAGGTTCAGGGCATTTTTGTGTGGAGTTCTGCATTGGAACATTCCAGTGAAACACGGAGGATATGGAGGGGTGCAGGTTCAGGGCATATTTGTGTGGAGTTCTGCATTGGTACGTTCCAGTGAGACACTGAGGTTATGGAGGGGTACAGGTTCAGGGCATATTTATGTGGAGTTCCGCAGTGGAACATTCCAGTGAGACACGGAGGATATTGAGGGGTACAGTTTCAGGGCATATTTGTGTGGAGTTCTGCATTGGTACGTTCCAGTGAGACAGGGTGGTTATGGAGGCGTACAGGTTCAGGGCGTATTTGTGTGGAGTTCTGCATTGGTTCATTCCAGTGAGACACGGAGGATATGGAGGGATACAGGTTCATGACATACTTGTGCGGAGTTCTTCATTGGTACGTTCCAGTGTGACAGGTAGGTTTTGGAGCGTACAGGTTCAGGGCATATTTGTATGGAGTTATGCATTGGTACATTCTACTGAGACAGGGAAGATATGGAGGGTACATATTCAGGGCATATTTTTGTGGAGTTCTGTATTGGTACGTTCCAGTGAGACAGGGAGGTTATGGAGGGGTACAGTTTCCGGGCATATTTGTGTGGAGTTCTGCATTGGTACGTTCCAGTGAGACAGGGTGGTTATGGAGGGTTTACAGGTTCAGGGCATATTTGTGTGGAGTTCTGCATTGGTACATTCCAGTGAGACACGGAGGATATGGAGGGATACAGGTTCAGGGCATATTTGTGCGGAATTCTTCATTGGTACATTCCAGTGTGACAGGAAGATTTTGGAGCGTACAGGTTCAGAGCATATTTGTATGGAGTTCTGCATTGGTACATTCTACTGAGACAGGGAGGTTATGGAGGGTACATATTCAGGGCATATTTTTGTGGAGTTCTGTATTGGTACGTTCCAGTGAGACAGGGACGTTATGAAGGGGTACAGTTTCAGGGCATATTTGTGTGGAGTTCTGCATTGGTACGTTCCAGTGAGACAGGGAGGTGATGGAGAGGTACAGGTTCAGGGCATATTTGTGTGGAGTTCTGCATTGGTACATTCCAGTGAAACACGGAGGATATGGAGGGATACAGGTTCATGGCATATTTGTGTGTAGTACTTCATTGGTACGTTCCAGTGAGACAGGTCGGTTTTGGAGCGTACAGGTTCAGGGCATATTTTTGTGCAGTTCTGCATTGGTACGTTCCAGTGAGACAGGGAGGTTATGGAGGGGTACAGGTTCAGGGCATATTTTTGTGGAGTTCTGCATTGGTACGTTCCCGTGAGACAGGGAGTTTATGGAGGGGTACAGGTTCAGGGCATATTTTGTGGAGTTTTGCAATGGTACGTTCCAGTGAGACACGGAGTTTATGGAGGGGTACAGATTCACGGCATATTTGTGTGGAGTACTGCATTGGTACGTTCCACTGAGACAGGGAGGTTATGTAGGTGTACATGTTCAGGGCATATTTGTGTGTTTTTCTGCATTGGTACGTTCCAGTGAGAAAGGGAGGTTATGGAGTGGTACAGTTTCAGGGCATATTTATGTGGAGTTCTGCATTGGTACGTTCCAGTGAGACACTGAGGTTATGGAGGAGTACAGGTTCAGGGCATATTTATGTGGAGTTCCGCAGTGGAACATTCCAGTGAGACACGGAGGATATTGAGGGGTACAGTTTCAGGGCATATTTGTGTGGAGCTCTGCATTGGTACGTTCCAGTGAGACAGGTAGGTTTTGGAGCGTACAGGTTCAGGGCATATTTTTGTGGAGTTCTGCATTGGTACGTTCCAGTTAGACAGGGAGGTTATGGAGGGGTACAGGTTCAGGGCATATTTGTGTGGAGTTCTGCATTGGTACGTTCCAGTGAGACAGGGAGGTTATGTAGGTGTACATGTTCCGTGCATATTTGTGAGTTTTTCTGCATTGGTACGTTCCAGTGAGAAAGGGAGGTTATGGAGGGGTACAGTTTCAGGGCATATTTATTTGGATTTCTGCATTGGTACGTTCCCGTGAGACAGGGAGTTTATGGAGGGGTACAGTTTCAGGGCATTTTTCTGTGGAGTTCTGCATTGGTACATTCCAGTGAGACAGGGAGGTTATGGAGGGGTACAGGTTCAGGGCATATTTATGTGGAGTTCTGCATTGGAAAATTCCAGTGAGACACGGAGGATATGGAGGTGTGCAGGTTCAGGGCATATTTGTGTGGAGTTCTGCATTGGTACGTTCCAGTGAGACACTGAGGTTATGGAGGGGTACAGGTTCAGGGCATATTTATGTGGAGTTCCGCAGTGGAACATTCCAGTGAGACAGGTAGGTTTTGGAGCGTACAGGTTCAGGGCATATTTTTGTGGAGTTCTGCATTGGTACGTTCCAGTGAGACAGGGAGGTTATGGAGGGGTACAGGTTCAGGGCATATTTGTGTGGAGTTCTGCATTGGTACGTTCCAGTGAGACAGGTAGGTTTTGGAGCGTACAGGTTCAGGGCATATTTTTGTGGAGTTCTGCATTGGTACGTTCCAGTGAGACAGGGAGGTTATGGAGGGGTACAGGTTCAGGGCATATTTGTGTGGAGTTCTGCATTGGTACGTTCCAGTGAGACAGGGAGGTTATGTAGGTGTACATGTTCCGTGCATATTTGTGTGTTTTTCTGCATTGGTACGTTCCAGTGAGAAAGGGAGGTTATGGAGGGGTACAGTTTCAGGGCATATTTTTGTGGAGTTCTGCATTGGTACGTTCCAGTGAGACAGGGTGGTTATGGAGGCGTACAGGTTCAGGGCATATTTGTGTGGAGTTCTGCATTGGTACATTCCAGTGAGACACGGAGGATATGGAGGGATACAGGTTCATGACATATTTGTGCGGAATTATTCATTGGTACATTCCAGTGTGACAGGAAGATTTTGGAGCGTACAGGTTCAGAGCATATTTGTATGGAGTTCTGCATTGGTACATTCTACTGAGACAGGGAGGTTATGGAGGGTACATATTCAGGGCATATTTTTGTGGAGTTCTGTATTGGTACGTTCCAGTGAGACAGGAACGTTTTGAAGGGGTACAGTTTCAGGGCATATTTGTGTGGAGTTCTGCATTGGTACGTTCCAGTGAGACAGGGAGGTTATGGAGAGGTACAGGTTCAGGGCATATTTGTGTGGAGTTCTGCATTGGTACATTCCAGTGAAACACGGAGGATATGGAGGGATACAGGTTCATGGCATATTTGTGTGTAGTACTTCATTGGTACGTTCCAGTGAGACAGGTCGGTTTTGGAGCGTACAGGTTCAGGGCATATTTTTGTGCAGTTCTGCATTGGTACATTCCAGTGAGACAGGGAGGTTATGGTGGTGTACAGGTTCAGGGCATATTTATGTGGAGTTCCGCAGTGGAACATTCCAGTGAGACACGGAGGATATTGAGGTGTACAGTTTCAGGGCATATTTGTGTGTTTTTCTGCATTGGTACGTTCCAGTGAGAAAGGGAGGTTATGGAGGGGTACAGTTTCAGGGCATATTTATGTGGATTTCTGCATTGGTACGTTCCCGTGAGACAGGGAGTTTATGGAGGGGTACAGTTTCAGGGCATTTTTGTGTGGAGTTCTGCATTGGTACATTCCAGTGAGACAGGGAGGTTATGGAGGGGTACATGTTCAGGGCATATTTATGTGGAGTTCCGCAGTGGAACATTCCAGTGAGACACGGAGAATATTGAGGGGTACAGTTTCAGGGCATATTTGTGTGGAGTTCTGCATTGGTACGTTCCAGTAAGACACGGAGGATATGGAGGGATACAGGTTCATGACATATTTGTGCGGAATTCTTCATTGGTACATTCCAGTGTGACAGGAAGATTTTGGAGCGTACAGGTTCAGAGCATATTTGTATGGAGTTCTGCATTGGTACATTCTACTGAGACAGGGTGGTTATGGAGGGTACATATTCAGGGCACATTTTTGTGGAGTTCTGTATTGGTACGTTCCAGTGAGACAGGGACGTTATGAAGGGGTACAGTTTCAGGGCATATTTGTGTGGAGTTCTGCATTGGTACGTTCCAGTGAGACAGGGAGGTTATGGAGAGGTACAGGTTCAGGGCATATTTGTGTGGAGTTCTGCATTGGTACATTCCAGTGAAACACGGAGGATATGGAGGGATACAGGTTCATGGCATATTTGTGTGTAGTACTTCATTGGTACGTTCCAGTGAGACAGGTCGGTTTTGGAGCGTACAGGTTCAGGGCATATTTTTGTGCAGTTCTGCATTGGTACGTTCCAGTGAGACAGGGAGGTTATGGAGGGGTACAGGTTCAGGGAATATTTGTGTGGAGTTCTGCATTGGTACGTTGCAGTGAGACAGGGAGGTTATGTAGGTGTACATGTTCCGTGCATATTTGTGTGTTTTTCTGCATTGGTACGTTCCAGTGAGAAAGGGAGGTTATGGAGGGGTACAGTTTCAGGGCATATTTATGTGGATTTCTGCATTGGTACGTTCCCGTGAGACACGGAGGATATGGAGGTGTGCAGGTTCAGGGCATATTTGTGTGGAGTTCTGCATTGGTACGTTCCAGTGAGACAGGTAGGTTTTGGAGCGTACAGGTTCAGGGCATATTTTTGTGGAGTTCTGCATTGGTACGTTCCAGTGAGACAGGGAGGTTATGGAGGGGTACAGGTTCAGGGCATATTTTTGTGGAGTTCTGCATTGGTACGTTCCCGTGAGACAGGGAGTTTATGGAGGGGTACAGGTTCAGGGCATATTTTGTGGAGTTTTGCAATGGTACGTTCCAGTGAGACAGGGAGTTTATGGAGGGGTACAGTTTCAGGGCATATTTGTGTGGAGTACTGCATTGGTACGTTCCACTGAGACAGGGAGGTTATGTAGGTGTACATGTTCAGGGCATATTTGTGTGTTTTTCTGCATTGGTACGTTCCAGTGAGAAAGGGAGGTTATGGAGTGGTACAGTTTCAGGGCATATTTATGTGGAGTTCTGCATTGGTACGTTCCAGTGAGACACTGAGGTTATGGAGGAGTACAGGTTCAGGGCATATTTATGTGGAGTTCCGCAGTGGAACATTCCAGTGAGACAGGGAGGAATTTGAGGGGTACAGTTTCAGGGCATATTTGTGTGGAGCTCTGCATTGGTACGTTCCAGTGAGACAGGTAGGTTTTGGAGCGTACAGGTTCAGGGCATATTTTTGTGGAGTTCTGCATTGGTACGTTCCAGTGAGACAGGGAGGTTATGGAGGGGTACAGGTTCAGGGCATATTTGTGTGGAGTTCTGCATTGGTACGTTCCAGTGAGACAGGGAGGTTATGTAGGTGTACATGTTCCGTGCATATTTGTGTGTTTTTCTGCATTGGTACGTTCCAGTGAGAAAGGGAGGTTATGGAGGGGTACAGTTTCAGGGCATATTTATGTGGATTTCTGCATTGGTACGTTCCCGTGAGACAGGGAGTTTATGGAGGGGTACAGTTTCAGGGCATTTTTGTGTGGAGTTCTGCATTGGTACATTCCAGTGAGACAGGGAGGTTATGGAGGGGTACAGGTTCAGGGCATATTTATGTGGAGTTCTGCATTGGAAAATTCCAGTGAGACACGGAGGATATGGAGGTGTGCAGGTTCAGGGCATATTTGTGTGGAGTTCTGCATTGGTACGTTCCAGTGAGACACTGAGGTTATGGAGGGGTACAGGTTCAGGGCATATTTATGTGGAGTTCCGCAGTGGAACATTCCAGTGAGACACGGAGAATATTGAGGGGTACAGTTTCAGGGCATATTTGTGTGGAGTTCTGCATTGGTACGTTCCAGTGAGACAGGGTGGTTATGGAGGCGTACAGGTTCAGGGCATATTTGTGTGGAGTACTGCATTGGTACGTTCCACTGAGACAGGGAGGTTATGTAGGTGTACATGTTCAGGGCATATTTGTGTGTTTTTCTGCATTGGTACGTTCCAGTGAGAAACGGAGGTTATGGAATGGTACAGTTTCAGGGCATATTTATGTGGAGTTCTGCATTGGTACGTTCCAGTGAGACAGGGAGGTTATGGAGAGGTACAGGTTCAGGGCATATTTGTGTGGAGTTCTGCATTGGTACATTCCAGTGAAACACGGAGGATATGGAGGGATACAGGTTCATGGCATATTTGTGTGTAGTACTTCATTGGTACGTTCCAGTGAGACAGGTCGGTTTTGGAGCGTACAGGTTCAGGGCATATTTGTGTGTAGTACTTCATTGGTACGTTCCAGTGAGACAGGTCGGTTTTGGAGCGTACATATTCAGGGCATATTTTTGTGGAGTTCTGTATTGGTACGTTCCAGTGAGACAGGGACGTTATGAAGGGGTACAGTTTCACGGCATATTTGTGTGGAGTTCTGCATTGGTACGTTCCAGTGAGACAGGTCGGTTTTGGAGCGTACAGTTTCAGGGCATATTTATGTGGAGTTCTGCATTGGTACGTTCCAGTGAGACAGGGAGGTTATGGAGGGGTACAGGTTCAGGGGATATTTGTGTGGAGTTCTGCATTGGTACGTTCCAGTGAGACACTGAGGTTATGGAGGTGTACAGGTTCAGGGCATATTTATGTGGAGTTCCGCAGTGGAACATTCCAGTGAGACACGGAGGATATTGAGGTGTACAGTTTCAGGGCATATTTGTGTGGAGTTCTGCATTGGTACGTTCCAGTGAGACAGGGTGGTTATGGAGGCGTACAGGTTCATGGCATATTTGTGTGTAGTACTTCATTGATACGTTCCAGTGAGACAGGTAGGTTTTGGAGCGTACAGGTTCAGGGCATATTTTTGTGGAGTTCTGCATTGGTACGTTCCAGTGAGACAGGGAGGTTATGGAGGGGTGCAGGTTCAGGGCATTTTTGTGTGGAGTTCTGCATTGGAACATTCCAGTGAAACACGGAGGATATGGAGGGGTGCAGGTTCAGGGCATATTTGTGTGGAGTTCTGCATTGGTACGTTCCAGTGAGACACTGAGGTTATGGAGGGGTACAGGTTCAGGGCATATTTATGTGGAGTTCCGCAGTGGAACATTCCAGTGAGACACGGAGGATATTGAGGGGTACAGTTTCAGGGCATATTTGTGTGGAGTTCTGCATTGGTACGTTCCAGTGAGACAGGGTGGTTATGGAGGCGTACAGGTTCAGGGCGTATTTGTGTGGAGTTCTGCATTGGTACATTCCAGTGAGACACGGAGGATATGGAGGGATACAGGTTCATGACATACTTGTGCGGAGTTCTTCATTGGTACGTTCCAGTGTGACAGTTAGGTTTTGGAGCGTACAGGTTCAGGGCATATTTGTATGGAGTTATGCATTGGTACATTCTACTGAGACAGGGAAGATATGGAGGGTACATATTCAGGGCATATTTTTGTGGAGTTCTGTATTGGTACGTTCCAGTGAGACAGGGAGGTTATGGAGGGGTACAGTTTCCGGGCATATTTGTGTGGAGTTCTGCATTGGTACGTTCCAGTGAGACAGGGTGGTTATGGAGGGTTTACAGGTTCAGGGCATATTTGTGTGGAGTTCTGCATTGGTACATTCCAGTGAGACACGGAGGATATGGAGGGATACAGGTTCAGGGCATATTTGTGCGGAATTCTTCATTGGTACATTCCAGTGTGACAGGAAGATTTTGGAGCGTACAGGTTCAGAGCATATTTGTATGGAGTTCTGCATTGGTACATTCTACTGAGACAGGGAGGTTATGGAGGGTACATATTCAGGGCATATTTTTGTGGAGTTCTGTATTGGTACGTTCCAGTGAGACAGGGACGTTATGAAGGGGTACAGTTTCAGGGCATATTTGTGTGGAGTTCTGCATTGGTACGTTCCAGTGAGACAGGGAGGTTATGGAGAGGTACAGGTTCAGGGCATATTTGTGTGGAGTTCTGCATTGGTACGTTCCAGTGAGACAGGGAGGTTATGGAGAGGTACAGGTTCAGGGCATATTTGTGTGGAGTTCTGCATTGGTACATTCCAGTGAAACACGGAGGATATGGAGGGATACAGGTTCATGGCATATTTGTGTGTAGTACTTCATTGGTACGTTCCAGTGAGACAGGTCGGTTTTGGAGCGTACAGGTTCAGGGCATATTTTTGTGCAGTTCTGCATTGGTACGTTCCAGTGAGACAGGGAGGTTATGGAGGGGTACAGGTTCAGGGCATATTTTTGTGGAGTTCTGCATTGGTACGTTCCCGTGAGACAGGGAGTTTATGGAGGGGTACAGGTTCAGGGCATATTTTGTGGAGTTTTGCAATGGTACGTTCCAGTGAGACACGGAGTTTATGGAGGGGTACAGATTCACGGCATATTTGTGTGGAGTACTGCATTGGTACGTTCCACTGAGACAGGGAGGTTATGTAGGTGTACATGTTCAGGGCATATTTGTGTGTTTTTCTGCATTGGTACGTTCCAGTGAGAAAGGGAGGTTATGGAGTGGTACAGTTTCAGGGCATATTTATGTGGAGTTCTGCATTGGTACGTTCCAGTGAGACACTGAGGTTATGGAGGAGTACAGGTTCAGGGCATATTTATGTGGAGTTCCGCAGTGGAACATTCCAGTGAGACACGGAGGATATTGAGGGGTACAGTTTCAGGGCATATTTGTGTGGAGCTCTGCATTGGTACGTTCCAGTGAGACAGGTAGGTTTTGGAGCGTACAGGTTCAGGGCATATTTTTGTGGAGTTCTGCATTGGTACGTTCCAGTTAGACAGGGAGGTTATGGAGGGGTACAGGTTCAGGGCATATTTGTGTGGAGTTCTGCATTGGTACGTTCCAGTGAGACAGGGAGGTTATGTAGGTGTACATGTTCCGTGCATATTTGTGAGTTTTTCTGCATTGGTACGTTCCAGTTAGACAGGGAGGTTATGGAGGGGTACAGTTTCAGGGCATATTTATTTGGATTTCTGCATTGGTACGTTCCCGTGAGACAGGGAGTTTATGGAGGGGTACAGTTTCAGGGCATTTTTCTGTGGAGTTCTGCATTGGAAAATTCCAGTGAGACACGGAGGATATGGAGGTGTGCAGGTTCAGGGCATATTTGTGTGGAGTTCTGCATTGGTACGTTCCAGTGAGACACTGAGGTTATGGAGGGGTACAGGTTCAGGGCATATTTATGTGGAGTTCCGCAGTGGAACATTCCAGTGAGACAGGTAGGTTTTGGAGCGTACAGGTTCAGGGCATATTTTTGTGGAGTTCTGCATTGGTACGTTCCAGTGAGACAGGGAGGTTATGGAGGGGTACAGGTTCAGGGCATATTTGTGTGGAGTTCTGCATTGGTACGTTCCAGTGAGACAGGTAGGTTTTGGAGCGTACAGGTTCAGGGCATATTTTTGTGGAGTTCTGCATTGGTACGTTCCAGTGAGACAGGGAGGTTATGGAGGGGTACAGGTTCAGGGCATATTTGTGTGGAGTTCTGCATTGGTACGTTCCAGTGAGACAGGGAGGTTATGTAGGTGTACATGTTCCGTGCATATTTGTGTGTTTTTCTGCATTGGTACGTTCCAGTGAGAAAGGGAGGTTATGGAGGGGTACAGTTTCAGGGCATATTTTTGTGGAGTTCTGCATTGGTACGTTCCAGTGAGACAGGGTGGTTATGGAGGCGTACAGGTTCAGGGCATATTTGTGTGGAGTTCTGCATTGGTACATTCCAGTGAGACACGGAGGATATGGAGGGATACAGGTTCATGACATATTTGTGCGGAATTCTTCATTGGTACATTCCAGTGTGACAGGAAGATTTTGGAGCGTACAGGTTCAGAGCATATTTGTATGGAGTTCTGCATTGGTACATTCTACTGAGACAGGGAGGTTATGGAGGGTACATATTCAGGGCATATTTGTGTGGAGTTCTGCATTGTTACGTTCCAGTGAGACAGGGAGGTTATGGAGAGGTACAGGTTCAGGGCATATTTGTGTGGAGTTCTGCATTGGTACATTCCAGTGAAACACGGAGGATATGGAGGGATACAGGTTCATGGCATATTTGTGTGTAGTACTTCATTGGTACGTTCCAGTGAGACAGGTCGGTTTTGGAGCGTACAGGTTCAGGGCATATTTTTGTGCAGTTCTGCATTGGTACGTTCCAGTGAGACAGGGAGGTTATGGTGGTGTACAGGTTCAGGGCATATTTATGTGGAGTTCCGCAGTGGAACATTCCAGTGAGACACGGAGGATATTGAGGTGTACAGTTTCAGGGCATATTTGTGTGGAGTTCTGCATTGGTACGTTCCAGTGAGACAGGGTGGTTATGGAGGCGTACAGGTTCATGGCATATTTGTGTGTAGTACTTCATTGATACGTTCCAGTGAGACAGGTAGGTTTTGGAGCGTGCAGGTTCAGGGCATTTTTGTGTGGAGTTCTGCATTGGAACATTCCAGTGAAACACGGAGGATATGGAGGGGTGCAGGTTCAGGGCATATTTGTGTGGAGTTCTGCATTGGTACGTTCCAGTGAGACACTGAGGTTATGGAGGGGTACAGGTTCAGGGCATATTTATGTGGAGTTCCGCAGTGGAACATTCCAGTGAGACACGGAGGATATTGAGGGGTACAGTTTCAGGGCATATTTGTGTGGAGTTCTGCATTGGTACGTTCCAGTGAGACAGGGTGGTTATGGAGGCGTACAGGTTCAGGGCATATTTGTGTGGAGTTCTGCATTGGTACATTCCAGTGAGACACGGAGGATATGGAGGGATACAGGTTCATGACATACTTGTGCGGAGTTCTTCATTGGTACGTTAGAGTATGACAGGTAGGTTTTGGAGCGTACAGGTTCAGGGCATATTTGTATGGAGTTATGCATTGGTACATTCTACTGAGACAGGGAGGAATATGGAGGGTACATATTCAGGGCATATTTTTGTGGAGTTCTGTATTGGTACGTTCCAGTGAGACAGGGAGGTTATGGAGGGGTACAGTTTCCGGGCATATTTGTGTGGAGTTCTGCATTGGTACGTTCCAGTGAGACAGGGTGGTTATGGAGGGTTTACAGGTTCAGGGCATATTTGTGTGGTGTTCTGCATTGGTACATTCCAGTGAGACACGGAGGATATGGAGGGATACAGGTTCAGGGCATATTTGTGCGGAATTCTTCATTGGTACATTCCAGTGTGACAGGAAGATTTTGGAGCGTACAGGTTCAGAGCATATTTGTATGGAGTTCTGCATTGGTACATTCTACTGAGACAGCGAGGTTATGGAGGGTACATATTCAGGGCATATTTTTGTGGAGTTCTGTATTGTTACGTTCCAGTGAGACAGGGACGTTATGAAGGGGTACAGTTTCAGGGCATATTTGTGTGGAGTTCTGCATTGGTACGTTCCAGTGAGACAGGGAGGTTATGGAGAGGTACAGGTTCAGGGCATATTTGTGTGGAGTTCTGCATTGGTACATTCCAGTGAAACACGGAGGATATGGAGGGATACAGGTTCATGGCATATTTGTGTGTAGTACTTCATTGGTACGTTCCAGTGAGACAGGTCGGTTTTGGAGCGTACAGGTTCAGGGCATATTTATGTGGAGTTCCGCAGTGGAACATTCCAGTGAGACACGGAGGATATTGAGGTGTACAGTTTCAGGGCATATTTGTGTGGAGTTCTGCATTGGTACGTTCCAGTGAGACAGGGTGGTTATGGAGGCGTACAGGTTCATGGCATATTTGTGTGTAGTACTTCATTGATACGTTCCAGTGAGACAGGTAGGTTTTGGAGCGTGCAGGTTCAGGGCATTTTTGTGTGGAGTTCTGCATTGGAACATTCCAGTGAAACACGGAGGATATGGAGGGGTGCAGGTTCAGGGCATATTTGTGTGGAGTTCTGCATTGGTACGTTCCAGTGAGACACTGAGGTTATGGAGGGGTACAGGTTCAGGGCATATTTATGTGGAGTTCCGCAGTGGAACATTCCAGTGAGACACGGAGGATATTGAGGGGTACAGTTTCAGGGCATATTTGTGTGGAGTTCTGCATTGGTACGTTCCAGTGAGACAGGGTGGTTATGGAGGCGTACAGGTTCAGGGCATATTTGTGTGGAGTTCTGCATTGGTACATTCCAGTGAGACACGGAGGATATGGAGGGATACAGGTTCATGACATACTTGTGCGGAGTTCTTCATTGGTACGTTAGAGTATGACAGGTAGGTTTTGGAGCGTACAGGTTCAGGGCATATTTGTATGGAGTTATGCATTGGTACATTCTACTGAGACAGGGAGGAATATGGAGGGTACATATTCAGGGCATATTTTTGTGGAGTTCTGTATTGGTACGTTCCAGTGAGACAGGGAGGTTATGGAGGGGTACAGTTTCCGGGCATATTTGTGTGGAGTTCTGCATTGGTACGTTCCAGTGAGACAGGGTGGTTATGGAGGGTTTACAGGTTCAGGGCATATTTGTGTGGTGTTCTGCATTGGTACATTCCAGTGAGACACGGAGGATATGGAGGGATACAGGTTCAGGGCATATTTGTGCGGAATTCTTCATTGGTACATTCCAGTGTGACAGGAAGATTTTGGAGCGTACAGGTTCAGAGCATATTTGTATGGAGTTCTGCATTGGTACATTCTACTGAGACAGCGAGGTTATGGAGGGTACATATTCAGGGCATATTTTTGTGGAGTTCTGTATTGTTACGTTCCAGTGAGACAGGGACGTTATGAAGGGGTACAGTTTCAGGGCATATTTGTGTGGAGTTCTGCATTGGTACGTTCCAGTGAGACAGGGAGGTTATGGAGAGGTACAGGTTCAGGGCATATTTGTGTGGAGTTCTGCATTGGTACATTCCAGTGAAACACGGAGGATATGGAGGGATACAGGTTCATGGCATATTTGTGTGTAGTACTTCATTGGTACGTTCCAGTGAGACAGGTCGGTTTTGGAGCGTACAGGTTCAGGGCATATTTTTGTGCAGTTCTGCATTGGTACGTTCCAGTGAGACAGGGAGGTTATGGTGGTGTACAGGTTCAGGGCATATTTATGTGGAGTTCCGCAGTGGAACATTCCAGTGAGACACGGAGGATATTGAGGTGTACAGTTTCAGGGCATATTTGTGTGGAGTTCTGCATTGGTACGTTCCAGTGAGACAGGGTGGTTATGGAGGCGTACAGGTTCATGGCATATTTGTGTGTAGTACTTCATTGATACGTTCCAGTGAGACAGGTAGGTTTTGGAGCGTGCAGGTTCAGGGCATTTTTGTGTGGAGTTCTGCATTGGAACATTCCAGTGAAACACGGAGGATATGGAGGGGTGCAGGTTCAGGGCATATTTGTGTGGAGTTCTGCATTGGTACGTTCCAGTGAGACACTGAGGTTATGGAGGGGTACAGGTTCAGGGCATATTTATGTGGAGTTCCGCAGTGGAACATTCCAGTGAGACACGGAGGATATTGAGGGGTACAGTTTCAGGGCATATTTGTGTGGAGTTCTGCATTGGTACGTTCCAGTGAGACAGGGTGGTTATGGAGGCGTACAGGTTCAGGGCATATTTGTGTGGAGTTCTGCATTGGTACATTCCAGTGAGACACGGAGGATATGGAGGGATACAGGTTCATGACATACTTGTGCGGAGTTCTTCATTGGTACGTTAGAGTATGACAGGTAGGTTTTGGAGGGTACAGGTTCAGGGCATATTTGTATGGAGTTATGCATTGGTACATTCTACTGAGACAGGGAGGAATATGGAGGGTACATATTCAGGGGATATTTTTGTGGAGTTCTGTATTGGTACGTTCCAGTGAGACAGGGAGGTTATGGAGGGGTACAGTTTCCGGGCATATTTGTGTGGAGTTCTGCATTGGTACGTTCCAGTGAGACAGGGTGGTTATGGAGGGTTTACAGGTTCAGGGCATATTTGTGTGGTGTTCTGCATTGGTACATTCCAGTGAGACACGGAGGATATGGAGGGATACAGGTTCAGGGCATATTTGTGCGGAATTCTTCATTGGTACATTCCAGTGTGACAGGAAGATTTTGGAGCGTACAGGTTCAGAGCATATTTGTATGGAGTTCTGCATTGGTACATTCTACTGAGACAGCGAGGTTATGGAGGGTACATATTCAGGGCATATTTTTGTGGAGTTCTGTATTGTTACGTTCCAGTGAGACAGGGACGTTATGAATGGGTACAGTTTCAGGGCATATTTGTGTGGAGTTCTGCATTGGTACGTTAAAGTGAGACAGGGAGGTTATGGAGAGGTACAGGTTCAGGGCATATTTGTGTGGAGTTCTGCATTGGTACATTCCAGTGAAACACGGAGGATATGGAGGGATACAGGTTCATGGCATATTTGTGTGTAGTACTTCATTGGTACGTTCCAGTGAGACAGGTCGGTTTTGGAGCGTTCAGGTTCAGGGCATATTTTTGTGCAGTTCTGCATTGGTACGTTCCAGTGAGACAGGGAGGTTATGGAGGGGTACAGGTTCAGGGAATATGTGTGTGGAGTTCTGCATTGGTACGTTGCAGTGAGACAGGGAGGTTATGTAGGTTTACATGTTCCGTGCATATTTGTGTGTTTTTCTGCATTGGTACGTTCCAGTGAGAAAGGGAGGTTATGGAGGGGTACAGTTTCAGGGCATATTTATGTGGATTTATGCATTGGTACGTTCCCGTGAGACAGGGGGGTTATGGAGGGGTACGGGTTCAGGGCATTTTTGTGTGGAGTTCTGCATTGGTAAATTCCAGTGAGACAGGGAGGTTATGGAGGGGTACAGGTTCAGGGCATATTTATGTGGAGTTCTGCATTGGAACATTCCAGTGAGACACGGAGGATATGGAGGTATGCAGGTTCAGGGCATATTTGTGTGGAGTTCTGCATTGGTACGTTCCAGTGAGACACTGAGGTTATGGAGGGGTACAGGTTCAGGGCATATTTATGTGGAGTTCCGCAGTGGAACATTCCAGTGAGACACGGAGAATATTGAGGGGTACAGTTTCAGGGCATATTTGTGTGGAGTTCTGCATTGGTACGTTCCAGTGAGACAGGGTGGTTATGGAGGCGTACAGGTTCAGGGCATATTTGTGTGGAGTTCTGCATTGGTACATTCCAGTGAGACACGGAGGATATGGAGGGATACAGGTTCATGACATATTTGTGCGGAATTCTTCATTGGTACATTCCAGTGTGACAGGAAGATTTTGGAGCGTACAGGTTCAGAGCATATTTGTATGGAGTTCTGCATTGGTACATTCTACTGAGACAGGGAGGTTATGGAGGGTACATATTCAGGGCATATTTTTGTGGAGTTCTGTATTGGTACGTTCCAGTGAGACAGGAACGTTTTGAAGGGGTACAGTTTCTGGGCATATTTGTGTGGAGTTCTGCATTGGTACGTTCCAGTGAGACAGGGAGGTTATGGAGAGGTACAGGTTCAGGGCATATTTGTGTGGAGTTCTGCATTGGTACATTCCAGTGAAACACGGAGGATATGGAGGGATACAGGTTCATGGCATATTTGTGTGTAGTACTTCATTGGTACGTTCCAGTGAGACAGGTCGGTTTTGGAGCGTACAGGTTCAGGGCATCTTTTTGTGCAGTTCTGCATTGGTACGTTCCAGTCAGACAGGGAGGTTATGGAGGGGTACAGGTTCAGGGAATATGTGTGTGGAGTTCTGCATTGGTACGTTGCAGTGAGACAGGGAGGTTATGTAGGTTTACATGTTCCGTGCATATTTGTGTGTTTTTCTGCATTGGTACGTTCCAGTGAGAAAGGGAGGTTATGGAGGGGTACAGTTTCAGGGCATATTTATGTGGATTTATGCATTGGTACGTTCCCGTGAGACAGGGGGGTTATGGAGGGGTACAGGTTCAGGGCATTTTTGTGTGGAGTTCTGCATTGGTACATTCCAGTGAGACAGGGAGGTTATGGAGGGGTACAGGTTCAGGGCATATTTATGTGGAGTTCTGCATTGGAACATTCCAGTGAGACACGGAGGATATGGAGGTATGCAGGTTCAGGGCATATTTGTGTGGAGTTCTGCATTGGTACGTTCCAGTGAGACACTGAGGTTATGGAGGGGTACAGGTTCAGGGCATATTTATGTGGAGTTCCGCAGTGGAACATTCCAGTGAGACACGGAGAATATTGAGGGGTACAGTTTCAGGGCATATTTGTGTGGAGTTCTGCATTGGTACGTTCCAGTGAGACAGGGTGGTTATGGAGGCGTACAGGTTCAGGGCATATTTGTGTGGAGTTCTGCATTGGTACATTCCAGTGAGACACGGAGGATATGGAGGGATACAGGTTCATGACATATTTGTGCGGAATTCTTCATTGGTACATTCCAGTGTGACAGGAAGATTTTGGAGCGTACAGGTTCAGAGCATATTTGTATGGAGTTCTGCATTGGTACATTCTACTGAGACAGGGAGGTTATGGAGGGTACATATTCAGGGCATATTTTTGTGGAGTTCTGTATTGGTACGTTCCAGTGAGACAGGAACGTTTTGAAGGGGTACAGTTTCAGGGCATATTTGTGTGGAGTTCTGCATTGGTACGTTCCAGTGAGACAGGGAGGTTATGGAGAGGTACAGGTTCAGGGCATATTTGTGTGGAGTTCTGCATTGGTACATTCCAGTGAAACACGGAGGATATGGAGGGATACAGGTTCATGGCATATTTGTGTGTAGTACTTCATTGGTACGTTCCAGTGAGACAGGTCGGTTTTGGAGCGTACAGGTTCAGGGCATATTTTTGTGCAGTTCTGCATTGGTACGTTCCAGTGAGACAGGGAGGTTATGGAGGTGTACAGGTTCAGGGCATATTTATGTGGAGTTCCGCAGTGGAACATTCCAGTGAGACACGGAGGATATTGAGGTGTACAGTTTCAGGGCATAGTTGTGTGGAGTTCTGCATTGGTACGTTCCAGTGAGACAGGGTGGTTATGGAGGCGTACAGGTTCATGGCATATTTGTGTGTAGTACTTCATTGATACGTTCCAGTGAGACAGGTTGGTTTTGGAGCGTGCAGGTTCAGGGCATTTTTGTGAGGAGTTCTGCATTGGAACATTCCAGTGAAACACGGAGGATATGGAGGGGTGCAGGTTCAGGGCATATTTGTGTGGAGTTCTGCATTGGTACGTTCCAGTGAGACACTGAGGTTATGGAGGGGTACAGGTTCAGGGCATATTTATGTGGAGTTCCGCAGTGGAACATTCCAGTGAGACACGGAGGATATTGAGGGGTACAGTTTCAGGGCATATTTGTGTGGAGTTCTGCATTGGTACGTTCCAGTGAGACAGGGTGGTTATGGAGGCGTACAGGTTCAGGGCATATTTGTGTGGAGTTCTGCATTGGTACATTCCAGTGAGACACGGAGGATATGGAGGGATACAGGTTCATGACATACTTGTGCGGAGTTCTTCATTGGTACGTTCCAGTATGACAGGTAGGTTTTGGAGCGTACAGGTTCAGGGCATATTTGTATGGAGTTATGCATTGGTACATTCTACTGAGACAGGGAGGATATGGAGGGTACATATTCAGGGCATATTTTTGTGGAGTTCTGTATTGGTACGTTCCAGTGAGACAGGGAGTTTATGGAGGGGTACAGTTTCCGGGCATATTTGTGTGGAGTTCTGCATTGGTACGTTCCAGTGAGACACGGAGGATATGGAGGGATACAGGTTCATGACATATTTGTGCGGAATTCTTCATTGGTACATTCCAGTGTGACAGGAAGATTTTGGAGCGTACAGGTTCAGAGCATATTTGTATGGAGTTCTGCATTGGTACATTCTACTGAGACAGGGAGGTTATGGAGGGTACATATTCAGGGCATATTTTTGTGGAGTTCTGTATTGGTACGTTCCAGTGAGACAGGAACGTTTTGAAGGGGTACAGTTTCAGGGCATATTTGTGTGGAGTTCTGCATTGGTACGTTCCAGTGAGACAGGGAGGTTATGGAGAGGTACAGGTTCAGGGCATATTTGTGTGGAGTTCTGCATTGGTACATTCCAGTGAAACACGGAGGATATGGAGGGATACAGGTTCATGGCATATTTGTGTGTAGTACTTCATTGGTACGTTCCAGTGAGACAGGTCGGTTTTGGAGCGTACAGGTTCAGGGCATATTTTTGTGCAGTTCTGCATTGGTACGTTCCAGTGAGACAGGGAGGATATGGAGGTGTACAGGTTCAGGGCATATTTATGTGGAGTTCCGCAGTGGAACATTCCAGTGAGACACGGAGGATATTGAGGTGTACAGTTTCAGGGCATATTTGTGTGGAGTTCTGCATTGGTACGTTCCAGTGAGACCGGGTGGTTATGGAGGCGTACAGGTTCATGGCATATTTGTGTGTAGTACTTCATTGATACGTTCCAGTGAGACAGGTAGGTTTTGGAGCGTGCAGGTTCAGGGCATTTTTGTGTGGAGTTCTGCATTGGAACATTCCAGTGAAACACGGAGGATATGGAGGGGTGCAGGTTCAGGGCATATTTGTGTGGAGTTCTGCATTGGTACGTTCCAGTGAGACTCTGAGGTTATGGAGGGGTACAGGTTCAGGGCATATTTATGTGGAGTTCCGCAGTGGAACATTCCAGTGAGACACGGAGGATATTGAGGGGTACATTTTCAGGGCATATTTGTGTGGAGTTCTGCATTGGTACGTTCCAGTGAGACAGGATGGTTATGGAGGCGTACAGGTTCAGGGCATATTTGTGTGGAGTTCTGCATTGGTACATTCCAGTGAGACACGGAGGATATGGAGGGATACAGGTTCATGACATATTTGTGCGGAATTCTTCATTGGTACATTCCAGTGTGACAGGAAGATTTTGGAGCGTACAGGTTCAGAGCATATTTGTATGGAGTTCTGCATTGGTACATTCTACTGAGACAGGGAGGTTATGGAGGGTACATATTCAGGGCATATTTTTGTGGAGTTCTGTATTGGTACGTTCCAGTGAGACAGGAACGTTTTGAAGGGGTACAGTTTCAGGGCATATCTGTGTGGAGTTCTGCATTGGTACGTTCCAGTATGACAGGTAGGTTTTGGAGCGTACAGGTTCAGGGCATATTTGTATGGAGTTATGCATTGGTACATTCTACTGAGACAGGGAGGATATGGAGGGTACATATTCAGGGCATATTTTTGTGGAGTTCTGTATTGGTACGTTCCAGTGAGACAGGGAGGTTATGGAGGGGTACAGTTTCCGGGCATATTTGTGTGGAGTTCTGCATTGGTACGTTCCAGTGAGACAGGGTGGTTATGGAGGGTTTACAGGTTCAGGGCATATTTGTGTGGTGTTCTGCATTGGTACATTCCAGTGAGACACGGAGGATATGGAGGGATACAGGTTCAGGGCATATTTGTGCGGAATTCTTCATTGGTACATTCCAGTGTGACAGGAAGATTTTGGAGCGTACAGGTTCAGAGCATATTTGTATGGAGTTCTGCATTGGTACATTCTACTGAGACAGGGAGGTTATGGAGGGTACATATTCAGGGCATATTTTTGTGGAGTTCTGTATTGGTACGTTCCAGTGAGACAGGGACGTTATGAAGGGGTACAGTTTCAGGGCATATTTGTGTGGAGTTCTGCATTGGTACGTTCCAGTGAGACAGGGAGGTTATGGAGAGGTACAGGTTCAGGGCATATTTGTGTGGAGTTCTGCATTGGTACATTCCAGTGAAACACGGAGGATATGGAGGGATACAGGTTCATGGCATATTTGTGTGTAGTACTTCATTGGTACGTTCCAGTGAGACAGGTCGGTTTTGGAGCGTACAGGTTCAGGGCATATTTTTGTGCAGTTCTGCATTGGTACGTTCCAGTGAGACAGGGAGGTTATGGAGGGGTACAGGTTCAGGGAATATGTGTGTGGAGTTCTGCATTGGTACTTTGCAGTGAGACAGGGAGGTTATGTAGGTTTACATGTTCCGTGCATATTTGTATGTTTTTCTGCATTGGTACGTTCCAGTGAGAAAGGGAGGTTATGGAGGGGTACAGTTTCAGGGCATATTTATGTGGATTTATGCATTGGTACGTTCCCGTGAGACAGGGAGGTTATGGAGAGGTACAGGTTCAGGGCATTTTTGTGTGGAGTTCTGCATTGGTACATTCCAGTGAGACAGGGAGGTTATGGAGGGGTACAGGTTCAGGGCATATTTATGTGGAGTTCTGCATTGGAACATTCCAGTGAGACACGGAGGATATGGAGGTATGCAGGTTCAGGGCATATTTGTGTGGAGTTCTGCATTGGTACGTTCCAGTGAGACACTGAGGTTATGGAGGGGTACAGGTTCAGGGCATATTTATGTGGAGTTCCGCAGTGGAACATTCCAGTGAGACACGGAGAATATTGAGGGGCACAGTTTCAGGGCATATTTGTGTGGAGTTCTGCATTGGTACGTTCCAGTGAGACACTGAGGTTATGGAGGGGTACAGGTTCAGGGCATATTTATGTGGAGTTCCGCAGTGGAACATTCCAGTGAGACACGGAGGATATGGAGGTATGCAGGTTCAGGGCATATTTGTGTGGAGTTCTGCATTGGTACGTTCCAGTGAGACAGGGTGGTTATGGAGTGGTACAGGTTCAGGGCATATTTTTGTGGAGTTCTGCAATGGTACGTTCCAGTGAGACAGTGTGGTTATGGAGGCGTACAGGTTCAGGGCATATTTGTGTGGAGTTCTGCATTGGTACATTCCAGTGAGACACGGAGGATATGGAGGGATACAGGTTCATGACATATTTGTGCGGAATTCTTCATTGGTACATTCCAGTGTGACAGGAAGATTTTGGAGCGTACAGGTTCAGAGCATATTTGTATTTAGTTCTGCATTGGTACATTCTACTGAGACAGGTAGGTTTTGTAGCGTACAGGTTCAGGGCATATTTGTATGGAGTTATGCATTGGTACATTCTACTGAGACAGGGAGGATATGAGGGTACATATTCAGGGCATATTTTTGTGGAGTTCTGTATTGGTACGTTCCAGTGAGACAGGGAGGTTATGGAGGGGTACAGTTTCCGGGCATATTTGTGTGGAGTTCTGCATTGGTACGTTCCAGTGAGACACGGAGGATATGGATGGATACAGGTTCATGACATATTTGTGCGGAATTCTTCATTGGTACATTCCAGTGTGACAGGAAGATTTTGGAGCGTACAGGTTCAGAGCATATTTGTATGGAGTTCTGCATTGGTACATTCTACTGAGACAGGGAGGTTATGGAGGGTACATATTCAGGGCATATTTTTGTGGAGTTCTGTATTGGTACGTTCCAGTGAGACAGGAACGTTTTGAAGGGGTACAGTTTCAGGGCATATTTGTGTGTAGTTCTGCATTGGTACGTTCCAGTGAGACAGGGAGGTTATGGAGAGGTAGAGGTTCAGGGCATATTTGTGTGGAGTTCTGCATTGGTACATTCCAGTGAAACACGGAGGATATGGAGGGATACAGGTTCATGGCATATTTGTGTGTAGTACTTCATTGTTACGTTCCAGTGAGACAGGTCGGTTTTGGAGCGTACAGGTTCAGGGCATATTTTTGTGCAGTTCTGCATTGGTACGTTCCAGTGAGACAGGGAGGTTATGGAGGTGTACAGGTTCAGGGCATATTTATGTGGAGTTCCGCAGTGGAACATTCCAGTGAGACACGGAGGATATTGAGGTGTACAGTTTCAGGGCATATTTGTGTGGAGTTCTGCATTGGTACGTTCCAGTGAGACCGGGTGGTTATGGAGGCGTACAGGTTCATGGCATATTTGTGTGTAGTACTTCATTGATACGTTCCAGTGAGACAGGTAGGTTTTGGAGCGTGCAGGTTCAGGGCATTTTTGTGTGGAGTTCTGCATTGGAACATTCCAGTGAAACACGGAGGATATGGAGGGGTGCAGGTTCAGGGCATATTTGTGTGGAGTTCTGCATTGGTACGTTCCAGTGAGACACTGAGGTTATGGAGGGGTACAGGTTCAGGGCATATTTATGTGGAGTTCCGCAGTGGAACATTCCAGTGAGACACGGAGGATATTGAGGGGTACATTTTCAGGGCATATTTGTGTGGAGTTCTGCATTGGTACGTTCCAGTGAGACAGGGTGGTTATGGAGGCGTACAGGTTCAGGGCATATTTGTGTGGAGTTCTGCATTGGTACATTCCAGTGAGACACGGAGGATATGGAGGGTTTACAGGTTCAGGGCATATTTGTGTGGTGTTCTGCATTGGTACATTCTACTGAGACAGGGAGGATATGGAGGGTACATATTCAGGGCATATTTTTGTGGAGTTCTGTATTGGTACGTTCCAGTGAGACAGGGAGGTTATGGAGGGGTACAGTTTCCGGGCATATTTGTGTGGAGTTCTGCATTGGTACGTTCCAGTGAGACAGGGTGGTTATGGAGGCGTACAGGTTCAGGGCATATTTGTGTGGAGTTCTGCATTGGTACGTTCCAGTGAGACAGTGTGGTTATGGAGGCGTACAGGTTCAGGGCATATTTGTGTGGAGTTCTGCATTGGTACATTCCAGTGAGACACGGAGGATATGGAGGGATACAGGTTCATGACATATTTGTGCGGAATTCTTCATTGGTACATTCCAGTGTGACAGGAAGATTTTGGAGCGTACAGGTTCAGAGCATATTTGTATTTAGTTCTGCATTGGTACATTCTACTGAGACAGGTAGGTTTTGTAGCGTACAGGTTCAGGGCATATTTGTATGGAGTTATGCATTGGTACATTCTACTGAGACAGGGAGGATATGAGGGTACATATTCAGGGCATATTTTTGTGGAGTTCTGTATTGGTACGTTCCAGTGAGACAGGGAGGTTATGGAGGGGTACAGTTTCCGGGCATATTTGTGTGGAGTTCTGCATTGGTACGTTCCAGTGAGACACGGAGGATATGGATGGATACAGGTTCATGACATATTTGTGCGGAATTCTTCATTGGTACATTCCAGTGTGACAGGAAGATTTTGGAGCGTACAGGTTCAGAGCATATTTGTATGGAGTTCTGCATTGGTACATTCTACTGAGACAGGGAGGTTATGGAGGGTACATATTCAGGGCATATTTTTGTGGAGTTCTGTATTGGTACGTTCCAGTGAGACAGGAACGTTTTGAAGGGGTACAGTTTCAGGGCATATTTGTGTGGAGTTCTGCATTGGTACGTTCCAGTGAGACAGGGAGGTTATGGAGAGGTACAGGTTCAGGGCATATTTGTGTGGAGTTCTGCATTGGTACATTCCAGTGAAACACGGAGGATATGGAGGGATACAGGTTCATGGCATATTTGTGTGTAGTACTTCATTGTTACGTTCCAGTGAGACAGGTCGGTTTTGGAGCGTACAGGTTCAGGGCATATTTTTGTGCAGTTCTGCATTGGTACGTTCCAGTGAGACAGGGAGGTTATGGAGGTGTACAGGTTCAGGGCATATTTATGTGGAGTTCCGCAGTGGAACATTCCAGTGAGACACGGAGGATATTGAGGTGTACAGTTTCAGGGCATATTTGTGTGGAGTTCTGCATTGGTACGTTCCAGTGAGACCGGGTGGTTATGGAGGCGTACAGGTTCATGGCATATTTGTGTGTAGTACTTCATTGATACGTTCCAGTGAGACAGGTAGGTTTTGGAGCGTGCAGGTTCAGGGCATTTTTGTGTGGAGTTCTGCATTGGAACATTCCAGTGAAACACGGAGGATATGGAGGGGTGCAGGTTCAGGGCATATTTGTGTGGAGTTCTGCATTGGTACGTTCCAGTGAGACACTGAGGTTATGGAGGGGTACAGGTTCAGGGCATATTTATGTGGAGTTCCGCAGTGGAACATTCCAGTGAGACACGGAGGATATTGAGGGGTACATTTTCAGGGCATATTTGTGTGGAGTTCTGCATTGGTACGTTCCAGTGAGACAGGGTGGTTATGGAGGCGTACAGGTTCAGGGCATATTTGTGTGGAGTTCTGCATTGGTACATTCCAGTGAGACACGGAGGATATGGAGGGTTTACAGGTTCAGGGCATATTTGTGTGGTGTTCTGCATTGGTACATTCTACTGAGACAGGGAGGATATGGAGGGTACATATTCAGGGCATATTTTTGTGGAGTTCTGTATTGGTACGTTCCAGTGAGACAGGGAGGTTATGGAGGGGTACAGTTTCCGGGCATATTTGTGTGGAGTTCTGCATTGGTACGTTCCAGTGAGACAGGGTGGTTATGGAGGCGTACAGGTTCAGGGCATATTTGTGTGGAGTTCTGCATTGGTACATTCCAGTGAGACACGGAGGATATGGAGGGATACAGGTTCATGACATACTTGTGCGGAGTTCTTCATTGGTACATTCCAGTGAAACACGGAGGATATTGAGGGGTACATTTTCAGGGCATATTTGTGTGGAGTTCTGCATTGGTACGTTCCAGTATGACAGGTAGGTTTTGGAGCGTACAGGTTCAGGGCATATTTGTATGGAGTTATGCATTGGTACATTCTACTGAGACAGGGAGGATATGGAGGGTACATATTCAGGGCATATTTGTGTGGAGTTCTGTATTGGTACGTTCCAGTGAGACAGGGAGGTTATGGAGGGGTACAGTTTCCGGGCATATTTGTGTGGAGTTCTGCATTGGTACGTTCCAGTGAGACAGGGTGGTTATGGAGGGTTTACAGGTTCAGGGCATATTTGTGTGGAGTTCTGCATTGGTACATTCCAGTGAGACACGGAGGATATGGAGGGATACAGGTTCAGGGCATATTTGTGCGGAATTCTTCATTGGTACATTCCAGTGTGACAGGAAGATTTTGGAGCGTACAGGTTCAGAGCATATTTGTATGGAGTTCTGCATTGGTACATTCTACTGAAACAGGGAGGTTATGGAGGGTACATATTCAGGGCATATTTTTGTGGAGTTCTGTATTGGTACGTTCCAGTGAGACAGGGACGTTATGAAGGGGTACAGTTTCAGGGCATATTTGTGTGTAGTTCTGCATTGGTACGTTCCAGTGAGACAGGGAGGTTATGGAGAGGTAGAGGTTCAGGGCATATTTGTGTGGAGTTCTGCATTGGTACATTCCAGTGAAACACGGGGGATATGGAGGGATACAGGTTCATGGCATATTTGTGTGTAGTACTTCATTGGTACGTTCCAGTGAGACAGGTCGGTTTTGGAGCGTACAGGTTCAGGGCATATTTTTGTGCAGTTCTGCATTGGTACGTTCCAGTGAGACAGGGAGGTTATGGAGGGGTACAGGTTCAGGGAATATGTGTGTGGAGTTCTGCATTGGTACGTTGCAGTGAGACAGGGAGGTTATGTAGGTTTACATGTTCCGTGCATATTTGTATGTTTTTCTGCATTGGTACGTTCCAGTGAGAAAGGGAGGTTAGGGAGGGGTACAGTTTCAGGGCATATTTATGTGGATTTATGCATTGGTATGTTCCCGTGAGACAGGGAGGTTATGGAGGGGTACAGGTTCAGGGCATTTTTGTGTGGAGTTCTGCATTGGTACATTCCAGTGAGACAGGGAGGTTATGGAGGGGTACAGGTTCAGGGCATATTTATGTGGAGTTCTGCATTGGAACATTCCAGTGAGACACGGAGGATATGGAGGTATGCAGGTTCAGGGCATATTTGTGTGGAGTTCTGCATTGGTACGTTCCAGTGAGACACTGAGGTTATGGAGGGGTACAGGTTCAGGGCATATTTATGTGGAGTTCCGCAGTGGAACATTCCAGTGAGACACGGAGAATATTGAGGGGCACAGTTTCAGGGCATATTTGTGTGGAGTTCTGCATTGGTACGTTCCAGTGAGACAGTGTGGTTATGGAGGCGTACAGGTTCAGGGCATATTTGTGTGGAGTTCTGCATTGGTACATTCCAGTGAGACACGGAGGATATGGAGGGATACAGGTTCATGACATATTTGTGCGGAATTCTTCATTGGTACATTCCAGTGTGACAGGAAGATTTTGGAGCGTACAGGTTCAGAGCATATTTGTATGGAGTTCTGCATTGGTACATTCTACTGAGACAGGGAGGTTATGGAGGGTACATATTCAGGGCATATTTTTGTGGAGTTCTGTATTGGTACGTTCCAGTGAGACAGGAACGTTTTGAAGGGGTACAGTTTCAGGGCATATTTGTGTGGAGTTCTGCATTGGTACATTCCAGTGAGACACGGAGGATATGGAGGGATACAGGTTCATGACATATTTGTGCGGAATTCTTCATTGGTACATTCCAGTGTGACAGGAAGATTTTGGAGCGTACAGGTTCAGGGCATATTTTTCTGCAGTTCTGCATTGGTACGTTCCAGTGAGACAGGGAGGTTATGGAGGTGTACAGGTTCAGGGCATATTTATGTGGAGTTCCGCAGTGGAACATTCCAGTGAGACACGGAGGATATTGAGGTGTACAGTTTCAGGGCATATTTGTGTGGAGTTCTGCATTGGTACGTTCCAGTGAGACAGGGTGGTTATGGAGGCGTACAGGTTCATGGCATATTTGTGTGTAGTACTTCATTGATACGTTCCAGTGAGACAGGTAGGTTTTGGAGCGTGCAGGTTCAGGGCATTTTTGTGTGGAGTTCTGCATTGGAACATTCCAGTGAAACACGGAGGATATGGAGGGGTGCAGGTTCAGGGCATATTTGTGTGGAGTTCTGCATTGGTACGTTCCAGTGAGACACTGAGGTTATGGAGGGGTACAGGTTCAGGGCATATTTATGTGGAGTTCCGCAGTGGAACATTCCAGTGAGACACGGAGGATATTGAGGGGTACAGTTTCAGGGCATATTTGTGTGGAGTTCTGCATTGGTACGTTCCAGTGAGACAGGGTGGTTATGGAGGCGTACAGGTTCAGGGCATATTTGTGTGGAATTCTGCATTGGTACATTCCAGTGAGACACGGAGGATATGGAGGGATACAGGTTCATGACATACTTGTGCGGAGTTCTTCATTGGTACGTTCCAGTATGACAGGTAGGTTTTGGAGCGTACAGGTTCAGGGCATATTTGTATGGAGTTATGCATTGGTACATTCTACTGAGACAGGGAGGATATGGAGGGTACATATTCAGGGCATATTTTTGTGGAGTTCTGTATTGGTACGTTCCAGTGAGACAGGGAGGTTATGGAGGGGTACAGTTTCCGGGCATATTTGTGTGGAGTTCTGTATTGGTACGTTCCAGTGAGACAGGGTGGTTATGGAGGGTTTACAGGTACAGGGCATATTTGTGTGGAGTTCTACATTGGTACATTCCAGTGAGACACGGAGGATATGGAGGGATACAGGTTCAGGGCATATTTGTGCGGAATTCTTCATTGGTACATTCCAGTGTGACAGGAAGATTTTGGAGCGTACAGGTTCAGAGCATATTTGTATGGAGTTCTGCATTGGTACATTCTATTGAGACAGGGAGGTTATGGAGGGTACATATTCAGGGCATATTTTTGTGGAGTTCTGTATTGGTACGTTCCAGTGAGACAGGGACGTTATGAAGGGGTACAGTTTCAGGGCATATTTGTGTGGAGTTCTGCATTGGTACGTTCCAGTGAGACAGGGAGGTTATGGAGAGGTACAGGTTCAGGGCATATTTGTGTGGAGTTCTGCATTGGTACATTCCAGTGAAACACGGAGGATATGGAGGGATACAGGTTCATGGCATATTTGTGTGTAGTACTTCATTGGTACGTTCCAGTGAGACAGGTCGGTTTTGGAGCGTACAGGTTCAGGGCATATTTTTGTGCAGTTCTGCATTGGTACGTTCCAGTGAGACAGGGAGGTTATGGAGGGGTACAGGTTCAGGGAATATGTGTGTGGAGTTCTGCATTGGTACGTTGCAGTGAGACAGGGAGGTTATGTAGGTTTACATGTTCCGTGCATATTTGTGTGTTTTTCTGCATTGGTACGTTCCAGTGAGAAAGGGAGGTTATGGAGGGGTACAGTTTCAGGGCATATTTATGTGGATTTATGCATTGGTACGTTCCCGTGAGACAGGGAGGTTATGGAGGGGTACAGGTTCAGGGGATATTTGTGTGGCGTTCTGCATTGGTACGTTCCAGTGAGACACTGAGGTTATGGAGGTGTACAGGTTCAGGGCATATTTATGTGGAGTTCCGCAGTGGAACATTCCAGTGAGACACGGAGGATATTGAGGGGTTCAGTTTCAGGGCATATGTGTGTGTAGTACTTCATTGGTACGTTCCAGTGAGACAGGAAGGTTTTGGAGCGTACAGGTTCAGGGCATATTTTTGTGGAGTTCTGCATTGGTACGTTCCAGTGAGACAGGGAGGTTATGGAGGGTTTACAGGTTCAGGGCATATTTGTGTGGAGTTCTGCATTGGTACATTCCAGTGAGACACGGAGGATATGGAGGGATACAGGTTCAGGGCATATTTTTGTGGAGTTCTGCATTGGTACGTTCCAGTGAGACAGGGAGGTTATGTAGGTGTACATGTTCCGTGCATATTTGTGTGGAGTTCTGCATTGGTACATTCCAGTGAGACATGGAGGTTATGCAGGGGTACAGGTTTAGGGCATATTTATGTGGAGTTCTGCATTGGAACATTCCAGTGAGACACGGAGGATATGGAATGGTACAGGTTCAGGGCATATTTGTGTGGAGTTCTGCATTGGTACGTTCCAGTGAGACAGGGTGTTTATGGAGGCGTACAGGTTCAGGGCATATTTGTGTGGAGTTCTGCTTTGGAACATTCCAGTGAGACACGGAGGATATGGAGGGGTGCAGGTTCAGGGCATATTTGTGTGGAATTCTGCATTGGTACGTTCCTGTGAGACAGGGATGTTATGGAGGGGTACAGTTTCAGGGCATATTTGTGTGGAGTTCAGCATTGGTACATTCCAGTGAGACACGGAGGATATGGAGGGATACAGGTTCATGGCATATTTGTGTGTAGTACTTCATTGATACGTTACAGTGAGACAGGTAGGTTTTGGAGCGTACATGTTCAGGGCATATTTTTGTGGAGTTCTGCATTGGTACGTTCCAGTGAGACAGGGAGGTTATGGAGGGGTACAGGTTCAGGGCAAATTTGTGTGGAGTTCTGCATTGGTACGTTCCAGTGAGACAGGGAGGTTAGGTAGGTGTACAAGTTCCGTGCATATTTGTGTGTTTTTCTGCATTGGTACGTTCCAGTGAGAAAGGGAGGTTATGGAGGGGTACAGTTTCAGGGCATATTTATGTGGATTTCTGCATTGGTACCTTCCCGTGAGACAGGGTGGTTATGGAGGGGTACAGGTTCAGGGCATCTTTGTGTGGAGTTCTGCATTGGAACATTCCAGTGAGACACATAGGATATGGAGGGGTGCAGGTTCAGGGCATATTTGTGTGGAGTTCTGCATTGGTACGTTCCAGTGAGACAGGTAGGTTTTGGAGCGTACAGGTTCAGGGCATATTTTTGTGGAGTTCTGCATTGGTACGTTTCAGTGAGACAGGGAGTTTATGGAGGGGTACAGTTTCAGGGCTTATTTCTGTGGAGTTCTGCATTGGTACGTTCCAGTGAGACAGGGAGGTTATGGAGGGGTACAAGTTCAGGGCATATTTATGTGGATTTCTGCATTGGTACGTTCCCGTGAGACAGGGTGGTTATGGAGGGGTACAGGTTCAGGGCATATTTTTGTGGAGTTCTGCAATGGTACGTTCCAGTGAGACAGGGAGTTTATGGAGGGGTACAGTTTCAGGGCATTTTTGTGTGGAGTTCTGCATTGGTACATTCCATTGAGACAGGGAGGTTATGGAGGGGTACAGGTTCAGGGCATATTTCTGTGGAGTTCTGCATTGGAACATTCCAGTGAGACACGGAGGATATGGAGGGGTGCAGGTTCAGTGCATATTTGTGTGGAGTTCTGCATTGGTACGTTCCAGTGAGACAGGTAGGTTTTGGAGCGTACAGGTTCAGGGCATATTTTTGTGGAGTTCTGCATTGGTACGTTCCCGTTAGACAGGGAGTTTATGGAGGGGTACAGGTTCAGGGCATATTTTGTGGAGTTTTGCAATGGTACGTTCCAGTGAGACAGGGAGTTTATGGAGGGGTACAGTTTCAGGGCATACTTGTGTGGAGTTCTGCATTGGTACGTTCCACTGAGACAGGGAAGTTATGTAGGTGTACATGTTCAGGGCATATTTGTGTATTTTTCTGCATTGGTACGTTCCAGTGAGAAAGGGAGGTTATGGAGGGGTACAGTTTCAGGGCATATTTATGTGGAGTTCTGCATTGGTACGTTCCAGTGAGACACTGAGGTTATGGAGGAGTACAGGTTCAGGGCATATTTATGTGGAGTTCCGCAGTGGAACATTCCAGTGAGACACGGAGGATATTGAGGGATACAGTTTCAGGGCATATTTGTGTGGAGTTCTGCATTGGTACGTTCCAGTGAGACAGGTAGGTTTTGGAGCGTACAGGTTCAGGGCATATTTGTGTGGAGTTCTGCATTGGTACGTTCCAGTGAGACAGGGAGGTTATGTAGGTGTACATGTTCCGTGCATATTTGTGTGTTTTTCTGCATTGGTACGTTCCAGTGAGAACGGGAGATTATGGAGGGGTACAGTTTCAGGGCATATTTATGTGGATTTCTGCATTGGTACGTTACAGTGAGACAGGTAGATTTTGGAGCGTACATGTTCAGGGCATATTTTTGTGGAGTTCTGCATTGGTACGTTCCAGTGAGACAGGGAGGTTATGGAGGGGTACAGTTTCAGGGCATATTTGTGTGGAGTTCTGCATTGGTACATTCCAGTGAGACACGGAGGATATGGAGGGATACAGGTTCATGACATATTTGTGCGGAATTCTTCATTGGTACATTCCAGTGTGACAGGAAGATTTTGGAGCGTACAGGTTCAGGGCATATTTTTCTGCAGTTCTGCATTGGTACGTTCCAGTGAGACAGGGAGGTTATGGAGGTGTACAGGTTCAGGGCATATTTATGTGGAGTTCCGCAGTGGAACATTCCAGTGAGACACGGAGGATATTGAGGTGTACAGTTTCAGGGCATATTTGTGTGGAGTTCTGCATTGGTACGTTCCAGTGAGACAGGGTGGTTATGGAGGCGTACAGGTTCATGGCATATTTGTGTGTAGTACTTCATTGATACGTTCCAGTGAGACAGGTAGGTTTTGGAGCGTGCAGGTTTAGGGCATTTTTGTGTGGAGTTCTGCATTGGAACATTCCAGTGAAACACGGAGGATATGGAGGGGTGCAGGTTCAGGGCATATTTGTGTGGAGTTCTGCATTGGTACGTTCCAGTGAGACACTGAGGTTATGGAGGGGTACAGGTTCAGGGCATATTTATGTGGAGTTCCGCAGTGGAACATTCCAGTGAGACACGGAGGATATTGAGGGCTACAGTTTCAGGGCATATTTGTGTGGAGTTCTGCATTGGTACGTTCCAGTGAGACAGGGTGGTTATGGAGGCGTACAGGTTCATGGCATATTTGTGTGGAGTTCTGCATTGGTACATTCCAGTGAGACACGGAGGATATGGAGGGATACAGGTTCATGACATACTTGTGCGGAGTTCTTCATTGGTACGTTCCAGTATGACAGGTAGGTTTTGGAGCGTACAGGTTCAGGGCATATTTGTATGGAGTTATGCATTGGTACATTCTACTGAGACAGGGAGGTTATGGAGGGGTACAGTTTCCGGGCATATTTGTGTGGAGTTCTGCATTGGTACGTTCCAGTGAGACAGGGTGGTTATGGAGGGTTTACAGGTACAGGGCATATTTGTGTGGAGTTCTACATTGGTACATTCCAGTGAGACACGGAGGATATGGAGGGATACAGGTTCAGGGCATATTTGTGCGGAATTCTTCATTGGTACATTCCAGTGTGACAGGAAGATTTTGGAGCGTACAGGTTCAGAGCATATTTGTATGGAGTTCTGCATTTGTACATTCTACTGAGGCAGGGAGGTTATGGAGGGTACATATTCAGGGCATATTTTTGTGGAGTTCTGTATTGGTACGTTCCAGTGAGACAGGGACGTTATGAAGGGGTACAGTTTCAGGGCATATTTGTGTGGAGTTCTGCATTGGTACGTTCCAGTGAGACAGGGAGGTTATGGAGAGGTACAGGTTCAGGGCATATTTGTGTGGAGTTCTGCATTGGTACATTCCAGTGAAACACGGAGGATATGGAGGGATACAGGTTCATGGCATATTTGTGTGTAGTACTTCATTGGTACGTTCCAGTGAGACAGGTCGGTTTTGGAGCGTACAGGTTCAGGGCATATTTTTGTGCAGTTCTGCATTGGTACGTTCCAGTGAGACAGGGAGGTTATGGAGGGGTACAGGTTCAGGGAATATGTGTGTGGAGTTCTGCATTGGTACGTTGCAGTGAGACAGGGAGGTTATGTTGGTTTACATGTTCCGTGCATATTTGTGTGTTTTTCTGCATTGGTACGTTCCAGTGAGAAAGGGAGGTTATGGAGGGGTACAGTTTCAGGGCATATTTATGTGGATTTATGCATTGGTACGTTCCCGTGAGACAGGGAGGTTATGGAGGTGTACAGGTTCAGGGGATATTTGTGTGGAGTTCTGCATTGGTACGTTCCAGTGAGACACTGAGGTTATGGAGGTGTACAGGTTCAGGGCATATTTATGTGGAGTTCCGCAGTGGAACATTCCAGTGAGACACGGAGAATATTGAGGGGTTCAGTTTCAGGGCATATTTGTGTGTAGTACTTCATTGGTACGTTCCAGTGAGACAGGTAGGTTTTGGAGCGTACAGGTTCAGGGCATATTTTTGTGGAGTTCTGCATTGGTACGTTCCAGTGAGACAGGGAGGTTATGGAGGGTTTACAGGTTCAGGGCATATTTGTGTGGAGTTCTGCATTGGTACATTCCAGTGAGACACGGAGGATATGGAGGGATACAGGTTCAGGGCATATTTTTGTGGAGTTCTGCATTGGTACGTTCCAGTGAGACAGGGAGGTTATGTAGGTGTACATGTTCCGTGCATATTTGTGTGGAGTTCTGCATTGGTACATTCCAGTGAGACATGGAGGTTATGCAGGGGTACAGGTTTAGGGCATATTTATGTGGAGTTCTGCATTGGAACATTCCAGTGAGACACGGAGGATATGGAATGGTACAGGTTCAGGGCATATTTGTGTGGAGTTCTGCATTGGTACGTTCCAGTGAGACAGGGTGTTTATGGAGGCGTACAGGTTCAGGGCATATTTGTGTGGAGTTCTGCTTTGGAACATTCCAGTGAGACACGGAGGATATGGAGGGGTGCAGGTTCAGGGCATATTTGTGTGGAATTCTGCATTGGTACGTTCCTGTGAGACAGGGATGTTATGGAGGGGTACAGTTTCAGGGCATATTTGTGTGGAGTTCTGCATTGGTACATTCCAGTGAGACACGGAGGATATGGAGGGATACAGGTTCATGGCATATTTGTGTGTAGTACTTCATTGATACGTTACAGTGAGACAGGTAGGTTTTGGAGCGTACATGTTCAGGGCATATTTTTGTGGAGTTCTGCATTGGTACGTTCCAGTGAGACAGGGAGGTTATGGAGGGGTACAGGTTCAGGGCAAATTTGGGTGGAGTTCTGCATTGGTACGTTCCAGTGAGACAGGGAGGTTATGTAGGTGTACAAGTTCCGTGCATATTTGTGTGTTTTTCTGCATTGGTACGTTCCAGTGAGAAAGGGAGGTTATGGAGGGGTACAGTTTCAGGGCATATTTATGTGGATTTCTGCATTGGTACCTTCCCGTGAGACAGGGTGGTTATGGAGGGGTACAGGTTCAGGGCATCTTTGTGTGGAGTTCTGCATTGGAACATTCCAGTGAGACACATAGGATATGGAGGGGTGCAGGTTCAGGGCATATTTGTGTGGAGTTCTGCATTGGTACGTTCCAGTGAGACAGGTAGGTTTTGGAGCGTACAGGTTCAGGGCATATTTTTGTGGAGTTCTGCATTGGTACGTTTCAGTGAGTCAGGGAGTTTATGGAGGGGTACAGTTTCAGGGCTTATTTCTGTGGAGTTCTGCATTGGTACGTTCCAGTGAGACAGGGAGGTTATGGAGGGGTACAAGTTCAGGGCATATTTATGTGGATTTCTGCATTGGTACGTTCCCGTGAGACAGGGTGGTTATGGAGGGGTACAGGTTCAGGGCATATTTTTGTGGAGTTCTGCAATGGTACGTTCCAGTGAGACAGGGAGTTTATGGAGGGGTACAGTTTCAGGGCATTTTTGTGTGGAGTTCTGCATTGGTACATTCCATTGAGACAGGGAGGTTATGGAGGGGTACAGGTTCAGGGCATATTTCTGTGGAGTTCTGCATTGGAACATTCCAGTGAGACACGGAGGATATGGAGGGGTGCAGGTTCAGTGCATATTTGTGTGGAGTTCTGCATTGGTACGTTCCAGTGAGACAGGTAGGTTTTGGAGCGTACAGGTTCAGGGCATATTTTTGTGGAGTTCTGCATTGGTACGTTCCCGTTAGACAGGGAGTTTATGGAGGGGTACAGGTTCAGGGCATATTTTGTGGAGTTTTGCAATGGTACGTTCCAGTGAGACAGGGAGTTTATGGAGGGGTACAGTTTCAGGGCATACTTGTGTGGAGTTCTGCATTGGTACGTTCCACTGAGACAGGGAAGTTATGTAGGTGTACATGTTCAGGGCATATTTGTGTGTTTTTCTGCATTGGTACGTTCCAGTGAGAAAGGGAGGTTATGGAGGGGTACAGTTTCAGGGCATATTTATGTGGAGTTCTGCATTGGTACGTTCCAGTGAGACACTGAGGTTATGGAGGAGTACAGGTTCAGGGCATATTTATGTGGAGTTCTGCATTGGTACGTTCCAGTGAGACAGGTAGGTTTTGGAGTGTACAGGTTCAGGGCATATTTGTGTGGAGTTCTGCATTGGTACGTTCCAGTGAGACAGGGAGGTTATGTAGGTGTACATGTTCCGTGCATATTTGTGAGTTTTTCTGCATTGGTACGTTCCAGTGAGAACGGGAGGTTATGGAGGGGTACAGTTTCAGGGCATATTTATGTGGATTTCTGCATTGGTACGTTACAGTGAGACAGGTAGGTTTTGGAGCGTACATGTTCAGGGCATATTTTTGTAGAGTTCTGCATTGGTACGTTCCAGTGAGACAGGGAGGTTATGGAGGGGTACAGGTTCAGGGCATATTTGTGTGGAGTTCTGCATTGGTACGTTCCAGTGAGTCAGGGAGGTTATGTAGGTGTACAAGTTCCGTGCATATTTGTGTGTTTTTCTGCATTGGTACGTTCCAGTGAGAAAGGGAGTTTATGTAGGGGTACAGTTTCAGGGCATATTTGTGTGGAGCTCTGCATTGGTACGTTCCAGTGAGACAGGTAGGTTTTGGAGCGTACAGGTTCAGGGCATATTTTTGTGGAGTTCTGCATTGGTACGTTTCAGTGAGACAGGGAGTTTATGGAGGGGTACAGTTTCAGGGCATATTTGTGTGGAGTTCTGCATTGGTACGTTCCAGTGAGACAGGGACGTTATGAAGGGGTACAGTTTCAGGGCATATTTGTGTGGAGTTCTGCATTGGTACGTTCCAGTGAGACAGGGAGGTTATGGAGAGGTACAGGTTCAGGGCATATTTGTGTGGAGTTCTGCATTGGTACATTCCAGTGAAACACGGAGGATATGGAGGGATACAGGTTCATGGCATATTTGTGTGTAGTACTTCATTGGTACGTTCCAGTGAGACAGGTCGGTTTTGGAGCGTACAGGTTCAGGGCATATTTTTGTGCAGTTCTGCATTGGTACGTTCCAGTGAGACAGGGAGGTTATGGAGGGGTACAGGTTCAGGGAATATGTGTGTGGAGTTCTGCATTGGTACGTTGCAGTGAGACAGGGAGGTTATGTAGGTTTACATGTTCCGTGCATATTTGTGTGTTTTTCTGCATTGGTACGTTCCAGTGAGAAAGGGAGGTTATGGAGGGGTACAGTTTCAGGGCATATTTATGTGGATTTATGCATTGGTACGTTCCCGTGAGACAGGGAGGTTATGGAGGGGTACAGGTTCAGGGGATATTTGTGTGGAGTTCTGCATTGGTACGTTCCAGTGAGACACTGAGGTTATGGAGGTGTACAGGTTCAGGGCATATTTATGTGGAGTTCCGCAGTGGAACATTCCAGTGAGACACGGAGGATATTGAGGGGTTCAGTTTCAGGGCATATTTGTGTGTAGTACTTCATTGGTACGTTCCAGTGAGACAGGTAGGTTTTGGAGCGTACAGGTTCAGGGCATATTTTTGTGGAGTTCTGCATTGGTACGTTCCAGTGAGACAGGGAGGTTATGGAGGGTTTACAGGTTCAGGGCATATTTGTGTGGAGTTCTGCATTGGTACATTCCAGTGAGACACGGAGGATATGGAGGGATACAGGTTCAGGGCATATTTTTGTGGAGTTCTGCATTGGTACGTTCCAGTGAGACAGGGAGGTTATGTAGGTGTACATGTTCCGTGCATATTTGTGTGGAGTTCTGCATTGGTACATTCCAGTGAGACATGGAGGTTATGCAGGGGTACAGGTTTAGGGCATATTTATGTGGAGTTCTGCATTGGAACATTCCAGTGAGACACGGAGGATATGGAATGGTACAGGTTCAGGGCATATTTGTGTGGAGTTCTGCATTGGTACGTTCCAGTGAGACAGGGTGTTTATGGAGGCGTACAGGTTCAGGGCATATTTGTGTGGAGTTCTGCTTTGGAACATTCCAGTGAGACACGGAGGATATGGAGGGGTGCAGGTTCAGGGCATATTTGTGTGGAATTCTGCATTGGTACGTTCCTGTGAGACAGGGATGTTATGGAGGGGTACAGTTTCAGGGCATATTTGTGTGGAGTTCTGCATTGGTACATTCCAGTGAGACACGGAGGATATGGAGGGATACAGGTTCATGGCATATTTGTGTGTAGTACTTCATTGATACGTTACAGTGAGACAGGTAGGTTTTGGAGCGTACATGTTCAGGGCATATTTTTGTGGAGTTCTGCATTGGTACGTTCCAGTGAGACAGGGAGGTTATGGAGGGGTACAGGTTCAGGGCAAATTTGTGTGGAGTTCTGCATTGGTACGTTCCAGTGAGACAGGGAGGTTATGTAGGTGTACAAGTTCCGTGCATATTTGTGTGTTTTTCTGCATTGGTACGTTCCAGTGAGAAAGGGAGGTTATGGAGGGGTACAGTTTCAGGGCATATTTATGTGGATTTCTGCATTGGTACCTTCCCGTGAGACAGGGTGGTTATGGAGGGGTACAGGTTCAGGGCATCTTTGTGTGGAGTTCTGCATTGGAACATTCCAGTGAGACACATAGGATATGGAGGGGTGCAGGTTCAGGGCATATTTGTGTGGAGTTCTGCATTGGTACGTTCCACTGAGACAGGTAGGTTTTGGAGCGTACAGGTTCAGGGCATATTTTTGTGGAGTTCTGCATTGGTACGTTTCAGTGAGACAGGGAGTTTATGGAGGGGTACAGTTTCAGGGCTTATTTCTGTGGAGTTCTGCATTGGTACGTTCCAGTGAGACAGGGAGGTTATGGAGGGGTACAAGTTCAGGGCATATTTATGTGGATTTCTGCATTGGTACGTTCCCGTGAGACAGGGTGGTTATGGAGGGGTACAGGTTCAGGGCATATTTTTGTGGAGTTCTGCAATGGTACGTTCCAGTGAGACAGGGAGTTTATGGAGGGGTACAGTTTCAGGGCATTTTTGTGTGGAGTTCTGCATTGGTACATTCCATTGAGACAGGGAGGTTATGGAGGGGTACAGGTTCAGGGCATATTTCTGTGGAGTTCTGCATTGGAACATTCCAGTGAGACACGGAGGATATGGAGGGGTGCAGGTTCAGTGCATATTTGTGTGGAGTTCTGCATTGGTACGTTCCAGTGAGACAGGTAGGTTTTGGAGCGTACAGGTTCAGGGCATATTTTTGTGGAGTTCTGCATTGGTACGTTCCCGTTAGACAGGGAGTTTATGGAGGGGTACAGGTTCAGGGCATATTTTGTGGAGTTTTGCAATGGTACGTTCCAGTGAGACAAGGAGTTTATGGAGGGGTACAGTTTCAGGGCATACTTGTGTGGAGTTCTGCATTGGTACGTTCCACTGAGACAGGGAAGTTATGTAGGTGTACATGTTCAGGGCATATTTGTGTATTTTTCTGCATTGGTACGTTCCAGTGAGAAAGGGAGGTTATGGAGGGGTACAGTTTCAGGGCATATTTATGTGGAGTTCTGCATTGGTACGTTCCAGTGAGACACTGAGGTTATGGAGGAGTACAGGTTCAGGGCATATTTATGTGGAGTTCCGCAGTGGAACATTCCAGTGAGACACGGAGGATATTGAGGGATACAGTTTCAGGGCATATTTGTGTGGAGTTCTGCATTGGTACGTTCCAGTGAGACAGGTAGGTTTTGGAGCGTACAGGTTCAGGGCATATTTGTGTGGAGTTCTGCATTGGTACGTTCCAGTGAGACAGGGAGGTTATGTAGGTGTACATGTTCCGTGCATATTTGTGTGTTTTTCTGCATTGGTACGTTCCAGTGAGAACGGGAGGTTATGGAGGGGTACAGTTTCAGGGCATATTTATGTGGATTTCTGCATTGGTACGTTACAGTGAGACAGGTAGGTTTTGGAGCGTACATGTTCAGGGCATATTTTTGTGGAGTTCTGCATTGGTACGTTCCAGTGAGACAGGGAGGTTATGGAGGGGTACAGGTTCAGGGCATATTTGTGTGGAGTTCTGCATTGGTACGTTCCAGTGAGTCAGGGAGGTTATGTAGGTGTACAAGTTCCGTGCATATTTGTGTGTTTTTCTGCATTGGTACGTTCCAGTGAGAAAGGGAGTTTATGGAGGGGTACAGTTTCAGGGCATATTTGTGTGGAGTTCTGCATTGGTACGTTCCAGTGAGACAGGTAGGTTTTGGAGCGTACAGGTTCAGGGCATATTTTTGTGGAGTTCTGCATTGGTACGTTTCAGTGAGACAGGGAGTTTATGGAGGGGTACAGTTTCAGGGCATATTTGTGTGGAGTTCTGCATTGGTACGTTCCAGTGAGACAGGGAGGTTATGGATGGGTACAAGTTCAGGGCATTTTTTTGTGGATTTCTGCATTGGTACGTTCCCGTGAGACAGGGTGGTTATGGAGGGGTACAGGTTCAGGGCATATTTTTGTGGAGTTCTGCAATGGTACGTTCCAGTGAGACAGGGAGTTTATGGAGGGGTACAGTTTCAGGGCATTTTTGTGTGGAGTTCTGCATTGGTACATTCCATTGAGACAGGGAGGTTATGGAGGGGTACAGGTTCAGGGCATATTTCTGTGGAGTTCTGCATTGGAACATTCCAGTGAGACACGGAGGATATGGAGGGGTGCAGGTTCAGGGCATATTTGTGTGGAGTTCTGCATTGGTACGTTCCAGTGAGACAGGTAGGTTTTGGAGCGTACAGGTTCAGGGCATATTTTTGTGGAGTTCTGCATTGGTACGTTCCAGTGAGACAGGGAGGTTATGGAGGGATACAGGTTCAGGGCATATTTTTGTGGAGTTCTGCATTGGTACGTTCATGTGAGACAGGGAGTTTATGGAGGGGTACAGGTTCAGGGCATATTTTGTGCAGTTTTGCAATGGTACGTTCCAGTGAGACAGGGAGTTTATGGAGGGGTACAGTTTCAGGGCATATTTGTGTGGAGTTCTGCATTGGTACGTTCCACTGAGACAGGGAGGTTATGTAGGTGTACATGTTCAGGGCATATTTGTGTATTTTTCTGCATTGGTACGTTCCAGTGAGAAAGGGAGGTTATGGAGGTGTACAGTTTCAGGGCATATTTATGTGGAGTTCTGCATTGGTACGTTCCAGTGAGACACTGAGGTTATGGAGGAGTACAGGTTCAGGACATATTTATGTGGAGTTACGCAGTGGCACATTCCAGTGAGACACGGAGGATATTGAGGGATACAGTTTCAGGGCATATTTGTGTGGAGTTCTGCATTGGTACGTTCCAGTGAGACAGGTAGGTTTTGGAGCGTACAGGTTCAGGGCATATTTGTGTGGAGTTCTGCATTGGTACGTTTCAGTGAGACAGGGAGGTTATGTAGGTGTACATGTTCCGTGCATATTTGTGTGTTTTTCTGCATTGGTACGTTCCAGTGAGAAAGGGAGGTTTTGGAGCGTACATGTTCAGGGCATATTTTTGTGGAGTTCTGCATTGGAACATTCCAGTGAGACACATAGGATATGGAGGGGTGCAGGTTCAGGGCATATTTGTGTGGAGTTCTGCATTGGTACGTTCCAGTGAGACAGGTAGGTTTTGGAGCGTACAGGTTCAGGGCATATTTTTGTGGAGTTCTGCATTGGTACGTTTCAGTGAGACAGGGAGTTTATGGAGGGGTACAGTTTCAGGGCATATTTGTGTGGAGTTCTGCATTGGTACGTTCCAGTGAGACAGGGAGGTTATGGAGGGGTACATGTTCCGTGCATATTTGTGTGTTTTTCTGCATTGGTACGTTCCAGTGAGAACGGGAGATTATGGAGGGGTACAGTTTCAGGGCATATTTATGTGGATTTCTGCATTGGTACGTTACAGTGAGACAGGTAGATTTTGGAGCGTACATGTTCAGGGCATATTTTTGTGGAGTTCTGCATTGGTACGTTCCAGTGAGACAGGGAGGTTATGGAGGGGTACAGTTTCAGGGCATATTTGTGTGGAGTTCTGCATTGGTACATTCCAGTGAGACACGGAGGATATGGAGGGATACAGGTTCATGACATATTTGTGCGGAATTCTTCATTGGTACATTCCAGTGTGACAGGAAGATTTTGGAGCGTACAGGTTCAGGGCATATTTTTCTGCAGTTCTGCATTGGTACGTTCCAGTGAGACAGGGAGGTTATGGAGGTGTACAGGTTCAGGGCATATTTATGTGGAGTTCCGCAGTGGAACATTCCAGTGAGACACGGAGGATATTGAGGTGTACAGTTTCAGGGCATATTTGTGTGGAGTTCTGCATTGGTACGTTCCAGTGAGACAGGGTGGTTATGGAGGCGTACAGGTTCATGGCATATTTGTGTGTAGTACTTCATTGATACGTTCCAGTGAGACAGGTAGGTTTTGGAGCGTGCAGGTTTAGGGCATTTTTGTGTGGAGTTCTGCATTGGAACATTCCAGTGAAACACGGAGGATATGGAGGGGTGCAGGTTCAGGGCATATTTGTGTGGAGTTCTGCATTGGTACGTTCCAGTGAGACACTGAGGTTATGGAGGGGTACAGGTTCAGGGCATATTTATGTGGAGTTCCGCAGTGGAACATTCCAGTGAGACACGGAGGATATTGAGGGCTACAGTTTCAGGGCATATTTGTGTGGAGTTCTGCATTGGTACGTTCCAGTGAGACAGGGTGGTTATGGAGGCGTACAGGTTCATGGCATATTTGTGTGGAGTTCTGCATTGGTACATTCCAGTGAGACACGGAGGATATGGAGGGATACAGGTTCATGACATACTTGTGCGGAGTTCTTCATTGGTACGTTCCAGTATGACAGGTAGGTTTTGGAGCGTACAGGTTCAGGGCATATTTGTATGGAGTTATGCATTGGTTCATTCTACTGAGACAGGGAGGATATGGAGGGTACATATTCAGGGCATATTTTTGTGGAGTTCTGTATTGGTACGTTCCAGTGAGACAGGGAGGCTATGGAGGGGTACAGTTTCCGGGCATATTTGTGTGGAGTTCTGCATTGGTACGTTCCAGTGAGACAGGGTGGTTATGGAGGGTTTACAGGTACAGGGCATATTTGTGTGGAGTTCTACATTGGTACATTCCAGTGAGACACGGAGGATATGGAGGGATACAGGTTCAGGGCATATTTGTGCGGAATTCTTCATTGGTACATTCCAGTGTGACAGGAAGATTTTGGAGCGTACAGGTTCAGAGCATATTTGTATGGAGTTCTGCATTTGTACATTCTACTGAGGCAGGGAGGTTATGGAGGGTACATATTCAGGGCATATTTTTGTGGAGTTCTGTATTGGTACGTTCCAGTGAGACAGGGACGTTATGAAGGGGTACAGTTTCAGGGCATATTTGTGTGGAGTTCTGCATTGGTACGTTCCAGTGAGACAGGGAGGTTATGGAGAGGTACAGGTTCAGGGCATATTTGTGTGGAGTTCTGCATTGGTACATTCCAGTGAAACACGGAGGATATGGAGGGATACAGGTTCATGGCATATTTGTGTGTAGTACTTCATTGGTACGTTCCAGTGAGACAGGTCGGTTTTGGAGCGTACAGGTTCAGGGCATATTTTTGTGCAGTTCTGCATTGGTACGTTCCAGTGAGACAGGGAGGTTATGGAGGGGTACAGGTTCAGGGAATATGTGTGTGGAGTTCTGCATTGGTACGTTGCAGTGAGACAGGGAGGTTATGTTGGTTTACATGTTCCGTGCATATTTGTGTGTTTTTCTGCATTGGTACGTTCCAGTGAGAAAGGGAGGTTATGGAGGGGTACAGTTTCAGGGCATATTTATGTGGATTTATGCATTGGTACGTTCCCGTGAGACAGGGAGGTTATGGAGGGGTACAGGTTCAGGGGATATTTGTGTGGAGTTCTGCATTGGTACGTTCCAGTGAGACACTGAGGTTATGGAGGTGTACAGGTTCAGGGCATATTTATGTGGAGTTCCGCAGTGGAACATTCCAGTGAGACACGGAGGATATTGAGGGGTTCAGTTTCAGGGCATATTTGTGTGTAGTACTTCATTGGTACGTTCCAGTGAGACAGGTAGGTTTTGGAGCGTACAGGTTCAGGGCATATTTTTGTGGAGTTCTGCATTGGTACGTTCCAGTGAGACAGGGAGGTTATGGAGGGTTTACAGGTTCAGGGCATATTTGTGTGCAGTTCTGCATTGGTACATTCCAGTGAGACACGGAGGATATGGAGGGATACAGGTTCAGGGCATATTTTTGTGGAGTTCTGCATTGGTACGTTCCAGTGAGACAGGGAGGTTATGTAGGTGTACATGTTCCGTGCATATTTGTGTGGAGTTCTGCATTGGTACATTCCAGTGAGACATGGAGGTTATGCAGGGGTACAGGTTTAGGGCATATTTATGTGGAGTTCTGCATTGGAACATTCCAGTGAGACACGGAGGATATGGAATGGTACAGGTTCAGGGCATATTTGTGTGGAGTTCTGCATTGGTACGTTCCAGTGAGACAGGGTGTTTATGGAGGCGTACAGGTTCAGGGCATATTTGTGTGGAGTTCTGCTTTGGAACATTCCAGTGAGACACGGAGGATATGGAGGGGTGCAGGTTCAGGGCATATTTGTGTGGAATTCTGCATTGGTACGTTCCTGTGAGACAGGGATGTTATGGAGGGGTACAGTTTCAGGGCATATTTGTGTGGAGTTCTGCATTGGTACATTCCAGTGAGACACGGAGGATATGGAGGGATACAGGTTCATGGCATATTTGTGTGTAGTACTTCATTGATACGTTACAGTGAGACAGGTAGGTTTTGGAGCGTACATGTTCAGGGCATATTTTTGTGGAGTTCTGCATTGGTACGTTCCAGTGAGACAGGGAGGTTATGGAGGGGTACAGGTTCAGGGCAAATTTGGGTGGAGTTCTGCATTGGTACGTTCCAGTGAGACAGGGAGGTTATGTAGGTGTACAAGTTCCGTGCATATTTGTGTGTTTTTCTGCATTGGTACGTTCCAGTGAGAAAGGGAGGTTATGGAGGGGTACAGTTTCAGGGCATATTTATGTGGATTTCTGCATTGGTACCTTCCCGTGAGACAGGGTGGTTATGGAGGGGTACAGGTTCAGGGCATCTTTGTGTGGAGTTCTGCATTGGAACATTCCAGTGAGACACATAGGATATGGAGGGGTGCAGGTTCAGGGCATATTTGTGTGGAGTTCTGCATTGGTACGTTCCAGTGAGACAGGTAGGTTTTGGAGCGTACAGGTTCAGGGCATATTTTTGTGGAGTTCTGCATTGGTACGTTTCAGTGAGTCAGGGAGTTTATGGAGGGGTACAGTTTCAGGGCTTATTTCTGTGGAGTTCTGCATTGGTACGTTCCAGTGAGACAGGGAGGTTATGGAGGGGTACAAGTTCAGGGCATATTTATGTGGATTTCTGCATTGGTACGTTCCCGTGAGACAGGGTGGTTATGGAGGGGTACAGGTTCAGGGCATATTTTTGTGGAGTTCTGCAATGGTACGTTCCAGTGAGACAGGGAGTTTATGGAGGGGTACAGTTTCAGGGCATTTTTGTGTGGAGTTCTGCATTGGTACATTCCATTGAGACAGGGAGGTTATGGAGGGGTACAGGTTCAGGGCATATTTCTGTGGAGTTCTGCATTGGAACATTCCAGTGAGACACGGAGGATATGGAGGGGTGCAGGTTCAGTGCATATTTGTGTGGAGTTCTGCATTGGTACGTTCCAGTGAGACAGGTAGGTTTTGGAGCGTACAGGTTCAGGGCATATTTTTGTGGAGTTCTGCATTGGTACGTTCCCGTTAGACAGGGAGTTTATGGAGGGGTACAGGTTCAGGGCATATTTTGTGGAGTTTTGCAATGGTACGTTCCAGTGAGACAGGGAGTTTATGGAGGGGTACAGTTTCAGGGCATACATGTGTGGAGTTCTGCATTGGTACGTTCCACTGAGACAGGGAAGTTATGTAGGTGTACATGTTCAGGGCATATTTGTGTATTTTTCTGCATTGGTACGTTCCAGTGAGAAAGGGAGGTTATGGAGGGGTACAGTTTCAGGGCATATTTATGTGGAGTTCTGCATTGGTACGTTCCAGTGAGACACTGAGGTTATGGAGGAGTACAGGTTCAGGGCATATTTATGTGGAGTTCTGCATTGGTACGTTCCAGTGAGACAGGTAGGTTTTGGAGCGTACAGGTTCAGGGCATATTTGTGTGTTTTTCTGCATTGGTACGTTCCAGTGAGAACGGGAGGTTATGGAGGGGTACAGTTTCAGGGCATATTTATGTGGATTTCTGCATTGGTACGTTACAGTGAGACAGGTAGGTTTTGGAGCGTACATGTTCAGGGCATATTTTTGTAGAGTTCTGCATTGGTACGTTCCAGTGAGACAGGGAGGTTATGGAGGGGTACAGGTTCAGGGCATATTTGTGTGGAGTTCTGCATTGGTACGTTCCAGTGAGTCAGGGAGGTTATGTAGGTGTACAAGTTCCGTGCATATTTGTGTGTTTTTCTGCATTGGTACGTTCCAGTGAGAAAGGGAGTTTATGGAGGGGTACAGTTTCAGGGCATATTTGTGTGGAGCTCTGCATTGGTACGTTCCAGTGAGACAGGTAGGTTTTGGAGCGTACAGGTTCAGGGCATATTTTTGTGGAGTTCTGCATTGGTACGTTTCAGTGAGACAGGGAGTTTATGGAGGGGTACAGTTTCAGGGCATATTTGTGTGGAGTTCTGCATTGGTACGTTCCAGTGAGACAGGGACGTTATGAAGGGGTACAGTTTCAGGGCATATTTGTGTGGAGTTCTGCATTGGTACGTTCCAGTGAGACAGGGAGGTTATGGAGAGGTACAGGTTCAGGGCATATTTGTGTGGAGTTCTGCATTGGTACATTCCAGTGAAACACGGAGGATATGGAGGGATACAGGTTCATGACATATTTGTGCGGAATTCTTCATTGGTACATTCCAGTGTGACAGGAAGATTTTGGAGCGTACAGGTTCAGGGCATATTTTTCTGCAGTTCTGCATTGGTACGTTCCAGTGAGACAGGGAGGTTATGGAGGTGTACAGGTTCAGGGCATATTTATGTGGAGTTCCGCAGTGGAACATTCCAGTGAGACACGGAGGATATTGAGGTGTACAGTTTCAGGGCATATTTGTGTGGAGTTCTGCATTGGTACGTTCCAGTGAGACAGGGTGGTTATGGAGGCGTACAGGTTCATGGCATATTTGTGTGTAGTACTTCATTGATACGTTCCAGTGAGACAGGTAGGTTTTGGAGCGTGCAGGTTTAGGGCATTTTTGTGTGGAGTTCTGCATTGGAACATTCCAGTGAAACACGGAGGATATGGAGGGGTGCAGGTTCAGGGCATATTTGTGTGGAGTTCTGCATTGGTACGTTCCAGTGAGACACTGAGGTTATGGAGGGGTACAGGTTCAGGGCATATTTATGTGGAGTTCCGCAGTGGAACATTCCAGTGAGACACGGAGGATATTGAGGGCTACAGTTTCAGGGCATATTTGTGTGGAGTTCTGCATTGGTACGTTCCAGTGAGACAGGGTGGTTATGGAGGCGTACAGGTTCATGGCATATTTGTGTGGAGTTCTGCATTGGTACATTCCAGTGAGACACGGAGGATATGGAGGGATACAGGTTCATGACATACTTGTGCGGAGTTCTTCATTGGTACGTTCCAGTATGACAGGTAGGTTTTGGAGCGTACAGGTTCAGGGCATATTTGTATGGAGTTATGCATTGGTTCATTCTACTGAGACAGGGAGGATATGGAGGGTACATATTCAGGGCATATTTTTGTGGAGTTCTGTATTGGTACGTTCCAGTGAGACAGGGAGGTTATGGAGGGGTACAGTTTCCGGGCATATTTGTGTGGAGTTCTGCATTGGTACGTTCCAGTGAGACAGGGTGGTTATGGAGGGTTTACAGGTACAGGGCATATTTGTGTGGAGTTCTACATTGGTACATTCCAGTGAGACACGGAGGATATGGAGGGATACAGGTTCAGGGCATATTTGTGCGGAATTCTTCATTGGTACATTCCAGTGTGACAGGAAGATTTTGGAGCGTACAGGTTCAGAGCATATTTGTATGGAGTTCTGCATTTGTACATTCTACTGAGGCAGGGAGGTTATGGAGGGTACATATTCAGGGCATATTTTTGTGGAGTTCTGTATTGGTACGTTCCAGTGAGACAGGGACGTTATGAAGGGGTACAGTTTCAGGGCATATTTGTGTGGAGTTCTGCATTGGTACGTTCCAGTGAGACAGGGAGGTTATGGAGAGGTACAGGTTCAGGGCATATTTGTGTGGAGTTCTGCATTGGTACATTCCAGTGAAACACGGAGGATATGGAGGGATACAGGTTCATGGCATATTTGTGTGTAGTACTTCATTGGTACGTTCCAGTGAGACAGGTCGGTTTTGGAGCGTACAGGTTCAGGGCATATTTTTGTGCAGTTCTGCATTGGTACGTTCCAGTGAGACAGGGAGGTTATGGAGGGGTACAGGTTCAGGGAATATGTGTGTGGAGTTCTGCATTGGTACGTTGCAGTGAGACAGGGAGGTTATGTTGGTTTACATGTTCCGTGCATATTTGTGTGTTTTTCTGCATTGGTACGTTCCAGTGAGAAAGGGAGGTTATGGAGGGGTACAGTTTCAGGGCATATTTATGTGGATTTATGCATTGGTACGTTCCCGTGAGACAGGGAGGTTATGGAGGTGTACAGGTTCAGGGGATATTTGTGTGGAGTTCTGCATTGGTACGTTCCAGTGAGACACTGAGGTTATGGAGGTGTACAGGTTCAGGGCATATTTATGTGGAGTTCCGCAGTGGAACATTCCAGTGAGACACGGAGAATATTGAGGGGTTCAGTTTCAGGGCATATTTGTGTGTAGTACTTCATTGGTACGTTCCAGTGAGACAGGTAGGTTTTGGAGCGTACAGGTTCAGGGCATATTTTTGTGGAGTTCTGCATTGGTACGTTCCAGTGAGACAGGGAGGTTATGGAGGGTTTACAGGTTCAGGGCATATTTGTGTGGAGTTCTGCATTGGTACATTCCAGTGAGACACGGAGGATATGGAGGGATACAGGTTCAGGGCATATTTTTGTGGAGTTCTGCATTGGTACGTTCCAGTGAGACAGGGAGGTTATGTAGGTGTACATGTTCCGTGCATATTTGTGTGGAGTTCTGCATTGGTACATTCCAGTGAGACATGGAGGTTATGCAGGGGTACAGGTTTAGGGCATATTTATGTGGAGTTCTGCATTGGAACATTCCAGTGAGACACGGAGGATATGGAATGGTACAGGTTCAGGGCATATTTGTGTGGAGTTCTGCATTGGTACGTTCCAGTGAGACAGGGTGTTTATGGAGGCGTACAGGTTCAGGGCATATTTGTGTGGAGTTCTGCTTTGGAACATTCCAGTGAGACACGGAGGATATGGAGGGGTGCAGGTTCAGGGCATATTTGTGTGGAATTCTGCATTGGTACGTTCCTGTGAGACAGGGATGTTATGGAGGGGTACAGTTTCAGGGCATATTTGTGTGGAGTTCTGCATTGGTACATTCCAGTGAGACACGGAGGATATGGAGGGATACAGGTTCATGGCATATTTGTGTGTAGTACTTCATTGATACGTTACAGTGAGACAGGTAGGTTTTGGAGCGTACATGTTCAGGGCATATTTTTGTGGAGTTCTGCATTGGTACGTTCCAGTGAGACAGGGAGGTTATGGAGGGGTACAGGTTCAGGGCAAATTTGGGTGGAGTTCTGCATTGGTACGTTCCAGTGAGACAGGGAGGTTATGTAGGTGTACAAGTTCCGTGCATATTTGTGTGTTTTTCTGCATTGGTACGTTCCAGTGAGAAAGGGAGGTTATGGAGGGGTACAGTTTCAGGGCATATTTATGTGGATTTCTGCATTGGTACCTTCCCGTGAGACAGGGTGGTTATGGAGGGGTACAGGTTCAGGGCATCTTTGTGTGGAGTTCTGCATTGGAACATTCCAGTGAGACACATAGGATATGGAGGGGTGCAGGTTCAGGGCATATTTGTGTGGAGTTCTGCATTGGTACGTTCCAGTGAGACAGGTAGGTTTTGGAGCGTACAGGTTCAGGGCATATTTTTGTGGAGTTCTGCATTGGTACGTTTCAGTGAGTCAGGGAGTTTATGGAGGGGTACAGTTTCAGGGCTTATTTCTGTGGAGTTCTGCATTGGTACGTTCCAGTGAGACAGGGAGGTTATGGAGGGGTACAAGTTCAGGGCATATTTATGTGGATTTCTGCATTGGTACGTTCCCGTGAGACAGGGTGGTTATGGAGGGGTACAGGTTCAGGGCATATTTTTGTGGAGTTCTGCAATGGTACGTTCCAGTGAGACAGGGAGTTTATGGAGGGGTACAGTTTCAGGGCATTTTTGTGTGGAGTTCTGCATTGGTACATTCCATTGAGACAGGGAGGTTATGGAGGGGTACAGGTTCAGGGCATATTTCTGTGGAGTTCTGCATTGGAACATTCCAGTGAGACACGGAGGATATGGAGGGGTGCAGGTTCAGTGCATATTTGTGTGGAGTTCTGCATTGGTACGTTCCAGTGAGACAGGTAGGTTTTGGAGCGTACAGGTTCAGGGCATATTTTTGTGGAGTTCTGCATTGGTACGTTCCCGTTAGACAGGGAGTTTATGGAGGGGTACAGGTTCAGGGCATATTTTGTGGAGTTTTGCAATGGTACGTTCCAGTGAGACAGGGAGTTTATGGAGGGGTACAGTTTCAGGGCATACATGTGTGGAGTTCTGCATTGGTACGTTCCACTGAGACAGGGAAGTTATGTAGGTGTACATGTTCAGGGCATATTTGTGTATTTTTCTGCATTGGTACGTTCCAGTGAGAAAGGGAGGTTATGGAGGGGTACAGTTTCAGGGCATATTTATGTGGAGTTCTGCATTGGTACGTTCCAGTGAGACACTGAGGTTATGGAGGAGTACAGGTTCAGGGCATATTTATGTGGAGTTCTGCATTGGTACGTTCCAGTGAGACAGGTAGGTTTTGGAGCGTACAGGTTCTGGGCATATTTGTGTGGAGTTCTGCATTGGTACGTTCCAGTGAGACAGGGAGGTTATGTAGGTGTACATGTTCCGTGCATATTTGTGTGTTTTTCTGCATTGGTACGTTCCAGTGAGAACGGGAGGTTATGGAGGGGTACAGTTTCAGGGCATATTTATGTGGATTTCTGCATTGGTACGTTACAGTGAGACAGGTAGGTTTTGGAGCGTACATGTTCAGGGCATATTTTTGTAGAGTTCTGCATTGGTACGTTCCAGTGAGACAGGGAGGTTATGGAGGGGTACAGGTTCAGGGCATATTTGTGTGGAGTTCTGCATTGGTACGTTCCAGTGAGTCAGGGAGGTTATGTAGGTGTACAAGTTCCGTGCATATTTGTGTGTTTTTCTGCATTGGTACGTTCCAGTGAGAAAGGGAGTTTATGGAGGGGTACAGTTTCAGGGCATATTTGTGTGGAGCTCTGCATTGGTACGTTCCAGTGAGACAGGTAGGTTTTGGAGCGTACAGGTTCAGGGCATATTTTTGTGGAGTTCTGCATTGGTACGTTTCAGTGAGACAGGGAGTTTATGGAGGGGTACAGTTTCAGGGCATATTTGTGTGGAGTTCTGCATTGGTACGTTCCAGTGAGACAGGGACGTTATGAAGGGGTACAGTTTCAGGGCATATTTGTGTGGAGTTCTGCATTGGTACGTTCCAGTGAGACAGGGAGGTTATGGAGAGGTACAGGTTCAGGGCATATTTGTGTGGAGTTCTGCATTGGTACATTCCAGTGAAACACGGAGGATATGGAGGGATACAGGTTCATGGCATATTTGTGTGTAGTACTTCATTGGTACGTTCCAGTGAGACAGGTCGGTTTTGGAGCGTACAGGTTCAGGGCATATTTTTGTGCAGTTCTGCATTGGTACGTTCCAGTGAGACAGGGAGGTTATGGAGGGGTACAGGTTCAGGGAATATGTGTGTGGAGTTCTGCATTGGTACGTTGCAGTGAGACAGGGAGGTTATGTAGGTTTACATGTTCCGTGCATATTTGTGTGTTTTTCTGCATTGGTACGTTCCAGTGAGAAAGGGAGGTTATGGAGGGGTACAGTTTCAGGGCATATTTATGTGGATTTATGCATTGGTACGTTCCCGTGAGACAGGGAGGTTATGGAGGGGTACAGGTTCAGGGGATATTTGTGTGGAGTTCTGCATTGGTACGTTCCAGTGAGACACTGAGGTTATGGAGGTGTACAGGTTCAGGGCATATTTATGTGGAGTTCCGCAGTGGAACATTCCAGTGAGACACGGAGGATATTGAGGGGTTCAGTTTCAGGGCATATTTGTGTGTAGTACTTCATTGGTACGTTCCAGTGAGACAGGTAGGTTTTGGAGCGTACAGGTTCAGGGCATATTTTTGTGGAGTTCTGCATTGGTACGTTCCAGTGAGACAGGGAGGTTATGGAGGGTTTACAGGTTCAGGGCATATTTGTGTGCAGTTCTGCATTGGTACATTCCAGTGAGACACGGAGGATATGGAGGGATACAGGTTCAGGGCATATTTTTGTGGAGTTCTGCATTGGTACGTTCCAGTGAGACAGGGAGGTTATGTAGGTGTACATGTTCCGTGCATATTTGTGTGGAGTTCTGCATTGGTACATTCCAGTGAGACATGGAGGTTATGCAGGGGTACAGGTTTAGGGCATATTTATGTGGAGTTCTGCATTGGAACATTCCAGTGAGACACGGAGGATATGGAATGGTACAGGTTCAGGGCATATTTGTGTGGAGTTCTGCATTGGTACGTTCCAGTGAGACAGGGTGTTTATGGAGGCGTACAGGTTCAGGGCATATTTGTGTGGAGTTCTGCTTTGGAACATTCCAGTGAGACACGGAGGATATGGAGGGGTGCAGGTTCAGGGCATATTTGTGTGGAATTCTGCATTGGTACGTTCCTGTGAGACAGGGATGTTATGGAGGGGTACAGTTTCAGGGCATATTTGTGTGGAGTTCTGCATTGGTACATTCCAGTGAGACACGGAGGATATGGAGGGATACAGGTTCATGGCATATTTGTGTGTAGTACTTCATTGATACGTTACAGTGAGACAGGTAGGTTTTGGAGCGTACATGTTCAGGGCATATTTTTGTGGAGTTCTGCATTGGTACGTTCCAGTGAGACAGGGAGGTTATGGAGGGGTACAGGTTCAGGGCAAATTTGTGTGGAGTTCTGCATTGGTACGTTCCAGTGAGACAGGGAGGTTATGTAGGTGTACAAGTTCCGTGCATATTTGTGTGTTTTTCTGCATTGGTACGTTCCAGTGAGAAAGGGAGGTTATGGAGGGGTACAGTTTCAGGGCATATTTATGTGGATTTCTGCATTGGTACCTTCCCGTGAGACAGGGTGGTTATGGAGGGGTACAGGTTCAGGGCATCTTTGTGTGGAGTTCTGCATTGGAACATTCCAGTGAGACACATAGGATATGGAGGGGTGCAGGTTCAGGGCATATTTGTGTGGAGTTCTGCATTGGTACGTTCCACTGAGACAGGTAGGTTTTGGAGCGTACAGGTTCAGGGCATATTTTTGTGGAGTTCTGCATTGGTACGTTTCAGTGAGACAGGGAGTTTATGGAGGGGTACAGTTTCAGGGCTTATTTCTGTGGAGTTCTGCATTGGTACGTTCCAGTGAGACAGGGAGGTTATGGAGGGGTACAAGTTCAGGGCATATTTATGTGGATTTCTGCATTGGTACGTTCCCGTGAGACAGGGTGGTTATGGAGGGGTACAGGTTCAGGGCATATTTTTGTGGAGTTCTGCAATGGTACGTTCCAGTGAGACAGGGAGTTTATGGAGGGGTACAGTTTCAGGGCATTTTTGTGTGGAGTTCTGCATTGGTACATTCCATTGAGACAGGGAGGTTATGGAGGGGTACAGGTTCAGGGCATATTTCTGTGGAGTTCTGCATTGGAACATTCCAGTGAGACACGGAGGATATGGAGGGGTGCAGGTTCAGTGCATATTTGTGTGGAGTTCTGCATTGGTACGTTCCAGTGAGACAGGTAGGTTTTGGAGCGTACAGGTTCAGGGCATATTTTTGTGGAGTTCTGCATTGGTACGTTCCCGTTAGACAGGGAGTTTATGGAGGGGTACAGGTTCAGGGCATATTTTGTGGAGTTTTGCAATGGTACGTTCCAGTGAGACAAGGAGTTTATGGAGGGGTACAGTTTCAGGGCATACTTGTGTGGAGTTCTGCATTGGTACGTTCCACTGAGACAGGGAAGTTATGTAGGTGTACATGTTCAGGGCATATTTGTGTATTTTTCTGCATTGGTACGTTCCAGTGAGAAAGGGAGGTTATGGAGGGGTACAGTTTCAGGGCATATTTATGTGGAGTTCTGCATTGGTACGTTCCAGTGAGACACTGAGGTTATGGAGGAGTACAGGTTCAGGGCATATTTATGTGGAGTTCCGCAGTGGAACATTCCAGTGAGACACGGAGGATATTGAGGGATACAGTTTCAGGGCATATTTGTGTGGAGTTCTGCATTGGTACGTTCCAGTGAGACAGGTAGGTTTTGGAGCGTACAGGTTCAGGGCATATTTGTGTGGAGTTCTGCATTGGTACGTTCCAGTGAGACAGGGAGGTTATGTAGGTGTACATGTTCCGTGCATATTTGTGTGTTTTTCTGCATTGGTACGTTCCAGTGAGAACGGGAGGTTATGGAGGGGTACAGTTTCAGGGCATATTTATGTGGATTTCTGCATTGGTACGTTACAGTGAGACAGGTAGGTTTTGGAGCGTACATGTTCAGGGCATATTTTTGTGGAGTTCTGCATTGGTACGTTCCAGTGAGACAGGGAGGTTATGGAGGGGTACAGGTTCAGGGCATATTTGTGTGGAGTTCTGCATTGGTACGTTCCAGTGAGTCAGGGAGGTTATGTAGGTGTACAAGTTCCGTGCATATTTGTGTGTTTTTCTGCATTGGTACGTTCCAGTGAGAAAGGGAGTTTATGGAGGGGTACAGTTTCAGGGCATATTTGTGTGGAGTTCTGCATTGGTACGTTCCAGTGAGACAGGTAGGTTTTGGAGCGTACAGGTTCAGGGCATATTTTTGTGGAGTTCTGCATTGGTACGTTTCAGTGAGACAGGGAGTTTATGGAGGGGTACAGTTTCAGGGCATATTTGTGTGGAGTTCTGCATTGGTACGTTCCAGTGAGACAGGGAGGTTATGGATGGGTACAAGTTCAGGGCATTTTTTTGTGGATTTCTGCATTGGTACGTTCCCGTGAGACAGGGTGGTTATGGAGGGGTACAGGTTCAGGGCATATTTTTGTGGAGTTCTGCAATGGTACGTTCCAGTGAGACAGGGAGTTTATGGAGGGGTACAGTTTCAGGGCATTTTTGTGTGGAGTTCTGCATTGGTACATTCCATTGAGACAGGGAGGTTATGGAGGGGTACAGGTTCAGGGCATATTTCTGTGGAGTTCTGCATTGGAACATTCCAGTGAGACACGGAGGATATGGAGGGGTGCAGGTTCAGGGCATATTTGTGTGGAGTTCTGCATTGGTACGTTCCAGTGAGACAGGTAGGTTTTGGAGCGTACAGGTTCAGGGCATATTTTTGTGGAGTTCTGCATTGGTACGTTCCAGTGAGACAGGGAGGTTATGGAGGGATACAGGTTCAGGGCATATTTTTGTGGAGTTCTGCATTGGTACGTTCATGTGAGACAGGGAGTTTATGGAGGGGTACAGGTTCAGGGCATATTTTGTGCAGTTTTGCAATGGTACGTTCCAGTGAGACAGGGAGTTTATGGAGGGGTACAGTTTCAGGGCATATTTGTGTGGAGTTCTGCATTGGTACGTTCCACTGAGACAGGGAGGTTATGTAGGTGTACATGTTCAGGGCATATTTGTGTATTTTTCTGCATTGGTACGTTCCAGTGAGAAAGGGAGGTTATGGAGGTGTACAGTTTCAGGGCATATTTATGTGGAGTTCTGCATTGGTACGTTCCAGTGAGACACTGAGGTTATGGAGGAGTACAGGTTCAGGACATATTTATGTGGAGTTACGCAGTGGCACATTCCAGTGAGACACGGAGGATATTGAGGGATACAGTTTCAGGGCATATTTGTGTGGAGTTCTGCATTGGTACGTTCCAGTGAGACAGGTAGGTTTTGGAGCGTACAGGTTCAGGGCATATTTGTGTGGAGTTCTGCATTGGTACGTTTCAGTGAGACAGGGAGGTTATGTAGGTGTACATGTTCCGTGCATATTTGTGTGTTTTTCTGCATTGGTACGTTCCAGTGAGAAAGGGAGGTTTTGGAGCGTACATGTTCAGGGCATATTTTTGTGGAGTTCTGCATTGGAACATTCCAGTGAGACACATAGGATATGGAGGGGTGCAGGTTCAGGGCATATTTGTGTGGAGTTCTGCATTGGTACGTTCCAGTGAGACAGGTAGGTTTTGGAGCGTACAGGTTCAGGGCATATTTTTGTGGAGTTCTGCATTGGTACGTTTCAGTGAGACAGGGAGTTTATGGAGGGGTACAGTTTCAGGGCATATTTGTGTGGAGTTCTGCATTGGTACGTTCCAGTGAGACAGGGAGGTTATGGAGGGGTACAGGTTCAGGGCATATTTTTGTGGAGTTCTGCAATGGTACGTTCCAGTGAGACAGGGAGTTTATGGAGGGGTACAGTTTCAGGGCATTTTTGTGTGGAGTTCTGCATTGGTACATTCCATTGAGACAGGGAGGTTGTGGAGGGGTACAGGTTCAGGGCATATTTCTGTGGAGTTCTGCATTGGAACATTCCAGTGAGACACGGAGGATATGGAGGGGTGCAGGTTCAGGGCATATTTGTGTGGAGTTCTGCATTGGTACGTTCCAGTGAGACAGGTAGGTTTTGGAGCGTACAGGTTCAGGGCATATTTTTGTGGAGTTCTGCATTGGTACGTTCCAGTGAGACAGGGAGGTTATGGAGGGGTACAGGTTCAGGGCATATTTTTGTGGAGTTCTGCATTGGTACGTTCATGTGAGACAGGGAGTTTATGGAGGGGTACAGGTTCAGGGCATATTTTGTGCAGTTTTGCAATGGTACGTTCCAGTGAGACAGGGAGTTTATGGAGGGGTACAGTTTCAGGGCATATTTGTGTGGAGTTCTGCATTGGTACGTTCCACTGAGACAGGGAGGTTATGTAGGTGTACATGTTCAGGGCATATTTGTGTATTTTTCTGCATTGGTACGTTCCAGTGAGAAAGGGAGGTTATGGAGGGGTACAGTTTCAGGGCATATTTATGTGGAGTTCTGCATTGGTACGTTCCAGTGAGACACTGAGGTTATGGAGGAGTACAGGTTCAGGACATATTTATGTGGAGTTACGCAGTGGAACATTCCAGTGAGACACGGAGGATATTGAGGGATACAGGTTCAGGGCATATTTGTGTGGAGTTCTGCATTGGTACGTTCAAGTGAGACAGGTAGGTTTTGGAGCGTACAGGTTCAGGGCATATTTATGTGGATTTCTGCATTGGTACGTTCCCGTGAGACAGGGTGGTTATGGAGGGGTACAGGTTCAGGGCATATTTTTGTGGAGTTCTGCAAAGGTACGTTCCAGTGAGACAGGGAGTTTATGGAGGGGTACAGTTTCAGGGCATTTTTGTGTGGAGTTCTGCATTGGTACATTCCATTGAGACAGGGAGGTTATGGAGGGGTACAGGTTCAGGGCATATTTCTGTGGAGTTCTGCATTGGAACATTCCAGTGAGACACGGAGGATATGGAGGGGTGCAGGTTCAGTGCATATTTGTGTGGAGTTCTGCATTGGTACGTTCCAGTGAGACAGGTAGGTTTTGGAGCGTACAGGTTCAGGGCATATTTTTGTGGAGTTCTGCATTGGTACGTTCCCGTTAGACAGGGAGTTTATGGAGGGGTACAGGTTCAGGGCATATTTTGTGGAGTTTTGCAATGGTACGTTCCAGTGAGACAGGGAGTTTATGGAGGGGTACAGTTTCAGGGCATACTTGTGTGGAGTTCTGCATTGGTACGTTCCACTGAGACAGGGAAGTTATGTAGGTGTACATGTTCAGGGCATATTTGTGTATTTTTCTGCATTGGTACGTTCCAGTGAGAAAGGGAGGTTATGGAGGGGTACAGTTTCAGGGCATATTTATGTGGAGTTCAGCATTGGTACGTTCCAGTGAGACACTGAGGTTATGGAGGAGTACAGGTTCAGGGCATATTTATGTGGAGTTCCGCAGTTGAACATTCCAGTGAGACACGGAGGATATTGAGGGATACAGTTTCAGGGCATATTTGTGTGGAGTTCTGCATTGGTACGTTCCAGTGAGACAGGTAGGTTTTGGAGCGTACAGGTTCAGGGCATATTTGTGTGGAGTTCTGCATTGGTACGTTCCAGTGAGACAGGGAGGTTATGTAGGTGTACATGTTCCGTGCATATTTGTGTGTTTTTCTGCATTGGTACGTTCCAGTGAGAACGGGAGGTTATGGAGGGGTACAGTTTCAGGGCATATTTATGTGGATTTCTGCATTGGTACGTTACAGTGAGACAGGTAGGTTTTGGAGCGTACATGTTCAGGGCATATTTTTGTGGAGTTCTGCATTGGTACGTTCCAGTGAGACAGGGAGGATATGGAGGGGTACAGGTTCAGGGCATATTTGTGTGGAGTTCTGCATTGGTACGTTCCAGTGAGTCAGGGAGGTTATGTAGGTGTACAAGTTCCGTGCATATTTGTGTGTTTTTCTGCATTGGTACGTTCCAGTGAGAAAGGGAGTTTATGGAGGGGTACAGTTTCAGGGCATATTTATGTGGATTTCTGCATTGGTACGTTCCTGTGAGACAGGGTGGTTATGGAGGGGTACAGGTTCAGGGCATCTTTCCGTGGAGTTCTGCATTGGAACATTCCAGTGAGACACGGAGGATATGGAGGGGTGGAGGTTCAGGGCATATTTGTGTGGAGTTCTGCATTGGTACGTTCCAGTGAGACAGGTAGGTTTTGGAGCGTACAGGTTCAGGGCATATTTTTGTGGAGTTCTGCATTGGTACGTTTCAGTGAGACAGGGTGTTTATGGAGGGGTACAGTTTCAGGGCATATTTGTGTGGAGTTCTGCATTGGTAAGTTCCAGTGAGACAGGGAGGTTATGGATGGGTACAAGTTCAGGGCATATTTATGTGGATTTCTGCATTGGTACGTTCCCGTGAGACAGGGTGGTTATGGAGGGGTACAGGTTCAGGGCATATTTTTGTGGAGTTCTGCAATGGTACGTTCCAGTGAGACAGGGAGTTTATGGAGGGGAACAGTTTCAGGGCATTTTTGTGTGGAGTTCTGCATTGGTACATTCCATTGAGACAGGGAGGTTATGGAGGGGTACAGGTTCAGGGCATATTTCTGTGGAGTTCTGCATTGGAACATTCCAGTGAGACACGGAGGATATGGAGGGGTGCAGGTTCAGGGCATATTTGTGTGGAGTTCTGCATTGGTACGTTCCAGTGAGACAGGTAGGTTTTGGAGCGTACAGGTTCAGGGCATATTTTTGTGGAGTTCTGCATTGGTACGTTCCAGTGAGACAGGGAGGTTATGGAGGGATACAGGTTCAGGGCATATTTTTGTGGAGTTCTGCATTGGTACGTTCATGTGAGACAGGGAGTTTATGGAGGGGTACAGGTTCAGGGCATATTTTGTGCAGTTTTGCAATGGTACGTTCCAGTGAGACAGGGAGTTTATGGAGGGGTACAGTTTCAGGGCATATTTGTGTGGAGTTCTGCATTGGTACGTTCCACTGAGACAGGGAGGTTATGTAGGTGTACATGTTCAGGGCATATTTGTGTATTTTTCTGCATTGGTACGTTCCAGTGAGAAAGGGAGGTTATGGAGGGGTACAGTTTCAGGGCATATTTATGTGGAGTTCTGCATTGGTACGTTCCAGTGAGACACTGAGGTTATGGAGGAGTACAGGTTCAGGACATATTTATGTGGAGTTACGCAGTGGCACATTCCAGTGAGACACGGAGGATATTGAGGGATACAGTTTCAGGGCATATTTGTGTGGAGTTCTGCATTGGTACGTTCCAGTGAGACAGGTAGGTTTTGGAGCGTACAGGTTCAGGGCATATTTGTGTGGAGTTCTGCATTGGTACGTTTCAGTGAGACAGGGAGGTTATGTAGGTGTACATGTTCCGTGCATATTTGTGTGTTTTTCTGCATTGGTACGTTCCAGTGAGAAAGGGAGGTTATGGAGGGGTACAGTTTCAGGGCATATTTATGTGGATTTCTGCATTGGTACGTTACAGTGAGACAGGTAGGTTTTGGAGCGTACATGTTCAGGGCATATTTTTGTGGAGTTCTGCATTGGAACATTCCAGTGAGACACATAGGATATGGAGGGGTGCAGGTTCAGGGCATATTTGTGTGGAGTTCTGCATTGGTACGTTCCAGTGAGACAGGTAGGTTTTGGAGCGTACAGGTTCAGGGCATATTTTTGTGGAGTTCTGCATTGGTACGTTTCAGTGAGACAGGGAGGTTATGGAGGGGTACAGGTTCAGGGCATATTTTTGTGGAGTTCTGCAATGGTACGTTCCAGTGAGACAGGGAGTTTATGGAGGGGTACAGTTTCAGGGCATTTTTGTGTGGAGTTCTGCATTGGTACATTCCATTGAGACAGGGAGGTTATGGAGGGGTACAGGTTCAGGGCATATTTCTGTGGAGTTCTGCATTGGAACATTCCAGTGAGACACGGAGGATATGGAGGGGTGAAGGTTCAGGGCATATTTGTGTGGAGTTCTGCATTGGTACGTTCCAGTGAGACAGGTAGGTTTTGGAGCGTACAGGTTCAGGGCATATTTTTGTGGAGTTCTGCATTGGTACGTTCCCGTGAGACAGGGAGGTTATGGAGGGGTACAGGTTCAGGGCATATTTTTGTGGAGTTCTGCATTGGTACGTTCCAGTGAGACAGGTAGGTTTTGGAGCGTACAGGTTCAGGGCATATTTTTGTGGAGTTCTGCATTGGTACGTTCCAGTGAGACAGGGAGGTTATGGAGGGGTACAGGTTCAGGGCATATTTTTGTGGAGTTCTGCATTGGTACGTTCATGTGAGACAGGGAGTTTATGGAGGGGTACAGGTTCAGGGCATATTTTGTGCAGTTTTGCAATGGTACGTTCCAGTGAGACAGGGAGTTTATGTAGGTGTACATGTTCAGGGCATATTTGTGTATTTTTCTGCATTGGTACGTTCCAGTGAGAAAGGGAGGTTATGGAGGGGTACAGTTTCAGGGCATATTTATGTGGAGTTCTGCATTGGTACGTTCCAGTGAGACACTGAGGTTATGGAGGAGTACAGGTTCAGGACATATTTATGTGGAGTTACGCAGTGGAACATTCCAGTGAGACACGGAGGATATTGAGGGATACAGTTTCAGGGCATATTTGTGTGGAGTTCTGCATTGGTACGTTCAAGTGAGACAGGTAGGTTTTGGAGCGTACAGGTTCAGGGCATATTTGTGTGGAGTTCTGCATTGGTACGTTCCAGTGAGACAGGGAGGTTATGTAGGTGTACATGTTCCGTGCATATTTGTGTGTTTTTCTGCATTGGTACGTTCCAGTGAGAAAGGGAGGTTATGGAGGGGTACAGTTTCAGGGCATATTTATGTGGATTTCTGCATTGGTACGTTACAGTGAGACAGATAGGTTTTGGAGCGTACATGTTCAGGGCATATTTTTGTGGAGTTCTGCATTGGTACGTTCCAGTGAGACAGGGAGGTTATGGAGGGGTACAGGTTCAGGGCATATTTGTGTGGAGTTCTGCATTGGTACGTTCCAGTGAGACAGGGAGGTTATGTAGGTGTACAAGTTCCGTGCATATTTGTGTGTTTTTCTGCATTGGTACGTTCCAGTGAGAAAGGGAGGATATGGAGGGGTACAGTTTCAGGGCATATTTATGTGGATTTCTGCATTGGTACGTTCCCGAGAGACAGGGTGGTTATGGAGGGGTACAGGTTCAGGGCATCTTTCTGTGGAGTTCTGCATTGGAACATTCCAGTGAGACACATAGGATATGGAGGGGTGCAGGTTCAGGGCATATTTGTGTGGAGTTCTGCATTGGTACGTTCTTGTGAGACAGGTAGGTTTTGGAGCGTACAGGTTCAGGGCATATTTTTGTGGAGTTCTGCATTGGTACGTTTCAGTGAGACAGGGAGTTTATGGAGGGGTACAGTTTCAGGGCATATTTGTGTGGAGTTCTGCATTGGTACGTTCCAGTGAGACAGGGAGGTTATGGAGGGGTACAAGTTCAGGGCCTATTTATGTGGATTTCTGCATTGGTACGTTCCCGTGAGACAGGGTGGTTATGGAGGGGTACAGGTTCAGGGCATATTTTTGTGGAGTTCTGCAATGGTACGTTCCAGTGAGACAGGGAGGTTATGGAGAGGTACAGGTTCAGGGCATATTTGTGTGGAGTTCTGCATTGGTACATTCCAGTGAAACACGGAGGATATGGAGGGATACAGGTTCATGGCATATTTGTGTGTAGTACTTCATTGGTACGTTCCAGTGAGACAGGTCGGTTTTGGAGCGTACAGGTTCAGGGCATATTTTTGTGCAGTTCTGCATTGGTACGTTCCAGTGAGACAGGGAGGTTATGGAGGTGTACAGGTTCAGGGCAAATTTATGTGGAGTTCCGCAGTGGAACATTCCAGTGAGACACGGAGGATATTGAGGTGTACAGTTTCAGGGCATATTTGTGTGGAGTTCTGCATTGGTACGTTCCAGTGAGACAGGGTGTTTATGGAGGCGTACAGGTTCATGGCATATTTGTGTGTAGTACTTCATTGATACGTTCCAGTGAGACAGGTAGGTTTTGGAGCGTGCAGGTTCAGGGCATTTTTGTGTGGAGTTCTGCATTGGAACATTCCAGTGAAACACGGAGGATATGGAGGGGTGCAGGTTCAGGGCATATTTGTGTGGAGTTCTGCATTGGTACGTTCCAGTGAGACACTGAGGTTATGGAGGGGTACAGGTTCAGGGCATATTTATGTGGAGTTCCTCAGTGGAACATTCCAGTGAGACACGGAGGATATTGAGGGGTACAGTTTCAGGGCATATTTGTGTGGAGTTCTGCATTGGTACGTTCCAGTGAGACAGGGTGGTTATGGAGGCGTACAGGTTCAGGGCATATTTGTGTGGAGTTCTGCATTGGTACATTCCAGTGAGACACGGAGGATATGGAGGGATACAGGTTCATGACATACTTGTGCGGAGTTCTTCATTGGTACGTTCCAGTATGACAGGTAGGTTTTGGAGCGTACAGGTTCAGGGCATATTTGTATGGAGTTCTGCATTGGTACGTTCCAGTGAGACAGGGAGGTTATGGAGGGGTACTGGTTCAGGGCAAATTTGTGTGGAGTTCTGCATTGGTACGTTCCAGTGAGACAGGGAGGTTATGTAGGTGTACAAGTTCCGTGCATATTTGTGTGTTTTTCTGCATTGGTACGTTCCAGTGAGAAAGGGAGGTTATGGAGGGGTACAGTTTCAGGGCATATTTGTGTGGAGTTCTGCATTGGTACGTTCCAGTGAGACAGGTAGGTTTTGGAGCATACAGGTTCAGGGCATATTTTTGTGGAGTTCTGCATTGGTACGTTTCAGTGAGACAGGGAGTTTATGGAGGGGTACAGTTTCAGGGCATATTTCTGTGGAGTTCTGCATTGGTACGTTCCAGTGAGACAGGGAGGTTATGGAGGGGTACAAGTTCAGGGCATATTTATGTGGATTTCTGCATTGGTACGTTCCCGTGAGACAGGGTGGTTATGGAGGGGTACAGGTTCAGGGCATATTTTTGTGGAGTTCTGCAATGGTACGTTCCAGTGAGACAGGGAGTTTATGGAGGGGTACAGTTTCAGGGCCTTTTTGTGTGGAGTTCTGCATTGGTACATTCCATTGAGACAGGGAGGTTATGGAGGGGTACAGGTTCAGGACATATTTCTGTGGAGTTCTGCATTGGAACATTCCAGTGAGACACGGAGGATATGGAGGGGTGCAGGTTCAGGGCATATTTGTGTGGAGTTCTGCATTGGTACGTTCCAGTGAGACAGGTAGGTTTTGGAGCGTACAGGTTCAGGGCATATTTTTGTGGAGTTCTGCATTGGTACGTTCCCGTTAGACAGGGAGTTTATGGAGGGGTACAGGTTCAGGGCATATTTTGTGGAGTTTTGCAATGGTACGTTCCAGTGAGACAGGGAGTTTATGGAGGGGTACAGTTTCAGGGCATACTTGTGCGGAGTTCTGCATTGGTACGTTCCACTGAGACAGGGAAGTTATGTAGGTGTACATGTTCAGGGCATATTTGTGTATTTTTCTGCATTGGTACGTTCCAGTGAGAAAGGGAGGTTATGGAGGGGTACAGTTTCAGGGCATATTTATGTGGAGTTCTGCATTGGTACGTTCCAGTGAGACACTGAGGTTATGGAGGAGTACAGGTTCAGGGCATATTTATGTGGAGTTCCGCAGTGGAACATTCCAGTGAGACACGGAGGATATTGAGGGATACAGTTTCAGGGCATATTTGTGTGGAGTTCTGCATTGGTACGTTCCAGTGAGACAGGTAGGTTTTGGAGCGTACAGGTTCAGGGCATATTTGTGTGGAGTTCTGCATTGGTACGTTCCAGTGAGACAGGGAGGTTATGTAGGTGTACATGTTCCGTGCATATTTGTGTGTTTTTCTGCATTGGTACGTTCCAGTGAGAAAGGGAGGTTATGGAGGGGTACAGTTTCAGGGCATATTTATGTGGATTTCTGCATTGGTACGTTACAGTGAGACAGGTAGGTTTTGGAGCGTACATGTTCAGGGCATATTTTTGTGGAGTTCTGCATTGGTACGTTCCAGTGAGACAGGGAGGTTATGGAGGGGTACAGTTTCAGGGCATATTTATGTGGATTTCTGCATTGGTACGTTACAGTGAGACAGGTAGGTTTTGGAGCGTACATGTTCAGGGCATATTTTTGTGGAGTTCTGCATTGGAACATTCCAGTGAGACACATAGGATATGGAGGGGTGCAGGTTCAGGGCATATTTGTGTGGAGTTCTGCATTGGTACGTTCCAGTGAGACAGGTAGGTTTTGGAGCGTACAGGTTCAGGGCATATTTTTGTGGAGTTCTGCATTGGTACGTTTCAGTGAGACAGGGAGTTTATGGAGGGGTACAGTTTCAGGGCATATTTGTGTGGAGTTCTGCATTGGTACGTTCCAGTGAGACAGGGAGGTTATGGAGGGGTACAGGTTCAGGGCATATTTTTGTGGAGTTCTGCAATGGTACGTTCCAGTGAGACAGGGAGTTTATGGAGGGGTACAGTTTCAGGGCATTTTTGTGTGGAGTTCTGCATTGGTACATTCCATTGAGACAGGGAGGTTATGGAGGGGTACAGGTTCAGGGCATATTTCCGTGGAGTTCTGCATTGGAACATTCCAGTGAGACACGGAGGATATGGAGGGGTGCAGGTTCAGGGCATATTTGTGTGGAGTTCTGCATTGGTACGTTCCAGTGAGACAGGTAGGTTTTGGAGCGTACAGGTTCAGGGCATATTTTTGTGGAGTTCTGCATTGGTACGTTCCCGTGAGACAGGGAGGTTATGGAGGGGTACAGGTTCAGGGCATATTTTTGTGGAGTTCTGCATTGGAACATTCCAGTGAGACACGGAGGATATGGAGGGGTGCAGGTTCAGGGCATATTTGTGTGGAGTTCTGCATTGGTACGTTCCAGTGAGACAGGTAGGTTTTGGAGCGTACAGGTTCAGGGCATATTTTTGTGGAGTTCTGCATTGGTACGTTTCAGTGAGACAGGGAGTTTATGGAGGGGTACAGTTTCAGGGCATATTTGTGTGGAGTTCTGCATTGGTACGTTCCAGTGAGACAGGGAGGTTATGGAGGGGTACAGGTTCAGGGCATATTTTTGTGGAGTTCTGCAATGGTACGTTCCAGTGAGACAGGGAGTTTATGGAGGGGTACAGTTTCAGGGCATTTTTGTGTGGAGTTCTGCATTGGTACATTCCATTGAGACAGGGAGGTTATGGAGGGGTACAGGTTCAGGGCATATTTCCGTGGAGTTCTGCATTGGAACATTCCAGTGAGACACGGAGGATATGGAGGGGTGCAGGTTCAGGGCATATTTGTGTGGAGTTCTGCATTGGTACGTTCCAGTGAGACAGGTAGGTTTTGGAGCGTACAGGTTCAGGGCATATTTTTGTGGAGTTCTGCATTGGTACGTTCCCGTGAGACAGGGAGGTTATGGAGGGGTACAGGTTCAGGGCATATTTTTGTGGAGTTCTGCATTGGAACATTCCAGTGAGACACGGAGGATATGGAGGGGTGCAGGTTCAGGGCATATTTGTGTGGAGTTCTGCATTGGTACGTTCCAGTGAGACAGGTAGGTTTTGGAGCGTACAGGTTCAGGGCATATTTTTGTGGAGTTCTGCATTGGTACGTTCCAGTGAGACAGGGTGGTTATGGAGGGGTACAGGTTCAGGGCATATTTTTGTGGAGTTCTGCATTGGTACGTTCATGTGAGACAGGGAGTTTATGGAGGGGTACAGGTTCAGGGCATATTTCTGTGGAGTTCTGCATTGGAACATTCCAGTGAGACACGGAGGATATGGAGGGGTGCAGGTTCAGGGCATATTTGTGTGGAGTTCTGCATTGGTACGTTCCAGTGAGACAGGTAGGTTTTGGAGCGTACAGGTTCAGGGCATATTTTTGTGGAGTTCTGCATTGGTACGTTCCAGTGAGACAGGGAGGTTATGGAGGGATACAGGTTCAGGGCATATTTTTGTGGAGTTCTGCATTGGTACGTTCATGTGAGACAGGGAGTTTATGGAGGGGTACAGGTTCAGGGCATATTTTGTGCAGTTTTGCAATGGTACGTTCCAGTGAGACAGGGAGTTTATGGAGGGGTACAGTTTCAGGGCATATTTGTGTGGAGTTCTGCATTGGTACGTTCCACTGAGACAGGGAGGTTATGTAGGTGTACATGTTCAGGGCATATTTGTGTATTTTTCTGCATTGGTACGTTCCAGTGAGAAAGGGAGGTTATGGAGGGGTACAGTTTCAGGGCATATTTATGTGGAGTTCTGCATTGGTACGTTCCAGTGAGACACTGAGGTTATGGAGGTGTACAGGTTCAGGACATATTTATGTGGAGTTACGCAGTGGCACATTCCAGTGAGACACGGAGGATATTGAGGGATACAGTTTCAGGGCATATTTGTGTGGAGTTCTGCATTGGTACGTTCCAGTGAGACAGGTAGGTTTTGGAGCGTACAGGTTCAGGGCATATTTGTGTGGAGTTCTGCATTGGTACGTTTCAGTGAGACAGGGAGGTTATGTAGGTGTACATGTTCCGTGCATATTTGTGTGTTTTTCTGCATTGGTACGTTCCAGTGAGAAAGGGAGGTTATGGAGGGGTACAGTTTCAGGGCATATTTATGTGGATTTCTGCATTGGTATGTTACAGTGAGACAGGTAGGTTTTGGAGCGTACATGTTCAGGGCATATTTTTGTGGAGTTCTGCATTGGAACATTCCAGTGAGACACATAGGATATGGAGGGGTGCAGGTTCAGGGCATATTTGTGTGGAGTTCTGCATTGGTACGTTCCAGTGAGACAGGTAGGTTTTGGAGCGTACAGGTTCAGGGCATATTTTTGTGGAGTTCTGCATTGGTACGTTTCAGTGAGACAGGGAGTTTATGGAGGGGTACAGTTTCAGGGCATATTTGTGTGGAGTTCTGCATTGGTACGTTCCAGTGAGACAGGGAGGTTATGGAGGGGTACAGGTTCAGGGCATATTTTTGTGGAGTTCTGCAATGGTACGTTCCAGTGAGACAGGGAGTTTATGGAGGGGTACAGTTTCAGGGCATTTTTGTGTGGAGTTCTGCATTGGTACATTCCATTGAGACAGGGAGGTTATGGAGGGGTACAGGTTCGGGGCATATTTCTGTGGAATTCTGCATTGGAACATTCCAGTGAGACACGGAGGATATGGAGGGGTGCAGGTTCAGGGCATATTTGTGTGGAGTTCTGCATTGGTACGTTCCAGTAAGACAGGTAGGTTTTGGAGCGTACAGGTTCAGGGCATATTTTTGTGGAGTTCTGCATTGGTACGTTCCCGTGAGACAGGGAGGTTATGGAGGGGTACAGGTTCAGGGCATATTTTTGTGGAGTTCTGCATTGGAACATTCCAGTGAGACACGGAGGATATGGAGGGGTGCAGGTTCAGGGCATATTTGTGTGGAGTTCTGCATTGGTACGTTCCAGTGAGACAGGTAGGTTTTGGAGCGTACAGGTTCAGGGCATATTTTTGTGGAGTTCTGCATTGGTACGTTCCAGTGAGACAGGGAGGTTATGGAGGGGTACAGGTTCAGGGCATATTTTTGTGGAGTTCTGCATTGGTACTTTCATGTGAGACAGGGAGTTTATGGAGGGGTACAGGTTCAGGGCATATTTTGTGCAGTTTTGCAATGGTACGTTCCAGTGAGACAGGGAGTTTATGGAGGGGTACAGTTTCAGGGCATATTTGTGTGGAGTTCTGCATTGGTACGTTCCACTGAGACAGGGAGGTTATGTAGGTGTACATGTTCAGGGCATATTTGTGTATTTTTCTGCATTGGTACGTTCCAGTGAGAAAGGGAGGTTATGGAGGGGTACAGTTTCAGGGCATATTTATGTGGAGTTCTGCATTGGTACGTTCCAGTGAGACACTGAGGTTATGGAGGAGTACAGGTTCAGGACATATTTATGTGGAGTTACGCAGTGGAACATTCCAGTGAGACACGGAGGATATTGAGGGATACAGTTTCAGGGCATATTTGTGTGGAGTTCTGCATTGGTACGTTCAAGTGAGACAGGTAGGTTTTGGAGCGTACAGGTTCAGGGCATATTTGTGTGGAGTTCTGCATTGGTACGTTCCAGTGAGACAGGGAGGTTATGTAGGTGTACATGTTCCGTGCATATTTGTGTGTTTTTCTGCATTGGTACGTTCCAGTGAGAAAGGGAGGTTATGGAGGGGTACAGTTTCAGGGCATATTTATGTGGATTTCTGCATTGGTACGTTACAGTGAGACAGATAGGTTTTGGAGCGTACATGTTCAGGGCATATTTTTGTGGAGTTCTGCATTGGTACGTTCCAGTGAGACAGGGAGGTTATGGAGGGGTACAGGTTCAGGGCATATTTGTGTGGAGTTCTGCATTGGTACGTTCCAGTGAGACAGGGAGGTTATGTAGGTGTACAAGTTCCGTGCATATTTGTGTGTTTTTCTGCATTGGTACGTTCCAGTGAGAAAGGGAGGTTATGGAGGGGTACAGGTTCAGGGCATATTTGTGTGGAGTTCTGCATTGGTACATTCCAGTGAAACACGGAGGATATGGAGGGATACAGGTTCATGGCATATTTGTGTGTAGTACTTCATTGGTACGTTCCAGTGAGACAGGTCGGTTTTGGAGCGTACAGGTTCAGGGCATATTTTTGTGCAGTTCTGCATTGGTACGTTCCAGTGAGACAGGGAGGTTATGGAGGTGTACAGGTTCAGGGCATATTTATGTGGAGTTCCGCAGTGGAACATTCCAGTGAGACACGGAGGATATTGAGGTGTACAGTTTCAGGGCATATTTGTGTGGAGTTCTGCATTGGTACGTTCCAGTGAGACAGGGTGTTTATGGAGGCGTACAGGTTCATGGCATATTTGTGTGTAGTACTTCATTGATACGTTCCAGTGAGACAGGTAGGTTTTGGAGCGTGCAGGTTCAGGGCATTTTTGTGTGGAGTTCTGCATTGGAACATTCCAGTGAAACACGGAGGATATGGAGGGGTGCAGGTTCAGGGCATATTTGTGTGGAGTTCTGCATTGGTACGTTCCAGTGAGACACTGAGGTTATGGAGGGGTACAGGTTCAGGGCATATTTATGTGGAGTTCCGCAGTGGAACATTCCAGTGAGACACGGAGGATATTGAGGGGTACAGTTTCAGGGCATATTTGTGTGGAGTTCTGCATTGGTACGTTCCAGTGAGACAGGGTGGTTATGGAGGCGTACAGGTTCAGGGCATATTTGTGTGGAGTTCTGCATTGGTACATTCCAGTGAGACACGGAGGATATGGAGGGATACAGGTTCATGACATACTTGTGCGGAGTTCTTCATTGGTACGTTCCAGTATGACAGGTAGGTTTTGGAGCGTACAGGTTCAGGGCATATTTGTATGGAGTTCTGCATTGGTACGTTCCAGTGAGACAGGGAGGTTATGGAGGGGTACTGGTTCAGGGCAAATTTGTGTGGAGTTCTGCATTGGTACGTTCCAGTGAGACAGGGAGGTTATGTAGGTGTACAAGTTCCGTGCATATTTGTGTGTTTTTCTGCATTGGTACGTTCCAGTGAGAAAGGGAGGTTATGGAGGGGTACAGTTTCAGGGCATATTTATGTGGATTTCTGCATTGGTACCTTCCCGTGAGACAGGGTGGTTATGGAAGGGTACAGGTTCAGGGCATCTTTGTGTGGAGTTCTGCATTGGAACATTCCAGTGAGACACATAGGATATGGAGGGGTGCAGGTTCAGGGCATATTTGTGTGGAGTTCTGCATTGGTACGTTCCAGTGAGACAGGTAGGTTTTGGAGCGTACAGGTTCAGGGCATATTTTTGTGGAGTTCTGCATTGGTACGTTTCAGTGAGACAGGGAGTTTATGGAGGGGTACAGTTTCAGGGCATATTTCTGTGGAGTTCTGCATTGGTACGTTCCAGTGAGACAGGGAGGTTATGGAGGGGTACAAGTTCAGGGCATATTTATGTGGATTTCTGCATTGGTACGTTCCCGTGAGACAGGGTGGTTATGGAGGGGTACAGGTTCAGGGCATATTTTTGTGGAGTTCTGCAATGGTACGTTCCAGTGAGACAGGGAGTTTATGGAGGGGTACAGTTTCAGGGCATTTTTGTGTGGAGTTCTGCATTGGTACATTCCATTGAGACAGGGAGGTTATGGAGGGGTACAGGTTCAGGGCATATTTCTGTGGAGTTCTGCATTGGAACATTCCAGTGAGACACGGAGGATATGGAGGGGTGCAGGTTCAGGGCATATTTGTGTGGAGTTCTGCATTGGTACGTTCCAGTGAGACAGGTAGGTTTTGGAGCGTACAGGTTCAGGGCATATTTTTGTGGAGTTCTACATTGGTACGTTCCCGTTAGACAGGGAGTTTATGGAGGGGTACAGGTTCAGGGCATATTTTGTGGAGTTTTGCAATGGTACGTTCCAGTGAGACAGGGAGTTTATGGAGGGGTACAGTTTCAGGGCATACTTGTGCGGAGTTCTGCATTGGTACGTTCCACTGAGACAGGGAAGTTATGTAGGTGTACATGTTCAGGGCATATTTGTGTATTTTTCTGCATTGGTACGTTCCAGTGAGAAAGGGAGGTTATGGAGGGGTACAGTTTCAGGGCATATTTATGTGGAGTTCTGCATTGGTACGTTCCAGTGAGACACTGAGGTTATGGAGGAGTACAGGTTCAGGGCATATTTATGTGGAGTTCCGCAGTGGAACATTCCAGTGAGACACGGAGGATATTGAGGGATACAGTTTCAGGGCATATTTGTGTGGAGTTCTGCATTGGTACGTTCCAGTGAGACAGGTAGGTTTTGGAGCGTACAGGTTCAGGGCATATTTGTGTGGAGTTCTGCATTGGTACGTTCCCGTGAGACAGGGAGGTTATGGAGGGGTACAGGTTCAGGGCATATTTTTGTGGAGTTCTGCATTGGAACATTCCAGTGAGACACGGAGGATATGGAGGGGTGCAGGTTCAGGTCATATTTGTGTGGAGTTCTGCATTGGTACGTTCCAGTGAGACAGGTAGGTTTTGGAGCGTACAGGTTCAGGGCATATTTTTGTGGAGTTCTGCATTGGTACGTTCCAGTGAGACAGGGAGGTTATGGAGGGGTACAGGTTCAGGGCATATTTTTGTGGAGTTCTGCATTGGTACGTTCATGTGAGACAGGGAGTTTATGGAGGGGTACAGGTTCAGGGCATATTTTGTGCAGTTTTGCAATGGTACGTTCCAGTGAGACAGGGGGTTTATGGAGGGGTACAGTTTCAGGGCATATTTGTGTGGAGTTCTGCATTGGTACGTTCCACTGAGACAGGGAGGTTATGTAGGTGTACATGTTCAGGGCATATTTGTGTATTTTTCTGCATTGGTACGTTCCAGTGAGAAAGGGAGGTTATGGAGGGGTACAGTTTCAGGGCATATTTATGTGGAGTTCTGCATTGGTACGTTCCAGTGAGACACTGAGGTTATGGAGGAGTACAGGTTCAGGACATATTTATGTGGAGTTACGCAGTGGAACATTCCAGTGAGACACGGAGGATATTGAGGGATACAGTTTCAGGGCATATGTGTGTGGAGTTCTGCATTTGTACGTTCAAGTGAGACAGGTAGGTTTTGGAGCGTACAGGTTCAGGGCATATTTTTGTGGAGTTCTGCATTGGTACGTTTCAGTGAGACAGGGAGTTTATGGAGGGGTACAGTTTCAGGGCATATTTGTGTGGAGTTCTGCATTGGTACGTTCCAGTGAGACAGGGAGGTTATGGAGGGGTACAAGTTCAGGGCATATTTATGTGGATTTCTGCATTGTTACGTTCCCGTGAGACAGGGTGGTTATGGAGGGGTACAGGTTCAGGGCATATTTTTGTGGAGTTCTGCAATGGTACGTTCCAGTGAGACAGGGAGGTTATGGAGAGGTACAGGTTCAGGGCATATTTGTGTGGAGTTCTGCATTGGTACATTCCAGTGAAACACGGAGGATATGGAGGGATACAGGTTCATGGCATATTTGTGTGTAGTACTTCATTGGTACGTTCCAGTGAGACAGGTCGGTTTTGGAGCGTACAGGTTCAGGGCATATTTTTGTGCAGTTCTGCATTGGTACGTTCCAGTGAGACAGGGAGGTTATGGAGGTGTACAGGTTCAGGGCATATTTATGTGGAGTTCCGCAGTGGAACATTCCAGTGTGACACGGAGGATATTGAGGTGTACAGTTTCAGGGCATATTTGTGTGGAGTTCTGCATTGGTACGTTCCAGTGAGACTGGGTGTTTATGGAGGCGTACAGGTTCATGGCATATTTGTGTGTAGTACTTCATTGATACGTTCCAGTGAGACAGGTAGGTTTTGGAGCGTGCAGGTTCAGGGCATTTTTGTGTGGAGTTCTGCATTGGAACATTCCAGTGAAACACGGAGGATATGGAGGGGTGCAGGTTCAGGGCATATTTGTGTGGAGTTCTGCATTGGTACGTTCCAGTGAGACACTGAGGTTATGGAGGGGTACAGGTTCAGGGCATATTTATGTGGAGTTCCGCAGTGGAACATTCCAGTGAGACACGGAGGATATTGAGGGGTACAGTTTCAGGGCATATTTGTGTGGAGTTCTGCATTGGTACGTTCCAGTGAGACAGGGTGGTTATGGAGGCGTACAGGTTCAGGGCATATTTGTGTGGAGTTCTGCATTGGTACATTCCAGTGAGACACGGAGGATATGGAGGGATACAGGTTCATGACATACTTGTGCGGAGTTCTTCATTGGTACGTTCCAGTATGACAGGTAGGTTTTGGAGCGTACAGGTTCAGGGCATATTTGTATGGAGTTCTGCATTGGTACGTTCCAGTGAGACAGGGAGGTTATGGAGGGGTACTGGTTCAGGGCAAATTTGTGTGGAGTTCTGCATTGGTACGTTCCAGTGAGACAGGGAGGTTATGTAGGTGTACAAGTTCCGTGCATATTTGTGTGTTTTTCTGCATTGGTACGTTCCAGTGAGAAAGGGAGGTTATGGAGGGGTACAGTTTCAGGGCATATTTATGTGGATTTCTGCATTGGTACCTTCCCGTGAGACAGGGTGGTTATGGAGGGGTACAGGTTCAGGGCATCTTTGTGTGGAGTTCTGCATTGGAACATTCCAGTGAGACACATAGGATATGGAGGGGTGCAGGTTCAGGGCATATTTGTGTGGAGTTCTGCATTGGTACGTTCCAGTGAGATAGGTAGGTTTTGGAGCGTACAGGTTCAGGGCATATTTTTGTGGAGTTCTGCATTGGTACGTTTCAGTGAGACAGGGAGTTTATGGAGGGGTACAGTTTCAGGGCATATTTCTGTGGAGTTCTGCATTGGTACGTTCCAGTGAGACAGGGAGGTTATGGAGGGGTACAAGTTCAGGGCATATTTATGTGGATTTCTGCATTGGTACGTTCCCGTGAGACAGGGTGGTTATGGAGGGGTACAGGTTCAGGGCATATTTTTGTGGAGTTCTGCATTGGTACGTTCCAGTGAGACAGGGAGTTTATGGAGGGGTACAGTTTCAAGGCATTTTTGTGTGGAGTTCTGCATTGGTACATTCCATTGAGACAGGGAGGTTATGGAGGGGTACAGGTTCAGGGCATATTTCTGTGGAGTTCTGCATTGGTACGTTCCAGTGAGACAGGTAGGTTTTGGAGCGTACAGGTTCAGGGCATATTTTTGTGGAGTTCTGCATTGGTACGTTCCAGTGAGACAGGGAGTTTATGGAGGGGTACAGTTTCAGGGCATTTTTGTGTGGAGTTCTGCATTGGTACATTCCATTGAGACAGGGAGGTTATGGAGGGGTACAGGTTCAGGGCATATTTGTGTGGAGTTCTGCATTGGTACGTTCCAGTGAGACAGGTAGGTTTTGGAGCGTACAGGTTCAGGGCATATTTTTGTGGAGTTCTGCATTGGTACGTTTCAGTGAGACAGGGAGTTTATGGAGGGGTACAGTTTCAGGGCATATTTCTGTGGAGTTCTGCATTGGTACGTTCCAGTGAGACAGGGAGGTTATGGAGGGGTACAAGTTCAGGGCATATTTATGTGGATTTCTGCATTGGTACGTTCCCGTGAGACAGGGTGGTTATGGAGGGGTACAGGTTCAGGGCATATTTTTGTGGAGTTCTGCAATGGTACGTTCCAGTGAGACAGGGAGTTTATGGAGGGGTACAGTTTCAGGGCATTTTTGTGTGGAGTTCTGCATTGGTACATTCCATTGAGACAGGGAGGTTATGGAGGGGTACAGGTTCAGGGCATATTTCTGTGGAGTTCTGCATTGGAACATTCCAGTGAGACACGGAGGATATGGAGGGGTGCAGGTTCAGGGCATATTTGTGTGGAGTTCTGCATTGGTACGTTCCAGTGAGACAGGTAGGTTTTGGAGCGTACAGGTTCAGGGCATATTTTTGTGGAGTTCTGCATTGGTACGTTCCCGTTAGACAGGGAGTTTATGGAGGGGTACAGGTTCAGGGCATATTTTGTGGAGTTTTGCAATGGTACGTTCCAGTGAGACAGGGAGTTTATGGAGGGGTACAGTTTCAGGGCATACTTGTGCGGAGTTCTGCATTGGTACGTTCCACTGAGACAGGGAAGTTATGTAGGTGTACATGTTCAGGGCATATTTGTGTATTTTTCTGCATTGGTACGTTCCAGTGAGAAAGGGAGGTTATGGAGGGGTACAGTTTCAGGGCATATTTATGTGGAGTTCTGCATTGGTACGTTCCAGTGAGACACTGAGGTTATGGAGGAGTACAGGTTCAGGGCATATTTATGTGGAGTTCCGCAGTGGAACATTCCAGTGAGACACGGAGGATATTGAGGGATACAGTTTCAGGGCATATTTGTGTGGAGTTCTGCTTTGGTACGTTCCAGTGAGACAGGTAGGTTTTGGAGCGTACAGGTTCAGGGCATATTTGTGTGGAGTTCTGCATTGGTACGTTCCCGTGAGACAGGGAGGTTATGGAGGGGTACAGGTTCAGGGCATATTTTTGTGGAGTTCTGCATTGGAACATTCCAGTGAGACACGGAGGATATGGAGGGGTGCAGGTTCAGGTCATATTTGTGTGGAGTTCTGCATTGGTACGTTCCAGTGAGACAGGTAGGTTTTGGAGCGTACAGGTTCAGGGCATATTTTTGTGGAGTTCTGCATTGGTACGTTCCAGTGAGACAGGGAGGTTATGGAGGGGTACAGGTTCAGGGCATATTTTTGTGGAGTTCTGCATTGGTACGTTCATGTGAGACAGGGAGTTTATGGAGGGGTACAGGTTCAGGGCATATTTTGTGCAGTTTTGCAATGGTACGTTCCTGTGAGACAGGGAGTTTATGGAGGGGTACAGTTTCAGGGCATATTTGTGTGGAGTTCTGCATTGGTACGTTCCACTGAGACAGGGAGGTTATGTAGGTGTACATGTTCAGGGCATATTTGTGTATTTTTCTGCATTGGTACGTTCCAGTGAGAAAGGGAGGTTATGGAGGGGTACAGTTTCAGGGCATATTTATGTGGAGTTCTGCATTGGTACGTTCCAGTGAGACACTGAGGTTATGGGGGAGTACAGGTTCAGGACATATTTATGTGGAGTTACGCAGTGGAACATTCCAGTGAGACACGGAGGATATTGAGGGATACAGTTTCAGGGCATATTTGTGTGGAGTTCTGCATTGGTACGTTCAAGTGAGACAGGTAGGTTTTGGAGCGTACAGGTTCAGGGCATATTTTTGTGGAGTACTGCATTGGTACGTTTCAGTGAGACAGGGAGTTTATGGAGGGGTACAGTTTCAGGGCATATTTGTGTGGAGTTCTGCATTGGTACGTTCCAGTGAGACAGGGAGGTTATGGAGGGGTACAAGTTCAGGGCATATTTATGTGGATTTCTGCATTGGTACGTTCCCGTGAGACAGGGTGGTTATGGAGGGGTACAGGTTCAGGGCATATTTTTGTGGAGTTCTGCAATGGTACGTTCCAGTGAGACAGGGAGGTTATGGAGAGGTACAGGTTCAGGGCATATTTGTGTGGAGTTCTGCATTGGTACATTCCAGTGAAACACGGAGGATATGGAGGGATACAGGTTCATGGCATATTTGTGTGTAGTACTTCATTGGTACGTTCCAGTGAGACAGGTCGGTTTTGGAGCGTACAGGTTCAGGGCATATTTTTGTGCAGTTCTGCATTGGTACGTTCCAGTGAGACAGGGAGGTTATGGAGGTGTACAGGTTCAGGGCATATTTATGTGGAGTTCCGCAGTGGAACATTCCAGTGAGACACGGAGGATATTGAGGTGTACAGTTTCAGGGCATATTTGTGTGGAGTTCTGCATTGGTACGTTCCAGTGAGACAGGGTGTTTATGGAGGCGTACAGGTTCATGGCATATTTGTGTGTAGTACTTCATTGATACGTTCCAGTGAGACAGGTAGGTTTTGGAGCGTGCAGGTTCAGGGCATTTTTGTGTGGAGTTCTGCATTGGAACATTCCAGTGAAACACGGAGGATATGGAGGGGTGCAGGTTCAGGGCATATTTGTGTGGAGTTCTGCATTGGTACGTTCCAGTGAGACACTGAGGTTATGGAGGGGTACAGGTTCAGGGCATATTTAAGTGGAGTTCCGCAGTGGAACATTCCAGTGAGACACGGAGGATATTGAGGGGTACAGTTTCAGGGCATATTTGTGTGGAGTTCTGCATTGGTACGTTCCAGTGAGACAGGGTGGTTATGGAGGCGTACAGGTTCAGGGCATATTTGTGTGGAGTTCTGCATTGGTACATTCCAGTGAGACACGGAGGATATGGAGGGATACAGGTTCATGACATACTTGTGCGGAGTTCTTCATTGGTACGTTCCAGTATGACAGGTAGGTTTTGGAGCGTACAGGTTCAGGGCATATTTGTATGGAGTTCTGCATTGGTACGTTCCAGTGAGACAGGGAGGTTATGGAGGGGTACTGGTTCAGGGCAAATTTGTGTGGAGTTCTGCATTGGTACGTTCCAGTGAGACAGGGAGGTTATGTAGGTGTACAAGTTCCGTGCATATTTGTGTGCTTTTCTGCATTGGTACGTTCCAGTGAGAAAGGGAGGTTATGGAGGGGTACAGTTTCAGGGCATATTTATGTGGATTTCTGCATTGGTACCTTCCCGTGAGACAGGGTGGTTATGGAGGGGTACAGGTTCAGGGCATCTTTGTGTGGAGTTCTGCATTGGAACATTCCAGTGAGACACATAGGATATGGAGGGGTGCAGGTTCAGGGCATATTTGTGTGGAGTTCTGCATTGGTACGTTCCAGTGAGACAGGTAGGTTTTGGAGCGTACAGGTTCAGGGCATATTTTTGTGGAGTTCTGCATTGGTACGTTTCAGTGAGACAGGGAGTTTATGGAGGGGTACAGTTTCAGGGCATATTTCTGTGGAGTTCTGCATTGGTACGTTCCAGTGAGACAGGGAGGTTATGGAGGGGTACACGTTCAGGGCATATTTATGTGGATTTCTGCATTGGTACGTTCCCGTGAGACAGGGTGGTTATGGAGGGGTACAGGTTCAGGGCATATTTTTGTGGAGTTCTGCAATGGTACGTTCCAGTGAGACAGGGAGTTTATGGAGGGGTACAGTTTCAGGGCATTTTTGTGTGGAGTTCTGCATTGGTACATTCCATTGAGACAGGGAGGTTATGGAGGGGTACAGGTTCAGGGCATATTTCTGTGGAGTTCTGCATTGGAACATTCCAGTGAGACACGGAGGATATGGAGGGGTGCAGGTTCAGGGCATATTTGTGTGGAGTTCTGCATTGGTACGTTCCAGTGAGACAGGTAGGTTTTGGAGCGTACAGGTTCAGGGCATATTTTTGTGGAGTTCTGCATTGGTACGTTCCCGTTAGACAGGGAGTTTATGGAGGGGTACAGGTTCAGGGCATATTTTGTGGAGTTTTGCAATGGTACGTTCCAGTGAGACAGGGAGTTTATGGAGGGGTACAGTTTCAGGGCATACTTGTGCGGAGTTCTGCATTGGTACGTTCCACTGAGACAGGGAAGTTATGTAGGTGTACATGTTCAGGGCATATTTGTGTATTTTTCTGCATTGGTACGTTCCAGTGAGACACTGAGGTTATGGAGGAGTACAGGTTCAGGGCATATTTATGTGGAGTTCCGCAGTGGAACATTCCAGTGAGACACGGAGGATATTGAGGGATACAGTTTCAGGGCATATTTGTGTGGAGTTCTGCATTGGTACGTTCCAGTGAGACAGGTAGGTTTTGGAGCGTACAGGTTCAGGGCATATTTTTGTGGAGTTCTGCATTGGTACGTTCCCGTTAGACAGGGAGTTTATGGAGGAGTACAGGTTCAGGGCATATTTTGTGGAGTTTTGCAATGGTACGTTCCAGTGAGACAGGGAGTTTATGGAGGGGTACAGTTTCAGGGCATACTTGTGCGGAGTTCTGCATTGGTACGTTCCACTGAGACAGGGAAGTTATGTAGGTGTACATGTTCAGGGCATATTTGTGTATTTTTCTGCATTGGTACGTTCCAGTGAGACACTGAGGTTATGGAGGAGTACAGGTTCAGGGCATATTTATGTGGAGTTCCGCAGTGGAACATTCCAGTGAGACACGGAGGATATTGAGGGATACAGTTTCAGGGCATATTTGTGTGGAGTTCTGCATTGGTACGTTCCAGTGAGACAGGTAGGTTTTGGAGCGTACAGGTTCAGGGCATATTTGTGTGGAGTTCTGCATTGGTACGTTCCCGTGAGACAGGGAGGTTATGGAGGGGTACAGGTTCAGGGCATATTTTTGTGGAGTTCTGCATTGGAACATTCCAGTGAGACACGGAGGATATGGAGGGGTGCAGGTTCAGGGCATATTTGTGTGGAGTTCTGCATTGGTACGTTCCAGTGAGACAGGTAGGTTTTGGAGCGTACAGGTTCAGGGCATATTTTTGTGGAGTTCTGCATTGGTACGTTCCAGTGAGACAGGGAGGTTATGGAGGGGTACAGGTTCAGGGCATATTTTTGTGGAGTTCTGCATTGGTACGTTCATGTGAGACAGGGAGTTTATGGAGGGGTACAGGTTCAGGGCATATTTTGTGCAGTTTTGCAATGGTACGTTCCAGTGAGACAGGGAGTTTATGGAGGGGTACAGTTTCAGGGCATATTTGTGTGGAGTTCTGCATTGGTACGTTCCACTGAGACAGGGAGGTTATGTAGGTGTACATGTTCAGGGCATATTTGTGTATTTTTCTGCATTGGTACGTTCCAGTGAGAAAGGGAGGTTATGGAGGGGTACAGTTTCAGGGCATATTTATGTGGAGTTCTGCATTGGTACGTTCCAGTGAGACACTGAGGTTATGGAGGAGTACAGGTTCAGGACATATTTATGTGGAGTTACGCAGTGGAACATTCCAGTGAGACACGGAGGATATTGAGGGATACAGTTTCAGGGCATATTTGTGTGGAGTTCTGCATTGGTACGTTCAAGTGAGACAGGTAGGTTTTGGAGCGTACAGGTTCAGGGCATATTTGTGTGGAGTTCTGCATTGGTACGTTCCAGTAAGACAGGGAGGTTATGTAGGTGTACATGTTCCGTGCATATTTGTGTGTTTTTCTGCATTGGTACGTTCCAGTGAGAAAGGGAGGTTATGGAGGGGTACAGTTTCAGGGCATATTTATGTGGATTTCTGCATTGGTACGTTACAGTGAGACAGATAGGTTTTGGAGCGTACATGTTCAGGGCATATTTTTGTGGAGTTCTGCATTGGTACGTTCCAGTGAGACAGGGAGGTTATGGAGGGGTACAGGTTCAGGGCATATTTGTGTGGAGTTCTGCATTGGTACGTTCCAGTGAGACAGGGAGGTTATGTAGGTGTACAAGTTCCGTGCATATTTGTGTGTTTTTCTGCATTGGTACGTTCCAGTGAGACACTGAGGTTATGGAGGAGTACAGGTTCAGGGCATATTTATGTGGAGTTCCGCAGTGGAACATTCCAGTGAGACACGGAGGATATTGAGGGATACAGTTTCAGGGCATATTTGTGTGGAGTTCTGCATTGGTACGTTCCAGTGAGACAGGTAGGTTTTGGAGCGTACAGGTTCAGGGCATATTTTTGTGGAGTTCTGCATTGGTACGTTCCCGTTAGACAGGGAGTTTATGGAGGGGTACAGGTTCAGGGCATATTTTGTGGAGTTTTGCAATGGTACGTTCCAGTGAGACAGGGAGTTTATGGAGGGGTACAGTTTCAGGGCATACTTGTGCGGAGTTCTGCATTGGTACGTTCCACTGAGACAGGGAAGTTATGTAGGTGTACATGTTCAGGGCATATTTGTGTATTTTTCTGCATTGGTACGTTCCAGTGAGACACTGAGGTTATGGAGGAGTACAGGTTCAGGGCATATTTATGTGGAGTTCCGCAGTGGAACATTCCAGTGAGACACGGAGGATATTGAGGGATACAGTTTCAGGGCATATTTGTGTGGAGTTCTGCATTGGTACGTTCCAGTGAGACAGGTAGGTTTTGGAGCGTACAGGTTCAGGGCATATTTGTGTGGAGTTCTGCATTGGTACGTTCCCGTGAGACAGGGAGGTTATGGAGGGGTACAGGTTCAGGGCATATTTTTGTGGAGTTCTGCATTGGAACATTCCAGTGAGACACGGAGGATATGGAGGGGTGCAGGTTCAGGGCATATTTGTGTGGAGTTCTGCATTGGTACGTTCCAGTGAGACAGGTAGGTTTTGGAGCGTACAGGTTCAGGGCATATTTTTGTGGAGTTCTGCATTGGTACGTTCCAGTGAGACAGGGAGGTTATGGAGGGGTACAGGTTCAGGGCATATTTTTGTGGAGTTCTGCATTGGTACGTTCATGTGAGACAGGGAGTTTATGGAGGGGTACAGGTTCAGGGCATATTTTGTGCAGTTTTGCAATGGTACGTTCCAGTGAGACAGGGAGTTTATGGAGGGGTACAGTTTCAGGGCATATTTGTGTGGAGTTCTGCATTGGTACGTTCCACTGAGACAGGGAGGTTATGTAGGTGTACATGTTCAGGGCATATTTGTGTATTTTTCTGCATTGGTACGTTCCAGTGAGAAAGGGAGGTTATGGAGGGGTACAGTTTCAGGGCATATTTATGTGGAGTTCTGCATTGGTACGTTCCAGTGAGACACTGAGGTTATGGAGGAGTACAGGTTCAGGACATATTTATGTGGAGTTACGCAGTGGAACATTCCAGTGAGACACGGAGGATATTGAGGGATACAGTTTCAGGGCATATTTGTGTGGAGTTCTGCATTGGTACGTTCAAGTGAGACAGGTAGGTTTTGGAGCGTACAGGTTCAGGGCATATTTGTGTGGAGTTCTGCATTGGTACGTTCCAGTGAGACAGGGAGGTTATGTAGGTGTACATGTTCCGTGCATATTTGTGTGTTTTTCTGCATTGGTACGTTCCAGTGAGAAAGGGAGGTTATGGAGGGGTACAGTTTCAGGGCATATTTATGTGGATTTCTGCATTGGTACGTTCAAGTGAGACAGGTAGGTTTTGGAGCGTACAGGTTCAGGGCATATTTGTGTGGAGTTCTGCATTGGTACGTTCCAGTGAGACAGGGAGGTTATGTAGGTGTACATGTTCAGGGCATATTTGTGTATTTTTCTGCATTGGTACGTTCCAGTGAGAAAGGGAGGTTATGGAGGGGTACAGTTTCAGGGCATATTTATGTGGAGTTCTGCATTGGTACGTTCCAGTGAGACACTGAGGTTATGGAGGAGTACAGGTTCAGGACATATTTATGTGGAGTTACGCAGTGGAACATTCCAGTGAGACACGGAGGATATTGAGGGATACAGTTTCAGGGCATATTTGTGTGGAGTTCTGCATTGGTACGTTCAAGTGAGACAGGTAGGTTTTGGAGCGTACAGGTTCAGGGCATATTTGTGTGGAGTTCTGCATTGGTACGTTCCAGTGAGACAGGGAGGTTATGTAGGTGTACATGTTCAGGGCATATTTGTGTATTTTTCTGCATTGGTACGTTCCAGTGAGAAAGGGAGGTTATGGAGGGGTACAGTTTCAGGGCATATTTATGTGGAGTTCTGCATTGGTACGTTCCAGTGAGACACTGAGGTTATGGAGGAGTACAGGTTCAGGACATATTTATGTGGAGTTACGCAGTGGAACATTCCAGTGAGACACGGAGGATATTGAGGGATACAGTTTCAGGGCATATTTGTGTGGAGTTCTGCATTGGTACGTTCAAGTGAGACAGGTAGGTTTTGGAGCGTACAGGTTCAGGGCATATTTGTGTGGAGTTCTGCATTGGTACGTTCCAGTGAGACACTGAGGTTATGGAGGAGTACAGGTTCAGGACATATTTATGTGGAGTTACGCAGTGGAACATTCCAGTGAGACACGGAGGATATTGAGGGATACAGTTTCAGGGCATATTTGTGTGGAGTTCTGCATTGGTACGTTCAAGTGAGACAGGTAGGTTTTGGAGCGTACAGGTTCAGGGCATATTTGTGTGGAGTTCTGCATTGGTACGTTCCAGTGAGACAGGGAGGTTATGTAGGTGTACATGTTCAGGGCATATTTGTGTATTTTTCTGCATTGGTACGTTCCAGTGAGAAAGGGAGGTTATGGAGGGGTACAGTTTCAGGGCATATTTATGTGGAGTTCTGCATTGGTACGTTCCAGTGAGACACTGAGGTTATGGAGGAGTACAGGTTCAGGACATATTTATGTGGAGTTACGCAGTGGAACATTCCAGTGAGACACGGAGGATATTGAGGGATACAGTTTCAGGGCATATTTGTGTGGAGTTCTGCATTGGTACGTTCAAGTGAGACAGGTAGGTTTTGGAGCGTACAGGTTCAGGGCATATTTGTGTGGAGTTCTGCATTGGTACGTTCCAGTAAGACAGGGAGGTTATGTAGGTGTACATGTTCCGTGCATATTTGTGTGTTTTTCTGCATTGGTACGTTCCAGTGAGAAAGGGAGGTTATGGAGGGGTACAGTTTCAGGGCATATTTATGTGGATTTCTGCATTGGTACGTTACAGTGAGACAGATAGGTTTTGGAGCGTACATGTTCAGGGCATATTTTTGTGGAGTTCTGCATTGGTACGTTCCAGTGAGACAGGGAGGTTATGGAGGGGTACAGGTTCAGGGCATATTTGTGTGGAGTTCTGCATTGGTACGTTCCAGTGAGACAGGGAGGTTATGTAGGTGTACAAGTTCCGTGCATATTTGTGTGTTTTTCTGCATTGGTACGTTCCAGTGAGAAAGGGAGGTTATGGAGGGGTACAGTTTCAGGGCATATTTATGTGGATTTCTGCATTGGTACGTTCCCGTGAGACAGGGTGGTTATGGAGGGGTACAGGTTCAGGGCATCTTTCTGTGGAGTTCTGCATTGGAACATTCCAGTGAGACACATAGGATATGGAGGGGTGCAGGTTCAGGGCATATTTGTGTGGAGTTCTGCATTGGTACGTTCCAGTGAGACAGGTAGGTTTTGGAGCGTACAGGTTCAGGGCATATTTTTGTGGAGTTCTGCATTGGTACGTTTCAGTGAGACAGGGAGTTTATGGAGGGGTACAGTTTCAGGGCATATTTGTGTGGAGTTCTGCATTGGTACGTTCCAGTGAGACAGGGAGGTTATGGAGGGGTACAAGTTCAGGGCATATTTATGTGGATTTCTGCATTGGTACTTTCCCGTGAGACAGGGTGGTTATGGAGGGGTACAGGTTCAGGGCATATTTTTGTGGAGTTCTGCAATGGTACGTTCCAGTGAGACAGGGAGGTTATGGAGAGGTACAGGTTCAGGGCATATTTGTGTGGAGTTCTGCATTGGTACATTCCAGTGAAACACGGAGGATATGGAGGGATACAGGTTCATGGCATATTTGTGTGTAGTACTTCATTGGTACGTTCCAGTGAGACAGGTCGGTTTTGGAGCGTACAGGTTCAGGGCATATTTTTGTGCAGTTCTGCATTGGTACGTTCCAGTGAGACAGGTCGGTTTTGGAGCGTACAGGTTCAGGGCATATTTGTGTGGAGTTCTGCATTGGTACGTTCCAGTGAGACAGGGTGTTTATGGAGGCGTACAGGTTCATGGCATATTTGTGTGTAGTACTTCATTGATACGTTCCAGTGAGACAGGTAGGTTTTGGAGCGTGCAGGTTCAGGGCATTTTTGTGTGGAGTTCTGCATTGGAACATTCCAGTGAAACACGGAGGATATGGAGGGGTGCAGGTTCAGGGCATATTTGTGTGGAGTTCTGCATTGGTACGTTCCAGTGAGACACTGAGGTTATGGAGGGGTACAGGTTCAGGGCATATTTATGTGGAGTTCCGCAGTGGAACATTCCAGTGAGACACGGAGGATATTGAGGGGTACAGTTTCAGGGCATATTTGTGTGGAGTTCTGCATTGGTACGTTCCAGTGAGACAGGGTGGTTATGGAGGCGTACAGGTTCAGGGCATATTTGTGTGGAGTTCTGCATTGGTACATTCCAGTGAGACACGGAGGATATGGAGGGATACAGGTTCATGACATACTTGTGCGGAGTTCTTCATTGGTACGTTCCAGTATGACAGGTAGGTTTTGGAGCGTACAGGTTCAGGGCATATTTGTATGGAGTTCTGCATTGGTACGTTCCAGTGAGACAGGGAGGTTATGGAGGGGTACTGGTTCAGGGCAAATTTGTGTGGAGTTCTGCATTGGTACGTTCCAGTGAGACAGGGAGGTTATGTAGGTGTACAAGTTCCGTGCATATTTGTGTGTTTTTCTGCATTGGTACGTTCCAGTGAGAAAGGGAGGTTATGGAGGGGTACAGTTTCAGGGCATATTTATGTGGATTTCTGCATTGGTACCTTCCCGTGAGACAGGGTGGTTATGGAGGGGTACAGGTTCAGGGCATCTTTGTGTGGAGTTCTGCATTGGAACATTCCAGTGAGACACATAGGATATGGAGGGGTGCAGGTTCAGGGCATATTTGTGTGGAGTTCTGCATTGGTACGTTCCAGTGAGACAGGTAGGTTTTGGAGCGTACAGGTTCAGGGCATATTTTTGTGGAGTTCTGCATTGGTACGTTTCAGTGAGACAGGGAGTTTATGGAGGGGTACAGTTTCAGGGCATATTTCTGTGGAGTTCTGCATTGGTACGTTCCAGTGAGACAGGGAGGTTATGGAGGGGTACAAGTTCAGGGCATATTTATGTGGATTTCTGCATTGGTACGTTCCCGTGAGACAGGGTGGTTATGGAGGGGTACAGGTTCAGGGCATATTTTTGTGGAGTTCTGCAATGGTACGTTCCAGTGAGACAGGGAGTTTATGGAGGGGTACAGTTTCAGGGCATTTTTGTGTGGAGTTCTGCATTGGTACATTCCATTGAGACAGGGAGGTTATGGAGGGGTACAGGTTCAGGGCATATTTCTGTGGAGTTCTGCATTGGAACATTCCAGTGAGACACGGAGGATATGGAGGGGTGCAGGTTCAGGGCATATTTGTGTGGAGTTCTGCATTGGTACGTTCCAGTGAGACAGGTAGGTTTTGGAGCGTACAGGTTCAGGGCATATTTTTGTGGAGTTCTGCATTGGTACGTTCCCGTTAGACAGGGAGATTATGGAGGGGTACAGGTTCAGGGCATATTTTGTGGAGTTTTGCAATGGTACGTTCCAGTGAGACAGGGAGTTTATGGAGGGGTACAGTTTCAGGGCATACTTGTGCGGAGTTCTGCATTGGTACGTTCCACTGAGACAGGGAAGTTATGTAGGTGTACATGTTCAGGGCATATTTGTGTATTTTTCTGCATTGGTACGTTCCAGTGAGAAAGGGAGGTTATGGAGGGGTACAGTTTCAGGGCATATTTATGTGGAGTTCTGCATTGGTACGTTCCAGTGAGACACTGAGGTTATGGAGGAGTACAGGTTCAGGGCATATTTATGTGGAGTTCCGCAGTGGAACATTCCAGTGAGACACGGAGGATATTGAGGGATACAGTTTCAGGGCATATTTGTGTGGAGTTCTGCATTGGTACGTTCCAGTGAGACAGGTAGGTTTTGGAGCGTACAGGTTCAGGGCATATTTGTGTGGAGTTCTGCATTGGTACGTTCCAGTGAGACAGGGAGGTTATGTAGGTGTACATGTTCCGTGCATATTTGTGTGTTTTTCTGCATTGGTACGTTCCAGTGAGAAAGGGAGGTTATGGAGGGGTACAGTTTCAGGGCATATTTATGTGGATTTCTGCATTGGTACGTTACAGTGAGACAGGTAGGTTTTGGAGCGTACATGTTCAGGGCATATTTTTGTGGAGTTCTGCATTGGTACGTTCCAGTGAGACAGGGAGGTTATGGAGGGGTACAGTTTCAGGGCATATTTATGTGGATTTCTGCATTGGTACGTTACAGTGAGACAGGTAGGTTTTGGAGCGTAGATGTTCAGGGCATATTTTTGTGGAGTTCTGCATTGGAACATTCCAGTGAGACACATAGGATATGGAGGGGTGCAGGTTCAGGGCATATTTGTGTGGAGTTCTGCATTGGTACGTTCCAGTGAGACAGGTAGGTTTTGGAGCGTACAGGTTCAGGGCATATTTTTGTGGAGTTCTGCATTGGTACGTTTCAGTGAGACAGGGAGTTTATGGAGGGGTACAGTTTCAGGGCATATTTGTGTGGAGTTCTGCATTGGTACGTTCCAGTGAGACAGGGAGGTTATGGAGGGGTACAGGTTCAGGGCATATTTTTGTGGAGTTCTGCAATGGTACGTTCCAGTGAGACAGGGAGTTTATGGAGGGGTACAGTTTCAGGGCATTTTTGTGTGGAGTTCTGCATTGGTACATTCCATTGAGACAGGGAGGTTATGGAGGGGTACAGGTTCAGGGCATATTTCCGTGGAGTTCTGCATTGGAACATTCCAGTGAGACACGGAGGATATGGAGGGGTGCAGGTTCAGGGCATATTTGTGTGGAGTTCTGCATTGGTACGTTCCAGTGAGACAGGTAGGTTTTGGAGCGTACAGGTTCAGGGCATATTTTTGTGGAGTTCTGCATTGGTACGTTCCCGTGAGACAGGGAGGTTATGGAGGGGTACAGGTTCAGGGCATATTTTTGTGGAGTTCTGCATTGGAACATTCCAGTGAGACACGGAGTATATGGAGGGGTGCAGGTTCAGGGCATATTTGTGTGGAGTTCTGCATTGGTACGTTCCAGTGAGACAGGTAGGTTTTGGAGCGTACAGGTTCAGGGCATATTTTTGTGGAGTTCTGCATTGGTACGTTCCAGTGAGACAGGGTGGTTATGGAGGGGTACAGGTTCAGGGCATATTTTTGTGGAGTTCTGCATTGGTACGTTCATGTGAGACAGGGAGTTTATGGAGGGGTACAGGTTCAGGGCATATTTTGTGCAGTTTTGCAATGGTACTTTCCAGTGAGACAGGGAGTTTATGGAGGGGTACAGTTTCAGGGCATATTTGTGTGGAGTTCTGCATTGGTACGTTCCACTGAGACAGGGAGGTTATGTAGGTGTACATGTTCAGGGCATTTTTGTGTATTTTTCTGCATTGGTACGTTCCAGTGAGAAAGGGAGGTTATGGAGGGGTACAGTTTCAGGGCATATTTATGTGGAGTTCTGCATTGGTACGTTCCAGTGAGACACTGAGGTTATGGAGGAGTACAGGTTCAGGACATATTTATGTGGAGTTACGCAGTGGAACATTCCAGTGAGACACGGAGGATATTGAGGGATACAGTTTCAGGGCATATTTGTGTGGAGTTCTGCATTGGTACGTTCAAGTGAGACAGGGAGGTTATGTAGGTGTACATGTTCCGTGCATATTTGTGTGTTTTTCTGCATTGGTACGTTCCATTGAGAAAGGGAGGTTATGGAGGGGTACAGTTTCAGGGCATATTTATGTGGATTTCTGCATTGGTACGTTACAGTGAGACAGGTAGGTTTTGGAGCGTACATGTTCAGGGCATATTTTTGTGGAGTTCTGCATTGGTACGTTCCAGTGAGACAGGGAGGTTATGGAGGGGTACAGGTTCAGGGCATATTTGTGTGGAGTTCTGCATTGGTACGTTCCAGTGAGACAGGGAGGTTATGTAGGTGTACAAGTTCCGTGCATATTTGTGTGTTTTTCTGCATTGGTACGTTCCAGTGAGAAAGGGAGGTTATGGAGGGGTACAGTTTCAGGGCATATTTATGTGGATTTCTGCATTGGTACGTTCCCGTGAGACAGGGTGGTTATGGAGGGGTACAGGTTCAGGGCATCTTTCTGTGGAGTTCTGCATTGGAACATTCCAGTGAGACACATAGGATATGGAGGGGTGCAGGTTCAGGGCATATTTGTGTGGAGTTCTGCATTGGTACGTTCCAGTGAGACAGGTAGGTTTTGGAGCGTACAGGTTCAGGGCATATTTTTGTGGAGTTCTGCATTGGTACGTTTCAGTGAGACAGGGAGTTTATGGAGGGGTACAGTTTCAGGGCATATTTGTGTGGAGTTCTGCATTGGTACGTTCCAGTGAGACAGGGAGGTTATGGAGGGGTACAAGTTCAGGGCATATTTATGTGGATTTCTGCATTGGTACGTTACCGTGAGACAGGGTGGTTATGGAGGGGTACAGGTTCAGGGCATATTTTTGTGGAGTTCTGCAATGGTACGTTCCAGTGAGACAGGGAGGTTATGGAGAGGTACAGGTTCAGGGCATATTTGTGTGGAGTTCTGCATTGGTACATTCCAGTGAAACACGGAGGATATGGAGGGATACAGGTTCATGGCATATTTGTGTGTAGTACTTCATTGGTACGTTCCAGTGAGACAGGTCGGTTTTGGAGCGTACAGGTTCAGGGCATATTTTTGTGCAGTTCTGCATTGGTACGTTCCAGTGAGACAGGGAGGTTATGGAGGTGTACAGGTTCAGGGCATATTTATGTGGAGTTCCGCAGTGGAACATTCCAGTGAGACACGGAGGATATTGAGGTGTACAGTTTCAGGGCATATTTGTGTGGAGTTCTGCATTGGTACGTTCCAGTGAGACAGGGTGGTTATGGAGGCGTACAGGTTCATGGCATATTTGTGTGTAGTACTTCATTGATACGTTCCAGTGAGACAGGTAGGTTTTGGAGCGTGCAGGTTCAGGGCATTTTTGTGTGGAGTTCTGCATTGGAACATTCCAGTGAAACACGGAGGATATGGAGGGGTGCAGGTTCAGGGCATATTTGTGTGGAGTTCTGCATTGGTACGTTCCAGTGAGACACTGAGGTTATGGAGGGGTACAGGTTCAGGGCATATTTATGTGGAGTTCCGCAGTGGAACATTCCAGTGAGACACGGAGGATATTGAGGGGTACAGTTTCAGGGCATATTTGTGTGGAGTTCTGCATTGGTACGTTCCAGTGAGACAGGATGGTTATGGAGGCGTACAGGTTCAGGGCATATTTGTGTGGAGTTCTGCATTGGTACATTCCAGTGAGACACGGAGGATATGGAGGGATACAGGTTCATGACATACTTGTGCGGAGTTCTTCATTGGTACGTTCCAGTATGACAGGTAGGTTTTGGAGCGTACAGGTTCAGGGCATATTTGTATGGAGTTATGCATTGGTACATTCTACTGAGACAGGGAGGATATGGAGGGTACATATTCAGGGCATATTTTTGTGGAGTTCTGTATTGGTACGTTCCAGTGAGAAGGGGAGGTTATGGAAGGGTACAGTTTCCGGGCATATTTGTGTGGAGTTCTGCATTGGTACGTTCCAGTGAGACAGGGTGGTTATGGAGGGTTTACAGGTTCAGGGCATATTTGTGTGGAGTTCTGCATTGGTACATTCCAGTGAGACACGGAGGATATGGAGGGATACAGGTTCAGGGCATATTTGTGCGGAATTCTTCATTGGTACATTCCAGTGTGAAACGAAGATTTTGGAGCGTACAGGTTCAGAGCATATTTGTATGGAGTTCTGCATTGGTACATTCTACTGAGACAGGGAGGTTATGGAGGGTACATATTCAGGGCATATTTTTGTGGAGTTCTGTATTGGTACGTTCCAGTGAGACAGGGACGTTATGAAGGGGTACAGTTTCGGGGCATATTTGTGTGGAGTTCTGCATTGGTACGTTCCAGTGAGACAGGGAGGTTATGGAGAGGTACAGGTTCAGGGCATATTTGTGTGGAGTTCTGCATGGGTACATTCCAGTGAAACACGGAGGATATGGAGGGATACAGGTTCATGGCATATTTGTGTGTAGTACTTCATTGGTACGTTCCAGTGAGACAGGTCGGTTTTGGAGCGTACAGGTTCAGGGCATATTTTTGTGCAGTTCTGCATTGGTACGTTCCAGTGAGACAGGGAGGTTATGGAGGGGTACAGGTTCAGGGAATATGTGTGTGGAGTTCTGCATTGGTACGTTGCAGTGAGACAGGGAGGTTATGTAGGTTTACATGTTCCGTGCATATTTGTGTGTTTTTCTGCATTGGTACGTTCCAGTGAGAAAGGGAGGTTATGGAGGGGTACAGTTTCAGGGCATATTTATGTGGATTTTGCATTGGTACGTTCCCGTGAGACAGGGAGGTTATGGAGGGGTACAGGTTCAGGGGATATTTGTGTGGAGTTCTGCATTGGTACGTTCCAGTGAGACACTGAGGTTATGGAGGTGTACAGGTTCAGGGCATATTTATGTGGAGTTCCGCAGTGGAACATTCCAGTGAGACACGGAGGATATTGAGGGGTTCAGTTTCAGGGCATATTTGTGTGGAGTTCTGCATTGGTACGTTCCAGTGAGACAGGGTGGTTATGGAGGCGTACAGGTTCCTGGCATATTTGTGTGTAGTACTTCATTGATACGTTCCAGTGAGACAGGTAGGTTTTGGAGCGTACAGGTTCAGGGCATATTTTTGTGGAGTTCTGCATTGGTACGTTCCATGTGAGACAGGGAGGTTATGGAGGGTTTACAGGTTCAGGGCATATTTGTGTGGAGTTCTGCATTGGTACATTCCAGTGAGACACGGAGGATATGGAGGGATACAGGTTCAGGGCATATTTTTCTGGAGTTCTGCATTGGTACGTTCCAGTGAGACAGGGAGGTTATGTAGGTGTACATGTTCCGTGCATATTTGTGTGGAGTTCTGCATTGGTACATTCCAGTGAGACATGGAGGTTATGCAGGGGTACAGGTTTAGGGCATATTTATGTGGAGTTCTGCATTGGAACATTCCAGTGAGACACGGAGGATATGGAATGGTACAGGTTCAGGGCATATTTGTGTGGAGTTCTGCATTGGTACGTTCCAGTGAGACAGGGTGTTTATGGAGGCGTACAGGTTCAGGGCATATTTGTGTGGAGTTCTGCTTTGGAACATTCCAGTGAGACACGGAGGATATGGAGGGGTGCAGGTTCAGGGCATATTTGTGTGGAATTCTGCATTGGTACGTTCCAGTGAGACAGGGATGTTATGGAGGGGTACAGTTTCAGGGCATATTTGTGTGGAGTTCTGCATTGGTACATTCCAGTGAGACACGGAGGATATGGAGGGATACAGGTTCATGGCATATTTGTGTGTAGTACTTCATTGATACGTTACAGTGAGACAGGTAGGTTTTGGAGCGTACATGTTCAGGGCATATTTTTGTGGAGTTCTGCATTGGTACGTTCCAGTGAGACAGGGAGGTTATGGAGGGGTACAGGTTCAGGGCATATTTGTGTGGAGTTCTGCATTGGTACGTTCCAGTGAGACAGGGAGCTTATGTAGGTGTACAAGTTCCGTGCATATTTGTGTGTTTTTCTGCATTGGTACGTTCCAGTGCGAAAGGGATGTTATGGAGGGGTACAGTTTCAGGGCATATTTATGTGGATTTCTGCATTGGTACCTTCCCGTGAGACAGGGTGGTTATGGAGGGGTACAGGTTCAGGGCATCTTTCTGTGGAGTTCTGCATTGGAACATTCCAGTGAGACACATAGGATATGGAGGGGTGCAGGTTCAGGGCATATTTGTGTGGAGTTCTGCATTGGTACGTTCCAGTGAGACAGGTAGGTTTTGGAGCGTACAGGTTCAGGGCATATTTTTGTGGAGTTCTGCATTGGTACGTTTCAGTGAGACAGGGAGTTTATGGAGGGGTACAGTTTCAGGGCATATTTGTGTGGAGTTCTGCATTGGTACGTTCCAGTGAGACAGGGAGGTTATGGAGGGGTACAAGTTCAGGGCATATTTATGTGGATTTCTGCATTGGTACGTTCCCGTGAGACAGGGTGGTTATGGAGGGGTACAGGTTCAGGGCATATTTTTGTGGAGTTCTGCAATGGTACGTTCCAGTGAGACAGGGAGGTTATGGAGGGGTACAAGTTCAGGGCATATTTATGTGGATTTCTGCATTGGTACGTTCCCGTGAGACAGGGTGGTTATGGAGGGGTACAGGTTCAGGGCATATTTTTGTGGAGTTCTGCATTGGTACGTTCCAGTGAGACAGGGAGGTTATGTAGGTGTACAAGTTCCGTGCATATTTGTGTGTTTTTCTGCATTGGTACGTTCCAGTGAGACAGGGAGGATATGGAGGGTACATATTCAGGGCATATTTTTGTGGAGTTCTGTATTGGTACGTTCCAGTGAGAAGGGGAGGTTATGGAGGGGTACAGTTTCCGGGCATATTTGTGTGGAGTTCTGCATTGGTACGTTCCAGTGAGACAGGGTGGTTATGGAGGGTTTACAGGTTCAGGGCATATTTGTGTGGAGTTCTGCATTGGTACATTCCAGTGAGACACGGAGGATATGGAGGGATACAGGTTCAGGGCATATTTGTGCGGAATTCTTCATTGGTACATTCCAGTGTGACAGGAAGATTTTGGAGCGTACAGGTTCAGAGCATATTTGTATGGAGTTCTGCATTGGTACATTCTACTGAGACAGGGAGGTTATGGAGGGTACATATTCAGGGCAGATTTTTGTGGAGTTCTGTATTGGTACGTTCCAGTGAGACAGGGACGTTATGAAGGGGTACAGTTTCAGGGCATATTTGCGTGGAGTTCTGCATTGGTACGTTCCAGTGAGACAGGGAGGTTATGGAGAGGTACAGGTTCAGGGCATATTTGTGTGGAGTTCTGCATGGGTACATTCCAGTGAAACACGGAGGATATGGAGGGATACAGGTTCATGGCATATTTGTGTGTAGTACTTCATTGGTACGTTCCAGTGAGACAGGTCGGTTTTGGAGCGTACAGGTTCAGGGCATATTTTTGTGCAGTTCTGCATTGGTACGTTCCAGTGAGACAGGGAGGTTATGGAGGGGTACAGGTTCAGGGAATATGTGTGTGGAGTTCTGCATTGGTACGTTGCAGTGAGACAGGGAGGTTATGTAGGTTTACATGTTCCGTGCATATTTGTGTGTTTTTCTGCATTGGTACGTTCCAGTGAGAAAGGGAGGTTATGGAGGGGTACAGTTTCAGGGCATATTTATGTGGATTTATGCATTGGTACGTTCCCGTGAGACAGGGAGGTTATGGAGGGGTACAGGTTCAGGGGATATTTGTGTGGAGTTCTGCATTGGTACGTTCCAGTGAGACACTGAGGTTATGGAGGTGTACAGGTTCAGGGCATATTTATGTGGAGTTCCGCAGTGGAACATTCCAGTGAGACACGGAGGATATTGAGGGGTTCAGTTTCAGGGCATATTTGTGTGGAGTTCTGCATTGGTACGTTCCAGTGAGACAGGGTGGTTATGGAGGCGTACAGGTTCCTGGCATATTTGTGTGTAGTACTTCATTGATACGTTCCAGTGAGACAGGTAGGTTTTGGAGCGTACAGGTTCAGGGCATATTTTTGTGGAGTTCTGCATTGGTACGTTCCATGTGAGACAGGGAGGTTATGGAGGGTTTACAGGTTCAGGGCATATTTGTGTGGAGTTCTGCATTGGTACATTCCAGTGAGACACGGAGGATATGGAGGGATACAGGTTCAGGGCATATTTTTGTGGAGTTCTGCATTGGTACGTTCCAGTGAGACAGGGAGGTTATGTAGGTGTACATGTTCCGTGCATATTTGTGTGGAGTTCTGCATTGGTACATTCCAGTGAGACATGGAGGTTATGCAGGGGTACAGGTTTAGGGCATATTTATGTGGAGTTCTGCATTGGAACATTCCAGTGAGACACGGAGGATATGGAATGGTACAGGTTCAGGGCATATTTGTGTGGAGTTCTGCATTGGTACGTTCCAGTGAGACAGGGTGTTTATGGAGGCGTACAGGTTCAGGGCATATGTGTGTGGAGTTCTGCTTTGGAACATTCCAGTGAGACACGGAGGATATGGAGGCGTGCAGGTTCAGGGCATATTTGTGTGGAATTCTGCATTGGTACGTTCCAGTGAGACAGGGATGTTATGGAGGGGTACAGTTTCAGGGCATATTTGTGTGGAGTTCTGCATTGGTACATTCCAGTGAGACACGGAGGATATGGAGGGATACAGGTTCATGGCATATTTGTGTGTAGTACTTCATTGATACGTTACAGTGAGACAGGTAGGTTTTGGAGCGTACATGTTCAGGGCATATTTTTGTGGAGTTCTGCATTGGTACGTTCCAGTGAGACAGGGAGGTTATGGAGGGGTACAGGTTCAGGGCATATTTGTGTGGAGTTCTGCATTGGTACGTTCCAGTGAGACAGGGAGGTTATGTAGGTGTACAAGTTCCGTGCATATTTGTGTGTTTTTCTGCATTGGTACGTTCCAGTGAGAAAGGGAGGTTATGGAGGGGTACAGTTTCAGGGCATATTTATGTGGATTTCTGCATTGGTACCTTCCCGTGAGACAGGGTGGTTCTGGAGGGGTACAGGTTCAGGGCATCTTTCTGTGGAGTTCTGCATTGGAACATTCCAGTGAGACACATAGGATATGGAGGGGTGCAGGTTCAGGGCATATTTGTGTGGAGTTCTGCATTGGTACGTTCCAGTGAGACAGGTAGGTTTTGGAGCGTACAGGTTCAGGGCATATTTTTGTGGAGTTCTGCATTGGTACGTTTCAGTGAGACAGGGAGTTTATGGAGGGGTACAGTTTCAGGGCATATTTCTGTGGAGTTCTGCATTGGTACGTTCCAGTGAGACAGGGAGGTTATGGAGGGGTACAAGTTCAGGGCATATTTATGTGGATTTCTGCATTGGTACGTTTCCTTGAGACAGGGTGGTTATGGAGGGGTACAGGTTCAGGGCATATTTTTGTGGAGTTCTGCAATGGTACGTTCCAGTGAGACAGGGAGATTATGGAGGGGTACAGTTTCAGGGCATTTTTGTGTGGAGTTCTGCATTGGTACATTCCATTGAGACAGGGAGGTTATGGAGGGGTACAGGTTCAGGGCATATTTCTGTGGAGTTCTGCATTGGAACATTCCAGTGAGACACGGAGGATATGGAGGGGTGCAGGTTCATGGCATATTTGTGTGTAGTACTTCATTGATACGTTACAGTGAGACAGGTAGGTTTTGGAGCGTACATGTTCAGGGCATATTTTTGTGGAGTTCTGCAATGGTACGTTCCAGTGAGACAGGGAGGTTATGGAGGGGTACAGGTTCAGGGCATATTTGTCTGGAGTTCTGCATTGGTACGTTCCAGTGAGACAGGGAGGTTATGTAGGTGTACAAGTTCCGTGCATATTTGTGTGTTTTTCTGCATTGGTACGTTCCATTGAGAAAGGGAGGTTATGGAGGGGTACAGTTTCAGGGCATATTTATGTGGATTTCTGCATTGGTACGTTCCCGTGAGACAGGGTGGTTATGGAGGGGTACAGGTTCAGGGCATCTTTCTGTGGAGTTCTGCATTGGAACATTCCAGTGAGACACATAGGATATGGAGGGGTGCAGGTTCAGGGCATATTTGTGTGGAGTTCTGCATTGGTACGTTCCAGTGAGACAGGTAGGTTTTGGAGCGTACAGGTTCAGGGCATATTTTTGTGGAGTTCTGCATTGGTACGTTTCAGTGAGACAGGGAGTTTATGGAGGGGTACAGTTTCAGGGCATATTTGTGTGGAGTTCTGCATTGGTACGTTCCAGTGAGACAGGGAGGTTATGGAGGGGTACAAGTTCAGGACATATTTATGTGGATTTCTGCATTGGTACGTTCCCGTGAGACAGGGTGGTTATGGAGGGGTACAGGTTCAGGGCATATTTTTGTGGAGTTCTGCAATGGTACGTTCCAGTGAGACAGGGAGGTTATGGAGAGGTACAGGTTCAGTGCATATTTGTGTGGAGTTCTGCATTGGTACATTCCAGTGAAACACGGAGGATATGGAGGGATACAGGTTCATGGCATATTTGTGTGTAGTACTTCATTGGTACGTTCCAGTGAGACAGGTCGGTTTTGGAGCGTACAGGTTCAGGGCATATTTTTGTGCAGTTCTGCATTGGTACGTTCCAGTGAGACAGGGAGGTTATGGAGGTGTACAGGTTCAGGGCATATTTATGTGGAGTTCCGCAGTGGAACATTCCAGTGAGACACGGAGGATATTGAGGTGTACAGTTTCAGGGCATATTTGTGTGGAGTTCTGCATTGGTACGTTCCAGTGAGACAGGGTGGTTATGGAGGCGTACAGGTTCATGGCATATTTGTGTGTAGTACTTCATTGATACGTTCCAGTGAGACAGGTAGGTTTTGGAGCGTGCAGGTTCAGGGCATTTTTGTGTGGAGTTCTGCATTGGAACATTCCAGTGAAACACGGAGGATATGGAGGGGTGCAGGTTCAGGGCATATTTGTGTGGAGTTCTGCATTGGTACGTTCCAGTGAGACCCTGAGGTTATGGACGGGTACAGGTTCAGGGCATATTTATGTGGAGTTCCGCAGTGGAACATTCCAGTGAGACACGGAGGATATTGAGGGGTACAGTTTCAGGGCATATTTGTGTGGAGTTCTGCATTGGTACGTTACAGTGAGACAGGTAGGTTTTGGAGCGTACATGTTCAGGGCATATTTTTGTGGAGTTCTGCAATGGTACGTTCCAGTGAGACAGGGAGGTTATGGAGGGGTACAGGTTCAGGGCATATTTGTATGTAGTTATGCATTGGTACATTCTACTGAGACAGGGAGGATATGGAGGGTACATATTCAGGGCATATTTTTGTGGAGTTCTGTATTGGTACGTTCCAGTGAGACAGGGAGGTTATGGAGGGGTACAGTTTCCGGGCATATTTGTGTGGAGTTCTGCATTGGTACGTTCCAGTGAGACAGGTTGGTTATGGAGGGTTTACAGGTTCAGGGCATATTTGTGTGGAGTTCTGCATTGGTACATTCCAGTGAGACACGGAGGATATGGAGGGATACAGGTTCAGGGCATATTTGTGCGGAATTCTTCATTGGTACATTCCAGTGTGACAGGAAGATTTTGGAGCGTACAGGTTCAGAGCATATTTGTATGGAGTTCTGCATTGGTACATTCTACTGAGACAGGGAGGTTATGGAGGGTACATATTCAGGGCATATTTTTGTGGAGTTCTGTATTGGTACGTTCCAGTGAGACAGGGACGTTATGAAGGGGTACAGTTTCAGGGCATATTTGTGTGGAGTTCTGCATTGGTACGTTCCAGTGAGACAGGGAGGTTATGGAGAGGTACAGGTTCAGGGCATATTTGTGTGGAGTTCTGCATTGGTACATTCCAGTGAAACACGGAGGATATGGAGGGATACAGGTTCATGGCATATTTGTGTGTAGTACTTCATTGGTACGTTCCAGTGAGACAGGTCGGTTTTGGAGCGTACAGGTTCAGGGCATATTTTTGTGCAGTTCTGCATTGGTACGTTCCAGTGAGACAGGGAGGTTATGGAGGGGTACAGGTTCAGGGAATATGTGTGTGGAGTTCTGCATTGGTACGTTGCAGTGAGACAGGGAGGTTATGTAGGTTTACATGTTCCGTGCATATTTGTGTGTTTTTCTGCATTGGTACGTTCCAGTGAGAAAGGGAGGTTATGGAGGGGTACAGTTTCAGGGCATATTTATGTGGATTTATGCATTGGTACGTTCCCGTGAGACAGGGAGGTTATGGAGGGGTACAGGTTCAGGGGATATTTGTGTGGAGTTCTGCATTGGTACGTTCCAGTGAGACACTGAGGTTATGGAGGTGTACAGGTTCAGGGCATATTTATGTGGAGTTCCGCAGTGGAACATTCCAGTGAGACACGGAGGATATTGAGGGGTTCAGTTTCAGGGCATATTTGTGTGGAGTTCTGCATTGGTACGTTCCAGTGAGACAGGGTGGTTATGGAGGCGTACAGGTTCATGGCATATTTGTGTGTAGTACTTCATTGATACGTTCCAGTGAGACAGGTAGGTTTTGGAGCGTACAGGTTCAGGGCATATTTTTGTGGAGTTCTGCATTGGTACGTTCCATGTGAGACAGGGAGTTTATGGAGGGTTTACAGGTTCAGGGCATATTTGTGTGGAGTTCTGCATTGGAACATTCCAGTGAGACACGGAGGATATGGAGGGATACAGGTTCAGGGCATATTTTTGTGGAGTTCTGCATTGGTACGTTCCAGTGAGACAGGGAGGTTATGTAGGTGTACATGTTCCGTGCATATTTGTGTGGAGTTCTGCATTGGTACATTCCAGTGAGACATGGAGGTTATGCAGGGGTACAGGTTTAGGGCATATTTATGTGGAGTTCTGCATTGGAACATTCCAGTGAGACACGGAGGATATGGAATGGTACAGGTTCAGGGCATATTTGTGTGGAATTCTGCATTAGAACATTCCAGTGAGACACGGAGGATATGGAGGGGTGCAGGTTCAGGGCATATTTGTGTGGAATTCTGCATTGGTACGTTCCAGTGAGACAGGGATGTTATGGAGGGGTACAGTTTCAGGGCATATTTGTGTGGAGTTCTGCATTGGTACATTCCAGTGAGACACGGAGGATATGGAGGGATACAGGTTCATGGCATATTTGTGTGTAGTACTTCATTGATACGTTACAGTGAGACAGGTAGGTTTTGGAGCGTACATGTTCAGGGCATATTTTTGTGGAGTTCTGCATTGGTACGTTCCAGTGAGACAGGGAGGTTATGGAGTGGTACAAGTTCAGGGCATATTTATGTGGATTTCTGCATTGGTACGTTCCCGTGAGACAGGGTGGTTATGGAGGGGTACAGGTTCAGGGCATATTTTTGTGGAGTTCTGCAATGGTACGTTCCAGTGAGACAGGGAGTTAATGGAGGGGTACAGTTTCAGGGCATTTTTGTGTGGAGTTCTGCATTGGTACATTCCATTGAGACAGGGAGGTTATGGAGGGGTACAGGTTCAGGGCATATTTCTGTGGAGTTCTGCATTGGAACATTCCAGTGAGACACGGAGGATATGGAGGGGTGCAGGTTCAGGGCATATTTGTGTGGAGTTCTGCATTGGTACGTTCCAGTGAGACAGGTAGGTTTTGGAGCGTACAGGTTCAGGGCATATTTATGTGGAGTTCCGCAGTGGAACATTCCAGTGAGACACGGAGGATATTGAGGTGTACAGTTTCAGGGCATATTTGTGTGGAGTTCTGCATTGGTACGTTCCAGTGAGACAGGGTGGTTATGGAGGCGTACAGGTTCATGGCATATTTGTGTGTAGTACTTCATTGATACGTTCCAGTGAGACAGGTAGGTTTTGGAGCGTGCAGGTTCAGGGCATTTTTGTGTGGAGTTCTGCATTGGAACATTCCAGTGAAACACGGAGGATATGGAGGGGTGCAGGTTCAGGGCATATTTGTGTGGAGTTCTGCATTGGTACGTTCCAGTGAGACACTGAGGTTATGGAGGGGTACAGGTTCAGGGCATATTTATGTGGAGTTCCGCAGTGGAACATTCCAGTGAGACACGGAGGATATTGAGGGGTACAGTTTCAGGGCATATTTGTGTGGAGTTCTGCATTGGTACGTTCCAGTGAGACAGGATGGTTATGGAGGCGTACAGGTTCAGGGCATATTTGTGTGGAGTTCTGCATTGGTACATTCCAGTGAGACACGGAGGATATGGAGGGATACAGGTTCATGACATACTTGTGCGGAGTTCTTCATTGGTACGTTCCAGTATGACAGGTAGGTTTTGGAGCGTACAGGTTCAGGGCATATTTGTATGGAGTTATGCATTGGTACATTCTACTGAGACAGGGAGGATATGGAGGGTACATATTCAGGGCATATTTTTGTGGAGTTCTGTATTGGTACGTTCCAGTGAGAAGGGGAGGTTATGGAAGGGTACAGTTTCCGGGCATATTTGTGTGGAGTTCTGCATTGGTACGTTCCAGTGAGACAGGGTGGTTATGGAGGGTTTACAGGTTCAGGGCATATTTGTGTGGAGTTCTGCATTGGTACATTCCAGTGAGACACGGAGGATATGGAGGGATACAGGTTCAGGGCATATTTGTGCGGAATTCTTCATTGGTACATTCCAGTGTGAAACGAAGATTTTGGAGCGTACAGGTTCAGAGCATATTTGTATGGAGTTCTGCATTGGTACATTCTACTGAGACAGGGAGGTTATGGAGGGTACATATTCAGGGCATATTTTTGTGGAGTTCTGTATTGGTACGTTCCAGTGAGACAGGGACGTTATGAAGGGGTACAGTTTCAGGGCATATTTGTGTGGAGTTCTGCATTGGTACGTTCCAGTGAGACAGGGAGGTTATGGAGAGGTACAGGTTCAGGGCATATTTGTGTGGAGTTCTGCATGGGTACATTCCAGTGAAACACGGAGGATATGGAGGGATACAGGTTCATGGCATATTTGTGTGTAGTACTTCATTGGTACGTTCCAGTGAGACAGGTCGGTTTTGGAGCGTACAGGTTCAGGGCATATTTTTGTGCAGTTCTGCATTGGTACGTTCCAGTGAGACAGGGAGGTTATGGAGGGGTACAGGTTCAGGGAATATGTGTGTGGAGTTCTGCATTGGTACGTTGCAGTGAGACAGGGAGGTTATGTAGGTTTACATGTTCCGTGCATATTTGTGTGTTTTTCTGCATTGGTACGTTCCAGTGAGAAAGGGAGGTTATGGAGGGGTACAGTTTCAGGGCATATTTATGTGGATTTATGCATTGGTACGTTCCCGTGAGACAGGGAGGTTATGGAGGGGTACAGGTTCAGGGGATATTTGTGTGGAGTTCTGCATTGGTACGTTCCAGTGAGACACTGAGGTTATGGAGGTGTACAGGTTCAGGGCATATTTATGTGGAGTTCCGCAGTGGAACATTCCAGTGAGACACGGAGGATATTGAGGGGTTCAGTTTCAGGGCATATTTGTGTGGAGTTCTGCATTGGTACGTTCCAGTGAGACAGGGTGGTTATGGAGGCGTACAGGTTCCTGGCATATTTGTGTGTAGTACTTCATTGATACGTTCCAGTGAGACAGGTAGGTTTTGGAGCGTACAGGTTCAGGGCATATTTTTGTGGAGTTCTGCATTGGTACGTTCCATGTGAGACAGGGAGGTTATGGAGGGTTTACAGGTTCAGGGCATATTTGTGTGGAGTTCTGCATTGGTACATTCCAGTGAGACACGGAGGATATGGAGGGATACAGGTTCAGGGCATATTTTTGTGGAGTTCTGCATTGGTACGTTCCAGTGAGACAGGGAGGTTATGTAGGTGTACATGTTCCGTGCATATTTGTGTGGAGTTCTGCATTGGTACATTCCAGTGAGACATGGAGGTTATGCAGGGGTACAGGTTTAGGGCATATTTATGTGGAGTTCTGCATTGGAACATTCCAGTGAGACACGGAGGATATGGAATGGTACAGGTTCAGGGAATATTTGTGTGGAGTTCTGCATTGGTACGTTCCAGTGAGACAGGGTGTTTATGGAGGCGTACAGGTTCAGGGCATATTTGTGTGGAGTTCTGCTTTGGAACATTCCAGTGAGACACGGAGGATATGGAGGGGTGCAGGTTCAGGGCATATTTGTGTGGAATTCTGCATTGGTACGTTCCAGTGAGACAGGGATGTTATGGAGGGGTACAGTTTCAGGGCATATTTGTGTGGAGTTCTGCATTGGTACATTCCAGTGAGACACGGAGGATATGGAGGGATACAGGTTCATGGCATATTTGTGTGTAGTACTTCATTGATACGTTACAGTGAGACAGGTAGGTTTTGGAGCGTACATGTTCAGGGCATATTTTTGTGGAGTTCTGCATTGGTACGTTCCAGTGAGACAGGGAGGTTATGGAGGGGTACAGGTTCAGGGCATATTTGTGTGGAGTTCTGCATTGGTACGTTCCAGTGAGACAGGGAGCTTATGTAGGTGTACAAGTTCCGTGCATATTTGTGTGTTTTTCTGCATTGGTACGTTCCAGTGAGAAAGGGAGGTTATGGAGGGGTACAGTTTCAGGGCATATTTATGTGGATTTCTGCATTGGTACCTTCCCGTGAGACAGGGTGGTTATGGAGGGGTACAGGTTCAGGGCATCTTTCTGTGGAGTTCTGCATTGGAACATTCCAGTGAGACACATAGGATATGGAGGGGTGCAGGTTCAGGGCATATTTGTGTGGAGTTCTGCATTGGTACGTTCCAGTGAGACAGGTAGGTTTTGGAGCGTACAGGTTCAGGGCATATTTTTGTGGAGTTCTGCATTGGTACGTTTCAGTGAGACAGGGAGTTTATGGAGGGGTACAGTTTCAGGGCATATTTGTGTGGAGTTCTGCATTGGTACGTTCCAGTGAGACAGGGAGGTTATGGAGGGGTACAAGTTCAGGGCATATTTATGTGGATTTCTGCATTGGTACGTTCCCGTGAGACAGGGTGGTTATGGAGGGGTACAGGTTCAGGGCATATTTTTGTGGAGTTCTGCAATGGTACGTTCCAGTGAGACAGGGAGTTTATGGAGGGGTACAGTTTCAGGGCATTTTTGTATGGAGTTCTGCATTGGTACATTCCATTGAGACAGGGAGGTTATGGAGGGGTACAGGTTCAGGGCATATTTCTGTGGAGTTCTGCATTGGAACATTCCAGTGAGACACGGAGGATATGGAGGTGTGCAGGTTCATGGCATATTTGTGTGTAGTACTTCATTGATACGTTACAGTGAGACAGGTAGGTTTTGGAGCGTACATGTTCAGGGCATATTTTTGTGGAGTTCTGCATTGGTACGTTCCAGTGAGACAGGGAGGTTATGGAGGGGTACAGGTTCAGGGCATATTTGTCTGGAGTTCTGCATTGGTACGTTCCAGTGAGACAGGGAGGTTATGTAGGTGTACAAGTTCCGTGCATATTTGTGTGTTTTTCTGCATTGGTACGTTCCAGTGAGACAGGGAGGATATGGAGGGTACATATTCAGGGCATATTTTTGTGGAGTTCTGTATTGGTACGTTCCAGTGAGAAGGGGAGGTTATGGAGGGGTACAGTTTCCGGGCATATTTGTGTGGAGTTCTGCATTGGTACGTTCCAGTGAGACAGGGTGGTTATGGAGGGTTTACAGGTTCAGGGCATTTTTGTGTGGAGTTCTGCATTGGTACGTTCCAGTGAGACACGGAGGATATGGAGGGATACAGGTTCAGGGCATATTTGTGCGGAATTCTTCATTGGTACATTCCAGTGTGACAGGAAGATTTTGGAGCGTACAGGTTCAGAGCATATTTGTATGGAGTTCTGCATTGGTACATTCTACTGAGACAGGGAGGTTATGGAGGGTACATATTCAGGGCAGATTTTTGTGGAGTTCTGTATTGGTACGTTCCAGTAAGACAGGGACGTTATGAAGGGGTACAGTTTCAGGGCATATTTGCGTGGAGTTCTGCATTGGTACGTTCCAGTGAGACAGGGAGGTTATGGAGAGGTACAGGTTCAGGGCATATTTGTGTGGAGTTCTGCATGGGTACATTCCAGTGAAACACGGAGGATATGGAGGGATACAGGTTCATGGCATATTTGTGTGTAGTACTTCATTGGTACGTTCCAGTGAGACAGGTCGGTTTTGGAGCGTACAGGTTCAGGGCATATTTTTGTGCAGTTCTGCATTGGTACGTTCCAGTGAGACAGGGAGGTTATGGAGGGGTACAGGTTCAGGGAATATGTGTGTGGAGTTCTGCATTGGTACGTTGCAGTGAGACAGGGAGGTTATGTAGGTTTACATGTTCCGTGCATATTTGTGTGTTTTTCTGCATTGGTACGTTCCAGTGAGAAAGGGAGGTTATGGAGGGGTACAGTTTCAGGGCATATTTATGTGGATTTATGCATTGGTACGTTCCCGTGAGACAGGGAGGTTATGGAGGGGTACAGGTTCAGGGGATATTTGTGTGGAGTTCTGCATTGGTACGTTCCATGTGAGACAGGGAGGTTATGGAGGGTTTACAGGTTCAGGGCATATTTGTGTGGAGTTCTGCATTGGTACATTCCAGTGAGACACGGAGGATATGGAGGGATACAGGTTCAGGGCATATTTTTGTGCAGTTCTGCATTGGTACGTTCCAGTGAGACAGGGAGGTTATGTAGGTGTACATGTTCCGTGCATATTTGTGTGGATTTCTGCATTGGTACATTCCAGTGAGACATGGAGGTTATGCAGGGGTACAGGTTTAGGGCATATTTATGTGGAGTTCTGCATTGGAACATTCCAGTGAGACACGGAGGATATGGAATGGTACAGGTTCAGGGCATATTTGTGTGGAGTTCTGCATTGGTACGTTCCAGTGAGACAGGGTGTTTATGGAGGCGTACAGGTTCAGGGCATATGTGTGTGGAGTTCTGCTTTGGAACATTCCAGTGAGACACGGAGGATATGGAGGGGTGCAGGTTCAGGGCATATTTGTGTGGAATTCTGCATTGGTACGTTCCAGTGAGACAGGGATGTTATGGAGGGGTACAGTTTCAGGGCATATTTGTGTGGAGTTCTGCATTGGTACATTCCAGTGAGACACGGAGGATATGGAGGGATACAGGTTCATGGCATATTTGTGTGTAGTACTTCATTGATACGTTACAGTGAGACAGGTAGGTTTTGGAGCGTACATGTTCAGGGCATATTTTTGTGGAGTTCTGCTTTGGTACGTTCCAGTGAGACAGGGAGGTTATGGAGGGGTACAGGTTCAGGGCATATTTGTGTGGAGTTCTGCATTGGTACGTTCCAGTGAGACAGGGAGGTTATGTAGGTGTACAAGTTCCGTGCATATTTGTGTGTTTTTCTGCATTGGTACGTTCCAGTGAGAAAGGGAGGTTATGGAGGGGTACAGTTTCAGGGCATATTTATGTGGATTTCTGCATTGGTACCTTCCCGTGAGACAGGGTGGTTCTGGAGGGGTACAGGTTCAGGGCATCTTTCTGTGGAGTTCTGCATTGGAACATTCCAGTGAGACACATAGGATATGGAGGGGTGCAGGTTCAGGGCATATTTGTGTGGAGTTCTGCATTGGTACGTTCCAGTGAGACAGGTAGGTTTTGGAGCGTACAGGTTCAGGGCATATTTTTGTGGAGTTCTGCATTGGTACGTTTCAGTGAGACAGGGAGTTTATGGAGGGGTACAGTTTCAGGGCATATTTCTGTGGAGTTCTGCATTGGTACGTTCCAGTGAGACAGGGAGGTTATGGAGGGGTACAAGTTCAGGGCATATTTATGTGGATTTCTGCATTGGTACGTTCCCTTGAGACAGGGTGGTTATGGAGGGGTACAGGTTCAGGGCATATTTTTGTGGAGTTCTGCAATGGTACGTTCCAGTGAGACAGGGATATTATGGAGGGGTACAGTTTCAGGGCATTTTTGTGTGGAGTTCTGCATTGGTAGATTCCATTGAGACAGGGAGGTTATGGAGGGGTACAGGTTCAGGGCATATTTCTGTGGAGTTCTGCATTGGAACATTCCAGTGAGACAGGGAGGATATGGAGGGGTGCAGGTTCATGGCATATTTGTGTGTAGTACTTCATTGATACGTTACAGTGAGACAGGTAGGTTTTGGAGCGTACATGTTCAGGGCATATTTTTGTGGAGTTCTGCAATGGTACGTTCCAGTGAGACAGGGAGGTTATGGAGGGGTACAGGTTCAGGGCATATTTGTCTGGAGTTCTGCATTGGTACGTTCCAGTGAGACAGGGAGGTTATGTAGGTGTACAAGTTCCGTGCATATTTGTGTGTTTTTCTGCATTGGTACGTTCCATTGAGAAAGGGAGGTTATGGAGGGGTACAGTTTCAGGGCATATTTATGTGGATTTCTGCATTGGTACGTTCCCGTGAGACAGGGTGGTTATGGAGGGGTACAGGTTCAGGGCATCTTTCTGTGGAGTTCTGCATTGGAACATTCCAGTGAGACACATAGGATATGGAGGGGTGCAGGTTCAGGGCATATTTGTGTGGAGTTCTGCATTGGTACGTTCCAGTGAGACAGGTAGGTTTTGGAGCGTACAGGTTCAGGGCATATTTTTGTGGAGTTCTGCATTGGTACGTTTCAGTGAGACAGGGAGTTTATGGAGGGGTACAGTTTCAGGGCATTTTTGTGTGGAGTTCTGCATTGGTACGTTCCAGTGAGACAGGGAGGTTATGGAGGGGTACAAGTTCAGGACATATTTATGTGGATTTCTGCATTGGTACGTTCCCGTGAGACAGGGTGGTTATGGAGGGGTACAGGTTCAGGGCATATTTTTGTGGAGTTCTGCAATGGTACGTTCCAGTGAGACAGGGAGGTTATGGAGAGGTACAGGTTCAGTGCATATTTGTGTGGAGTTCTGCATTGGTACATTCCAGTGAAACACGGAGGATATGGAGGGATACAGGTTCATGGCATATTTGTGTGTAGTACTTCATTGGTACGTTCCAGTGAGACAGGTCGGTTTTGGAGCGTACAGGTTCAGGGCATATTTTTGTGCAGTTCTGCATTGGTACGTTCCAGTGAGACAGGGAGGTTATGGAGGTGTACAGGTTCAGGGCATATTTATGTGGAGTTCCGCAGTGGAACATTCCAGTGAGACACGGAGGATATTGAGGTGTACAGTTTCAGGGCATATTTGTGTGGAGTTCTGCATTGGTACGTTCCAGTGAGACAGGGTGGTTATGGAGGCGTACAGGTTCATTGCATATTTGTGTGTAGTACTTCATTGATACGTTCCAGTGAGACAGGTAGGTTTTGGAGCGTGCAGGTTCAGGGCATTTTTGTGTGGAGTTCTGCATTGGAACATTCCAGTGAAACACGGAGGATATGGAGGGGTGCAGGTTCAGGGCATATTTGTGTGGAGTTCTGCATTGGTACGTTCCAGTGAGACCCTGAGGTTATGGACGGGTACAGGTTCAGGGCATATTTATGTGGAGTTCCGCAGTGGAACATTCCAGTGAGACACGGAGGATATTGAGGGGTACAGTTTCAGGGCATATTTGTGTGGAGTTCTGCATTGGTACGTTCCAGTGAGACAGGGTGGTTATGGAGGCGTACAGGTTCAGGGCATATTTGTGTGGAGTTCTGCATTGGTACATTCCAGTGAGACACGGAGGATATGGAGGGATACAGGTTCATGACATACTTGTGCGGAGTTCTTCATTGGTACGTTCCAGTATGACAGGTAGGTTTTGGAGCGTACAGGTTCAGGGCATATTTGTATGGAGTTATGCATTGGTACATTCTACTGAGACAGGGAGGATATGGAGGGTACATATTCAGGGCATATTTTTGTGGAGTTCTGTATTGGTACGTTCCAGTGAGACAGGGAGGTTATGGAGGGGTACAGTTTCCGGGCATATTTGTGTGGAGTTCTGCATTGGTACGTTCCAGTGAGACAGGTTGGTTATGGAGGGTTTACAGGTTCAGGGCATATTTGTGTGGAGTTCTGCATTGGTACATTCCAGTGAGACACGGAGGATATGGAGGGATACAGGTTCAGGGCATATTTGTGCGGAATTCTTCATTGGTACATTCCAGTGTGACAGGAAGATTTTGGAGCGTACAGGTTCAGAGCATATTTGTATGGAGTTCTGCATTGGTACATTCTACTGAGACAGGGAGGTTATGGAGGGTACATATTCAGGGCATATTTTTGTGGAGTTCTGTATTGGTACGTTCCAGTGAGACAGGGACGTTATGAAGGGGTACAGTTTCAGGGCATATTTGTGTGGAGTTCTGCATTGGTACGTTCCAGTGAGACAGGGAGGTTATGGAGAGGTACAGGTTCAGGGCATATTTGTGTGGAGTTCTGCATTGGTACATTCCAGTGAAACACGGAGGATATGGAGGGATACAGGTTCATGGCATATTTGTGTGTAGTACTTCATTGGTACGTTCCAGTGAGACAGGTCGGTTTTGGAGCGTACAGGTTCAGGGCATATTTTTGTGCAGTTCTGCATTGGTACGTTCCAGTGAGACAGGGAGGTTATGGAGGGGTACAGGTTCAGGGAATATGTGTGTGGAGTTCTGCATTGGTACGTTGCAGTGAGACAAGGAGGTTATGTAGGTTTACATGTTCCGTGCATATTTGTGTGTTTTTCTGCATTGGTACGTTCCAGTGAGAAAGGGAGGTTATGGAGGGGTACAGTTTCAGGGCATATTTATGTGGATTTATGCATTGGTACGTTCCCGTGAGACAGGGAGGTTATGGAGGGGTACAGGTTCAGGGGATATTTGTGTGGAGTTCTGCATTGGTACGTTCCAGTGAGACACTGAGGTTATGGAGGTGTACAGGTTCAGGGCATATTTATGTGGAGTTCCGCAGTGGAACATTCCAGTGAGACACGGAGGATATTGAGGGGTTCAGTTTCAGGGCATATTTGTGTGGAGTTCTGCATTGGTACGTTCCAGTGAGACAGGGTGGTTATGGAGGCGTACAGGTTCATGGCATATTTGTGTGTAGTACTTCATTGATACGTTCCAGTGAGACAGGTAGGTTTTGGAGCGTACAGGTTCAGGGCATATTTTTGTGGAGTTCTGCATTGGTACGTTCCATGTGAGACAGGGAGGTTATGGAGGGTTTACAGGTTCAGGGCATATTTGTGTGGAGTTCTGCATTGGAACATTCCAGTGAGACACGGAGGATATGGAGGGATACAGGTTCAGGGCATATTTTTGTGGAGTTCTGCATTGGTACGTTCCAGTGAGACAGGGAGGTTATGTAGTTGTACATGTTCCGTGCATATTTGTGTGGAGTTCTGCATTGGTACGTTCCAGTGAGACAGGGAGGTTATGTAGGTGTACATGTTCCGTGCATATTTGTGTGTTTTTCTGCATTGGTACGTTCCAGTGAGAAAGGGAGGTTATGGAGGGGTACAGTTTCAGGGCATATTTATGTGGATTTCTGCATTGGTACGTTACAGTGAGACAGGTAGGTTTTGGAGCGTACATGTTCAGGGCATATTTTTGTGGAGTTCTGCATTGGTACGTTCCAGTGAGACAGGGAGGTTATGGAGGGGTACAGGTTCAGGGCATATTTGTGTGGAGTTCTGCATTGGTACGTTCCAGTGAGTCAGGGAGGTTATGTAGGTGTACAAGTTCCGTGCATATTTGTGTGTTTTTCTGCATTGGTACGTTCCAGTGAGAAAGGGAGGTTATGGAGGGGTACAGTTTCAGGGCATATTTATGTGGATTTCTGCATTGGTACGTTCCCGTGAGACAGGGTGGTTATGGAGGGGTACAGGTTCAGGGCATCTTTCTGTGGAGTTCTGCATTGGAACATTCCAGTGAGACACGGAGGATATGGAGGGGTGCAGGTTCAGGGCATATTTGTGTGGAGTTCTGCATTGGTACGTTCCAGTGAGACAGGTAGGTTTTGGAGCGTACAGGTTCGGGGCATATTTTTGTGGAGTTCTGCATTGGTACGTTTCAGTGAGACAGGGAGTTTATGGAGGGGTACAGTTTCAGGGCATATTTGTGTGGAGTTCTGCATTGGTACATTCCAGTGAGACAGGGAGGTTATGGAGGGGTACAAGTTCAGGGCATATTTATGTGGATTTCTGCATTGGTACGTTCCCGTGAGACAGGGTGGTTATGGAGGGGTACAGGTTCAGGGCATATTTTTGTGGAGTTCTGCAATGGTACGTTCCAGTGAGACAGGGAGTTTATGGAGGGGTACAGTTTAAGGGCATTTTTGTGTGGAGTTCTGCATTGGTACGTTCCAGTGAGACAGGTAGGTTTTGGAGCGTACTGGTTCAGGGCATATTTTTGTGGAGTTCTGCATTGGTACGTTCCAGTGAGACAGGGAGTTTATGGAGGGGTACAGGTTCAGGGCATATTTTGTGCAGTTTTGCAATGGTACGTTCCAGTGAGACAGGGACTTTATGGAGGGGTACAGTTTCAGGGCATATTTGTGTGGAGTTCTGCATTGGTACGTTCCACTGAGACAGGGAGGTTATGTAGGTGTACATGTTCAGGGCATATTTGTGTATTTTTCTGCATTGGTACGTTCCAGTGAGAAAGGGAGGTTATGGAGGGGTACAGTTTCAGGGCATATTTATGTGGAGTTCTGCATTGGTACGTTCCAGTGAGACACTGAGGTTATGGAGGAGTACAGGTTCAGGACATATTTATGTGGAGTTACGCAGTGGAACATTCCAGTGAGACACGGAGGATATTGAGGGATACAGTTTCAGGGCATATTTGTGTGGAGTTCTGCATTGGTACGTTCCAGTGAGACAGGTAGGTTTTGGAGCGTACAGGTTCAGGGCATATTTGTGTGGAGTTCTGCATTGGTACGTTCCAGTGAGACAGGGAGGTTATGTAGGTGTACATGTTCCGTGCATATTTGTGTGTTTTTCTGCATTGGTAGGTTCCAGTGAGAAAGGGAGGTTATGGAGGGGTACAGTTTCAGGGCATATTTATGTGGATTTCTGCATTGGTACGTTACAGTGAGACAGGTAGGTTTTGGAGCGTACATGTTCAGGGCATATTTTTGTGGAGTTCTGCATTGGAACATTCCAGTGAGACACATAGGATATGGAGGGGTGCAGGTTCAGGACATATTTGTGTGGAGTTCTGCATTGGTACGTTCCAGTGAGACAGGTAGGTTTTGGAGCGTACAGGTTCAGGGCATATTTTTGTGGAGTTCTGCATTGGTACGTTTCAGTGAGACAGGGAGTTTATGGAGGGGTACAGTTTCAGGGCATATTTGTGTGGAGTTCTGCATTGGTACGTTCCAGTGAGACAGGGAGGTTATGGAGGGGTACAAGTTCAGGGCATATTTATGTGGATTTCTGCATTGGTACGTTCCCGTGAGACAGGGTGGTTATGGAGGGGTACAAGTTCAGGGCATATTTTTGTGGAGTTCTGCAATGGTACGTTCCAGTGAGACAGGGAGTTTATGGAGGGGTACAGTTTCAGGGCATTTTTGTGTGGAGTTCTGCATTGGTACATTCCATTGAGACAGGGAGGTTATGGAGGGGTACAGGTTCAGGGCATATTTCTGTGGAGTTCTGCATTGGAACATTCCAGTGAGACACGGAGGATATGGAGGGGTGCAGGTTCAGGGCATATTTGTGTGGAGTTCTGCATTGGTACGTTCCAGTGAGACAGGTAGGTTTTGGAGCGTACAGGTTCAGGGCATATTTTTGTGGAGTTCTGCATTGGTACGTTCCCGTGAGACAGGGAGGTTATGGAGGGGTACAGGTTCAGGGCATATTTTTGTGGAGTTCTGCATTGGAACATTCCAGTGAGACACGGAGGATATGGAGGGGTGCAGGTTCAGGGCATATTTGTGTGGAGTTCTGCATTGGTACGTTCCAGTGAGACAGGTAGGTTTTGGAGCGTACAGGTTCAGGGCATATTTTTGTGGAGTTCTGCATTGGTACGTTCCTGTGAGACAGGGAGGTTATGGAGGGGTACAGGTTCAGGGCATATTTTTGTGGAGTTCTGCATTGGTACGTTCATGTGAGACAGGGAGTTTATGGAGGGGTACAGGTTCAGGGCATATTTTGTGCAGTTTTGCAATGGTTCGTTCCAGTGAGACAGGGAGTTTATGGAGGGGTACAGTTTCAGGGCATATTTGTGTGGAGTTCTGCATTGGTACGTTCCACTGAGACAGGGAGGTTATGTAGGTGTACATGTTCAGGGCATATTTGTGTATTTTTCTGCATTGGTACGTTCCAGTGAGAAAGGGAGGTTATGGAGGGGTACAGTTTCAGGGCATATTTATGTGGAGTTCTGCATTGGTACGTTCCAGTGAGACACTGAGGTTATGGAGGAGTACAGGTTCAGGACATATTTATGTGGAGTTACGCAGTGGAACATTCCAGTGAGACACGGAGGATATTGAGGGATACAGTTTCAGGGCATATTTGTGTGGAGTTCTGCATTGGTACGTTCAAGTGAGACAGGTAGGTTTTGGAGCGTACAGGTTCAGGGCATATTTGTGTGGAGTTCTGCATTGGTACGTTCCAGGGAGACAGGGAGGTTATGTAGGTGTACATGTTCCGTGCATATTTGTGTGTTTTTCTGCATTGGTACGTTCCAGTGAGAAAGGGAGGTTATGGAGGGGTACAGTTTCAGGGCATATTTATGTGGATTTCTGCATTGGTACGTTACAGTGAGACAGGTAGGTTTTGGAGCGTACATGTTCAGGGCATATTTTTGTGGAGTTCTGCATTGGTACGTTCCAGTGAGACAGGGAGGTTATGGAGGGGTACAGGTTCAGGGCATATTTGTGTGGAGTTCTGCATTCGTACGTTCCAGTGAGACAGGGAGGTTATGTAGGTGTACAAGTTCCGTGCATATTTGTGTGTTTTTCTGCATTGGTACGTTCCAGTGAGAAAGGGAGGTTATGGAGGGGTACAGTTTCAGGGCATATTTATGTGGATTTCTGCATTGGTACGTTCCCGTGAGACAGGGTGGTTATGGAGGGGTACAGGTTCAGGGCATCTTTCTGTGGAGTTCTGCATTGGAACATTCCAGTGAGACACATAGGATATGGAGGGGTGCAGATTCAGGGCATATTTGTGTGGAGTTCTGCATTGGTACGTTCCAGTGAGACAGGTAGGTTTTGGAGCGTACAGGTTCAGGGCATATTTTTGTGGAGTTCTGCATTGCTACGTTTCAGTGAGACAGGGAGTTTATGGAGGGGTACAGTTTCAGGGCATATTTGTGTGGAGTTCTGCATTGGTACGTTCCAGTGAGACAGGTAGGTTTTGGAGCGTACAGGTTCAGGGCATATTTTTGTGGAGTTCTGCATTGGTACGTTCCAGTGAGACAGGGAGGTTATGGAGGGGTACAGGTTCAGGGCATATTTTTGTGGTGTTCTGCATTGGTACGTTCATGTGAGACAGGGAGTTTATGGAGGGGTACAGGTTCAGGGCATATTTTGTGCAGTTTTGCAATGGTTCGTTCCAGTGAGACAGGGAGTTTATGGAGGGGTACAGTTTCAGGGCATATTTGTGTGGAGTTCTGCATTGGTACGTTCCACTGAGACAGGGAGGTTATGTAGGTGTACATGTTCAGGGCATATTTGTGTATTTTTCTGCATTGGTACGTTCCAGTGAGAAAGGGAGGTTATGGAGGGGTACAGTTTCAGGGCATATTTATGTGGAGTTCTGCATTGGTACGTTCCAGTGAGACACTGAGGTTATGGAGGAGTACAGGTTCAGGACATATTTATGTGGAGTTACGCAGTGGAACATTCCTGTGAGACACGGAGGATATTGAGGGATACAGTTTCAGGGCATATTTGTGTGGAGTTCTGCATTGGTACGTTCAAGTGAGACAGGTAGGTTTTGGAGCGTACAGGTTCAGGGCATATTTGTGTGGAGTTCTGCATTGGTACGTTCCAGTGAGACAGGGAGGTTATGTAGGTGTACATGTTCCGTGCATTTTTGTGTGTTTTTCTGCATTGGTACGTTCCAGTGAGAAAGGGAGGTTATGGAAGGGTACAGTTTCAGGGCATATTTATGTGGATTTCTGCATTGGTACGTTACAGTGAGACAGGTAGGTTTTGGAGCGTACATGTTCAGGGCATATTTTTGTGGAGTTCTGCATTGGTACGTTCCAGTGAGACAGGGAGGTTATGGAGGGGTACAGGTTCAGGGCATATTTGTGTGGAGTTCTGCATTGGTACGTTCCAGTGAGACAGGGAGGTTATGTAGGTGTACAAGTTCCGTGCATATTTGTGTGTTTTTCTGCATTGGTACGTTCCAGTGAGAAAGGGAGGTTATGGAGGGGTACAGTTTCAGGGCATATTTATGTGGATTTCTGCATTGGTACGTTCCCGTGAGACAGGGTGGTTATGGAGGGGTACAGGTTCAGGGCTTCTTTCTGTGGAGTTCTGCATTGGAACATTCCAGTGAGACACATAGGATATGGAGGGGTGCAGGTTCAGGGCATATTTGTGTGGAGTTCTGCATTGGTACGTTCCAGTGAGACAGGTAGGTTTTGGAGCGTACAGGTTCAGGGCATATTTTTGTGGAGTTCTGCATTGGTACGTTTCAGTGAGACAGGGAGTTTATGGAGGGGTACAGTTTCAGGGCATATTTGTGTGGAGTTCTGCATTGGTACGTTCCAGTGAGACAGGGAGGTTATGGAGGGGTACAAGTTCAGGGCATATTTATGTGGATTTCTGCATTGGTACGTTCCCGTGAGACAGGGTGGTTATGGAGGGGTACAGGTTCAGGGCATATTTTTGTGGAGTTCTGCAATGGTACGTTCCAGTGAGACAGGGAGTTTATGGAGGGGTACAGTTTCAGGGCATTTTTGTGTGGAGTTCTGCATTGGTACATTCCATTGAGACAGGGAGGTTATGGAGGGGTACAGGTTCAGGGCATATTTGTGTGGAGTTCTGCATTGGTACGTTCCAGTGAGACAGGTAGGTTTTGGAGCGTACAGGTTCAGGGCATATTTTTCTGGAGTTCTGCATTGGTACGTTCCCGTGAGACAGGGAGGTTATGGAGGGGTACAGGTTCAGGGCATATTTTTGTGGAGTTCTGCATTGGTACGTTCCCGTGAGACAGGGAGTTTATGGAGGGGTACAGGTTCAGGGCATATTTTGTGGAGTTTTGCAATGGTACGTTCCAGTGAGACAGGGAGTTTATGGAGGGGTACAGTTTCAGGGCATGTTTGTGTGGAGTTCTGCATTGGTACGTTCCACTGAGACAGGGAGGTTATGTAGGTGTACATGTTCAGGGCATATTTGTGTATTTTTCTGCATTGGTACGTTCCAGTGAGAAAGGGAGGTTATGGAGGGGTACAGTTTCAGGGCATATTTATGTGGAGTTCTGCATTGGTACGTTCCAGTGAGACACTGAGGTTATGGAGGAGTACAGGTTCAGGGCATATTTATGTGGAGTTCCGCAGTGGAACATTCCAGTGAGACACGGAGGATATTGAGGGATACAATTTCAGGGCATATTTGTGTGGAGTTCTGCATTGGTACGTTCCAGTGAGACAGGTAGGTTTTGGAGCGTACAGGTTCAGGGCATATTTTTGTGGAGTTCTGCATTGGTACGTTCCAGTGAGACAGGGAGGTTATGGAGGGGTACAGGTTCAGGGCATATTTGTGTGTAGTTCTGCATTGGTACGTTCCAGTGAGACAGGGAGGTTATGTAGGTGTACATGTTCCGTGCATATTTGTGTGTTTTTCTGCATTGGTACGTTCCAGTGAGAAAGGGAGGTTATGGAGGGGTACAGTTTCAGGGCATTTTTGTGTGGAGTTCTGCATTGGTACATTCCAGTGAGACAGGGAGGTTATGGAGGTGTACAGGTTCAGGGCATATTTATGTGGAGTTCTGCATTGGAACATTCCAGTGAGACACGGAGGATATGGAGGTGTGCAGGTTCAGGGCATATTTGTGTGGAGTTCTGCATTGGTACGTTCCAGTGAGACACTGAGGTTATGGAGGGGTACAGGTTCAGGGCATATTTATGTGGAATTCCGCAGTGGAACATTCCAGTGAGACACGGAGAATATTGAGGGGTACAGTTTCAGGGCATATTTGTGTGGAGTTCTGCATTGGTAAGTTCCAGTGAGACAGGGTGGTTATGGAGGCGTACAGGTTCAGGGCATATTTGTGTGGAGTTCTGCATTGGTACATTCCAGTGAGACACGGAGGATATGGAGGGATACAGGTTCATGACATATTTGTGCGGAATTCTTCATTGGTACATTCCAGTGTGACAGGAAGATTTTGGAGCGTACAGGTTCAGAGCATATTTGTATGGAGTTCTGCATTGGTACATTCTACTGAAACAGGGAGGTTATGGAGGGTACATATTCAGGGCATATTTTTGTGGAGTTCTGTATTGGTACGTTCCAGTGAGACAGGGAGGTAATGAAGGGGTACAGTTTCAGGGCATATTTGTGTGGAGTTCTGCATTGGTAAGTTCCAGTGAGACAGGGAGGTTATGGAGAGGTACAGATTCAGGGCATATTTGTGTGGAGTTCTGCATTGGTACATTCCAGTGAAACACGGAGGATATGGAGGGATACAGGTTCATGGCATATTTGTGTGTAGTACTTCATTGGTACGTTCCCGTGAGACAGGTCGGTTTTGGAGCGTACAGGTTCAGGGCATATTTTTGTGGAGTTCTGCATTGGAACGTTCCAGTGAGACAGGGAGGTTATGGAGGGGTACAGGTTCAGGGAATATTTCTGTGGAGTTCTGCATTGGTACGTTGCAGTGAGACAGGGAGGTTATGGAGGGGTACAATTTCAGGGCATATTTATGTGGATTTCTGCATTGGTACGTTCCCGTGAGACAGGGAGTTTATGGAGGGGTACAGTTTCAGGGCATTTTTGTGTGGAGTTCTGCATTGGTACATTCCAGTGAGACAGGGAGGTTATGGAGGTGTACAGGTTCAGGGCATATTTATGTGGAGTTCTGCATTGGAACATTCCAGTGAGACACGGAGGATATGGAGGTGTGCAGGCTCAGGGCATATTTGTGTGGAGTTCTGCATTGGTACGTTCCAGTGAGACACTGAGGTTATGGAGGGGTACAGGTTCAGGGCATATTTATGTGGAGTTCCGCAGTGGAACATTCCAGTGAGACACGGAGAATATTGAGGGGTACAGTTTCAGGGCATATTTGTGTGGAGTTCTGCATTGGTACATTCCAGTGAGACACGGAGGATATGGAGGGATACAGGTTCATGACATATTTGTGCGGAATTCTTCATTGGTACATTCCAGTGTGACAGGAAGATTTTGGAGCGTACAGGTTCAGAGCATATTTGTATGGAGTTCTGCATTGGTACATTCTACTGAGACAGGGAGGTTATGGAGGGTACATATTCAGGGCATATTTTTGTGGAGTTCTGTATTGGTACGTTCCAGTGATACAGGGATGTAATGAAGGGGTACAGTTTCAGGGCATATTTGTGTGGATTTCTGCATTGGTAAGTTCCAGTGAGACAGGGAGGTTATGGAGAGGTACAGATTCAGGGCATATTTGTGTGGAGTTCTGCATTGGTACATTCCAGTGAAACACGGAGGATATGGAGGGATACACGTTCATGGCATATTTGTGTGTAGTACTTCATTGGTACGTTCCAGTGAGACAGGTCGGTTTTGGAGCGTACAGTTTCAGGGCATATTTTTGTGGAGTTCTGCATTGGAACGTTCCAGTGAGACAGGGAGGTTATGGAGGGGTACAGGTTCAGGGAATATTTCTGTGGAGTTCTGCATTGGTACGTTGCAGTGAGACAGGGAGGTTATGTAGGTGTACATGTCCGGTGCATATTTGTGTGTTTTTCTGCATTGGTACGTTCCAGTGAGAAAGGGAGGTTATGGAGGGGTACAGTTTCAGGGCATATTTATGTGGATTTCTGCATTGGTACGTTCCCGTGAGACAGGGAGGTTATGGAGGGGTACAGGTTCAGGGGATATTTGTGTGGAGTTCTGTATTGGTACGTTCCAGTGAGACACTGAGGTTATGGAGGTGTACAGGTTCAGGGCATATTTATGTGGAGTTCCGCAGTGGAACATTCCAGTGAGACACGGAGGATATTGAGGGGTACCGTTTCAGGGCATATTTGTGTGGAGTTCTGCATTGGTACGTTCCAGTGAGACAGGGTGGTTATGGAGGCGTACAGGTTCAGGGCATATTTGTGTGGAGTTCTGCATTGGTACATTCCAGTGAGACACGGAAGATATGGAGGGATACAGGTTCATGGCATATTTTTGCGGAGTTCTTCATTGGTACGTTCTAGTGTGACAGGTAGGTTTTGGAGCGTACAGGTTCAGGGCATATTTGTATGGAGTTATGCATTGGTACATTCTACTGAGACAGGGAGGTTATGGAGGGTACATATTCAGGGCATATTTTTGTGGAGTTCTGTATTGGTACGTTCCAGTGAGACACGGAAGATATGGAGGGATACAGGTTCATGGCATATTTTTGCGGAGTTCTTCATTGGTACGTTCTAGTGTGACAGGTAGGTTTTGGAGCGTACAGGTTCAGAGCATATTTGTATGGAGTTCTGCATTGGTACATTCTACTGAGACAGGGAGGTTATGGAGGGTACATATTCAGGGCATATTTTTGTGGAGTTCTGTATTGGTACGTTCCAGTGAGACAGGGAGGTAATGAAGGGTACAGTTTCAGGGCATATTTGTGTGGAGTTCTGCATTGGTAAGTTCCAGTGAGACAGGGAGGTTATGGAGAGGTACAGATTCAGGGCATATTTGTGTGGAGTTCTGCATTGGTACATTCCAGTGAAACACGGAGGATATGGAGGGATACAGGTTCATGGCATATTTGTGTGTAGTACTTCATTGGTACGTTCCAGTGAGACAGGTCGGTTTTGGAGCGTACAGGTTCAGGGCATATTTTTGTGGAGTTCTGCATTGGTACGTTCCAGTGAGACAGGGAGGTTATGGAGGGGTACAGGTTCAGGGAATATTTCTGTGGAGTTCTGCATTGGTACGTTGCAGTGAGACAGGGAGGTTATGTAGGTGTACATGTTCCGTGCATATTTGTGTGTTTTTCTGCATTGGTAGGTTCCAGTGAGAAAGGGAGGTTATGGAGGGGTACAGTTTCAGGGCATATTTATGTGGATTTCTGCATTGGTACGTTCCCGTGAGACAGGGAGGTTATGGAGGGGTACAGGTTCAGGGGATATTTGTGTGGAGTTCTGTATTGGTACGTTCCAGTGAGACACTGAGGTTATGGAGGTGTACAGGTCCAGGGCATATTTATGTGGAGTTCCGCAGTGGAACATTCCAGTGAGACACGGAGGATATTGAGGGGTACAGTTTCAGGGCATATTTGTGTGGAGTTCTGCATTGGTACGTTCCAGTGAGACAGGGTGGTTATGGAGGCGTACAGGTTCAGGGCATATTTGTGTGGAGTTCTGCATTGGTACATTCCAGTGAGACACCGAAGATATGGAGGGATACAGGTTCATGGCATATTTTTGCGGAGTTCTTCATTGGTACGTTCTAGTGTGACAGGTATGTTTTGGAGCGTACAGGTTCAGGGCATATTTGTATGGAGTTCTGCATTGGTACATTCTACTGAGACAGGGAGGTTATGGAGTGTACATATTCAGGGCATATTTTTGTGGAGTTCTGCATTGGTACGTTCCAGTGAGACAGGGTGGTTATGGAGGCGTACAGGTTCAGGGCATATTTGTGTGGAGTTCTGCATTGGTACATTCCAGTGAGACACGGAGGATATGGAGGGATACAGGTTCATGGCATATTTGTGCGGAGTTCTTCATTGGTACGTTCTAGTGTGACAGGTAGGTTTTGGAGCGTACAGTTTCAGGGCATATTTGTGTGGAGTTCTGCATTGGTACGTTCCAGTGAGACAGGGTGGTTATGGAGGCGTACAGGTTCAGGGCATATTTGTGTGGAGTTCTGCATTGGTACATTCCAGTGATACACGGAAGATATGGAGGGATACAGGTTCATGGCATATTTTTGCGGAGTTCTTCATTGGTACGTTCTAGTGTGACAGGTAGGTTTTGGAGCGTACAGGTTCAGAGCATATTTGTATGGAGTTCTGCATTGGTACATTCTACTGAGACAGGGAGGTTATGGAGGGTACATATTCAGGGCATATTTTTGTGGAGTTCTGTATTGGTACGTTCCAGTGAGACAGGGAGGTAATGAAGGGGTACAGTTTCAGGGCATATTTGTGTGGAGTTCTGCATTGGTACATTCCAGTGAAACACGGAGGATATGGAGGGATACAGGTTCATGGCATATTTGTGTGTAGTACTTCATTGGTACGTTCCAGTGAGAAAGGGAGGTTATGGAGGGGTACAGTTTCAGGGCATATTTATGTGGAGTTCTGCATTGGTACGTTCCAGTGAGACACTGAGGTTATGGAGGAGTACAGGTTCAGGGCATATTTATGTGGAGTTCCGCAGTGGAACATTCCAGTGAGACACGGAGGATATTGAGGGATACAATTTCAGGGCATATTTGTGTGGAGTTCTGCATTGGTACGTTCCAGTGAGACAGGTAGGTTTTGGAGCGTACAGGTTCAGGGCATATTTTTGTGGAGTTCTGCATTGGTACGTTCCAGTGAGACAGGGAGGTTATGGAGGGGTACAGGTTCAGGGCATATTTGTGTGTAGTTCTGCATTGGTACGTTCCAGTGAGACAGGGAGGTTATGTAGGTGTACATGTTCCGTGCATATTTGTGTGTTTTTCTGCATTGGTACGTTCCAGTGAGAAAGGGAGGTTATGGAGGGGTACAGTTTCAGGGCATTTTTGTGTGGAGTTCTGCATTGGTACATTCCAGTGAGACAGGGAGGTTATGGAGGTGTACAGGTTCAGGGCATATTTATGTGGAGTTCTGCATTGGAACATTCCAGTGAGACACGGAGGATATGGAGGTGTGCAGGTTCAGGGCATATTTGTGTGGAGTTCTGCATTGGTACGTTCCAGTGAGACACTGAGGTTATGGAGGGGTACAGGTTCAGGGCATATTTATGTGGAGTTCCGCAGTGGAACATTCCAGTGAGACACGGAGAATATTGAGGGGTACAGTTTCAGGGCATATTTGTGTGGAGTTCTGCATTGGTAAGTTCCAGTGAGACAGGGTGGTTATGGAGGCGTACAGGTTCAGGGCATATTTGTGTGGAGTTCTGCATTGGTACATTCCAGTGAGACACGGAGGATATGGAGGGATACAGGTTCATGACATATTTGTGCGGAATTCTTCATTGGTACATTCCAGTGTGACAGGAAGATTTTGGAGCGTACAGGTTCAGAGCATATTTGTATGGAGTTCTGCATTGGTACATTCTACTGAAACAGGGAGGTTATGGAGGGTACATATTCAGGGCATATTTTTGTGGAGTTCTGTATTGGTACGTTCCAGTGAGACAGGGAGGTAATGAAGGGGTACAGTTTCAGGGCATATTTGTGTGGAGTTCTGCATTGGTAAGTTCCAGTGAGACAGGGAGGTTATGGAGAGGTACAGATTCAGGGCATATTTGTGTGGAGTTCTGCATTGGTACATTCCAGTGAAACACGGAGGATATGGAGGGATACAGGTTCATGGCATATTTGTGTGTAGTACTTCATTGGTACGTTCCCGTGAGACAGGTCGGTTTTGGAGCGTACAGGTTCAGGGCATATTTTTGTGGAGTTCTGCATTGGAACGTTCCAGTGAGACAGGGAGGTTATGGAGGGGTACAGGTTCAGGGAATATTTCTGTGGAGTTCTGCATTGGTACGTTGCAGTGAGACAGGGAGGTTATGGAGGGGTACAATTTCAGGGCATATTTATGTGGAGTTCTGCATTGGAACATTCCAGTGAGACACGGAGGTTATGGAGGGGTACAGGTTCAGGGCATATTTATGTGGAGTTCCGCAGTGGAACATTCCAGTGAGACACGGAGAATATTGAGGGGTACAGTTTCAGGGCATATTTGTGTGGAGTTCTGCATTGGTACGTTCCAGTGAGACAGGGTGGTTATGGAGGCGTACAGGTTCAGGGCATATTTGTGTGGAGTTCTGCATTGGTACATTCCAGTGAGACACGGAGGATATGGAGGGATACAGGTTCATGACATATTTGTGCGGAATTCTTCATTGGTACATTCCAGTGTGACAGGAAGATTTTGGAGCGTACAGGTTCAGAGCATATTTGTATGGAGTTCTGCATTGGTAGATTCTACTGAGACAGGGAGGTTATGGAGGGTACATATTCAGGGCATATTTTTGTGGAGTTCTGTATTGGTACGTTCCAGTGATACAGGGATGTAATGAAGGGGTACAGTTTCAGGGCATATTTGTGTGGATTTCTGCATTGGTAAGTTCCAGTGAGACAGGGAGGTTATGGAGAGGTACAGATTCAGGGCATATTTGTGTGGAGTTCTGCATTGGTACATTCCAGTGAAACACGGAGGATATGGAGGGATACACGTTCATGGCATATTTGTGTGTAGTACTTCATTGGTACGTTCCAGTGAGACAGGTCGGTTTTGGAGCGTACAGTTTCAGGGCATATTTTTGTGGAGTTCTGCATTGGAACGTTCCAGTGAGACAGGGAGGTTATGGAGGGGTACAGGTTCAGGGAATATTTCTGTGGAGTTCTGCATTGGTACGTTGCAGTGAGACAGGGAGGTTATTTAGGTGTACATGTCCGGTGCATATTTGTGTGTTTTTCTGCATTGGTACGTTCCAGTGAGAAAGGGAGGTTATGGAGGGGTACAGTTTCAGGGCATATTTATGTGGATTTCTGCATTGGTACGTTCCCGTGAGACAGGGAGGTTATGGAGGGGTACAGGTTAAGGGGATATTTGTGTGGAGTTCTGTATTGGTACGTTCCAGTGAGACACTGAGGTTATGGAGGTGTACAGGTTCAGGGCATATTTATGTGGAGTTCCGCAGTGGAACATTCCAGTGAGACACGGAGGATATTGAGGGGTACCGTTTCAGGGCATATTTGTGTGGAGTTCTGCATTGGTACGTTCCAGTGAGACAGGGTGGTTATGGAGGCGTACAGGTTCAGGGCATATTTGTGTGGAGTTCTGCATTGGTACATTCCAGTGAGACACGGAAGATATGGAGGGATACAGGTTCATGGCATATTTTTGCGGAGTTCTTCATTGGTACGTTCTAGTGTGACAGGTAGGTTTTGGAGCGTACAGGTTCAGGGCATATTTGTATGGAGTTATGCATTGGTACATTCTACTGAGACAGGGAGGTTATGGAGGGTACATATTCAGGGCATATTTTTGTGGAGTTCTGTATTGGTACGTTCCAGTGAGACACGGAAGATATGGAGGGATACAGGTTCATGGCATATATGTGCGGAGTTCTTCATTGGTACGTTCTAGTGTGACAGGTAGGTTTTGGAGCGTACAGGTTCAGAGCATATTTGTATGGAGTTCTGCATTGGTACATTCTACTGAGACAGGGAGGTTATGGAGGGTACATATTCAGGGCATATTTTTGTGGAGTTCTGTATTGGTACGTTCCAGTGAGACAGGGAGGTAATGAAGGAGTACAGTTTCAGGGCATATTTGTGTGGAGTTCTGCATTGGTAAGTTCCAGTGAGACAGGGAGGTTATGGAGAGGTACAGATTCAGGGCATATTTGTGTGGAGTTCTGCATTGGTACATTCCAGTGAAACACGGAGGATATGGAGGGATACAGGTTCATGGCATATTTGTGTGTAGTACTTCATTGGTACGTTCCAGTGAGACAGGTCGGTTTTGGAGCGTACAGGTTCAGGGCATATTTTTGTGGAGTTCTGCATTGGTACGTTCCAGTGAGACAGGGAGGTTATGGAGGGGTACAGGTTCAGGGAATATTTCTGTGGAGTTCTGCATTGGTACGTTGCAGTGAGACAGGGAGGTTATGTAGGTGTACATGTTCCGTGCATATTTGTGTGTTTTTCTGCATTGGTAGGTTCCAGTGAGAAAGGGAGGTTATGGAGGGGTACAGTTTCAGGGCATATTTATGTGGATTTCTGCATTGGTACGTTCCCGTGAGACAGGGAGGTTATGGAGGGGTACAGGTTCAGGGGATATTTGTGTGGAGTTCTGTATTGGTACGTTCCAGTGAGACACTGAGGTTATGGAGGTGTACAGGTCCAGGGCATATTTATGTGGAGTTCCGCAGTGGAACATTCCAGTGAGACACGGAGGATATTGAGGGGTACAGTTTCAGGGCATATTTGTGTGGAGTTCTGCATTGGTACGTTCCAGTGAGACAGGGTGGTTATGGAGGCGTACAGGTTCAGGGCATATTTGTGTGGAGTTCTGCATTGGTACATTCCAGTGAGACACCGAAGATATGGAGGGATACAGGTTCATGGCATATTTTTGCGGAGTTCTTCATTGGTACGTTCTAGTGTGACAGGTATGTTTTGGAGCGTACAGGTTCAGGGCATATTTGTATGGAGTTCTGCATTGGTACATTCTACTGAGACAGGGAGGTTATGGAGTGTACATATTCAGGGCATATTTTTGTGGAGTTCTGCATTGGTACGTTCCAGTGAGACAGGGTGGTTATGGAGGCGTACAGGTTCAGGGCATATTTGTGTGGAGTTCTGCATTGGTACATTCCAGTGAGACACGGAGGATATGGAGGGATACAGGTTCATGGCATATTTGTCCGGAGTTCTTCATTGGTACGTTCTAGTGTGACAGGTAGGTTTTGGAGCGTACAGTTTCAGGGCATATTTGTGTGGAGTTCTGCATTGGTACGTTCCAGTGAGACAGGGTGGTTATGGAGGCGTACAGGTTCAGGGCATATTTGTGTGGAGTTCTGCATTGGTACATTCCAGTGATACACGGAAGATATGGAGGGATACAGGTTCATGGCATATTTTTGCGGAGTTCTTCATTGGTACGTTCTAGTGTGACAGGTAGGTTTTGGAGCGTACAGGTTCAGAGCATATTTGTATGGAGTTCTGCATTGGTACATTCTACTGAGACAGGGAGGTTATGGAGGGTACATATTCAGGGCATATTTTTGTGGAGTTCTGTATTGGTACGTTCCAGTGAGACAGGGAGGTAATGAAGGGGTACAGTTTCAGGGCATATTTGTGTGGAGTTCTGCATTGGTAAGTTCCAGTGAGACAGGGAGGTTATGGAGAGGTACAGATTCAGGGCATATTTGTGTGGAGTTCTGCATTGGTACATTCCAGTGAAACACGGAGGATATGGAGGGATACAGGTTCATGGCATATTTGTGTGTAGTACTTCATTGGTACCTTCCAGTGAGACAGGTCGGTTTTGGAGCGTACAGGTTCAGGGCATATTTTTGTGGAGTTCTGCATTGGTACGTTCCAGTGAGACAGGGAGGTTATGGAGGGGTACAGGTTCAGGGAATATTTCTGTGGAGTTCTGCATTGGTACGTTGCAGTGAGACAGGGAGGTTATGTAGGTGTACATGTTCCGTGCATATTTGTGTGTTTTTCTGCATTGGTAGGTTCCAGTGAGAAAGGGAGGTTATGGAGGGGTACAGTTTCAGGGCATATTTATGTGGATTTCTGCATTGGTACGTTCCCGTGAGACAGGAAGTTTATGGAGGGGTACAGGTTCAGGGGATATTTGTGTGGAGTTCTGTATTGGTACGTTCCAGTGAGACACTGAGGTTATGGAGGTGTACAGGTTCAGGGCATATTTATGTGGAGTTCCGCAGTGGAACATTCCAGTGAGACACGGAGGATATTGAGGGGTACAGTTTCAGGGCATATTTGTGTGGAGTTCTGCATTGGTACGTTCCAGTGAGACAGGGTGGTTATGGAGGCGTACAGGTTCAGGGCATATTTGTGTGGAGTTCTGCATTGGTACATTCCAGTGAGACACTGAAGATATGGAGGGATACAGGTTCATGGCATATTTTTGCGGAGTTCTTCATTGGTCCGTTCTAGTGTGACAGATATGCTTTGGAGCGTACAGGTTCAGGGCATATTTGTATGGAGTTCTGCATTGGTACATTCTACTGAGACAGGGAGGTTATGGAGTGTACATATTCAGGGCATATTTTTGTGGAGTTCTGCATTGGTACGTTCCAGTGAGACAGGGTGGTTATGGAGGCGTACAGGTTCAGGGCATATTTGTGTGGAGTTCTGCATTGGTACATTCCAGTGAGACACGGAGGATATGGAGGGATACAGGTTCATGGCATATTTGTGCGGAGTTCTTCATTGGTACGTTCCAGTGTGACAGGTAGGTTTTGGAGCGTACAGGTTCAGGGCATATTTGTATGGAGTTATGCATTGGTACATTCTACTGAGACAGGGAGGTTATGGAGGGTACATATTCAGGGCATATTTTTGTGGAGTTCTGTATTGGTACGTTCCAGTGAGACAGGGAGGTTATGGAGGGGTACAGTTTCAGGGCATATTTGTGTGGAGTTCTGCATTGGTACGTTCCAGTGAGACAGGGAGGTTATGGAGGGTTTACAGGTTCAGGGCATATTTGTGTGGAGTTCTGCATTGGTACATTCCAGTGAGACACGGAGGATATGGAGGGATACAGGTTCAGGGCATATTTTTGTGGAGTTCTGCATTGGTACGTTCCAGTGAGACAGGGAGGTTATGTAGGTGTACATGTTCCGTGCATATTTGTGTGGAGTTCTGCATTGGTACATTCCAGTGAGACATGGAGGTTATGCAGGGGTACAGGTTTAGGGCATATTTGTGCGGAGTTCTTCATTGGTACGTTCCAGTGTGACAGGGTGGTTATGGAGGCGTACAGGTTCAGGGCATATTTGTGTGGAGTTCTGCATTGGTACATTCCAGTGAGACACGGAGGATATGGAGGGATACAGGTTCATGGCATATTTGTGCGGAGTTCTTCATTGGTACGTTCCAGTGTGACAGGTAGGATTTGGAGCGTACAGGTTCAGGGCATATTTGTATGGAGTTATGCATTGGTACATTCTACTGAGACAGGGAGGTTATGGAGGGTACATATTCAGGGCATATATTTGTGGAGTTCTGTATTGGTACGTTCCAGTGAGACACGGAAGATATGGAGGGATACAGGTTCATGGCATATTTTTGCGGAGTTCTTCATTGGTACGTTCTAGTGTGACAGGTAGGTTTTGGAGCGTACAGGTTCAGAGCATATTTGTATGGAGTTCTGCATTGGTACATTCTACTGAGACAGGGAGGTTATGGAGGGTACATATTCAGGGCATATTTTTGTGGAGTTCTGTATTGGTACGTTCCAGTGAGACAGGGAGGAAATGAAGGTGTACAGTTTCAGGGCATATTTGTGTGGAGTTCTGCATTGGTAAGTTCCAGTGAGACAGGGAGGTTATGGAGAGGTACAGATTCAGGGCATATTTGTGTGGAGTTCTGCATTGGTACATTCCAGTGAAACACGGAGGATATGGAGGGATACAGGTTCATGGCATATTTGTGTGTAGTACTTCATTGGTACGTTCCAGTGAGACAGGTCGGTTTTGGAGCGTACAGGTTCAGGGCATATTTTTGTGGAGTTCTGCATTGGTACGTTCCAGTGAGACAGGGAGGTTATGGAGGGGTACAGGTTCAGGGAATATTTCTGTGGAGTTCTGCATTGGTACGTTGCAGTGAGACAGGGAGGTTATCTAGGTGTACATGTTCCGTGCATATTTGTGTGTTTTTCTGCATTGGTAGGTTCCAGTGATAAAGGGAGGTTATGGAGGGGTACAGTTTCAGGGCATATTTATGTGGATTTCTGCATTGGTACGTTCCCGTGAGACAGGGAGGTTATGGAGGGGTACAGGTTCAGGGGATATTTGTGTGGAGTTCTGTATTGGTACGTTCCAGTGAGACACTGAGGTTATGGAGGTGTACAGGTCCAGGGCATATTTATGTGGAGTTCCGCAGTGGAACATTCCAGTGAGACACGGAGGATATTGAGGGGTACAGTTTCAGGGCATATTTGTGTGGAGTTCTGCATTGGTACGTTCCAGTGAGACAGGGTGGTTATGGAGGCGTACAGGTTCAGGGCATATTTGTGTGGAGTTCTGCATTGGTACATTCCAGTGAGACACCGAAGATATGGAGGGATACAGGTTCATGGCATATTTTTGCGGAGTTCTTCATTGGTACGTTCTAGTGTGACAGGTATGTTTTGGAGCGTACAGGTTCAGGGCATATTTGTATGGAGTTCTGCATTGGTACATTCTACTGAGACAGGGAGGTTATGGAGTGTACATATTCAGGGCATATTTTTGTGGAGTTCTGCATTGGTACGTTCCAGTGAGACAGGGTGGTTATGGAGGCGTACAGGTTCAGGGCATATTTGTGTGGAGTTCTGCATTGGTACATTCCAGTGAGACACGGAGGATATGGAGGGATACAGGTTCATGGAATATTTGTGCGGAGTTCTTCATTGGTACGTTCCAGTGTGACAGGTAGGTTTTGGAGCGTACAGGTACAGGGCATATTTGTATGGAGTTATGCATTGGTACATTCTACTGAGACAGGGAGGTTATGGAGGGTACATATTCAGGGCATATTTTTGTGGAGTTCTGTATTGGTACTTTCCAGTGAGACAGGGAGGTTATGGAGGGGTACAGTTTCAGGGCATATTTGTGTGGAGTTCTGCATTGGTACGTTCCAGTGAGACAGGGAGGTTATGGAGGGTTTACAGGTTCAGGGCATATTTGTGTGGAGTTCTGCATTGGTACATTCCAGTGAGACACGGAGGATATGGAGGGATACAGGTTCAGGGCATATTTTTGTGGAGTTCTGCATTGGTACGTTCCAGTGAGACAGGGAGGTTATGTAGGTGTACATGTTCCGTGCATATTTGTGTGGAGTTCTGCATTGGTACATTCCAGTGAGACATGGAGGTTATGCAGGGGTACAGGTTTAGGGCATATTTGTGCGGAGTTCTTCATTGGTACGTTCCAGTGTGACAGGGTGGTTATGGAGGCGTACAGGTTCAGGGCATATTTGTGTGGAGTTCTGCATTGGTACATTCCAGTGAGACACGGAGGATATGGAGGGATACAGGTTCATGGCATATTTGTGCGGAGTTCTTCATTGGTACGTTCCAGTGTGACAGGTAGGTTTTGGAGCGTACAGGTTCAGGGCATATTTGTATGGAGTTATGCATTGGTACATTCTACTGAGACAGGGAGGTTATGGAGGGTACATATTCAGGGCATATTTTTGTGGAGTTCTGTATTGGTACGTTCCAGTGAGACAGGGAGGTTATGGAGGGGTACAGTTTCAGGGCATATTTGTGTGGAGTTCTGCATTGGTACGTTCCAGTGAGACAGGGAGGTTATGGAGGGTTTACAGGTTCAGGGCATATTTGTGTGGAGTTCTGCATTGCTACATTCCAGTGAGACACGGAGGATATGGAGGGATACAGGTTCAGGGCATATTTTTGTGGAGTTCTGCATTGGTACGTTCCAGTGAGACAGGGAGGTTATGAAGGTGTACATGTTCCGTGCATATTTGTGTGGAGTTCTGCATTGGTACATTCCAGTGAGACATGGAGGTTATGCAGGGGTACAGGTTTAGGGCATATTTATGTGGAGTTCTGCATTGGAACATTCCAGTGAGACACGGAGGGTATGGAATGGTACAGGTTCAGGGCATATTTGTGTGGAGTTCTGCATTGGTACGTTCCAGTGAGACAGGGTGTTTATGGAGGCGTACAGGTTCAGGGCATATTTGTGTGGAGTTCTGCATTGGAACATTCCAGTGAGACACGGAGGATATGGAGGGGTGCAGGTTCAGGGCATATTTGTGTGGAGTTCTGCATTGGTACGTTCCAGTGAGACACTGAGGTTATGGAGGGGTACAGGTTCAGGGCATATTTATGTGGAGTTCCGCAGTGGAACATTCCAGTGAGACACGGAGGATATTGAGGGGTACAGTTTCAGGGCATATTTGTGTGGAGTTCTGCATTGGTACGTTCCAGTGAGACAGGGATGTTCTGGAGGGGTACAGTTTCAGGGCATATTTGTGTGGAGTTCTGCATTGGTACATTCCAGTGAGACACGGAGGATATGTAGGGATACAGGTTCATGGCATATTTGTGTGGAGTTCTGCAATGGTACGTTCCAGTGAGACAGGGAGGTTATGGAGGGGTACAGGTTCAGGGCATATTTGTGTGGATATCTGCATTGGTACGTTCCCATGAGACAGGGTGGTTATGGAGGGGTACAGGTTCAGGGCATATTTCTGTGGAGTTCTGCATTGGTACGTTCCAGTGAGACAGGGTGGTTATGGAGGGGTACAGGTTCAGGGCATATTTTTGTGGAGTTCTGCATTGGTACGTTCCAGTGAGACAGGGAGGTTATGGAGGGGTACAGGTTCAGGGCATATTTGTGTGGAGTTCTGCATTGGTACGTTCCAGTGAGACAGGGAGGTTATGTAGGTGTACATGTTCCGTGCATATTTGTGTGTTTTTCTGCATTGGTACGTTCCAGTGAGAAAGGGAGGTTATGGAGGGGTACAGTTTCAGGGCATATTTATGTGGATTTCTGCATTGGTACGTTCCCGTGAGACAGGGTGGTTATGGAGGGGTACAGGTTCAGGGCATATTTCTGTGGAGTTCTGCATTGGAACATTCCAGTGAGACACGGAGGATATGGAGGTGTGCAGGTTCAGGGCATATTTGTGTGGAGTTCTGCATTGGTACGTTCCTGTGAGACAGGGATGTTATGGAGGGGTACAGTTTCAGGGCATATTTGTGTGGAGTTCTGCATTGGTACATTCCAGTGAGACACGGAGGATATGTAGGGATACAGGTTCATGGCATATTTGTGTGGAGTTCTGCATTGGTACGTTCCAGTGAGACAGGTAGGTTTTGGAGCGTACAGGTTCAGGGCATATTTTTGTGGAGTTCTGCATTGGTACGTTCCAGTGAGACAGGGAGTTTATGGAGGGGTACAGTTTCAGGGCATTTTTGTGTGGAGTTCTGCATTGGTACATTCCAGTGAGACAGGGAGGTTATGGAGGGGTACAGGTTCAGGGCATATTTCTGTGGAGTTCTGCATTGAAACATTCCAGTGAGACACGGAGGATATGGAGGGGTGCAGGTTCAGGGCATATTTGTGTGGAGTTCTGCATTGGTACGTTCCAGTGAGACAGGTAGGTTTTGGAGCGTACAGGTTCAGGGCATATTTTTGTGGAGTTCTGCATTGGTACGTTCCAGTGAGACAGGGAGGTTATGGAGGGGTACAGGTTCAGGGCATATTTATGTGGATTTCTGCATTGGTACGTTCCCGTGAGACAGGGTGGTTATGGAGGGGTACAGGTTCAGGGCATATTTTTGTGGAGTTCTGCAATGGTACGTTCCAGTGAGACAGGGAGTTTATGGAGGGCTACAGTTTCAGGGCATTTTTGTGTGGAGTTCTGCATTGGTACGTTCCAGTGAGAAAGGGAGGTTATGGAGGGGTACAGTTTCAGGGCATATTTATGTGGATTTCTGCATTGGTACGTTCCCGTGAGACAGGATGGTTATGGAGGGGTACAGGTTCAGGGCATATTTCTGTGGAGTTCCGCAGTGGAACATTCCAGTGAGACACGGAGGATATTGAGGAGTACAGTTTCAGGGCATATTTGTGTGGAGTTCTGCATTGGTACGTTCCAGTGAGACAGGGTGGTTATGGAGGCGTACATGTTCCGTGCATATTTGTGTGTTTTTCTGCATTGGTACGTTCCAGTGAGAAAGGGAGGTTATGGAGGGGTACAGTTTCAGGGCATATTTATGTGGATTTCTGCATTGGTACGTTCCCGTGAGACCGGGTGGTTATGGAGGGGTACAGGTTCAGGGCATATTTCTGTGGAGTTCTGCATTGGTACATTCTACTGAGACAGGGAGGTTATGGAGTGTACATATTCAGGGCATATTTTTGTGGAGTTCTGCATTGGTACGTTCCAGTGAGACAGGGTGGTTATGGAGGCGTACAGGTTCAGGGCATATTTGTGTGGAGTTCTGCATTGGCACATTCCAGTGAGACACGGAGGATATGGAGGGATACAGGTTCATGGCATATTTGTGCGGAGTTCTTCATTGGTACGTTCCAGTGTGACAGGTAGGTTTTGGAGCGTACAGGTTCAGGGCATATTTGTATGGAGTTATGCATTGGTACATTCTACTGAGACAGGGAGGTTATGGAGGGTACATATTCAGGGCATATTTTTGTGGAGTTCTGCATTGGTACGTTCCAGTGAGACAGGGTGGTTATGGAGGCGTACAGGTTCAGGGCATATTTGTGTGGAGTTCTGCATTGGTACATTCCAGTGAGACACGGAGGATATGGAGGGATACAGGTTCATGGCATATTTGAGCGGAGATCTACATTGGTACGTTCCAGAGTGACAGGTAGGTTTTGGAGCGTACAGGTTCAGGGCATATTTGTATGGAGTTATGCATTGGTACATTCTACTGAGACAGGGAGGTTATGGAGGGTACATATTCAGGGCATATTTTTGTGGAGTTCTGTATTGGTACGTTCCAGTGAGACAGGGAGGTTATGGAGGGGTACAGTTTCAGGGCATATTTGTGTGGAGTTCTGCATTGGTACGTTCCAGTGAGACAGGGAGGTTATGGAGGGTTTACAGGTTCAGGGCATATTTGTGTGGAGTTCTGCATTGGTACATTCCTGTGAGACAAGGAGGATATGGAGGGATACAGGTTCAGGGCATATTTTTGTGGAGTTCTGCATTGGTACGTTCCAGTGAGACAGGGAGGTTATGTAGGTGTACATGTTCCGTGCATATTTGTGTGGAGTTCTGCATTGGTAAATTCCAGTGAGACATGGAGGTTATGCAGGGGTACAGGTTTAGGGCATATTTGTGTGGAGTTCTGCATTGGAACATTCCAGTGAGACACGGAGGATATGGAATGGTACAGGTTCAGGGCATATTTGTGTGGAATTCTGCATTGGTACGTTCCAGTGAGACAGGGTGTTTATGGAGGCGTACAGGCTCAGGGCATATTTGTGTGGAGTTCTGCATTGGAACATTCCAGTGAGACACGGAGGATATGGAGGGGTGCAGGTTCAGGGCATATTTGTGTGGAGTTCTGCATTGGTACGTTCCAGTGAGACACTGAGGTTATGGAGGGGTACAGGTTCAGGGCATATTTATGTGGAGTTCCGCAGTGGAACATTCCAGTGAGACACGGAGGATATTGAGGGGTACAGTTTCAGGGCATATTTGTGTGGAGTTCTGCATTGGTACGTTCCAGTGAGACAGGGATGTTATGGAGGGGTACAGTTTCAGGGCATATTTGTGTGGAGTTCTGCATTGGTACATTCCAGTGAGACACGGAGGATATGGAGGGATACAGTTTCATGGCATATTTGTGTGTAGTACTTCATTGATACGTTACAGTGAGACAGGTAGGTTTTGGAGCGTACATGTTCAGGGCATATTTTTGTGGAGTTCTGCATTGGTACGTTCCAGTGAGACAGGGAGGTTATGGAGGGGTACAGGTTCAGGGCATATTTGTGTGGAGTTCTGCATTGGTACGTTCCAGTGAGACAGGGAGGTTATGTAGGTGTACATGTTCCGTGCATATTTGTGTGTTTTTCTGCATTGGTACGTTCCAGTGAGAAAGGGAGGTTATGGAGGGGTACAGTTTCAGGGCATATTTATGTGGATTTCTGCATTGGTACGTTCCCGTGAGACCGGGTGGTTATGGAGGGGTACAGGTTCAGGGCATATTTCTGTGGAGTTCTGCATTGGTACATTCTACTGAGACAGGGAGGTTATGGAGTGTACATATTCAGGGCATATTTTTGTGGAGTTCTGCATTGGTACGTTCCAGTGAGACAGGGTGGTTATGGAGGCGTACAGGTTCAGGGCATATTTGTGTGGAGTTCTGCATTGGCACATTCCAGTGAGACACGGAGGATATGGAGGGATACAGGTTCATGGCATATTTGTGCGGAGTTCTTCATTGGTACGTTCCAGTGTGACAGGTAGGTTTTGGAGCGTACAGGTTCAGGGCATATTTGTATGGAGTTATGCATTGGTACATTCTACTGAGACAGGGAGGTTATGGAGGGTACATATTCAGGGCATATTTTTGTGGAGTTCTGTATTGGTACGTTCCAGTGAGACAGGGAGGTTATGGAGGGGTACAGTTTCAGGGCATATTTGTGTGGAGTTCTGCATTGGTACGTTCCAGTGAGACAGGGAGGTTATGGAGGGTTTACAGGTTCAGGGCATATTTGTGTGGAGTTCTGCATTGGTACATTCCAGTGAGACACGGAGGATATGGAGGGATACAGTTTCATGGCATATTTTTGCGGAGTTCTTCATTGGTACGTTCTAGTGTGACAGGTAGGTTTTGGAGCGTACAGGTTCAGGGCATATTTGTATGGAGTTCTGCATTGGTACATTCTACTGAGACAGGGAGGTTATGGAGTGTACATATTCAGGGCATATTTTTGTGGAGTTCTGCATTGGTACGTTCCAGTGAGACAGGGTGGTTATGGAGGCGTACAGGTTCAGGGCATATTTGTGTGGAGTTCTGCATTGGTACATTCCAGTGAGACACGGAGGATATGGAGGGATACAGGTTCATGGCATATTTGAGCGGAGATCTTCATTGGTACGTTCCAGAGTGACAGGTAGGTTTTGGAGCGTACAGGTTCAGGGCATATTTGTATGGAGTTATGCATTGGTACATTCTACTGAGACAGGGAGGTTATGGAGGGTACATATTCAGGGCATATTTTTGTGGAGTTCTGTATTGGTACGTTCCAGTGAGACAGGGAGGTTATGGAGGGGTACAGTTTCAGGGCATATTTGTGTGGAGTTCTGCATTGGTACGTTCCAGTGAGACAGGGAGGTTATGGAGGGTTTACAGGTTCAGGGCATATTTGTGTGGAGTTCTGCATTGGTACATTCCTGTGAGACAAGGAGGATATGGAGGGATACAGGTTCAGGGCATATTTTTGTGGAGTTCTGCATTGGTACGTTCCAGTGAGACAGGGAGGTTATGTAGGTGTACATGTTCCGTGCATATTTGTGTGGAGTTCTGCATTGGTAAATTCCAGTGAGACATGGAGGTTATGCAGGGGTACAGGTTTAGGGCATATTTGTGTGGAGTTCTGCATTGGAACATTCCAGTGAGACACGGAGGATATGGAATGGTACAGGTTCAGGGCATATTTGTGTGGAATTCTGCATTGGTACGTTCCAGTGAGACAGGGTGTTTATGGAGGCGTACAGGCTCAGGGCATATTTGTGTGGAGTTCTGCATTGGAACATTCCAGTGAGACACGGAGGATATGGAGGGGTGCAGGTTCAGGGCATATTTGTGTGGAGTTCTGCATTGGTACGTTCCAGTGAGACACTGAGGTTATGGAGGGGTACAGGTTCAGGGCATATTTATGTGGAGTTCCGCAGTGGAACATTCCAGTGAGACACGGAGGATATTGAGGGGTACAGTTTCAGGGCATATTTGTGTGGAGTTCTGCATTGGTACGTTCCAGTGAGACAGGGATGTTATGGAGGGGTACAGTTTCAGGGCATATTTGTGTGGAGTTCTGCATTGGTACATTCCAGTGAGACACGGAGGATATGGAGGGATACAGTTTCATGGCATATTTGTGTGTAGTACTTCATTGATACGTTACAGTGAGACAGGTAGGTTTTGGAGCGTACATGTTCAGGGCATATTTTTGTGGAGTTCTGCATTGGTACGTTCCAGTGAGACAGGGAGGTTATGGAGGGGTACAGGTTCAGGGCATATTTGTGTGGAGTTCTGCATTGGTACGTTCCAGTGAGACAGGGAGGTTATGTAGGTGTACATGTTCCGTGCATATTTGTGTGTTTTTCTGCATTGGTACGTTCCAGTGAGAAAGGGAGGTTATGGAGGGGTACAGTTTCAGGGCATATTTATGTGGATTTCTGCATTGGTACGTTCCCGTGAGACCGGGTGGTTATGGAGGGGTACAGGTTCAGGGCATATTTCTGTGGAGTTCTGCATTGGTACATTCTACTGAGACAGGGAGGTTATGGAGTGTACATATTCAGGGCATATTTTTGTGGAGTTCTGCATTGGTACGTTCCAGTGAGACAGGGTGGTTATGGAGGCGTACAGGTTCAGGGCATATTTGTGTGGAGTTCTGCATTGGCACATTCCAGTGAGACACGGAGGATATGGAGGGATACAGGTTCATGGCATATTTGTGCGGAGTTCTTCATTGGTACGTTCCAGTGTGACAGGTAGGTTTTGGAGCGTACAGGTTCAGGGCATATTTGTATGGAGTTATGCATTGGTACATTCTACTGAGACAGGGAGGTTATGGAGGGTACATATTCAGGGCATATTTTTGTGGAGTTCTGTATTGGTACGTTCCAGTGAGACAGGGAGGTTATGGAGGGGTACAGTTTCAGGGCATATTTGTGTGGAGTTCTGCATTGGTACGTTCCAGTGAGACAGGGAGGTTATGGAGGGTTTACAGGTTCAGGGCATATTTGTGTGGAGTTCTGCATTGGTACATTCCAGTGAGACACGGAGGATATGGAGGGATACAGTTTCAGGGCATATTTTTGTGGAGTTCTGCATTGGTACGTTCCTGTGAGACAGGGAGGTTATGTAGGTGTACATGTTCCGTGCATATTTGTGTGGAGTTCTGCATTGGTACATTCCAGTGAGACATGGAGGTTATGCAGGGGTACAGGTTTAGGGCATATTTGTGCGGAGTTCTTCATTGGTACGTTCCAGTGTGACAGGGTGGTTATGGAGGCGTACAGGTTCAGGGCATATTTGTGTGGAGTTCTGCATTGGTACATTCCAGTGAGACACGGAGGATATGGAGGGATACAGGTTCATGGCATATTTGTGCGGAGTTCTTCATTGGTACGTTCCAGTGTGACAGGTAGGTTTTGGAGCGTACAGGTTCAGGGCATATTTGTATGGAGTTATGCATTGGTACATTCTACTGAGACAGGGAGGTTATGGAGGGTACATATTCAGGGCATATTTTTGTGGAGTTCTGTATTGGTACGTTCCAGTGAGACAGGGAGGTTATGGAGGGGTACAGTTTCAGGGCATATTTGTGTGGAGTTCTGCATTGGTACGTTCCAGTGAGACAGGGAGGTTATGGAGGGTTTACAGGTTCAGGGCATATTTGTGTGGAGTTCTGCATTGGTACATTCCAGTGAGACACGGAGGATATGGAGGGATACAGTTTCATGGCATATTTTTGCGGAGTTCTTCATTGGTACGTTCTAGTGTGACAGGTAGGTTTTGGAGCGTACAGGTTCAGGGCATATTTGTATGGAGTTCTGCATTGGTACATTCTACTGAGACAGGGAGGTTATGGAGTGTACATATTCAGGGCATATTTTTGTGGAGTTCTGCATTGGTACGTTCCAGTGAGACAGGGTGGTTATGGAGGCGTACAGGTTCAGGGCATATTTGTGTGGAGTTCTGCATTGGTACATTCCAGTGAGACACGGAGGATATGGAGGGATACAGGTTCATGGCATATTTGAGCGGAGATCTTCATTGGTACGTTCCAGAGTGACAGGTAGGTTTTGGAGCGTACAGGTTCAGGGCATATTTGTATGGAGTTATGCATTGGTACATTCTACTGAGACAGGGAGGTTATGGAGGGTACATATTCAGGGCATATTTTTGTGGAGTTCTGTATTGGTACGTTCCAGTGAGACAGGGAGGTTATGGAGGGGTACAGTTTCAGGGCATATTTGTGTGGAGTTCTGCATTGGTACGTTCCAGTGAGACAGGGAGGTTATGGAGGGTTTACAGGTTCAGGGCATATTTGTGTGGAGTTCTGCATTGGTACATTCCTGTGAGACAAGGAGGATATGGAGGGATACAGGTTCAGGGCATATTTTTGTGGAGTTCTGCATTGGTACGTTCCAGTGAGACAGGGAGGTTATGTAGGTGTACATGTTCCGTGCATATTTGTGTGGAGTTCTGCATTGGTAAATTCCAGTGAGACATGGAGGTTATGCAGGGGTACAGGTTTAGGGCATATTTGTGTGGAGTTCTGCATTGGAACATTCCAGTGAGACACGGAGGATATGGAATGGTACAGGTTCAGGGCATATTTGTGTGGAATTCTGCATTGGTACGTTCCAGTGAGACAGGGTGTTTATGGAGGCGTACAGGCTCAGGGCATATTTGTGTGGAGTTCTGCATTGGAACATTCCAGTGAGACACGGAGGATATGGAGGGGTGCAGGTTCAGGGCATATTTGTGTGGAGTTCTGCATTGGTACGTTCCAGTGAGACACTGAGGTTATGGAGGGGTACAGGTTCAGGGCATATTTATGTGGAGTTCCGCAGTGGAACATTCCAGTGAGACACGGAGGATATTGAGGGGTACAGTTTCAGGGCATATTTGTGTGGAGTTCTGCATTGGTACGTTCCAGTGAGACAGGGATGTTATGGAGGGGTACAGTTTCAGGGCATATTTGTGTGGAGTTCTGCATTGGTACATTCCAGTGAGACACGGAGGATATGGAGGGATACAGTTTCATGGCATATTTGTGTGTAGTACTTCATTGATACGTTACAGTGAGACAGGTAGGTTTTGGAGCGTACATGTTCAGGGCATATTTTTGTGGAGTTCTGCATTGGTACGTTCCAGTGAGACAGGGAGGTTATGGAGGGGTACAGGTTCAGGGCATATTTGTGTGGAGTTCTGCATTGGTACGTTCCAGTGAGACAGGGAGGTTATGTAGGTGTACATGTTCCGTGCATATTTGTGTGTTTTTCTGCATTGGTACGTTCCAGTGAGAAAGGGAGGTTATGGAGGGGTACAGTTTCAGGGCATATTTATGTGGATTTCTGCATTGGTACGTTCCCGTGAGACCGGGTGGTTATGGAGGGGTACAGGTTCAGGGCATATTTCTGTGGAGTTCTGCATTGGTACATTCTACTGAGACAGGGAGGTTATGGAGTGTACATATTCAGGGCATATTTTTGTGGAGTTCTGCATTGGTACGTTCCAGTGAGACAGGGTGGTTATGGAGGCGTACAGGTTCAGGGCATATTTGTGTGGAGTTCTGCATTGGCACATTCCAGTGAGACACGGAGGATATGGAGGGATACAGGTTCATGGCATATTTGTGCGGAGTTCTTCATTGGTACGTTCCAGTGTGACAGGTAGGTTTTGGAGCGTACAGGTTCAGGGCATATTTGTATGGAGTTATGCATTGGTACATTCTACTGAGACAGGGAGGTTATGGAGGGTACATATTCAGGGCATATTTTTGTGGAGTTCTGTATTGGTACGTTCCAGTGAGACAGGGAGGTTATGGAGGGGTACAGTTTCAGGGCATATTTGTGTGGAGTTCTGCATTGGTACGTTCCAGTGAGACAGGGAGGTTATGGAGGGTTTACAGGTTCAGGGCATATTTGTGTGGAGTTCTGCATTGGTACATTCCAGTGAGACACGGAGGATATGGAGGGATACAGTTTCAGGGCATATTTTTGTGGAGTTCTGCATTGGTACGTTCCTGTGAGACAGGGAGGTTATGTAGGTGTACATGTTCCGTGCATATTTGTGTGGAGTTCTGCATTGGTACATTCCAGTGAGACATGGAGGTTATGCAGGGGTACAGGTTTAGGGCATATTTGTGCGGAGTTCTTCATTGGTACGTTCCAGTGTGACAGGGTGGTTATGGAGGCGTACAGGTTCAGGGCATATTTGTGTGGAGTTCTGCATTGGTACATTCCAGTGAGACACGGAGGATATGGAGGGATACAGGTTCATGGCATATTTGTGCGGAGTTCTTCATTGGTACGTTCCAGTGTGACAGGTAGGTTTTGGAGCGTACAGGTTCAGGGCATATTTGTATGGAGTTATGCATTGGTACATTCTACTGAGACAGTGAGGTTATGGAGGGTACATATTCAGGGCATATTTTTGTGGAGTTCTGTATTGGTACGTTCCAGTGAGACAGGGAGGTTATGGAGGGGTACAGTTTCAGGGCATATTTGTGTGGAGTTCTGCATTCGTACGTTCCAGTGAGACAGGGAGGTTATGGAGGGTTTACAGGTTCAGGGCATATTTGTGTGGAGTTCTGCATTGCTACATTCCAGTGAGACACGGAGGATATGGAGGGATACAGGTTCAGGGCATATTTTTGTGGAGTTCTGCATTGGTACGTTCCAGTGAGACAGGGAGGTTATGTAGGTGTACATGTTCCGTGCATATTTGTTTGGAGTTCTGCATTGGTATATTCCAGTGAGACATGGAGGTTATGCAGGGGTACAGGTTTAGGGCATATTTATGTGGAGTTCTGCATTGGAACATTCCAGTGAGACACGGAGGATATGGAATGGTACAGTTTCAGGGCATTTTTGTGTGGAGTTCTGCATTGGTACATTCCAGTGAGACAGGGAGGTTATGGAGGGGTACAGGTTCAGGGCATATTTCTGTGGAGTTCTGCATTGGTATATTCCAGTGAGACACGGAGGATATGTAGGGATACAGGTTCATGGCATATTTGTGTGTAGTACTTCATTGATACGTTACAGTGAGACAGGTAGGTTTTGCAGCGTACATGTTCAGGGCATATTTTTGTGGAGTTCTGCATTGGTACGTTCCAGTGAGACAGGGAGGTTATGGAGGGGTACAGGTTCAGGGCATATTTGTGTGGAGTTCTGCATTGGTACGTTCCAGTGAGACAGGGAGGTTATGTAGGTGTACATGTTCCGTGCATATTTGTGTGTTTTTCTGCATTGGTACGTTCCAGTGAGAAAGGGAGGTTATGGAGGGGTACAGTTTCAGGGCATATTTATGTGGATTTCTGCATTGGTACGTTCCCGTGAGACAGGGTGGTTATGGAGGGATACAGGTTCAGGGCATATTTCTGTGGAGTTCCGCAGTGGAACATTCCAGTGAGACACGGAGGATATTGAGGAGTACAGTTTCAGGGCATATTTGTGTGGAGTTCTGCATTGGTACGTTCCAGTGAGACAGGGTGGTTATGGAGGCGTACAGGTTCAGGGCATATTTGTGTGGAGTTCTGCATTGGTACATTCCAGTGAGACACGGAAGATATGGAGGGATACAGGTTCATGGCATATTTTTGCGGAGTTCTTCATTGGTACGTTCTAGTGTGACAGGTAGGTTTTGGAGCGTACAGGTTCAGGGCATATTTGTATGGAGTTCTGCATTGGTACATTCTACTGAGACAGGGAGGTTATGGAGTGTACATATTCAGGGCATATTTTTGTGGAGTTCTGCATTGGTACGTTCCAGTGAGACAGGGTGGTTATGGAGGCGTACAGGTTCAGGGCATATTTGTGTGGAGTTCTGCATTGGTACATTCCAGTGAGACACGGAGGATATGGAGGGATACAGGTTCATGGCATATTTGAGCGGAGATCTTCATTGGTACGTTCCAGAGTGACAGGTAGGTTTTGGAGCGTACAGGTTCAGGGCATATTTGTATGGAGTTATGCATTGGTACATTCTACTGAGACAGGGAGGTTATGGAGGGTACATATTCAGGGCATATTTTTGTGGAGTTCTGTATTGGTACGTTCCAGTGAGACAGGGAGGTTATGGAGGGGTACAGTTTCAGGGCATATTTGTGTGGAGTTCTGCATTGGTACGTTCCAGTGAGACAGGGAGGTTATGGAGGGTTTACATGTTCAGGGCATATTTGTGTGGAGTTCTGCATTGGTACATTCCTGTGAGACAAGGAGGATATGGAGGGATACAGGTTCAGGGCATATTTTTGTGGAGTTCTGCATTGGTACGTTCCAGTGAGACAGGGAGGTTATGTAGGTGTACATGTTCCGTGCATATTTGTGTGGAGTTCTGCATTGGTAAATTCCAGTGAGACATGGAGGTTATGCAGGGGTACAGGTTCAGGGCATATTTGTGTGGAATTCTGCATTGGTACGTTCCAGTGAGACAGGGTGTTTATGGAGGCGTACAGGCTCAGGGCATATTTGTGTGGAGTTCTGCATTGGAACATTCCAGTGAGACACGGAGGATATGGAGGGGTGCAGGTTCAGGGCATATTTGTGTGGAGTTCTGCATTGGTACGTTCCAGTGAGACACTGAGGTTATGGAGGGGTACAGGTTCAGGGCATATTTATGTGGAGTTCCGCAGTGGAACATTCCAGTGAGACACGGAGGATATTGAGGGGTACAGTTTCAGGGCATATTTGTGTGGAGTTCTGCATTGGTACGTTCCAGTGAGACAGGGATGTTATGGAGGGGTACAGTTTCAGGGCATATTTGTGTGGAGTTCTGCATTGGTACATTCCAGTGAGACACGGAGGATATGGAGGGATACAGGTTCATGGCATATTTGTGTGTAGTACTTCATTGATACGTTACAGTGAGACAGGTAGGTTTTGGAGCGTACATGTTCAGGGCATATTTTTGTGGAGTTCTGCATTGGTACGTTCCAGTGAGACAGGGAGGTTATGGAGGGGTACAGGTTCAGGGCATATTTGTGTGGAGTTCTGCATTGGTACGTTCCAGTGAGACAGGGAGGTTATGTAGGTGTACATGTTCCGTGCATATTTGTGTGTTTTTCTGCATTGGTACGTTCCAGTGAGAAAGGGAGGTTATGGAGGGGTTCAGTTTCAGGGCATATTTATGTGGATTTCTGCATTGGTACGTTCCCGTGAGACAGGGTGGTTATGGAGGGGTACAGGTTCAGGGCATATTTCTGTGGAGTTCTGCATTGGTACATTCTACTGAGACAGGGAGGTTATGGAGTGTACATATTCAGGGCATATTTTTGTGGAGTTCTGCATTGGTACGTTCCAGTGAGACAGGGTGGTTATGGAGGCGTACAGGTTCAGGGCATATTTGTGTGGAGTTCTGCATTGGCACATTCCAGTGAGACACGGAGGATATGGAGGGATACAGGTTCATGGCATATTTGTGCGGAGTTCTTCATTGGTACGTTCCAGTGTGACAGGTAGGTTTTGGAGCGTACAGGTTCAGGGCATATTTGTATGGAGTTATGCATTGGTACATTCTACTGATTCAGGGAGGTTATGGAGGGTACATATTCAGGGCATATTTTTGTGGAGTTCTGTATTGGTACGTTCCAGTGAGACAGGGAGGTTATGGAGGGGTACAGTTTCAGGGCATATTTGTGTGGAGTTCTGCATTGGTACGTTCCAGTGAGACAGGGAGGTTATGGAGGGTTTACAGGTTCAGGGCATATTTGTGTGGAGTTCTGCATTGGTACATTCCAGTGAGACACGGAGGATATGGAGGGATACAGTTTCAGGGCATATTTTTGTGGAGTTCTGCATTGGTACGTTCCTGTGAGACAGGGAGGTTATGTAGGTGTACATGTTCCGTGCATATTTGTGTGGAGTTCTGCATTGGTACATTCCAGTGAGACATGGAGGTTATGCAGGGGTACAGGTTTAGGGCATATTTGTGCGGAGTTCTTCATTGGTACGTTCCAGTGTGACAGGGTGGTTATGGAGGCGTACAGGTTCAGGGCATATTTGTGTGGAGTTCTGCATTGGTACATTCCAGTGAGACACGGAGGATATGGAGGGATACAGGTTCATGGCATATTTGTGCGGAGTTCTTCATTGGTACGTTCCAGTGTGACAGGTAGGTTTTGGAGCGTACAGGTTCAGGGCATATTTGTATGGAGTTATGCATTGGTACATTCTACTGAGACAGGGAGGTTATGGAGGGTACATATTCAGGGCATATTTTTGTGGAGTTCTGTATTGGTACGTTCCAGTGAGACAGGGAGGTTATGGAGGGGTACAGTTTCAGGGCATATTTGTGTGGAGTTCTGCATTCGTACGTTCCAGTGAGACAGGGAGGTTATGGAGGGTTTACAGGTTCAGGGCATATTTGTGTGGAGTTCTGCATTGCTACATTCCAGTGAGACACGGAGGATATGGAGGGATACAGGTTCAGGGCATATTTTTGTGGAGTTCTGCATTGGTACGTTCCAGTGAGACAGGGAGGTTATGTAGGTGTACATGTTCCGTGCATATTTGTGTGGAGTTCTGCATTGGTATATTCCAGTGAGACATGGAGGTTATGCAGGGGTACAGGTTTAGGGCATATTTATGTGGAGTTCTGCATTGGAACATTCCAGTGAGACACGGAGGATATGGAATGGTACAGGTTCAGGGCATATTTGTGTGGAGTTCTGCATTGGTACGTTCCAGTGAGACAGGGTGTTTATGGAGGCGTACAGGTTCAGGGCATATTTGTGTGGAGTTCTGCATTGGAACATTCCAGTGAGACACGGAGGATATGGAGGGGTGCAGGTTCAGGGCATATTTGTGTGGAGTTCTGCATTGGTACGTTCCAGTGAGACACTGAGGTTATGGAGGGGTACAGGTTCAGGGCATATTTATGTGGAGTTCCGCAGTGGAACATTCCAGTGAGACACGGAGGATATTGAGGGGTACAGTTTCAGGGCATATTTGTGTGGAGTTCTGCATTGGTACGTTACAGTGAGACAGGTAGGTTTTGGAGCGTACATGTTCAGGGCATATTTTTGTGGAGTTCTGCATTGGTACGTTCCAGTGAGACAGGGAGGTTATGGAGGGGTACAGGTTCAGGGCATATTTGTGTGGAGTTCTGCATTGGTACGTTCCAGTGAGACAGGGAGGTTATGTAGGTGTACATGTTCCGTGCATATTTGTGTGTTTTTCTGCATTGGTACGTTCCAGTGAGAAAGGGAGGTTATGGAGGGGTACAGTTTCAGGGCATATTTATGTGGATTTCTGCATTGGTACGTTCCCGTGAGACAGGGTGGTTATGGAGGGGTACAGGTTCAGGGCATATTTCTGTGGAGTTCTGCATTGGTACATTCTACTGAGACAGGGAGGTTATGGAGTGTACATATTCAGGGCATATTTTTGTGGAGTTCTGCATTGGTACGTTCCAGTGAGACAGGGTGGTTATGGAGGCGTACTGGTTCAGGGCATATTTGTGTGGAGTTCTGCATTGGCACATTCCAGTGAGACAGGGAGGTTATGGAGGGTTTACAGGTTCAGGGCATATTTGTGTGGAGTTCTGCATTGGTACATTCCAGTGAGACACGGAGGATATGGAGGGATACAGTTTCAGGGCATATTTTTGTGGAGTTCTGCATTGGTACGTTCCTGTGAGACAGGGAGGTTATGTAGGTGTACATGTTCCGTGCATATTTGTGTGGAGTTCTGCATTGGTACATTCCAGTGAGACATGGAGGTTATGCAGGGGTACAGGTTTAGGGCATATTTGTGCGGAGTTCTTCATTGGTACGTTCCAGTGTGACAGGGTGGTTATGGAGGCGTACAGGTTCAGGGCATATTTGTGTGGAGTTCTGCATTGGTACATTCCAGTGAGACACGGAGGATATGGAGGGATACAGGTTCATGGCATATTTGTGCGGAGTTCTTCATTGGTACGTTCCAGTGTGACAGGTAGGTTTTGGAGCGTACAGGTTCAGGGCATATTTGTATGGAGTTATGCATTGGTACATTCTACTGAGACAGGGAGGTTATGGAGGGTACATATTCAGGGCATATTTTTGTGGAGTTCTGTATTGGTACGTTCCAGTGAGACAGGGAGGTTATGGAGGGGTACAGTTTCAGGGCATATTTGTGTGGAGTTCTGCATTCGTACGTTCCAGTGAGACAGGGAGGTTATGGAGGGTTTACAGGTTCAGGGCATATTTGTGTGGAGTTCTGCATTGCTACATTCCAGTGAGACACGGAGGATATGGAGGGATACAGGTTCAGGGCATATTTTTGTGGAGTTCTGCATTGGTACGTTCCAGTGAGACAGGGAGGTTATGTAGGTGTACATGTTCCGTGCATATTTGTGTGGAGTTCTGCATTGGTATATTCCAGTGAGACATGGAGGTTATGCAGGGGTACAGGTTTAGGGCATATTTATGTGGAGTTCTGCATTGGAACATTCCAGTGAGACACGGAGGATATGGAATGGTACAGGTTCAGGGCATATTTGTGTGGAGTTCTGCATTGGTACGTTCCAGTGAGACAGGGTGTTTATGGAGGCGTACAGGTTCAGGGCATATTTGTGTGGAGTTCTGCATTGGAACATTCCAGTGAGACACGGAGGATATGGAGGGGTGCAGGTTCAGGGCATATTTGTGTGGAGTTCTGCATTGGTACGTTCCAGTGAGACACTGAGGTTATGGAGGGGTACAGGTTCAGGGCATATTTATGTGGAGTTCCGCAGTGGAACATTCCAGTGAGACACGGAGGATATTGAGGGGTACAGTTTCAGGGCATATTTGTGTGGAGTTCTGCATTGGTACGTTACAGTGAGACAGGTAGGTTTTGGAGCGTACATGTTCAGGGCATATTTTTGTGGAGTTCTGCATTGGTACGTTCCAGTGAGACAGGGAGGTTATGGAGGGGTACAGGTTCACGGCATATTTGTGTGGAGTTCTGCATTGGTACGTTCCAGTGAGACAGGGAGGTTATGTAGGTGTACATGTTCCGTGCATATTTGTGTGTTTTTCTGCATTGGTACGTTCCAGTGAGAAAGGGAGGTTATGGAGGGGTACAGTATCAGGGCATATTTATGTGGATTTCTGCATTGGTACGTTCCCGTGAGACAGGGTGGTTATGGAGGGGTACAGGTTCAGGGCATATTTCTGTGGAGTTCTGCATTGGAACATTCCAGTGAGACACGGAGGATATGGAGGGGTGCAGGTTCAGGGCATATTTGTGTGGAGTTCTGCATTGGTACGTTCCAGTGAGACAGGTAGGTTTTGGAGCTTACAGGTTCAGGGCATATTTTTGTGGAGTTCTGCATTGGTACGTTCCAGTGAGACAGGGAGTTTATGGAGGGGTTCAGTTTCAGGGCATTTTTGTGTGGAGATCTGCATTGGTACATTCCAGTGAGACAGGGAGGTTATGGAGGGGTACAGGTTCAGGGCATATTTCTTTGGAGTTCTGCATTGAAACATTCCAGTGAGACACGGAGGATATGCAGGGGTGCAGGTTCAGGGCATATTTGTATGGAGTTATGCATTGGTACATTCTACTGAGACAGGGAGGTTATGGAGGGTACATATTCAGGGCATATTTTTGTGGAGTTCTGTATTGGTACGTTCCAGTGAGACAGTGAGGTTATGGAGGGGTACAGTTTCAGGGCATATTTGTGTGGAGTTCTGCATTGGTACGTTCCAGTGAGACAGGGAGGTTATGGAGGGTTTACAGGTTCAGGGCATATTTGTGTGGAGTTCTGCATTGCTACATTCCAGTGAGACACGGAGGATATGGAGGGATACAGGTTCAGGGCATATTTTTGTGGAGTTCTGCATTGGTACGTTCCAGTGAGACAGGGAGGTTATGTAGGTGTACATGTTCCGTGCATATTTGTGTGGAGTTCTGCATTGGTACATTCCAGTGAGACATGGAGGTTATGCAGGGGTACAGGTTTAGGGCATATTTATGTGGAGTTCTGCATTGGAACATTCCAGTGAGACACGGAGGATATGGAATGGTACAGGTTCAGGGCATATTTGTGTGGAGTTCTGCATTGGTACGTTCCAGTGAGACAGGGTGTTTATGGAGGCGTACAGGTTCAGGGCATATTTGTGTGGAGTTCTGCATTGGAACATTCCAGTGAGACACGGAGGATATGGAGGGGTGCAGGTTCAGGGCATATTTGTGTGGAGTTCTGCATTGGTACGTTCCAGTGAGACACTGAGGTTATGGAGGGGTACAGGTTCAGGGCATATTTATGTGGAGTTCCGCAGTGGAACATTCCAGTGAGACACGGAGGATATTGAGGGGTACAGTTTCAGGGCATATTTGTGTGGAGTTCTGCATTGGTACGTTCCAGTGAGACAGGGATGTTCTGGAGGGGTACAGTTTCAGGGCATATTTGTGTGGAGTTCTGCATTGGTACATTCCAGTGAGACACGGAGGATATGTAGGGATACAGGTTCATGGCATATTTGTGTGTAGTACTTCATTGATACGTTACAGTGAGACAGGTAGGTTTTGCAGCGTACATGTTCAGGGCATATTTTTGTGGAGTTCTGCATTGGTACGTTCCAGTGAGACAGGGAGGTTATGGAGGGGTACAGGTTCACGGCATATTTGTGTGGAGTTCTGCATTGGTACGTTCCAGTGAGACAGGGAGGTTATGTAGGTGTACATGTTCCGTGCATATTTGTGTGTTTTTCTGCATTGGTACGTTCCAGTGAGAAAGGGAGGTTATGGAGGGGTACAGTATCAGGGCATATTTATGTGGATTTCTGCATTGGTACGTTCCCTTGAGACAGGGTGGTTATGGAGGGGTACAGGTTCAGGGCATATTTCTGTGGAGTTCTGCATTGGAACATTCCAGTGAGACACGGAGGATATGTAGGGGTGCAGGTTCAGGGCATATTTGTGTGGAGTTCTGCATTGGTACGTTCCAGTGAGACAGGTAGGTTTTGGAGCTTACAGGTTCAGGGCATATTTTTGTGGAGTTCTGCATTGGTACGTTCCAGTGAGACAGGGAGTTTATGGAGGGGTACAGTTTCAGGGCATTTTTGTGTGGAGATCTGCATTGGTACATTCCAGTGAGACAGGGAGGTTATGGAGGGGTACAGGTTCAGGGCATATTTCTGTGGAGATCTGCATTGAAACATTCCAGTGAGACACGGAGGATATGGAGGGGTGCAGGTTCAGGGCATTTTTGTGTGGAGTTCTGCAGTGGTACATTCCAGTGAGACAGGGAGGTTATGGAGGGGTACATGTTCAGGGCATATTTCTGTGGAGTTCTGCATTGGTACATTCCAGTGAGACACGGAGGATATGGAGGGGTACATGTTCATGGCATATTTGTGTGTAGTACTTCATTGATACGTTACAGTGAGACAGGTGGGTTTTGCAGCGTACATGTTCAGGGCATATTTTTGTGGAGTTCTGCATTGGTACGTTCCAGTGAGACAGGGAGGTTATGGAGGGGTACAGGTTCAGGGCATATTTGTGTGGAGTTCTGCATTGGTACGTTCCAGTGAGACAGGGAGGTTATGTAGGTGTACATGTTCCGTGCATATTTGTGTGTTTGTCTGCATTGGTACGTTCCAGTGAGAAAGGGAGGTTATGGAGGGGTACAGTTTCAGGGCATATTTGTGTGGATATCTGCATTGGTACGTTCCCATGAGACAGGGTGGTTATGGAGGGGTACAGGTTCAGGGCATATTTCTGTGGAGTTCTGCATTGGTACATTCTACTGAGACAGGGAGGTTATGGAGTGTACATATTCAGGGCATATTTTTGTGGAATTCTGCATTGGTACGTTCCAGTGAGACAGGGTGGTTATGGAGGCGTACAGGTTCAGGGCATATTTGTATGGAGTTCTGCATTGGTACATTCTACTGAGACAGGGAGGTTATGGAGGGTACATATTCAGGGCATATTTTTGTGGAGTTCTGTATTGGTACGTTCCAGTGAGACAGGGAGGTTATGGAGGGGTACAGTTTCAGGGCATATTTGTGTGGAGTTCTGCATTGGTACGTTCCAGTGAGACAGGGAGGTTATGGAGGGTTTACAGGTTCAGGGCATATTTGTGTGGTGTTCTGCATTGGTACATTCCAGTGAGACACGGAGGATATGGAGGGATACAGGTTCAGGGCATATTTTTGTGGAGTTCTGCATTGGTACGTTCCAGTGAGACAGGGAGGTTATGTAGGTGTACATGTTCCGTGCATATTTGTGTGGAGTTCTGCATTGGTACATTCCAGTGAGAGATGGAGGTTATGCAGGGGTACAGGTTTAGGGCATATTTGTGCGGAGTTCTTCATTGGTACGTTCCAGTGTGACAGGGTGGTTATGGAGGCGTACAGGTTCAGGGCATATTTGTGTGGAGTTCTGTATTGGTACATTCCAGTGAGACACGGAGGATATGGAGGGATACAGGTTCATGGCATATTTGTGCGGAGTTCTTCATTGGTACGTTCCAGTGTGACAGGTAGGTTTTGGAGCGTACAGGTTCAGGGCATATTTGTATGGAGTTATGCATTGGTACATTCTACTGAGACAGGGAGGTTATGGAGGGTACATATTCAGGGCATATTTTTGTGGAGTTCTGTATTGGTACGTTCCAGTGAGACAGGGAGGTTATGGAGGGGTACAGTTTCAGGGCATATTTGTGTGGAGTTCTGCATTGGTACGTTCCAGTGAGACAGGGAGGTTATGGAGGGTTTACAGGTTCAGGGCATATTTGTGTGGAGTTCTGCATTGCTACATTCCAGTTAGACACGGAGGATATGGAGGGATACAGGTTCAGGGCATATTTTTGTGGAGTTCTGCATTGGTACGTTCCAGTGAGACAGGGAGGTTATGTAGGTGTACATGTTCCGTGCATATTTGTGTGGAGTTCTGCATTGCTACATTCCAGTGAGACATGGAGGTTATGCAGGGGTACAGGTTTAGGGCATATTTATGTGGAGTTCTGCATTGGAACATTCCAGTGAGACACGGAGGATATGGAATGGTACAGGTTCAGGGCATATTTGTGTGGAGTTCTGCATTGGTACGTTCCAGTGAGACAGGGTGTTTATGGAGGCGTACAGGTTCAGGGCATATTTGTGTGGAGTTCTGCATCGGAACATTCCAGTGAGACACGGAGGATATGGAGGGGTGCAGGTTCAGGGCATATTTGTGTGGAGTTCTGCATTGGTACGTTCCAGTGAGACACTGAGGTTATGGAGGGGTACAGGTTCAGGGCATATTTATGTGGAGTTCCGCAGTGGAACATTCCAGTGAGACACGGAGGATATTGAGGGGTACAGCTTCAGGGCATATTTGTGTGGAGTTCTGCATTGGTACGTTCCAGTGAGACAGGGATGTTCTGGAGGGGTACAGTTTCAGGGCATATTTGTGTGGAGTTCTGCATTGGTACATTCCAGTGAGACACGGAGGATATGTAGGGATACAGGTTCATGGCATATTTGTGTGTAGTACTTCATTGATACGTTACAGTGAGACAGGTAGGTATTGGAGCGTACATGTTCAGGGCATATTTTTGTGGAGTTCTGCATTGGTACGTTCCAGTGAGACAGGGAGGTTATGGAGGGGTACAGGTTCACGGCATATTTGTGTGGAGTTCTGCATTGGTACGTTCCAGTGAGACAGGGAGGTTATGTAGGTGTACATGTTCCGTGCATATTTGTGTGTTTTTCTGCATTGGTACGTTCCAGTGAGAAAGGGAGGTTATGGAGGGGTACAGTATCAGGGCATATTTATGTGGATTTCTGCATTGGTACGTTCCCGTGAAACAGGGTGGTTAAGGAGGGGTACAGGTTCAGGGCATATTTCTGTGGAGTTCTGCATTGGAACATTCCAGTGAGACACGGAGGATATGGAGGGGTGCAGGTTCAGGGCATATTTGTGTGGAGTTCTGCATTGGTACGTTCCAGTGAGACAGGTAGGTTTTGGAGCTTACAGGTTCAGGGCATATTTTTGTGGAGTTCTGCATTGGTACGTTCCAGTGAGACAGGGAGTTTATGGAGGGGTACAGTTTCAGGGCATTTTTGTGTGGAGATCTGCATTGGTACATTCCAGTGAGACAGGGAGGTTATGGAGTGGTACAGGTTCAGGGCATATTTCTGTGGAGTTCTGCATTGAAACATTCCAGTGAGACACGGAGGATATGGAGGGGTGCAGGTTCAGGGCATATTTGTCTGGAGTTATGCATTGGTACATTCTACTGAAACAGGGAGGTAATGGAGGGTACATATTCAGGGCATATTTTTGTGGAGTTCTGTATTGGTACGTTCCAGTGAGACAGGGAGGTTATGGAGGGGTACAGTTTCAGGGCATATTTGTGTGGAGTTCTGCATTGGTACGTTCCAGTGAGACAGGGAGGTTATGGAGGGTTTACAGGTTCAGGGCATATTTGTGTGGAGTTCTGCATTGCTACATTCCAGTGAGACACGGAGGATATGGAGGGATACAGGTTCAGGGCATATTTTTGTGGAGTTCTGCATTGGTACGTTCCAGTGAGACAGGGAGGTTATGTAGGTGTACATGTTCCGTGCATATTTGTGTGGAGTTCTGCATTGGTACATTCCAGTGAGACATGGAGGTTATGCAGGGGTACAGGTTTAGGGCATATTTATGTGGAGTTCTGCATTGGAACATTCCAGTGAGACACGGAGGATATGGAATGGTACAGGTTCAGGGCATATTTGTGTGGAGTTCTGCATTGGTACGTTCCAGTGAGACAGGGTGTTTATGGAGGCGTACAGGTTCAGGGCATATTTGTGTGGAGTTCTGCATTGGAACATTCCAGTGAGACACGGAGGATATGGAGGGGTGCAGGTTCAGGGCATATTTGTGTGGAGTTCTGCATTGGTACGTTCCAGTGAGACACTGAGGTTATGGAGGGGTACAGGTTCAGGGCATATTTATGTGGAGTTCCGCAGTGGAACATTCCAGTGAGACACGGAGGATATTGAGGGGTACAGTTTCAGGGCATATTTGTGTGGAGTTCTGCATTGGTACGTTCCAGTGAGACAGGGATGTTCTGGAGGGGTACAGTTTCAGGGCATATTTGTGTGGAGTTCTGCATTGGTACATTCCAGTGAGACACGGAGGATATGTAGGGATACAGGTTCATGGCATATTTGTGTGTAGTACTTCATTGATACGTTACAGTGAGACAGGTAGGTTTTGGAGCGTACATGTTCAGGGCATATTTTTGTGGAGTTCTGCATTGGTACGTTCCAGTGAGACAGGGAGGTTATGGAGGGGTACAGGTTCAGGGCATATTTGTGTGGAGTTCTGCATTGGTACGTTCCAGTGAGACAGGTAGGTTTTGGAGCTTACAGGTTCAGGGCATATTTTTGTGGAGTTCTGCATTGGTACGTTCCAGTGAGACAGGGAGTTTATGGAGGGGTACAGTTTCAGGGCATTTTTGTGTGGAGATCTGCATTGGTACATTCAGGTGAGACAGGGAGGTTATGGAGGGGTACAGGTTCAGGGCATATTTCTGTGGAGTTCTGCATTGAAACATTCCAGTGAGACACGGAGGATATGGAGGGGTGCAGGTTCAGGGCATTTTTGTGTGGAGTTCTGCAGTGGTACATTCCAGTGAGACAGGGAGGTTATGGAGGGGTACATGTTCAGGGCATATTTCTGTGGAGTTCTGCATTGGTACATTCCAGTGAGACACGGAGGATATGGAGGGGTACATGTTCATGGCATATTTGTGTGTAGTACTTCATTGATACGTTACAGTGAGACAGGTAGGTTTTGCAGCGTACATGTTCAGGGCATATTTTTGTGGAGTTCTGCATTGGTACGTTCCAGTGAGACAGGGAGGTTATGGAGGGGTACAGGTTCAGGGCATACTTGTGTGGAGTTCTGCATTGGTACGTTCCAGTGAGACAGGGAGGTTATGTAGGTGTACATGTTCCGTGCATATTTGTGTGTTTGTCTGCATTGGTACGTTCCAGTGAGAAAGGGAGGTTATGGAGGGGTACAGTTTCAGGGCATATTTGTGTGGATATCTGCATTGGTTCGTTCCCATGAGACAGGGTGGTTATGGAGGGGTACAGGTTCAGGGCATATTTCTGTGGAGTTCCGCAGTGGAACATTCCAGTGAGACACGGAGGATATTGAGGGGTACAGTTTCAGGGCATATTTGTGTGGAGTTCTGCATTGGTACGTTCCAGTGAGACAGGGAGGTTATGTAGGTGTACAAGTTCCGTGCATATTTGTGTGTTTTTCTGCATTGGTACGTTCCAGTGAGAAAGGGAGGTTATGGAGGGGTACAGTTTCAGGGCATATTTATGTGGATTTCTGCATTGGTACGTTCCCGTGAGACAGGGTGGTTATGGAGGGGTACAGGTTCAGGGCATCTTTCTGTGGAGTTCTGCATTGGAACATTCCAGTGAGACACGGAGGATATGGAGGGGTGCAGGTTCAGGGCATATTTGTGTGGAGTTCTGCATTGGTACGTTCCAGTGAGACAGGTAGGTTTTGGAGCGTACAGGTTCAGGGCATATTTTTGTGGAGTTCTGCAATGGTACGTTCCAGTGAGACAGGGAGTTTATGGAGGGGTACAGTTTCAGGGCATTTTTGTGTGGAGTTCTGCATTGGTACATTCCATTGAGACAGGGAGGTTATGGAGGGGTACAGGTTCAGGGCATATTTCTGTGGAGTTCTGCATTGGAACATTCCAGTGAGACACGGAGGATATGGAGGGGTGCAGGTTCAGGGCATATTTGTGTGGAGTTCTGCATTGGTACGTTCCAGTGAGACAGGTAGGTTTTGGAGCGTACAGGTTCAGGGCATATTTTTGTGGAGTTCTGCATTGGTACGTTCCAGTGAGACAGAGAGGTTATGGAGGGGTACAGGTTCAGGGCATATTTTTGTGGAGTTCTGCATTGGTACGTTCCCGTGAGACAGGGAGTTTATCTAGGGGTACAGGTTCAGGGCATATTTTGTGGAGTTTTGCAATGGTACGTTCCAGTGAGACAGGGAGTTTATGGAGGGGTACAGTTTCAGGGCATATTTGTGTGGAGTTCTGCATTGGTACGTTCCAGTGAGACAGGGAGGTTATGTAGGTGTACATGTTCAGGGCATATTTGTGTATTTTTCTGCATTGGTACGTTCCAGTGAGAAAGGGAGGTTATGGAGGGGTACAGTTTCAGGGCATATTTATGTGGAGTTCTGCATTGGTACGTTCCAGTGAGACAGGGAGGTTATGTAGGTGTACATGTTCCGTGCATATTTGTGTGTTTTTCTGCATTGGTACGTTCCAGTGAGAAAGGGAGGGTATGGAGGGGTACAGTTTCAGGGCATATTTATGTGGATTTCTGCATTGGTACGTTCCCGTGAGACAGGGAGTTTATGGAGGGGTACAGTTTCAGGGCATTTTTGTGTGGAGTTCTGCATTGGTACATTCCAGTGAGAGAGGGAGGTTATGGAGGGGTACAGGTTCAGGGCATATTTATGTGGAGTTCTGCATTGGAACATTCCAGTGAGACACGGAGGATATGGAGGTGTGCAGGTTCAGGGCATATTTGTGTGGAGTTCTGCATTGGTACGTTCCGGTGAGACACTGAGTTTATGGAGGTGTACAGGTTCAGGGCATATTTATGTGGAGTTCCGCAGTGGAACATTCCAGTGAGACACGGAGAATATTGAGGGGTACAGTTTCAGGGCATATTTGTGTGGAGTTCTGCATTGGTACGTTCCAGTGAGACAGGGAGGTTATGGAGAGGTACAGATTCAGGGCATATTTGTGTGGAGTTCTGCATTGGTACATTCCAGTGAAACACGGAGGATATGGAGGGATACAGGTTCATGGCATATTTGTGTGTAGTACTTCATTGGTACGTTCCACTGAGAAAGGGAGGTTATGGAGGGGTACAGTTTCAGGGCATATTTATGTGGATTTCTGCATTGGTACGTTCCCGTGAGACAGGGAGGTTATGGAGGGGTACAGGTTCAGGGGATATTTGTGTGGAGTTCTGTATTGGTACGTTCCAGTGAGACACTGAGGTTATGGAGGTGTACAGGTTCAGGGCATATTTATGTGGAGTTCCGCAGTGGAACATTCCAGTGAGACACGGAGGATATTGAGGGGTACAGTTTCAGGGCATATTTGTGTGGAGTTCTGCATTGGTACGTTCCAGTGAGACAGGGTGGTTATGGAGGCGTACAGGTTCAGGGCATATTTGTGTGGAGTTCTGCATTGGTACATTCCAGTGAGACACGGAAGATATGGAGGGATACAGGTTCATGGCATATTTTTGCGGAGTTCTTCATTGGTACGTTCTAGTGTGACAGGTAGGTTTTGGAGCGTACAGGTTCAGGGCATATTTGTATGGAGTTCTGCATTGGTACATTCTACTGAGACAGGGAGGTTATGGAGTGTACATATTCAGGGCATATTTTTGTGGAGTTCTGCATTGGTACGTTCCAGTGAGACAGGGTGGTTATGGAGGCGTACAGGTTCAGGGCATATTTGTGTGGAGTTCTGCATTGGTACATTCCAGTGAGACACGGAGGATATGGAGGGATACAGGTTCATGGCATATTTGTGCGGAGTTCTTCATTGGTACGTTCCAGTGTGACAGGTAGGTTTTGGAGCGTACAGGTTCAGGGCATATTTGTATGGAGTTATGCATTGGTACATTCTACTGAGACAGGGAGGTTATGGAGGGTTTACAGGTACAGGGCATATTTGTGTGGAGTTCTGCATTGGTACATTCCAGTGAGACACGGAGGATATGGAGGGATACAGGTTCAGGGCATATTTTTGTGGAGTTCTGCATTGGTACGTTCCAGTGAGACAGGGAGGTTATGTAGGTGTACATGTTCCGTGCATACTTGTGTGGAGTTCTGCATTGGTACATTCCAGTGAGACATGGAGGTTATGCAGGGGTACAGGTTTAGGGCATATTTATGTGTAGTTCTGCATTGGAACATTCCAGTGAGACACGGAGGATATGGAATGGTACAGGTTCAGGGCATATTTGTGTGGAGTTCTGCATTGGTACGTTCCAGTGAGACAGGGTGTTTATGGAGGCGTACAGGTTCAGGGCATATTTGTGTGGAGCTCTGCATTGGAACATTCCAGTGAGACACGGAGGATATGGAGGGGTGCAGGTTCAGGGCATATTTGTGTGGAGTTCTGCACTGGTACGTTCCAGTGAGACACTGAGGTTATGGAGGGGTACAGGTTCAGGGCATATTTATGTGGAGTTCCGCAGTGGAACATTCCAGTGAGACACGGAGGATATTGAGGGGTACAGTTTCAGGGCATATTTGTGTGGAGTTCTGCATTGGTACGTTCCAGTGAGACAGGGATGTTATGGAGGGGTACAGTTTCAGGTCATATTTGTGTGGAGTTCTGCATTGGTACATTCCAGTGAGACACGGAGGATATGGAGGGCTACAGGTTCATGGCATATTTGTGTGTAGTACTTCATTGATACGTTACAGTGAGACAGGTAGGTTTTGGAGCGTACATGTTCAGGGCATATTTTTGTGGAGTTCTGCATTGGTACGTTCCAGTGAGACAGGGAGGTTATGGAGGGGTACAGGTTCAGGGCATATTTGTGTGGAGTTCTGCATTGGTACGTTCCAGTGAGACAGGGAGGTTATGTAGGTGTACATGTTCCGTGCATATTTGTGTGTTTTTCTGCATTGGTACGTTCCAGTGCGAAAGGGAGGTTATGGAGGGGTACAGTTTCAGGGCATATTTATGTGGATTTCTGCATTGGTACGTTCCCGTGAGACAGGGTGGTTATGGAGGGGTACAGGTTCAGGGCATATTTCTGTGGAGTTCTGCATTGGAACATTCCAGTGAGACACGGAGGATATGGAGGGGTGCAGGTTCAGGGCATATTTGTGTGGAGTTCTGCATTGGTACGTTCCTGTGAGACAGGGATGTTATGGAGGGGTACAGTTTCAGGGCATATTTGTGTGGAGTTCTGCATTGGTACATTCCAGTGAGACACGGAGGATATGTAGGGATACAGGTTCATGGCATATTTGTGTGTCGTACTTCATTGATACGTTACAGTGAGACAGGTAGGTTTTGGAGCGTACATGTTCAGGGCATATTTTTGTGGAGTTCTGCATTGGTACGTTCCAGTGAGACAGGGAGGTTATGGAGGGGTACAGGTTCACGGCATATTTGTGTGGAGTTCTGCATTGGTACGTTCCAGTGAGACAGGGAGGTTATGTAGGTGTACATGTTCCGTGCATATTTGTGTGTTTTTCTGCATTGGTACGTTCCAGTGAGAAAGGGAGGTTATGGAGGGGTACAGTTTCAGGGCATATTTATGTGGATTTCTGCATTGGTACGTTCCCGTGAGACAGGGTGGTTATGGAGGGGTACAGGTTCAGGGCATATTTCTGTGGAGTTCTGCATTGGAACATTCCAGTGAGACACGGAGGATATGGAGGGGTGCAGGTTCAGGGCATATTTGTGTGGAGTTCTGCATTGGTACGTTCCAGTGAGACAGGTAGGTTTTGGAGCGTACAGGTTCAGGGCATATTTTTGTGGAGTTCTGCATTGGTACGTTCCAGTGAGACAGGGAGTTTATGGAGGGGTACAGTTTCAGGGCATTTTTGTGTGGAGTTCTGCATTGGTACATTCCAGTGAGACAGGGAGGTTATGGAGGGGTACAGGTTCAGGGCATATTTCTGTGGAGTTCTGCATTGAAACATTCCAGTGAGACACGGAGGATATGGAGGGGTGCAGGTTCAGGGCATATTTGTGTGGAGTTCTGCATTGGTACGTTCCCGTGAGACAGGGTGGTTATGGAGGGGTACAGATTCAGGGCATATTTTTGTGGAGTTCTGCATTGGTACATTCCAGTGAGACAGGGAGGTTATGGAGGGGTACAGGTTCAGGGCATATTTCTGTGGAGTTCTGCATTGGTATATTATAGTGAGACACGGAAGATATGTAGGGATACAGGTTCATGGCATATTTGTGTGTAGTACTTCATTGATACGTTACAGTGAGACAGGTAGGTTTTGCAGCGTACATGTTCAGGGCATATTTTTGTGGAGTTCTGCATTGGTACGTTCCAGTGAGACAGGGAGGTTATGGAGGGGTACAGGTTCAGGGCATATTTGTGTGGAGTTCTGCATTGGTACGTTCCAGTGTGACAGGGAGGTTATGTAGGTGTACATGTTCCGTGCATATTTGTGTGTTTTTCTGCATTGGTACGTTCCAGTGAGAAAGGGAGGTTATGGAGGGGTACAGTTTCAGGGCATATTTATGTGGATTTCTGCATTGGTACGTTCCCGTGAGACAGGGTGGTTATGGAGGGGTACAGGTTCAGGGCATATTTCTGTGGAGTTCCGCAGTGGAACATTCCAGTGAGACACGGAGGATATTGAGGGGTACAGTTTCAGGGCATATTTGTGTGGAGTTCTGCATTGGTACGTTCCAGTGAGACAGGGTGGTTATGGAGGCGTACAGGTTCAGGGCATATTTGTGTGGAGTTCTGCATTGGTACATTCCAGTGAGACACGGAAGATATGGAGGGATACAGGTTCATGGCATATTTTTGCGGAGTTCTTCATTGGTACGTTCTAGTGTGACAGGTAGGTTTTGGAGCGTACAGGTTCAGGGCATATTTGTATGGAGTTCTGCATTGGTACATTCTACTGAGACAGGGAGGTTATGGAGTGTACATATTCAGGGCATATTTTTGTGGAGTTCTGCATTGGTACGTTCCAGTGAGACAGGGTGGTTATGGAGGGATACAGGTTCATGGCATATTTGTGCGGAGTTCTGCATTGGTACGTTCCAGTGAGACAGGGAGGTTATGTAGGTGTACATGTTCCGTGCATATTTGTGTGTTTTTCTGCATTGGTACGTTCCAGTGAGAAAGGGAGGCTATGGAGGGGTACAGTTTCAGGGCATATTTATGTGGATTTCTGCATTGGTACGTTCCCGTGAGACAGGGTGGTTATGGAGGGGTACAGGTTCAGGGCATATTTCTGTGGAGTTCTGCATTGGAACATTCCAGTGAGACACGGAGGATATGGAGGGGTGTAGGTTCAGGGCATATTTGTGTGGAGTTCTGCATTGGTACGTTCCAGTGAGACACTGAGGTTATGGAGGGGTACAGGTTCAGGGCATATTTATGTGGAGTTCCGCAGTGGAACATTCCAGTGAGACACGGAGGATATTGAGGGGTACAGTTTCAGGGCATATTTGTGTGGAGTTCTGCATTGGTACGTTCCAGTGAGACAGGGATGTTATGGAGGGGTACAGTTTCAGTGCATATTTGTGTGGAGTTCTGCATTGGTACATTCCAGAGAGACACGGAGGATATGTAGGGATACAGGTTCATGGCATATTTGTGTGTAGTACTTCATTGATACGTTACAGTGAGTCAGGTAGGTTTTGGAGCGTACATGTTCAGGGCATATTTTTGTGGAGTTCTGCATTGGTACGTTCCAGTGAGACAGGGAGGTTATGGAGGGGTACAGGTTCACGGCATATTTGTGTGGAGTTCTGCATTGGTACGTTCCAGTGAGACAGGGAGGTTATGTAGGTGTACATGTTCCCTGCATATTTGTGTGTTTTTCTGCATTGGTACGTTCCAGTGAGAAAGGGAGGTTATGGAGGGGTACAGTTTCAGGGCATATTTATGTGGATTTCTGCATTGGTACGTTCCCGTGAGACAGGGTGGTTATGGAGGGGTACAGGTTCAGGGCATATTTCTGTGGAGTTCTGCATTGGAACATTCCAATGAGACACGGAGGATATGGAGGGGTGCAGGTTCAGGGCATATTTGTGTGGTGTTCTGCATTGGTACGTTCCAGTGAGACAGGTAGGTTTTGGAGCGTACAGGTTCAGGGCATATTTTTGTGGAGTTCTGCATTGGTACGTTCCAGTGAGACAGGGAGTTTATGGAGGGGTACAGTTTCAGGGCATTTTTGTGTGGAGTTCTGCATTGGAACATTCCAGTGAGACACGGAGGATATGGAGGGGTGCAGGTTCAGGGCATATTTGTGTGGAGTTCTGCATTGGTACGTTCCAGTGAGACACTGAGGTTATGGAGGGGTACAGGTTCAGGGCATATTTATGTGGAGTTCCGCAGTGGAACATTCCAGTGAGACACGGAGGATATTGAGCGGTACAGTTTCAGGGCATATTTGTGTGGAGTTCTGCATTGCTACGTTCCAGTGAGACAGGGATGTTATGGAGGGGTACAGTTTCAGGGCATATTTGTGTGGAGTTCTGCATTGGTACATTCCAGTGAGACACGGAGGATATGGAGGGATACAGGTTCATGGCATATTTGTGTGTAGTACTTCATTGATACGTTACAGTTAGACAGGTAGGTTTTGGAGCGTACATGTTCAGGGCATATTTTTGTGGAGTTCTGCATTGGTACGTTCCAGTGAGACAGGGAGGTTATGGAGGGGTACAGGTTCACGGCATATTTGTGTGGAGTTCTGCATTGGTACGTTCCAGTGAGACAGGGAGGTTATGTAGGTGTACATGTTCCGTGCATATTTGTGTGTTTTTCTGCATTGGTACGTTCCAGTGAGAAAGGGAGGTTATGGAGGGGTACAGTTTCAGGGCATATTTATGTGGATTTCTGCATTGGTACGTTCCCGTGAGACAGGGTGGTTTTGGAGGGGTACAGGTTCAGGGCATATTTCTGTGGAGTTCTGCATTGGAACATTCCAGTGAGACACGGAGGATATGGAGGGGTGCAGGTTCAGGGCATATTTGTGTGGAGTTCTGCATTGGTACGTTCCTGTGAGACAGGGATGTTATGGAGGGGTACAGTTTCAGGGCATATTTGTGTGGAGTTCTGCATTGGTACATTCCAGTGAGACACGGAGGATATGTAGGGATACAGGTTCATGGCATATTTGTGTGTAGTACTTCATTGATACGTTACAGTGAGACAGGTAGGTTTTGGAGCGTACATGTTCAGGGCATATTTTTGTGGAGTTCTGCATTGGTACGTTCCAGTGAGACAGGGAGGTTATGTAGGTGTACATGTTCCGTGCATATTTGTGTGTTTTTCTGCATTGGTACGTTCCAGTGAGAAAGGGAGGTTATGGAGGGGTACAGTTTCAGGGCATATTTATGTGGATTTCTGCATTGGTACGTTACAGTGAGACAGGTAGGTTATGTAGGTGTACAAGTTCCGTGCATATTTGTGTGTTTTTCTGCATTGGTACGTTCCAGTGAGAAAGGGAGGTTATGGAGGGGTACAGTTTCAGGGCATATTTATGTGGATTTCTGCATTGGTACATTCCCGTGAGACAGGGTGGTTATGGAGGGGTACAGGTTCAGGGCATCTTTCTGTGGAGTTCTGCATTGGAACATTCCAGTGAGACACATAGGATATGGAGGGGTGCAGGTTCAGGGCATATTTGTGTGGAGTTCTGCATTGGTACGTTCCAGTGAGACAGGTAGGTTTTGGAGCGTACAGGTTCAGGGCATATTTTTGTGGAGTTCTGCATTGGTACGTTTCAGTGAGACAGGGAGTTTATGGAGGGGTACAGTTTCAGGGCATATTTGTGTGGAGTTCTGCATTGGTACGTTCCAGTGAGACAGGGAGGTTATGGAGGGGTACAAGTTAAGGGCATATTTATGTGGATTTCTGCATTGGTACGTTCCCGTGAGACAGGGTGGTTATGGAGGGGTACAGGTTCAGGGCATATTTTTGTGGAGTTCTGCAATGGTACGTTCCAGTGAGACAGGGAGTTTATGGAGGGGTACAGTTTCAGGGCATTTTTGTGTGGAGTTCTGCATTGGTACATTCTATTTAGACAGGGAGGTTATGGAGGGGTACAGGTTCAGGGCTTATTTCTGTGGAGTTCTGCATTGGAACATTCCAGTGAGACACGGAGGATATGGAGGGGTGCAGGTTCAGGGCATATTTGTGTGGAGTTCTGCATTGGTACGTTCCAGTGAGACAGGTAGGTTTTGGAGCGTACAGGTTCAGGGCATATTTTTGTGGAGTTCTGCATTGGTACGTTCCCGTGAGACAGGGAGGTTATGGAGGGGTACAGGTTCAGGGCATATTTTTGTGGAGTTCTGCATTGGTACGTTCCCGTGAGACAGGGAGTTTATGGAGGGGTACAGGTTCAGGGCATATTTTGTGGAGTTTTGCAATGGTACGTTCCAGTGAGACAGGGAGTTTATGGAGGGGTACAGTTTCAGGGCATATTTATGTGGAGTTCCGCAGTGGAACATTCCAGTGAGACACGGAGGATATTGAGGGATACAATTTCAGGGCATATTTGTGTGGAGTTCTGCATTGGTACGTTCCAGTGAGACAGGTAGGTTTTGGAGCGTACAGGTTCAGGGCATATTTTTGTGGAGTTCTGCATTGGTACGTTCCAGTGAGACAGGGAGGTTATGGAGGGGTACAGGTTCAGGGCATATTTGTGTGTAGTTCTGCATTGGTACGTTCCAGTGAGACAGGGAGGTTATGTAGGTGTACATGTTCCGTGCATATTTGTGTGTTTTTCTGCATTGGTACGTTCCAGTGAGAAAGGGAGGTTATGGAGGGGTACAGGTTCAGGGCATTTTTGTGTGGAGTTCTGCATTGGTACATTCCAGTGAGACACGGAGGTTATGGAGGTGTGCAGGTTCAGGGCATATTTGTGTGGAGTTCTGCATTGGTACGTTCCAGTGAGACACTGAGGTTATGGAGGGGTACAGGTTCTGGGCATATTTATGTGGAGTTCCGCAGTGGAACATTCCAGTGAGACACGGAGAATATTGAGGGGTACAGTTTCAGGGCATATTTGTGTGGAGTTCTGCATTGGTAAGTTCCAGTGAGACAGGGTGGTTATGGAGGCGTACAGGTTCAGGGCATATTTGTGTGGAGTTCTGCATTGGTACATTCCAGTGAGACACGGAGGATATGGAGGGATACAGGTTCATGACATATTTGTGCGGAATTCTTCATTGGTACATTCCAGTGTGACAGGAAGATTTTGGAGCGTACAGGTTCAGAGCATATTTGTATGGAGTTCTGCATTGGTACATTCTACAGAAACAGGGAGGTTATGGAGGGTACATATTCAGGGCATATTTTTGTGGAGTTCTGTATTGGTAAGTTCCAGTGAGACAGGGAGGTTATGGAGAGGTACAGATTCAGGGCATATTTGTGTGGAGTTCTGCATTGGTACATTCCAGTGAAACACGGAGGATATGGAGGGATACAGGTTCATGGCATATTTGTGTGTAGTACTTCATTGGTACGTTCCAGTGAGACAGGTCGGTTTTGGAGCGTACAGGTTCAGGGCATATTTTTGTGGAGTTCTGCATTGGAACGTTCCAGTGAGACAGGGAGGTTATGGAGGGGTACAGGTTCAGGGAATATTTCTGTGGAGTTCTGCATTGGTACGTTGCAGTGAGACAGGGAGGTTATGGAGGGGTACAGTTTCAGGGCATATTTATGTGGATTTCTGCATTGGTACGTTCCCGTGAGACAGGGAGTTTATGGAGGGGTACAGTTTCAGGGCATTTTTGTGTGGAGTTCTGCATTGGTACATTCCAGTGAGACAGGGAGGTTATGGAGGTGTACAGGTTCAGGGCATATTTATGTGGAGTTCTGCATTGGAACATTCCAGTGAGACACGGAGGATATGGAGGTGTGCAGGTTCAGGGCATATTTGTGTGGAGTTCTGCATTGGTACGTTCCAGTGAGACACTGAGGTTATGGAGGGGTACAGGTTCAGGGCATATTTATGTGGAGTTCCGCAGTGGAACATTCCAGTGAGACACGGAGAATATTGAGGGGTACAGTTTCAGGGCATATTTGTGTGGAGTTCTGCATTGGTACGTTCCAGTGAGACAGGGTGGTTATGGAGGCGTACAGGTTCAGGGCATATTTGTGTGGAGTTCTGCATTGGTACATTCCAGTGAGACACGGAGGATATGGAGGGATACAGGTTCATGACATATTTGTGCGGAATTCTTCATTGGTACATTCCAGTGTGACAGGAAGATTTTGGAGCGTACAGGTTCAGAGCATATTTGTATGGAGTTCTGCATTGGTACATTCTACTGAGACAGGGAGGTTATGGAGGGTACATATTCAGGGCATATTTTTGTGGAGTTCTGTATTGGTACGTTCCAGTGATACAGGGAGGTAATGAAGGGGTACAGTTTCAGGGCATATTTGTGTGGATTTCTGCATTGGTAAGTTCCAGTGAGACAGGGAGGTTATGGAGAGGTACAGATTCAGGGCATATTTGTGTGGAGTTCTGCATTGGTACATTCCAGTGAAACACGGAGGATATGGAGGGATACAGGTTCATGGCATATTTGTGTGTAGTACTTCATTGGTACGTTCCAGTGAGACAGGTCGGTTTTGGAGCGTACAGTTTCAGGGCATATTTTTGTGGAGTTCTGCATTGGAACGTTCCAGTGAGACAGGGAGGTTATGGAGGGGTACAGGTTCAGGGAATATTTCTGTGGAGTTCTGCATTGGTACGTTGCAGTGAGACAGGGAGGTTATGTAGGTGTACATGTCCGGTGCATATTTGTGTGTTTTTCTGCATTGGTACGTTCCAGTGAGAAAGGGAGGTTATGGAGGGGTACAGTTTCAGGGCATATTTATGTGGATTTCTGCATTGGTACGTTCCCGTGAGACAGGGAGGTTATGGAGGGGTACAGGTTCAGGGGATATTTGTGTGGAGTTCTGTATTGGTACGTTCCAGTGAGACACTGAGGTTATGGAGGTGTACAGGTTCAGGGCATATTTATGTGGAGTTCCGCAGTGGAACATTCCAGTGAGACACGGAGGATATTGAGGGGTACAGTTTCAGGGCATATTTGTGTGGAGTTCTGCATTGGTACGTTCCAGTGAGACAGGGTGGTTATGGAGGCGTACAGGTTCAGGGCATATTTGTGTGGAGTTCTGCATTGGTACATTCCAGTGAGACACGGAAGATATGGAGGGATACAGGTTCATGGCATATTTTTGCGGAGTTCTTCATTGGTACGTTCTAGTGTGACAGGTAGGTTTTGGAGCGTACAGGTTCAGAGCATATTTGTATGGAGTTCTGCATTGGTACATTCTACTGAGACAGGGAGGTTATGGAGGGTACATATTCAGGGCATATTTTTGTGGAGTTCTGTATTGGTACGTTCCAGTGAGACAGAGAGGTAATGAACGGGTACAGTTTCAGGGCATATTTGTGTGGAGTTCTGCATTGGTAAGTTCCAGTGAGACAGGGAGGTTATGGAGAGGTACAGATTCAGGGCATCTTTGTGTGGAGTTCTGCATTGGTACATTCCAGTGAAACACGGAGGATATGGAGGGATACAGGTTCATGGCATATTTGTGTGTAGTACTTCATTGGTTCGTTCCAGTGAGACAGGTCGGTTTTGGAGCGTACAGGTTCAGGGCATATTTTTGTGGAGTTCTGCATTGGTACGTTCCAGTGAGACAGGGAGGTTATGGAGGGGTACAGGTTCAGGGAATATTTCTGTGGAGTTCTGCATTGGTACGTTGCAGTGAGACAGGGAGGTTATGTAGGTGTACATGTTCCGTGCATATTTGTGTGTTTTTCTGCATTGGTAGGTTCCAGTGAGAAAGGGAGGTTATGGAGGGGTACAGTTTCAGGGCATATTTATGTGGATTTCTGCATTGGTACGTTCCCGTGAGACAGGGAGGTTATGGAGGGGTACAGGTTCAGGGGATATTTGTGTGGAGTTCTGTATTGGTACGTTCCAGTGAGACACTGAGGTTATGGAGGTGTACAGGTTCAGGGCATATTTATGTGGAGTTCCGCAGTGGAACATTCCAGTGAGACACGGAGGATATTGAGGGGTACAGTTTCAGGGCATATTTGTGTGGAGTTCTGCATTGGTACGTTCCAGTGAGACAGGGTGGTTATGGAGGCGTACAGGTTCAGGGCATATTTGTGTGGAGTTCTGCGTTGGTACATTCCAGTGAGACACCGAAGATATGGAGGGATACAGGTTCATGGCATATTTTTGCGGAGTTCTACATTGGTACGTTCTAGTGTGACAGGTATGTTTTGGAGCGTACAGGTTCAGGGCATATTTGTATGGAGTTCTGAATTGGTACATTCCACTGAGACAGGGAGGTTATGGAGTGTACATATTCAGGGCATATTTTTGTGGAGTTCTTCATTGGTACGTTCCAGTGTGACAGGTAGGTTTTGGAGCGTACAGGTTCAGGGCATATTTGTATGGAGTTATGCATTGGTACATTCTACTGAGACAGGGAGGTTATGGAGGGTACATATTCAGGGCATATATTTGTGGAGTTCTGTATTGGTACGTTCCAGTGAGACAGGGAGGTTATGGAGGGGTACAGTTTCAGGGCATATTTGTGTGGAGTTCTGCATTGGTACGTTCCAGTGAGACAGGGAGGTTATGGAGGGGTACAGGTTCAGGGCATATTTCTGTGGAGTTCCGCAGTGGAACATTCCAGTGAGACACGGAGGATATTGAGGGGTACAGTTTCAGGGCATATTTGTGTGGAGTTCTGCATTGGTACGTTCCAGTGAGACAGGGTGGTTATGGAGGCGTACAGGTTCAGGGCATATTTGTGTGGAGTTCTGCATTGGTACATTCCAGTGAGACACGGAAGATATGGAGGGATACAGGTTCATGGCATATTTTTGCGGAGTTCTTCATTGGTACGTTCTAGTGTGACAGGTAGGTTTTGGAGCGTACAGGTTCAGGGCATATTTGTATGGAGTTCTGCATTGGTACATTCTACTGAGACAGGGAGGTTATGGTGTGTACATATTCAGAGCATATTTTTGTGGAGTTCTGCATTGGTACGTTCCAGTGAGACAGGGTGGTTATGGAGGGATACAGGTTCATGGCATATTTGTGCGGAGTTCTGCATTGGTACGTTCCAGTGAGACAGGGAGGTTATGTAGGTGTACATGTTCCGTGCATATTTGTGTGTTTTTCTGCATTGGTACGTTCCAGTGAGAAAGGGAGGCTATGGAGGGGTACAGTTTCAGGGCATATTTATGTGGATTTCTGCATTGGTACGTTCCCGTGAGACAGGGTGGTTATGGAGGGGTACAGGTTCAGGGCATATTTCTGTGGAGTTCTGCATTGGAACATTCCAGTGAGACACGGAGGATATGGAGGGGTGTAGGTTCAGGGCATATTTGTGTGGAGTTCTGCATTGGTACGTTCCAGTGAGACACTGAGGTTATGGAGGGGTACAGGTTCAGGGCATATTTATGTGGAGTTCCGCAGTGGAACATTCCAGTGAGACACGGAGGGTATTGAGGGGTACAGTTTCAGGGCATATTTGTGTGGAGTTCTGCATTGGTACGTTCCAGTGAGACAGGGATGTTATGGAGGGGTACAGTTTCAGTGCATATTTGTGTGGAGTTCTGCATTGGTACATTCCAGAGAGACACGGAGGATATGTAGGGATACAGGTTCATGGCATATTTGTGTGTAGTACTTCATTGATACGTTACAGTGAGTCAGGTAGGTTTTGGAGCGTACATGTTCAGGGCATATTTTTGTGGAGTTCTGCATTGGTACGTTCCAGTGAGACAGGGAGGTTATGGAGGGGTACAGGTTCACGGCATATTTGTGTGGAGTTCTGCATTGGTACGTTCCAGTGAGACAGGGAGGTTATGTAGGTGTACATGTTCCCTGCATATTTGTGTGTTTTTCTGCATTGGTACGTTCCAGTGAGAAAGGGAGGTTATGGAGGGGTACAGTTTCAGGGCATATTTATGTGGATTTCTGCATTGGTACGTTCCCGTGAGACAGGGTGGTTATGGAGGGGTACAGGTTCAGGGCATATTTCTGTGGAGTTCTGCATTGGAACATTCCAATGAGACACGGAGGATATGGAGGGGTGCAGGTTCAGGGCATATTTGTGTGGTGTTCTGCATTGGTACGTTCCAGTGAGACAGGTAGGTTTTGGAGCGTACAGGTTCAGGGCATATTTTTGTGGAGTTCTGCATTGGTACGTTCCAGTGAGACAGGGAGTTTATGGAGGGGTACAGTTTCAGGGCATTTTTGTGTGGAGTTCTGCATTGGAACATTCCAGTGAGACACGGAGGATATGGAGGGGTGCAGGTTCAGGGCATATTTGTGTGGAGTTCTGCATTGGTACGTTCCAGTGAGACACTGAGGTTATGGAGGGGTACAGGTTCAGGGCATATTTATGTGGAGTTCCGCAGTGGAACATTCCAGTGAGACACGGAGGATATTGAGGGGTACAGTTTCAGGGCATATTTGTGTGGAGTTCTGCATTGCTACGTTCCAGTGAGACAGGGATGTTATGGAGGGGTACAGTTTCAGGGCATATTTGTGTGGAGTTCTGCATTGGTACATTCCAGTGAGACACGGAGGATATGGAGGGATACAGGTTCATGGCATATTTGTGTGTAGTACTTCATTGATACGTTACAGTGAGACAGGTAGGTTTTGGAGCGTACATGTTCAGGGCATATTTTTGTGGAGTTCTGCATTGGTACGTTCCAGTGAGACAGGGAGGTTATGGAGGGGTACAGGTTCACGGCATATTTGTGTGGAGTTCTGCATTGGTACGTTCCAGTGAGACAGGGAGGTTATGTAGGTGTACATGTTCCGTGCATATTTGTGTGTTTTTCTGCATTGGTACGTTCCAGTGAGAAAGGGAGGTTATGGAGGGGTACAGTTTCAGGGCATATTTATGTGGATTTCTGCATTGGTACGTTCCCGTGAGACAGGGTGGTTTTGGAGGGGTACAGGTTCAGGGCATATTTCTGTGGAGTTCTGCATTGGAACATTCCAGTGAGACACGGAGGATATGGAAGGGTTCAGGTTCAGGGCATATTTGTGTGGAGTTCTGCATTGGTACGTTCCTGTGAGACAGGGATGTTATGGAGGGGTACAGTTTCAGGGCATATTTGTGTGGAGTTCTGCATTGGTACATTCCAGTGAGACACGGAGGATATGTAGGGATACAGGTTCATGGCATATTTGTGTGTAGTACTTCATTGATACGTTACAGTGAGACAGGTAGGTTTTGGAGCGTACATGTTCAGGGCATATTTTTGTGGAGTTCTGCATTGGTACGTTCCAGTGAGACAGGGAGGTTATGTAGGTGTACATGTTCCGTGCATATTTGTGTGTTTTTCTGCATTGGTACGTTCCAGTGAGAAAGGGAGGTTATGGAGGGGTACAGTTTCAGGGCATATTTATGTGGATTTCTGCATTGGTACGTTACAGTGAGACAGGTAGGTTATGTAGGTGTACAAGTTCCGTGCATATTTGTGTGTTTTTCTGCATTGGTACGTTCCAGTGAGAAAGGGAGGTTATGGAGGTGTACAGTTTCAGGGCATATTTATGTGGATTTCTGCATTGGTACGTTCCCGTGAGACAGGGTGGTTATGGAGGGGTACAGGTTCAGGGCATCTTTCTGTGGAGTTCTGCATTGGAACATTCCAGTGAGACACATAGGATATGGAGGGGTGCAGGTTCAGGGCATATTTGTGTGGAGTTCTGCATTGGTACGTTCCAGTGAGACAGGTAGGTTTTGGAGCGTACAGGTTCAGGGCATATTTTTGTGGAGTTCTGCATTGGTACGTTTCAGTGAGACAGGGAGTTTATGGAGGGGTACAGTTTCAGGGCATATTTGTGTGGAGTTCTGCATTGGTACGTTCCAGTGAGACAGGGAGGTTATGGAGGGGTACAAGTTAAGGGCATATTTATGTGGATTTCTGCATTGGTACGTTCCCGTGAGACAGGGTGGTTATGGAGGGGTACAGGTTCAGGGCATATTTTTGTGGAGTTCTGCAATGGTACGTTCCAGTGAGACAGGGAGTTTATGGAGGGGTACAGTTTCAGGGCATTTTTGTGTGGAGTTCTGCATTGGTACATTCTATTTAGACAGGGAGGTTATGGAGGGGTACAGGTTCAGGGCATATTTCTGTGGAGTTCTGCATTGGAACATTCCAGTGAGACACGGAGGATATGGAGGGGTGCAGGTTCAGGGCATATTTGTGTGGAGTTCTGCATTGGTACGTTCCAGTGAGACAGGTAGGTTTTGGAGCGTACAGGTTCAGGGCATATTTTTGTGGAGTTCTGCATTGGTACGTTCCCGTGAGACAGGGAGGTTATGGAGGGGTACAGGTTCAGGGCATATTTTTGTGGAGTTCTGCATTGGTACGTTCCCGTGAGACAGGGAGTTTATGGAGGGGTACAGGTTCAGGGCATATTTTGTGGAGTTTTGCAATGGTACGTTCCAGTGAGACAGGGAGTTTATGGAGGGGTACAGTTTCAGGGCATATTTATGTGGAGTTCCGCAGTGGAACATTCCAGTGAGACACGGAGGATATTGAGGGATACAATTTCAGGGCATATTTGTGTGGAGTTCTGCATTGGTACGTTCCAGTGAGACAGGTAGGTTTTGGAGCGTACAGGTTCAGGGCATATTTTTGTGGAGTTCTGCATTGGTACGTTCCAGTGAGACAGGGAGGTTATGGAGGGGTACAGGTTCAGGGCATATTTGTGTGTAGTTCTGCATTGGTACGTTCCAGTGAGACAGGGAGGTTATGTAGGTGTACATGTTCCGTGCATATTTGTGTGTTTTTCTGCATTGGTACGTTCCAGTGAGAAAGGGAGGTTATTGAGGGGTACAGTTTCAGGGCATTTTTGTGTGGAGTTCTGCATTGGTACATTCCAGTGAGACACGGAGGTTATGGAGGTGTGCAGGTTCAGGGCATATTTGTGTGGAGTTCTGCATTGGTACGTTCCAGTGAGACACTGAGGTTATGGAGGGGTACAGGTTCAGGGCATATTTATGTGGAGTTCCGCAGTGGAACATTCCAGTGAGACACGGAGAATATTGAGGGGTACAGTTTCAGGGCATATTTGTGTGGAGTTCTGCATTGGTAAGTTCCAGTGAGACAGGGTGGTTATGGAGGCGTACAGGTTCAGGGCATATTTGTGTGGAGTTCTGCATTGGTACATTCCAGTGAGACACGGAGGATATGGAGGGATACAGGTTCATGACATATTTGTGCGGAATTCTTCATTGGTACATTCCAGTGTGACAGGAAGATTTTGGAGCGTACAGGTTCAGAGCATATTTGTATGGAGTTCTGCATTGGTACATTCTACAGAAACAGGGAGGTTATGGAGGGTACATATTCAGGGCATATTTTTGTGGAGTTCTGTATTGGTACGTTCCAGTGAGACAGGGAGGTAATGAAGGGGTACAGTTTCAGGGCATATTTGTGTGGAGTTCTGCATTGGTAAGTTCCAGTGAGACAGGGAGGTTATGGAGAGGTACAGATTCAGGGCATATTTGTGTGGAGTTCTGCATTGGTACATTCCAGTGAAACACGGAGGATATGGAGGGATACAGGTTCATGGCATATTTGTGTGTAGTACTTCATTGGTACGTTCCAGTGAGACAGGTCGGTTTTGGAGCGTACAGGTTCAGGGCATATTTTTGTGGAGTTCTGCATTGGAACGTTCCAGTGAGACAGGGAGTTTATGGAGGGGTACAGGTTCAGGGAATATTTCTGTGGAGTTCTGCATTGGTACGTTGCAGTGAGACAGGGAGGTTATGGAGGGGTACAGTTTCAGGGCATATTTATGTGGATTTCTGCATTGGTACGTTCCCGTGAGACAGGGAGTTTATGGAGGGGTACAGTTTCAGGGCATTTTTGTGTGGAGTTCTGCATTGGTACATTCCAGTGAGACAGGGAGGTTATGGAGGTGTACAGGTTCAGGGCATATTTATGTGGAGTTCTGCATTGGAACATTCCAGTGAGACACGGAGGATATGGAGGGGTACAGGTTCAGGGCATATTTATGTGGAGTTCCGCAGTGGAACATTCCAGTGAGACACGGAGAATATTGAGGGGTACAGTTTCAGGGCATATTTGTGTGGAGTTCTGCATTGGTACGTTCCAGTGAGACAGGGTGGTTATGGAGGCGTACAGGTTCAGGGCATTTTTGTGTGGAGTTCTGCATTGGTACATTCCAGTGAGACAGGGAGGTTATGGAGGTGTACAGGTTCAGGGCATATTTGTGTGGAGTTCTGCATTGGTACGTTCCAGTGAGACACTGAGGTTATGGAGGGGTACAGGTTCAGGGCATATTTATGTGGAGTTCCGCAGTGGAACATTCCAGTGAGACACGGAGAATATTGAGGGGTACAGTTTCAGGGCATATTTGTGTGGAGTTCTGCATTGGTACGTTCCAGTGAGACAGGGTGGTTATGGAGGCGTACAGGTTCAGGGCATATTTGTGTGGAGTTCTGCATTGGTACATTCCAGTGAGACACGGAGGATATGGAGGGATACAGGTTCATGACATATTTGTGCGGAATTCTTCATTGGTACATTCCAGTGTGACAGGAAGATTTTGGAGCGTACAGGTTCAGAGCATATTTGTATGGAGTTCTGCATTGGTACATTCTACTGAGACAGGGAGGTTATGGAGGGTACATATTCAGGGCATATTTTTGTGGAGTTCTGTATTGGTACGTTCCAGTGATACAGGGAGGTAATGAAGGGGTACAGTTTCAGGGCATATTTGTGTGGATTTCTGCATTGGTAAGTTCCAGTGAGACAGGGAGGTTATGGAGAGGTACAGATTCAGGGCATATTTGTGTGGAGTTCTGCATTGGTACATTCCAGTGAAACACGGAGGATATGGAGGGATACAGGTTCATGGCATATTTGTGTGTAGTACTTCATTGGTACGTTCCAGTGAGACAGGTCGGTTTTGGAGCGTACAGTTTCAGGGCATATTTTTGTGGAGTTCTGCATTGGAACGTTCCAGTGAGACAGGGAGGTTATGGAGGGGTACAGGTTCAGGGAATATTTCTGTGGAGTTCTGCATTGGTACGTTGCAGTGAGACAGGGAGGTTATGTAGGTGTACATGTCCGGTGCATATTTGTGTGTTTTTCTGCATTGGTACGTTCCAGTGAGAAAGGGAGGTTATGGAGGGGTACAGTTTCAGGGCATATTTATGTGGATTTCTGCATTGGTACGTTCCCGTGAGACAGGGAGGTTATGGAGGGGTACAGGTTCAGGGGATATTTGTGTGGAGTTCTGTATTGGTACGTTCCAGTGAGACACTGAGGTTATGGAGGTGTACAGGTTCAGGGCATATTTATGTGGAGTTCCGCAGTGGAACATTCCAGTGTGACACGGAGGATATTGAGGGGTACAGTTTCAGGGCATATTTGTGTGGAGTTCTGCATTGGTACGTTCCAGTGAGACAGGGTGGTTATGGAGGCGTACAGGTTCAGGGCATATTTGTGTGGAGTTCTGCATTGGTACATTCCAGTGAGACACGGAAGATATGGAGGGATACAGGTTCATGGCATATTTTTGCGGAGTTCTTCATTGGTACGTTCTAGTGTGACAGGTAGGTTTTGGAGCGTACAGGTTCAGAGCATATTTGTATGGAGTTCTGCATTGGTACATTCTACTGAGACAGGGAGGTTATGGAGGGTACATATTCAGGGCATATTTTTGTGGAGTTCTGTATTGGTACGTTCCAGTGAGACAGAGAGGTAATGAACGGGTACAGTTTCAGGGCATATTTGTGTGGAGTTCTGCATTGGTAAGTTCCAGTGAGACAGGGAGGTTATGGAGAGGTACAGATTCAGGGCATCTTTGTGTGGAGTTCTGCATTGGTACATTCCAGTGAAACACGGAGGATATGGAGGGATACAGGTTCATGGCATATTTGTGTGTAGTACTTCATTGGTTCGTTCCAGTGAGACAGGTCGGTTTTGGAGCGTACAGGTTCAGGGCATATTTTTGTGGAGTTCTGCATTGGTACGTTCCAGTGAGACAGGGAGGTTATGGAGGGGTACAGGTTCAGGGAATATTTCTGTGGAGTTCTGCATTGGTACGTTGCAGTGAGACAGGGAGGTTATGTAGGTGTACATGTTCCGTGCATATTTGTGTGTTTTTCTGCATTGGTAGGTTCCAGTGAGAAAGGGAGGTTATGGAGGGGTACAGTTTCAGGGCATATTTATGTGGATTTCTGCATTGGTACGTTCCCGTGAGACAGGGAGGTTATGGAGGGGTACAGGTTCAGGGGATATTTGTGTGGAGTTCTGTATTGGTACGTTCCAGTGAGACACTGAGGTTATGGAGGTGTACAGGTTCAGGGCATATTTATGTGGAGTTCCGCAGTGGAACATTCCAGTGAGACACGGAGGATATTGAGGGGTACAGTTTCAGGGCATATTTGTGTGGAGTTCTGCATTGGTACGTTCCAGTGAGACAGGGTGGTTATGGAGGCGTACAGGTTCAGGGCATATTTGTGTGGAGTTCTGCGTTGGTACATTCCAGTGAGACACCGAAGATATGGAGGGATACAGGTTCATGGCATATTTTTGCGGAGTTCTACATTGGTACGTTCTAGTGTGACAGGTATGTTTTGGAGCGTACAGGTTCAGGGCATATTTGTATGGAGTTCTGAATTGGTACATTCTACTGAGACAGGGAGGTTATGGAGTGTACATATTCAGGGCATATTTTTGTGGAGTTCTTCATTGGTACGTTCCAGTGTGACAGGTAGGTTTTGGAGCGTACAGGTTCAGGGCATATTTGTATGGAGTTATGCATTGGTACATTCTACTGAGACAGGGAGGTTATGGAGGGTACATATTCAGGGCATATTTTTGTGGAGTTCTGTATTGGTACGTTCCAGTGAGACAGGGAGGTTATGGAGGGGTACAGTTTCAGGGCATATTTGTGTGGAGTTCTGCATTGGTACGTTCCAGTGAGACAGGGAGGTTATGGAGGGGTACAGGTTCAGGGCATATTTCTGTGGAGTTCCGCAGTGGAACATTCCAGTGAGACACGGAGGATATTGAGGGGTACAGTTTCAGGGCATATTTGTGTGGAGTTCTGCATTGGTACGTTCCAGTGAGACAGGGTGGTTATGGAGGCGTACAGGTTCAGGGCATATTTGTGTGGAGTTCTGCATTGGTACATTCCAGTGAGACACGGAAGATATGGAGGGATACAGGTTCATGGCATATTTTTGCGGAGTTCTTCATTGGTACGTTCTAGTGTGACAGGTAGGTTTTGGAGCGTACAGGTTCAGGGCATATTTGTATGGAGTTCTGCATTGGTACATTCTACTGAGACAGGGAGGTTATGGTGTGTACATATTCAGGGCATATTTTTGTGGAGTTCTGCATTGGTACGTTCCAGTGAGACAGGGTGGTTATGGAGGGATACAGGTTCATGGCATATTTGTGCGGAGTTCTGCATTGGTACGTTCCAGTGAGACAGGGAGGTTATGTAGGTGTACATGTTCCGTGCATATTTGTGTGTTTTTCTGCATTGGTACGTTCCAGTGAGAAAGGGAGGCTATGGAGGGGTACAGTTTCAGGGCATATTTATGTGGATTTCTGCACTGGTACGTTCCCGTGAGACAGGGTGGTTATGGAGGGGTACAGGTTCAGGGGATATTTGTGTGGAGTTCTGTATTGGTACGTTCCAGTGAGACACTGAGGTTATGGAGGTGTACAGGTTCAGGGCATATTTATGTGGAGTTCCGCAGTGGAACATTCCAGTGAGACACGGAGGATATTGAGGGGTACAGTTTCAGGGCATATTTGTGTGGAGTTCTGCATTGGTACGTTCCAGTGAGACAGGGTGGTTATGGAGGCGTACAGGTTCAGGGCATATTTGTGTGGAGTTCTGCATTGGTACATTCCAGTGAGACACGGAAGATATGGAGGGATACAGGTTCATGGCATATTTTTGCGGAGTTCTTCATTGGTACGTTCTAGTGTGACAGGTAGGTTTTGGAGCGTACAGGTTCAGAGCATATTTGTATGGAGTTCTGCATTGGTACATTCTACTGAGACAGGGAGGTTATGGAGGGTACATATTCAGGGCATATTGTTGTGGAGTTCTGTATTGGTACGTTCCAGTGAGACAGAGAGGTAATGAACGGGTACAGTTTCAGGGCATATTTGTGTGGAGTTCTGCATTGGTAAGTTCCAGTGAGACAGGGAGGTTATGGAGAGGTACAGATTCAGGGCATCTTTGTGTGGAGTTCTGCATTGGTACATTCCAGTGAAACACGGAGGATATGGAGGGATACAGGTTCATGGCATATTTGTGTGTAGTACTTCATTGGTTCGTTCCAGTGAGACAGGTCGGTTTTGGAGCGTACAGGTTCAGGGCATATTTTTGTGGAGTTCTGCATTGGTACGTTCCAGTGAGACAGGGAGGTTATGGAGGGGTACAGGTTCAGGGAATATTTCTGTGGAGTTCTGCATTGGTACGTTGCAGTGAGACAGGGAGGTTATGTAGGTGTACATGTTCCGTGCATATTTGTGTGTTTTTCTGCATTGGTAGGTTCCAGTGAGAAAGGGAGGTTATGGAGGGGTACAGTTTCAGGGCATATTTATGTGGATTTCTGCATTGGTACGTTCCCGTGAGACAGGGAGGTTATGGAGGGGTACAGGTTCAGGGGATATTTGTGTGGAGTTCTGTATTGGTACGTTCCAGTGAGACACTGAGGTTATGGAGGTGTACAGGTTCAGGGCATATTTATGTGGAGTTCCGCAGTGGAACATTCCAGTGAGACACGGAGGATATTGAGGGGTACAGTTTCAGGGCATATTTGTGTGGAGTTCTGCATTGGTACGTTCCAGTGAGACAGGGTGGTTATGGAGGCGTACAGGTTCAGGGCATATTTGTGTGGAGTTCTGCGTTGGTACATTCCAGTGAGACACCGAAGATATGGAGGGATACAGGTTCATGGCATATTTTTGCGGAGTTCTACATTGGTACGTTCTAGTGTGACAGGTATGTTTTGGAGCGTACAGGTTCAGGGCATATTTGTATGGAGTTCTGAATTGGTACATTCTACTGAGACAGGGAGGTTATGGAGTGTACATATTCAGGGCATATTTTTGTGGAGTTCTTCATTGGTACGTTCCAGTGTGACAGGTAGGTTTTGGAGCGTACAGGTTCAGGGCATATTTGTATGGAGTTATGCATTGGTACATTCTACTGAGACAGGGAGGTTATGGAGGGTACATATTCAGGGCATATTTTTGTGGAGTTCTGTATTGGTACGTTCCAGTGAGACAGGGAGGTTATGGAGGGGTACAGTTTCAGGGCATATTTGTGTGGAGTTCTGCATTGGTACGTTCCAGTGAGACAGGGAGGTTATGGAGGGGTACAGGTTCAGGGCATATTTCTGTGGAGTTCCGCAGTGGAACATTCCAGTGAGACACGGAGGATATTGAGGGGTACAGTTTCAGGGCATATTTGTGTGGAGTTCTGCATTGGTACGTTCCAGTGAGACAGGGTGGTTATGGAGGCGTACAGGTTCAGGGCATATTTGTGTGGAGTTCTGCATTGGTACATTCCAGTGAGACACGGAAGATATGGAGGGATACAGGTTCATGGCATATTTTTGCGGAGTTCTTCATTGGTACGTTCTAGTGTGACAGGTAGGTTTTGGAGCGTACAGGTTCAGGGCATATTTGTATGGAGTTCTGCATTGGTACATTCTACTGAGACAGGGAGGTTATGGTGTGTACATATTCAGGGCATATTTTTGTGGAGTTCTGCATTGGTACGTTCCAGTGAGACAGGGTGGTTATGGAGGGATACAGGTTCATGGCATATTTGTGCGGAGTTCTGCATTGGTACGTTCCAGTGAGACAGGGAGGTTATGTAGGTGTACATGTTCCGTGCATATTTGTGTGTTTTTCTGCATTGGTACGTTCCAGTGAGAAAGGGAGGCTATGGAGGGGTACAGTTTCAGGGCATATTTATGTGGATTTCTGCATTGGTACGTTCCCGTGAGACAGGGTGGTTATGGAGGGGTACAGGTTCAGGGCATATTTCTGTGGAGTTCTGCATTGGAACATTCCAGTGAGACACGGAGGATATGGAGGGGTGTAGGTTCAGGGCATATTTGTGTGGAGTTCTGCATTGGTACATTCCAGTGAGACACGGAGGATATGGAGGGATACAGGTTCATGGCATATTTGTGTGTAGTACTTCATTGATACGTTACAGTGAGACAGGTAGGTTTTGGAGCGTACATGTTCAGGGCATATTTTTGTGGAGTTCTGCATTGGTACGTTCCAGTGAGACAGGGAGGTTATGGAGGGGTACAGGTTCACGGCATATTTGTGTGGAGTTCTGCATTGGTACGTTCCAGTGAGACAGGGAGGTTATGTAGGTGTACATGTTCCGTGCATATTTGTGTGTTTTTCTGCATTGGTACGTTCCAGTGAGAAAGGGAGGTTATGGAGGGGTACAGTTTCAGGGCATATTTATGTGGATTTCTGCATTGGTACGTTCCCGTGAGACAGGGTGGTTTTGGAGGGGTACAGGTTCAGGGCATATTTCTGTGGAGTTCTGCATTGGAACATTCCAGTGAGACACGGAGGATATGGAGGGGTTCAGGTTCAGGGCATATTTGTGTGGAGTTCTGCATTGGTACGTTCCTGTGAGACAGGGATGTTATGGAGGGGTACAGTTTCAGGGCATATTTGTGTGGAGTTCTGCATTGGTACATTCCAGTGAGACACGGAGGATATGTAGGGATACAGGTTCATGGCATATTTGTGTGTAGTACTTCATTGATACGTTACAGTGAGACAGGTAGGTTTTGGAGCGTACATGTTCAGGGCATATTTTTGTGGAGTTCTGCATTGGTACGTTCCAGTGAGACAGGGAGGTTATGTAGGTGTACATGTTCCGTGCATATTTGTGTGTTTTTCTGCATTGGTACGTTCCAGTGAGAAAGGGAGGTTATGGAGGGGTACAGTTTCAGGGCATATTTATGTGGATTTCTGCATTGGTACGTTACAGTGAGACAGGTAGGTTATGTAGGTGTACAAGTTCCGTGCATATTTGTGTGTTTTTCTGCATTGGTACGTTCCAGTGAGAAAGGGAGGTTATGGAGGGGTACAGTTTCAGGGCATATTTATGTGGATTTCTGCATTGGTACGTTCCCGTGAGACAGGGTGGTTATGGAGGGGTACAGGTTCAGGGCATCTTTCTGTGGAGTTCTGCATTGGAACATTCCAGTGAGACACATAGGATATGGAGGGGTGCAGGTTCAGGGCATATTTGTGTGGAGTTCTGCATTGGTACGTTCCAGTGAGACAGGTAGGTTTTGGAGCGTACAGGTTCAGGGCATATTTTTGTGGAGTTCTGCATTGGTACGTTTCAGTGAGACAGGGAGTTTATGGAGGGGTACAGTTTCAGGGCATATTTGTGTGGAGTTCTGCATTGGTACGTTCCAGTGAGACAGGGAGGTTATGGAGGGGTACAAGTTAAGGGCATATTTATGTGGATTTCTGCATTGGTACGTTCCCGTGAGACAGGGTGGTTATGGAGGGGTACAGGTTCAGGGCATATTTTTGTGGAGTTCTGCAATGGTACGTTCCAGTGAGACAGGGAGTTTATGGAGGGGTACAGTTTCAGGGCATTTTTGTGTGGAGTTCTGCATTGGTACATTCTATTTAGACAGGGAGGTTATGGAGGGGTACAGGTTCAGGGCATATTTCTGTGGAGTTCTGCATTGGAACATTCCAGTGAGACACGGAGGATATGGAGGGGTGCAGGTTCAGGGCATATTTGTGTGGAGTTCTGCATTGGTACGTTCCAGTGAGACAGGTAGGTTTTGGAGCGTACAGGTTCAGGGCATATTTTTGTGGAGTTCTGCATTGGTACGTTCCCGTGAGACAGGGAGGTTATGGAGGGGTACAGGTTCAGGGCATATTTTTGTGGAGTTCTGCATTGGTACGTTCCCGTGAGACAGGGAGTTTATGGAGGGGTACAGGTTCAGGGCATATTTTGTGGAGTTTTGCAATGGTACGTTCCAGTGAGACAGGGAGTTTATGGAGGGGTACAGTTTCAGGGCATATTTATGTGGAGTTCCGCAGTGGAACATTCCAGTGAGACACGGAGGATATTGAGGGATACAATTTCAGGGCATATTTGTGTGGAGTTCTGCATTGGTACGTTCCAGTGAGACAGGTAGGTTTTGGAGCGTACAGGTTCAGGGCATATTTTTGTGGAGTTCTGCATTGGTACGTTCCAGTGAGACAGGGAGGTTATGGAGGGGTACAGGTTCAGGGCATATTTGTGTGTAGTTCTGCATTGGTACGTTCCAGTGAGACAGGGAGGTTATGTAGGTGTACATGTTCCGTGCATATTTGTGTGTTTTTCTGCATTGGTACGTTCCAGTGAGAAAGGGAGGTTATGGAGGGGTACAGTTTCAGGGCATTTTTGTGTGGAGTTCTGCATTGGTACATTCCAGTGAGACACGGAGGTTATGGAGGTGTGCAGGTTCAGGGCATATTTGTGTGGAGTTCTGCATTGGTACGTTCCAGTGAGACACTGAGGTTATGGAGGGGTACAGGTTCAGGGCATATTTATGTGGAGTTCCGCAGTGGAACATTCCAGTGAGACACGGAGAATATTGAGGGGTACAGTTTCAGGGCATATTTGTGTGGAGTTCTGCATTGGTAAGTTCCAGTGAGACAGGGTGGTTATGGAGGCGTACAGGTTCAGGGCATATTTGTGTGGAGTTCTGCATTGGTACATTCCAGTGAGACACGGAGGATATGGAGGGATACAGGTTCATGACATATTTGTGCGGAATTCTTCATTGGTACATTCCAGTGTGACAGGAAGATTTTGGAGCGTACAGGTTCAGAGCATATTTGTATGGAGTTCTGCATTGGTACATTCTACAGAAACAGGGAGGTTATGGAGGGTACATATTCAGGGCATATTTTTGTGGAGTTCTGCATTGGAACGTTCCAGTGAGACAGGGAGGTTATGGAGGGGTACAGGTTCAGGGAATATTTCTGTGGAGTTCTGCATTGGTACGTTGCAGTGAGACAGGGAGGTTATGGAGGGGTACAGTTTCAGGGCATATTTATGTGGATTTCTGCATTGGTACGTTCCCGTGAGACAGGGAGTTTATGGAGGGGTACAGTTTCAGGGCATTTTTGTGTGGAGTTCTGCATTGGTACATTCCAGTGAGACAGGGAGGTTATGGAGGTGTACAGGTTCAGGGCATATTTATGTGGAGTTCTGCATTGGAACATTCCAGTGAGACACGGAGGATATGGAGGTGTGCAGGTTCAGGGCATATTTGTGTGGAGTTCTGCATTGGTACGTTCCAGTGAGACACTGAGGTTATGGAGGGGTACAGGTTCAGGGCATATTTATGTGGAGTTCCGCAGTGGAACATTCCAGTGAGACACGGAGAATATTGAGGGGTACAGTTTCAGGGCATATTTGTGTGGAGTTCTGCATTGGTACGTTCCAGTGAGACAGGGTGGTTATGGAGGCGTACAGGTTCAGGGCATATTTGTGTGGAGTTCTGCATTGGTACATTCCAGTGAGACACGGAGGATATGGAGGGATACAGGTTCATGACATATTTGTGCGGAATTCTTCATTGGTACATTCCAGTGTGACAGGAAGATTTTGGAGCGTACAGGTTCAGAGCATATTTGTATGGAGTTCTGCATTGGTACATTCTACTGAGACAGGGAGGTTATGGAGGGTACATATTCAGGGCATATTTTTGTGGAGTTCTGTATTGGTACGTTCCAGTGATACAGGGAGGTAATGAAGGGGTACAGTTTCAGGGCATATTTGTGTGGATTTCTGCATTGGTAAGTTCCAGTGAGACAGGGAGGTTATGGAGAGGTACAGATTCAGGGCATATTTGTGTGGAGTTCTGCATTGGTACATTCCAGTGAAACACGGAGGATATGGAGGGATACAGGTTCATGGCATATTTGTGTGTAGTACTTCATTGGTACGTTCCAGTGAGACAGGTCGGTTTTGGAGCGTACAGTTTCAGGGCATATTTTTGTGGAGTTCTGCATTGGAACGTTCCAGTGAGACAGGGAGGTTATGGAGGGGTACAGGTTCAGGGAATATTTCTGTGGAGTTCTGCATTGGTACGTTGCAGTGAGACAGGGAGGTTATGTAGGTGTACATGTCCGGTGCATATTTGTGTGTTTTTCTGCATTGGTACGTTCCAGTGAGAAAGGGAGGTTATGGAGGGGTACAGTTTCAGGGCATATTTATGTGGATTTCTGCATTGGTACGTTCCCGTGAGACAGGGAGGTTATGGAGGGGTACAGGTTCAGGGGATATTTGTGTGGAGTTCTGTATTGGTACGTTCCAGTGAGACACTGAGGTTATGGAGGTGTACAGGTTCAGGGCATATTTATGTGGAGTTCCGCAGTGGAACATTCCAGTGAGACACGGAGGATATTGAGGGGTACAGTTTCCGGGCATATTTGTGTGGAGTTCTGCATTGGTACGTTCCAGTGAGACAGGGTGGTTATGGAGGCGTACAGGTTCAGGGCATATTTGTGTGGAGTTCTGCATTGGTACATTCCAGTGAGACACGGAAGATATGGAGGGATACAGGTTCATGGCATATTTTTGCGGAGTTCTTCATTGGTACGTTCTAGTGTGACAGGTAGGTTTTGGAGCGTACAGGTTCAGAGCATATTTGTATGGAGTTCTGCATTGGTACATTCTACTGAGACAGGGAGGTTATGGAGGGTACATATTCAGGGCATATTTTTGTGGAGTTCTGTATTGGTACGTTCCAGTGAGACAGAGAGGTAATGAACGGGTACAGTTTCAGGGCATATTTGTGTGGAGTTCTGCATTGGTAAGTTCCAGTGAGACAGGGAGGTTATGGAGAGGTACAGATTCAGGGCATCTTTGTGTGGAGTTCTGCATTGGTACATTCCAGTGAAACACGGAGGATATGGAGGTATACAGGTTCATGGCATATTTGTGTGTAGTACTTCATTGGTTCGTTCCAGTGAGACAGGTCGGTTTTGGAGCGTACAGGTTCAGGGCATATTTTTGTGGAGTTCTGCATTGGTACGTTCCAGTGAGACAGGGAGGTTATGGAGGGGTACAGGTTCAGGGAATATTTCTGTGGAGTTCTGCATTGGTACGTTGCAGTGAGACAGGGAGGTTATGTAGGTGTACATGTTCCGTGCATATTTGTGTGTTTTTCTGCATTGGTAGGTTCCAGTGAGAAAGGGAGGTTATGGAGGGGAACAGTTTCAGGGCATATTTATGTGGATTTCTGCATTGGTACGTTCCCGTGAGACAGGGAGGTTATGGAGGGGTACAGGTTCAGGGGATATTTGTGTGGAGTTCTGTATTGGTACGTTCCAGTGAGACACTGAGGTTATGGAGGTGTACAGGTTCAGGGCATATTTATGTGGAGTTCCGCAGTGGAACATTCCAGTGAGACACGGAGGATATTGAGGGGTACAGTTTCAGGGCATATTTGTGTGGAGTTCTGCATTGGTACGTTCCAGTGAGACAGGGTGGTTATGGAGGCGTACAGGTTCAGGGCATATTTGTGTGGAGTTCTGCATTGGTACATTCCAGTGAGACACCGAAGATATGGAGGGATACAGGTTCATGGCATATTTTTGCGGAGTTCTACATTGGTACGTTCTAGTGTGACAGGTAGGTTTTGGAGCGTACAGGTTCAGGGCATATTTGTATGGAGTTATGCATTGGTACATTCTACTGAGACAGGGAGGTTATGGAGGGTACATATTCGGGGCATATTTTTGTGGAGTTCTGTATTGGTACGTTCCAGTGAGACAGGGAGGTTATGGAGGGGTACAGTTTCAGGGCATATTTGTGTGGAGTTCTGCATTGGTACGTTCCAGTGAGACAGGGAGGTTATGGAGGGTTTACAGGTTCAGGGCATATTTGTGTGGAGTTCTGCATTGGTACATTCCAGTGAGACACGGAGGATATGGAGGGATACAGTTTCAGGGCATATTTTTGTGGAGTTCTGCATTGGTACGTTCCAGTGAGACAGGGAGGTTATGTAGGTGTACATGTTCCGTGCATATTTGTGTGGAGTTCTGCATTGGTACATTCCAGTGAGACATGGAGGTTATGCAGGGGTACAGGTTTAGGGCATATTTGTGCGGAGTTCTTCATTGGTACATTCCAGTGTGACAGGGTGGTTATGGAGGCGTACAGGTTCAGGGCATATTTGTGTGGAGTTCTGCATTGGTACATTCCAGTGAGACACGGAGGATATGGAGGGATACAGGTTCATGGCATATTTGTGCGGAGTTCTTCATTGGTACGTTCCAGTGTGACAGGTAGGTTTTGGAGCGTACAGGTTCAGGGCATATTTGTATGGAGTTATGCATTGGTACATTCTACTGAGACAGGGAGGTTATGGAGAGGTACAGATTCAGGGCATATTTGTGTGGAGTTCTGCATTGGTACATTCCAGTGAAACACGGAGGATATGGAGGGATACAGGTTCATGGCATATTTGTGTGTAGTACTTCATTGGTACGTTCCAGTGAGACAGGTCGGTTTTGGAGCGTACAGTTTCAGGGCATATTTTTGTGGAGTTCTGCATTGGAACGTTCCAGTGAGACAGGGAGGTTATGGAGGGGTACAGGTTCAGGGAATATTTCTGTGGAGTTCTGCATTGGTACGTTGCAGTGAGACAGGGAGGTTATGTAGGTGTACATGTCCGGTGCATATTTGTGTGTTTTTCTGCATTGGTACGTTCCAGTGAGAAAGGGAGGTTATGGAGGGGTACAGTTTCAGGGCATATTTATGTGGATTTCTGCATTGGTACGTTCCCGTGAGACAGGGAGGTTATGGAGGGGTACAGGTTCAGGGGATATTTGTGTGGAGTTCTGTATTGGTACGTTCCAGTGAGACACTGAGGTTATGGAGGTGTACAGGTTCAGGGCATATTTATGTGGAGTTCCGCAGTGGAACATTCCAGTGAGACACGGAGGATATTGAGGGGTACAGTTTCAGGGCATATTTGTGTGGTGTTCTGCATTGGTACGTTCCAGTGAGACAGGGTGGTTATGGAGGCGTACAGGTTCAGGGCATATTTGTGTGGAGTTCTGCATTGGTACATTCCAGTGAGACACGGAAGATATGGAGGGATACAGGTTCATGGCATATTTTTGCGGAGTTCTTCATTGGTACGTTCTAGTGTGACAGGTAGGTTTTGGAGCGTACAGGTTCAGAGCATATTTGTATGGAGTTCTGCATTGGTACATTCTACTGAGACAGGGAGGTTATGGAGGGTACATATTCAGGGCATATTTTTGTGGAGTTCTGTATTGGTACGTTCCAGTGAGACAGGGAGGTAATGAACGGGTACAGTTTCAGGGCATATTTGTGTGGAGTTCTGCATTGGTAAGTTCCAGTGAGACAGGGTGGTTATGGAGAGGTACAGATTCAGGGCATCTTTGTGTGGAGTTCTGCATTGGTACATTCCAGTGAAACACGGAGGATATGGAGGGATACAGGTTCATGGCATATTTGTGTGTAGTACTTCATTGGTACGTTCCAGTGAGACAGGTCGGTTTTGGAGCGTACAGGTTCAGGGCATATTTTTGTGGAGTTCTGCATTGGTACGTTCCAGTGAGACAGGGAGGTTATGGAGGGGTACAGGTTCAGGGAATATTTCTGTGGAGTTCTGCATTGGTACGTTGCAGTGAGACAGGGAGGTTATGTAGGTGTACATGTTCCGTGCATATTTGTGTGTTTTTCTGCATTGGTAGGTTCCAGTGAGAAAGGGAGGTTATGGAGGGGTACAGTTTCAGGGCATATTTATGTGGATTTCTGCATTGGTACGTTCCCGTGAGACAGGGAGGTTATGGAGGGGTACAGGTTCAGGGGATATTTGTGTGGAGTTCTGTATTGGTACGTTCCAGTGAGACACTGAGGTTATGGAGGTGTACAGGTTCAGGGCATATTTATGTGGAGTTCCGCAGTGGAACATTCCAGTGAGACACGGAGGATATTGAGGGGTACAGTTTCAGGGCATATTTGTGTGGAGTTCTGCATTGGTACGTTCCAGTGAGACAGGGTGGTTATGGAGGCGTACAGGTTCAGGGCATATTTGTGTGGAGTTCTGCATTGGTACATTCCAGTGAGACACCTAAGATATGGAGGGATACAGGTTCATGGCATATTTTTGCGGAGTTCTTCATTGGTACGTTCTAGTGTGACAGGTATGTTTTGGAGCGTACAGGTTCAGGGCATATTTGTATGGAGTTCTGAATTGGTACATTCTACTGAGACAGGGAGGTTATGGAGTGTACATATTCAGGGCATATTTTTGTGGAGTTCTGCATTGGTACGTTCCAGTGAGACAGGGTGGTTATGGAGGCGTACAGGTTCAGGGCATATTTGTGTGGAGTTCTGCATTGGTACATTCCAGTGAGACACGGAGGATATGGAGGGATACAGGTTCATGGCATATTTGTGCGGAGTTCTTCATTGGTACGTTCCAGTGTGACAGGTAGGTTTTGGAGCGTACAGGTTCAGGGCATATTTGTATGGAGTTATGCATTGGTACATTCTACTGAGACAGGGAGGTTATGGAGGGTACATATTCAGGGCATATTTTTGTGGAGTTCTGTATTGGTACGTTCCAGTGAGACAGGGAGGTTATGGAGGGGTACAGTTTCAGGTCATATTTGTGTGGAGTTCTGCATTGGTACGTTCCAGTGAGACAGGGAGGTTATGGAGGGTTTACAGGTTCAGGGCATATTTGTGTGGAGTTCTGCATTGGTACATTCCAGTGAGACACGGAGGATATGGAGGGATACAGGTTCAGGGCATATTTTTGTGGAGTTCTGCATTGGTACGTTCCAGTGAGACAGGGAGGTTATGTAGGTGTACATGTTCCGTGCATATTTGTGTGGAGTTCTGCATTGGTACATTCCAGTGAGACATGGAGGTTATGCAGGGGTACAGGTTTAGGGCATATTTGTGCGGAGTTCTTCATTGGTACGTTCCAGTGTGACAGGGTGGTTATGGAGGCGTACAGGTTCAGGGCATATTTGTGTGGATTTCTGCATTGGTACATTCCAGTGAGACACGGAGGATATGGAGGGATACAGGTTCATGGCATATTTGTGCGGAGTTCTGCATTGGTACATTCCAGTGAGACATGGAGGTTATGCAGGGGTACAGGTTTAGGGCATATTTGTGGGGAGTTCTGTATTGGTACGTTCCAGTGAGACACGGAAGATATGGAGGGATACAGGTTCATGGCATATTTTTGCGGAGTTCTTCTTTGGTACGTTCTAGTGTGACAGGTAGGTTTTGGAGCGTACAGGTTCAGAGCATATTTGTATGGAGTTCTGCATTGGTACATTCTACTGAGACAGGGAGGTTATGGAGGGTACATATTCAGGGCATATTTTTGTGGATTTCTGTATTGGTACGTTCCAGTGAGACAGGGAGGTAATGAAGGGGTACAGTTTCAGGGCATATTTGTGTGGAGTTCTGCATTGGTAAGTTCCAGTGAGACAGGGAGGCTATGGAGAGGTACAGATTCAGGGCATATTTGTGTGGAGTTCTGCATTGGTACATTCCAGTGAAACACGGAGGATATGGAGGGATACAGGTTCATGGCATATTTGTGTGTAGTACTTCATTGGTACGTTCCAGTGAGACAGGTCGGTTTTGGAGCGTACAGGTTCAGGGCATATTTTTGTGGAGTTCTGCATTGGTACGTTCCAGTGAGACAGGGAGGTTATGGAGGGGTACAGGTTCAGGGAATATTTCTGTGGAGTTCTGCATTGGTACGTTGCAGTGAGACAGGGAGGTTATGTAGGTGTACATGTTCCGTGCATATTTGTGTGTTTTTCTGCATTGGTAGGTTCCAGTGAGAAAGGGAGGTTATGGAGGGGTACAGTTTCAGGGCATATTTATGTGGATTTCTGCATTGGTACGTTCCCGTGAGACAGGGAGGTTATGGAGGGGTACAGGTACAGGGGATATTTGTGTGGAGTTCTGTATTGGTACGTTCCAGTGAGACACTGAGGTTATGGAGGTGTACAGGTCCAGGGCATATTTATGTGGAGTTCCGCAGTGGAACATTCCAGTGAGACACGGAGGATATTGAGGGGTACAGTTTCAGGGCATATTTGTGTGGAGTTATGCATTGGTACGTTCCAGTGAGACAGGGTGGTTATGGAGGCGTACAGGTTCAGGGCATATTTGTGTGGAGTTCTGCATTGGTACATTCCAGTGAGACACGGAGGATATGGAGGGATACAGGTTCATGGCATATTTGTGCGGAGTTCTTCATTGGTACGTTCCAGTGTGACAGGTAGGTTTTGGAGCGTACAGGTTCAGGGCATATTTGTATGGAGTTATGCATTGGTACATTCTACTGAGACAGGGAGGTTATGGAGTGTACATATTCAGGGCATATTTTTGTGGAGTTCTGCATTGGTACGTTCCAGTGAGACAGGGTGGTTATGGAGGCGTACAGGTTCAGGGCATATTTGTGTGGAGTTCTGCATAGGTCCATTCCAGTGAGACACGGAGGATATGGAGGGATACAGGTTCATGGCATATTTGTGCGGAGTTCTTCATTGGTACGTTCCAGTGTGACAGGTAGGTTTTGGAGCGTACAGGTTCAGGGCATATTTGTATGGAGTTATGCATTGGTACATTCTACTGAGACAGGGAGGTTATGGAGGGTACATATTCAGGGCATATTTTTGTGGAGTTCTGTATTGGTACGTTCCAGTGAGACAGGGAGGTTATGGAGGGGTACAGTTTCAGGGCATATTTGTGTGGAGTTCTGCATTGGTACGTTCCAGTGAGACAGGGAGGTTATGGAGGGTTTACAGGTTCAGGGCATATTTGTGTGGAGTTCTGCATTGATACATTCCAGTGAGACACGGAGGATATGGAGGGATACAGGTTCAGGGCATATTTTTGTGGAGTTCTGCATTGGTACGTTCCAGTGAGACAGGGAGGTTATGTAGGTGTACATGTTCCGTGCATATTTGTGTGGAGTTCTGCATTGGTACATTCCAGTGAGACATGGAGGTTATGCAGGGGTACAGGTTTAGGGCATATTTGTGCGGAGTTCTTCATTGGTACGTTCCAGTGTGACAGGGTGGTTATGGAGGCGTACAGGTTCAGGGCATATTTGTGTGGAGTTCTGCATTGGTACATTCCAGTGAGACACGGAGGATATGGAGGGATACAGGTTCATGGCATATTTGTGCGGAGTTCTTCATTGGTACGTTCCAGTGTGACAGGTAGGTTTTGGAGCGTACAGGTTCAGGGCATATTTGTATGGAGTTATGCATTGGTACATTCTACTGAGACAGGGAGGTTATGGAGGGTACATATTCAGGGCATATTTTTGTGGAGTTCTGTATTGGTACGTTCCAGTGAGACAGGGAGGTTATGGAGGGGTACAGTTTCAGGGCATATTTGTGTGGAGTTCTGCATTGGTACGTTCCAGTGAGACAGGGAGGTTATGGAGGGTTTACAGGTTCAGGGCATATTTGTGTGGAGTTCTGCATTGCTACATTCCAGTGAGACACGGAGGATATGGAGGGATACAGGTTCATGGCATATTTGTGCGGAGTTCTTCATTGGTACGTTCCAGTGTGACAGGTAGGTTTTGGAGCGTACAGGTTCAGGGCATATTTGTATGGAGTTATGCATTGGTACATTCTACTGAGACAGGGAGGTTATGGAGAGGTACAGATTCAGGGCATATTTGTGTGGAGTTCTGCATTGGTACATTCCAGTGAAACACGGAGGATATGGAGGGATACAGGTTCATGGCATATTTGTGTGTAGTACTTCATTGGTACGTTCCAGTGAGACAGGTCGGTTTTGGAGCGTACAGTTTCAGGGCATATTTTTGTGGAGTTCTGCATTGGAACGTTCCAGTGAGACAGGGAGGTTATGGAGGGGTACAGGTTCAGGGAATATTTCTGTGGAGTTCTGCATTGGTACGTTGCAGTGAGACAGGGAGGTTATGTAGGTGTACATGTCCGGTGCATATTTGTGTGTTTTTCTGCATTGGTACGTTCCAGTGAGAAAGGGAGGTTATGGAGGGGTACAGTTTCAGGGCATATTTATGTGGATTTCTGCATTGGTACGTTCCCGTGAGACAGGGAGGTTATGGAGGGGTACAGGTTCAGGGGATATTTGTGTGGAGTTCTGTATTGGTACGTTCCAGTGAGACACTGAGGTTATGGAGGTGTACAGGTTCAGGGCATATTTATGTGGAGTTCCGCAGTGGAACATTCCAGTGAGACACGGAGGATATTGAGGGGTACAGTTTCAGGGCATATTTGTGTGGTGTTCTGCATTGGTACGTTCCAGTGAGACAGGGTGGTTATGGAGGCGTACAGGTTCAGGGCATATTTGTGTGGAGTTCTGCATTGGTACATTCCAGTGAGACACGGAAGATATGGAGGGATACAGGTTCATGGCATATTTTTGCGGAGTTCTTCATTGGTACGTTCTAGTGTGACAGGTAGGTTTTGGAGCGTACAGGTTCAGAGCATATTTGTATGGAGTTCTGCATTGGTACATTCTACTGAGACAGGGAGGTTATGGAGGGTACATATTCAGGGCATATTTTTGTGGAGTTCTGTATTGGTACGTTCCAGTGAGACAGGGAGGTAATGAACGGGTACAGTTTCAGGGCATATTTGTGTGGAGTTCTGCATTGGTAAGTTCCAGTGAGACAGGGTGGTTATGGAGAGGTACAGATTCAGGGCATCTTTGTGTGGAGTTCTGCATTGGTACATTCCAGTGAAACACGGAGGATATGGAGGGATACAGGTTCATGGCATATTTGTGTGTAGTACTTCATTGGTACGTTCCAGTGAGACAGGTCGGTTTTGGAGCGTACAGGTTCAGGGCATATTTTTGTGGAGTTCTGCATTGGTACGTTCCAGTGAGACAGGGAGGTTATGGAGGGGTACAGGTTCAGGGAATATTTCTGTGGAGTTCTGCATTGGTACGTTGCAGTGAGACAGGGAGGTTATGTAGGTGTACATGTTCCGTGCATATTTGTGTGTTTTTCTGCATTGGTAGGTTCCAGTGAGAAAGGGAGGTTATGGAGGGGTACAGTTTCAGGGCATATTTATGTGGATTTCTGCATTGGTACGTTCCCGTGAGACAGGGAGGTTATGGAGGGGTACAGGTTCAGGGGATATTTGTGTGGAGTTCTGTATTGGTACGTTCCAGTGAGACACTGAGGTTATGGAGGTGTACATGTTCAGGGCATATTTATGTGGAGTTCCGCAGTGGAACATTCCAGTGAGACACGGAGGATATTGAGGGGTACAGTTTCAGGGCATATTTGTGTGGAGTTCTGCATTGGTACGTTCCAGTGAGACAGGGTGGTTATGGAGGCGTACAGGTTCAGGGCATATTTGTGTGGAGTTCTGCATTGGTACATTCCAGTGAGACACCGAAGATATGGAGGGATACAGGTTCATGGCATATTTTTGCGGAGTTCTTCATTGGTACGTTCTAGTGTGACAGGTATGTTTTGGAGCGTACAGGTTCAGGGCATATTTGTATGGAGTTCTGAATTGGTACATTCTACTGAGACAGGGAGGTTATGGAGTGTACATATTCAGGGCATATTTTTGTGGAGTTCTGCATTGGTACGTTCCAGTGAGACAGGGTGGTTATGGAGGCGTACAGGTTCAGGGCATATTTGTGTGGAGTTCTGCATTGGTACATTCCAGTGAGACACGGAGGATATGGAGGGATACAGGTTCATGGCATATTTGTGCGGAGTTCTTCATTGGTACGTTCCAGTGTGACAGGTAGGTTTTGGAGCGTACAGGTTCAGGGCATATTTGTATGGAGTTATGCATTGGTACATTCTACTGAGACAGGGAGGTTATGGAGGGTACATATTCAGGGCATATTTTTGTGGAGTTCTGTATTGGTACGTTCCAGTGAGACAGGGAGGTTATGGAGGGGTACAGTTTCAGGGCATATTTGTGTGGAGTTCTGCATTGGTACGTTCCAGTGAGACAGGGAGGTTATGGAGGGTTTACAGGTTCAGGGCATATTTGTGTGGAGTTCTGCATTGGTACATTCCAGTGAGACACGGAGGATATGGAGGGATACAGGTTCAGGGCATATTTTTGTGGAGTTCTGCATTGGTACGTTCCAGTGAGACAGGGAGGTTATGTAGGTGTACATGTTCCGTGCATATTTGTGTGGAGTTCTGCATTGGTACATTCCAGTGAGACATGGAGGTTATGCAGGGGTACAGGTTTAGGGCATATTTGTGCGGAGTTCTTCATTGGTACGTTCCAGTGTGACAAGGTGGTTATGGAGGCGTACAGGTTCAGGGCATATTTGTGTGGAGTTCTGCATTGGTACATTCCAGTGAGACACGGAGGATATGGAGGGATACAGGTTCATGGCATATTTGTGCGGAGTTCTGCATTGGTACATTCCAGTGAGACATGGAGGTTATGCAGGGGTACAGGTTTAGGGCATATTTGTGGGGAGTTCTTCATTGGTACGTTCCAGTGTGACAGGTAGGTTTTGGAGCGTACAGGTTCAGGGCATATTTGTATGGAGTTATGCATTGGTACATTCTACTGAGACAGGGAGGTTATGGAGGGTACATATTCAGGGCATATTTTTGTGGAGTTCTGTATTGGTACGTTCCAGTGAGACACGGAAGATATGGAGGGATACAGGTTCATGGCATATTTTTGCGGAGTTCTTCTTTGGTGCGTTCTAGTGTGACAGGTAGGTTTTGGAGCGTACAGGTTCAGAGCATATTTGTATGGAGTTCTGCATTGGTACATTCTACTGAGACAGGGAGGTTATGGAGGGTACATATTCAGGGCATATTTTTGTGGAGTTCTGTATTGGTACGTTCCTGTGAGACAGGGAGGTAATGAAGGGGTACAGTTTCAGGGCATATTTGTGTGGAGTTCTGCATTGGTAAGTTCCAGTGAGACAGGGAGGCTATGGAGAGGTACAGATTCAGGGCATATTTGTGTGGAGTTCTGCATTGGTACATTCCAGTGAAACACGGAGGATATGGAGGGATACAGGTTCATGGCATATTTGTGTGTAGTACTTCATTGGTACGTTCCAGTGAGACAGGTCGGTTTTGGAGCGTACAGGTTCAGGGCATATTCTTGTGGAGTTCTGCATTGGTACGTTCCAGTGAGACAGGGAGGTTATGGAGGGGTACAGGTTCAGGGAATATTTCTGTGGAGTTCTGCATTGGTACGTTGCAGTGAGACAGGGAGGTTATGTAGGTGTACATGTTCCGTGCATATTTGTGTGTTTTTCTGCATTGGTAGGTTCCAGTGAGAAAGGGAGGTTATGGAGGGGTACAGTTTCAGGGCATATTTATGTGGATTTCTGCATTGGTACGTTCCCGTGAGACAGGGAGGTTATGGAGGGGTACAGGTACAGGGGATATTTGTGTGGAGTTCTGTATTGGTACGTTCCAGTGAGACACTGAGGTTATGGAGGTGTACAGGTCCAGGGCATATTTATGTGGAGTTCCGCAGTGGAACATTCCAGTGAGACACGGAGGATATTGAGGGGTACAGTTTCAGGGCATATTTGTGTGGAGTTATGCATTGGTACGTTCCAGTTAGACAGGGTGGTTAAGGAGGCGTACAGGTTCAGGGCATATTTGTGTGGAGTTCTGCATTGGTACATTCCAGTGAGACACGGAGGATATGGAGGGATACAGGTTCATGGCATATTTGTGCGGAGTTCTTCATTGGTACGTTCCAGTGTGACAGGTAGGTTTTGGAGCGTACAGGTTCAGGGCATATTTGTATGGAGTTATGCATTGGTACATTCTACTGAGACAGGGAGGTTATGGAGGGTACATATTCAGGGCATATTTTTGTGGAGTTCTGTATTGGTACGTTCCAGTGAGACAGGGAGGTTATGGAGGGGTACAGTTTCAGGGCATATTTGTGTGGAGTTCTGCATTGGTACGTTCCAGTGAGACAGGGAGGTTATGGAGGGTTTACAGGTTCAGGGCATATTTGTGTGGAGTTCTGCATTGGTACATTCCAGTGAGACACGGAGGATATGGAGGGATACAGGTTCAGGGCATATTTTTGTGGAGTTCTGCATTGGTACGTTCCAGTGAGACAGGGAGGTTATGTAGGTGTACATGTTCCGTGCATATTTGTGTGGAGTTCTGCATTGGTACATTCCAGTGAGACATGGAGGTTATGCAGGGGTACAGGTTTAGGGCATATTTGTGCGGAGTTCTTCATTGGTACGTTCCAGTGTGACAGGGTGGTTATGGAGGCGTACAGGTTCAGGGCATATTTGTGTGGAGTTCTGCATTGGTACATTCCAGTGAGACACGGAGGATATGGAGGGATACAGGTTCATGGCATATTTGTGCGGAGTTCTTCATTGGTACGTTCCAGTGTGACAGGTAGGTTTTGGAGCGTACAGGTTCAGGGCATATTTGTATGGAGTTATGCATTGGTACATTCTACTGAGACAGGGAGGTTATGGAGGGTACATATTCAGGGCATATTTTTGTGGAGTTCTGTATTGGTACGTTCCAGTGAGACAGGGAGGTTATGGAGGGGTACAGTTTCAGGGCATATTTGTGTGGAGTTCTGCATTGGTACGTTCCAGTGAGACAGGGAGGTTATGGAGGGTTTACAGGTTCAGGGCATATTTGTGTGGAGTTCTGCATTGCTACATTCCAGTGAGACACGGAGGATATGGAGGGATACAGGTTCATGGCATATTTGTGCGGAGTTCTTCATTGGTACGTTCCAGTGTGACAGGTAGGTTTTGGAGCGTACAGGTTCAGGGCATATTTGTATGGAGTTATGCATTGGTACATTCTACTGAGACAGGGAGGTTATGGAGAGGTACAGATTCAGGGCATATTTGTGTGGAGTTCTGCATTGGTACATTCCAGTGAAACACGGAGGATATGGAGGGATACAGGTTCATGGCATATTTGTGTGTAGTACTTCATTGGTACGTTCCAGTGAGACAGGTCGGTTTTGGAGCGTACAGTTTCAGGGCATATTTTTGTGGAGTTCTGCATTGGAACGTTCCAGTGAGACAGGGAGGTTATGGAGGGGTACAGGTTCAGGGAATATTTCTGTGGAGTTCTGCATTGGTACGTTGCAGTGAGACAGGGAGGTTATGTAGGTGTACATGTCCGGTGCATATTTGTGTGTTTTTCTGCATTGGTACGTTCCAGTGAGAAAGGGAGGTTATGGAGGGGTACAGTTTCAGGGCATATTTATGTGGATTTCTGCATTGGTACGTTCCCGTGAGACAGGGAGGTTATGGAGGGGTACAGGTTCAGGGGATATTTGTGTGGAGTTCTGTATTGGTACGTTCCAGTGAGACACTGAGGTTATGGAGGTGTACAGGTTCAGGGCATATTTATGTGGAGTTCCGCAGTGGAACATTCCAGTGAGACACGGAGGATATTGAGGGGTACAGTTTCAGGGCATATTTGTGTGGTGTTCTGCATTGGTACGTTCCAGTGAGACAGGGTGGTTATGGAGGCGTACAGGTTCAGGGCATATTTGTGTGGAGTTCTGCATTGGTACATTCCAGTGAGACACGGGAGATATGGAGGGATACAGGTTCATGGCATATTTTTGCGGAGTTCTTCATTGGTACGTTCTAGTGTGACAGGTAGGTTTTGGAGCGTACAGGTTCAGAGCATATTTGTATGGAGTTCTGCATTGGTACATTCTACTGAGACAGGGAGGTTATGGAGGGTACATATTCAGGGCATATTTTTGTGGAGTTCTGTATTGGTACGTTCCAGTGAGACAGGGAGGTAATGAACGGGTACAGTTTCAGGGCATATTTGTGTGGAGTTCTGCATTGGTAAGTTCCAGTGAGACAGGGTGGTTATGGAGAGGTACAGATTCAGGGCATCTTTGTGTGGAGTTCTGCATTGGTACATTCCAGTGAAACACGGAGGATATGGAGGGATACAGGTTCATGGCATATTTGTGTGTAGTACTTCATTGGTACGTTCCAGTGAGACAGGTCGGTTTTGGAGCGTACAGGTTCAGGGCATATTTTTGTGGAGTTCTGCATTGGTACGTTCCAGTGAGACAGGGAGGTTATGGAGGGGTACAGGTTCAGGGAATATTTCTGTGGAGTTCTGCATTGGTACGTTGCAGTGAGACAGGGAGGTTATGTAGGTGTACATGTTCCGTGCATATTTGTGTGTTTTTCTGCATTGGTAGGTTCCAGTGAGAAAGGGAGGTTATGGAGGGGTACAGTTTCAGGGCATATTTATGTGGATTTCTGCATTGGTACGTTCCCGTGAGACAGGGAGGTTATGGAGGGGTACAGGTTCAGGGGATATTTGTGTGGAGTTCTGTATTGGTACGTTCCAGTGAGACACTGAGGTTATGGAGGTGTACAGGTTCAGGGCATATTTATGTGGAGTTCCGCAGTGGAACATTCCAGTGAGACACGGAGGATATTGAGGGGTACAGTTTCAGGGCATATTTGTGTGGAGTTCTGCATTGGTACTTTCCAGTGAGACAGGGTGGTTATGGAGGCGTACAGGTTCAGGGCATATTTGTGTGGAGTTCTGCATTGGTACATTCCAGTGAGACACCGAAGATATGGAGGGATACAGGTTCATGGCATATTTTTGCGGAGTTCTTCATTGGTACGTTCTAGTGTGACAGGTATGTTTTGGAGCGTACAGGTTCAGGGCATATTTGTATGGAGTTCTGAATTGGTACATTCTACTGAGACAGGGAGGTTATGGAGTGTACATATTCAGGGCATATTTTTGTGGAGTTCTGCATTGGTACGTTCCAGTGAGACAGGGTGGTTATGGAGGCGTACAGGTTCCGGGCATATTTGTGTGGAGTTCTGCATTGGTACATTCCAGTGAGACACGGAGGATATGGAGGGATACAGGTTCATGGCATATTTGTGCGGAGTTCTTCATTGGTACGTTCCAGTGTGACAGGTAGGTTTTGGAGCGTACAGGTTCAGGGCATATTTGTATGGAGTTATGCATTGGTACATTCTACTGAGACAGGGAGGTTATGGAGGGTACATATTCAGGGCATATTTTTGTGGAGTTCTGTATTGGTACGTTCCAGTGAGACAGGGAGGTTATGGAGGGGTACAGTTTCAGGGCATATTTGTGTGGAGTTCTGCATTGGTACGTTCCAGTGAGACAGGGAGGTTATGGAGGGTTTACAGGTTCAGGGCATATTTGTGTGGAGTTCTGCATTGGTACATTCCAGTGAGACACGGAGGATATGGAGGGATACAGGTTCAGGGCATATTTTTGTGGAGTTCTGCATTGGTACGTTCCAGTGAGACAGGGAGGTTATGTAGGTGTACATGTTCCGTGCATATTTGTGTGGAGTTCTGCATTGGTACATTCCAGTGAGACATGGAGGTTATGCAGGGGTACAGGTTTAGGGCATATTTGTGCGGAGTTCTTCATTGGTACGTTCCAGTGTGACAGGGTGGTTATGGAGGCGTACAGGTTCAGGGCATATTTGTGTGGAGTTCTGCATTGGTACATTCCAGTGAGACACGGAGGATATGGAGGGATACAGGTTCATGGCATATTTGTGCGGAGTTCTGCATTGGTACATTCCAGTGAGACATGGAGGTTATGCAGGGGTACAGGTTTAGGGCATATTTGTGGGGAGTTCTTCATTGGTACGTTCCAGTGTGACAGGTAGGTTTTGGAGCGTACAGGTTCAGGGCATATTTGTATGGAGTTATGCATTGGTACATTCTACTGAGACAGGGAGGTTATGGAGGGTACATATTCAGGGCATATTTTTGTGGAGTTCTGTATTGGTACGTTCCAGTGAGACACGGAAGATATGGAGGGATACAGGTTCATGGCATATTTTTGCGGAGTTCTTCTTTGGTACGTTCTAGTGTGACAGGTAGGTTTTGGAGCGTACAGGTTCAGAGCATATTTGTATGGAGTTCTGCATTGGTACATTCTACTGAGACAGGGAGGTTATGGAGGGTACATATTCAGGGCATATTTTTGTGGAGTTCTGTATTGGTACGTTCCAGTGAGACAGGGAGGCTATGGAGAGGTACAGATTCAGGGCATATTTGTGTGGAGTTCTGCATTGGTACATTCCAGTGAAACACGGAGGATATGGAGGGATACAGGTTCATGGCATATTTGTGTGTAGTACTTCATTGGTACGTTCCAGTGAGACAGGTCGGTTTTGGAGCGTACAGGTTCAGGGCATATTTTTGTGGAGTTCTGCATTGGTACGTTCCAGTGAGACAGGGAGGTTATGGAGGGGTACAGGTTCAGGGAATATTTCTGTGGAGTTCTGCATTGGTACGTTGCAGTGAGACAGGGAGGTTATGTAGGTGTACATGTTCCGTGCATATTTGTGTGTTTTTCTGCATTGGTAGGTTCCAGTGAGAAAGGGAGGTTATGGAGGGGTACAGTTTCAGGGCATATTTATGTGGATTTCTGCATTGGTACGTTCCCGTGAGACAGGGAGGTTATGGAGGGGTACAGGTACAGGGGATATTTGTGTGGAGTTCTGTATTGGTACGTTCCAGTGAGACACTGAGGTTATGGAGGTGTACAGGTCCAGGGCATATTTATGTGGAGTTCCGCAGTGGAACATTCCAGTGAGACACGGAGGATATTGAGGGGTACAGTTTCAGGGCATATTTGTGTGGAGTTATGCATTGGTACGTTCCAGTGAGACAGGGTGGTTATGGAGGCGTACAGGTTCAGGGCATATTTGTGTGGAGTTCTGCATTGGTACATTCCAGTGAGACACGGAGGATATGGAGGGATACAGGTTCATGGCATATTTGTGCGGAGTTCTTCATTGGTACGTTCCAGTGTGACAGGTAGGTTTTGGAGCGTACAGGTTCAGGGCATATTTGTATGGAGTTATGCATTGGTACATTCTACTGAGACAGGGAGGTTATGGAGTGTACATATTCAGGGCATATTTTTGTGGAGTTCTGCATTGGTACGTTCCAGTGAGACAGGGTGGTTATGGAGGCGTACAGGTTCAGGGCATATTTGTGTGGAGTTCTGCATTGGTCCATTCCAGTGAGACACGGAGGATATGGAGGGATACAGGTTCATGGCATATTTGTGCGGAGTTCTTCATTGGTACGTTCCAGTGTGACAGGTAGGTTTTGGAGCGTACAGGTTCAGGGCATATTTGTATGGAGTTATGCATTGGTACATTCTACTGAGACAGGGAGGTTATGGAGGGTACATATTCAGGGCATATTTTTGTGGAGTTCTGTATTGGTACGTTCCAGTGAGACAGGGAGGTTATGGAGGGGTACAGTTTCAGGGCATATTTGTGTGGAGTTCTGCATTGGTACGTTCCAGTGAGACAGGGAGGTTATGGAGGGTTTACAGGTTCAGGGCATATTTGTGTGGAGTTCTGCATTGGTACATTCCAGTGAGACACGGAGGATATGGAGGGATACAGGTTCAGGGCATATTTTTGTGGAGTTCTGCATTGGTACGTTCCAGTGAGACAGGGAGGTTATGTAGGTGTACATGTTCCGTGCATATTTGTGTGGAGTTCTGCATTGGTACATTCCAGTGAGACATGGAGGTTATGCAGGGGTACAGGTTTAGGGCATATTTGTGCGGAGTTCTTCATTGGTACGTTCCAGTGTGACAGGGTGGTTATGGAGGCGTACAGGTTCAGGGCATATTTGTGTGGAGTTCTGCATTGGTACATTCCAGTGAGACACGGAGGATATGGAGGGATACAGGTTCATGGCATATTTGTGCGGAGTTCTTCATTGGTACGTTCCAGTGTGACAGGTAGGTTTTGGAGCGTACAGGTTCAGGGCATATTTGTATGGAGTTATGCATTGGTACATTCTACTGAGACAGGGAGGTTATGGAGGGTACATATTCAGGGCATATTTTTGTGGAGTTCTGTATTGGTACGTTCCAGTGAGACAGGGAGGTTATGGAGGGGTACAGTTTCAGGGCATATTTGTGTGGAGTTCTGCATTGGTACGTTCCAGTGAGACAGGGAGGTTATGGAGGGTTTACAGGTTCAGGGCATATTTGTGTGGAGTTCTGCATTGCTACATTCCAGTGAGACACGGAGGATATGGAGGGATACAGGTTCAGGGCATATTTTTGTGCAGTTCTTCATTGGTACGTTCCAGTGAGACAGGGAGGTTATGTAGGTGTACATGTTCCGTGCATATTTGTGTGGAGTTCTGCATTGGTACATTCCAGTGAGACATGGAGGTTATGCAGGGGTACAGGTTTAGGGCATATTTATGTGGAGTTCTGCATTGGAACATTCCAGTGAGACACGGAGGATATGGAATGGTACAGGTTCAGGGCATATTTGTGTGGAGTTCTGCATTGGTACGTTCCAGTGAGACAGGGTGTTTATGGAGGCGTACAGGTTCAGGGCATATTTGTGTGGAGTTCTGCATTGGAACATTCCAGTGAGACACGGAGGATATGGAGGGGTGCAGGTTCAGGGCATATTTGTGTGGAGTTCTGCATTGGTACGTTCCAGTGAGACACTGAGGTTATGGAGGGGTACAGGTTCAGGGCATATTTATGTGGAGTTCCGCAGTGGAACATTCCAGTGAGACACGGAGGATATTGAGGGGTACAGTTTCAGGGCATATTTGTGTGGAGTTCTGCATTGGTACGTTCCAGTGAGACAGGGATGTTCTGGAGGGGTACAGTTTCAGGGCATATTTGTGTGGAGTTCTGCATTGGTACATTCCAGTGAGACACGGAGGATATGTAGGGATACAGGTTCATGGCATATTTGTGTGTAGTACTTCATTGATACGTTACAGTGAGACAGGTAGGTTTTGGAGCGTACATGTTCAGGGCATATTTTTGTGGAGTTCTGCATTGGTACGTTCCAGTGAGACAGGGAGGTTATGGAGGGGTACAGGTTCACGGCATATTTGTGTGGAGTTCTGCATTGGTACGTTCCAGTGAGACAGGGAGGTTATGTAGGTGTACATGTTCCGTGCATATTTGTGTGTTTTTCTGCATTGGTACGTTCCAGTGAGAAAGGGAGGTTATGGAGGGGTACAGTATCAGGGCATATTTATGTGGATTTCTGCATTGGTACGTTCCCGTGAGACAGGGTGGTTATGGAGGGGTACAGGTTCAGGGCATATTTGTGTGGAGTTCTGCATTGGTACGTTCCAGTGAGACAGGGAGGTTATGTAGGTGTACATGTTCCGTGCATATTTGTGTCTTTGTCTGCATTGGTACGTTCCAGTGAGAAAGGGAGGTTATGGAGGGGTACAGTTTCAGGGCATATTTGTGTGGATATCTGCATTGGTACGTTCCCATGAGACAGGGTGGTTATGGAGGGGTACAGGTTCAGGGCATATTTCTGTGGAGTTCTGCATTGGTACGTTCCAGTGAGACAGGGTGGTTATGGAGGGGTACAGGTTCAGGGCATATTTTTGTGGAGTTCTGCATTGGTACGTTCCGTGAGACAGGGAGTTTATGGAGGGGTACAGGTTCAGGGCATATTTTGAGGAGTTTTGCAATGGTACGTTCCAGTGAGACAGGGAGTTTATGGAGGGGTACAGTTTCAGGGCATATTTGTGTGGAGTTCTGCATTGGTACGTTCCACTGAGACAGGGAGGTTATGTAGGTGTACATGTTCAGGGCATATTTGTGTATTTTTCTGCATTGGTACGTTCCAGTGAGAAAGGGAGGTTATGGAGGGGTACAGTTTCAGGGCATATTTATGTGGAGTTCTGCATTGGTACGTTCCAGTGAGACAGGGAGGTTATGTAGGTGTACATGTTCCGTGCATATTTGTGTGTTTTTCTGCATTGGTACGTTCCAGTGAGAAAGGGAGGTTATGGAGGGGTACAGTTTCAGGGCATATTTATGTGGATTTCTGCATTGGTACGTTCCCGTGAGACAGGGAGTTTATGGAGGGGTACAGTTTCAGGGCATTTTTGTGTGGAGTTCTGCATTGGTACATTCCAGTGAGACACGGAGGATATGGAGGTGTGCAGGTTCAGGGCATATTTGTGTGGAGTTCTGCATTGGTACGTTCCAGTGAGACAGGGAGGTTATGGAGAGGTACAGATTCAGGGCATATTTGTGTGGAGTTCTGCATTGGTACATTCCAGTGAAACACGGAGGATATGGAGGGATACAGGTTCATGGCATATTTGTGTGTAGTACTTCATTGGTACGTTCCAGTGAGAAAGGGAGGTTATGGAGGGGTACAGTTTCAGGGCATATTTATGTGGATTTCTGCATTGGTACGTTCCCGTGAGACAGGGAGGTTATGGAGGGGTACAGGTTCAGGGGATATTTGTGTGGAGTTCTGTATTGGTACGTTCCAGTGAGACACTGAGGTTATGGAGGTGTACAGGTTCAGGGCATATTTATGTGGAGTTCCGCAGTGGAACATTCCAGTGAGACACGGAGGATATTGAGGGGTACAGTTTCAGGGCATATTTGTATGGAGTTCTGCATTGGTACGTTCCAGTGAGACAGGGTGGTTATGGAGGCGTACAGGTTCAGGGCATATTTGTGTGGAGTTCTGCATTGGTACATTCCAGTGAGACACGGAGGATATGGAGGGATACAGGTTCATGGCATATTTGTGCGGAGTTCTTCATTGGTACGTTCCAGTGTGACAGGTAGGTTTTGGAGCGTACAGGTTCAGGGCATATTTGTATGGAGTTATGCATTGGTACATTCTACTGAGACAGGGAGGTTATGGAGGGTTTACAGGTACAGGGCATATTTGTGTGGAGTTCTGCATTGGTACATTCCAGTGAGACACCCAGGATATGGAGGGATACAGGTTCAGGGCATATTTTTGTGGAGTTCTGCATTGGTACGTTCCAGTGAGACAGGGAGGTTATGTAGGTGTACATGTTCCGTGCATACTTGTGTGGAGTTCTGCATTGGTACATTCCAGTGAGACATGGAGGTTATGCAGGGGTACAGGCTTAGGGCATATTTATGTGGAGTTCTGCATTGGAACATTCCAGTGAGACACGGAGGATATGGAATGGTACAGGTTCAGGGCATATTTGTGTGGAGTTCTGCATTGGTACGTTCCAGTGAGACAGGGTGTTTATGGAGGCGTACAGGTTCAGCGCATATTTGTGTGGAGTTCTGCATTGGAACATTCCAGTGAGACACGGAGGATATGGAGGGGTGCAGGTTCAGGGCATATTTGTGTGGAGTTCTGCATTGGTACGTTCCAGTGAGACACTGAGGTTATGGAGGGGTACAGGTTCAGGGCATATTTATGTGGAGTTCCGCAGTGGAACATTCCAGTGAGACACGGAGGATATTGAGGGGTACAGTTTCAGGGCATATTTGTGTGGAGTTCTGCATTGGTACGTTCCAGTGAGACAGGGATGTTATGGAGGGGTACAGTTTCAGGGGATATTTGTGTGGAGTTCTGCATTGGTACATTCCAGTGAGACACGGAGGATATGGAGGGATACAGGTTCATGGCATATTTGTGTGTAGTACTTCATTGATACGTTACAGTGAGACAGGTAGGTTTTGGAGCGTACATGTTCAGGGCATATTTTTGTGGAGTTCTGCATTGGTACGTTCCAGTGAGACAGGGAGGTTATGGAGGGGTACAGGTTCAGGGCATATTTGTGTGGAGTTCTGCATTGGTACGTTCCAGTGAGACAGGGAGGTTATGTAGGTGTACATGTTCCGAGCATATTTGTGTGTTTTTCTGCATTGGTACGTTCCAGTGAGCAAGGGAGGTTATGGAGGGGTACAGTTTCAGGGCATATTTATGTGGATTTCTGCATTGGTACGTTCCCGTGAGACAGGGTGGTTATGGAGGGGTACAGGTTCAGGGCATATTTCTGTGGAGTTCTGCATTGGAACATTCCAGTGAGACACGGAGGATATGGAGGTGTGCAGGTTCAGGGCATATTTGTGTGGAGTTCTGCATTGGTACGTTCCTGTGAGACAGGGATGTTATGGAGGGGTACAGTTTCAGGGCATATTTGTGTGGAGTTCTGCATTGGTACATTCCAGTGAGACACGGAGGATATGTAGGGATACAGGTTCATGGCATATTTGTGTGGAGTTCTGCATTGGTACGTTCCAGTGAGACAGGTAGGTTTTGGAGCGTACAGGTTCAGGGCATATTTTTGTGGAGTTCTGCATTGGTACGTTCCAGTGAGACAGGGAGTTTATGGAGGGGTACAGTTTCAGGGCATTTTTGTGTGGAGTTCTGCATTGGTACATTCCAGTGAGACAGGGAGGTTATGGAGGGGTACAGGTTCAGGGCATATTTCTGTGGAGTTCTGCATTGAAACATTCCAGTGAGACACGGAGGATATGGAGGGGTGCAGGTTCAGGGCATATTTGTGTGGAGTTCTGCATTGGTACGTTCCAGTGAGACAGGTAGGTTTTGGAGCGTACAGGTTCAGGGCATATTTTTGTGGAGTTCTGCATTGGTACGTTCCAGTGAGACAGGGAGGTTATGGAGGGGTACAGGTTCAGGGCATATTTATGTGGATTTCTGCATTGGTACGTTCCCGTGAGACAGGGTGGTTATGGAGGGGTACAGGTTCAGGGCATATTTTTGTGGAGTTCTGCAATGGTACGTTCCAGTGAGACAGGGAGTTTATGGAGGGCTACAGTTTCAGGGCATTTTTGTGTGGAGTTCTGCATTGGTACATTCCAGTGAGACAGGGAGGTTATGGAGGGGTACAGGTTCAGGGCATATTTCTGTGGAGTTCTGCATTGGTATATTCCAGTGAGACACGGAGGATATGTAGGGATACAGGTTCATGGCATATTTGTGTGTAGTACTTCATTGATACGTTACAGTGAGACAGGTAGGTTTTGCAGCGTACATGTTCAGGGCATATTTTTGTGGAGTTCTGCATTGGTACGTTCCAGTGAGACAGGGAGGTTATGGAGGGGTACAGGTTCAGGGCATATTTGTGTGGAGTTCTGCATTGGTACGTTCCAGTGAGACAGGGATGTTATGTAGGTGTACATGTTCCGTGCATATTTGTGTGTTTTTCTGCATTGGTACGTTCCAGTGAGAAAGGGAGGTTATGGAGGGGTACAGTTTCAGGGCATATTTATGTGGATTTCTGCATTGGTACGTTCCCGTGAGACAGGGTGGTTATGGAGGGGTACAGGTTCAGGGCATATTTCTGTGGAGTTCCGCAGTGGAACATTCCAGTGAGACACGGAGGATATTGAGGAGTACAGTTTCAGGGCATATTTGTGTGGAGTTCTGCATTGGTACGTTCCAGTGAGACAGGGTGGTTATGGAGGCGTACAGGTTCAGGGCATATTTGTGTGGAGTTCTGCATTGGTACATTCCAGTGAGACACGGAAGATATGGAGGGATACAGGTTCATGGCATATTTTTGCGGAGTTCTTCATTGGTACGTTCTAGTGTGACAGGTAGGTTTTGGAGCGTACAGGTTCAGGGCATATTTGTATGGAGTTCTGCATTGGTACATTCTACTGAGACAGGGAGGTTATGGAGTGTACATATTCAGGGCATATTTTTGTGGAGTTCTGCATTGGTACGTTCCAGTGAGACAGGGTGGTTATGGAGGCGTACAGGTTCAGGGCATATTTGTGTGGAGTTCTGCATTGGTACATTCCAGTGAGACAGGGAGGTTATGGAGGGGTACAGGTTCAGGGCATATTTGTGTGGAGTTCTGCATTGGTACGTTCCAGTGAGACAGGGATGTTTTGTAGGTGTACATGTTCCGTGCATATTTGTGTGTTTTTCTGCATTGGTACGTTCCAGTGAGACAGGGAGTTTATGGAGGGGTACAGTTTCAGGGCATATTTGTGTGGAGTTCTGCATTGGTACGTTCCAGTGAGACAGGGAGGTTATGGAGGGTTTACGGGTTCAGGGCATATTTGTGTGGAGTTCTGCATTGGTACATTCCTGTGAGACACGGAGGATATGGAGGGATACAGGTTCAGGGCATATTTTTGTGGAGTTCTGCATTGGTACGTTCCAGTGAGACAGGGAGGTTATGTAGGTGTACATGTTCCGTGCATATTTGTGTGGAGTTCTGCATTGGTAAATTCCAGTGAGACATGGAGGTTATGCAGGGGTACAGGTTTAGGGCATATTTATGTGGAGTTCTGCATTGGAACATTCCAGTGAGACACGGAGGATATGGAATGGTACAGGTTCAGGGCATATTTGTGTGGAATTCTGCATTGGTACGTTCCAGTGAGACAGGGTGTTTATGGAGGCGTACAGGCTCAGGGCATATTTGTGTGGAGTTCTGCATTGGAACATTCCAGTGAGACACGGAGGATATGGAGGGGTGCAGGTTCAGGGCATATTTGTGTGGAGTTCTGCATTGGTACGTTCCAGTGAGACACTGAGGTTATGGAGGGGTACAGGTTCAGGGCATATTTATGTGGAGTTCCGCAGTGGAACATTCCAGTGAGACACGGAGGATATTGAGGGGTACAGTTTCAGGGCATATTTGTGTGGAGTTCTGCATTGGTACGTTCCAGTGAGACAGGGATGTTCTGGAGGGGTACAGTTTCAGGGCATATTTGTGTGGAGTTCTGCATTGGTACATTCCAGTGAGACACGGAGGATATGTAGGGATACAGGTTCATGGCATATTTGTGTGTAGTACTTCATTGATACGTTACAGTGAGACAGGTAGGTTTTGGAGCGTACATGTTCAGGGCATATTTTTGTGGAGTTCTGCATTGGTACGTTCCAGTGAGACAGGGAGGTTATGGAGGGGTACAGTTTCACGGCATATTTGTGTGGAGTTCTGCATTGGTACATTCCAGTGAGACACGGAGGATATGGAGGGATACAGGTTCATGGCATATTTGTGTGTAGTACTTCATTGATACGTTACAGTGAGACAGGTAGGTTTTGGAGCGTACATGTTCAGGGCATATTTTTGTGGAGTTCTGCATTGGTACGTTCCAGTGAGACAGGGAGGTTATGGAGGGGTACAGGTTCAGGGCATATTTGTGTGGAGTTCTGCATTGGTACGTTCCAGTGAGACAGGGAGGTTATGTAGGTGTACATGTTCCGTGCATATTTGTGTGTTTTTCTGCATTGGTACGTTCCAGTGAGAAAGGGAGGTTATGGAGGGGTACAGTTTCAGGGCATATTTATGTGGATTTCTGCATTGGTACGTTCCCGTGAGACAGGGTGGTTATGGAGGGGTACAGGTTCAGGGCATATTTCTGTGGAGTTCTGCATTGGTACATTCTACTGAGACAGGGAGGTTATGGAGTGTACATATTCAGGGCATATTTTTGTGGAGTTCTGCATTGGTACGTTCCAGTGAGACAGGGTGGTTATGGAGGCGTACAGGTTCAGGGCATATTTGTGTGGAGTTCTGCATTGGCACATTCCAGTGAGACACGGAGGATATGGAGGGATACAGGTTCATGGCATATCTGTGCGGAGTTCTTCATTGGTACGTTCCAGTGTGACAGGTAGGTTTTGGAGCGTACAGGTTCAGGGCATATTTGTATGGAGTTATGCATTGGTACATTCTACTGAGACAGGGAGGTTATGGAGGGTACATATTCAGGGCATATTTTTGTGGAGTTCTGTATTGGTACGTTCCAGTGAGACAGGGAGGTTATGGAGGGGTACAGTTTCAGGGCATATTTGTGTGGAGTTCTGCATTGGTACGTTCCAGTGAGACAGGGAGGTTATGGAGGGTTTACAGGTTCAGGGCATATTTGTGTGGAGTTCTGCATTGGTACATTCCAGTGAGACACGGAGGATATGGAGGGATACAGGTTCAGGGCATATTTTTGTGGAGTTCTGCATTGGTACGTTCCAGTGAGACAGGGAGGTTATGTAGGTGTACATGTTCCGTGCATATTTGTGTGGAGTTCTGCATTGGTACATTCCAGTGAGACATGGAGGTTATGCAGGGGTACAGGTTTAGGGCATATTTGTGCGGAGTTCTTCATTGGTACGTTCCAGTGTGACAGGGTGGTTATGGAGGCGTACAGGTTCAGGGCATATTTGTGTGGAGTTCTGCATTGGTACATTCCAGTGAGACACGGAGGATATGGAGGGATACAGGTTCATGGCATATTTGTGCGGAGTTCTTCATTGGTACGTTCCAGTGTGACAGGTAGGTTTTGGAGCGTACAGGTTCAGGGCATATTTGTATGGAGTTATGCATTGGTACATTCTACTGAGACAGGGAGGTTATGGAGGGTACATATTCAGGGCATATTTTTGTGGAGTTCTGTATTGGTACGTTCCAGTGAGACAGGGAGGTTATGGAGGGGTACAGTTTCAGGGCATATTTGTGTGGAGTTCTGCATTGGTACGTTCCAGTGAGACAGGGAGGTTATGGAGGGTTTACAGGTTCAGGGCATATTTGTGTGGAGTTCTGCATTGCTACATTCCAGTGAGACACGGAGGATATGGAGGGATACAGGTTCAGGGCATATTTTTGTGGAGTTCTGCATTGGTACGTTCCAGTGAGACAGGGAGGTTATGTAGGTGTACATGTTCCGTGCATATTTGTGTGGAGTTCTGCATTGGTACATTCCAGTGAGACATGGAGGTTATGCAGGGGTACAGGTTTAGGGCATATTTATGTGGAGTTCTGCATTGGAACATTCCAGTGAGACACGGAGGATATGGAATGGTACAGGTTCAGGGCATATTTGTGTGGAGTTCTGCATTGGTACGTTCCAGTGAGACAGGGTGTTTATGGAGGCGTACAGGTTCAGGGCATATTTGTGTGGAGTTCTGCATTGGAACATTCCAGTGAGACACGGAGGATATGGAGGGGTGCAGGTTCAGGGCATATTTGTGTGGAGTTCTGCATTGGTACGTTCCAGTGAGACACTGAGGTTATGGAGGGGTACAGGTTCAGGGCATATTTATGTGGAGTTCCGCAGTGGAACATTCCAGTGAGACACGGAGGATATTGAGGGGTACAGTTTCAGGGCATATTTGTGTGGAGTTCTGCATTGGTACGTTCCAGTGAGACAGGGATGTTCTGGAGGGGTACAGTTTCAGGGCATATTTGTGTGGAGTTCTGCATTGGTACATTCCAGTGAGACACGGAGGATATGTAGGGATACAGGTTCATGGCATATTTGTGTGTAGTACTTCATTGATACGTTACAGTGAGACAGGTAGGTTTTGGAGCGTACATGTTCAGGGCATATTTTTGTGGAGTTCTGCATTGGTACGTTCCAGTGAGACAGGGAGGTTATGGAGGGGTACAGGTTCACGGCATATTTGTGTGGAGTTCTGCATTGGTACGTTCCAGTGAGACAGGGAGGTTATGTAGGTGTGCATGTTCCGTGCATATTTGTGTGTTTTTCTGCATTGGTACGTTCCAGTGAGAAAGGGAGGTTATGGAGGGGTACAGTATCAGGGCATATTTATGTGGATTTCTGCATTGGTACGTTCCCGTGAGACAGGGTGGTTATGGAGGGGTAGAGGTTCAGGGCATATTTCTGTGGAGTTCTGCATTGGAACATTCCAGTGAGACACGGAGGATATGGAGGGGTGCAGGTTCAGGGCATATTTGTGTGGAGTTCTGCATTGGTACGTTCCAGTGAGACAGGTAGGTTTTGGAGCTTACAGGTTCAGGGCATATTTTTGTGGAGTTCTGCATTGGTACGTTCCAGTGAGACAGGGAGTTTATGGAGGGGTACAGTTTCAGGGCATTTTTGTGTGGAGAACTGCATTGGTACATTCCAGTGAGACAGGGAGGTTATGGAGGGGTACAGGTTCAGGGCATATTTCTGTGGAGTTCTGCATTGAAACATTCCAGTGAGACACGGAGGATATGCAGGGGTGCAGGTTCAGGGCATATTTGTATGGAGTTATGCATTGGTACATTCTACTGAGACAGGGAGGTTATGGAGGGTACATATTTAGGGCATATTTTTGTGGAGTTCTGTATTGGTACGTTCCAGTGAGACAGGGAGGTTATGGAGGGGTACAGTTTCAGGGCATATTTGTGTGGAGTTCTGCATTGGTACGTTCCAGTGAGACAGGGAGGTTATGGAGGGTTTACAGGTTCAGGGCATATTTGTGTGGAGTTCTGCATTGCTACATTCCAGTGAGACACGGAGGATATGGAGGGATACAGGTTCAGGGCATATTTTTGTGGAGTTCTGCATTGGTACGTTCCAGTGAGACAGGGAGGTTATGTAGGTGTACATGGTCCGTGCATATTTGTGTGGAGTTCTGCATTGGTACATTCCAGTGAGACATGGAGGTTATGCAGGGGTACAGGTTTAGGGCATATTTATGTGGAGTTCTGCATTGGAACATTCCAGTGAGACACGGAGGATATGGAATGGTACAGGTTCAGGGCATATTTGTGTGGAGTTCTGCATTGGTACGTTCCAGTGAGACAGGGTGTTTATGGAGGCGTACAGGTTCAGGGCATATTTGTGTGGAGTTCTGCATTGGAACATTCCAGTGAGACACGGAGGATATGGAGGGGTGCAGGTTCAGGGCATATTTGTGTGGAGTTCTGCATTGGTACGTTCCAGTGAGACACTGAGGTTATGGAGGGGTACAGGTTCAGGGCATATTTATGTGGAGTTCCGCAGTGGAACATTCCAGTGAGACACGGAGGATATTGAGGGGTACAGTTTCAGGGCATATTTGTGTGGAGTTCTGCATTGGTACGTTCCAGTGAGACAGGGATGTTCTGGAGGGGTACAGTTTCAGGGCATATTTGTGTGGAGTTCTGCATTGGTACATTCCAGTGAGACACGGAGGATATGTAGGGATACAGGTTCATGGCATATTTGTGTGTAGTACTTCATTGATACGTTACAGTGAGACAGGTAGGTTTTGGAGCGTACATGTTCAGGGCATATTTTTGTGGAGTTCTGCATTGGTACGTTCCAGTGAGACAGGGAGGTTATGGAGGGGTACAGGTTCACGGCATATTTGTGTGGAGTTCTGCATTGGTACGTTCCAGTGAGACAGGGAGGTTATGTAGGTGTACATGTTCCGTGCATATTTGTGTGTTTTTCTGCATTGGTACGTTCCAGTGAGAAAGGGAGGTTATGGAGGGGTACAGTATCAGGGCATATTTATGTGGATTTCTGCATTGGTACGTTCCCGTGAGACAGGGTGGTTATGGAGGGGTACAGGTTCAGGGCATATTTCTGTGGAGTTCTGCATTGCAACATTCCAGTGAGACACGGAGGATATGGAGGGGTGCAGGTTCAGGGCATATTTGTGTGGAGTTCTGCATTGGTACGTTCCAGTGAGACAGGTAGGTTTTGGAGCTTACAGGTTCAGGGCATATTTTTGTGGAGTTCTGCATTGGTATGTTCCAGTGAGACAGGGAGTTTATGGAGGGGTACAGTTTCAGGGCATTTTTGTGTGGAGATCTGCATTGGTACATTCCAGTGAGACAGGGAGGTTATGGAGGGGTACAGGTTCAGGGCATATTTCTGTGGAGTTCTGCATTGAAACATTCCAGTGAGACACGGAGGATATGGAGGGGTGCAGGTTCAGGGCATTTTTGTGTGGAGTTCTGCAGTGGTACATTCCAGTGAGACAGGGAGGTTATGGAGGGGTACATGTTCAGGGCATATTTCTTTGGAGTTCTGCATTGGTACATTCCAGTGAGACACGGAGGATATGGAGGGGTACATGTTCATGGCATATTTGTGTGTAGTACTTCATTGATACGTTACAGTGAGACAGGTAGGTTTTGCAGCGTACATGTTCAGGGCATATTTTTGTGGAGTTCTGCATTGGTACGTTCCAGTGAGACAGGGAGGTTATGGAGGGGTACAGGTTCACGGCATATTTGTGTGGAGTTCTGCATTGGTACGTTCCAGTGAGACAGGGAGGTTATGTAGGTGTACATGTTCCGTGCATATTTGTGTGTTTGTCTGCATTGGTACGTTCCAGTGAGAAAGGGAGGTTATGGAGGGGTACAGTTTCAGGGCATATTTGTGTGGATATCTGCATTGGTACGTTCCCATGAGACAGGGTTGTTATGGAGGGGTACAGGTTCAGGGCATATTTCTGTGGAGTTCTGCATTGGTACATTCTACTGAGACAGGGAGGTTATGGAGTGTACATATTCAGGGCATATTTTTGTGGAGTTCTGCATTGGTACGTTCCAGTGAGACAGGGTGGTTATGGAGGCGTACAGGTTCAGGGCATATTTGTGTGGAGTTCTGCATTGGCACATTCCAGTGAGACACGGAGGATATGGAGGGATACAGGTTCATGGCATATTTGTGCGGAGTTCTTCATTGGTACGTTCCAGTGTGACAGGTAGGTTTTGGAGCGTACAGGTTCAGGGCATATTTGTATGGAGTTATGCATTGGTACATTCTACTGAGACAGGGAGGTTATGGAGGGTACATATTCAGGGCATATTTTTGTGGAGTTCTGCATTGGTACGTTCCAGTGAGACAGGGAGGTTATGGAGGGGTACAGTTTCAGGGCATATTTGTGTGGAGTTCTGCATTGGTACGTTCCAGTGAGACAGGGAGGTTATGGAGGGTTTACAGGTTCAGGGCATATTTGTGTGGAGTTCTGCATTGGTACATTCCAGTGAGACACGGAGGATATGGAGGGATACAGGTTCAGGGCATATTTTTGTGGAGTTCTGCATTGGTACGTTCCAGTGAGACAGGGAGGTTATGTAGGTGTACATGTTCCGTGCATATTTGTGTGGAGTTCTGCATTGGTACATTCCAGTGAGACATGGAGGTTATGCAGGGGTACAGGTTTAGGGCATATTTATGTGGAGTTCTGCATTGGAACATTCCAGTGAGACACGGAGGATATGGAATGGTACAGGTTCAGGGCATATTTTTGTGGAGTTCTGCATTGGTACGTTCCAGTGAGACAGGGTGTTTATGGAGGCGTACAGGTTCAGGGCATATTTGTGTGGAGTTCTGCATCGGAACATTCCAGTGAGACACGGAGGATATGGAGGGGTGCAGGTTCAGGGCATATTTGTGTGGAGTTCTGCATTGGTACGTTCCAGTGAGACACTGAGGTTATGGAGGGGTACAGGTTCAGGGCATATTTATGTGGAGTTCCGCAGTGGAACATTCCAGTGAGACACGGAGGATATTGAGGGGTACAGCTTCAGGGCATATTTGTGTGGAGTTCTGCATTGGTACGTTCCAGTGAGACAGGGATGTTCTGGAGGGGTACAGTTTCAGGGCATATTTGTGTGGAGTTCTGCATTGGTACATTCCAGTGAGACACGGAGGATATGTAGGGATACAGGTTCATGGCATATTTGTGTGTAGTACTTCATTGATACGTTACAGTGAGACAGGTAGGTATTGGAGCGTACATGTTCAGGGCATATTTTTGTGGAGTTCTGCATTGGTACGTTCCAGTGAGACAGGGAGGTTATGGAGGGGTACAGGTTCACGGCATATTTGTGTGGAGTTCTGCATTGGTACGTTCCAGTGAGACAGGGAGGTTATGTAGGTGTACATGTTCCGTGCATATTTGTGTGTTTTTCTGCATTGGTACGTTCCAGTGAGAAAGGGAGGTTATGGAGGCGTACAGGTTCAGGGCATATTTGTGTGGTGTTCTGCATTGGTACATTCCAGTGAGACACGGAGGATATGGAGGGATACAGGTTCATGGCATATTTGTGCGGAGTTCTTCATTGGTACGTTCCAGTGTGACAGGTAGGTTTTGGAGCGTACAGGTTCAGGGCATATTTGTATGGAGTTATGCATTGGTACATTCTACTGAGACAGGGAGGTTATGGAGGGTACATATTCAGGGCATATTTTTGTGGAGTTCTGTATTGGTACGTTCCAGTGAGACAGGGAGGTTATGGAGGGGTACAGTTTCAGTGCATATTTGTGTGGAGTTCTGCATTGGTACGTTCCAGTGAGACAGGGAGGTTATCGAGGGTTTACAGGTTCAGGGCATATTTGTGTGGAGTTCTGCATTGCTACATTCCAGTGAGACACGGAGGATATGGAGGGATACAGGTTCAGGGCATATTTTTGTGGAGTTCTGCATTGGTACGTTCCAGTGAGACAGGGAGGTTATGTAAGTGTACATGTTCCGTGCATTTTTGTGTGGAGATCTGCATTGGTACATTCCAGTGAGACAGGGAGGTTATGGAGGGGTACAGGTTCAGGGCATATTTCTGTGGAGTTCTGCATTGAAACATTCCAGTGAGACACGGAGGATATGCAGGGGTGCAGGTTCAGGGCATATTTGTATGGAGTTATTCATTGGTACATTCTACTGAGACAGGGAGGTTATGGAGGGTACATATTTAGGGCATATTTTTGTGGAGTTCTGTATTGGTACGTTCCAGTGAGACAGCGAGGTTATGGAGGGGTACAGTTTCAGGGCATATTTGTGTGGAGTTCTGCATTGGTACGTTCCAGTGAGACAGGGAGGTTATGGAGGGTTTACAGGTTCAGGGCATATTTGTGTGGAGTTCTGCATTGCTACATTCCAGTGAGACACGGAGGATATGGAGGGATACAGGTTCAGGGCATATTTTTGTGGAGTTCTGCATTGGTACGTTCCAGTGAGACAGGGAGGTTAAGTAGGTGTACATGGTCCGTGCATATTTGTGTGGAGTTCTGCATTGGTACATTCCAGTGAGACATGGAGGTTATGCAGGGGTACAGGTTTAGGGCATATTTATGTGGAGTTCTGCATTGGAACATTCCAGTGAGACACGGAGGATATGGAATGGTACAGGTTCAGGGCATATTTGTGTGGAGTTCTGCATTGGTACGTTCCAGTGAGACAGGGTGTTTATGGAGGCGTACAGGTTCAGGGCATATTTGTGTGGAGTTCTGCATTGGAACATTCCAGTGAGACACGGAGGATATGGAGGGGTGCAGGTTCAGGGCATATTTGTGTGGAGTTCTGCATTGGTACGTTCCAGTGAGACACTGAGGTTATGGAGGGGTACAGGTTCAGGGCATATTTATGTGGAGTTCCGCAGTGGAACATTCCAGTGAGACACGGAGGATATTGAGGGGTACAGTTTCAGGGCATATTTGTGTGGAGTTCTGCATTGGTACGTTCCAGTGAGACAGGGATGTTCTGGAGGGGTACAGTTTCAGGGCATATTTGTGTGGAGTTCTGCATTGGTACATTCCAGTGAGACACGGAGGATATGTAGGGATACAGGTTCATGGCATATTTGTGTGTAGTACTTCATTGATACGTTACAGTGAGACAGGTAGGTTTTGGAGCGTACATGTTCAGGGCATATTTTTGTGGAGTTCTGCATTGGTACGTTCCAGTGAGACAGGGAGGTTATGGAGGGGTACAGGTTCACGGCATATTTGTGTGGAGTTCTGCATTGGTACGTTCCAGTGAGACAGGGAGGTTATGTAGGTGTACATGTTCCGTGCATATTTGTGTGTTTTTCTGCATTGGTACGTTCCAGTGAGAAAGGGAGGTTATGGAGGGGTACAGTATCAGGGCATATTTATGTGGATTTCTGCATTGGTACGTTCCCGTGAGACAGGGTGGTTATGGAGGGGTACAGGTTCAGGGCATATTTCTGTGGAGTTCTGCATTGCAACATTCCAGTGAGACACGGAGGATATGGAGGGGTGCAGGTTCAGGGCATATTTGTGTGGAGTTCTGCATTGGTACGTTCCAGTGAGACAGGTAGGTTTTGGAGCTTACAGGTTCAGGGCATATTTTTGTGGAGTTCTGCATTGGTATGTTCCAGTGAGGCAGGGAGTTTATGGAGGGGTACAGTTTCAGGGCATTTTTGTGTGGAGATCTGCATTGGTACATTCCAGTGAGACAGGGAGGTTATGGAGGGGTACAGGTTCAGGGCATATTTCTGTGGAGTTCTGCATTGAAACATTCCAGTGAGACACGGAGGATATGGAGGGGTGCAGGTTCAGGGCATTTTTGTGTGGAGTTCTGCAGTGGTACATTCCAGTGAGACAGGGAGGTTATGGAGGGGTACATGTTCAGGGCATATTTCTGTGGAGTTCTGCATTGGTACATTCCAGTGAGACACGGAGGATATGGAGGGGTACATGTTCATGGCATATTTTTGTGGAGTTCTGCATTGGTACGTTCCAGTGAGACAGGGAGGTTATGTAAGTGTACATGTTCCGTGCATTTTTGTGTGGAGATCTGCATTGGTACATTCCAGTGAGACAGGGAGGTTATGGAGGGGTACAGGTTCAGGGCATATTTCTGTGGAGTTCTGCATTGAAACATTCCAGTGAGACACGGAGGATATGCAGGGGTGCAGGTTCAGGGCATATTTGTATGGAGTTATTCATTGGTACATTCTACTGAGACAGGGAGGTTATGGAGGGTACATATTTAGGGCATATTTTTGTGGAGTTCTGTATTGGTACGTTCCAGTGAGACAGCGAGGTTATGGAGGGGTACAGTTTCAGGGCATATTTGTGTGGAGTTCTGCATTGGTACGTTCCAGTGAGACAGGGAGGTTATGGAGGGTTTACAGGTTCAGGGCATATTTGTGTGGAGTTCTGCATTGCTACATTCCAGTGAGACACGGAGGATATGGAGGGATACAGGTTCAGGGCATATTTTTGTGGAGTTCTGCATTGGTACGTTCCAGTGAGACAGGGAGGTTAAGTAGGTGTACATGGTCCGTGCATATTTGTGTGGAGTTCTGCATTGGTACATTCCAGTGAGACATGGAGGTTATGCAGGGGTACAGGTTTAGGGCATATTTATGTGGAGTTCTGCATTGGAACATTCCAGTGAGACACGGAGGATATGGAATGGTACAGGTTCAGGGCATATTTGTGTGGAGTTCTGCATTGGTACGTTCCAGTGAGACAGGGTGTTTATGGAGGCGTACAGGTTCAGGGCATATTTGTGTGGAGTTCTGCATTGGAACATTCCAGTGAGACACGGAGGATATGGAGGGGTGCAGGTTCAGGGCATATTTGTGTGGAGTTCTGCATTGGTACGTTCCAGTGAGACACTGAGGTTATGGAGGGGTACAGGTTCAGGGCATATTTATGTGGAGTTCCGCAGTGGAACATTCCAGTGAGACACGGAGGATATTGAGGGGTACAGTTTCAGGGCATATTTGTGTGGAGTTCTGCATTGGTACGTTCCAGTGAGACAGGGATGTTCTGGAGGGGTACAGTTTCAGGGCATATTTGTGTGGAGTTCTGCATTGGTACATTCCAGTGAGACACGGAGGATATGTAGGGATACAGGTTCATGGCATATTTGTGTGTAGTACTTCATTGATACGTTACAGTGAGACAGGTAGGTTTTGGAGCGTACATGTTCAGGGCATATTTTTGTGGAGTTCTGCATTGGTACGTTCCAGTGAGACAGGGAGGTTATGGAGGGGTACAGGTTCACGGCATATTTGTGTGGAGTTCTGCATTGGTACGTTCCAGTGAGACAGGGAGGTTATGTAGGTGTACATGTTCCGTGCATATTTGTGTGTTTTTCTGCATTGGTACGTTCCAGTGAGAAAGGGAGGTTATGGAGGGGTACAGTATCAGGGCATATTTATGTGGATTTCTGCATTGGTACGTTCCCGTGAGACAGGGTGGTTATGGAGGGGTACAGGTTCAGGGCATATTTCTGTGGAGTTCTGCATTGCAACATTCCAGTGAGACACGGAGGATATGGAGGGGTGCAGGTTCAGGGCATATTTGTGTGGAGTTCTGCATTGGTACGTTCCAGTGAGACAGGTAGGTTTTGGAGCTTACAGGTTCAGGGCATATTTTTGTGGAGTTCTGCATTGGTATGTTCCAGTGAGACAGGGAGTTTATGGAGGGGTACAGTTTCAGGGCATTTTTGTGTGGAGATCTGCATTGGTACATTCCAGTGAGACAGGGAGGTTATGGAGGGGTACAGGTTCAGGGCATATTTCTGTGGAGTTCTGCATTGAAACATTCCAGTGAGACACGGAGGATATGGAGGGGTGCAGGTTCAGGGCATTTTTGTGTGGAGTTCTGCAGTGGTACATTCCAGTGAGACAGGGAGGTTATGGAGGGGTACATGTTCAGGGCATATTTCTGTGGAGTTCTGCATTGGTACATTCCAGTGAGACACGGAGGATATGGAGGGGTACATGTTCATGGCATATTTGTGTGTAGTACTTCATTGATACGTTACAGTGAGACAGGTAGGTTTTGCAGCGTACATGTTCAGGGCATATTTTTGTGGAGTTCTGCATTGGTACGTTCCAGTGAGACAGGGAGGTTATGGAGGGGTACAGGTTCACGGCATATTTGTGTGGAGTTCTGCATTGGTACGTTCCAGTGAGACAGGGAGGTTATGTAGGTGTACATGTTCCGTGCATATTTGTGTGTTTGTCTGCATTGGTACGTTCCCATGAGACAGGGTGGTTATGGAGGGGTACAGGTTCAGGGCATATTTCTGTGGAGTTCTGCATTGGTACATTCTACTGAGACAGGGAGGTTATGGAGTGTACATATTCAGGGCATATTTTTGTGGAGTTCTGCATTGGTACGTTCCAGTGAGACAGGGTGGTTATGGAGGCGTACAGGTTCAGGGCATATTTGTGTGGAGTTCTGCATTGGCACATTCCAGTGAGACACGGAGGATATGGAGGGATACAGGTTCATGGCATATTTGTGCGGAGTTCTTCATTGGTACGTTCCAGTGTGACAGGTAGGTTTTGGAGCGTACAGGTTCAGGGCATATTTGTATGGAGTTATGCATTGGTACATTCTACTGAGACAGGGAGGTTATGGAGGGTACATATTCAGGGCATATTTTTGTGGAGTTCTGCATTGGTACGTTCCAGTGAGACAGGGAGGTTATGGAGGGGTACAGTTTCAGGGCATATTTGTGTGGAGTTCTGCATTGGTACGTTCCAGTGAGACAGGGAGGTTATGGAGGGTTTACAGGTTCAGGGCATATTTGTGTGGAGTTCTGCATTGGTACATTCCAGTGAGACACGGAGGATATGGAGGGATACAGGTTCAGGGCATATTTTTGTGGAGTTCTGCATTGGTACGTTCCAGTGAGACAGGGAGGTTATGTAGGTGTACATGTTCCGTGCATATTTGTGTGGAGTTCTGCATTGGTACATTCCAGTGAGACATGGAGGTTATGCAGGGGTACAGGTTTAGGGCATATTTATGTGGAGTTCTGCATTGGAACATTCCAGTGAGACACGGAGGATATGGAATGGTACAGGTTCAGGGCATATTTGTGTGGAGTTCTGCATTGGTACGTTCCAGTGAGACAGGGTGTTTATGGAGGCGTACAGGTTCAGGGCATATTTGTGTGGAGTTCTGCATCGGAACATTCCAGTGAGACACGGAGGATATGGAGGGGTGCAGGTTCAGGGCATATTTGTGTGGAGTTCTGCATTGGTACGTTCCAGTGAGACACTGAGGTTATGGAGGGGTACAGGTTCAGGGCATATTTATGTGGAGTTCCGCAGTGGAACATTCCAGTGAGACACGGAGGATATTGAGGGGTACAGCTTCAGGGCATATTTGTGTGGAGTTCTGCATTGGTACGTTCCAGTGAGACAGGGATGTTCTGGAGGGGTACAGTTTCAGGGCATATTTGTGTGGAGTTCTGCATTGGTACATTCCAGTGAGACACGGAGGATATGTAGGGATACAGGTTCATGGCATATTTGTGTGTAGTACTTCATTGATACGTTACAGTGAGACAGGTAGGTATTGGAGCGTACATGTTCAGGGCATATTTTTGTGGAGTTCTGCATTGGTACATTCCAGTGAGACACGGAGGATATGGAGGGATACAGGTTCATGGCATATTTGTGCGGAGTTCTTCATTGGTACGTTCCAGTGTGACAGGTAGGTTTTGGAGCGTACAGGTTCAGGGCATATTTGTATGGAGTTATGCATTGGTACATTCTACTGAGACAGGGAGGTTATGGAGGGTACATATTCAGGGCATATTTTTGTGGAGTTCTGTATTGGTACGTTCCAGTGAGACAGGGAGGTTATGGAGGGGTACAGTTTCAGTGCATATTTGTGTGGAGTTCTGCATTGGTACGTTCCAGTGAGACAGGGAGGTTATGGAGGGTTTACAGGTTCAGGGCATATTTGTGTGGAGTTCTGCATTGCTACATTCCAGTGAGACACGGAGGATATGGAGGGATACAGGTTCAGGGCATATTTTTGTGGAGTTCTGCATTGGTACGTTCCAGTGAGACAGGGAGGTTATGTAAGTGTACATGTTCCGTGCATTTTTGTGTGGAGATCTGCATTGGTACATTCCAGTGAGACAGGGAGGTTATGGAGGGGTACAGGTTCAGGGCATATTTCTGTGGAGTTCTGCATTGAAACATTCCAGTGAGACACGGAGGATATGCAGGGGTGCAGGTTCAGGGCATATTTGTATGGAGTTATTCATTGGTACATTCTACTGAGACAGGGAGGTTATGGAGGGTACATATTTAGGGCATATTTTTGTGGAGTTCTGTATTGGTACGTTCCAGTGAGACAGGGAGGTTATGGAGGGGTACAGTTTCAGGGCATATTTGTGTGGAGTTCTGCATTGGTACGTTCCAGTGAGACAGGGAGTTTATGGAGGGTTTACAGGTTCAGGGCATATTTGTGTGGAGTTCTGCATTGCTACATTCCAGTGAGACACGGAGGATATGGAGGGATACAGGTTCAGGGCATATTTTTGTGGAGTTCTGCATTGGTACGTTCCAGTGAGACAGGGAGGTTATGTAGGTGTACATGGTCCGTGCATATTTGTGTGGAGTTCTGCATTGGTACATTCCAGTGAGACATGGAGGTTATGCAGGGGTACAGGTTTAGGGCATATTTATGTGGAGTTCTGCATTGGAACATTCCAGTGAGACACGGAGGATATGGAATGGTACAGGTTCAGGGCATATTTGTGTGGAGTTCTGCATTGGTACGTTCCAGTGAGACAGGGTGTTTATGGAGGCGTACAGGTTCAGGGCATATTTGTGTGGAGTTCTGCATCGGAACATTCCAGTGAGACACGGAGGATATGGAGGGGTGCAGGTTCAGGGCATATTTGTGTGGAGTTCTGCATTGGTACGTTCCAGTGAGACACTGAGGTTATGGAGGGGTACAGGTTCAGGGCATATTTATGTGGAGTTCCGCAGTGGAACATTCCAGTGAGACACGGAGGATATTGAGGGGTACAGTTTCAGGGCATATTTGTGTGGAGTTCTGCATTGGTACGTTCCAGTGAGACAGGGATGTTCTGGAGGGGTACAGTTTCAGGGCATATTTGTGTGGAGTTCTGCATTGGTACATTCCAGTGAGACACGGAGGATATGTAGGGATACAGGTTCATGGCATATTTGTGTGTAGTACTTCATTGATACGTTACAGTGAGACAGGTAGGTTTTGGAGCGTACATGTTCAGGGCATATTTTTGTGGAGTTCTGCATTGGTACGTTCCAGTGAGACAGGGAGGTTATGGAGGGGTACAGGTTCACGGCATATTTGTGTGGAGTTCTGCATTGGTACGTTCCAGTGAGACAGGGAGGTTATGTAGGTGTACATGTTCCGTGCATATTTGTGTGTTTTTCTGCATTGGTACGTTCCAGTGAGAAAGGGAGGTTATGGAGGGGTACAGTATCAGGGCATATTTATGTGGATTTCTGCATTGGTACGTTCCCGTGAGACAGGGTGGTTATGGAGGGGTACAGGTTCAGGGCATATTTCTGTGGAGTTCTGCATTGCAACATTCCAGTGAGACACGGAGGATATGGAGGGGTGCAGGTTCAGGGCATATTTGTGTGGAGTTCTGCATTGGTACGTTCCAGTGAGACAGGTAGGTTTTGGAGCTTACAGGTTCAGGGCATATTTTTGTGGAGTTCTGCATTGGTATGTTCCAGTGAGACAGGGAGTTTATGGAGGGGTACAGTTTCAGGGCATTTTTGTGTGGAGATCTGCATTGGTACATTCCAGTGAGACAGGGAGGTTATGGAGGGGTACAGGTTCAGGGCATATTTCTGTGGAGTTCTGCATTGAAACATTCCAGTGAGACACGGAGGATATGGAGGGGTGCAGGTTCAGGGCATTTTTGTGTGGAGTTCTGCAGTGGTACATTCCAGTGAGACAGGGAGGTTATGGAGGGGTACATGTTCAGGGCATATTTCTGTGGAGTTCTGCATTGGTACATTCCAGTGAGACACGGAGGATATGGAGGGGTACATGTTCATGGCATATTTGTGTGTAGTACTTCATTGATACGTTACAGTGAGACAGGTAGGTTTTGCAGCGTACATGTTCAGGGCATATTTTTGTGGAGTTCTGCATTGGTACGTTCCAGTGAGACAGGGAGGTTATGGAGGGGTACAGGTTCACGGCATATTTGTGTGGAGTTCTGCATTGGTACGTTCCAGTGAGACAGGGAGGTTATGTAGGTGTACATGTTCCGTGCATATTTGTGTGTTTGTCTGCATTGGTACGTTCCCATGAGACAGGGTGGTTATGGAGGGGTACAGGTTCAGGGCATATTTCTGTGGAGTTCTGCATTGGTACATTCTACTGAGACAGGGAGGTTATGGAGTGTACATATTCAGGGCATATTTTTGTGGAGTTCTGCATTGGTACGTTCCAGTGAGACAGGGTGGTTATGGAGGCGTACAGGTTCAGGGCATATTTGTGTGGAGTTCTGCATTGGCACATTCCAGTGAGACACGGAGGATATGGAGGGATACAGGTTCATGGCATATTTGTGCGGAGTTCTTCATTGGTACGTTCCAGTGTGACAGGTAGGTTTTGGAGCGTACAGGTTCAGGGCATATTTGTATGGAGTTATGCATTGGTACATTCTACTGAGACAGGGAGGTTATGGAGGGTACATATTCAGGGCATATTTTTGTGGAGTTCTGTATTGGTACGTTCCAGTGAGACAGGGAGGTTATGGAGGGGTACAGTTTCAGGGCATATTTGTGTGGAGTTCTGCATTGGTACGTTCCAGTGAGACAGGGAGGTTATGGAGGGTTTACAGGTTCAGGGCATATTTGTGTGGAGTTCTGCATTGCTACATTCCAGTGAGACACGGAGGATATGGAGGGATACAGGTTCAGGGCATATTTTTGTGGAGTTCTGCATTGGTACGTTCCAGTGAGACAGGGAGGTTATGTAGGTGTACATGTTCCGTGCATATTTGTGTGGAGTTCTGCATTGGTACATTCCAGTGAGACATGGAGGTTATGCAGGGGTACAGGTTTAGGGCATATTTGTGCGGAGTTCTTCATTGGTACGTTCCAGTGTGACAGGGTGGTTATGGAGGCGTACAGGTTCAGGGCATATTTGTGTGGAGTTCTGCATTGGTACATTCCAGTGAGACACGGAGGATATGGAGGGATACAGGTTCATGGCATATTTGTGCGGAGTTCTTCATTGGTACGTTCCAGTGTGACAGGTAGGTTTTGGAGCGTACAGGTTCAGGGCATATTTGTATGGAGTTATGCATTGGTACATTCTACTGAGACAGGGAGGTTATGGAGGGTACATATTCTGGGCATATTTTTGTGGAGTTCTGTATTGGTACGTTCCAGTGAGACAGGGAGGTTATGGAGGGGTACAGTTTCAGTGCATATTTGTGTGGAGTTCTGCATTGGTACGTTCCAGTGAGACAGGGAGGTTATGGAGGGTTTACAGGTTCAGGGCATATTTGTGTGGAGTTCTGCATTGCAACATTCCAGTGAGACACGGAGGATATGGAGGGATACAGGTTCAGGGCATATTTTTGTGGAGTTCTGCATTGGTACGTTCCAGTGAGACAGGGAGGTTATGTAAGTGTACATGTTCCGTGCATATTTGTGTGGAGTTCTGCATTGGTACATTCCAGTGAGACACGGAGGATATGGAATGGTACAGGTTCAGGGCATATTTGTGTGGAGTTCTGCATTGGTACGTTCCAGTGAGACAGGGTGTTTATGGAGGCGTACAGGTTCAGGGCATATTTGTGTGGAGTTCTGCATCGGAACATTCCAGTGAGACACGGAGGATATGGAGGGGTGCAGGTTCAGGGCATATTTGTGTGGAGTTCTGCATTGGTACGTTCCAGTGAGACACTGAGGTTATGGAGGGGTACAGGTTCAGGGCATATTTATGTGGAGTTCCGCAGTGGAACATTCCAGTGAGACACGGAGGATATTGAGGGGTACAGCTTCAGGGCATATTTGTGTGGAGTTCTGCATTGGTACGTTCCAGTGAGACAGGGATGTTCTGGAGGGGTACAGTTTCAGGGCATATTTGTGTGGAGTTCTGCATTGGTACATTCCAGTGAGACACGGAGGATATGTAGGGATACAGGTTCATGGCATATTTGTGTGTAGTACTTCATTGATACGTTACAGTGAGACAGGTAGGTATTGGAGCGTACATGTTCAGGGCATATTTTTGTGGAGTTCTGCATTGGTACGTTCCAGTGAGACAGGGAGGTTATGGAGGGGTACAGGTTCACGGCATATTTGTGTGGAGTTCTGCATTGGTACGTTCCAGTGAGACAGGGAGGTTATGTAGGTGTACATGTTCCGTGCATATTTGTGTGTTTTTCTGCATTGGTACGTTCCAGTGAGAAAGGGAGGTTATGGAGGCGTACAGGTTCAGGGCATATTTGTGTGGAGTTCTGCATTGGTACATTCCAGTGAGACACGGAGGATATGGAGGGATACAGGTACATGGCATATTTGTGCGGAGTTCTTCATTGGTACGTTCCAGTGTGACAGGTAGGTTTTGGAGCGTACAGGTTCAGGGCATATTTGTATGGAGTTATGCATTGGTACATTCTACTGAGACAGGGAGGTTATGGAGGGGTACAGTTTCAGGGCATATTTGTGTGGAGTTCTGCATTGGTACGTTCCAGTGAGACAGGGAGGTTATGGAGGGTTTACAGGTTCAGGGCATATTTGTGTGGAGTTCTGCATTGCTACATTCCAGTGAGACACGGAGGATATGGAGGGATACAGGTTCAGGGCATATTTTTGTGGAGTTCTGCATTGGTACGTTCCAGTGAGACAGGGAGGTTATGTAGGTGTACATGGTCCGTGCATATTTGTGTGGAGTTCTGCATTGGTACATTCCAGTGAGACATGGAGGTTATGCAGGGGTACAGGTTTAGGGCATATTTATGTGGAGTTCTGCATTGGAACATTCCAGTGAGACACGGAGGATATGGAATGGTACAGGTTCAGGGCATATTTGTGTGGAGTTCTGCATTGGTACGTTCCAGTGAGACAGGGTGTTTATGGAGGCGTACAGGTTCAGGGCATATTTGTGTGGAGTTCTGCATTGGAACATTCCAGTGAGACACGGAGGATATGGAGGGGTGCAGGTTCAGGGCATATTTGTGTGGAGTTCTGCATTGGTACGTTCCAGTGAGACACTGAGGTTATGGAGGGGTACAGGTTCAGGGCATATTTATGTGGAGTTCCGCAGTGGAACATTCCAGTGAGACACGGAGGATATTGAGGGGTACAGTTTCAGGGCATATTTGTGTGGTGTTCTGCATTGGTACGTTCCAGTGAGACAGGGATGTTCTGGAGGGGTACAGTTTCAGGGCATATTTGTGTGGAGTTCTGCATTGGTACATTCCAGTGAGACACGGAGGATATGTAGGGATACAGGTTCATGGCATATTTGTGTGTAGTACTTCATTGATACGTTACAGTGAGACAGGTAGGTTTTGGAGCGTACATGTTCAGGGCATATTTTTGTGGAGTTCTGCATTGGTACGTTCCAGTGAGACAGGGAGGTTATGGAGGGGTACAGGTTCACGGCATATTTGTGTGGAGTTCTGCATTGGTACGTTCCAGTGAGACAGGGAGGTTATGTAGGTGTACATGTTCCGTGCATATTTGTGTGTTTTTCTGCATTGGTACGTTCCAGTGAGAAAGGGAGGTTATGGAGGGGTACAGTATCAGGGCATATTTATGTGGATTTCTGCATTGGTACGTTCCCGTGAGACAGGGTGGTTATGGAGGGGTACAGGTTCAGGGCATATTTCTGTGGAGTTCTGCATTGCAACATTCCAGTGAGACACGGAGGATATGGAGGGGTGCAGGTTCAGGGCATATTTGTGTGGAGTTCTGCATTGGTACGTTCCAGTGAGACAGGTAGGTTTTGGAGCTTACAGGTTCAGGGCATATTTTTGTGGAGTTCTGCATTGGTATGTTCCAGTGAGACAGGGAGTTTATGGAGGGGTACAGTTTCAGGGCATTTTTGTGTGGAGATCTGCATTGGTACATTCCAGTGAGACAGGGAGGTTATGGAGGTGTACAGGTTCAGGGCATATTTCTGTGGAGTTCTGCATTGAAACATTCCAGTGAGACACGGAGGATATGGAGGGGTGCAGGTTCAGGGCATTTTTGTGTGGAGTTCTGCAGTGGTACATTCCAGTGAGACAGGGAGGTTATGGAGGGGTACATGTTCAGGGCATATTTCTGTGGAGTTCTGCATTGGTACATTCCAGTGAGACACGGAGGATATGGAGGGGTACATGTTCATGGCATATTTGTGTGTAGTACTTCATTGATACGTTACAGTGAGACAGGTAGGTTTTGCAGCGTACATGTTCAGGGCATATTTTTGTGGAGTTCTGCATTGGTACGTTCCAGTGAGACAGGGAGGTTATGGAGGGGTACAGGTTCACGGCATATTTGTGTGGAGTTCTGCATTGGTACGTTCCAGTGAGACAGGGAGGTTATGTAGGTGTACATGTTCCGTGCATATTTGTGTGTTTGTCTGCATTGGTACGTTCCCATGAGACAGGGTGGTTATGGAGGGGTACAGGTTCAGGGCATATTTCTGTGGAGTTCTGCATTGGTACATTCTACTGAGACAGGGAGGTTATGGAGTGTACATATTCAGGGCATATTTTTGTGGAGTTCTGCATTGGTACGTTCCAGTGAGACAGGGTGGTTATGGAGGCGTACAGGTTCAGGGCATATTTGTGTGGAGTTCTTCATTGGTACGTTCCAGTGTGACAGGTAGGTTTTGGAGCGTACAGGTTCAGGGCATATTTGTATGGAGTTATGCATTGGTACATTCTACTGAGACAGGGAGGTTATAGAGGGTACATATTCAGGGCATATTTTTGTGGAGTTCTGTATTGGTACGTTCCAGTGAGACAGGGAGGTTATGGAGGGGTACAGTTTCAGGGCATATTTGTGTGGAGTTCTGCATTGGTACGTTCCAGTGAGACAGGGAGGTTATGGAGGGTTTACAGGTTCAGGGCATATTTGTGTGGAGTTCTGCATTGGTACATTCCAGTGAGACACGGAGGATATGGAGGGATACAGGTTCAGGGCATATTTTTGTGGAGTTCTGCATTGGTACGTTCCAGTGAGACAGGGAGGTTATGTAGGTGTACATGTTCCGTGCATATTTGTGTGGAGTTCTGCATTGGTACATTCCAGTGAGACATGGAGGTTATGCAGGGGTACAGGTTTAGGGCATATTTATGTGGAGTTCTGCATTGGAACATTCCAGTGAGACACGGAGGATATGGAATGGTACAGGTTCAGGGCATATTTGTGTGGAGTTCTGCATTGGTACGTTCCAGTGAGACAGGGTGTTTATGGAGGCGTACAGGTTCAGGGCATATTTGTGTGGAGTTCTGCATCGGAACATTCCAGTGAGACACGGAGGATATGGAGGGGTGCAGGTTCAGGGCATATTTGTGTGGAGTTCTGCATTGGTACGTTCCAGTGAGACACTGAGGTTATGGAGGGGTACAGGTTCAGGGCATATTTATGTGGAGTTCCGCAGTGGAACATTCCAGTGAGACACGGAGGATATTGAGGGGTACAGCTTCAGGGCATATTTGTGTGGAGTTCTGCATTGGTACGTTCCAGTGAGACAGGGATGTTCTGGAGGGGTACAGTTTCAGGGCATATTTGTGTGGAGTTCTGCATTGGTACATTCCAGTGAGACACGGAGGATATGTAGGGATACAGGTTCATGGCATATTTGTGTGTAGTACTTCATTGATACGTTACAGTGAGACAGGTAGGTATTGGAGCGTACATGTTCAGGGCATATTTTTGTGGAGTTCTGCATTGGTACGTTCCAGTGAGACAGGGAGGTTATGGAGGGGTACAGGTTCACGGCATATTTGTGTGGAGTTCTGCATTGGTACGTTCCAGTGAGACAGGGAGGTTATGTAGGTGTACATGTTCCGTGCATATTTGTGTGTTTTTCTGCATTGGTACGTTCCAGTGAGAAAGGGAGGTTATGGAGGCGTACAGGTTCAGGGCATATTTGTGTGGTGTTCTGCATTGGTACATTCCAGTGAGACACGGAGGATATGGAGGGATACAGGTTCATGGCATATTTGTGCGGAGTTCTTCATTGGTACGTTCCAGTGTGACAGGTAGGTTTTGGAGCGTACAGGTTCAGGGCATATTTGTATGGAGTTATGCATTGGTACATTCTACTGAGACAGGGAGGTTATGGAGGGTACATATTCAGGGCATATTTTTGTGGAGTTCTGTATTGGTACGTTCCAGTGAGACAGGGAGGTTATGGAGGGGTACAGTTTCAGTGCATATTTGTGTGGAGTTCTGCATTGGTACGTTCCAGTGAGACAGGGAGGTTATGGAGGGTTTACAGGTTCAGGGCATATTTGTGTGGAGTTCTGCATTGCTACATTCCAGTGAGACACGGAGGATATGGAGGGATACAGGTTCAGGGCATATTTTTGTGGAGTTCTGCATTGGTACGTTCCAGTGAGACAGGGAGGTTATGTAAGTGTACATGTTCCGTGCATTTTTGTGTGGAGATCTGCATTGGTACATTCCAGTGAGACAGGGAGGTTATGGAGGGGTACAGGTTCAGGGCATATTTCTGTGGAGTTCTGCATTGAAACATTCCAGTGAGACACGGAGGATATGCAGGGGTGCAGGTTCAGGGCATATTTGTATGGAGTTATTCATTGGTACATTCTACTGAGACAGGGAGGTTATGGAGGGTACATATTTAGGGCATATTTTTGTGGAGTTCTGTATTGGTACGTTCCAGTGAGACAGGGAGGTTATGGAGGGGTACAGTTTCAGGGCATATTTGTGTGGAGTTCTGCATTGGTACGTTCCAGTGAGACAGGGAGGTTATGGAGGGTTTACAGGTTCAGGGCATATTTGTGTGGAGTTCTGCATTGCTACATTCCAGTGAGACACGGAGGATATGGAGGGATACAGGTTCAGGGCATATTTTTGTGGAGTTCTGCATTGGTACGTTCCAGTGAGACAGGGAGGTTATGTAGGTGTACATGGTCCGTGCATATTTGTGTGGAGTTCTGCATTGGTACATTCCAGTGAGACATGGAGGTTATGCAGGGGTACAGGTTTAGGGCATATTTATGTGGAGTTCTGCATTGGAACATTCCAGTGAGACACGGAGGATATGGAATGGTACAGGTTCAGGGCATATTTGTGTGGAGTTCTGCATTGGTACGTTCCAGTGAGACAGGGTGTTTATGGAGGCGTACAGGTTCAGGGCATATTTGTGTGGAGTTCTGCATTGGAACATTCCAGTGAGACACGGAGGATATGGAGGGGTGCAGGTTCAGGGCATATTTGTGTGGAGTTCTGCATTGGTACGTTCCAGTGAGACACTGAGGTTATGGAGGGGTACAGGTTCAGGGCATATTTATGTGGAGTTCCGCAGTGGAACATTCCAGTGAGACACGGAGGATATTGAGGGGTACAGTTTCAGGGCATATTTGTGTGGAGTTCTGCATTGGTACGTTCCAGTGAGACAGGGATGTTCTGGAGGGGTACAGTTTCAGGGCATATTTGTGTGGAGTTCTGCATTGGTACATTCCAGTGAGACACGGAGGATATGTAGGGATACAGGTTCATGGCATATTTGTGTGTAGTACTTCATTGATACGTTACAGTGAGACAGGTAGGTTTTGGAGCGTACATGTTCAGGGCATATTTTTGTGGAGTTCTGCATTGGTACGTTCCAGTGAGACAGGGAGGTTATGGAGGGGTACAGGTTCACGGCATATTTGTGTGGAGTTCTGCATTGGTACGTTCCAGTGAGACAGGGAGGTTATGTAGGTGTACATGTTCCGTGCATATTTGTGTGTTTTTCTGCATTGGTACGTTCCAGTGAGAAAGGGAGGTTATGGAGGGGTACAGTATCAGGGCATATTTATGTGGATTTCTGCATTGGTACGTTCCCGTGAGACAGGGTGGTTATGGAGGGGTACAGGTTCAGGGCATATTTCTGTGGAGTTCTGCATTGCAACATTCCAGTGAGACACGGAGGATATGGAGGGGTGCAGGTTCAGGGCATATTTGTGTGGAGTTCTGCATTGGTACGTTCCAGTGAGACAGGTAGGTTTTGGAGCTTACAGGTTCAGGGCATATTTTTGTGGAGTTCTGCATTGGTATGTTCCAGTGAGACAGGGAGTTTATGGAGGGGTACAGTTTCAGGGCATTTTTGTGTGGAGATCTGCATTGGTACATTCCAGTGAGACAGGGAGGTTATGGAGGGGTACAGGTTCAGGGCATATTTCTGTGGAGTTCTGCATTGAAACATTCCAGTGAGACACGGAGGATATGGAGGGGTGCAGGTTCAGGGCATTTTTGTGTGGAGTTCTGCAGTGGTACATTCCAGTGAGACAGGGAGGTTATGGAGGGGTACATGTTCAGGGCATATTTCTGTGGAGTTCTGCATTGGTACATTCCAGTGAGACACGGAGGATATAGAGGGGTACATGTTCATGGCATATTTGTGTGTAGTACTTCATTGATACGTTACAGTGAGACAGGTAGGTTTTGCAGCGTACATGTTCAGGGCATATTTTTGTGGAGTTCTGCATTGGTACGTTCCAGTGAGACAGGGAGGTTATGGAGGGGTACAGGTTCACGGCATATTTGTGTGGAGTTCTGCATTGGTACGTTCCAGTGAGACAGGGAGGTTATGTAGGTGTACATGTTCCGTGCATATTTGTGTGTTTGTCTGCATTGGTACGTTCCCATGAGACAGGGTGGTTATGGAGGGGTACAGGTTCAGGGCATATTTCTGTGGAGTTCTGCATTGGTACATTCTACTGAGACAGGGAGGTTATGGAGTGTACATATTCAGGGCATATTTTTGTGGAGTTCTGCATTGGTACGTTCCAGTGAGACAGGGTGGTTATGGAGGCGTACAGGTTCAGGGCATATTTGTGTGGAGTTCTGCATTGGCACATTCCAGTGAGACACGGAGGATATGGAGGGATACAGGTTCATGGCATATTTGTGCGGAGTTCTTCATTGGTACGTTCCAGTGTGACAGGTAGGTTTTGGAGCGTACAGGTTCAGGGCATATTTGTATGGAGTTATGCATTGGTACATTCTACTGAGACAGGGAGGTTATGGAGGGTACATATTCAGGGCATATTTTTGTGGAGTTCTGTATTGGTACGTTCCAGTGAGACAGGGAGGTTATGGAGGGGTACAGTTTCAGGGCATATTTGTGTGGAGTTCTGCATTGGTACGTTCCAGTGAGACAGGGAGGTTATGGAGGGTTTACAGGTTCAGGGCATATTTGTGTGGAGTTCTGCATTGCTACATTCCAGTGAGACACGGAGGATATGGAGGGATACAGGTTCAGGGCATATTTTTGTGGAGTTCTGCATTGGTACGTTCCAGTGAGACAGGGAGGTTATGTAGGTGTACATGTTCCGTGCATATTTGTGTGGAGTTCTGCATTGGTACATTCCAGTGAGACATGGAGGTTATGCAGGGGTACAGGTTTAGGGCATATTTGTGCGGAGTTCTTCATTGGTACGTTCCAGTGTGACAGGGTGGTTATGGAGGCGTACAGGTTCAGGGCATATTTGTGTGGAGTTCTGCATTGGTACATTCCAGTGAGACACGGAGGATATGGAGGGATACAGGTTCATGGCATATTTGTGCGGAGTTCTTCATTGGTACGTTCCAGTGTGACAGGTAGGTTTTGGAGCGTACAGGTTCAGGGCATATTTGTATGGAGTTATGCATTGGTACATTCTACTGAGACAGGGAGGTTATGGAGGGTACATATTCAGGGCATATTTTTGTGGAGTTCTGTATTGGTACGTTCCAGTGAGACAGGGAGGTTATGGAGGGGTACAGTTTCAGTGCATATTTGTGTGGAGTTCTGCATTGGTACGTTCCAGTGAGACAGGGAGGTTATGGAGGGTTTACAGGTTCAGGGCATATTTGTGTGGAGTTCTGCATTGCAACATTCCAGTGAGACACGGAGGATATGGAGGGATACAGGTTCAGGGCATATTTTTGTGGAGTTCTGCATTGGTACGTTCCAGTGAGACAGGGAGGTTATGTAAGTGTACATGTTCCGTGCATATTTGTGTGGAGTTCTGCATTGGTACATTCCAGTGAGACACGGAGGATATGGAATGGTACAGGTTCAGGGCATATTTGTGTGGAGTTCTGCATTGGTACGTTCCAGTGAGACAGGGTGTTTATGGAGGCGTACAGGTTCAGGGCATATTTGTGTGGAGTTCTGCATCGGAACATTCCAGTGAGACACGGAGGATATGGAGGGGTGCAGGTTCAGGGCATATTTGTGTGGAGTTCTGCATTGGTACGTTCCAGTGAGACACTGAGGTTATGGAGGGGTACAGGTTCAGGGCATATTTATGTGGAGTTCCGCAGTGGAACATTCCAGTGAGACACGGAGGATATTGAGGGGTACAGCTTCAGGGCATATTTGTGTGGAGTTCTGCATTGGTACGTTCCAGTGAGACAGGGATGTTCTGGAGGGGTACAGTTTCAGGGCATATTTGTGTGGAGTTCTGCATTGGTACATTCCAGTGAGACACGGAGGATATGTAGGGATACAGGTTCATGGCATATTTGTGTGTAGTACTTCATTGATACGTTACAGTGAGACAGGTAGGTATTGGAGCGTACATGTTCAGGGCATATTTTTGTGGAGTTCTGCATTGGTACGTTCCAGTGAGACAGGGAGGTTATGGAGGGGTACAGGTTCACGGCATATTTGTGTGGAGTTCTGCATTGGTACGTTCCAGTGAGACAGGGAGGTTATGTAGGTGTACATGTTCCGTGCATATTTGTGTGTTTTTCTGCATTGGTACGTTCCAGTGAGAAAGGGAGGTTATGGAGGCGTACAGGTTCAGGGCATATTTGTGTGGAGTTCTGCATTGGTACATTCCAGTGAGACACGGAGGATATGGAGGGATACAGGTACATGGCATATTTGTGCGGAGTTCTTCATTGGTACGTTCCAGTGTGACAGGTAGGTTTTGGAGCGTACAGGTTCAGGGCATATTTGTATGGAGTTATGCATTGGTACATTCTACTGAGACAGGGAGGTTATGGAGGGGTACAGTTTCAGGGCATATTTGTGTGGAGTTCTGCATTGGTACGTTCCAGTGAGACAGGGAGGTTATGGAGGGTTTACAGGTTCAGGGCATATTTGTGTGGAGTTCTGCATTGCTACATTCCAGTGAGACACGGAGGATATGGAGGGATACAGGTTCAGGGCATATTTTTGTGGAGTTCTGCATTGGTACGTTCCAGTGAGACAGGGAGGTTATGTAGGTGTACATGGTCCGTGCATATTTGTGTGGAGTTCTGCATTGGTACATTCCAGTGAGACATGGAGGTTATGCAGGGGTACAGGTTTAGGGCATATTTATGTGGAGTTCTGCATTGGAACATTCCAGTGAGACACGGAGGATATGGAATGGTACAGGTTCAGGGCATATTTGTGTGGAGTTCTGCATTGGTACGTTCCAGTGAGACAGGGTGTTTATGGAGGCGTACAGGTTCAGGGCATATTTGTGTGGAGTTCTGCATTGGAACATTCCAGTGAGACACGGAGGATATGGAGGGGTGCAGGTTCAGGGCATATTTGTGTGGAGTTCTGCATTGGTACGTTCCAGTGAGACACTGAGGTTATGGAGGGGTACAGGTTCAGGGCATATTTATGTGGAGTTCCGCAGTGGAACATTCCAGTGAGACACGGAGGATATTGAGGGGTACAGTTTCAGGGCATATTTGTGTGGTGTTCTGCATTGGTACGTTCCAGTGAGACAGGGATGTTCTGGAGGGGTACAGTTTCAGGGCATATTTGTGTGGAGTTCTGCATTGGTACATTCCAGTGAGACACGGAGGATATGTAGGGATACAGGTTCATGGCATATTTGTGTGTAGTACTTCATTGATACGTTACAGTGAGACAGGTAGGTTTTGGAGCGTACATGTTCAGGGCATATTTTTGTGGAGTTCTGCATTGGTACGTTCCAGTGAGACAGGGAGGTTATGGAGGGGTACAGGTTCACGGCATATTTGTGTGGAGTTCTGCATTGGTACGTTCCAGTGAGACAGGGAGGTTATGTAGGTGTACATGTTCCGTGCATATTTGTGTGTTTTTCTGCATTGGTACGTTCCAGTGAGAAAGGGAGGTTATGGAGGGGTACAGTATCAGGGCATATTTATGTGGATTTCTGCATTGGTACGTTCCCGTGAGACAGGGTGGTTATGGAGGGGTACAGGTTCAGGGCATATTTCTGTGGAGTTCTGCATTGCAACATTCCAGTGAGACACGGAGGATATGGAGGGGTGCAGGTTCAGGGCATATTTGTGTGGAGTTCTGCATTGGTACGTTCCAGTGAGACAGGTAGGTTTTGGAGCTTACAGGTTCAGGGCATATTTTTGTGGAGTTCTGCATTGGTATGTTCCAGTGAGACAGGGAGTTTATGGAGGGGTACAGTTTCAGGGCATTTTTGTGTGGAGATCTGCATTGGTACATTCCAGTGAGACAGGGAGGTTATGGAGGTGTACAGGTTCAGGGCATATTTCTGTGGAGTTCTGCATTGAAACATTCCAGTGAGACACGGAGGATATGGAGGGGTGCAGGTTCAGGGCATTTTTGTGTGGAGTTCTGCAGTGGTACATTCCAGTGAGACAGGGAGGTTATGGAGGGGTACATGTTCAGGGCATATTTCTGTGGAGTTCTGCATTGGTACATTCCAGTGAGACACGGAGGATATGGAGGGGTACATGTTCATGGCATATTTGTGTGTAGTACTTCATTGATACGTTACAGTGAGACAGGTAGGTTTTGCAGCGTACATGTTCAGGGCATATTTTTGTGGAGTTCTGCATTGGTACGTTCCAGTGAGACAGGGAGGTTATGGAGGGGTACAGGTTCACGGCATATTTGTGTGGAGTTCTGCATTGGTACGTTCCAGTGAGACAGGGAGGTTATGTAGGTGTACATGTTCCGTGCATATTTGTGTGTTTGTCTGCATTGGTACGTTCCCATGAGACAGGGTGGTTATGGAGGGGTACAGGTTCAGGGCATATTTCTGTGGAGTTCTGCATTGGTACATTCTACTGAGACAGGGAGGTTATGGAGTGTACATATTCAGGGCATATTTTTGTGGAGTTCTGCATTGGTACGTTCCAGTGAGACAGGGTGGTTATGGAGGCGTACAGGTTCAGGGCATATTTGTGTGGAGTTCTTCATTGGTACGTTCCAGTGTGACAGGTAGGTTTTGGAGCGTACAGGTTCAGGGCATATTTGTATGGAGTTATGCATTGGTACATTCTACTGAGACAGGGAGGTTATGGAGGGTACATATTCAGGGCATATTTTTGTGGAGTTCTGTATTGGTACGTTCCAGTGAGACAGGGAGGTTATGGAGGGGTACAGTTTCAGGGCATATTTGTGTGGAGTTCTGCATTGGTACGTTCCAGTGAGACAGGGAGGTTATGGAGGGTTTACAGGTTCAGGGCATATTTGTGTGGAGTTCTGCATTGGTACATTCCAGTGAGACACGGAGGATATGGAGGGATACAGGTTCAGGGCATATTTTTGTGGAGTTCTGCATTGGTACGTTCCAGTGAGACAGGGAGGTTATGTAGGTGTACATGTTCCGTGCATATTTGTGTGGAGTTCTGCATTGGTACATTCCAGTGAGACATGGAGGTTATGCAGGGGTACAGGTTTAGGGCATATTTGTGCGGAGTTCTTCATTGGTACGTTCCAGTGTGACAGGGTGGTTATGGAGGCGTACAGGTTCAGGGCATATTTGTGTGGAGTTCTGCATTGGTACATTCCAGTGAGACACGGAGGATATGGAGGGATACAGGTTCATGGCATATTTGTGCGGAGTTCTTCATTGGTACGTTCCAGTGTGACAGGTAGGTTTTGGAGCGTACAGGTTCAGGGCATATTTGTATGGAGTTATGCATTGGTACATTCTACTGAGACAGGGAGGTTATGGAGGGTACATATTCAGGGCATATTTTTGTGGAGTTCTGTATTGGTACGTTCCAGTGAGACAGGGAGGTTATGGAGGGGTACAGTTTCAGTGCATATTTGTGTGGAGTTCTGCATTGGTACGTTCCAGTGAGACAGGGAGGTTATGGAGGGTTTACAGGTTCAGGGCATATTTGTGTGGAGTTCTGCATTGCAACATTCCAGTGAGACACGGAGGATATGGAGGGATACAGGTTCAGGGCATATTTTTGTGGAGTTCTGCATTGGTACGTTCCAGTGAGACAGGGAGGTTATGTAAGTGTACATGTTCCGTGCATATTTGTGTGGAGTTCTGCATTGGTACATTCCAGTGAGACATGGAGGTTATGCAGGGGTACAGGTTTAGGGCATATTTATGTGGAGTTCTGCATTGGAACATTCCAGTGAGACACGGAGGATATGGAATGGTACAGGTTCAGGGCATATTTGTGTGGAGTTCTGCATTGGTACGTTCCAGTGAGACAGGGTGTTTATGGAGGCGTACCGGTTCAGGGCATATTTGTGTGGAGTTCTGCATCGGAACATTCCAGTGAGACACGGAGGATATGGAGGGGTGCAGGTTCAGGGCATATTTGTGTGGAGTTCTGCATTGGTACGTTCCAGTGAGACACTGAGGTTATGGAGGGGTACAGGTTCAGGGCATATTTATGTGGAGTTCCGCAGTGGAACATTCCAGTGAGACACGGAGGATATTGAGGGGTACAGCTTCAGGGCATATTTGTGTGGAGTTCTGCATTGGTACGTTCCAGTGAGACAGGGATGTTCTGGAGGGGTACAGTTTCAGGGCATATTTGTGTGGAGTTCTGCATTGGTACATTCCAGTGAGACACGGAGGATATGTAGGGATACAGGTTCATGGCATATTTGTGTGTAGTACTTCATTGATACGTTACAGTGAGACAGGTAGGTATTGGAGCGTACATGTTCAGGGCATATTTTTGTGGAGTTCTGCATTGGTACGTTCCAGTGAGACAGGGAGGTTATGGAGGGGTACAGGTTCACGGCATATTTGTGTGGAGTTCTGCATTGGTACGTTCCAGTGAGACAGGGAGGTTATGTAGGTGTACATGTTCCGTGCATATTTGTGTGTTTTTCTGCATTGGTACGTTCCAGTGAGAAAGGGAGGTTATGGAGGCGTACAGGTTCAGGGCATATTTGTGTGGAGTTCTGCATTGGTACATTCCAGTGAGACACGGAGGATATGGAGGGATACAGGTACATGGCATATTTGTGCGGAGTTCTTCATTGGTACGTTCCAGTGTGACAGGTAGGTTTTGGAGCGTACAGGTTCAGGGCATATTTGTATGGAGTTATGCATTGGTACATTCTACTGAGACAGGGAGGTTATGGAGGGTACATATTCAGGGCATATTTTTGTGGAGTTCTGTATTGGTACGTTCCAGTGAGACAGGGAGGTTATGGAGGGGTACAGTTTCAGTGCATATTTGTGTGGAGTTCTGCATTGGTACGTTCCAGTGAGACAGGGAGGTTATGGAGGGTTTACAGGTTCAGGGCATATTTGTGTGGAGTTCTGCATTGCTACATTCCAGTGAGACACGGAGGATATGGAGGGATACAGGTTCAGGGCATATTTTTGTGGAGTTCTGCATTGGTACGTTCCAGTGAGACAGGGAGGTTATGTAAGTGTACATGTTCCGTGCATATTTGTGTGGAGTTCTGCATTGGTACATTCCAGTGAGACATGGAGGTTATGCAGGGGTACAGGTTTAGGGCATATTTATGTGGAGTTCTGCATTGGAACATTCCAGTGAGACACGGAGGATATGGAATGGTACAGGTTCAGGGCATATTTGTGTGGAGTTCTGCATTGGTACGTTCCAGTGAGACAGGGTGTTTATGGAGGCGTACAGGTTCAGGGCATATTTGTGTGGAGTTCTGCATCGGAACATTCCAGTGAGACACGGAGGATATGGAGGGGTGCAGGTTCAGGGCATATTTGTGTGGAGTTCCGCATTGGTACGTTCCAGTGAGACACTGAGGTTATGGAGGGGTACAGGTTTTGGGCATATTTATGTGGAGTTCCGCAGTGGAACATTCCAGTGAGACACGGAGGATATTGAGGGGTACAGCTTCGGGGCATATTTGTGTGGAGTTCTGCATTGGTACGTTCCAGTGAGACAGGGATGTTCTGGAGGGGTACAGTTTCAGGGCATATTTGTGTGGAGTTCTGCATTGGTACATTCCAGTGAGACACGGAGGATATGTAGGGATACAGGTTCATGGCATATTTGTGTGTAGTACTTCATTGATACGTTACAGTGAGACAGGTAGGTATTGGAGCGTACATGTTCAGGGCATATTTTTGTGGAGTTCTGCATTGGTACGTTCCAGTGAGACAGGGAGGTTATGGAGGGGTACAGGTTCACGGCATATTTGTGTGGAGTTCTGCATTGGTACGTTCCAGTGAGACAGGGAGGTTATGTAGGTGTACATGTTCCGTGCATATTTGTGTGTTTTTCTGCATTGGTACGTTCCAGTGAGAAAGGGAGGTTATGGAGGGGTACAGTATCAGGGCATATTTCTGTGGAGTTCTGCATTGGAACATTCCAGTGAGACACGGAGGATATGGAGGGGTGCAGGTTCAGGGCATATTTGTGTGGAGTTCTGCATTGGTACGTTCCAGTGAGACAGGTAGGTTTTGGAGCTTACAGGTTCAGGGCATATTTTTGTGGAGTTCTGCATTGGTATGTTCCAGTGAGACAGGGAGTTTATGGAGGGGTACAGTTTCAGGGCATTTTTGTGTGGAGATCTGCATTGGTACATTCCAGTGAGACAGGGAGGTTATGGAGGTGTACAGGTTCAGGGCATATTTCTGTGGAGTTCTGCATTGAAACATTCCAGTGAGACACGGAGGATATGGAGGGGTGCAGGTTCAGGGCATTTTTGTGTGGAGTTCTGCAGTGGTACATTCCAGTGAGACAGGGAGGTTATGGAGGGGTACATGTTCAGGGCATATTTCTGTGGAGTTCTGCATTGGTACATTCCAGTGAGACACGGAGGATATGGAGGGGTACATGTTCATGGCATATTTGTGTGTAGTACTTCATTGATACGTTACAGTGAGACAGGTAGGTTTTGCAGCGTACATGTTCAGGGCATATTTTTGTGGAGTTCTGCATTGGTACGTTCCAGTGAGACAGGGAGGTTATGGAGGGGTACAGGTTCACGGCATATTTGTGTGGAGTTCTGCATTGGTACGTTCCAGTGAGACAGGGAGGTTATGTAGGTGTACATGTTCCGTGCATATTTGTGTGTTTGTCTGCATTGGTACGTTCCCATGAGACAGGGTGGTTATGGAGGGGTACAGGTTCAGGGCATATTTCTGTGGAGTTCTGCATTGGTACATTCTACTGAGACAGGGAGGTTATGGAGTGTACATATTCAGGGCATATTTTTGTGGAGTTCTGCATTGGTACGTTCCAGTGAGACAGGGTGGTTATGGAGGCGTACAGGTTCAGGGCATATTTGTGTGGAGTTCTTCATTGGTACGTTCCAGTGTGACAGGTAGGTTTTGGAGCGTACAGGTTCAGGGCATATTTGTATGGAGTTATGCATTGGTACATTCTACTGAGACAGGGAGGTTATGGAGGGTACATATTCAGGGCATATTTTTGTGGAGTTCTGTATTGGTACGTTCCAGTGAGACAGGGAGGTTATGGAGGGGTACAGTTTCAGGGCATATTTGTGTGGAGTTCTGCATTGGTACGTTCCAGTGAGACAGGGAGGTTATGGAGGGTTTACAGGTTCAGGGCATATTTGTGTGGAGTTCTGCATTGGTACATTCCAGTGAGACACGGAGGATATGGAGGGATACAGGTTCAGGGCATATTTTTGTGGAGTTCTGCATTGGTACGTTCCAGTGAGACAGGGAGGTTATGTAGGTGTACATGTTCCGTGCATATTTGTGTGGAGTTCTGCATTGGTACATTCCAGTGAGACATGGAGGTTATGCAGGGGTACAGGTTTAGGGCATATTTGTGCGGAGTTCTTCATTGGTACGTTCCAGTGTGACAGGGTGGTTATGGAGGCGTACAGGTTCAGGGCATATTTGTGTGGAGTTCTGCATTGGTACATTCCAGTGAGACACGGAGGATATGGAGGGATACAGGTTCATGGCATATTTGTGCGGAGTTCTTCATTGGTACGTTCCAGTGTGACAGGTAGGTTTTGGAGCGTACAGGTTCAGGGCATATTTGTATGGAGTTATGCATTGGTACATTCTACTGAGACAGGGAGGTTATGGAGGGTACATATTCAGGGCATATTTTTGTGGAGTTCTGTATTGGTACGTTCCAGTGAGACAGGGAGGTTATGGAGGGGTACAGTTTCAGTGCATATTTGTGTGGAGTTCTGCATTGGTACGTTCCAGTGAGACAGGGAGGTTATGGAGGGTTTACAGGTTCAGGGCATATTTGTGTGGAGTTCTGCATTGCAACATTCCAGTGAGACACGGAGGATATGGAGGGATACAGGTTCAGGGCATATTTTTGTGGAGTTCTGCATTGGTACGTTCCAGTGAGACAGGGAGGTTATGTAAGTGTACATGTTCCGTGCATATTTGTGTGGAGTTCTGCATTGGTACATTCCAGTGAGACATGGAGGTTATGCAGGGGTACAGGTTTAGGGCATATTTATGTGGAGTTCTGCATTGGAACATTCCAGTGAGACACGGAGGATATGGAATGGTACAGGTTCAGGGCATATTTGTGTGGAGTTCTGCATTGGTACGTTCCAGTGAGACAGGGTGTTTATGGAGGCGTACCGGTTCAGGGCATATTTGTGTGGAGTTCTGCATCGGAACATTCCAGTGAGACACGGAGGATATGGAGGGGTGCAGGTTCAGGGCATATTTGTGTGGAGTTCTGCATTGGTACGTTCCAGTGAGACACTGAGGTTATGGAGGGGTACAGGTTCAGGGCATATTTATGTGGAGTTCCGCAGTGGAACATTCCAGTGAGACACGGAGGATATTGAGGGGTACAGCTTCAGGGCATATTTGTGTGGAGTTCTGCATTGGTACGTTCCAGTGAGACAGGGATGTTCTGGAGGGGTACAGTTTCAGGGCATATTTGTGTGGAGTTCTGCATTGGTACATTCCAGTGAGACACGGAGGATATGTAGGGATACAGGTTCATGGCATATTTGTGTGTAGTACTTCATTGATACGTTACAGTGAGACAGGTAGGTATTGGAGCGTACATGTTCAGGGCATATTTTTGTGGAGTTCTGCATTGGTACGTTCCAGTGAGACAGGGAGGTTATGGAGGGGTACAGGTTCACGGCATATTTGTGTGGAGTTCTGCATTGGTACGTTCCAGTGAGACAGGGAGGTTATGTAGGTGTACATGTTCCGTGCATATTTGTGTGTTTTTCTGCATTGGTACGTTCCAGTGAGAAAGGGAGGTTATGGAGGCGTACAGGTTCAGGGCATATTTGTGTGGAGTTCTGCATTGGTACATTCCAGTGAGACACGGAGGATATGGAGGGATACAGGTACATGGCATATTTGTGCGGAGTTCTTCATTGGTACGTTCCAGTGTGACAGGTAGGTTTTGGAGCGTACAGGTTCAGGGCATATTTGTATGGAGTTATGCATTGGTACATTCTACTGAGACAGGGAGGTTATGGAGGGTACATATTCAGGGCATATTTTTGTGGAGTTCTGTATTGGTACGTTCCAGTGAGACAGGGAGGTTATGGAGGGGTACAGTTTCAGTGCATATTTGTGTGGAGTTCTGCATTGGTACGTTCCAGTGAGACAGGGAGGTTATGGAGGGTTTACAGGTTCAGGGCATATTTGTGTGGAGTTCTGCATTGCTACATTCCAGTGAGACACGGAGGATATGGAGGGATACAGGTTCAGGGCATATTTTTGTGGAGTTCTGCATTGGTACGTTCCAGTGAGACAGGGAGGTTATGTAAGTGTACATGTTCCGTGCATATTTGTGTGGAGTTCTGCATTGGTACATTCCAGTGAGACATGGAGGTTATGCAGGGGTACAGGTTTAGGGCATATTTATGTGGAGTTCTGCATTGGAACATTCCAGTGAGACACGGAGGATATGGAATGGTACAGGTTCAGGGCATATTTGTGTGGAGTTCTGCATTGGTACGTTCCAGTGAGACAGGGTGTTTATGGAGGCGTACAGGTTCAGGGCATATTTGTGTGGAGTTCTGCATCGGAACATTCCAGTGAGACACGGAGGATATGGAGGGGTGCAGGTTCAGGGCATATTTGTGTGGAGTTCCGCATTGGTACGTTCCAGTGAGACACTGAGGTTATGGAGGGGTACAGGTTTTGGGCATATTTATGTGGAGTTCCGCAGTGGAACATTCCAGTGAGACACGGAGGATATTGAGGGGTACAGCTTCGGGGCATATTTGTGTGGAGTTCTGCATTGGTACGTTCCAGTGAGACAGGGATGTTCTGGAGGGGTACAGTTTCAGGGCATATTTGTGTGGAGTTCTGCATTGGTACATTCCAGTGAGACACGGAGGATATGTAGGGATACAGGTTCATGGCATATTTGTGTGTAGTACTTCATTGATACGTTACAGTGAGACAGGTAGGTATTGGAGCGTACATGTTCAGGGCATATTTTTGTGGAGTTCTGCATTGGTACGTTCCAGTGAGACAGGGAGGTTATGGAGGGGTACAGGTTCACGGCATATTTGTGTGGAGTTCTGCATTGGTACGTTCCAGTGAGACAGGGAGGTTATGTAGGTGTACATGTTCCGTGCATATTTGTGTGTTTTTCTGCATTGGTACGTTCCAGTGAGAAAGGGAGGTTATGGAGGGGTACAGTATCAGGGCATATTTCTGTGGAGTTCTGCATTGGAACATTCCAGTGAGACACGGAGGATATGGAGGGGTGCAGGTTCAGGGCATATTTGTGTGGAGTTCTGCATTGGTACGTTCCAGTGAGACAGGTAGGTTTTGGAGCTTACAGGTTCAGGGCATATTTTTGTGGAGTTCTGCATTGGTACGTTCCAGTGAGACAGGGAGTTTATGGAGGGGTACAGTTTCAGGGCATTTTTGTGTGGAGATCTGCATTGGTACATTCCAGTGAGACAGGGAGGTTATGGAGGGGTACAGGTTCAGGGCATATTTCTGTGGAGTTCTGCATTGAAACATTCCAGTGAGACACGGAGGATATGGAGGGGTGCAGGTTCAGGGCATATTTGTCTGGAGTTATGCATTGGTACATTCTACTGAGACAGGGAGGTTATGGAGGGTACATATTCAGGGCATATTTTTGTGGAGTTCTGTATTGGTACGTTCCAGTGAGACAGGGAGGTTATGGAGGGGTACAGTTTCAGGGCATATTTGTGTGGAGTTCTGCATTGGTACGTTCCAGTGAGACAGGGAGGTTATGGAGGGTTTACAGGATCAGGGCATATTTGTGTGGAGTTCTGCATTGCTACATTCCAGTGAGACACGGAGGATATGGAGGGATACAGGTTCAGGGCATATTTTTGTGGAGTTCTGCATTGGTACGTTCCAGTGAGACAGGGAGGTTATGTAGGTGTACATGTTCCGTGCATATTTGTGTGGAGTTCTGCATTGGTACATTCCAGTGAGACATGGAGGTTATGCAGGGGTACAGGTTTAGGGCATATTTATGTGGAGTTCTGCATTGGAACATTCCAGTGAGACACGGAGGATATGGAATGGTACAGGTTCAGGGCATATTTGTGTGGAGTTCTGCATTGGTACGTTCCAGTGAGACAGGGTGTTTATGGAGGCGTACAGGTTCAGGGCATATTTGTGTGGAGTTCTGCATTGGAACATTCCAGTGAGACACGGAGGATATGGAGGGGTGCAGGTTCAGGGCATATTTGTGTGGAGTTCTGCATTGGTACGTTCCAGTGAGACACTGAGGTTATGGAGGGGTACAGGTTCAGGGCATATTTATGTGGAGTTCCGCAGTGGAACATTCCAGTGAGACACGGAGGATATTGAGGGGTACAGTTTCAGGGCATATTTGTGTGGAGTTCTGCATTGGTACGTTCCAGTGAGACAGGGATGTTCTGGAGGGGTACAGTTTCAGGGCATATTTGTGTGGAGTTCTGCATTGGTACATTCCAGTGAGACACGGAGGATATGTAGGGATACAGGTTCATGGCATATTTGTGTGTAGTACTTCATTGATACGTTACAGTGAGACAGGTAGGTTTTGGAGCGTACATGTTCAGGGCATATTTTTGTGGAGTTCTGCATTGGTACGTTCCAGTGAGACAGGGAGGTTATGGAGGGGTACAGGTTCACGGCATATTTGTGTGGAGTTCTGCATTGGTACGTTCCAGTGAGAAAGGGAGGTTATGGAGGGGTACAGTATCACGGCATATTTATGTGGATTTCTGCATTGGTACGTTCCCGTGAGACAGGGTGGTTATGGAGGGGTACAGGTTCAGGGCATATTTCTGTGGAGTTCTGCATTGCAACATTCCTGTGAGACACGGAGGATATGGAGGGGTGCAGGTTCAGGGCATATTTGTGTGGAGTTCTGCATTGGTACTTTCCAGTGAGACAGGTAGGTTTTGGAGCTTACAGGTTCAGGGCATATTTTTGTGGAGTTCTGCATTGGTACGTTCCAGTGAGACAGTGAGTTTATGGAGGGGTACAGTTTCAGGGCATTTTTGTGTGGAGATCTGCATTGGTACATTCCAGTGAGACAGGGAGGTTATGGAGGGGTACAGGTTCAGGGCATATTTCTGTGGAGTTCTGCATTGAAACATTCCAGTGAGACACGGAGGATATGGAGGGGTGCAGGTTCAGGGCATTTTTGTGTGGAGTTCTGCAGTGGTACATTCCAGTGAGACAGGGAGGTTATGGAGGGGTACATGTTCAGGGCATATTTCTGTGGAGTTCTGCATTGGTACATTCCAGTGAGACACGGAGGATATGGAGGGGTACATGTTCATGGCATATTTGTGTGTAGTACTTCATTGATACGTTACAGTGAGACAGGTAGGTTTTGCAGCGTACATGTTCAGGGCATATTTTTGTGGAGTTCTGCATTGGTACGTTCCAGTGAGACAGGGAGGTTATGGAGGGGTACAGTTTCAGGGCATATTTGTGTGGTGTTCTGCATTGGTACGTTCCAGTGAGACAGGGAGGTTATGTAGGTGTACAAGTTCCGTGCATATTTGTGTGTTTTTCTGCATTGGTACGTTCCAGTGAGAAAGGGAGGTTATGGAGGGGTACAGTTTCAGGGCATATTTATGTGGATTTCTGCATTGGTACGTTCCCGTGAGACAGGGTGGTTATGGAGGGGTACAGGTTCAGGGCATCTTTCTGTGGAGTTCTGCATTGGAACATTCCAGTGAGACACGGAGGATATGGAGGAGTGCAGGTTCAGGGCATATTTGTGTGGAGTTCTGCATTGGTACGTTCCAGTGAGACAGGTAGGTTTTGGAGCGTACAGGTTCAGGGCATATTTTTGTGGAGTTCTGCAATGGTACGTTCCAGTGAGACAGGGAGTTTATGGAGGGGTACAGTTTCAGGGCATTTTTGTGTGGAGTTCTGCATTGGTACATTCCATTGAGACAGGGAGGTTATGGAGTGGTACAGGTTCAGGGCATATTTCTGTGGAGTTCTGCATTGGAACATTCCAGTGAGACACGGAGGATATGGAGGGGTGCAGGTTCAGGGCATATTTGTGTGGAGTTCTGCATTGGTACGTTCCAGTGAGACAGGTAGGTTTTGGAGCGTACAGGTTCAGGGCATATTTTTGTGGAGTTCTGCATTGGTACGTTCCAGTGAGACAGAGAGGTTATGGAGGGGTACAGGTTCAGGGCATATTTTTGTGGAGTTCTGCATTGGTACGTTCCCGTGAGACAGGGAGCTTATGGAGGGGTACAGGTTCATGGCATATTTTGTGGAGTTTTGCCATGGTACGTTCCAGTGAGACAGGGAGTTTATGGAGGGGTACAGTTTCAGGGCATATTTGTGTGGAGTTCTGCATTGGTACGTTCCACTGAGACAGGGAGGTTATGTAGGTGTACATGTTCAGGGCATATTTGTGTATTTTTCTGCATTGGTACGTTCCAGTGAGAAAGGGAGGTTATGGAGGGGTACAGTTTCAGGGCATATTTATGTGGAGTTCTGCATTGGTACGTTCCAGTGAGACAGGGAGGTTATGTAGGTGTACATGTTCCGTGCATATTTGTGTGTTTTTCTGCATTGGTACGTTCCAGTGAGAAAGGGAGGTTATGGAGGGGTACAGTTTCAGGGCATATTTATGTGGATTTCTGCATTGGTACGTTCCCGTGAGACAGGGAGTTTATGGAGGGGTACAGTTTCAGGGCATTTTTGTGTGGAGTTCTGCATTGGTACATTCCAGTGAGACAGGGAGGTTTTGGAGGGGTACAGGTTCAGGGCATATTTATGTGGAGTTCTGCATTGGAACATTCCAGTGAGACACGGAGGATATGGAGGTGTGCAGGTTCAGGACATATTTGTGTGGAGTTCTGCATTGGTACGTTCCGGTGAGACACTGAGGTTATGGAGGGGTACAGGTTCAGGGCATATTTATGTGGAGTTCCGCAGTGGAACATTCCAGTGAGACACGGAGAATATTGAGGGGTACAGTTTCAGGGCATATTTGTGTGGAGTTCTGCATTGGTACGTTCCAGTGAGACAGGGAGGTTATGGAGAGGTACAGATTCAGGGCATATTTGTGTGGAGTTCTGCATTGGTACATTCCAGTGAAACACGGAGGATATGGAGGGATACAGGTTCATGGCATATTTGTGTGTAGTACTTCATTGGTACGTTCCAGTGAGAAAGGGAGGTTATGGAGGGGTACAGTTTCAGGGCATATTTATGTGGATTTCTGCATTGGTACGTTCCCGTGAGACAGGGAGGTTATGGAGGGGTACAGGTTCAGGGGATATTTGTGTGGAGTTCTGTATTGGTACGTTCCAGTGAGACACTGAGGTTATGGAGGTGTACAGGTTCAGGGCATATTTATGTGGAGTTCCGCAGTGGAACATTCCAGTGAGACACGGAGGATATTGAGGGGTACAGTTTCAGGGCATATTTGTGTGGAGTTCTGCATTGGTACGTTCCAGTGAGACAGGGTGGTTATGGAGGCGTACAGGTTCAGGGCATATTTGTGTGGAGTTCTGCATTGGTACATTCCAGTGAGACACGGAAGATATGGAGGGATACAGGTTCATGGCATATTTTTGCGGAGTTCTTCATTGGTACGTTCTAGTGTGACAGGTAGGTTTTGGAGCGTACAGGTTCAGGGCATATTTGTATGGAGTTCTGCATTGGTACATTCTACTGAGACAGGGAGGTTATGGAGTGTACATATTCAGGGCATATTTGTGTGGAGTTCTGCATTGGTACATTCCAGTGGGACACGGAGGATATGGAGGGATACAGGTTCATGGCATATTTGTGCGGAGTTCTTCATTGGTACGTTCCAGTGTGACAGGTAGGTTTTGGAGCGTACAGGTTCAGGGCATATTTGTATGGAGTTATGCATTGGTACATTCTACTGAGACAGGGAGGTTATGGAGGGTTTACAGGTACAGGGCATATTTGTGTGGAGTTCTGCATTGGTACATTCCAGTGAGACACGGAGGATATGGAGGGATACAGGTTCAGGGCATATTTTTGTGGAGTTCTGCATTGGTACGTTCCAGTGAGACAGGGAGGTTATGTAGGTGTACATGTTCCGTGCATACTTGTGTGGAGTTCTGCATTGGTACATTCCAGTGAGACATGGAGGTTATGCAGGGGTACAGGTTTAGGGCATATTTATGTGGAGTTCTGCATTGGAACATTCCAGTGAGACACGGAGGATATGGAATGGTACAGGTTCAGGGCATATTTGTGTGGAGTTCTGCATTGGTACGTTCCAGTGAGACAGGGTGTTTATGGAGGCGTACAGGTTCAGGGCATATTTGTGTGGAGCTCTGCATTGGAACATTCCAGTGAGACACGGAGGATATGGAGGGGTGCAGGTTCAGGGCATATTTGTGTGGAGTTCTGCATTGGTACGTTCCAGTGAGACACTGAGGTTATGGAGGGGTACAAGTTCAGGGCATATTTATGTGGAGTTCCGCAGTGGAACATTCCAGTGAGACACGGAGGATATTGAGCGGTACAGTTTCAGGGCATATTTGTGTGGAGTTCTGCATTGGTACGTTCCAGTGAGACAGGGATGTTATGGAGGGGTACAGTTTCAGGGCATATTTGTGTGGAGTTCTGCATTGGTACATTCCAGTGAGACACGGAGGATATGGAGGGATACAGGTTCATGTCATATTTGTGTGTAGTACTTCATTGATACGTTACAGTGAGACAGGTAGGTTTTGGAGCGTACATGTTCAGGGCATATTTTTGTGGAGTTCTGCATTGGTACGTTCCAGTGAGACAGGGAGGTTATGGAGGGGTACAGGTTCAGGGCATATTTGTGTGGAGTTCTGCATTGGTACGTTCCAGTGAGACAGGGAGGTTATGTAGGTGTACATGTTCCGTGCATATTTGTGTGTTTTTCTGCATTGGTACGTTCCAGTGAGAAAGGGAGGTTATGGAGGGGTACAGTTTCAGGGCATATTTATGTGCATTTCTGCATTGGTACGTTCCCGTGAGACAGGGTGGTTATGGAGGGGTACAGGTTCAGGGCATATTTCTGTGGAGTTCTGCATTGGAACATTCCAGTGAGACACGGAGGATATGGAGGGGTGCAGGTTCAGGGCATATTTGTGTGGAGTTCTGCATTGGTACGTTCCTGTGAGACAGGGATGTTATGGAGGGGTACAGTTTCAGGGCATATTTGTGTGGAGTTCTGCATTGGTACATTCCAGTGAGACACGGAGGATATGTAGGGATACAGGTTCATGGCATATTTGTGTGTCGTACTTCATTGATACGTTACAGTGAGACAGGTAGGCTTTGGAGCGTACATGTTCAGGGCATATTTTTGTGGAGTTCTGCATTGGTACGTTCCAGTGAGACAGGGAGGTTATGGAGGGGTACAGGTTCACGGCATATTTGTGTGGAGTTCTGCATTGGTACGTTCCAGTGAGACAGGGAGGTTATGTAGGTGTACATGTTCCGTGCATATTTGTGTGTTTTTCTGCATTGGTACGTTCCAGTGAGAAAGGGAGGTTATGGAGGGGTACAGTTTCAGGGCATATTTATGTGGATTTCTGCATTGGTACGTTCCCGTGAGACAGGGTGGTTATGGAGGTGTACAGGCTCAGGGCATATTTCTGTGGAGTTCTGCATTGGAACATTCCAGTGAGACACGGAGGATATGGAGGGGTGCAGGTTCAGGGCATATTTGTGTGGAGTTCTGCATTGGTACGTTCCAGTGAGACAGGTAGGTTTTGGAGCGTACAGGTTCAGGGCATATTTTTGTGGAGTTCTGCATTGGTACGTTCCAGTGAGACAGGGAGTTTATGGAGGGGTACAGTTTCAGGGCATTTTTGTGTGGAGTTCTGCATTGGTACATTCCAGTGAGACAGGGAGGTTATGGAGGGGTACAGGTTCAGGGCATATTTCTGTGGAGTTCTGCATTGAAACATTCCAGTGAGACACGGAGGATATGGAGGGGTGCAGGTTCAGGGCATATTTGTGTGGAGTTCTGCATTGGTACGTTCCAGTGAGACAGGTAGGTTTTGGAGCGTACAGGTTCAGGGCATATTTTTGTGGAGTTCTGCATTGGTACGTTCCAGTGAGACAGGGAGTTTATGGAGGGCTACAGTTTCAGGGCATTTTTGTGTGGAGTTCTGCATTGGTACATTCCAGTGAGACAGGGAGGTTATGGAGGGGTACAGGTTCAGGGCATATTTCTGTGGAGTTCTGCATTGGTATATTCCAGTGAGACAGGGAGGATATGTAGGGATACAGGTTCATGGCATATTTGTGTGTAGTACTTCATTGATACGTTACAGTGAGACAGGTAGGTTTTGCAGCGTACATGTTCAGGGCATATTTTTGTGGAGTTCTGCATTGGTACGTTCCAGTGAGACAGGGAGGTTATGGAGGGGTACAGGTTCAGGGCATATTTGTGTGGAGTTCTGCATTGGTACGTTCCAGTGAGACAGGGAGGTTATGTAGGTGTACATGTTCCGTGCATATTTGTGTGTTTTTCTGCATTGGTACGTTCCAGTGAGAAAGGGAGGTTATGGAGGGGTACAGTTTCAGGGCATATTTATGTGGATTTCTGCATTGGTACGTTCCCGTGAGACAGGGTGGTTATGGAGGGGTACAGGTTCAGGGCATATTTCTGTGGAGTTCCGCAGTGGAACATTCCCGTGAGACAGGGAGTTTATGGAGGGGTACAGTTTCAGGGCATTTTTGTGTGGAGTTCTGCATTGGTACATTCCAGTGAGACAGGGAGGTTTTGGAGGGGTACAGGTTCAGGGCATATTTATGTGGAGTTCTGCATTGGAACATTCCAGTGAGACACGGAGGATATGGAGGTGTGCAGGTTCAGGACATATTTGTGTGGAGTTCTGCATTGGTACGTTCCGGTGAGACACTGAGGTTATGGAGGGGTACAGGTTCAGGGCATATTTATGTGGAGTTCCGCAGTGGAACATTCCAGTGAGACACGGAGAATATTGAGGGGTACAGTTTCAGGGCATATTTGTGTGGAGTTCTGCATTGGTACGTTCCAGTGAGACAGGGAGGTTATGGAGAGGTACAGATTCAGGGCATATTTGTGTGGAGTTCTGCATTGGTACATTCCAGTGAAACACGGAGGATATGGAGGGATACAGGTTCATGGCATATTTGTGTGTAGTACTTCATTGGTACGTTCCAGTGAGAAAGGGAGGTTATGGAGGGGTACAGTTTCAGGGCATATTTATGTGGATTTCTGCATTGGTACGTTCCCGTGAGACAGGGAGGTTATGGAGGGGTACAGGTTCAGGGGATATTTGTGTGGAGTTCTGTATTGGTACGTTCCAGTGAGACACTGAGGTTATGGAGGTGTACAGGTTCAGGGCATATTTATGTGGAGTTCCGCAGTGGAACATTCCAGTGAGACACGGAGGATATTGAGGGGTACAGTTTCAGGGCATATTTGTGTGGAGATCCGCATTGGTACGTTCCAGTGAGACAGGGTGGTTATGGAGGCGTACAGGTTCAGGGCATATTTGTGTGGAGTTCTGCATTGGTACATTCCAGTGAGACACGGAAGATATGGAGGGATACAGGTTCATGGCATATTTTTGCGGAGTTCTTCATTGGTACGTTCTAGTGTGACAGGTAGGTTTTGGAGCGTACAGGTTCAGGGCATATTTGTATGGAGTTCTGCATTGGTACATTCTACTGAGACAGGGAGGTTATGGAGTGTACATATTCAGGGCATATTTGTGTGGAGTTCTGCATTGGTACATTCCAGTGAGACACGGAGGATATGGAGGGATACAGGTTCATGGCATATTTGTGCGGAGTTCTTCATTGGTACGTTCCAGTGTGACAGGTAGGTTTTGGAGCGTACAGGTTCAGGGCATATTTGTATGGAGTTATGCATTGGTACATTCTACTGAGACAGGGAGGTTATGGAGGGTTTACAGGTACAGGGCATATTTGTGTGGAGTTCTGCATTGGTACATTCCAGTGAGACACGGAGGATATGGAGGGATACAGGTTCAGGGCATATTTTTGTGGAGTTCTGCATTGGTACGTTCCAGTGAGACAGGGAGGTTATGTAGGTGTACATGTTCCGTGCATACTTGTGTGGAGTTCTGCATTGGTACATTCCAGTGAGACATGGAGGTTATGCAGGGGTACAGGTTTAGGGCATATTTATGTGGAGTTCTGCATTGGAACATTCCAGTGAGACACGGAGGATATGGAATGGTACAGGTTCAGGGCATATTTGTGTGGAGTTCTGCATTGGTACGTTCCAGTGAGACAGGGTGTTTATGGAGGCGTACAGGTTCAGCGCATATTTGTGTGGAGCTCTGCATTGGAACATTCCAGTGAGACACGGAGGATATGGAGGGGTGCAGGTTCAGGGCTATTTGTGTGGAGTTCTGCATTGGTACGTTCCAGTGAGACACTGAGGTTATGGAGGGGTACAAGTTCAGGGCATATTTATGTGGAGTTCCGCAGTGGAACATTCCAGTGAGACACGGAGGATATTGAGGGGTACAGTTTCAGGGCATATTTGTGTGGAGTTCTGCATTGGTACGTTCCAGTGAGACAGGGATGTTATGGAGGGGTACAGTTTCAGGGCATATTTGTGTGGAGTTCTGCATTGGTACATTCCAGTGAGACACGGAGGATATGGAGGGATACAGGTTCATGGCATATTTGTGTGTAGTACATCATTGATACGTTACAGTGAGACAGGTAGGTTTTGGAGCGTACATGTTCAGGGCATATTTTTGTGGAGTTCTGCATTGGTACGTTCCAGTGAGACAGGGAGGTTATGGAGGGGTACAGGTTCAGGGCATATTTGTGTGGAGTTCTGCATTGGTACGTTCCAGTGAGACAGGGAGGTTATGTAGGTGTACATGTTCCGTGCATATTTGTGTGTTTTTCTGCATTGGTACGTTCCAGTGAGAAAGGGAGGTTATGGAGGGGTACAGTTTCAGGGCATATTTATGTGCATTTCTGCATTGGTACGTTCCCGTGAGACAGGGTGGTTATGGAGGGGTACAGGTTCAGGGCATATTTCTGTGGAGTTCTGCATTGGAACATTCCAGTGAGACACGGAGGATATGGAGGGGTGCAGGTTCAGGGCATATTTGTGTGGAGTTCTGCATTGGTACGTTCCAGTGAGACAGGTAGGTTTTGGAGCGTACAGGTTCAGGGCATATTTTTGTGGAGTTCTGCATTGGTACGTTCCAGTGAGACAGGGAGTTTATGGAGGGGTACAGTTTCAGGGCATTTTTGTGTGGAGTTCTGCATTGGTACATTCCAGTGAGACAGGGAGGTTATGGAGGGGTACAGGTTCAGGGCAAATTTCTGTGGAGTTCTGCATTGAAACATTCCAGTGAGACACGGAGGATATGGAGGGGTGCAGGTTCAGGGCATATTTGTGTGGAGTTCTGCATTGGTACGTTCCAGTGAGACAGGTAGGTTTTGGAGCGTACAGGTTCAGGGCATATTTTTGTGGAGTTCTGCATTGGTACGTTCCAGTGAGACAGGGAGTTTATGGAGGGGTACAGGTTCAGGGCATATTTATGTGGATTTCTGCATTGGTACGTTCCCGTGAGACAGGGTGGTTATGGAGGGGTACAGGTTCAGGGCATATTTTTGTGGAGTTCTGCAATGGTACGTTCCAGTGAGACAGGGAGTTTATGGAGGGCTACAGTTTCAGGGCATTTTTGTGTGGAGTTCTGCATTGGTACATTCCAGTGAGACAGGGAGGTTATGGAGGGGTACAGGTTCAGGGCATATTTCTGTGGAGTTCTGCATTGGTATATTCCAGTGAGACACGGAGGATATGTAGGGATACAGGTTCATGGCATATTTGTGTGTAGTACTTCATTGATACGTTACAGTGAGACAGGTAGGTTTTGCAGCGTACATGTTCAGGGCATATTTTTGTGGAGTTCTGCATTGGTACGTTCCAGTGAGACAGGGAGGTTATGGAGGGGTACAGGTTCAGGGCATATTTGTGTGGAGTTCTGCATTGGTACGTTCCAGTGAGACAGGGAGGTTATGTAGGTGTACATGTTCCGTGCATATTTGTGTGTTTTTCTGCATTGGTACGTTCCAGTGAGAAAGGGAGGTTATGGAGGGGTACAGTTTCAGGGCATATTTATGTGGATTTCTGCATTGGTACGTTCCCGTGAGACAGGGTGGTTATGGAGGGGTACAGGTTCAGGGCATATTTCTGTGGAGTTCCGCAGTGGAACATTCCAGTGAGACACGGAGGATATTGAGGGGTACAGTTTCAGGGCATATTTGTGTGGAGTTCTGCATTGGTACGTTCCAGTGAGACAGGGTGGTTATGGAGGCGTACAGGTTCAGGGCATATTTGTGTGGAGTTCTGCATTGGTACATTCCAGTGAGACACGGAAGATATGGAGGGATACAGGTTCATGGCATATTTTTGCGGAGTTCTTCATTGGTACGTTCTAGTGTGACAGGTAGGTTTTGGAGCGTACAGGTTCAGGGCATATTTGTATGGAGTTCTGCATTGGTACATTCTACTGAGACAGGGAGGTTATGGAGTGTACATATTCAGGGCATATTTGTGTGGAGTTCTGCATTGGTACATTCCAGTGAGACACGGAGGATATGGAGGGATAAAGGTTCAGGGCATATTTGTGCGGAGTTCTTCATTGGTACGTTCCAGTGTGACAGGTAGGTTTTGGAGCGTACAGGTTCAGGGCATATTTGTATGGAGTTATGCATTGGTACATTCTACTGAGACAGTGAGGTTATGGAGGGTTTACAGGTACAGGGCATATTTGTGTGGAGTTCTGCATTGGTACATTCCAGTGAGACACGGAGGATATGGAGGGATACAGGTTCAGGGCATATTTTTGTGGAGTTCTGCATTGGTACGTTCCAGTGAGACAGGGAGGTTATGTAGGTGTACATGTTCCGTGCATACTTGTGTGGAGTTCTGCATTGGTACATTCCAGTGAGACATGGAGGTTATGCAGGGGTACAGGTTTAGGGCATATTTATGTGGAGTTCTGCATTGGAACATTCCAGTGAGACACGGAGGATATGGAATGGTACAGGTTCAGGGCATATTTGTGTGGAGTTCTGCATTGGTACGTTCCAGTGAGACAGGGTGTTTATGGAGGCGTACAGGTTCAGGGCATATTTGTGTGGAGCTCTGCATTGGAACATTCCAGTGAGACACGGAGGATATGGAGGGGTGCAGGTTCAGGGCATATTTGTGTGGAGTTCTGCATTGGTACGTTCCAGTGAGACACTGAGGTTATGGAGGGGTACAGGTTCAGGGCATATTTATGTGGAGTTCCGCAGTGGAACATTCCAGTGAGACACGGAGGATATTGAGGGGTACAGTTTCAGGGCATATTTGTGTGGAGTTCTGCATTGGTACGTTCCAGTGAGACAGGGATGTTATGGAGGGGTACAGTTTCAGGGCATATTTGTGTGGAGTTCTGCATTGGTACATTCCAGTGAGACACGGAGGATATGGAGGGATACAGGTTCATGGCATATTTGTGTGTAGTACTTCATTGATACGTTACAGTGAGACAGGTAGGTTTTGGAGCGTACATGTTCAGGGCATATTTTTGTGGAGTTCTGCATTGGTACGTTCCAGTGAGACAGGGAGGTTATGGAGGGGTACAGGTTCAGGGCATATTTGTGTGGAGTTCTGCATTGGTACGTTCCAGTGAGACAGGGAGGTTATGTAGGTGTACATGTTCCGTGCATATTTGTGTGTTTTTCTGCATTGGTACGTTCCAGTGAGAAAGGGAGGTTATGGAGGGGTACAGTTTCAGGGCATATTTATGTGGATTTCTGCATTGGTACGTTCCCGTGAGACAGGGTGGTTATGGAAGGGTACAGGTTCAGGGCATATTTCTGTGGAGTTCTGCATTGGAACATTCCAGTGAGACACGGAGGATATGGAGGGGTGCAGGTTCAGGGCATATTTGTGTGGAGTTCTGCATTGGTACGTTCCTGTGAGACAGGGATGTTATGGAGGGGTACAGTTTCAGGGCATATTTGTGTGGAGTTCTGCATTGGTACATTCCAGTGAGACACGGAGGATATGTAGGGATACAGGTTCATGGCATATTTGTGTGTCGTACTTCATTGATACGTTACAGTGAGACAGGTAGGTTTTGGAGCGTACATGTTCAGGGCATATTTTTGTGGAGTTCTGCATTGGTACGTTCCAGTGAGACAGGGAGGTTATGGAGGGGTACAGGTTCACGGCATATTTGTGTGGAGTTCTGCATTGGTACGGTCCAGTGAGACAGGGAGGTTATGTAGGTGTACATGTTCCGTGCATATTTGTGTGTTTTTCTGCATTGGTACGTTCCAGTGAGAAAGGGAGGTTATGGAGGGGTACAGTTTCAGGGCATATTTATGTGGATTTCTGCATTGGTACGTTCCCGTGAGACAGGGTGGTTATGGAGGGGTACAGGTTCAGGGCATATTTCTGTGGAGTTCTGCATTGGAACATTCCAGTGAGACACGGAGGATATGGAGGGGTGCAGGTTCAGGGCATATTTGTGTGGAGTTCTGCATTGGTACGTTCCAGTGAGACAGGTAGGTTTTGGAGCGTACAGGTTCAGGGCATATTTTTGTGGAGTTCTGCATTGGTACGTTCCAGTGAGACAGGGAGTTTATGGAGGGGTACAGTTTCAGGGCATTTTTGTGTGGAGTTCTGCATTGGTACATTCCAGTGAGACAGGGAGGTTATGGAGGGGTACAGGTTCAGGGCATATTTCTGTGGAGTTCTGCATTGAAACATTTCAGTGAGACACGGAGGATATGGAGGGGTGCAGGTTCAGGGCATATTTGTGTGGAGTTCTGCATTGGTACGTTCCAGTGAGACAGGTAGGTTTTGGAGCGTACAGGTTCAGGGCATATTTTTGTGGAGTTCTGCATTGGTACGTTCCAGTGAGACAGGGAGGTTATGGAGGGGTACAGGTTCAGGGCATATTTATGTGGATTTCTGCATTGGTACGTTCCCGTGAGACAGGGTGGTTATGGAGGGGTACAGGTTCAGGGCATATTTTTGTGGAGTTCTGCAATGGTACGTTCCAGTGAGACAGGGAGTTTATGGAGGGCTACAGTTTCAGGGCATTTTTGTGTGGAGTTCTGCATTGGTACATTCCAGTGAGACAGGGAGGTTATGGAGGGGTACAGGTTCAGGGCATATTTCTGTGGAGTTCTGCATTGGTATATTCCAGTGAGACACGGAGGATATGTAGGGATACAGGTTCATGGCATATTTGTGTGTAGTACTTCATTGATACGTTACAGTGAGACAGGTAGGTTTTGCAGCGTACATGTTCAGGGCATATTTTTGTGGAGTTCTGCATTGGTACGTTCCAGTGAGACAGGGAGGTTATGGAGGGGTACAGGTTCAGGGCATATTTGTGTGGAGTTCTGCATTGGTACGTTCCAGTGAGACAGGGAGGTTATGTAGGTGTACATGTTCCGTGCATATTTGTGTGTTTTTCTGCATTGGTACGTTCCAGTGAGAAAGGGAGGTTATGGAGGGGTACAGTTTCAGGGCATATTTATGTGGATTTCTGCATTGGTACGTTCCCGTGAGACAGGGTGGTTATGGAGGGGTACAGGTTCAGGGCATATTTCTGTGGAGTTCCGCAGTGGAACATTCCAGTGAGACACGGAGGATATTGAGGGGTACAGTTTCAGGGCATATTTGTGTGGAGTTCTGCATTGGTACGTTCCAGTGAGACAGGGTGGTTATGGAGGCGTACAGGTTCAGGGCATATTTGTGTGGAGTTCTGCATTGGTACATTCCAGTGAGACACGGAAGATATGGAGGGATACAGGTTCATGGCATATTTTTGCGGAGTTCTTCATTGGTACGTTCTAGTGTGACAGGTAGGTTTTGGAGCGTACAGGTTCAGGGCATATTTGTATGGAGTTCTGCATTGGTACATTCTACTGAGACAGGGAGGTTATGGAGTGTACATATTCAGGGCATATTTTTGTGGAGTTCTGCATTGGTACGTTCCAGTGAGACAGGGTGGTTATGGAGGCGTACAGGTTCAGGGCATATTTGTGTGGAGTTCTGCATTGGTACATTCCAGTGAGACACGGAGGATATGGAGGGATACAGGTTCATGGCATATTTGTGCGGAGTTCTGCATTGGTACGTTCCAGTGAGACAGGGAGGTTATGTAGGTGTACATGTTCCGTGCATATTTGTGTGTTTTTCTGCATTGGTACGTTCCAGTGAGAAAGGGAGGTTATGGAGGGGTACAGTTTCAGGGCATATTTATGTGGATTTCTGCATTGGTACGTTCCCGTGAGACAGGGTGGTTATGGAGGGGTACAGGTTCAGGGCATATTTCTGTGGAGTTCTGCATTGGAACATTCCAGTGAGACACGGAGGATATGGAGGGGTGTAGGTTCAGGGCATATTTGTGTGGAGTTCTGCATTGGTACGTTCCAGTGAGACACTGAGGTTATGGAGGGGTACAGGTTCAGGGCATATTTATGTGGAGTTCCGCAGTGGAATATTCCAGTGAGACACGGAGGATATTGAGGGGTACAGTTTCAGGGCATATTTGTGTGGAGTTCTGCATTGGTACGTTACAGTGAGACAGGGATGTTATGGAGGGGTACAGTTTCAGGGCATATTTGTGTGGAGTTCTGCATTGGTACATTCCAGTGAGACACGGAGGATATGTAGGGATACTGGTTCATGGCATATTTGTGTGTAGTACTTCATTGATACGTTACAGTGAGTCAGGTAGGTTTTGGAGCGTACATGTTCAGGGCATATTTTTGTGGAGTTCTGCATTGGTACGTTCCAGTGAGACAGGGAGGTTATGGAGGGGTACAGGTTCACGGCATATTTGTGTGGAGTTCTGCATTGGTACGTTCCAGTGAGACAGGGAGGTTATGTAGGTGTACATGTTCCGTGCATATTTGTGTGTTTTTCTGCATTGGTACGTTCCAGTGAGAAAGGGAGGTTATGGAGGGGTACAGTTTCAGGGCATATTTATGTGGATTTCTGCATTGGTACGTTCCCGTGGGACAGGGTGGTTATGGAGGGGTACAGGTTCAGGGCATATTTCTGTGGAGTTCTGCATTGGAACATTCCAATGAGACACGGAGGATATGGAGGGGTGCAGGTTCAAGGAATATTTGTGTGGTGTTCTGCATTGGTACGTTCCAGTGAGACAGGTAGGTTTTGGAGCGTATAGGTTCAGGGCATATTTTTGTGGAGTTCTGCATTGGTACGTTCCAGTGAGACAGTGTGTTTATGGAGGGGTACAGTTTCAGGGCATTTTTGTGTGGAGTTCTGCATTGGAACATTCCAGTGAGACACGGAGGATATGGAGGGGTGCAGGTTCAGGGCATATTTGTGTGGAGTTCTGCATTGGTACGTTCCAGTGAGACACTGAGGTTATGGAGGGGTACAGGTTCAGGGCATATTTATGTGGAGTTCCGCAGTGGAACATTCCAGTGAGACACGGAGGATATTGAGGGGTACAGTTTCAGGGCATATTTGTGTGGAGTTCTGCATTGGTACGTTCCAGTGAGACAGGGAGGTTATGTAGGTGTACATGTTCCGTGCATATTTGTGTGTTTTTCTGCATTGGTACGTTCCAGTGAGAAAGGGAGGTTATGGAGGGGTACAGTTTCAGGGCATATTTATGTGGATTTCTGCATTGGTACGTTCCCGTGAGACAGGGTGGTTTTGGAGGGTTACAGGTTCAGGGCATATTTCTGTGGTGCTCTGCATTGGAACATTCCAGTGAGACAGGTAGGTTTTGGAGCGTACAGGTTCAGGGCATATTTGTGTGGAGTTCTGCATTGGTACGTTCCAGTGAGACAGGGAGGTTATGTAGGTGTACATGTTCCGTGCATATTTGTGTGTTTTTCTGCATTGGTACGTTCCAGTGAGAAAGGGAGGTTATGGAGGGGTACAGTTTCAGGGCATATTTATGTGGATTTCTGCATTGGTACGTTCCCGTGAGACAGGGTGGTTTTGGAGGGGTACAGGTTCATGGCATATTTGTGTGTAGTACATCATTGATACGTTACAGTGAGACAGGTAGGTTTTGGAGCGAACATGTTCAGGGCATATTTTTGTGGAGTTCTGCATTGGTACGTTCCAGTGAGACAGGGAGGTTATGTAGGTGTACATGTTCGGTGCATATTTGTGTGTTTTTCTGCATTGGTACGTTCCAGTGAGAAAGGGAGGTTATGGAGGGGTACAGTTTCAGGGCATATTTATGTGGATTTCTGCATTGGTACGTTCCCGTGAGACAGGGTGGTTATGGAGGGGTACAGGTTCAGGGCATATTTCTGTGGAGTTCTGCATTGGAACATTCCAGTGAGACACGGAGGATATGGAGGGGTGCAGGTTCAGGGCATATTTGTGTGGAGTTCTGCATTGGTACGTTCCAGTGAGACAGGTAGGTTTTGGAGCGTACAGGTTCAGGGCATATTTTTGTGGAGTTCTGCATTGGTACGTTCCAGTGAGACAGGGAGTTTATGGAGGGGTACAGTTTCAGAGCATTTTTGTGTGGAGTTCTGCATTGGTACATTCCAGTGAGACAGGGAGGTTATGGAGGGGTACAGGTTCAGGGCATATTTTTGTGGAGTTCTGCAATGGTACGTTCCAGTGAGACAGGGAGTTTATGGAGGGCTACAGTTTCAGGGCATTTTTGTGTGGAGTTCTGCATTGGTACATTCCAGTGAGACAGGGAGGTTATGGAGGGGTACAGGTTCAGGGCATATTTCAGTGGAGTTCTGCATTGGTATATTCCAGTGAGACACGGAGGATATGTAGGGATACAGGTTCATGGCATATTTGTGTGTAGTACTTCATTGATACGTTACAGTGAGACAGGTAGGTTTTGCAGCGTACATGTTCAGGGCATATTTTTGTGGAGTTCTGCATTGGTACGTTCCAGTGAGACAGGGAGGTTATGGAGGGGTACAGGTTCAGGGCATATTTGTGTGGAGTTCTGCATTGGTACGTTCCAGTGAGACATGGAGGTTATGTAGGTGTACATGCTCCGTGCATATTTGTGTGTTTTTCTGCATTGGTACTTTCCAGTGAGAAAGGGAGGTTATGGAGGGATACAGTTTAAGGGCATATTTGTGTGGAGTTCTGCATTGGTACGTTCCAGTGAGACAGGGTGGTTATGGAGGCGTACAAGTTCAGGGCATATTTCTGTGGAGTTCTGCATTGGAACATTCCAGTGAGACACGGAGGATATGGAGGGGTGCAGGTTCAGGGCATATTTGTGTGGAGTTCTGCATTGGTACGTTCCAGTGAGACAGGTAGGTTTTGGAGCGTACAGGTTCAGGGCATATTTTTGTGGAGTTCTGCATTGGTACGTTCCAGTGAGACAGGGAGTTTATGGAGGGGTACAGTTTCAGGGCATTTTTGTGTGGAGTTCTGCATTGGTACATTCCAGTGAGACAGGGAGGTTATGGAGGGGTACAGGTTCAGGGCATATTTTTGTGGAGTTCTGCAATGGTACGTTCCAGTGAGACAGGGAGTTTATGGAGGGCTACAGTTTCAGGGCATTTTTGTGTGGAGTTCTGCATTGGTACATTCCAGTGAGACAGGGAGGTTATGGAGGGGTACAGGTTCAGGGCATATTTCAGTGGAGTTCTGCATTGGTATATTCCAGTGAGACACGGAGGATATGTAGGGATACAGGTTCATGGCATATTTGTGTGTAGTACTTCATTGATACGTTACAGTGAGACAGGTAGGTTTTGCAGCGTACATGTTCAGGGCATATTTTTGTGGAGTTCTGCATTGGTACGTTCCAGTGAGACAGGGAGGTTATGGAGGGGTACAGGTTCAGGGCATATTTGTGTGGAGTTCTGCATTGGTACGTTCCAGTGAGACATGGAGGTTATGTAGGTGTACATGTTCCGTGCATATTTGTGTGTTTTTCTGCATTGGTACTTTCCAGTGAGAAAGGGAGGTTATGGAGGGATACAGTTTCAGGGCATATTTGTGTGGAGTTCTGCATTGGTACGTTCCAGTGAGACAGGGTGGTTATGGAGGCGTACAAGTTCAGGGCATATTTGTGTGGAGTTCTGCATTGGTACATTCCAGTGAGACACGGAAGATATGGAGGGATACAGGTTCATGGCATATTTTTGCGGAGTTCTTCATTGGTACGTTCTAGTGTGACAGGTAGGTTTTGGAGCGTACAGGTTCAGGGCATATTTGTATGGAGTTCTGCATTGGTACATTCTACTGAGACAGGGAGGTTATGGAGTGTACATATTCAGGGCATATTTTTGTGGAGTTCTGCATTGGTACGTTCCAGTGAGACAGGGTGGTTATGGAGGCGTACAGGTTCAGGGCATATTTCTGTGGAGTTCTGCATTGGAACATTCCAGTGAGACACGGAGGATATGGAGGGGTGCAGGTTCAGGGCATATTTGTGTGGAGTTCTGCATTGGTACGTTCCAGTGAGACAGGTAGGTTTTGGAGCGTACAGGTTCAGGGCATATTTTTGTGGAGTTCTGCATTGGTACGTTCCAGTGAGACAGGGAGTTTATGGAGGGGTACAGTTTAAGGGCATTTTTGTGTGGAGTTCTGCATTGGTACATTCCAGTGAGACAGGGAGGTTATGGAGGGGTACAGGTTCAGGGCATATTTTTGTGGAGTTCTGCAATGGTACGTTCCAGTGAGACAGGGAGTTTATGGAGGGCTACAGTTTCAGGGCATTTTTGTGTGGAGTTCTGCATTGGTACATTCCAGTGAGACAGGGAGGTTATGGAGGGGTACAGGTTCAGGGCATATTTCAGTGGAGTTCTGCATTGGTATATTCCAGTGAGACACGGAGGATATGTAGGGATACAGGTTCATGGCATATTTGTGTGTAGTACTTCATTGATACGTTACAGTGAGACAGGTAGGTTTTGCAGCGTACATGTTCAGGGCATATTTTTGTGGAGTTCTGCATTGGTACGTTCCAGTGAGACAGGGAGGTTATGGAGGGGTACAGGTTCAGGGCATATTTGTGTGGAGTTCTGCATTGGTACGTTCCAGTGAGACATGGAGGTTATGTAGGTGTACATGTTCCGTGCATATTTGTGTGTTTTTCTGCATTGGTACTTTCCAGTGAGAAAGGGAGGTTATGGAGGGATACAGTTTCAGGGCATATTTGTGTGGAGTTCTGCATTGGTACGTTCCAGTGAGACAGGGTGGTTATGGAGGCGTACAAGTTCAGGGCATATTTGTGTGGAGTTCTGCATTGGTACATTCCAGTGAGACACGGAAGATATGGAGGGATACAGGTTCATGGCATATTTTTGCGGAGTTCTTCATTGGTACGTTCTAGTGTGACAGGTAGGTTTTGGAGCGTACAGGTTCAGGGCATATTTGTATGGAGTTCTGCATTGGTACATTCTACTGAGACAGGGAGGTTATGGAGTGTACATATTCAGGGCATATTTTTGTGGAGTTCTGCATTGGTACGTTCCAGTGAGACAGGGTGGTTATGGAGGCGTACAGGTTCAGGGCATATTTGTGTGGAGTTCTGCATTGGTACATTCCAGTGAGACACGGAGGATATGGAGGGATACAGGTTCATGGCATATTTGTGCGGAGTTCTGCATTGGTACGTTCCAGTGAGACAGGGAGGTTATGTAGGTGTACATGTTCCGTGCATATTTGTGTGTTTTTCTGCATTGGTACGTTCCAGTGAGAAAGGGAGGTTATGGAGGGGTACAGTTTCAGGGCATATTTATGTGGATTTCTGCATTGGTACGTTCCCGTGAGACAGGGTGGTTATGGAGGGGTACAGGTTCAGGGCATATTTATGTGGAGTTCTGCATTGGAACATTCCAGTGAGACACGGAGGATATGGAGGGGTGTAGGTTCAGGGCATATTTGTGTGGAGTTCTGCATTGGTACGTTCCAGTGAGACACTGAGGTTATGGAGGGGTACAGGTTCAGGGCATATTTATGTGGAGTTCCGCAGTGGAACATTCCAGTGAGACACGGAGGATATTGAGGGGTACAGTTTCAGGGCATATTTGTGTGGAGTTCTGCATTGGTACGTTCCAGTGAGACAGGGATGTTATGGAGGGGTACAGTTTCAGGGCATATTTGTGTGGAGTTCTGCATTGGTACATTCCAGTGAGACACGGAGGATATGTAGGGATACAGGTTCATGGCATATTTGTGTGTAGTACTTCATTGATACGTTACAGTGAGTCAGGTAGGTTTTGGAGCGTACATGTTCAGGGCATATTTTTGTGGAGTTCTGCATTGGTACGTTCCAGTGAGACAGGGAGGTTATGGAGGGGTACAGGTTCACGGCATATTTGTGTGGAGTTCTGCATTGGTACGTTCCAGTGAGACAGGGAGGTTATGTAGGTGTACATGTTCCGTGCATATTTGTGTGTTTTTCTGCATTGGTACGTTCCAGTGAGAAAGGGAGGTTATGGAGGGGTACAGTTTCAGGGCATATTTATGTGGATTTCTGCATTGGTACGTTCCCGTGAGACAGGGTGGTTATGGAGGGGTACAGGTTCAGGGCATATTTCTGTGGAGTTCTGCATTGGAACATTCCAATGAGACACGGAGGATATGGAGGGGTGCAGGTTCAGGGCATATTTGTGTGGTGTTCTGCATTGGTACGTTCCAGTGAGACAGGTAGGTTTTGGAGCGTACAGGTTCAGGGCATATTTTTGTGGAGTTCTGCATTGGTACGTTCCAGTGAGACAGTGTGTTTATGGAGGGGTACAGTTTCAGGGCATTTTTGTGTGGAGTTCTGCATTGGAACATTCCAGTGAGACACGGAGGATATGGAGGGGTGCAGGTTCAGGGCATATTTGTGTGGAGTTCTGCATTGGTACGTTCCAGTGAGACACTGAGGTTATGGAGGGGTACAGGTTCAGGGCATATTTATGTGGAGTTCCGCAGTGGAACATTCCAGTGAGACACGGAGGATATTGAGGGGTACAGTTTCAGGGCATATTTGTGTGGAGTTCTGCATTGGTACGTTCCAGTGAGACAGGGAGGTTATGTAGGTGTACATGTTCCGTGCATATTTGTGTGTTTTTCTGCATTGGTACGTTCCAGTGAGAAAGGGAGGTTATGGAGGGGTACAGTTTCAGGGCATATTTATGTGGATTTCTGCATTGGTACGTTCCCGTGAGACAGGGTGGTTTTGGAGGGGTACAGGTTCAGGGCATATTTCTGTGGAGCTCTGCATTGGAACATTCCAGTGAGACAGGTAGGTTTTGGAGCCTACAGGTTCAGGGCATATTTGTGTGGAGTTCTGCATTGGTACGTTCCAGTGAGACAGGGAGGTTATGTAGGTGTACATGTTCCGTGCATATTTGTGTGTTTTTCTGCATTGGTACGTTCCAGTGAGAAAGGGAGGTTATGGAGGGGTACAGTTTCAGGGCATATTTATGTGGATTTCTGCATTGGTACGTTCCCGTGAGACAGGGTGGTTTTGGAGGGGTACAGGTTCATGGCATATTTGTGTGTAGTACTTCATTGATACGTTACAGTGAGACAGGTAGGTTTTGGAGCGTACATGTTCAGGGCATATTTTTGTGGAGTTCTGCATTGGTACGTTCCAGTGAGACAGGGAGGTTATGTAGGTGTACATGTTCGGTGCATATTTGTGTGTTTTTCTGCATTGGTACGTTCCAGTGAGAAAGGGAGGTTATGGAGGGGTACAGTTTCAGGGCATATTTATGTGGATTTCTGCATTGGTACGTTCCCGTGAGACAGGGTGGTTATGGAGGGGTACAGGTTCAGGGCATATTTCTGTGGAGTTCTGCATTGGAACATTCCAGTGAGACACGGAGGATATGGAGGGGTGCAGGTTCAGGGCATATTTGTGTGGAGTTCTGCATTGGTACGTTCCAGTGAGACAGGTAGGTTTTGGAGCGTACAGGTTCAGGGCATATTTTTGTGGAGTTCTGCATTGGTACGTTCCAGTGAGACAGGGAGTTTATGGAGGGGTACAGTTTCAGGGCATATTTGTGTGGAGTTCTGCATTGGTACGTTCCAGTGAGACAGGGAGGTTATGTAGGTGTACATGTTCCGTGCATATTTGTGTGTTTTTCTGCATTGGTACGTTCCAGTGAGAAAGGGAGGTTATGGAGGGGTACAGTTTCAGGGCATATTTATGTGGATTTCTGCATTGGTACGTTCCCGTGAGACAGGGTGGTTATGGAGGGGTACAGGTTCAGGGCATATTTCTGTGGAGTTCTGCATTGGAACATTCCAATGAGACACGGAGGATATGGAGGGGTGCAGGTTCAGGGCATATTTGTGTGGTGTTCTGCATTGGTACGTTCCAGTGAGACAGGTAGGTTTTGGAGCGTACAGGTTCAGGGCATATTTTTGTGGAGTTCTGCATTGGTACGTTCCAGTGAGACAGTGTGTTTATGGAGGGGTACAGTTTCAGGGCATTTTTGTGTGGAGTTCTGCATTGGAACATTCCAGTGAGACACGGAGGATATGGAGGGGTGCAGGTTCAGGGCATATTTGTGTGGAGTTCTGCATTGGTACGTTCCAGTGAGACACTGAGGTTATGGAGGGGTACAGGTTCAGGGCATATTTATGTGGAGTTCCGCAGTGGAACATTCCAGTGAGACACGGAGGATATTGAGGGGTACAGTTTCAGGGCATATTTGTGTGGAGTTCTGCATTGGTACGTTCCAGTGAGACAGGGAGGTTATGTAGGTGTACATGTTCCGTGCATATTTGTGTGTTTTTCTGCATTGGTACGTTCCAGTGAGAAAGGGAGGTTATGGAGGGGTACAGTTTCAGGGCATATTTATGTGGATTTCTGCATTGGTACGTTCCCGTGAGACAGGGTGGTTTTGGAGGGGTACAGGTTCAGGGCATATTTCTGTGGAGCTCTGCATTGGAACATTCCAGTGAGACAGGTAGGTTTTGGAGCCTACAGGTTCAGGGCATATTTGTGTGGAGTTCTGCATTGGTACGTTCCAGTGAGACAGGGAGGTTATGTAGGTGTACATGTTCCGTGCATATTTGTGTGTTTTTCTGCATTGGTACGTTCCAGTGAGAAAGGGAGGTTATGGAGGGGTACAGTTTCAGGGCATATTTATGTGGATTTCTGCATTGGTACGTTCCCGTGAGACAGGGTGGTTTTGGAGGGGTACAGGTTCATGGCATATTTGTGTTTAGTACTTCATTGATACGTTACAGTGAGACAGGTAGGTTTTGGAGCGTACATGTTCAGGGCATATTTTTGTGGAGTTCTGCATTGGTACGTTCCAGTGAGACAGGGAGGTTATGTAGGTGTACATGTTCGGTGCATATTTGTGTGTTTTTCTGCATTGGTACGTTCCAGTGAGAAAGGGAGGTTATGGAGGGGTACAGTTTCAGGGCATATTTATGTGGATTTCTGCATTGGTACGTTCCCGTGAGACAGGGTGGTTATGGAGGGGTACAGGTTCAGGGCATATTTCTGTGGAGTTCAGCATTGGAACATTCCAGTGAGACACGGAGGATATGGAGGGGTGCAGGTTCAGGGCATATTTGTGTGGAGTTCTGCATTGGTACGTTCCAGTGAGACAGGTAGGTTTTGGAGCGTACAGGTTCAGGGCATATTTTTGTGGAGTTCTGCATTGGTACGTTCCAGTGAGACAGGGAGTTTATGGAGGGGTACAGTTTCAGGGCATTTTTGTGTGGAGTTCTGCATTGGTACATTCCAGTGAGACAGGGAGGTTATGGAGGGGTACAGGTTCAGGGCATATTTTTGTGGAGTTCTGCAATGGTACGTTCCAGTGAGACAGGGAGTTTATGGAGGGCTACAGTTTCAGGGCATTTTTGTGTGGAGTTCTGCATTGGTACATTCCAGTGAGACAGGGAGGTTATGGAGGGGTACAGGTTCAGGGCATATTTCAGTGGAGTTCTGCATTGGTATATTCCAGTGAGACACGGAGGATATGTAGGGATACAGGTTCATGGCATATTTGTGTGTAGTACTTCATTGATACGTTACAGTGAGACAGGTAGGTTTTGCAGAGTACATGTTCAGGGCATATTTTTGTGGAGTTCTGCATTGGTACGTTCCAGTGAGACAGGGAGGTTATGGAGGGGTACAGGTTCAGGGCATATTTGTGTGGAGTTCTGCATTGGTACGTTCCAGTGAGACATGGAGGTTATGTAGGTGTACATGTTCCGTGCATATTTGTGTGTTTTTCTGCATTGGTACTTTCCAGTGAGAAAGGGAGGTTATGGAGGGATACAGTTTCAGGGCATATTTGTGTGGAGTTCTGCATTGGTACGTTCCAGTGAGACAGGGTGGTTATGGAGGCGTACAAGTTCAGGGCATATTTGTGTGGAGTTCTGCATTGGTACATTCCAGTGAGACACGGAAGATATGGAGGGATACAGGTTCATGGCATATTTTTGCGGAGTTCTTCATTGGTACGTTCTAGTGTGACAGGTAGGTTTTGGAGCGTACAGGTTCAGGGCATATTTGTATGGAGTTCTGCATTGTTACATTCTACTGAGACAGGGAGGTTATGGAGTGTACATATTCAGGGCATATTTTTGTGGAGTTCTGCATTGGTACGTTCCAGTGAGACAGGGTGGTTATGGAGGGGTACAGGTTCAGGGCATATTTGTGTGGAGTTCTGCATTGGTACATTCCAGTGAGACACGGAGGATATGGAGGGATACAGGTTCATGGCATATTTGTGCGGAGTTCTGCATTGGTACGTTCCAGTGAGACAGGGAGGTTATGTAGGTGTACATGTTCCGTGCATATTTGTGTGTTTTTCTGCATTGGTACGTTCCAGTGAGAAAGGGAGGTTATGGAGGGGTACAGTTTCAGGGCATATTTATGTGGATTTCTGCATTGGTACGTTCCCGTGAGACAGGGTGGTTATGGAGGGGTACAGGTTCAGGGCATATTTATGTGGAGTTCTGCATTGGAACATTCCAGTGAGACACGGAGGATATGGAGGGGTGTAGGTTCAGGGCATATTTGTGTGGAGTTCTGCATTGGTACGTTCCAGTGAGACACTGAGGTTATGGAGGGGTACAGGTTCAGGGCATATTTATGTGGAGTTCCGCAGTGGAACATTCCAGTGAGACACGGAGGATATTGAGGGGTACAGTTTCAGGGCATATTTGTGTGGAGTTCTGCATTGGTACGTTCCAGTGAGACAGGGATGTTATGGAGGGGTACAGTTTCAGGGCATATTTGTGTGGAGTTCTGCATTGGTACATTCCAGTGAGACACGGAGGACATGTAGGGATATAGGTTCATGGCATATTTGTGTGTAGTACTTCATTGATACGTTACAGTGAGTCAGGTAGGTTTTGGAGCGTACATGTTCAGGGCATATTTTTGTGGAGTTCTGCATTGGTACGTTCCAGTGAGACAGGGAGGTTATGGAGGGGTACAGGTTCACGGCATATTTGTGTGGAGTTCTGCATTGGTACGTTCCAGTGAGAAAGGGAGGTTATGTAGGTGTACATGTTCCGTGCATATTTGTGTGTTTTTCTGCATTGGTACGTTCCAGTGAGAAAGGGAGGTTATGGAGGGGTACAGTTTCAGGGCATATTTATGTGGATTTCTGCATTGGTACGTTCCCGTGAGACAGGGTGGTTATGGAGGGGTACAGGTTCAGGGCATATTTCTGTGGAGTTCTGCATTGGAACATTCCAATGAGACACGGAGGATATGGAGGGGTGCAGGTTCAGGGCATATTTGTGTGGTGTTCTGCATTGGTACGTTCCAGTGAGACAGGTAGGTTTTGGAGCGTACAGGTTCAGGGCATATTTTTGTGGAGTTCTGCATTGGTACGTTCCAGTGAGACAGGGAGTTTATGGAGGGGTACAGTTTCAGGGCATTTTTGTGTGGAGTTCTGCATTGGAACATTCCAGTGAGACACGGAGGATATGGAGGGGTGCAGGTTCAGGGCATATTTGTGTGGAGTTCTGCTTTGGTACGTTCCAGTGAGACACTGAGGTTATGGAGGGGTACAGGTTCAGGGCATATTTATGTGGAGTTCCGCAGTGGAACATTCCAGTGAGACACGGAAGATATTGAGGGGTACAGTTTCAGGGCATATTTGTGTGGAGTTCTGCATTGGTACGTTCCAGTGAGACAGGGATGTTATGGAGGGGTACAGTTTCAGGGCATATTTGTGTGGAGTTCTGCATTGGTACATTCCAGTGAGACACGGAGGATATGGAGGGATACAGGTTCATGGCATATTTGTGTGTAGTACTTCATTGATACGTTACAGAGAGACAGGTAGGTTTTGGAGCGTACATGTTCAGGGCATATTTTTGTGGAGTTCTGCATTGGTACGTTCCAGTGAGACAGGGAGGTTATGGAGGGGTACAGGTTCAGGGCATATTTGTGTGGAGTTCTGCATTGGTACGTTCCAGTGAGACAGGGAGGTTATGTAGGTGTACATGTTCCGTGCATATTTGTGTGTTTTTCTGCATTGGTACGTTCCAGTGAGAATGGGAGGTTATGGAGGGGTACAGTTTCAGGGCATATTTATGTGGATTTCTGCATTGGTACGTTCCCGTGAGACAGGGTGGTTTTGGAGGGGTACAGGTTCAGGGCATATTTCTGTGGAGTTCTGCATTGGAACATTCCAGTGAGACACGGAGGATATGGAGGGGTGCAGGTTCAGGGCATATTTGTGTGGAGTTCTGCATTGGTACGTTCCTGTGAGACAGGGATGTTATGGAGGGGTACAGTTTCAGGGCATATTTGTGTGGAGTTCTACATTGGTACATTGCAGTGAGACACGGAAGATATGGAGGGATACAGGTTCATGGCATATTTTTGCGGAGTTCTTCATTGGTACGTTCTAGTGTGACAGGTAGGTTTTGGAGCGTACAGGTTCAGGGCATATTTGTATGGAGTTCTGCATTGGTACATTCTACTGAGACAGGGAGGTTATGGAGTGTACATATTCAGGGCATATTTTTGTGGAGTTCTGCATTGGTACGTTCCAGTGAGACAGGGTGGTTATGGAGGCGTACAAGTTCAGGGCATATTTGTGTGGAGTTCTGCATTGGTACATTCCAGTGAGACACGGAAGATATGGAGGGATACAGGTTCATGGCATATTTTTGCGGAGTTCTTCATTGGTACGTTCTAGTGTGACAGGTAGGTTTTGGAGCGTACAGGTTCAGGGCATATTTGTATGGAGTTCTGCATTGGTACATTCTACTGAGACAGGGAGGTTATGGAGTGTACATATTCAGGGCATATTTTTGTGGAGTTCTGCATTGGTACGTTCCAGTGAGACAGGGTGGTTATGGAGGCGTACAGGTTCAGGGCATATTTGTGTGGAGTTCTGCATTGGTACATTCCAGTGAGACACGGAGGATATGGAGGGATACAGGTTCATGGCATATTTGTGCGGAGTTCTGCATTGGTACGTTCCAGTGAGACAGGGAGGTTATGTAGGTGTACATGTTCCGTGCATATTTGTGTGTTTTTCTGCATTGGTACGATCCAGTGAGAAAGGGAGGTTATGGAGGGGTACAGTTTCAGGGCATATTTATGTGGATTTCTGCATTGGTACGTTCCCGTGAGACAGGGTGGTTATGGAGGGGTACAGGTTCAGGGCATATTTATGTGGAGTTCTGCATTGGAACATTCCAGTGAGACACGGAGGATATGGAGGGGTGTAGGTTCAGGGCATATTTGTGTGGAGTTCTGCATTGGTACGTTCCAGTGAGACACTGAGGTTATGGAGGGGTACAGGTTCAGGGCATATTTATGTGGAGTTCCGCAGTGGAACATTCCAGTGAGACACGGAGGATATTGAGGGGTACAGTTTCAGGGCATATTTGTGTGGAGTTCTGCATTGGTACGTTCCAGTGAGACAGGGATGTTATGGAGGGGTACAGTTTCAGGGCATATTTGTGTGGAGTTCTGCATTGGTACATTCCAGTGAGACACGGAGGATATGTAGGGATACAGGTTCATGGCATATTTGTGTGTAGTACTTCATTGATACGTTACAGTGAGTCAGGTAGGTTTTGGAGCGTACATGTTCAGGGCATATTTTTGTGGAGTTCTGCATTGGTACGTTCCAGTGAGACAGGGAGGTTATGGAGGGGTACAGGTTCACAGCATATTTGTGTGGAGTTCTGCATTGGTACGTTCCAGTGAGACAGGGAGGTTATGTAGGTGTACATGTTCCGTGCATATTTGTGTGTTTTTCTGCATTGGTACGTTCCAGTGAGAAAGGGAGGTTATGGAGGGGTACAGTTTCAGGGCATATTTATGTGGATTTATGCATTGGTACGTTCCCGTGAGACAGGGTGGTTATGGAGGGGTACAGGTTCAGGGCATATTTCTGTGGAGTTCTGCATTGGAACATTCCAATGAGACACGGAGGATATGGAGGGGTGCAGGTTCAGGGCATATTTGTGTGGTGTTCTGCATTGGTACGTTCCAGTGAGACAGGTAGGTTTTGGAGCGTACAGGTTCAGGGCATATTTTTGTGGAGTTCTGCATTGGTACGTTCCAGTGAGACAGGGAGTTTATGGAGGGGTACAGTTTCAGGGCATTTTTGTGTGGAGTTCTGCATTGGAACATTCCAGTGAGACACGGAGGATATGGAGGGGTGCAGGTTCAGGGCATATTTGTGTGGAGTTCTGCATTGGTACGTTCCAGTGAGACACTGAGGTTATGGAGGGGTACAGGTTCAGGGCATATTTATGTGGAGTTCCGCAGTGGAACATTCCAGTGAGACACGGAGGATATTGAGGGGTACAGTTTCAGGGCATATTTGTGTGGAGTTCTGCATTGGTACGTTCCAGTGAGACAGGGATGTTATGGAGGGGTACAGTTTCAGGGCATATTTGTGTGGAGTTCTGCATTGGTACATTCCAGTGAGACACGGAGGATATGGAGGGATACAGGTTCATGGCATATTTGTGTGTAGTACTTCATTGATACGTTACAGAGAGACAGGTAGGTTTTGGAGCGTACATGTTCAGGGCATATTTTTGTGGAGTTCTGCATTGGTACGTTCCAGTGAGACAGGGAGGTTATGGAGGGGTACAGGTTCAGGGCATATTTGTGTGGAGTTCTGCATTGGTACGTTCCAGTGAGACAGGGAGGTTATGTAGGTGTACATGTTCCGTGCATATTTGTGTGTTTTTCTGCATTGGTACGTTCCAGTGAGAAAGGGAGGTTATGGAGGGGTACAGTTTCAGGGCATATTTATGTGGATTTCTGCATTGGTACGTTCCCGTGAGACAGGGTGGTTTTGGAGGGGTACAGGTTCAGGGCATATTTCTGTGGAGTTCTGCATTGGAACATTCCAGTGAGACACGGAGGATATGGAGGGGTGCAGGTTCAGGGCATATTTGTGTGGAGTTCTGCATTGGTACGTTCCTGTGAGACAGGGATGTTATGGAGGGGTACAGTTTCAGGGCATATTTGTGTGGAGTTCTGCATTGGTACATTGCAGTGAGACACGGAGGATATGTAGGGATACAGGTTCATGGCATATTTGTGTGTAGTAGTTCATTGATACGTTACAGTGAGACAGGTAGGTTTTGGAGCGTACATGTTCAGGGCATATTTTTGTGGAGTTCTGCATTGGTACGTTCCAGTGAGACAGGGAGGTTATGGAGGGGTACAGGTTCACGGCATATTTGTGTGGAGTTCTGCATTGGTACGTTCCAGTGAGACAGGGAGGTTATGTAGGTGTACATGTTCGGTGCATATTTGTGTGTTTTTCTGCATTGGTACGTTCCAGTGAGAAAGGGAGGTTATGGAGGGGTACGGTTTCAGGGCATATTTATGTGGATTTCTGCATTGGTACGTTCCCGTGAGACAGGGTGGTTATGGAGGGGTACAGGTTCAGGGCATATTTCTGTGGAGTTCTGCATTGGAACATTCCAGTGAGACACGGAGGATATGGAGGGGTGCAGGTTCAGGGCATATTTGTGTGGAGTTCTGCATTGGTACGTTCCAGTGAGACAGGTAGGTTTTGGAGCGTACAGGTTCAGGGCATATTTTTGTGGAGTTCTGCATTGGTACGTTCCAGTGAGACAGGGAGTTTATGGAGGGGTACAGTTTCAGGGCATTTTTGTGTGGAGTTCTGCATTGGTACATTCCAGTGAGACAGGGAGGTTATGGAGGGGTACAGGTTCAGGGCATATTTCTGTGGAGTTCTGCATTGAAACATTCCAGTGAGACACGGAGGATATGGAGGGGTGCAGGTTCAGGGCATATTTGTGTGGAGTTCTGCATTGGTACGTTCCAGTGAGACAGGTAGGTTTTGGAGCGTACAGGTTCAGGGCATATTTTTGTGGAGTTCTGCATTGGTACGTTCCAGTGAGACAGGGAGGTTATGGAGGGGTACAGGTTCAGGGCATATTTATGTGGATTTCTGCATTGGTACGTTCCCGTGAGACAGGGTGGTTATGGAGGGGTACAGGTTCAGGGCATATTTTTGTGGAGTTCTGCAATGGTACGTTCCAGTGAGACAGGGAGTTTATGGAGGGCTACAGTTTCAGGGCATTTTTGTGTGGAGTTCTGCATTGGTACATTCCAGTGAGACAGGGAGGTTATGGAGGGGTACAGGTTCAGGGCATATTTCTGTGGAGTTCTGCATTGGTATATTCCAGTGAGACACGGAGTATATGTAGGGATACAGGTTCATGGCATATTTGTGTGTAGTACTTCATTGATACGTTACAGTGAGACAGGTAGGTTTTGCAGCGTACATGTTCAGGGCATATTTTTGTGGAGTTCTGCATTGGTACGTTCCAGTGAGACAGGGAGGTTATGGAGGGGTACAGGTTCAGGGCATATTTGTGTGGAGTTCTGCATTGGTACGTTCCAGTGAGACATGGAGGTTATGTAGGTGTACATGTTCCGTGCATATTTGTGTGTTTTTCTGCATTGGTACGTTCCAGTGAGAAAGGGAGGTTATGGAGGGGTACAGTTTCAGGGCATATTTATGTGGATTTCTGCATTGGTACGTTCCCGTGAGACAGGGTGGTTATGGAGGGGTACAGGTTCAGGGCATATTTCTGTGGAGTTCCGCAGTGGAACATTCCAGTGAGACACGGAGGATATTGAGGGGTACAGTTTCAGGGCATATTTGTGTGGAGTTCTGCATTGGTACGTTCCAGTGAGACAGGGTGGTTATGGAGTCGTACAGATTCAGGGCATATTTGTGTGGAGTTCTGCATTGGTACATTCCAGTGAGACACGGAAGATATGGAGGGATACAGGTTCATGGCATATTTTTGCGGAGTTCTTCATTGGTACCTTCTAGTGTGACAGGTAGGTTTTGGAGCGTACAGGTTCAGGGCATATTGGTATGGAGTTCTGCATTGGTACATTCTACTGAGACAGGGAGGTTATGGAGTGTACATATTCAGGGCATATTTGTGTGTTTTTCTGCATTGGTACGTTCCAGTGAGAAAAGGAGGTTATGGAGGGGTACAGTTTCAGGGCATATTTATGTGGATTTCTGCATTGGTACGTTCCCGTGAGACAGGGTGGTTATGGAGGGGTACAGGTTCAGGGCATATTTCTGTGGAGTTCTGCATTGGAACATTCCAGTGAGACACGGAGGATATGGTGGGGTGTAGGTTCAGGGCATATTTGTGTGGAGTTCTGCATTGGTACGTTCCAGTGAGACACTGAGGTTATGGAGGGGTACAGGTTCAGGGTATATTTATGTGGAGTTCCGCAGTGGAACATTCCAGTGAGACACGGAGGATATTGAGGGGTACAGTTTCAGGGCATATTTGTGTGGAGTTCTGCATTGGTACGTTCCAGTGAGACAGGGGTGTTATGGAGGGGTACAGTTTCAGGGCATATTTGTGTGGAGTTCTGCATTGGTACATTCCAGTGAGACACGGAGGATATGTAGGGATACAGGTTCATGGCATATTTGTGTGTAGTACTTCATTGATACGTTACAGTGAGTCAGGTAGGTTTTGGAGCGTACATGTTCTGGGCATATTTTTGTGGAGTTCTGCATTGGTACGTTCCAGTGAGACAGGGAGGTTATGGAGGGGTACAGGTTCACGGCATATTTGTGTGGAGTTCTGCATTGGTACGTTCCAGTGAGACAGGGAGGTTATGTAGGTGTACATGTTCCGTGCATATTTGTGTGTTTTTCTGCATTGGTACGTTCCAGTGAGAAAGGGAGGTTATGGAGGGGTACAGTTTCAGGGCATATTTATGTGGATTTCTGCATTGGTACGTTCCCGTGAGACAGGGTGGTTATGGAGGGGTACAGGTTCAGGGCATATTTCTGTGGAGTTCTGCATTGGAACATTCCAATGAGACACGGAGGATATGGAGGGGTGCAGGTTCAGGGCATATTTGTGTGGTGTTCTGCATTGGTACGTTCCAGTGAGACAGGTAGGTTTTGGAGCGTACAGGTTCAGGGCATATTTTTGTGGAGTTCTGCATTGGTACGTTCCAGTGAGACAGGGAGTTTATGGAGGGGTACAGTTTCAGGGCATTTTTGTGTGGAGTTCTGCATTGGTACATTCCAGTGAGACAGGGAGGTTATGGAGGGGTACAGGTTCAGGGCATATTTCTGTGGAGTTCTGCATTGAAACATTCCAGTGAGACAGGGAGGCTATGGAGGGGTACAGGTTCAGGGCATATTTTTGTGGAGTTCTGCAATGGTACGTTCCAGTGAGACAGGGAGTTTATGAAGGGCTACAGTTTCAGGGCATATTTGTGTGTAGTTCTGCATTGGTACATTCCAGTGAGACACGGAGGATATGGAGGGATACAGGTTCATGGCATATTTGTGTGTAGTACTTCATTGATACGTTACAGTGAGACAGGTAGGTTTTGGAGCGTACATGTTCAGGGCATATTTTTGTGGAGTTCTGCACTGGTACGTTCCAGTGAGACAGGGAGGTTATGGAGGGGTACAGGTTCAGGGCATATTTGTGTGGAGTTCTGCATTGGTACGTTCCAGTGAGACAGGGAGGTTATGTAGGTGTACATGTTCCGTGCATATTTGTGTGGAGTTCTGCATTGGAACATTCCAGTGAGACACGGAGGATATGGAGGGGTGCAGGTTCAGGGCATATTTGTGTGGAGTTCTGCATTGGTACGTTCCAGTAAGACACTGAGGTTATGGAGGGGTACAGGTTCAGGGCATATTTATGTGGATTTCTGCATTGGTACGTTCCAGTGAGAAAGGGAGGTTATGGAGGGGTACAGTTTCAGGGCATATTTATGTGGATTTCTGCATTGGTACGTTCCCGTGAGACAGGGTGGTTATGGAGGGGTACAGGTTCAGGGCATATTTCTGTGGAGTTCTGCATTGGAACATTCCAGTGAGACACGGAGGATATGGAGGGGTGTAGGTTCAGGGCATATTTGTGTGGAGTTCTGCATTGGTACGTCCAAGTGAGACACTGAGGTTATGGAGGGGTACAGGTTCAGGGCATATTTATGTGGAGTTCCGCTGTGGAACATTCCAGTGAGACACGGAGTATATTGAGGGGTACAGTTTCAGGGCATATTTGTGTGGAGTTCTGCATTGGTACGTTCCAGTGAGACAGGGATGTTATGGAGGGGTACAGGTTCAGGGCATATTTGTGTGGAGTTCTGCATTGGTACATTCCAGTGAGACACGGAGGATATGTAGGGATACAGGTTCATGGCATATTTGTGTGTAGTACTTCATTGATACGTTACAGTGAGTCAGGTAGGTTTTGGAGCGTACATGTTCAGGGCATATTTTTGTGGAGTTCTGCATTGGTACGTTCCAGTGAGACAGGGAGGTTATGGAGGGGTACAGGTTCACGGCATATTTGTGTGGAGTTCTGCATTGGTACGTTCCAGTGAGACAGGGAGGTTATGTAGGTGTACATGTTCCGTGCATATTTGTGTGTTTTTCTGCATTGGTACGTTCCAGTGAGAAAGGGAGGTTATGGAGGGCTACAGTTTCAGGGCATTTTTGTGTGGAGTTCTGCATTGGTACATTCCAGTGAGACAGGGAGGTTATGGAGGGGTACAGGTTCAGGGCATATTTCTGTGGAGTTCTGCATTGGTATATTCCAGTGAGACACGGAGTATATGTAGGGATACAGGTTCATGGCATATTTGTGTGTAGTACTTCATTGATACGTTACAGTGAGACAGGTAGGTTTTGCAGCGTACATGTTCAGGGCATATTTTTGTGGAGTTCTGCATTGGTACGTTCCAGTGAGACAGGGAGGTTATGGAGGGGTACAGGTTCAGGGCATATTTGTGTGGAGTTCTGCATTGGTACGTTCCAGTGAGACATGGAGGTTATGTAGGTGTACATGTTCCGTGCATATTTGTGTGTTTTTCTGCATTGGTACGTTCCAGTGAGAAAGGGAGGTTATGGAGGGGTACAGTTTCAGGGCATATTTATGTGGATTTCTGCATTGGTACGTTCCCGTGAGACAGGGTGGTTATGGAGGGGTACAGGTTCAGGGCATATTTCTGTGGAGTTCCGCAGTGGAACATTCCAGTGAGACACGGAGGATATTGAGGGGTACAGTTTCAGGGCATATTTGTGTGGAGTTCTGCATTGGTACGTTCCAGTGAGACAGGGTGGTTATGGAGGCGTACAGATTCAGGGCATATTTGTGTGGAGTTCTGCATTGGTACATTCCAGTGAGACACGGAAGATATGGAGGGATACAGGTTCATGGCATATTTTTGCGGAGTTCTTCATTGGTACCTTCTAGTGTGACAGGTAGGTTTTGGAGCGTACAGGTTCAGGGCATATTGGTATGGAGTTCTGCATTGGTACATTCTACTGAGACAGGGAGGTTATGGAGTGTACATATTCAGGGCATATTTGTGTGTTTTTCTGCATTGGTACGTTCCAGTGAGAAAAGGAGGTTATGGAGGGGTACAGTTTCAGGGCATATTTATGTGGATTTCTGCATTGGTACGTTCCCGTGAGACAGGGTGGTTATGGAGGGGTACAGGTTCAGGGCATATTTCTGTGGAGTTCTGCATTGGAACATTCCAGTGAGACACGGAGGATATGGTGGGGTGTAGGTTCAGGGCATATTTGTGTGGAGTTCTGCATTGGTACGTTCCAGTGAGACACTGAGGTTATGGAGGGGTACAGGTTCAGGGTATATTTATGTGGAGTTCCGCAGTGGAACATTCCAGTGAGACACGGAGGATATTGAGGGGTACAGTTTCAGGGCATATTTGTGTGGAGTTCTGCATTGGTACGTTCCAGTGAGACAGGGGTGTTATGGAGGGGTACAGTTTCAGGGCATATTTGTGTGGAGTTCTGCATTGGTACATTCCAGTGAGACACGGAGGATATGTAGGGATACAGGTTCATGGCATATTTGTGTGTAGTACTTCATTGATACGTTACAGTGAGTCAGGTAGGTTTTGGAGCGTACATGTTCTGGGCATATTTTTGTGGAGTTCTGCATTGGTACGTTCCAGTGAGACAGGGAGGTTATGGAGGGGTACAGGTTCACGGCATATTTGTGTGGAGTTCTGCATTGGTACGTTCCAGTGAGACAGGGAGGTTATGTAGGTGTACATGTTCCGTGCATATTTGTGTGTTTTTCTGCATTGGTACGTTCCAGTGAGAAAGGGAGGTTATGGAGGGGTACAGTTTCAGGGCATATTTATGTGGATTTCTGCATTGGTACGTTCCCGTGAGACAGGGTGGTTATGGAGGGGTACAGGTTCAGGGCATATTTCTGTGGAGTTCTGCATTGGAACATTCCAATGAGACACGGAGGATATGGAGGGGTGCAGGTTCAGGGCATATTTGTGTGGTGTTCTGCATTGGTACGTTCCAGTGAGACAGGTAGGTTTTGGAGCGTACAGGTTCAGGGCATATTTTTGTGGAGTTCTGCATTGGTACGTTCCAGTGAGACAGGGAGTTTATGGAGGGGTACAGTTTCAGGGCATTTTTGTGTGGAGTTCTGCATTGGTACATTCCAGTGAGACAGGGAGGTTATGGAGGGGTACAGGTTCAGGGCATATTTCTGTGGAGTTCTGCATTGAAACATTCCAGTGAGACAGGGAGGCTATGGAGGGGTACAGGTTCAGGGCATATTTTTGTGGAGTTCTGCAATGGTACGTTCCAGTGAGACAGGGAGTTTATGAAGGGCTACAGTTTCAGGGCATATTTGTGTGTAGTTCTGCATTGGTACATTCCAGTGAGACACGGAGGATATGGAGGGATACAGGTTCATGGCATATTTGTGTGTAGTACTTCATTGATACGTTACAGTGAGACAGGTAGGTTTTGGAGCGTACAAGTTCAGGGCATATTTTTGTGGAGTTCTGCACTGGTACGTTCCAGTGAGACAGGGAGGTTATGGAGGGGTACAGGTTCAGGGCATATTTGTGTGGAGTTCTGCATTGGTACGTTCCAGTGAGACAGGGAGGTTATGTAGGTGTACATGTTCCGTGCATATTTGTGTGGAGTTCTGCATTGGAACATTCCAGTGAGACACGGAGGATATGGAGGGGTGCAGGTTCAGGGCATATTTGTGTGGAGTTCTGCATTGGTACGTTCCAGTAAGACACTGAGGTTATGGAGGGGTACAGGTTCAGGGCATATTTATGTGGATTTCTGCATTGGTACGTTCCAGTGAGAAAGGGAGGTTATGGAGGGGTACAGTTTCAGGGCATATTTATGTGGATTTCTGCATTGGTACGTTCCCGTGAGACAGGGTGGTTATGGAGGGGTACAGGTTCAGGGCATATTTCTGTGGAGTTCTGCATTGGAACATTCCAGTGAGACACGGAGGATATGGAGGGGTGTAGGTTCAGGGCATATTTGTGTGGAGTTCTGCATTGGTACGTCCAAGTGAGACACTGAGGTTATGGAGGGGTACAGGTTCAGGGCATATTTATGTGGAGTTCCGCTGTGGAACATTCCAGTGAGACACGGAGTATATTGAGGGGTACAGTTTCAGGGCATATTTGTGTGGAGTTCTGCATTGGTACGTTCCAGTGAGACAGGGATGTTATGGAGGGGTACAGGTTCAGGGCATATTTGTGTGGAGTTCTGCATTGGTACATTCCAGTGAGACACGGAGGATATGTAGGGATACAGGTTCATGGCATATTTGTGTGTAGTACTTCATTGATACGTTACAGTGAGTCAGGTAGGTTTTGGAGCGTACATGTTCAGGGCATATTTTTGTGGAGTTCTGCATTGGTACGTTCCAGTGAGACAGGGAGGTTATGGAGGGGTACAGGTTCACGGCATATTTGTGTGGAGTTCTGCATTGGTACGTTCCAGTGAGACAGGGAGGTTATGTAGGTGTACATGTTCCGTGCATATTTGTGTGTTTTTCTGCATTGGTACGTTCCAGTGAGAAAGGGAGGTTATGGAGGGGTACAGTTTCAGGGCATATTTATGTGGATTTCTGCATTGGTACGTTCCCGTGAGACAGGGTGGTTATGGAGGGGTACAGGTTCAGGGCATATTTCTGTGGAGTTCTGCATTGGAACATTCCAATGAGACACGGAGGATATGGAGGGGTGCAGGTTCAGGGCATATTTGTGTGGTGTTCTGCATTGGTACGTTCCAGTGAGACAGGTAGGTTTTGGAGCGTACAGGTTCAGGGCATATTTTTGTGGAGTTCTGCATTGGTACGTTCCAGTGAGACAGGGAGTTTGTGGAGGGGTACAGTTTCAGGGCATTTTTGTGTGGAGTTCTGCATTGGAACATTCCAGTGAGACACGGAGGATATGGAGGGGTGCAGGTTCAGGGCATATTTGTGTGGAGTTCTGCATTGGTACGTTCCAGTGAGACACTGAGGTTATGGAGGGGTACAGGTTCAGGGCATATTTATGTGGAGTTCCGCAGTGGAACATTCCAGTGAGACACGGAGGATATTGAGGGGTACAGTTTCAGGGCATATTTGTGTGGAGTTCTGCATTGGTACGTTCCAGTGAGACAGGGATGTTATGGAGGGGTACAGTTTCAGGGCATATTTGTGTGGAGTTCTGCATTGGTACATTCCAGTGAGACACGGAGGATATGGAGGGATACAGGTTCATGGCATATTTGTGTGTAGTACTTCATTGATACGTTACAGAGAGACAGGTAGGTTTTGGAGCGTACATGTTCAGGGCATATTTTTGTGGAGTTCTGCATTGGTACGTTCCAGTGAGACAGGGAGGTTATGGAGGGGTACAGGTTCAGGGCATATTTGTGTGGAGTTCTGCATTGGTACGTTCCAGTGAGACAGGGAGGTTATGTAGGTGTACATGTTCCGTGCATATTTGTGTGTTTTTCTGCATTGGTACGTTCCAGTGAGAAAGGGAGGTTATGGAGGGGTACAGTTTCAGGGCATATTTATGTGGATTTCTGCATTGGTACGTTCCCGTGAGACAGGGTGGTTTTGGAGGGGTACAGGTTCAGGGCATATTTCTGTGGAGTTCTGCATTGGAACATTCCAGTGAGACACGGAGGATATGGAGGGGTGCAGGTTCAGGGCATATTTGTGTGGAGTTCTGCATTGGTACGTTCCTGTGAGACAGGGATGTTATGGAGGGGTACAGTTTCAGGGCATATTTGTGTGGAGTTCTGCATTGGTACATTCCAGTGAGACACGGAGGATATGTAGGGATACAGGTTCATGGCATATTTGTGTGTAGTACTTCATTGATACGTTACAGTGAGACAGGTAGGTTTTGGAGCGTACAGGTTCAGGGCATATTTTTGTGGAGTTCTGCATTGGTACGTTCAGTGAGACAGGGAGTTTATGGAGGGGTACAGTTTCAGGGCATTTTTCTGTGGAGTTCTGCATTGAAACATTCCAGTGAGACACGGAGGATATGGAGGGGTGCAGGTTCAGGGCATATTTGTGTGGAGTTCTGCATTGCTACGTTCCAGTGAGACAGGTAGGTTTTGGAGCGTACAGGTTCAGGGCATATTTTTGTGGAGTTCTGCATTGGTACGTTCCAGTGAGACAGGGAGTTTATGGAGGGGTACAGTTTCAGGGCATTTTTGTGTGGAGTTCTGCATTGGTACATTCCAGTGAGACAGGGAGGATATGTAGGGATACAGGTTCATGGCATATTTGTGTGTAGTACTTCATTGATACGTTACAGTGAGACAGGTAGGTTTTGGAGCGTACAGGTTCAGGGCATATTTTTGTGGAGTTCTGCATTGGTACATTCCAGTGAGACAGGGAGGTTATGGAGGGGTACAGGTTCAGGGCATATTTCTGTGGAGTTCTGCATTGAAACATTCCAGTGAGACACGGAGGATATGGAGGGGTGCAGGTTCAGGGCATATTTGTGTGGAGTTCTGCATTGGTACGTTCCAGTGAGACAGGTAGGTTTTGGAGCGTACAGGTTCAGGGCATATTTTTGTGGAGTTCTGCATTGGTACGTTCCAGTGAGACAGGGAGTTTATGGAGGGGTACAGGTTCAGGGCATATTTATGTGGATTTCTGCATTGGTACGTTCCCGTGAGACAGGGTGGTTATGGAGGGGTACAGGTTCAGGGCATATTTTTGTGGAGTTCTGCAATGGTACGTTCCAGTGAGACAGGGAGTTTATGGAGGGCTACAGTTTCAGGGCATTTTTGTGTGGAGTTCTACATTGGTACATTCCAGTGAGACAGGGAGGTTATGGAGGGGTACAGGTTCAGGGCATATTTCTGTGGAGTTCTGCATTGGTATATTCCAGTGAGACACGGAGGATATGTAGGGATACAGGTTCATGGCATACTTGTGTGTAGTACTTCATTGATACGTTACAGTGAGACAGGTAGGTTTTGCAGCGTACATGTTCAGGGCATATTTTTGTGGAGTTCTGCATTGGTACGTTCCAGTGAGACAGGGAGCTTATGGAGGGGTACAGGTTCAGGGCATATTTGTGTGGAGTTCTGCATTGGTACGTTCCAGTGAGACATGGAGGTTATGTAGGTGTACATGTTCCGTGCATATTTGTGTATTTTTCTGCATTGGTACGTTCCAGTGAGAAAGGGAGGTTATGGAGGGGTACAGTTTCAGGGCATATTTATGTGGATTTCTGCATTGGTACGTTCCCGTGAGACAGCGTAGTTATGGAGGGGTACAGGTTCAGGGCATATTTCTGTGGAGTTCCGCAGTGGAACATTCCAGTGAGACACGGAGGATATTGAGGGTTACAGTTTCAGGGCATATTTGTGTGGAGTTCTGCATTGGTACGTTCCAGTGAGACAGGGTGGTTATGGAGGCGTACAGGTTCAGGGCATATTTGTGTGGAGTTCTGCATTGGTGCGTTCCAGTAAGACACTGAGGTTATGGAGGGGTACAGGTTCAGGGCATATTTATGTGGATTTCTGCATTGGTACGTTCCAGTGAGAAAGGGAGGTTATGGAGGGGTACAGTTTCAGGGCATATTTATGTGGATTTCTGCATTGGTACGTTCCCGTGAGACAGGGTGGTTATGGAGGGGTACAGGTTCAGGGCATATTTCTGTGGAGTTCTGCATTGGAACATTCCAGTGAGACAGGGAGGATATGTAGGGATACAGGTTCATGGCATATTTGTGTGTAGTACTTCATTGATACGTTACAGTGAGACAGGTAGGTTTTGGAGCATACAGGTTCAGGGCATATTTTTGTGGAGTTCTGCATTGGTACATTCCAGTGAGACAGGGAGGTTATGGAGGGGTACAGGTTCAGGGCATATTTCTGTGGAGTTCTGCATTGAAACATTCCAGTGAGACACGGAGGATATGGAGGGGTGCAGGTTCAGGGCATATTTGTGTGGAGTTCTGCATTGGTACGTTCCAGTGAGACAGGTAGGTTTTGGAGCGTACAGGTTCAGGGCATATTTTTGTGGAGTTCTGCATTGGTACGTTCCAGTGAGACAGGGAGTTTATGGAGGGGTACAGGTTCAGGGCATATTTATGTGGATTTCTGCATTGGTACGTTCCCGTGAGACAGGGTGGTTATGGAGGGGTACAGGTTCAGGGCATATTTTTGTGGAGTTCTGCAATGGTACGTTCCAGTGAGACAGGGAGTTTATGGAGGGCTACAGTTTCAGGGCATTTTTGTGTGGAGTTCTACATTGGTACATTCCAGTGAGACAGGGAGGTTATGGAGGGGTACAGGTTCAGGGCATATTTCTGTGGAGTTCTGCATTGGTATATTCCAGTGAGACACGGAGGATATGTAGGGATACAGGTTCATGGCATATTTGTGTGTAGTACTTCATTGATACGTTACAGTGAGACAGGTAGGTTTTGCAGCGTACATGTTCAGGGCATATTTTTGTGGAGTTCTGCATTGGTACGTTCCAGTGAGACAGGGAGCTTATGGAGGGGTACAGGTTCAGGGCATATTTGTGTGGAGTTCTGCATTGGTACGTTCCAGTGAGACATGGAGGTTATGTAGGTGTACATGTTCCGTGCATATTTGTGTATTTTTCTGCATTGGTACGTTCCAGTGAGAAAGGGAGGTTATGGAGGGGTACAGTTTCAGGGCATATTTATGTGGATTTCTGCATTGGTACGTTCCCGTGAGACAGCGTAGTTATGGAGGGGTACAGGTTCAGGGCATATTTCTGTGGAGTTCCGCAGTGGAACATTCCAGTGAGACACGGAGGATATTGAGGGGTACAGTTTCAGGGCATATTTGTGTGGAGTTCTGCATTGGTACGTTCCAGTGAGACAGGGTGGTTATGGAGGCGTACAGGTTCAGGGCATATTTGTGTGGAGTTCTGCATTGGTACGTTCCAGTAAGACACTGAGGTTATGGAGGGGTACAGGTTCAGGGCATATTTATGTGGATTTCTGCATTGGTACGTTCCAGTGAGAAAGGGAGGTTATGGAGGGGTACAGTTTCAGGGCATATTTATGTGGATTTCTGCATTGGTACGTTCCCGTGAGACAGGGTGGTTATGGAGGGGTACAGGTTCAGGGCATATTTCTGTGGAGTTCTGCATTGGAACATTCCAGTGAGACACGGAGGATATGGAGGGGTGTAGGTTCAGGGCATATTTGTGTGGAGTTCTGCATTGGTACGTCCAAGTGAGACACTGAGGTTATGGAGGGGTACAGGTTCAGGGCATATTTATGTGGAGTTCCGCTGTGGAACATTCCAGTGAGACACGGAGTATATTGAGGGGTACAGTTTCAGGGCATATTTGTGTGGAGTTCTGCATTGGTACGTTCCAGTGAGACAGGGATGTTATGGAGGGGTACAGGTTCAGGGCATATTTGTGTGGAGTTCTGCATTGGTACATTCCAGTGAGACACGGAGGATATGTAGGGATACAGGTTCATGGCATATTTGTGTGTAGTACTTCATTGATACGTTACAGTGAGTCAGGTAGGTTTTGGAGCGTACATGTTCAGGGCATATTTTTGTGGAGTTCTGCATTGGTACGTTCCAGTGAGACAGGGAGGTTATGGAGGGGTACAGGTTCACGGCATATTTGTGTGGAGTTCTGCATTGGTACGTTCCAGTGAGACAGGGAGGTTATGTAGGTGTACATGTTCCGTGCATATTTGTGTGTTTTTCTGCATTGGTACGTTCCAGTGAGAAAGGGAGGTTATGGAGGGGTACAGTTTCAGGGCATATTTATGTGGATTTCTGCATTGGTACGTTCCCGTGAGACAGGGTGGTTATGGAGGGGTACAGGTTCAGGGCATATTTCTGTGGAGTTCTGCATTGGAACATTCCAATGAGACACGGAGGATATGGAGGGGTGCAGGTTCAGGGCATATTTGTGTGGTGTTCTGCATTGGTACGTTCCAGTGAGACAGGTAGGTTTTGGAGCGTACAGGTTCAGGGCATATTTTTGTGGAGTTCTGCATTGGTACGTTCCAGTGAGACAGGGAGTTTGTGGAGGGGTACAGTTTCAGGGCATTTTTGTGTGGAGTTCTGCATTGGAACATTCCAGTGAGACACGGAGGATATGGAGGGGTGCAGGTTCAGGGCATATTTGTGTGGAGTTCTGCATTGGTACGTTCCAGTGAGACACTGAGGTTATGGAGGGGTACAGGTTCAGGGCATATTTATGTGGAGTTCCGCAGTGGAACATTCCAGTGAGACACGGAGGATATTGAGGGGTACAGTTTCAGGGCATATTTGTGTGGAGTTCTGCATTGGTACGTTCCAGTGAGACAGGGATGTTATGGAGGGGTACAGTTTCAGGGCATATTTGTGTGGAGTTCTGCATTGGTACATTCCAGTGAGACACGGAGGATATGGAGGGATACAGGTTCATGGCATATTTGTGTGTAGTACTTCATTGATACGTTACAGAGAGACAGGTAGGTTTTGGAGCGTACATGTTCAGGGCATATTTTTGTGGAGTTCTGCATTGGTACGTTCCAGTGAGACAGGGAGGTTATGGAGGGGTACAGGTTCAGGGCATATTTGTGTGGAGTTCTGCATTGGTACGTTCCAGTGAGACAGGGAGGTTATGTAGGTGTACATGTTCCGTGCATATTTGTGTGTTTTTCTGCATTGGTACGTTCCAGTGAGAAAGGGAGGTTATGGAGGGGTACAGTTTCAGGGCATATTTATGTGGATTTCTGCATTGGTACGTTCCCGTGAGACAGGGTGGTTTTGGAGGGGTACAGGTTCAGGGCATATTTCTGTGGAGTTCTGCATTGGAACATTCCAGTGAGACACGGAGGATATGGAGGGGTGCAGGTTCAGGGCATATTTGTGTGGAGTTCTGCATTGGTACATTCCAGTGAGACACGGAGGATATGTAGGGATACAGGTTCATGGCATATTTGTGTGTAGTACTTCATTGATACGTTACAGTGAGACAGGTAGGTTTTGGAGCGTACAGGTTCAGGGCATATTTTTGTGGAGTTCTGCATTGGTACGTTCAGTGAGACAGGGAGTTTATGGAGGGGTACAGTTTCAGGGCATTTTTCTGTGGAGTTCTGCATTGAAACATTCCAGTGAGACACGGAGGATATGGAGGGGTGCAGGTTCAGGGCATATTTGTGTGGAGTTCTGCATTGCTACGTTCCAGTGAGACAGGTAGGTTTTGGAGCGTACAGGTTCAGGGCATATTTTTGTGGAGTTCTGCATTGGTACGTTCCAGTGAGACAGGGAGTTTATGGAGGGGTACAGTTTCAGGGCATTTTTGTGTGGAGTTCTGCATTGGTACATTCCAGTGAGACAGGGAGGATATGTAGGGATACAGGTTCATGGCATATTTGTGTGTAGTACTTCATTGATACGTTACAGTGAGACAGGTAGGTTTTGGAGCGTACAGGTTCAGGGCATATTTTTGTGGAGTTCTGCATTGGTACGTTCCAGTGAGACAGGGAGTTTATGGAGGGGTACAGGTTCAGGGCATATTTATGTGGATTTCTGCATTGGTACGTTCCCGTGAGACAGGGTGGTTATGGAGGGGTACAGGTTCAGGGCATATTTTTGTGGAGTTCTGCAATGGTACGTTCCAGTGAGACAGGGAGTTTATGGAGGGCTACAGTTTCAGGGCATTTTTGTGTGGAGTTCTACATTGGTACATTCCAGTGAGACAGGGAGGTTATGGAGGGGTACAGGTTCAGGGCATATTTCTGTGGAGTTCTGCATTGGTATATTCCAGTGAGACACGGAGGATATGTAGGGATACAGGTTCATGGCATATTTGTGTGTAGTACTTCATTGATACGTTACAGTGAGACAGGTAGGTTTTGCAGCGTACATGTTCAGGGCATATTTTTGTGGAGTTCTGCATTGGTACGTTCCAGTGAGACAGGGAGCTTATGGAGGGGTACAGGTTCAGGGCATATTTGTGTGGAGTTCTGCATTGGTACGTTCCAGTGAGACATGGAGGTTATGTAGGTGTACATGTTCCGTGCATATTTGTGTATTTTTCTGCATTGGTACGTTCCAGTGAGAAAAGGAGGTTATGGAGGGGTACAGTTTCAGGGCATATTTATGTGGATTTCTGCATTGGTACGTTCCCGTGAGACAGGTAGGTTTTGCAGCGTACATGTTCAGGGCATATTTTTGTGGAGTTCTGCATTGGTACGTTCCAGTGAGACAGGGAGCTTATGGAGGGGTACAGGTTCAGGGCATATTTGTGTGGAGTTCTGCATTGGTACGTTCCAGTGAGACATGGAGGTTATGTAGGTGTACATGTTCCGTGCATATTTGTGTATTTTTCTGCATTGGTACGTTCCAGTGAGAAAGGGAGGTTATGGAGGGGTACAGTTTCAGGGCATATTTATGTGGATTTCTGCATTGGTACGTTCCCGTGAGACAGCGTAGTTATGGAGGGGTACAGGTTCAGGGCATATTTCTGTGGAGTTCCGCAGTGGAACATTCCAGTGAGACACGGAGGATATTGAGGGGTACAGTTTCAGGGCATATTTGTGTGGAGTTCTGCATTGGTACGTTCCAGTGAGACAGGGTGGTTATGGAGGCGTACAGGTTCAGGGCATATTTGTGTGGAGTTCTTCATTGGTACGTTCTAGTGTGACAGGTAGGTTTTGGCGCGTACAGGTTCAGGGCATATTGGTATGGAGTTCTGCATTGGTACATTCTACTGAGACAGGGAGGTTATGGAGTGTACATATTCAGGGCATATTTGTGTGTTTTTCTGCATTGGTACGTTCCAGTGAGAAAAGGAGGATATGTAGGGATACAGGTTCATGGCATATTTGTGTGTAGTACTTCATTGATACGTTACAGTGAGACAGGTAGGTTTTGCAGCGTACATGTTCAGGGCATATTTTTGTGGAGTTCTGCATTGGTACGTTCCAGTGAGACAGGGAGCTTATGGAGGGGTACAGGTTCAGGGCATATTTGTGTGGAGTTCTGCATTGGTACGTTCCAGTGAGACATGGAGGTTATGTAGGTGTACATGTTCCGTGCATATTTGTGTATTTTTCTGCATTGGTACGTTCCAGTGAGAAAGGGAGGTTATGGAGGGGTACAGTTTCAGGGCATATTTATGTGGATTTCTGCATTGGTACGTTCCCGTGAGACAGCGTAGTTATGGAGGGGTACAGGTTCAGGGCATATTTCTGTGGAGTTCCGCAGTGGAACATTCCAGTGAGACACGGAGGATATTGAGGGGTACAGTTTCAGGGCATATTTGTGTGGAGTTCTGCATTGGTACGTTCCAGTGAGACAGGGTGGTTATGGAGGCGTACAGGTTCAGGGCATATTTGTGTGGAGTTCTTCATTGGTACGTTCTAGTGTGACAGGTAGGTTTTGGAGCGTACAGGTTCAGGGCATATTGGTATGGAGTTCTGCATTGGTACATTCTACTGAGACAGGGAGGTTATGGAGTGTACATATTCAGGGCATATTTGTGTGTTTTTCTGCATTGGTACGTTCCAGTGAGAAAAGGAGGTTATGGAGGGGTACAGTTTCAGGGCATATTTATGTGGATTTCTGCATTGGTACGTTCCCGTGAGACAGGGTGGTTATGGAGGGGTACAGGTTCAGGGCATATTTCTGTGGAGTTCTGCATTGGAACATTCCAGTGAGACACGGAGGATATGGAGGGGTGTAGGTTCAGGGCATATTTGTGTGGAGTTCTGCATTGGTACGTTCCAGTGAGACACTGAGGTTATGGAGGGGTACAGGTTCAGGGTATATTTATGTGGAGTTCCGCAGTGGAACATTCCAGTGAGACACGGAGGATATTGAGGGGTACAGTTTCAGGGCATATTTGTGTGGAGTTCTGCATTGGTACGTTCCAGTGAGACAGGGATGTTATGGAGGGGTACAGTTTCAGGGCATATTTGTGTGGAGTTCTGCATTGGTACATTCCAGTGAGACACGGAGGATATGTAGGGATACAGGTTCATGGCATATTTGTGTGTAGTACTTCATTGATACGTTACAGTGAGTCAGGTAGGTTTTGGAGCGTACATGTTCAGGGCATATTTTTGTGGAGTTCTGCATTGGTACGTTCCAGTGAGACAGGGAGGTTATGGAGGGGTACAGGTTCACGGCATATTTGTGTGGAGTTCTGCATTGGTACGTTCCAGTGAGACAGGGAGGTTATGTAGGTGTACATGTTCCGTGCATATTTGTGTGTTTTTCTGCATTGGTACGTTCCAGTGAGAAAGGGAGGTTATGGAGGGGTACAGTTTCAGGGCATATTTATGTGGATTTCTGCATTGGTACGTTCCCGTGAGACAGGGTGGTTATGGAGGGGTACAGGTTCAGGGCATATTTCTGTGGAGTTCTGCATTGGAACATTCCAATGAGACACGGAGGATATGGAGGGGTGCAGGTTCAGGGCATATTTGTGTGGTGTTCTGCATTGGTACGTTCCAGTGAGACAGGTAGGTTTTGGAGCGTACAGGTTCAGGGCATATTTTTGTGGAGTTCTGCATTGGTACGTTCCAGTGAGACAGGGAGTTTATGGAGGGGTACAGTTTCAGGGCATTTTTGTGTGGAGTTCTGCATTGGTACATTCCAGTGAGACAGGGAGGTTATGGAGGGGTACAGGTTCAGGGCATATTTCTGTGGAGTTCTGCATTGAAACATTCCAGTGAGACTGGGAGGCTATGGAGGGGTACAGGTTCAGGGCATATTTTTGTGGAGTTCTGCAATGGTACGTTCCAGTGAGACAGGGAGTTTATGAAGGGCTACAGTTTCAGGGCATATTTGTGTGGAGTTCTGCATTGGTACATTCCAGTGAGACACGGAGGATATGGAGGGATACAGGTTCATGGCATATTTGTGTGTAGTACTTCATTGATACGTTACAGTGAGACAGGTAGGTTTTGGAGCGTACATGTTCAGGGCATATTTTTGTGGAGTTCTGCACTGGTACGTTCCAGTGAGACAGGGAGGTTATGGAGGGGTACAGGTTCAGGGCATATTTGTGTGGAGTTCTGTATTGGTACGTTCCAGTGAGACAGGGAGGTTATGGAGGGGTACAGGTTCAGGGCATATTTCTGTGGAGTTCTGCATTGGAACATTCCAGTGAGACACGGAGGATATGGAGGGGTGTAGGTTCAGGGCATATTTGTGTGGAGTTCTGCATTGGTACGTTCCAGTGAGACACTGAGGTTATGGAGGGGTACAGGTTCAGGGTATATTTATGTGGAGTTCCGCAGTGGAACATTCCAGTGAGACACGGAGGATATTGAGGGGTACAGTTTCAGGGCATATTTGTGTGGAGTTCTGCATTGGTACGTTCCAGTGAGACAGGGATGTTATGGAGGGGTACAGTTTCAGGGCATATTTGTGTGGAGTTCTGCATTGGTACATTCCAGTGAGACACGGAGGATATGTAGGGATACAGGTTCATGGCATATTTGTGTGTAGTACTTCATTGATACGTTACAGTGAGTCAGGTAGGTTTTGGAGCGTACATGTTCAGGGCATATTTTTGTGGAGTTCTGCATTGGTACGTTCCAGTGAGACAGGGAGGTTATGGAGGGGTACAGGTTCACGGCATATTTGTGTGGAGTTCTGCATTGGTACGTTCCAGTGAGACAGGGAGGTTATGTAGGTGTACATGTTCCGTGCATATTTGTGTGTTTTTCTGCATTGGTACGTTCCAGTGAGAAAGGGAGGTTATGGAGGGGTACAGTTTCAGGGCATATTTATGTGGATTTCTGCATTGGTACGTTCCCGTGAGACAGGGTGGTTATGGAGGGGTACAGGTTCAGGGCATATTTCTGTGGAGTTCTGCATTGGAACATTCCAATGAGACACGGAGGATATGGAGGGGTGCAGGTTCAGGGCATATTTGTGTGGTGTTCTGCATTGGTACGTTCCAGTGAGACAGGTAGGTTTTGGAGCGTACAGGTTCAGGGCATATTTTTGTGGAGTTCTGCATTGGTACGTTCCAGTGAGACAGGGAGTTTATGGAGGGGTACAGTTTCAGGGCATTTTTGTGTGGAGTTCTGCATTGGTACATTCCAGTGAGACAGGGAGGTTATGGAGGGGTACAGGTTCAGGGCATATTTCTGTGGAGTTCTGCATTGAAACATTCCAGTGAGACTGGGAGGCTATGGAGGGGTACAGGTTCAGGGCATATTTTTGTGGAGTTCTGCAATGGTACGTTCCAGTGAGACAGGGAGTTTATGAAGGGCTACAGTTTCAGGGCATATTTGTGTGGAGTTCTGCATTGGTACATTCCAGTGAGACACGGAGGATATGGAGGGATACAGGTTCATGGCATATTTGTGTGTAGTACTTCATTGATACGTTACAGTGAGACAGGTAGGTTTTGGAGCGTACATGTTCAGGGCATATTTTTGTGGAGTTCTGCACTGGTACGTTCCAGTGAGACAGGGAGGTTATGGAGGGGTACAGGTTCAGGGCATATTTGTGTGGAGTTCTGTATTGGTACGTTCCAGTGAGACAGGGAGGTTATGTAGGTGTACATGTTCCGTGCATATTTGTGTGGAGTTCTGCATTGGAACATTCCAGTGAGACACGGAGGATATGGAGGGGTGCAGGTTCAGGGCATATTTGTGTGGAGTTCTGCATTGGTACGTTCCAGTAAGACACTGAGGTTATGGAGGGGTACAGGTTCAGGGCATATTTATGTGGAGTTCCGCAGTGGAACATTCCAGTGAGACACGGAGGATATTGAGGGGTACAGTTTCAGGGCATATTTGTGTGGAGTTCTGCATTGGTACGTTCCAGTGAGACAGGGATGTTATGGAGGGGTACAGTTTCAGGGCATATTTGTGTGGAGTTCTGCATTGGTACATTCCAGTGAGACACGGAGGATATGTAGGGATACAGGTTCATGGCATATTTGTGTGTAGTACTTCATTGATACGTTACAGTGAGACAGGTAGGTTTTGGAGCGTACATGTTCAGGGCATATTTTTGTGGAGTTCTGCATTGGTACGTTCCAGTGAGACAGGGAGGTTATGGAGGGGTACAGGTTCACGGCATATTTGTGTGGAGTTCTGCATTGGTACGTTCCAATGAGACAGGGAGGTTATGTAGGTGTACATGTTCCGTGCATATTTGTGTGTTTTTCTGCATTGGTACGTTACAGTGAGAAAGGGAGGTTATGGAGGGGTACAGTTTCAGGGCATATTTATGTGGATTTCTGCATTGGTACGTTCCTGTGAGACGGGTGGTTATGGAGGGGTACAGGTTCAGGGCATATTTCTGTGGAGTTCTGCATTGGAACATTCCAGTGAGACACGGAGGTTATGGAGGGGTGCAGGTTCAGGGCATATTTGTGTGGAGTTCTGCATTGCTACGTTCCAGTGAGACAGGTAGGTTTTGGAGCGTACAGGTTCAGGGCATATTTTTGTGGAGTTCTGCATTGGTACGTTCCAGTGAGACAGGAAGTTTATGGAGGGGTACAGTTTCAGGGCATTTTTGTGTGGAGTTCTGCATTGGTACATTCCAGTGAGACAGGGAGGTTATGGAGGGGTACAGGTTCAGGGCATATTTCTGTGGAGATCTGCATTGAAACATTCCAGTGAGACACGGAGGATATGGAGGGGTGCAGGTTCAGGGCATATTTGTGTGGAGTTCTGCATTGGTACGTTCCAGTGAGACAGGTAGGTTTTGGAGCGTACAGGTTCAGGGCATATTTTTGTGGAGTTCTGCATTGGTACGTTCCAGTGAGACAGGGAGGTTATGGAGGGGTACAGGTTCAGGGCATATTTATGTGGATTTCTGCATTGGTGCGTTCCCGTGAGACAGGGTGGTTATGGAGGGGTACAGGTTCAGGGCATATTTTTGTGGAGTTCTGCAATGGTACGTTCCAGTGAGACAGGGAGTTTATGGAGGGCTACAGTTTCAGGGCATTTTTGTGTGGAGTTCTGCATTGGTACATTCCAGTGAGACAGGGAGCTTATGGAGGGGTACAGGTTCAGGGCATATTTCTGTGGAGTTCTGCATTGGTACATTCCAGTGAGACACGGAGGATATGTAGGGATACAGGTTCATGGCATATTTGTGTGTAGTACTTCATTGATACGTTACAGTGAGACAGGTAGGTTTTGCAGCGTACATGTTCAGGGCATATTTTTGTGGAGTTCTGCATTGGTACGTTCCAGTGAGACAGGGAGGTTATGGAGGGGTACAGGTTCAGGGCATATTTGTGTGGAGTTCTGCATTGGTACGTTCCAGTGAGACAGGTAGGTTTGGGAGCGTACAGGTTCAGGGCATATTTTTGTGGAGTTCTGCATTGGTACGTTCCAGTGAGACAGGGAGTTTATGGAGGGGTACAGTTTCAGGGCATTTTTGTGTGGAGTTCTGCATTGGTACATTCCAGTGAGACAGGGTGGTTATGGAGGGGTACAGGTTCAGGGCATATTTCTGTGGAGTTCTGCATTGAAACATTCCAGTGAGACACGGAGGATATGGAGGGGTGCAGGTTCAGGGCATATTTGTGTGGAGTTCTGCATTGGTACGTTCCAGTGAGACAGGTAGGTTTTGGAGCGTACAGGTTCAGGGCATATTTTTGTGGAGTTCTGCATTGGTACGTTCCAGTGAGACAGGGAGGTTATGGAGGGGTACAGGTTCACGGCATATTTGTGTGGAGTTCTGCATTGGTACGTTCCAATGAGACAGGGAGGTTATGTAGGTGTACATGTTCCGTGCATATTTGTGTGTTTTTCTGCATTGGTACGTTACAGTGAGAAAGGGAGGTTATGGAGGGGTACAGTTTCAGGGCATATTTATGTGGATTTCTGCATTGGTACGTTCCTGTGAGACGGGTGGTTATGGAGGGGTACAGGTTCAGGGCATATTTCTGTGGAGTTCTGCATTGGAACATTCCAGTGAGACACGGAGGTTATGGAGGGGTGCAGGTTCAGGGCATATTTGTGTGGAGTTCTGCATTGCTACGTTCCAGTGAGACAGGTAGGTTTTGGAGCGTACAGGTTCAGGGCATATTTTTGTGGAGTTCTGCACTGGTACGTTCCAGTGAGACAGGAAGTTTATGGAGGGGTACAGTTTCAGGGCATTTTTGTGTGGAGTTCTGCATTGGTACATTCCAGTGAGACAGGGAGGTTATGGAGGGGTACAGGTTCAGGGCATATTTCTGTGGAGTTCTGCATTGAAACATTCCAGTGAGACACGGAGGATATGGAGGGGTGCAGGTTCAGGGCATATTTGTGTGGAGTTCTGCATTGGTACGTTCCAGTGAGACAGGTAGGTTTTGGAGCGTACAGGTTCAGGGCATATTTTTGTGGAGTTCTGCATTGGTACGTTCCAGTGAGACAGGGAGGTTATGGAGGGGTACAGGTTCAGGGCATATTTATGTGGATTTCTGCATTGGTGCGTTCCCGTGAGACAGGGTGGTTATGGAGGGGTACAGGTTCAGGGCATATTTTTGTGGAGTTCTGCAATGGTACGTTCCAGTGAGACAGGGAGTTTATGGAGGGCTACAGTTTCAGGGCATTTTTGTGTGGAGTTCTGCATTGGTACATTCCAGTGAGACAGGGAGCTTATGGAGGGGTACAGGTTCAGGGCATATTTCTGTGGAGTTCTGCATTGGTACATTCCAGTGAGACACGGAGGATATGTAGGGATACAGGTTCATGGCATATTTGTGTGTAGTACTTCATTGATACGTTACAGTGAGACAGGTAGGTTTTGCAGCGTACATGTTCAGGGCATATTTTTGTGGAGTTCTGCATTGGTACGTTCCAGTGAGACAGGGAGGTTATGGAGGGGTACAGGTTCAGGGCATATTTGTGTGGAGTTCTGCATTGGTACGTTCCAGTGAGACAGGTAGGTTTGGGAGCGTACAGGTTCAGGGCATATTTTTGTGGAGTTCTGCATTGGTACGTTCCAGTGAGACAGGGAGTTTATGGAGGGGTACAGTTTCAGGGCATTTTTGTGTGGAGTTCTGCATTGGTACATTCCAGTGAGACAGGGTGGTTATGGAGGGGTACAGGTTCAGGGCATATTTCTGTGGAGTTCTGCATTGAAACATTCCAGTGAGACACGGAGGATATGGAGGGGTGCAGGTTCAGGGCATATTTGTGTGGAGTTCTGCATTGGTACGTTCCAGTGAGACAGGTAGGTTTTGGAGCGTACAGGTTCAGGGCATATTTTTGTGGAGTTCTGCATTGGTACGTTCCAGTGAGACAGGGAGGTTATGGAGGGGTACAGGTTCAGGGCATATTTATGTGGATTTCTGCATTGGTACGTTCCCGTGAGACAGGGTGGTTATGGAGGGGTACAGGTTCAAGGCATATTTTTGTGGAGTTCTGCAATGGTACGTTCCAGTGAGACAGGGAGTTTATGGAGGGCTACAGTTTCAGGGCATTTTGTGTGGAGTTCTGCATTGGTACATTCCAGTGAGACAGGGAGGTTATGGAGGGGTACAGGTTCAGGGCATATTTCTGTGGAGTTCTGCATTGGTACATTCCAGTGAGACACGGAGGATATGTAGGGATACAGGTTCATGGCATATTTGTGTGTAGTACTTCATTGATACGTTACAGTGAGACAGGTAGGTTTTGCAGCGTACATGTTCAGGGCATATTTTTGTGGAGTTCTGCATTGGTACGTTCCAGTGAGACAGGGAGGTTATGGAGGGGTACAGTTTCAGGGCATATTTATGTGGAGTTCTGCATTGGTACGTTCCAGTGAGAAAGGGAGGTTATGGAGGGGTACAGTTTCAGGGCATATTTATGTGGATTTCTGCATTGGTACGTTCCCGTGAGACAGGGAGTTTATGGAGGGGTACAGTTTCAGGGCATTTTTGTGTGGAGTTCTGCATTGGTACATTCCAGTGAGACAGGGAGGTTATGGAGGGGTACAGGTTCAGGGCATATTTATGTGGAGTTCTGCATTGGAACATTCCAGTGAGACACGGAGGATATGGAGGTGTGCAGGTTCAGGGCATATTTGTGTGGAGTTCTGCATTGGTACGTTCCAGTGAGACACTGAGATCATGGAGGGGTACATGTTCAGGGCATATTTATGTGGAGTTCTGCAATGGTACGTTCCAGTGAGACAGGGAGTTTATGGAGGGCTACAGTTTCAGGGCATTTTGTGTGGAGTTCTGCATTGGTACGTTCCAGTGAGACAGGGTGGTTATGGAGGGGTACAGGTTCAGGGCATATTTTTGTGGAGTTCTGCAATGGTACGTTCCAGTGAGACAGGGAGTTTATGGAGGGCTACAGTTTCAGGGCATTTTGTGTGGAGTTCTGCATTGGTACATTCCAGTGAGACAGGGAGGTTATGGAGGGGTACAGGTTCAGGGCATATTTCTGTGGAGTTCTGCATTGGTACATTCCACTGAGACACGGAGGATATGTAGGGATACAGGTTCATGGCATATTTGTGTGTAGTACTTCATTGATACGTTACAGTGAGACAGGTAGGTTTTGCAGCGTACATGTTCAGGGCATATTTTTGTGGAGTTCTGCATTGGTACGTTCCAGTGAGACAGGGAGGTTATGGAGGGGTACAGTTTCAGGGCATATTTATGTGGAGTTCTGCATTGGTACGTTCCAGTGAGAAAGGGAGGTTATGGAGGGGTACAGTTTCAGGGCATATTTATGTGGATTTCTGCATTGGTACGTTCCCGTGAGACAGGGAGTTTATGGAGGGGTACAGTTTCAGGGCATTTTTGTGTGGAGTTCTGCATTGGTACATTCCAGTGAGACAGGGAGGTTATGGAGGGGTACAGGTTCAGGGCATATTTATGTGGAGTTCTGCATTGGAACATTCCAGTGAGACACGGAGGATATGGAGGTGTGCAGGTTCAGGGCATATTTGTGTGGAGTTCAGCATTGGTACGTTCCAGTGAGACACTGAGGTCATGGAGGGGTACATGTTCAGGGCATATTTAAGTGGAGTTCCGCAGTGGAACATTCCAGTGTGACACGGAAAATATTGAGGGGTACAGTTTCAGGGCATATTTGTGTGGAGTTCTGCATTGGTACGTTCCAGTGAGACACGGAGGATATGGAGGGATACAGGTTCATGACATATTTGTGCGGAATTCTTCATTGGTACATTCCAGTGTGACAGGAAGATTTTGGAGCGTACAGGTTCAGAGCATATTTGTATGGAGTTCTGCATTGGTACATTCTACTGAGACAGGGAGGTTATGGAGGGTACATATTCAGGGCATATTTTTGTGGAGTTCTGTATTGGGACGTTCCAGTGAGACAGGGAGGTTATGAAGGGGTACAGTTTCAGGGCATATTTGTGTGGAGTTCTGCATTGGTACGTTCCAGTGAGACAGGGAGGTTATGGAGAGGTACAGGTTCAGGGCATATTTGTGTGGAGTTCTACATTGGTACATTCCAGTGAGACACGGAGGATATGGAGGGTACAGGTTCATGGCATATTTGTGTGTAGTACTTCATTGGTACGTTCCAGTGAGACAGGTCGGTTTTGGAGCGTACAGGTTCAGGGCATATTTTTGTGGAGTTCTGCATTGGTACGTTCCAGTGAGACAGGGAGGTTATGGAGGGGTACAGGTTCAGGGCATATTTGTGTGGAGTTCTGCATTGGTACATTCCAGTGAGACAGGGAGGTTATGGAGGGGTACAGGTTCAGGGCATATTTATGTGGAGTTCTGCATTGGAACATTCCAGTGAGACACGGAGGATATGGAGGTGTGCAGGTTCAGGGCATATTTGTGTGGAGTTCTGCATTGGTACGTTCCAGTGAGACACTGAGGTTATGGAGGGGTACAGGTTCAGGGCATATTTATGTGGAGTTCCGCAGTGGAACATTCCAGTGAGACACGGAGAATATTGAGGGGTACAGTTTCAGGGCATATTTGTGTGGAGTTCTGCATTGGTACGTTCCAGTGAGACAGGGAGGTTATGGAGGCGTACAGGTTCAGGGCATATTTGTGTGGAGTTCTGCATTGGTACATTCCAGTGAGACACGGAGGATATGGAGGGATACAGGTTCATGACATATTTGTGCGGAATTCTTCATTGGTACGTTCCAGTGTGACAGGAAGATTTTGAAGCGTACAGGTTCTGAGCATATTTGTATGGAGTTCTGCATTGGTACATTCTACTGAGACAGGGAGGTTATGGAGGGTACATATTCAGGGCATATTTTTGTGGAGTTCTGTATTGGTACGTTCCAGTGAGACAGGGAGGTTATGAAGGGGTACAGTTTCAGGGCATATTTGTGTGGAGTTCTGCATTGGTACGTTCCAGTGAGACAGGGAGGTTATGGAGAGGTACAGGTTCAGGGCATATTTGTGTGGAGTTCTGCATTGGTACATTCCAGTGAGACACGGAGGATATGGAGGGATACAGGTTCATGGCATATTTGTGTGTAGTACTTCATTGGTACGTTCCAGTGAGACAGGTCGGTTTTGGAGTGTACAGGTTCAGGGCATATTTTTGTGGAGTTCTGCATTGGTACGTTCCAGTGAGACAGGGAGGTTATGGATGGGTACAGGTTCAGGGAATATTTGTGTGGAGTTCTGCATTGGTACGTTGCAGTGAGACAGGGAGGTTATGTAGGTGTACATGTTCCGTGCATATTTGTGTGTTTTTCTGCATTGGTACGTTCCAGTGAGAAAGGGAGGTTATGGAGGGGTACAGTTTCAGGGCATATTTATGTGGAGTTCCGCAGTGGAACATTCCAGTGAGACACGGAGGATATTGAGGGGTACAGTTTCAGGGCATATTTGTGTGGAGTTCTGCATTGGTACGTTCCAGTGAGACAGGGTGGTTATGGAGGCGTACAGGTTCAGGGCATATTTGTGTGGAGTTCTGCATTGGTACATTCTACTGAGACAGGGAGGTTATGGAGTGTACATATTCAGGGCATATTTTTGTGGAGTTCTGTATTGGTAAGTTCCAGTGAGACACGGATGTTATGGAGGGGTACAGTTTCAGGGCATATTTGTGTGGAGTTCTGCATTGGTACGTTCCAGTGAGACAGGGAGGTTATGGAGGGGTAGAGGTTCAGGGCATATTTGTGTGGAGTTCTGCATTGGTACATTCCAGTGAGACACGGAGGATATGGAGGGATTCAGGTTCATGGCATATTTGTGTGTAGTACTTCATTGATACGTTCCAGTGAGACACGGAGGATATGGAGGGATAAAGGTTCATGACATATTTGTGCGGAATTCTTCATTGGTACATTCCAGTGTGACAGGAAGATTTTGGAGCGTACAGGTTCAGAGCATATTTGTATGGAGTTCTGCATTGGTACATTCTACTGAGACAGGGAGGTTATGGAGGGTACATATTCAGGGCATATTTTTGTGGAGTTCTGTATTGGGACGTTCCAGTGAGACAGGGAGGTTATGAAGGGGTACAGTTTCAGGGCATATTTGTGTGGAGTTCTGCATTGGTACGTTCCAGTGAGACAGGGAGGTTATGGAGAGGTACAGGTTCAGGGCATATTTGTGTGGAGTTCTACATTGGTACATTCCAGTGAGACACGGAGGATATGGAGGGTACAGGTTCATGGCATATTTGTGTGTAGTACTTCATTGGTACGTTCCAGTGAGACAGGTCGGTTTTGGAGCGTACAGGTTCAGGGCATATTTTTGTGGAGTTCTGCATTGGTACGTTCCAGTGAGACAGGGAGGTTATGGAGGGGTACAGGTTCAGGGCATATTTGTGTGGAGTTCTGCATTGGTACATTCCAGTGAGACAGGGAGGTTATGGAGGGGTACAGGTTCAGGGCATATTTATGTGGATTTCTGCATTGGAACATTCCAGTGAGACACGGAGGATATGGAGGTGTGCAGGTTCAGGGCATATTTGTGTGGAGTTCTGCATTGGTACGTTCCAGTGAGACACTGAGGTTATGGAGGGGTACAGGTTCAGGGCATATTTATGTGGAGTTCCGCAGTGGAACATTCCAGTGAGACACGGAGAATATTGAGGGGTACAGTTTCAGGGCATATTTGTGTGGAGTTCTGCATTGGTACGTTCAAGTGAGACAGGGTGGTTATGGAGGCGTACAGGTTCAGGGCATATTTGTGTGGAGTTCTGCATTGGTACATTCCAGTGAGACACGGAGGATATGGAGGGATACAGGTTCATGACATATTTGTGCGGAATTCTTCATTGGTACGTTCCAGTGTGACAGGAAGATTTTGAAGCGTACAGGTTCAGAGCATATTTGTATGGAGTTCTGCATTGGTACATTCTACTGAGACAGGGAGGTTATGGAGGGTACATATTCAGGGCATATTTTTGTGGAGTACTTCATTGGTACGTTCCAGTGAGACAGGTCGGTTTTGGAGTGTACAGGTTCAGGGCATATTTTTGTGGAGTTCTGCATTGGTACGTTGCAGTGAGACAGGGAGGTTATGTAGGTGTACATGTTCCGTGCATATTTGTGTGTTTTTCTGCATTGGTACGTTCCAGTGAGAAAGGGAGGTTATGGAGGGGTACAGTTTCAGGGCATATTTATGTGGAGTTCCGCAGTGGAACATTCCAGTGAGACACGGAGGATATTGAGGGGTACTGTTTCAGGGCATATTTGTGTGTAGTTCTGCATTGGTACGTTCCAGTGAGACAGGGTGGTTATGGAGGCGTACAGGTTCAGGGCATATTTGTGTGGAGTTCTGCATTGGTACATTCTACTGAGACAGGGAGGTTATGGAGTGTACATATTCAGGGCATATTTTTGTGGAGTTCTGTATTGGTAAGTTCCAGTGAGACAGGGATGTTATGGAGGGGTACAGTTTCAGGGCATATTTGTGTGGAGTTCTGCATTGGTACGTTCCAGTGAGACAGGGAGGTTATGGAGGGGTAGAGGTTCAGGGCATATTTGTGTGGAGTTCTGCATTGGTACATTCCAGTGAGACACGGAGGATATGGAGGGATTCAGGTTCATGGCATATTTGTGTGTAGTACTTCATTGATACGTTACAGTGAGACAGGTAGGTTTTGGAGCGTACATGTTCAGGGCATATTTTTGTGGAGTTCTGCATTGGTACGTTCCAGTGAGACAGGGAGGTTATTGAGGGGTACAGGTTCAGGGCATATTTGTGTGGAGTTCTGCATTGGTACGTTCCAGTGAGACAGGGTGGTTATGGAGTGGTACAGGTTCAGGGCATATTTTTGTGGAGTTCTGCAATGGTACGTTCCAGTGAGACAGGGAGGATATGGAGGGGTACAGTTTCAGGGCATTTTTGTGTGGAGTTCCGCATTTGTACATTCCAGTGAGACAGGGAGGTTATGGAGGTGTACAGGTTCAGGGCATATTTCTGTGGAGTTCTGCATTGGAACATTCCAGTGAGACACGGAGGATATGGAGGGGTGCAGGTTCAGGGCATATTTGTGTGGAGTTCTGCATTGGTACGTTCCAGTGAGACACTGAGTTTATGGAGGGGTACAGGTTCAGGGCATATTTATGTGGAGTTCCGCAGTGGAACATTCCAGTGAGACACGGAGGATATTGAGGGGTACAGTTTCAGGGCATGTTTTTGTGGAGTTCTGCATTGGTACGTTCCAGTGAGACAGGGTGGTTATGGAGGCGTACAGGTTCAGGGCATATTTGTGTGGAGTTCTGCATTGGTACATTCCAGTGAGACACGGAGGATATGGAGGGATACAGGTTCATGGCATATTTGTGCGGAGTTCTTCATTGGTACGTTCCAGTGTGACAGGTAGGTTTTGGAGCGTACAGGTTCAGGGCATATGTGTATGGAGTTATGCATTGGTACATTCTACTGAGACAGGGAGGTTATGGAGGGTACTTATTCAGGGCATATTTTTGTGGAGTTCTGCATTGGTACGTTCCAGTGAGACAGGGAGTTTATGGAGGGGTACAGTTTCAGGGCATTTTTGTGTGGAGTTCTGCATTGGTACATTCCAGTGAGACAGGGTGGTTATGGAGGGGTACAGGTTCAGGGCATATTTCTGTGGAGTTCTGCATTGAAACATTCCAGTGAGACACGGAGGATATGGAGGGGTGCAGGTTCAGGGCATATTTGTGTGGAGTTCTGCATTGGTACGTTCCAGTGAGACAGGTAGGTTTTGGAGCGTACAGGTTCAGGGCATATTTTTGTGGAGTTCTGCATTGGTACGTTCCAGTGAGACAGGGAGGTTATGGAGGGGTACAGGTTCAGGGCATATTTATGTGGATTTCTGCATTGGTACGTTCCCGTGAGACAGGGTGGTTATGGAGGGGTACAAGTTCAGGGCATATTTTTGTGGAGTTCTTCAATGGTACGTTCCAGTGAGACAGAGAGTTTATGGAGGGCTACAGTTTCAGGGCATTTTGTGTGGAGTTCTGCATTGGTACATTCCAGTGAGACAGGGAGGTTATGGAGGGGTACAGGTTCAGGGCATATTTCTGTGGAGTTCTGCATTGGTACATTCCAGTATACAACGGAGGATATGTAGGGATACAGGTTCATGGCATATTTGTGTGTAGTACTTCATTGATACGTTACAGTGCGACAGGTAGGTTTTGCAGCGTACATGTTCAGGGCATATTTTTGTGGAGTTCTGCATTGGTACGTTCCAGTGAGACAGGGAGGTTATGGAGGGGTACAGTTTCAGGGCATATTTATGTGGAGTTCTGCATTGGTACGTTCCAGTGAGACACTGAGGTTATGGAGGGGTACAGGTTCAGGGCATATTTGTGTGGAGTTCTGCATTGGTACGTTCCAGTGAGACAGGGAGGTTATGTAGGTGTACATGTTCCGTGCATATTTGTGTGTTTTTCTGCATTGGTACGTTCCAGTGAGAAAGGGAGGTTATGGAGGGGTACAGTTTCAGGGCATATTTATGTGGATTTCTGCATTGGTACGTTCCCGTGAGACAGGGAGTTTATGGAGGGGTACAGTTTCAGGGCATTTTTGTGTGGAGTTCTGCATTGGTACATTCCAGTGAGACAGGGAGGTTATGGAGGGGTACAGGTTCAGGGCATATTTATGTGGAGTTCTGCATTGGAACATTCCAGTGAGACACGGAGGATATGGAGGTGTGCAGGTTCAGGGCATATTTGTGTGGAGTTCTGCATTGGTACGTTCCAGTGAGACACTGAGGTCATGGAGGGGTACAGGTTCAGGGCATATTTATGTGGAGTTCCGCAGTGGAACATTCCAGTGAGACACGGAAAATATTGAGGGGTACAGTTTCAGGGCATATTTGTGTGGAGTTCTGCATTGGTACGTTCCAGTGAGACACGGAGGATATGGAGGGATACAGGTTCATGACATATTTGTGCGGAATTCTTCATTGGTACATTCCAGTGTGACAGGAAGATTTTGGAGCGTACAGGTTCAGAGCATATTTGTATGGAGTTCTGCATTGGTACATTCTACTGAGACAGGGAGGTTATGTAGGGTACATATTCAGGGCATATTTTGGTGGAGTTCTGTATTGGGACGTTCCAGTGAGACAGGGAGGTTATGGAGGGGTACAGGTTCAGGGCATATTTATGTGGAGTTCTGCATTGGAACATTCCAGTGAGACACGGAGGATATGGAGGTGTGCAGGTTCAGGGCATATTTGTGTGGAGTTCTGCATTGGTACGTTCCAGTGAGACACTGAGGTTATGGAGGGGTACAGGTTCAGGGCATATTTATGTAGAGTTCCGCAGTGGAACATTCCAGTGAGACACGGAGAATATTGAGGGGTACAGTTTCAGGGCATATTTGTGTGGAGTTCTGCATTGGTACGTTCCAGTGAGACAGGGTGGTTATGGAGGCGTACAGGTTCAGGGCATATTTGTGTGGAGTTCTGCATTGGTACATTCCAGTGAGACACGGAGGATATGGAGGGATACAGGTTCATGACATATTTGTGCGGAATTCTTCATTGGTACGTTCCAGTGTGACAGGAAGATTTTGAAGCGTACAGGTTCAGAGCATATTTGTATGGAGTTCTGCATTGGTACATTCTACTGAGACAGGGAGGTTATGGAGGGTACATATTCAGGGCATATTTTTGTGGAGTTCTGTATTGGTACGTTCCAGTGAGACAGGGAGGTTATGAAGGGGTACAGTTTCAGGGCATATTTGTGTGGAGTTCTGCATTGGTACGTTCCAGTGAGACAGGGAGGTTATGGAGAGGTACAGGTTCAGGGCATATTTGTGTGGAGTTCTGCATTGGTACATTCCAGTGAGACACGGAGGATATGGAGGGATACAGGTTCATGGCATATTTGTGTGTAGTACTTTATTGGTACGTTCCAGTGAGACAGGTCGGTTTTGGAGTGTACAGGTTCAGGGCATATTTTTGTGGAGTTCTGCATTGGTACGTTCCAGTGAGACAGGGAGGTTATGGAGGGGTACAGGTTCAGGGAATATTTGTGTGGAGTTCTGCATTGGTACGTTGCAGTGAGACAGGGAGGTTATGTAGGTGTACATGTTCCGTGCATATTTGTGTGTTTTTCTGCATTGGTACGTTCCAGTGAGAAAGGGAGGTTATGGAGGGTTACAGTTTCAGGGCATATTTATGTGGAGTTCCGCATTGGAACATTCCAGTGAGACACGGAGGATATTGAGGGGTACAGTTTCAGGGCATATTTGTGTGTAGTTCTGCATTGGTACGTTCCAGTGAGACAGGGTGGTTATGGAGGCGTACAGGTTCAGGGCATATTTGTGTGGAGTTCTGCATTGGTACATTCTACTGAGACAGGGAGGTTATGGAGTGTACATATTCAGGGCATATTTTTGTGGAGTTCTGTATTGGTAAGTTCCAGTGAGACAGGGATGTTATGGAGGGGTACAGTTTCAGGGCATATTTGTGTGGAGTTCTGCATTGGTACGTTCCAGTGAGACAGGGAGGTTATGGAGGGGTAGAGGTTCAGGGCATATTTGTGTGGAGTTCTGCATTGGTACATTCCAGTGAGACACGGAGGATATGGAGGGATTCAGGTTCATGGCATATTTGTGTGTAGTACTTCATTGATACGTTCCAGTGAGACACGGAGTATATGGAGGTATACAGGTTCATGACATATTTGTGCGGAATTCTTCATTGGTACATTCCAGTGTGACAGGAAGATTTTGGAGCGTACAGGTTCAGAGCAGATTTGTATGGAGTTCTGCATTGGTACATTCTACTGAGACAGGGAGGTTATGGAGGGTACATATTCAGGGCATATTTTTGTGGAGTTCTGTATTGGGACGTTCCAGTGAGACAGGGAGGTTATGGAGTGGTACAGGTTCAGGGCATATTTGTGTGGAGTTCTACATTGGTACATTCCAGTGAGACACGGAGGATATGGAGGGTACAGGTTCATGGCATATTTGTGTGTAGTACTTCATTGGTACGTTCCAGTGAGACAGATCGGTTTTGGAGCGTACAGGTTCAGGGCATATTTTTGTGGAGTTCTGCATTGGTACGTTCCAGTGAGACAGGGAGGTTATGGAGGGGTACAGGTTCAGGGCATATTTGTGTGGAGTTCTGCATTGGTACATTCCAGTGAGACAGGGAGGTTATGGAGGGGTACAGGTTCAGGGCATATTTATGTGGAGTTCTGCATTGGAACATTCCAGTGAGACACGGAGGATATGGAGGTGTGCAGGTTCAGGGCATATTTGTGTGGAGTTCTGCATTGGTACGTTCCAGTGAGACACTGAGGTTATGGAGGGGTACAGGTTCAGGGCATATTTATGTAGAGTTCCGCAGTGGAACATTCCAGTGAGACACGGAGAATATTGAGGGGTACAGTTTCAGGGCATATTTGTGTGGAGTTCTGCATTGGTACGTTCCAGTGAGACAGGGTGGTTATGGAGGCGTACAGGTTCAGGGCATATTTGTGTGGAGTTCTGCATTGGTACATTCCAGTGAGACACGGAGGATATGGAGGGATACAGGTTCATGACATATTTGTGCGGAATTCTTCATTGGTACGTTCCAGTGTGACAGGAAGATTTTGAAGCGTACAGGTTCAGAGCATATTTGTATGGAGTTCTGCATTGGTACATTCTACTGAGACAGGGAGGTTATGGAGGGTACATATTCAGGGCATATTTTTGTGGAGTTCTGTATTGGTACGTTCCAGTGAGACAGGGAGGTTATGAAGGGGTACAGTTTCAGGGCATATTTGTGTGGAGTTCTGCATTGGTACGTTCCAGTGAGACAGGGAGGTTATGGAGAGGTACAGGTTCAGGGCATATTTGTGTGGAGTTCTGCATTGGTACATTCCAGTGAGACACGGAGGATATGGAGGGATACAGGTTCATGGCATATTTGTGTGTAGTACTTTATTGGTACGTTCCAGTGAGACAGGTCGGTTTTGGAGTGTACAGGTTCAGGGCATATTTTTGTGGAGTTCTGCATTGGTACGTTCCAGTGAGACAGGGAGGTTATGGAGGGGTACAGGTTCAGGGAATATTTGTGTGGAGTTCTGCATTGGTACGTTGCAGTGAGACAGGGAGGTTATGTAGGTGTACATGTTCCGTGCATATTTGTGTGTTTTTCTGCATTGGTACGTTCCAGTGAGAAAGGGAGGTTATGGAGGGTTACAGTTTCAGGGCATATTTATGTGGAGTTCCGCATTGGAACATTCCAGTGAGACACGGAGGATATTGAGGGGTACAGTTTCAGGGCATATTTGTGTGTAGTTCTGCATTGGTACGTTCCAGTGAGACAGGGTGGTTATGGAGGCGTACAGGTTCAGGGCATATTTGTGTGGAGTTCTGCATTGGTACATTCTACTGAGACAGGGAGGTTATGGAGTGTACATATTCAGGGCATATTTTTGTGGAGTTCTGTATTGGTAAGTTCCAGTGAGACAGGGATGTTATGGAGGGGTACAGTTTCAGGGCATATTTGTGTGGAGTTCTGCATTGGTACGTTCCAGTGAGACAGGGAGGTTATGGAGGGGTAGAGGTTCAGGGCATATTTGTGTGGAGTTCTGCATTGGTACATTCCAGTGAGACACGGAGGATATGGAGGGATTCAGGTTCATGGCATATTTGTGTGTAGTACTTCATTGATACGTTCCAGTGAGACACGGAGTATATGGAGGTATACAGGTTCATGACATATTTGTGCGGAATTCTTCATTGGTACATTCCAGTGTGACAGGAAGATTTTGGAGCGTACAGGTTCAGAGCAGATTTGTATGGAGTTCTGCATTGGTACATTCTACTGAGACAGGGAGGTTATGGAGGGTACATATTCAGGGCATATTTTTGTGGAGTTCTGTATTGGGACGTTCCAGTGAGACAGGGAGGTTATGGAGTGGTACAGGTTCAGGGCATATTTGTGTGGAGTTCTACATTGGTACATTCCAGTGAGACACGGAGGATATGGAGGGTACAGGTTCATGGCATATTTGTGTGTAGTACTTCATTGGTACGTTCCAGTGAGACAGATCGGTTTTGGAGCGTACAGGTTCAGGGCATATTTGTGTGGAGTTCTGCATTGGTACATTCCAGTGAGACAGGGAGGTTATGGAGGGGTACAGGTTCAGGGCATATTTATGTGGAGTTCTGCATTGGAACATTCCAGTGAGACACGGAGGATATGGAGGTGTGCAGGTTCAGGGCATATTTGTGTGGAGTTCTGCATTGGTACATTCTACTGAGACAGGGAGGTTATGGAGTGTACATATTCAGGGCATATTTTTGTGGAGTTCTGTATTGGTAAGTTCCAGTGAGACAGGGATTTTATGGAGGGGTACAGTTTCAGGGCATATTTGTGTGGAGTTCTGCATTGGTACGTTCCAGTGAGACAGGGAGGTTATGGAGGGGTAGAGGTTCAGGGCATATTTGTGTGGAGTTCTGCATTGGTACATTCCAGTGAGACACGGAGGATATGGAGGGATTCAGGTTCATGGCATATTTGTGTGTAGTACTTCATTGATACGTTACAGTGAGACAGGTAGGTTTTGGAGCGTACATGTTCAGGGCATATTTTTGTGGAGTTCTGCATTGGTACGTTCCAGTGAGACAGGGAGGTTATGGAGGGGTACAGGTTCAGGGCATATTTGTGTGGAGTTCTGCATTGGTACGTTCCAGTGAGACAGGGTGGTTATGGAGTGGTACAGGTTCAGGGCATATTTTTGTGGAGTTCTGCAATGGAAAGTTCCAGTGAGACAGGGAGGATATGGAGGGGTACAGTTTCAGGGCATTTTTGTGTGGAGTTCCGCATTTGTACATTCCAGTGAGACAGGGAGGTTATGGAGGTGTACAGGTTCAGGGCATATTTCTGTGGGGTTCTGCATTGGAACATTCCAGTGAGACACGGAGGATATGGAGGGGTGCAGGTTCAGGGCATATTTGTGTGGAGTTCTGCATTGGTACGTTCCAGTGAGACACTGAGGTTATGGAGGGGTACAGGTTCAGGGCATATTTATGTGGAGTTCCGCAGTGGAACATTCCAGTGAGACACGGAGGATATTGAGGGGTACAGTTTCAGGGCATATTTGTGTGGAGTTCTGCATTGGTACGTTCCAGTGAGACAGGGTGGTTATGGAGGCGTACAGGTTCAGGGCATATTTGTGTGGAGTTCTGCATTGGTACATTCCAGTGAGACACGGAGGATATGGAGGGATACAGGTTCATGGCATATTTGTGCGGAGTTCTTCATTGGTACGTTCCAGTGTGACAGGTAGGTTTTGGAGCGTACAGGTTCAGGGCATATGTGTATGGAGTTATGCATTGGTACATTCTACTGAGACAGGGAGGTTATGGAGGGTACATATTCAGGGCATATTTTTGTGGAGTTCTGTATTGGTACGTTCCAGTGAGACAGGGAGGTTATGGAGGGGTACAGGTTCAGGGCATATTTGTGTGGAGTTCTGCATTGGTACATTCCAGTGAGACACGGAGGATATGGAGGGTACAGGTTCATGGCATATTTGTGTGTAGTACTTCATTGGTACGTTCCAGTGAGACAGATCGGTTTTGGAGCGTACAGGTTCAGGGCATATTTTTGTGGAGTTCTGCATTGGTACGTTCCAGTGAGACAGGGAGGTTATGGAGGGGTACAGGTTCAGGGCATATTTGTGTGGAGTTCTGCATTGGTACATTCCAGTGAGACAGGGAGGTTATGGAGGGGTACAGGTTCAGGGCATATTTATGTGGAGTTCTGCATTGGAACATTCCAGTGAGACACGGAGGATATGGAGGTGTGCAGGTTCAGGGCATATTTGTGTGGAGTTCTGCATTGGTACGTTCCAGTGAGACACTGAGGTTATGGAGGGGTACAGGTTCAGGGCATATTTATGTGGAGTTCCGCAGTGGAACATTCCAGTGAGACACGGAGAATATTGAGGGGTACAGTTTCAGGGCATATTTGTGTGGAGTTCTGCATTGGTACGTTCCAGTGAGACAGGGTGGTTATGGAGGCGTACAGGTTCAGGGCATATTTGTGTGGAGTTCTGCATTGGTACATTCCAGTGAGACACGGAGGATATGGAGGGATACAGGTTCATGACATATTTGTGCGGAATTCTTCATTGGTACGTTCCAGTGTGACAGGAAGATTTTGAAGCGTACAGGTTCAGAGCATATTTGTATGGAGTTCTGCATTGGTACATTCTACTGAGACAGGGAGGTTATGGAGGGTACATATTCAGGGCATATTTTTGTGGAGTTCTGTATTGGTACGTTCCAGTGAGACAGGGAGGTTATGAAGGGGTACAGTTTCAGGGCATATTTGTGTGGAGTTCTGCATTGGTACGTTCCAGTGAGAGGGAGGTTATGGAGAGGTACAGGTTCAGGGCATATTTGTGTGGAGTTCTGCATTGGTACATTCCAGTGAGACACGGAGGATATGGAGGGATACAGTTTCATGGCATATTTGTGTGTAGTACTTCATTGGTACGTTCCAGTGAGACAGGTCGGTTTTGGAGTGTACAGGTTCAGGGCATATTTTTGTGGAGTTCTGCATTGGTACGTTCCAGTGAGACAGGGAGGTTATGGAGGGGTACAGGTTCAGGGAATATTTGTGTGGAGTTCTGCATTGGTACGTTGCAGTGAGACAGGGAGGTTATGTAGGTGTACATGTTCCGTGCATATTTGTGTGTTTTTCTGCATTGGTACGTTCCAGTGAGAAAGGGAGGTTATGGAGGGGTACAGTTTCAGGGCATATTTATGTGGAGTTCCGCAGTGGAACATTCCAGTGAGACACGGAGGATATTGAGGGGTACAGTTTCAGGGCATATTTGTGTGGAGTTCTGCATTGGTACGTTCCAGTGAGACAGGGTGGTTATGGAGGCGTACAGGTTCAGGGCATATTTGTGTGGAGTTCTGCATTGGTACATTCTACTGAGACAGGGAGGTTATGGAGTGTACATATTCAGGGCATATTTTTGTGGAGTTCTTTATTGGTAAGTTCCAGTGAGACAGGGATTTTATGGAGGGGTACAGTTTCAGGGCATATTTGTGTGGAGTTCTGCATTGGTACGTTCCAGTGAGACAGGGAGGTTATGGAGGGGTAGAGGTTCAGGGCATATTTGTGTGGAGTTCTGCATTGGTACATTCCAGTGAGACACGGAGGATATGGAGGGATTCAGGTTCATGGCATATTTGTGTGTAGTACTTCATTGATACGTTACAGTGAGACAGGTAGGTTTTGGAGCGTACATGTTCAGGGCATATTTTTGTGGAGTTCTGCATTGGTACGTTCCAGTGAGACAGGGAGGTTATGGAGGGGTACAGGTTCAGGGCATATTTGTGTGGAGTTCTGCATTGGTACGTTCCAGTGAGACAGGGTGGTTATGGAGTGGTACAGGTTCAGGGCATATTTTTGTGGAGTTCTGCAATGGAACGTTCCAGTGAGACAGGGAGGATATGGAGGGGTACAGTTTCAGGGCATTTTTGTGTGGAGTTCCGCATTTGTACATTCCAGTGAGACAGGGAGGTTATGGAGGTGTACAGGTTCAGGGCATATTTCTGTGGGGTTCTGCATTGGAACATTCCAGTGAGACACGGAGGATATGGAGGGGTGCAGGTTCAGGGCATATTTGTGTGGAGTTCTGCATTGGTACGTTCCAGTGAGACACTGAGGTTATGGAGGGGTACAGGTTCAGGGCATATTTATGTGGAGTTCCGCAGTGGAACATTCCAGTGAGACACGGAGGATATTGAGGGGTACAGTTTCAGGGCATATTTGTGTGGAGTTCTGCATTGGTACGTTCCAGTGAGACAGGGTGGTTATGGAGGCGTACAGGTTCAGGGCATATTTGTGTGGAGTTCTGCATTGGTACATTCCAGTGAGACACGGAGGATATGGAGGGATACAGGTTCATGGCATATTTGTGCGGAGTTCTTCATTGGTACGTTCCAGTGTGACAGGTAGGTTTTGGAGCGTACAGGTTCAGGGCATATGTGTATGGAGTTATGCATTGGTACATTCTACTGAGACAGGGAGGTTATGGAGGGTACATATTCAGGGCATATTTTTGTGGAGTTCTGTATTGGTACGTTCCAGTGAGACAGGGAGGTTATGGAGGGGTACAGGTTCAGGGCATATTTGTGTGGAGTTCTGCATTGGTACATTCCAGTGAGACACGGAGTATATGGAGGGATTCAGGTTCATGGCATATTTGTGTGTAGTACTTCATTGATACGTTACAGTGAGACAGGTAGGTTTTGGAGCGTACATGTTCAGGGCATATTTTTGTGGAGTTCTGCATGGTACGTTCCAGTGAGACAGGGAGGTTATGGAGGGGTACAGTTTCAGGGCATTTTTGTGTGGAGTTCTGCATTGGTACATTCCAGTGAGACAGGGAGGTTATGGAGGGGTACAGGTTCAGGGCATATTTATGTGGAGTTCTGCATTGGAACATTCCAGTGAGACACGGAGGATATGGAGGTGTGCAGGTTCAGGGCATATTTGTGTGGAGTTCTGCATTGGTACGTTCCAGTGAGACACTGAGGTCATGGAGGGGTACAGGTTCAGGGCATATTTATATGGAGTTCCGCAGTGGAACATTCCAGTGAGACACGGAAAATATTGAGGGGTACAGTTTCAGGGCATATTTGTGTGGAGTTCTGCATTGGTACGTTCCAGTGAGACACGGAGGATATGGAGGGATACAGGTTCATGACATATTTGTGCGGAATTCTTCATTGGTACATTCCAGTGTGACAGGAAGATTTTGGAGCGTACAGGTTCAGAGCATATTTGTATGGAGTTCTGCATTGGTACATTCTACTGAGACAGGGAGGTTATGGAGGGTACATATTCAGGGCATATTTTGGTGGAGTTCTGTATTGGGACGTTCCAGTGAGACAGGGAGGTTATGGAGGGGTACAGGTTCAGGGCATATTTATGTGGAGTTCTGCATTGGAACATTCCAGTGAGACACGGAGGATATGGAGGTGTGCAGGTTCAGGGCATATTTGTGTGGAGTTCTGCATTGGTACGTTCCAGTGAGACACTGAGGTTATGGAGGGGTACAGGTTCAGGGCATATTTATGTGGAGTTCCGCAGTGGAACATTCCAGTGAGACACGGAGAATATTGAGGGGTACAGTTTCAGGGCATATTTGTGTGGAGTTCTGCATTGGTACGTTCCAGTGAGACAGGGTGGTTATGGAGGCGTACAGGTTCAGGGCATATTTGTGTGGAGTTCTGCATTGGTACATTCCAGTGAGACACGGAGGATATGGAGGGATACAGGTTCATGACATATTTGTGCGGAATTCTTCATTGGTACGTTCCAGTGTGACAGGAAGATTTTGAAGCGTACAGGTTCAGAGCATATTTGTATGGAGTTCTGCATTGGTACATTCTACTGAGACAGGGAGGTTATGGAGGGTACATATTCAGGGCATATTTTTGTGGAGTTCTGTATTGGTACGTTCCAGTGAGACAGGGAGGTTATGAAGGGGTACAGTTTCAGGGCATATTTGTGTGGAGTTCTGCATTGGTACGTTCCAGTGAGACAGGGAGGTTATGGAGAGGTACAGGTTCAGGGCATATTTGTGTGGAGTTCTGCATTGGTACATTCCAGTGAGACACGGAGGATATGGAGGGATACAGGTTCATGGCATATTTGTGTGTAGTACTTCATTGGTACGTTCCAGTGAGACAGGTCGGTTTTGGAGTGTACAGGTTCAGGGCATATTTTTGTGGAGTTCTGCATTGGTACGTTCCAGTGAGACAGGGAGGTTATTGAGGGGTACAGGTTCAGGGAATATTTGTGTGGAGTTCTGCATTGGTACGTTGCAGTGAGACAGGGAGGTTATGTAGGTGTACATGTTCCGTGCATATTTGTGTGTTTTTCTGCATTGGTACGTTCCAGTGAGAAAGGGAGGTTATGGAGGGGTACAGTTTCAGGGCATATTTATGTGGAGTTCCGCATTGGAACATTCCAGTGAGACACGGAGGATATTGAGGGGTACAGTTTCAGGGCATATTTGTGTGTAGTTCTGCATTGGTACGTTCCAGTGAGACAGGGTGGTTATGGAGGCGTACAGGTTCAGGGCATATTTGTGTGGAGTTCTGCATTGGTACATTCTACTGAGACAGGGAGGTTATGGAGTGTACATATTCAGGGCATATTTTTGTGGAGTTCTGTATTGGTAAGTTCCAGTGAGACAGGGATGTTATGGAGGGGTACAGTTTCAGGGCATATTTGTGTGGAGTTCTGCATTGGTACGTTCCAGTGAGACAGGGAGGTTATGGAGGGGTAGAGGTTCAGGGCATATTTGTGTGGAGTTCTGCATTGGTACATTCCAGTGAGACACGGAGGATATGGAGGGATTCAGGTTCATGGCATATTTGTGTGTAGTACTTCATTGATACGTTCCAGTGAGACACGGAGGATATGGAGGGATACAGGTTCATGACATATTTGTGCGGAATTCTTCATTGGTACATTCCAGTGTGACAGGAAGATTTTGGAGCGTACAGGTTCAGAGCAGATTTGTATGGAGTTCTGCATTGGTACATTCTACTGAGACAGGGAGGTTATGGAGGGTACATATTCAGGGCATATTTTTGTGGAGTTCTGTATTGGGACGTTCCAGTGAGACAGGGAGGTTATGAAGGGGTACAGTTTCAGGGCATATTTGTGTGGAGTTCTGCATTGGTACGTTCTAGTGAGACAGGGAGGTTATGGAGAGGTACAGGTTCAGGGCATATTTGTGTGGAGTTCTACATTGGTACATTCCAGTGAGACACGGAGGATATGGAGGGTACAGGTTCATGGCATATTTGTGTGTAGTACTTCATTGGTACGTTCCAGTGAGACAGATCGGTTTTGGAGCGTACAGGTTCAGGGCATATTTTTGTGGAGTTCTGCATTGGTACGTTCCAGTGAGACAGGGAGGTTATGGAGGGGTACAGGTTCAGGGCATATTTGTGTGGAGTTCTGCATTGGTACATTCCAGTGAGACAGGGAGGTTATGGAGGGGTACAGGTTCAGGGCATATTTATGTGGAGTTCTGCATTGGAACATTCCAGTGAGACACGGAGGATATGGAGGTGTGCAGGTTCAGGGCATATTTGTGTGGAGTTCTGCATTGGTACGTTCCAGTGAGACACTGAGGTTATGGAGGGGTACAGGTTCAGGGCATATTTATGTGGAGTTCCGCAGTGGAACATTCCAGTGAGACACGGAGAATATTGAGGGGTACAGTTTCAGGGCATATTTGTGTGGAGTTCTGCATTGGTACGTTCCAGTGAGACAGGGTGGTTATGGAGGCGTACAGGTTCAGGGCATATTTGTGTGGAGTTCTGCATTGGTACATTCCAGTGAGACACGGAGGATATGGAGGGATACAGGTTCATGACATATTTGTGCGGAATTCTTCATTGGTACGTTCCAGTGTGACAGGAAGATTTTGAAGCGTACAGGTTCAGAGCATATTTGTATGGAGTTCTGCATTGGTACATTCTACTGAGACAGGGAGGTTATGGAGGGTACATATTCAGGGCATATTTTTGTGGAGTTCTGTATTGGTACGTTCCAGTGAGACAGGGAGGTTATGAAGGGGTACAGTTTCAGGGCATATTTGTGTGGAGTTCTGCATTGGTACGTTCCAGTGAGACAGGGAGGTTATGGAGAGGTACAGGTTCAGGGCATATTTGTGTGGAGTTCTGCATTGGTACATTCCAGTGAGACACGGAGGATATGGAGGGATACAGGTTCATGGCATATTTGTGTGTAGTACTTCATTGGTACGTTCCAGTGAGACAGGTCGGTTTTGGAGTGTACAGGTTCAGGGCATACTTTTGTGGAGTTCTGCATTGGTACGTTCCAGTGAGACAGGGAGGTTATTGAGGGGTACAGGTTCAGGGAATATTTGTGTGGAGTTCTGCATTGGTACGTTGCAGTGAGACAGGGAGGTTATGTAGGTGTACATGTTCCGTGCATATTTGTGTGTTTTTCTGCATTGGTACGTTCCAGTGAGAAAGGGAGGTTATGGAGGGGTACAGTTTCAGGGCATATTTATGTGGAGTTCCGCATTGGAACATTCCAGTGAGACACGGAGGATATTGAGGGGTACAGTTTCAGGGCATATTTGTGTGTAGTTCTGCATTGGTACGTTCCAGTGAGACAGGGTGGTTATGGAGGCGTACAGGTTCAGGGCATATTTGTGTGGAGTTCTACATTGGTACATTCCAGTGAGACACGGAGGATATGGAGGGTACAGGTTCATGGCATATTTGTGTGTAGTACTTCATTGGTACGTTCCAGTGAGACAGATCGGTTTTGGAGCGTACAGGTTCAGGGCATATTTTTGTGGAGTTCTGCATTGGTACGTTCCAGTGAGACAGGGAGGTTATGGAGGGGTACAGGTTCAGGGCATATTTGTGTGGAGTTCTGCATTGGTACATTCCAGTGAGACAGGGAGGTTATGGAGGGGTACAGGTTCAGGGCATATTTATGTGGAGTTCTGCATTGGAACATTCCAGTGAGACACGGAGGATATGGAGGTGTGCAGGTTCAGGGCATATTTGTGTGGAGTTCTGCATTGGTACGTTCCAGTGAGACACTGAGGTTATGGAGGGGTACAGGTTCAGGGCATATTTATGTGGAGTTCCGCAGTGGAACATTCCAGTGAGACACGGAGAATATTGAGGGGTACAGTTTCAGGGCATATTTGTGTGGAGTTCTGCATTGGTACGTTCCAGTGAGACAGGGTGGTTATGGAGGCGTACAGGTTCAGGGCATATTTGTGTGGAGTTCTGCATTGGTACATTCCAGTGAGACACGGAGGATATGGAGGGATACAGGTTCATGACATATTTGTGCGGAATTCTTCATTGGTACGTTCCAGTGTGACAGGAAGATTTTGAAGCGTACAGGTTCAGAGCATATTTGTATGGAGTTCTGCATTGGTACATTCTACTGAGACAGGGAGGTTATGGAGGGTACATATTCAGGGCATATTTTTGTGGAGTTCTGTATTGGTACGTTCCAGTGAGACAGGGAGGTTATGAAGGGGTACAGTTTCAGGGCATATTTGTGTGGAGTTCTGCATTGGTACGTTCCAGTGAGACAGGGAGGTTATGGAGAGGTACAGGTTCAGGGCATATTTGTGTGGAGTTCTGCATTGGTACATTCCAGTGAGACACGGAGGATATGGAGGGATACAGGTTCATGGCATATTTGTGTGTAGTACTTCATTGGTACGTTCCAGTGAGACAGGTCGGTTTTGGAGTGTACAGGTTCAGGGCATATTTTTGTGGAGTTCTGCATTGGTACGTTCCAGTGAGACAGGGAGGTTATGGAGGGGTACAGGTTCAGGGAATATTTGTGTGGAGTTCTGCATTGGTACGTTGCAGTGAGACAGGGAGGTTATGTAGGTGTACATGTTCCGTGCATATTTGTGTGTTTTTCTGCATTGGTACGTTCCAGTGAGAAAGGGAGGTTATGGAGGGGTACAGTTTCAGGGCATATTTATGTGGAGTTCCGCAGTGGAACATTCCAGTGAGACACGGAGGATATTGAGGGGTACAGTTTCAGGGCATATTTGTGTGGAGTTCTGCATTGGTACGTTCCAGTGAGACAGGGTGGTTATGGAGGCGTACTGGTTCAGGGCATATTTGTGTGGAGTTCTGCATTGGTACATTCTACTGAGACAGGGAGGTTATGGAGTGTACATATTCAGGGCATATTTTTGTGGAGTTCTGTATTGGTAAGTTCCAGTGAGACACGGATGTTATGGAGGGGTACAGTTTCAGGGCATATTTGTGTGGAGTTCTGCATTGGTACGTTCCAGTGAGACAGGGAGGTTATGGAGGGGTAGAGGTTCAGGGCATATTTGTGTGGAGTTCTGCATTGGTACATTCCAGTGAGACACGGAGGATATGGAGGGATTCAGGTTCATGGCATATTTGTGTGTAGTACTTCATTGATACGTTACAGTGAGACAGGTAGGTTTTGGAGCGTACATGTTCAGGGCATATTTTTGTGGAGTTCTGCATTGGTACGTTCCAGTGAGACAGGGAGGTTATGGAGGGGTACAGGTTCAGGGCATATTTGTGTGGAGTTCTGCATTGGTACGTTCCAGTGAGACAGGGTGGTTATGGAGTGGTACAGGTTCAGGGCATATTTTTGTGGAGTTCTGCAATGGTACGTTCCAGTGAGACAGGGAGGATATGGAGGGGTACAGTTTCAGGGCATTTTTGTGTGGAGTTCCGCATTTGTACATTCCAGTGAGACAGGGAGGTTATGGAGGTGTACAGGTTCAGGGCATATTTCTGTGGGGTTCTGCATTGGAACATTCCAGTGAGACACGGAGGATATGGAGGGGTGCAGGTTCAGGGCATATTTGTGTGGAGTTCTGCATTGGTACGTTCCAGTGAGACACTGAGGTTATGGAGGGGTACAGGTTCAGGGCATATTTATGTGGAGTTCCGCAGTGGAACATTCCAGTGAGACACGGAGGATATTGAGGGGTACAGTTTCAGGGCATATTTGTGTGGAGTTCTGCATTGGTACGTTCCAGTGAGACAGGGTGGTTATGGAGGCGTACAGGTTCAGGGCATATTTGTGTGGAGTTCTGCATTGGTACATTCCCGTGAGACACGGAGGATATGGAGGGATACAGGTTCATGGCATATTTGTGCGGAGTTCTTCATTGGTACGTTCCAGTGTGACAGGTAGGTTTTGGAGCGTACAGGTTCAGGGCATATGTGTATGGAGTTATGCATTGGTACATTCTACTGAGACAGGGAGGTTATGGAGGGTACATATTCAGGGCATATTTTTGTGGAGTTCTGTATTGGTACGTTCCAGTGAGACAGGGAGGTTATGGAGGGGTACAGGTTCAGGGCATATTTGTGTGGAGTTCTGCATTGGTACATTCCAGTGAGACACGGAGTATATGGAGGGATTCAGGTTCATGGCATATTTGTGTGTAGTACTTCATTGATACGTTACAGTGAGACAGGTAGGTTTTGGAGCGTACATGTTCAGGGCATATTTTTGTGGAGTTCTGCATGGTACGTTCCAGTGAGACAGGGAGGTTATGGAGGGGTACAGGTTCAGGGCATATTTGTGTGGAGTTCTGCATTGGTACGTTCCAGTGAGACAGGGAGGTTATGTAGGTGTACATGTTCCGTGCATATTTGTGTGTATTTCTGCATTGGTACGTTCCAGTGAGAAAGGGAGGTTATGGAGGGGTACAGTTTCAGGGCATATTTATGTGGATTTCTGCATTGGTACGTTCCCGTGAGACCGGGTGGTTATGGAGTGGTACAGGTTCAGGGCATATTTTTGTGGAGTTCTGCAATGGTACGTTCCAGTGAGACAGGGAGGATATGGAGGGGTACAGGTTCAGGGCATATTTCTGTGGAGTTCTGCATTGGAACATTCCAGTGAGACACTGAGGTTATGGAGGGGTACAGGTTCAGGGCATATTTATGTGGAGTTCCGCAGTGGAACATTCCAGTGAGACACGGAGGATATTGAGGGGTACAGTTTCAGGGCATATTTATGTGGATTTCTGCATTGGTACGTTCCCGTGAGACCGGGTGGTTATGGAGTGGTACAGGTTCAGGGCATATTTTTGTGGAGTTCTGCAATGGTACGTTCCAGTGAGACAGGGAGGATATGGAGGGGTACAGGTTCAGGGCATATTTCTGTGGAGATCTGCATTGGAACATTCCAGTGAGACACTGAGGTTATGGAGGGGTACAGGTTCAGGGCATATTTATGTGGAGTTCCGCAGTGGAACATTCCAGTGAGACACGGAGGATATTGAGGGGTACAGTTTCAGGGCATATTTGTGTGGAGTTCTGCATTGGTACGTTCCAGTGAGACAGGGTGATTATGGAGGCGTACAGGTTCAGGGCATATTTGTGTGGAGTTCTGCATTGGTACATTCCAGTGAGACACGGAGGATATGGAGGGATACAGGTTCATGGCATATTAGTGCGGAGTTCTTCATTGGTACGTTCCAGTGTGACAGGTAGGTTTTGGAGCGTACAGGTTCAGGGCATATTTGTATGGAGTTATGCATTGCTACATTCTACTGAGACAGGGAGGTTATGGAGGGTACATATTCAGGGCATATTTTTGTGGAGTTCTGTATTGGTACGTTCCAGTGAGACAGGGAGGTTATGGAGGGGTACAGTTTCAGGGCATATTTGTGTGGAGTTCTGCATTGGTACGTTCCAGTGAGACAGGGAGGTTATGGAGGGTTTACAGGTTCAGGGCATATTTGTGTGGAGTTCTGCATTGGTACATTCCAGTGAGACACGGAGGATATGGAGGGATACAGGTTCAGGGCATATTTTTGAGGAGTTCTGCATTGGTACGTTCCAGTGAGACAGGGAGGTTATGTAGGCGTACAGGTTCAGGGCATATTTGTGTGGAGTTCTGCATTGGAACATTCCAGTGAGACACGGAGGATATGGAGGGGTGCAGGTTCAGGGCATATTTGTGTGGAGTTCTGCATTGGTACGTTCCAGTGAGACACTGAGGTTATGGAGGGGTACAGGTTAGGGGCATATTTATGTGGAGTTCCGCAGTGGAACATTCCAGTGAGACACGGAGGATATTGAGGGGTACAGTTTCAGGGCATATTTGTGTGGAGTTCTGCATTGGTACGTTCCAGTGAGACAGGGATGTTATGGAGGGGTACAGTTTCAGGGCATATTTGTGTGGAGTTCTGCATTGGTACATTCCAGTGAGACACGGAGGATATGGAGGGATACAGGTTCATGGCATATTTGTGTGTAGTACTTCATTGATACGTTACAGTGATACAGGTAGGTTTTGGAGCGTACATGTTCAGGGCATATTTTTGTGGAGTTCTGCATTGGTACGTTCCAGTGAGACACGGAGGATATGGAGGTGTGCAGGTTCAGGGCATATTTGTGTGGAGTTCTGCATTGGTACGTTCCAGTGAGACACTGAGGTTATGGAGGGGTACAGGTTCAGGCCATATTTATGTGGAGTTCCGCAGTGGAACATTCCAGTGAGACACGGAGAATATTGAGGGGTACAGTTTCAGGGCATATTTGTGTGGAGTTCTGCATTGGTACGTTCCAGTGAGACAGGGTGGTTATGGAGGCGTACAGGTTCAGGGCATATTTGTGTGGAGTTCTGCATTGGTACATTCCAGTGAGACACGGAGGATATGGAGGGATACAGGTTCATGACATATTTGTGCGGAATTCTTCATTGGTACGTTCCAGTGTGACAGGAAGATTTTGAAGCGTACAGGTTCAGAGCATATTTGTATGGAGTTCTGCATTGGTACATTCTACTGAGACAGGGAGGTTATGGAGGGTACATATTCAGGGCATATTTTTGTGGAGTTCTGTATTGGTACGTTCCAGTGAGACAGGGAGGTTATGAAGGGGTACAGTTTCAGGGCATATTTGTGTGGAGTTCTGCATTGGTACGTTCCAGTGAGACAGGGAGGTTATGGAGAGGTACAGGTTCAGGGCATATTTGTGTGGAGTTCTGCATTGGTACATTCCAGTGAGACACGGAGGATATGGAGGGATACAGGTTCATGGCATATTTGTGTGTAGTACTTCATTGGTACGTTCCAGTGAGACAGGTCGGTTTTGGAGTGTACAGGTTCAGGGCATATTTTTGTGGAGTTCTGCATTGGTACGTTCCAGTGAGACAGGGAGGTTATGGAGGGGTACAGGTTCAGGGAATATTTGTGTGGAGTTCTGCATTGGTACGTTGCAGTGAGACAGGGAGGTTATGTAGGTGTACATGTTCCGTGCATATTTGTGTGTTTTTCTGCATTGGTACGTTCCAGTGAGAAAGGGAGGTTATGGAGGGGTACAGTTTCAGGGCATATTTATGTGGAGTTCCGCAGTGGAACATTCCAGTGAGACACGGAGGATATTGAGGGGTACAGTTTCAGGGCATATTTGTGTGGAGTTCTGCATTGGTACGTTCCAGTGAGACAGGGTGGTTATGGAGGCGTACAGGTTCAGGGCATATTTGTGTGGAGTTCTGCATTGGTACATTCTACTGAGACAGGGAGGTTATGGAGTGTACATATTCAGGGCATATTTTTGTGGAGTTCTGCATTGGTACGTTCCAGTGAGACAGGGAGGTTATGGAGGGGTACAGGTTCAGGGCATATTTGTGTGGAGTTCTGCATTGGTACGTTCCAGTGAGACAGGGTGGTTATGGAGTGGTACAGGTTCAGGGCATATTTTTGTGGAGTTCTGCAATGGTACGTTCCAGTGAGACAGGGAGGATATGGAGGGGTACAGTTTCAGGGCATTTTTGTGTGGAGTTCCGCATTTGTACATTCCAGTGAGACAGGGAGGTTATGGAGGTGTACAGGTTCAGGGCATATTTCTGTGGGGTTCTGCATTGGAACATTCCAGTGAGACACGGAGGATATGGAGGGGTGCAGGTTCAGGGCATATTTGTGTGGAGTTCTGCATTGGTACGTTCCAGTGAGACACTGAGGTTATGGAGGGGTACAGGTTCAGGGCATATTTATGTGGAGTTCCGCAGTGGAACATTCCAGTGAGACACGGAGGATATTGAGGGTTACAGTTTCAGGGCATATTTGTGTGGAGTTCTGCATTGGTACGTTCCAGTGAGACAGGGTGGTTATGGAGGCGTACAGGTTCAGGGCATATTTGTGTGGAGTTCTGCATTGGTACATTCCCGTGAGACACGGAGGATATGGAGGGATACAGGTTCATGGCATATTTGTGCGGAGTTCTTCATTGGTACGTTCCAGTGTGACAGGTAGGTTTTGGAGCGTACAGGTTCAGGGCATATGTGTATGGAGTTATGCATTGGTACATTCTACTGAGACAGGGAGGTTATGGAGGGTACATATTCAGGGCATATTTTTGTGGAGTTCTGTATTGGTACGTTCCAGTGAGACAGGGAGGTTATGGAGGGGTACAGGTTCAGGGCATATTTGTGTGGAGTTCTGCATTGGTACATTCCAGTGAGACACGGAGTATATGGAGGGATTCAGGTTCATGGCATATTTGTGTGTAGTACTTCATTGATACGTTACAGTGAGACAGGTAGGTTTTGGAGCGTACATGTTCAGGGCATATTTTTGTGGAGTTCTGCATGGTACGTTCCAGTGAGACAGGGAGGTTATGGAGGGGTACAGGTTCAGGGCATATTTGTGTGGAGTTCTGCATTGGTACGTTCCAGTGAGACAGGGAGGTTATGTAGGTGTACATGTTCCGTGCATATTTGTGTGTATTTCTGCATTGGTACGTTCCAGTGAGAAAGGGAGGTTATGGAGGGGTACAGTTTCAGGGCATATTTATGTGGATTTCTGCATTGGTACGTTCCCGTGAGACCGGGTGGTTATGGAGTGGTACAGGTTCAGGGCATATTTTTGTGGAGTTCTGCAATGGTACGTTCCAGTGAGACAGGGAGGATATGGAGGGGTACAGTTTCAGGGCATTTTTGTGTGGTGTTCTGCATTGGTACATTCCAGTGAGACAGGGAGGTTATGGAGGGGTACAGGTTCAGGGCATATTTCTGTGGAGTTCTGCATTGGAACATTCCAGTGAGACACTGAGGTTATGGAGGGGTACAGGTTCAGGGCATATTTATGTGGAGTTCCGCAGTGGAACATTCCAGTGAGACACGGAGGATATTGAGGGGTACAGTTTCAGGGCATATTTGTGTGGAGTTCTGCATTGGTACGTTCCAGTGAGACAGGGTGATTATGGAGGCGTACAGGTTCAGGGCATATTTGTGTGGAGTTCTGCATTGGTACATTCCAGTGAGACACGGAGGATATGGAGGGATACAGGTTCATGGCATATTAGTGCGGAGTTCTTCATTGGTACGTTCCAGTGTGACAGGTAGGTTTTGGAGCGTACAGGTTCAGGGCATATTTGTATGGAGTTATGCATTGCTACATTCTACTGAGACAGGGAGGTTATGGAGGGTACATATTCAGGGCATATTTTTGTGGAGTTCTGTATTGGTACGTTCCAGTGAGACAGGGAGGTTATGGAGGGGTACAGTTTCAGGGCATATTTGTGTGGAGTTCTGCATTGGTACGTTCCAGTGAGACAGGGAGGTTATGGAGGGTTTACAGGTTCAGGGCATATTTGTGTGGAGTTCTGCATTGGTACATTCCAGTGAGACACGGAGGATATGGAGGGATACAGGTTCAGGGCATATTTTTGAGGAGTTCTGCATTGGTACGTTCCAGTGAGACAGGGAGGTTATGTAGGCGTACAGGTTCAGGGCATATTTGTGTGGAGTTCTGCATTGGAACATTCCAGTGAGACACGGAGGATATGGAGGGGTGCAGGTTCAGGGCATATTTGTGTGGAGTTCTGCATTGGTACGTTCCAGTGAGACACTGAGGTTATGGAGGGGTACAGGTTCAGGGCATATTTATGTGGAGTTCCGCAGTGGAACATTCCAGTGAGACACGGAGGATATTGAGGGGTACAGTTTCAGGGCATATTTGTGTGGAGTTCTGCATTGGTACGTTCCAGTGAGACAGGGATGTTATGGAGGGGTACAGTTTCAGGGCATATTTGTGTGGAGTTCTGCATTGGTACATTCCAGTGAGACACGGAGGATATGGAGGGATACAGGTTCATGGCATATTTGTGTGTAGTACTTCATTGATACGTTACAGTGATACAGGTAGGTTTTGGAGCGTACATGTTCAGGGCATATTTTTGTGGAGTTCTGCATTGGTACGTTCCAGTGAGACAGGGAGGTTATGGAGGGGTACAGGTTCAGGGCATATTTGTGTGGAGTTCTGCATTGGTACGTTCCAGTGAGACAGGGAGGTTATGTAGGTGTACATGTTCCGTGCATATTTCTGTGTTTTTCTGCATTGGTACGTTCCAGTGAGAAAGGGAGGTTATGGAGGGGTACAGTTTCAGGGCACATTTATGCGGATTTCTGCATTGGTACGTTCCCGTGAGACAGGGTGGTTATGGAGGGGTACAGGTTCAGGGCATATTTCTGTGGAGTTCTGCATTGGAACATTCCAGTGAGACACGGAGGATATGGAGGGGTGCAGGTTCAGGGCATATTTGTGTGGAGTTCTGCATTGGTACGTTCCAGTGAGACAGGTAGGTTTTGGTGCGTACAGGTTCAGGGCATATTTTTGTGGAGTTCTGCATTGGTACGTTCCAGTGAGACAGGGAGTTTATGGAGGGGTACAGTTTCAGGGCATTTTTGTGTGGAGTTCTGCATTGGTACATTCCAGTGAGACAGGGAGGTTATGGAGGGGTACAGGTTCAGGGCATATTTGTGTGTTTTTCTGCATTGGTACGTTCCAGTGAGACAGGTAGGTTTTGGAGCGTACAGGTTCAGGGCATATTTTTGTGGAGTTCTGCATTGGTACGTTCCAGTGAGACAGGGAGGTTATGGAGGGGTACAGGTTCAGGGCATATTTATGTGGATTTCTGCATTGGTACGTTCCCGTGAGACAGGGTGGTTATGGAGGGGTACAGGTTCAGAGAATATTTTTGTGGAGTTCTGCAATGGTACGTTCCAGTGAGACAGGGTGTTTATGGAGGGGTGCAGTTTCAGGGCATATTTCTGTGGAGTTCTGCATTGGAACATTCCAGTGAGACACGGAGGTTATGGAGGGGTGCAGGTTCAGGGCATATTTGTGTGGAGTTCTGCAATGGTACGTTCCAGTGAGACAGGTAGGTTTTGGAGCGTACAGGTTCAGGGCATATTTTTGTGGAGTTCTGCATTGGTACGTTCCAGTGAGACAGGGATGTTTTGGAGGGGTACAGGTTCAGGGCATATTTTTGTGGAGTTCTGCATTGGTACGTTCCCGTGTGACAGGGAGTTTATGGAGGGGTACAGGTTCAGGGCATATTTGTGTGGAGTTCTGCATTGGTACGTTCCAGTGAGACACTGAGGTTATGGAGGGGTACAGGTTCAGGGCATATTTATGTGGAGTTCCGCAGTGGAACATTCCAGTGAGACACGGAGGATATTGAGGGGTACAGTTTCAGGGCATATTTGTGTGGAATTCTGCATTGGTACGTTCCAGTGAGACAGGGTGGTTATGGAGGCGTACAGGTTCAGGGCATATTTGTGTGGAGTTCTGCATTGGTACATTCCAGTGAGACACGGAGGATATGGAGGGATACAGGTTCATGGCATATTTGTGCGGAGTTCTTCATTGGTACGTTCCAGTGTGACAGGTAGGTTTTGGAGCGTACAGGTTCAGGGCATATGTGTATGGAGTTATGCATTGGTACATTCTACTGAGACAGGGAGGTTATGGAGGGTACATATTCAGGGCATATTTTTGTGGAGTTCTGTATTGGTACGTTCCAGTGAGACAGGGATGTTATGGAGGGGTACAGTTTCAGGGCATATTTGTGTGGAGTTCTGCATTGGTACGTTCCAGTGAGACAGGGAGGTTATGGAGGGGTACAGGTTCAGGGCATATTTGTGTGGAGTTCTGCATTGGTACATTCCAGTGAGACACGGAGTATATGGAGGGATTCAGGTTCATGGCATATTTGTGTGTAGCACTTCATTGATACGTTACAGTGAGAAAGGGAGGTTATGGAGTGGTACAGGTTCAGGGCATATTTTTGTGGAGTTCTGCAATGGTACGTTCCAGTGAGACAGGGAGGATATGGAGGGGTACAGTTTCAGGGCATTTTTGTGTGGAGTTCTGCATTGGTACATTCCAGTGAGACAGGGAGGTTATGGAGGGGTACAGGTTCAGGGCATATTTCTGTGGAGTTCTGCATTGGAACATTCCAGTGAGACACTGAGGTTATGGAAGGGTACAGGTTCAGGGCATATTTATGTGGAGTTCCGCAGTGGTACGTTCCAGTGAGACAGGGAGGTTATGGAGGGGTACAGGTTCAGGGCATATTTGTGTGGAGTTCTGCGTTGGTACATTCCAGTGAGACAGGGAGGTTATGGAGGGGTACAGGTTCAGGGCATATTTCTGTGGAGTTCTGCATTGGAACATTTCAGTGAGACACTGAGGTTATGGAGGGGTACAGGTTTAGGGCATATTTATGTGGAGTTCTGCATTGGAACATTCCAGTGAGACACGGAGGATATGGAATGGTACAGGTTCAGGGCATATTTGTGTGGAGTTCTGCATTGGTACGTTCCAGTGAGACAGGGTGTTTATGGAGGCGTACAGGTTCAGGGCATATTTGTGTGGAGTTCTGCATTGGAACATTCCAGTGAGACACGGAGGATATGGAGGGGTGCAGGTTCAGGGCATATTTGTGTGGAGTTCTGCATTGGTACGTTCCAGTGAGACACTGAGGTTATGGAGGGGTACAGGTTCAGGGCATATTTATGTGGAGTTCCGCAGTGGAACATTCCAGTGAGACACGGAGGATATTGAGGGGTACAGTTTCAGGGCATATTTGTGTGGAGTTCTGCATTGGTACGTTCCAGTGAGACAGGGATGTTATGGAGGGGTACAGTTTCAGGGCATATTTGTGTGGAGTTCTGCATTGGTACATTCCAGTGAGACACGGAGGATATGGAGGGATACAGGTTCATGGCATATTTGTGTGTAGTACTTCATTGATACGTTACAGTGAGACAGGTAGGTTTTGGAGCGTACATGTTCAGGGCATATTTTTGTGGAGTTCTGCATTGGTACGTTCCAGTGAGACAGGGAGGTTATGGAGGGGTACAGGTTCAGGGCATATTTGTGTGGAGTTCTGCATTGGTACGTTCCAGTGAGACAGGGAGGTTATGTAGGTGTACATGTTCCGTGCATATTTGTGTGTTTTTCTGCATTGGTACGTTCCAGTGAGAAAGGGAGATTATGGAGGGGTACAGTTTCAGGGCATATTTATGTGGATTTCTGCATTGGTACGTTCCCGTGAGACAGGGTGGTTATGGAGGGGTACAGGTTCAGGGCATATTTCTGTGGAGTTCTGCATTGGAACATTCCAGTGAGACACGGAGGATATGGAGGGGTGCAGGTTCAGGGCATATTTGTGTGGAGTTCTGCATTGGTACGTTCCAGTGAGACAGGTAGGTTTTGGTGCGTACAGGTTCAGGGCATATTTTTGTGGAGTTCTGCATTGGTACGTTCCAGTGAGACAGGGAGTTTATGGAGGGGTACAGTTTCAGGGTATTTTTGTGTGGAGTTCTGCATTGGTACATTCCAGTGAGACAGGGAGGTTATGTAGGGGTACAGGTTCAGGGCATATTTCTGTGGAGTTCTGCATTGCAACATTCCAGTGAGACACGGAGGATATGGAGGGGTGCAGGATCAGGGCATATTTGTGTGTTTTTCTGCATTGGTACGTTCCAGTGAAACAGGTAGGTTTTGGAGCGTACAGGTTCAGGGCATATTTTTGTGAAGTTCTGCATTGGTACGTTCCAGTGAGACAGGGATGTTATGGAGGGGTACAGGTTCAGGGCATATTTATGTGGATTTCTGCATTGGTACGTTCCCGTGAGACAGGGTGGTTATGGAGGGGTACAGGTTCAGAGAATATTTTTGTGGAGTTCTGCAATGGTACGTTCCAGTGAGACAGGGTGTTTATGGAGGGGTACATATTCAGGGCATATTTTTGTGGAGTTCTGTATTGGTACGTTCTCAGTGAGACAGGGATGTTATGGAGGGGTACAGTTTCAGGGCATATTTGTGTGGAGTTCTGCATTGGTACGTTCCAGTGAGACAGGGAGGTTACGGAGGGTTTACAGGTTCAGGGCATATTTTTGTGGAGTTCTGCATTGGTACATTCCAGTGAGACACGGAGGATATGGAGGGATACAGGTTCAGGGCATATTTTTGAGGAGTTCTGCATTGGTACGTTCCAGTGAGACAGGGAGGTTATGTAGGCGTACAGGTTCAGGGCATATTTGTGTGGAGTTCTGCATTGGAACATTCCAGTGAGACACGGAGGATATGGAGGGGTGCAGGTTCAGGGCATATTTGTGTGGAGTTCTGCATTGGTACGTTCCAGTGAGACACTGAGGTTATGGAGGGGTACAGGTTCAGGGCATATTTATGTGGATTTCCGCTGTGGAACATTCCAGTGAGACACGGAGGATATTGAGGGGTACAGTTTCAGGGCATATTTGTGTGGAGTTCTGCATTGGTACATTCCAGTGAGACACGGAGGATATGGAGGGATACAGGTTCATGGCATATTTGTGTGTAGTCCTTCATTGATACGTTACAGTGAGACAGGTAGGTTTTGGAGCTTACATGTTCAGGGCATATTTTTGTGGAGTTCTGCATTGGTACGTTCCAGTGAGACAGGGAGGTTATGGAGGGGTACAGGTTCAGGGCATATTTGTGTGGAGTTCTGCATTGGTACGTTCCAGTGAGACACTGAGGTTATGGAGGGGTACAGGTTCAGGGCATATTTATGTGGATTTCCGCTGTGGAACATTCCAGTGAGACACGGAGGATATTGAGGGGTACAGTTTCAGGGCATATTTGTGTGGAGTTCTGCATTGGTACGTTCCAGTGAGACAGGGATGTTATGGAGGGGTACAGTTTCATGGCATATTTGTGTGGAGTTCTGCATTGGTACATTCCAGTGAGACACGGAGGATATGGAGGGATACAGGTTCATGGCATATTTGTGTGTAGTCCTTCATTGATACGTTACAGTGAGACAGGTAGGTTTTGGAGCTTACATGTTCAGGGCATATTTTTGTGGAGTTCTGCATTGGTACGTTCCAGTGAGACAGGGAGGTTATGGAGGGGTACAGGTTCAGGGCATATTTGTGTAGAGTTCTGCATTGGTACGTTCCAGTGAGACAGGGAGGTTATGTAGGTGTACATGTTCCGTGCATATTTGTGTGTTTTTCTGCATTGGTACGTTCCAGTGAGAAAGGGAGGTTATGGAGGGGTACAGTTTCAGTGCATATTTATGTGGATTTCTGCATTGGTACGTTCCCGTGAGACAGGGTGGTTATGGAGGGGTACAGGTTCAGGGCATATTTCTGTGGAGTTCTGCATTGGAACATTCCAGTGAGACACGGAGGATATGGAGGGGTGCAGGTTCAGGGCATATTTGTGTGGAGTTCTGCATTGGTACGTTCCAGTGAGACAGGTAGGTTTTGGTGCGTACAGGTTCAGGGCATATTTTTGTGGAGTTCTGCATTGGTACGTTCCAGTGAGACAGGGAGTTTATGGAGGGGTACAGTTTCAGGGCATTTTTGTGTGGAGTTCTGCATTGGTACATTCCAGTGAGACAGGGAGGTTATGGAGGGGTACAGGTTCAGGGCATATTTATGTGGATTTCTGCATTGGTACGTTCCCGTGAGACAGGGTGGTTATGGAGGGGTACAGGTTCAGAGAATATTTTTGTGGAGTTCTGCAATGGTACGTTCCAGTGAGACAGGGTGTTTATGGAGGGGTACAGTTTCAGGGCATTTTTGTGTGGAGTTCTGCATTGGTACATTCCAGTGAGACAGGGAGGTTATGGAGGGGTACAGGTTCAGGGCATATTTCTGTGGAGTTCTGCATTGGAACATTCCAGTGAGACACGGAGGATATGGAGGGGTGCAGGTTCAGGGCATATTTGTGTGGAGTTCTGCAATGGTACGTTCCAGTGAGACAGGTAGGTTTTGGAGCGTACAGGTTCAGGGCATATTTTTGTGGAGTTCTGCATTGGTACGTTCCAGTGAGACAGGGATGTTATGGAGGGGTACAGGTTCAGGGCATATTTTTGTGGAGTTCTGCATTGGTACGTTCCCGTGTGACAGGGAGTTTATGGAGGGGTACAGGTTCAGGGCATATTTGTGTGGAGTTCTGCATTGGTACGTTCGAGTGAGACACTGAGGTTATGGAGGGGTACAGGTTCAGGGCATATTTATGTGGAGTTCCGCAGTGGAACATTCCAGTGAGACACGGAGGATATTGAGGGGTACAGTTTCAGGGCATATTTGTGTGGAGTTCTGCATTGGTACGTTCCAGTGAGACAGGGTGGTTATGGAGGCGTACAGGTTCAGGGCATATTTGTGTGGAGTTCTGCATTGGTACATTCCAGTGAGACACGGAGGATATGGAGGGATACAGGTTCATGGCATATTTGTGTGGAGTTCTGCATTGGTACATTCCAGTGAGACACGGAGTATATGGAGGGATTCAGGTTCATGGCATATTTGTGTGGAGTTCTTCATTGGTACGTTCCAGTGTGACAGGTAGGTTTTGGAGCGTACAGGTTCAGGGCATATGTGTATGGAGTTATGCATTGGTACATTCTACTGAGACAGGGAGGTTATGGAGGGTACATATTCAGGGCATATTTTTGTGGAGTTCTGTATTGGTACGTTCCAGTGAGACAGGGATGTTATGGAGGGGTACAGTTTCAGGGCATATTTGTGTGGAGTTCTGCATTGGTACGTTCCAGTGAGACAGGGAGGTTATGGAGGGGTACAGGTTCAGGGCATATTTGTGTGGAGTTCTGCATTGGTACATTCCTGTGAGACACGGAGTATATGGAGGGATTCAGGTTCATGGCATATTTGTGTGTAGTACTTCATTGATACGTTACAGTGAGACAGGTAGGTTTTGGAGCGTACATGTTCAGGGCATATTTTTGTGGAGTTCTGCATGGTACGTTCCAGTGAGACAGGGAGGTTATGGAGGGGTACAGGTTCAGGGCATATTTGTGTGGAGATCTGCATTGGTTCGTTCCAGTGAGACAGGGAGGTTATGTAGGTGTACATGTTCCGTGCATATTTGTGTGTATTTCTGAATTGGTACGTTCCAGTGAGAAAGGGAGGTTATGGAGGGGTACAGTTTCAGGGCATATTTATGTGGATTTCTGCATTGGTACGTTCCCGTGAGACAGGGTGGTTATGGAGTGGTACAGGTTCAGGGCATATTTTTGTGGAGTTCTGCGATGGTACGTTCCAGTGAGACAGTGAGGATATGGAGGGGTACAGTTTCAGGGCATTTTTGTGTGGAGTTCTGCATTGGTACATTCCAGTGAGACAGGGAGGTTATGGAGCGGTACAGGTTCAGGGCATATTTCTGTGGAGTTCTGCATTGGAACATTCCAGTGAGACACTGAGGTTATGGAGGGGTACAGGTTCAGGGCATATTTATGTGGAGTTCCGCAGTGGAACATTCCAGTGAGACACGGAGGATATTGAGGGGTACAGTTTCAGGGCATATTTGTGTGGAGTTCTGCATTGGTACGTTCCAGTGAGACAGGGTGATTATGGAGGCGTACAGGTTCAGGGCATATTTGTGTGGAGTTCTGCATTGGTACATTCCAGTGAGACACGGAGGATATGGAGGGATACAGGTTCATGGCATATTTGTGCGGAGTTCTTCATTGGTACGTTCCAGTGTGACAGGTAGGTTTTGGAGCGTACAGGTTCAGGGCATATTTGTATGGAGTTATGCATTGCTATATTCTACTGAGACAGGGCGGTTATGGAGGGTACATATTCAGGGCATATTTTTGTGGAGTTCTGTATTGGTACGTTCCAGTGAGACAGGGAGGTTATGGAGGGGTACAGTTTCAGGGCATATTTGTGTGGAGTTCTGCATTGGTACGTTCCAGTGAGACAGGGAGGTTACGGAGGGTTTACAGGTTCAGGGCATATTTTTGTGGAGTTCTGCATTGGTACATTCCAGTGAGACACGGAGGATATGGAGGGATACAGGTTCAGGGCATATTTTTGAGGAGTTCTGCATTGGTACGTTCCAGTGAGACAGGGAGGTTATGTAGGCGTACAGGTTCAGGGCATATTTGCGTGGAGTTCTGCATTGGAACATTCCAGTGAGACACGGAGGATATGGAGGGGTGCAGGTTCAGGGCATATTTGTGTGGAGTTCTGCATTGGTACGTTCCAGTGAGACACTGAGGTTATGGAGGGGTACAGGTTCAGGGCATATTTATGTGGATTTCCGCTGTGGAACATTCCAGTGAGACACGGAGGATATTGAGGGGTACAGTTTCAGGGCATATTTGTGTGGAGTTCTGCATTGGTACATTCCAGTGAGACACGGAGGATATGGAGGGATACAGGTTCATGGCATATTTGTGTGTAGTCCTTCATTGATACGTTACAGTGAGACAGGTAGGTTTTGGAGCTTACATGTTCAGGGCATATTTTTGTGGAGTTCTGCATTGGTACGTTCCAGTGAGACAGGGAGGTTATGGAGGGGTACAGGTTCAGGGCATATTTGTGTGGAGTTCTGCATTGGTACGTTCCAGTGAGACACTGAGGTTATGGAGGGGTACAGGTTCAGGGCATATTTATGTGGATTTCCGCTGTGGAACATTCCAGTGAGACACGGAGGATATTGAGGGGTACAGTTTCAGGGCATATTTGTGTGGAGTTCTGCATTGGTACGTTCCAGTGAGACAGGGATGTTATGGAGGGGTACAGTTTCATGGCATATTTGTGTGGAGTTCTGCATTGGTACATTCCAGTGAGACACGGAGGATATGGAGGGATACAGGTTCATGGCATATTTGTGTGTAGTCCTTCATTGATACGTTACAGTGAGACAGGTAGGTTTTGGAGCTTACATGTTCAGGGCATATTTTTGTGGAGTTCTGCATTGGTACGTTCCAGTGAGACAGGGAGGTTATGGAGGGGTACAGGTTCAGGGCATATTTGTGTAGAGTTCTGCATTGGTACGTTCCAGTGAGACAGGGAGGTTATGTAGGTGTACATGTTCCGTGCATATTTGTGTGTTTTTCTGCATTGGTACGTTCCAGTGAGAAAGGGAGGTTATGGAGGGGTACAGTTTCAGTGCATATTTATGTGGATTTCTGCATTGGTACGTTCCCGTGAGACAGGGTGGTTATGGAGGGGTACAGGTTCAGGGCATATTTCTGTGGAGTTCTGCATTGGAACATTCCAGTGAGACACGGAGGATATGGAGGGGTGCAGGTTCAGGGCATATTTGTGTGGAGTTCTGCATTGGTACGTTCCAGTGAGACAGGTAGGTTTTGGTGCGTACAGGTTCAGGGCATATTTTTGTGGAGTTCTGCATTGGTACGTTCCAGTGAGACAGGGAGTTTATGGAGGGGTACAGTTTCAGGGCATTTTTGTGTGGAGTTCTGCATTGGTACATTCCAGTGAGACAGGGAGGTTATGGAGGGGTACAGGTTCAGGGCATATTTATGTGGATTTCTGCATTGGTACGTTCCCGTGAGACAGGGTGGTTATGGAGGGGTACAGGTTCAGAGAATATTTTTGTGGAGTTCTGCAATGGTACGTTCCAGTGAGACAGGGTGTTTATGGAGGGGTACAGTTTCAGGGCATTTTTGTGTGGAGTTCTGCATTGGTACATTCCAGTGAGACAGGGAGGTTATGGAGGGGTACAGGTTCAGGGCATATTTCTGTGGAGTTCTGCATTGGAACATTCCAGTGAGACACGGAGGATATGGAGGGGTGCAGGTTCAGGGCATATTTGTGTGGAGTTCTGCAATGGTACGTTCCAGTGAGACAGGTAGGTTTTGGAGCGTACAGGTTCAGGGCATATTTTTGTGGAGTTCTGCATTGGTACGTTCCAGTGAGACAGGGATGTTATGGAGGGGTACAGGTTCAGGGCATATTTTTGTGGAGTTCTGCATTGGTACGTTCCCGTGTGACAGGGAGTTTATGGAGGGGTACAGGTTCAGGGCATATTTGTGTGGAGTTCTGCATTGGTACGTTCGAGTGAGACACGGAGGATATGGAGGGATACAGGTTCATGGCATATTTGTGTGTAGTCCTTCATTGATACGTTACAGTGAGACAGGTAGGTTTTGGAGCTTACATGTTCAGGGCATATTTTTGTGGAGTTCTGCATTGGTACGTTCCAGTGAGACAGGGAGGTTATGGAGGGGTACAGGTTCAGGGCATATTTGTGTAGAGTTCTGCATTGGTACGTTCCAGTGAGACAGGGAGGTTATGTAGGTGTACATGTTCCGTGCATATTTGTGTGTTTTTCTGCATTGGTACGTTCCAGTGAGAAAGGGAGGTTATGGAGGGGTACAGTTTCAGTGCATATTTATGTGGATTTCTGCATTGGTATGTTCCCGTGAGACAGGGTGGTTATGGAGGGGTACAGGTTCAGGGCATATTTCTGTGGAGTTCTGCATTGGAACATTCCAGTGAGACACGGAGGATATGGAGGGGTGCAGGTTCAGGGCATATTTGTGTGGAGTTCTGCATTGGTACGTTCCAGTGAGACAGGTAGGTTTTGGTGCGTACAGGTTCAGGGCATATTTTTGTGGAGTTCTGCATTGGTACGTTCCAGTGAGACAGGGAGTTTATGGAGGGGTACAGTTTCAGGGCATTTTTGTGTGGAGTTCTGCATTGGTACATTCCAGTGAGACAGGGAGGTTATGGAGGGGTACAGGTTCAGGGCATATTTATGTGGATTTCTGCATTGGTACGTTCCCGTGAGACAGGGTGGTTATGGAGGGGTACAGGTTCAGAGAATATTTTTGTGGAGTTCTGCAATGGTACGTTCCAGTGAGACAGGGTGTTTATGGAGGGGTACAGTTTCAGGGCATTTTTGTGTGGAGTTCTGCATTGGTACATTCCAGTGAGACAGGGAGGTTATGGAGGGGTACAGGTTCAGGGCATATTTCTGTGGAGTTCTGCATTGGAACATTCCAGTGAGACACGGAGGATATGGAGGGGTGCAGGTTCAGGGCATATTTGTGTGGAGTTCTGCAATGGTACGTTCCAGTGAGACAGGTAGGTTTTGGAGCGTACAGGTTCAGGGCATATTTTTGTGGAGTTCTGCATTGGTACGTTCCAGTGAGACAGGGATGTTATGGAGGGGTACAGGTTCAGGGCATATTTTTGTGGAGTTCTGCATTGGTACGTTCCCGTGTGACAGGGAGTTTATGGAGGGGTACAGGTTCAGGGCATATTTGTGTGGAGTTCTGCATTGGTACGTTCGAGTGAGACACTGAGGTTATGGAGGGGTACAGGTTCAGGGCATATTTATGTGGAGTTCCGCAGTGGAACATTCCAGTGAGACACGGAGGATATTGAGGGGTACAGTTTCAGGACATATTTGTGTGGAGTTCTGCATTGGTACGTTCCAGTGAGACAGGGTGGTTATGGAGGCGTACAGGTTCAGGGCATATTTGTGTGGAGTTCTGCATTGGTACATTCCAGTGAGACACGGAGGATATGGAGGGATACAGGTTCATGGCATATTTGTGCGGAGTTCTTCATTGGTACGTTCCAGTGTGACAGGTAGGTTTTGGAGCGTACAGGTTCAGGGCATATGTGTATGGAGTTATGCATTGGTACATTCTACTGAGACAGGGAGGTTATGGAGGGTACATATTCAGGGCATATTTTTGTGGAGATCTGTATTGGTACGTTCCAGTGAGACAGGGATGTTATGGAGGGGTACAGTTTCAGGGAAAATTTGTGTGGAGTTCTGCATTGGTACTTTCCAGTGAGACAGGGAGGTTATGGAGGGGTACAGGTTCAGGGCATATTTGTGTGGAGTTCTGCATTGGTACATTCCAGTGAGACACGGAGTATATGGAGGGATTCAGGTTCATGGCATATTTGTGTGTAGTACTTCATTGATACGTTACAGTGAGACAGGTAGGTTTTGGAGCGTACATTTTCAGGGCATATTTTTGTGGAGTTCTGCATGGTACGTTCCAGTGAGACAGGGAGGTTATGGAGGGGTACAGTTTCAGGGCATATTTATGTGGATTTCTGCATTGGTACGTTCCCGTGAGACAGGGTGGTTATGGAGTGGTACAGGTTCAGGGCATATTTTTGTGGAGTTCTGCAATGGTACGTTCCAGTGAGACAGGGAGGATATGGAGGGGTACAGTTTCAGGGCATTTTTGTGTGGAGTTCTGCATTGGTACATTCCAGTGAGACAGGGAGGTTAAGGAGGGGTACAGGTTCAGGGCATATTTCTGTGGAGTTCTGCATTGGAACATTCCAGTGAGACACTGAGGTTATGGAGGGGTACAGGTTCAGGGCATATTTATGTGGAGTTCCGCAGTGGTACGTTCCAGTGAGACAGGGAGGTTATGGAGGGGTACAGGTTCAGGGCATATTTGTGTGGAGTTCTGCATTGGTAAATTCCAGTGAGACACGGAGTATATGGAGGGATTCAGGTTCATGGCATATTTGTGTGTAGTACTTCATTGATATGTTACAGTGAGACAGGTAGGTTTTGGAGCGTACATGTTCAGGGCATATTTTTGTGGAGTTCTGCATGGTACGTTCCAGTGAGACAGGGAGGTTATGGAGGGGTACAGGTTCAGGGCATATTTGTGTGGAGTTCTGCATTGGTACGTTCCAGTGAGACAGGGAGGTTATGTAGGTGTACATGTTCCGTGCATATTTGTGTGTATTTCTACATTGGTACGTTCCAGTGAGAAAGGGAGGTTATGGAGGGGTACAGTTTCAGGGCATATTTATGTGGATTTCTGCATTGGTACGTTCCCGTGAGACAGGGTGGTTATGGAGTGGTACAGGTTCAGGGCATATTTTTGTGGAGTTCTGCAATGGTACGTTCCAGTGAGACAGGGAGGATATGGAGGGGTACAGTTTCAGGGCATTTTTGTGTGGAGTTCTGCATAGGTACATTCCAGTGAGACAGGGAGGTTATGGAGGGGTACAGGTTCAGGGCATATTTCTGTGGAGTTCTGCATTGGAACATTCCAGTGAGACACTGAGGTTATGGAGGGGTACAGGTTCAGGGCATATTTATGTGGAGTTCCGCAGTGGTACGTTCCAGTGAGACAGGGTGATTATGGAGGCGTACAGGTTCAGGGCATATTTGTGTGGAGTTCTGCATTGGTACATTCCAGTGAGACACGGAGGATATGGAGGGATACAGGTTCATGGCATATTTGTGCGGAGTTCTTCATTGGTACGTTCCAGTGTGACAGGTAGGTTTTGGAGCGTACAGGTTCAGGGCATATTTGTATGGAGTTATGCATTGCTACATTCTACTGAGACAGGGAGGTTATGGAGGGTACATATTCAGGGCATATTTTTGTGGAGTTCTGTATTGGTACGTTCCAGTGAGACAGGGAGGTTATGGAGGGGTACAGTTTCAGGGCATATTTGTGTGGAGTTCTGCATTGGTGCGTTCCAGTGAGACAGGGAGGTTATGGAGGGTTTACAGGTTCAGGGCTTATTTGTGTGGAGTTCTGCATTGGTACATTCCAGTGACACACGGAGGATATGGAGGGATACAGGTTCAGGGCATATTTTTGAGGAGTTCTGCATTGGTACGTTCCAGTGAGACAGGGAGGTTATGTAGGTGTACATGTTCCGTGCATATTTGTGTGGAGTTCTGCATTGGTACATTCCAGTGAGACATGGAGGTTATGCAGGGGTACAGGTTTAGGGCATATTTATGTGGAGTTCTGCATTGGAACATTCCAGTGAGACACGGAGGATATGGAATGGTACAGGTTCAGGGCATATTTGTGTGGAGTTCTGCATTGGTACGTTCCAGTGAGACGGGGTGTTTATGGAGGCGTACAGGTTCAGGGCATATTTGTGTGGAGTTCCGCAGTGGAACATTCCAGTGAGACACGGAGGATATTGAGGGGTACAGTTTCAGGGCATATTTGTGTGGAGTTCTGCATTGGTACGTTCCAGTGAGACAGGGATGTTATGGAGGGGTACAGTTTCAGGGCATATTTGTGTGGAGTTCTGCATTGGTACATTCCAGTGAGACACGGAGGATATGGAGGAATACAGGTTCATGGCATATTTGTGTGTAGTACTTCATTGATACGTTACAGTGAGACAGGTAGGTTTTGGAGCGTACATGTTCAGGGCATATTTTTGTGGAGTTCTGCATTGGTACGTTCCAGTGAGACAGGGAGGTTATGGAGGGGTACAGGTTCAGGGCATATTTGTGTGGAGTTCTGCATTGGTACGTTCCAGTGAGACAGGGAGGTTATGTAGGTGTACATGTTCCGTGCATATTTGTGTGTTTTTCTGCATTGGTACGTTCCAGTGAGAAAGGGAGGTTATGGAGGGGTACAGTTTCAGGGCATATTTATGTGGATTTCTGCATTGGTACGTTCCCGTGAGACAGGGTGGTTATGGAGGGGTACAGGTTCAGGGCATATTTCTGTGGAGTTCTGCATTGGTACGTTCCAGTGAGACAGGGAGATTATGGAGGGTACATATTCAGGGCATATTTTTGTGGAGTTCTGTATTGGTACGTTCCAGTGAGACAGGGAGGTTATGGAGGGGTACAGTTTCAGGGCATATTTGTGTGGAGTTCTGCATTGGTACGTTCCAGTGAGACAGGGAGGTTATGGAGGGTTTACAGGTTCAGGGCATATTTGTGTGGAGTTCTGCATTGGAACATTCCAGTGAGACACGGAGGATATGGAGGGGTGCAGGTTCAGGGCATATTTGTGTGGAGTTCTGCATTGGTACGTTCCAGTGAGACAGGTAGGTTTTGGTGCGTACAGTTTCAGGGCATATTTTTGTGGAGTTCTGCATTGGTACGTTCCAGTGAGACAGGGAGTTTATGGAGGGGTACAGTTTCAGGGCATTCTTGTGTGGAGTTCTGCATTGGTACATTCCAGTGAGACAGGGAGGTTATGGAGGGGTACAGGTTCAGGGCATATTTCTGTGGAGTTCTGCATTGCAACATTCCAGTGAGACACGGAGGATATGGAGGGGTGCAGGTTCAGGGCATATTTGTGTGTTTTTCTGCATTGGTACGTTCCAGTGAGACAGGTAGGTTTTGGAGCGTACAGGTTCAGGGCATATTTTTGTGGAGTTCTGCATTGGTACGTTCCAGTGAGACAGGGAGGTTATGGAGGGGTACAGGTTCAGGGCATATTTATGTGGATTTCTGCATTGGTACGTTCCCGTGAGACAGGGTGGTTATGGAGGGGTACAGGTTCAGAGAATATTTTTGTGGAGTTCTGCAATGGTACGTTCCAGTGAGACAGGGTGTTTATGGAGGGGTACAGTTTCAGGGCATTTTTGTGTGGAGTTCTGCATTGGTACATTCCAGTGAGACAGGGAGGTTATGGAGGGGTACAGGTTCAGGGCATATTTCTGTGGAGTTCTGCATTGGAACATTCCAGTGAGACACGGAGGATATGGAGGGGTGCAGGTTCAGGGCATATTTGTGTGGAGTTCTGCAATGGTACGTTCCAGTGAGACAGGTAGGTTTTGGAGCGTACAGGTTCAGGGCATATTTTTGTGGAGTTCTGCATTGGTACGTTCCAGTGAGACAGGGATGTTATGGAGGGGTACAGGTTCAGGGCATATTTTTGTGGAGTTCTGCATTGGTACGTTCCCGTGTGACAGGGAGTTTATGGAGGGGTACAGGTTCAGGGCATATTTTGTGGAGTTTTGCAATGGTACGTTCCAGTGAGACAGGGAGTTTATGGAAGGGTAAATTTTCTCGGCATATTTATGTGGAGTTCTGCATTGGTACGTTCCACTGAGACAGGGAGGTTATGTAGGTGTACATGTTCAGGGCATATTTGTGTGTTTTTCTGCATTGGTACGTTCCAGTGAGAAAGGGAGGTTATGGAGGGGTACCGTTTCAGGGCATATTTATGTAGAGTTCTGCATTGGTACGTTCCAGTGAGACACTGAGCTTATGGAGGAGTACAGGTTCAGGGCATATTTATGTGGAGTTCCGCAGTGGAACATTCCAGGGAGACACGGAGGATATTGAGGGGTTCAGTTTCAGGGCATATTTGTGTGGAGTTCTGCATTGGTACGTTCCAGTGAGACAGGTAGGTTTTGGAGCGTACAGGTTCAGGGCATATTTTTGTGGAGTTCTGCATTGGTACGTTTCAGTGAGACAGGGAGGTTATGGAGGGGTACAGGTTCAGGGCATATTTGTGTACAGTTCTGCATTGGTACGTTCCAGTGAGACAGGGAGGTTATGTAGGTGTACATGTTCCGTGCATATTTGTGTGTTTTTCTGCATTGGTACGTTCCAGTGAGAAAGGGAGGTTATGGAGGGGTACAGGTTCAGAGCATATTTATGTGGATTTCTGCATTGGTACGTTCCCGTGAGACAGGGTGGTTATGGAGGGGTACAGGTTCAGAGAATATTTTTGTGGAGTTCTGCAATGGTACGTTCCAGTGAGACAGGGTGTTTATGGAGGGGTACAGTTTCAGGGCATTTTTGTGTGGAGTTCTGCATTGGTACATTCCAGTGAGACAGGGAGGTTATGGAGGGGTACAGGTTCAGGGCATATTTCTGTGGAGTTCTGCATTGGAACATTCCAGTGAGACACGGAGGATATGGAGGGGTGCAGGTTCAGGGCATATTTGTGTGGAGTTCTGCAATGGTACGTTCCAGTGAGACAGGTAGGTTTTGGAGCGTACAGGTTCAGGGCATATTTTTGTGGAGTTCTGCATTGGTACGTTCCAGTGAGACAGGGATGTTATGGAGGGGTACAGGTTCAGGGCATATTTTTGTGGAGTTCTGCATTGGTACGTTCCCGTGTGACAGGGAGTTTATGGAGGGGTACAGGTTCAGGGCATATTTGTGTGGAGTTCTGCATTGGTACGTTCGAGTGAGACACTGAGGTTATGGAGGGGTACAGGTTCAGGGCATATTTATGTGGAGTTCCGCAGTGGAACATTCCAGTGAGACACGGAGGATATTGAGGGGTACAGTTTCAGGACATATTTGTGTGGAGTTCTGCATTGGTACGTTCCAGTGAGACAGGGTGGTTATGGAGGCGTACAGGTTCAGGGCATATTTGTGTGGAGTTCTGCATTGGTACATTCCAGTGAGACACGGAGGATATGGAGGGATACAGGTTCATGGCATATTTGTGCGGAGTTCTTCATTGGTACGTTCCAGTGTGACAGGTAGGTTTTGGAGCGTACAGGTTCAGGGCATATGTGTATGGAGTTATGCATTGGTACATTCTACTGAGACAGGGAGGTTATGGAGGGTACATATTCAGGGCATATTTTTGTGGAGATCTGTATTGGTACGTTCCAGTGAGACAGGGATGTTATGGAGGGGTACAGTTTCAGGGAAAATTTGTGTGGAGTTCTGCATTGGTACTTTCCAGTGAGACAGGGAGGTTATGGAGGGGTACAGGTTCAGGGCATATTTGTGTGGAGTTCTGCATTGGTACATTCCAGTGAGACACGGAGTATATGGAGGGATTCAGGTTCATGGCATATTTGTGTGTAGTACTTCATTGATACGTTACAGTGAGACAGGTAGGTTTTGGAGCGTACATTTTCAGGGCATATTTTTGTGGAGTTCTGCATGGTACGTTCCAGTGAGACAGGGAGGTTATGGAGGGGTACAGTTTCAGGGCATATTTATGTGGATTTCTGCATTGGTACGTTCCCGTGAGACAGGGTGGTTATGGAGTGGTACAGGTTCAGGGCATATTTTTGTGGAGTTCTGCAATGGTACGTTCCAGTGAGACAGGGAGGATATGGAGGGGTACAGTTTCAGGGCATTTTTGTGTGGAGTTCTGCATTGGTACATTCCAGTGAGACAGGGAGGTTAAGGAGGGGTACAGGTTCAGGGCATATTTCTGTGGAGTTCTGCATTGGAACATTCCAGTGAGACACTGAGCTTATGGAGGGGTACAGGTTCAGGGCATATTTATGTGGAGTTCCGCAGTGGTACGTTCCAGTGAGACAGGGAGGTTATGGAGGGGTACAGGTTCAGGGCATATTTGTGTGGAGTTCTGCATTGGTAAATTCCAGTGAGACACGGAGTATATGGAGGGATTCAGGTTCATGGCATATTTGTGTGTAGTACTTCATTGATATGTTACAGTGAGACAGGTAGGTTTTGGAGCGTACATGTTCAGGGCATATTTTTGTGGAGTTCTGCATGGTACGTTCCAGTGAGACAGGGAGGTTATGGAGGGGTACAGGTTCAGGGCATATTTGTGTGGAGTTCTGCATTGGTACGTTCCAGTGAGACAGGGAGGTTATGTAGGTGTACATGTTCCGTGCATATTTGTGTGTATTTCTACATTGGTACGTTCCAGTGAGAAAGGGAGGTTATGGAGGGGTACAGTTTCAGGGCATATTTATGTGGATTTCTGCATTGGTACGTTCCCGTGAGACAGGGTGGTTATGGAGTGGTACAGGTTCAGGGCATATTTTTGTGGAGTTCTGCAATGGTACGTTCCAGTGAGACAGGGAGGATATGGAGGGGTACAGTTTCAGGGCATTTTTGTGTGGAGTTCTGCATAGGTACATTCCAGTGAGACAGGGAGGTTATGGAGGGGTACAGGTTCAGGGCATATTTCTGTGGAGTTCTGCATTGGAACATTCCAGTGAGACACTGAGGTTATGGAGGGGTACAGGTTCAGGGCATATTTATGTGGAGTTCCGCAGTGGTACGTTCCAGTGAGACAGGGTGATTATGGAGGCGTACAGGTTCAGGGCATATTTGTGTGGAGTTCTGCATTGGTACATTCCAGTGAGACACGGAGGATATGGAGGGATACAGGTTCATGGCATATTTGTGCGGAGTTCTTCATTGGTACGTTCCAGTGTGACAGGTAGGTTTTGGAGCGTACAGGTTCAGGGCATATTTGTATGGAGTTATGCATTGCTACATTCTACTGAGACAGGGAGGTTATGGAGGGTACATATTCAGGGCATATTTTTGTGGAGTTCTGTATTGGTACGTTCCAGTGAGACAGGGAGGTTATGGAGGGGTACAGTTTCAGGGCATATTTGTGTGGAGTTCTGCATTGGTACGTTCCAGTGAGACAGGGAGGTTATGGAGGGTTTACAGGTTCAGGGCTTATTTGTGTGGAGTTCTGCATTGGTACATTCCAGTGACACACGGAGGATATGGAGGGATACAGGTTCAGGGCATATTTTTGAGGAGTTCTGCATTGGTACGTTCCAGTGAGACAGGGAGGTTATGTAGGTGTACATGTTCCGTGCATATTTGTGTGGAGTTCTGCATTGGTACATTCCAGTGAGACATGGAGGTTATGCAGGGGTACAGGTTTAGGGCATATTTATGTGGAGTTCTGCATTGGAACATTCCAGTGAGACACGGAGGATATGGAATGGTACAGGTTCAGGGCATATTTGTGTGGAGTTCTGCATTGGTACGTTCCAGTGAGACGGGGTGTTTATGGAGGCGTACAGGTTCAGGGCATATTTGTGTGGAGTTCCGCAGTGGAACATTCCAGTGAGACACGGAGGATATTGAGGGGTACAGTTTCAGGGCATATTTGTGTGGAGTTCTGCATTGGTACGTTCCAGTGAGACAGGGATGTTATGGAGGGGTACAGTTTCAGGGCATATTTGTGTGGAGTTCTGCATTGGTACATTCCAGTGAGACACGGAGGATATGGAGGAATACAGGTTCATGGCATATTTGTGTGTAGTACTTCATTGATACGTTACAGTGAGACAGGTAGGTTTTGGAGCGTACATGTTCAGGGCATATTTTTGTGGAGTTCTGCATTGGTACGTTCCAGTGAGACAGGGAGGTTATGGAGGGGTACAGGTTCAGGGCATATTTGTGTGGAGTTCTGCATTGGTACGTTCCAGTGAGACAGGGAGGTTATGTAGGTGTACATGTTCCGTGCATATTTGTGTGTTTTTCTGCATTGGTACGTTCCAGTGAGAAAGGGAGGTTATGGAGGGGTACAGTTTCAGGGCATATTTATGTGGATTTCTGCATTGGTACGTTCCCGTGAGACAGGGTGGTTATGGAGGGGTACAGGTTCAGGGCATATTTCTGTGGAGTTCTGCATTGGTACGTTCCAGTGAGACAGGGAGATTATGGAGGGTACATATTCAGGGCATATTTTTGTGGAGTTCTGTATTGGTACGTTCCAGTGAGACAGGGAGGTTATGGAGGGGTACAGTTTCAGGGCATATTTGTGTGGAGTTCTGCATTGGTACGTTCCAGTGAGACAGGGAGGTTATGGAGGGTTTACAGGTTCAGGGCATATTTGTGTGGAGTTCTGCATTGGAACATTCCAGTGAGACACGGAGGATATGGAGGGGTGCAGGTTCAGGGCATATTTGTGTGGAGTTCTGCATTGGTACGTTCCAGTGAGACAGGTAGGTTTTGGTGCGTACAGTTTCAGGGCATATTTTTGTGGAGTTCTGCATTGGTACGTTCCAGTGAGACAGGGAGTTTATGGAGGGGTACAGTTTCAGGGCATTCTTGTGTGGAGTTCTGCATTGGTACATTCCAGTGAGACAGGGAGGTTATGGAGGGGTACAGGTTCAGGGCATATTTCTGTGGAGTTCTGCATTGCAACATTCCAGTGAGACACGGAGGATATGGAGGGGTGCAGGTTCAGGGCATATTTGTGTGTTTTTCTGCATTGGTACGTTCCAGTGAGACAGGTAGGTTTTGGAGCGTACAGGTTCAGGGCATATTTTTGTGGAGTTCTGCATTGGTACGTTCCAGTGAGACAGGGAGGTTATGGAGGGGTACAGGTTCAGGGCATATTTATGTGGATTTCTGCATTGGTACGTTCCCGTGAGACAGGGTGGTTATGGAGGGGTACAGGTTCAGAGAATATTTTTGTGGAGTTCTGCAATGGTACGTTCCAGTGAGACAGGGTGTTTATGGAGGGGTACAGTTTCAGGGCATTTTTGTGTGGAGTTCTGCATTGGAACATTCCAGTGAGACACGGAGGATATGGAGGGGTGCAGGTTCAGGGCATATTTGTGTGGAGTTCTGCAATGGTACGTTCCAGTGAGACAGGTAGGTTTTGGAGCGTACAGGTTCAGGGCATATTTTTGTGGAGTTCTGCATTGGTACGTTCCAGTGAGACAGGGATGTTATGGAGGGGTACAGGTTCAGGGCATATTTTTGTGGAGTTCTGCATTGGTACGTTCCCGTGTGACAGGGAGTTTATGGAGGGGTACAGGTTCAGGGCATATTTTGTGGAGTTTTGCAATGGTACGTTCCAGTGAGACAGGGAGTTTATGGAAGGGTAAATTTTCTCGGCATATTTATGTGGAGTTCTGCATTGGTACGTTCCACTGAGACAGGGAGGTTATGTAGGTGTACATGTTCAGGGCATATTTGTGTGTTTTTCTGCATTGGTACGTTCCAGTGAGAAAGGGAGGTTATGGAGGGGTACCGTTTCAGGGCATATTTATGTAGAGTTCTGCATTGGTACGTTCCAGTGAGACACTGAGCTTATGGAGGAGTACAGGTTCAGGGCATATTTATGTGGAGTTCCGCAGTGGAACATTCCAGGGAGACACGGAGGATATTGAGGGGTTCAGTTTCAGGGCATATTTGTGTGGAGTTCTGCATTGGTACGTTCCAGTGAGACAGGTAGGTTTTGGAGCGTACAGGTTCAGGGCATATTTTTGTGGAGTTCTGCATTGGTACGTTTCAGTGAGACAGGGAGGTTATGGAGGGGTACAGGTTCAGGGCATATTTGTGTACAGTTCTGCATTGGTACGTTCCAGTGAGACAGGGAGGTTATGTAGGTGTACATGTTCCGTGCATATTTGTGTGTTTTTCTGCATTGGTACGTTCCAGTGAGAAAGGGAGGTTATGGAGGGGTACAGTTTCAGAGCATATTTATGTGGATTTCTGCATTGGTACGTTCCCGTGAGACAGGGAGTTTATGGAGGGGTACAGTTTCAGGGCATTTTTGTGTGGAGTTCTGCATTGGTACATTCCAGTGAGACAGGGAGGTTATGGAGGGGTACAGGTTCAGGGCATATTTATGTGGAGTTCTGCATTGGAACATTCCAGTGAGACACGGAGGATATGGAGGTGTGCAGGTTCAGGGCATATTTGTGTGGAGTTCTGCATTGGTACGTTCCAGTGAGACAGGGTGGTTATGGAGGCGTACAGGTTCAGGGCATATTTGTGTGGAGTTCTGCATTGGTACATTCCAGTGAGACACGGAGGATATGGAGGGATACAGGTTCATGACATATTTGTGCGGAATTCTTCATTGGTACGTTCCAGTGTGACAGGAAGATTTTGAAGCGTACAGGTTCAGAGCATATTTGTATGGAGTTCTGCATTGGTACATTCTACTGAGACAGGGAGGTTATGGAGGCTAAATATTCAGGGCATATTTTTGTGGAGTTCTGTATTGGTACGTTCCAGTGAGACAGGGAGGTTATGAATGGGTACAGTTTCAGGGCATATTTGTGTGGAGTTCTGCATTGGTACGTTCCAGTGAGACAGGGAGGTTATGGAGGGGTACAGGTTCAGGGCATATTTGTGTGGAGTTCTGCATTGGTACGTTCCAGTGAGACAGGGAGGTTATGTAGGTGTACATGTTCCGTGCATATTTGTGTGTTTTTCTGCATTGGTACGTTCCAGTGAGAAAGGGAGGTTATGGAGGGGTACAGTTTCAGGGCATATTTATGTGGATTTCTGCATTGGTACGTTCCCGTGAGACAGGGTGTTTATGGAGGGTTACAGGTTCAGGGCATATTTCTGTGGAGTTCTGCATTGGAACATTCCAGTGAGACACGGAGGATATGGAGGGGTGCAGGTTCAGGGCATATTTGTGTGGAGTTCTGCATTGGTACGTTCCAGTGAGACAGGTAGGTTTTGGTGCGTACAGGTTCAGGGCATATTTTTGTGGAGTTCTGCATTGGTACGTTCCAGTGAGACAGGGAGTTTATGGAGGGGTACAGTTTCAGGGCATTTTTGTGTGGAGTTCTGCATTGGTACATTCCAGTGAGACAGGGAGGTTATGGAGGGGTACAGGTTCAGGGCATATTTCTGTGGAGTTCTGCTTTGCAACATTCCAGTGAGACACGGAGGATATGGAGGGGTGCAGGTTCAGGGCATATTTGTGGGGAGTTCTGCATTGGTACGTTCCAGTGAGACAGGTAGGTTTTGGAGCGTACAGGTTCAGGGCATATTTTTGTGGAGTTCTGCATTGGTACGTTCCAGTGAGACAGGGAGATTATGGAGGGGTACAGGTTCAGGGCATATTTATGTGGATTTCTGCATTGGTACGTTCCCGTGAGACAGGGTGGTTATGGAGGGGTACAGGTTCAGAGAATATTTTTGTGGAGTTCTGCAATGGTACGTTCCAGTGAGACAGGGTGTTTATGGAGGGGTACAGTTTCAGGCCATTTTTGTGAGGAGTTCTGCATTGGTACATTCCAGTGAGACAGGGAGGTTATGGAGGGGTACAGGTTCAGGGCATATTTCTGTGAGGTTCTGCATTGGAACATTCCAGTGAGACAAGGAGGATATGGAGGGGTGCAGGTTCAGGGCATATTTGTGTGGAGTTCTGCAATGGTACGTTCCAGTGAGACAGGTAGGTTTTGGAGCGTACAGGTTCAGGGCTTAATTTTGTGGAGTTCTGCATTGGTACGTTCCAGTGAGACAGGGATGTTATGGAGGGGTACAGGTTCAGGGCATATTTTTGTGGAGTTCTGCATTGGTACGTTCCCGTGTGACAGGGAGTTTATGGAGGGGTACAGGTTCAGGGCATATTTTGTGGAGTTTTGCAATGGTACGTTCCAGTGAGACAGGGAGTTTATGGAGGGGTACATTTTCAGGGCATATTTGTGTGGAGTTCTGCATTGGTACGTTCCACTGAGACAGGGAGTTTATGTAGGTGTACATGTTCAGGGCATATTTGTGTGTTTTTCTGCATTGGTACGTTCCAGTGAGAAAGGGAGGTTATGGAGGGGTACCGTTTCAGGGCATATTTATGTAGAGTTCTGCATTGGTACGTTCCAGTGAGACACTGAGCTTATGGAGGAGTACAGGTTCAGGGCATATTTATGTGGAGATCCGCAGTGGAACATTCCAGTGAGACACGGAGGATATTGAGGGGTACAGTTTCAGGGCATATTTGTGTGGAGTTCTGCATTGGTACGTTCCAGTGAGACAGGTAGGTTTTGGAGCGTACAGGTTCAGGGCATATTTTTGTGGAGTTCTGCATTGCAACATTCCAGTGAGACACGGAGGATATGGAGGGGTGCAGGTTCAGGGCATATTTGTGTGTTTTTCTGCCTTGGTACGTTCCAGTGAGACAGGTAGGTTTTGGAGCGTACAGGTTCAGGGCATATTTTTGTGGAGTTCTGCATTGGTACGTTCCAGTGAGACAGGGAGGTTATGGAGGGGTACAGGTTCAGGGCATATTTATGTGGATTTCTGCATTGGTACGTTCCCGTGAGACAGGGTGGTTATGGAGGGGTACAGGTTCAGAGAATATTTTTGTGGAGTTCTGCAATGGTACGTTCCAGTGAGACAGGGTGTTTATGGAGGGGTACAGTTTCAGGGCATTTTTGTGTGGAGTTCTGCATTGGTACATTCCAGTGAGACAGGGAGGTTATGGAGGGGTACAGGTTCAGGGCATATTTCTGTGGAGTTCTGCATTGGAACATTCCAGTGAGACACGGAGGATATGGAGGGGTGCAGGTTCAGGGCATATTTGTGTGGAGTTCTGCAATGGTACGTTCCAGTGAGACAGGTAGGTTTTGGAGCGTACAGGTTCAGGGCATATTTTTGTGGAGTTCTGCATTGGTACGTTCCAGTGAGACAGGGATGTTATGGAGGGGTACAGGTTCAGGGCATATTTTTGTGGAGTTCTGCATTGGTACGTTCCCGTGTGACAGGGAGTTTATGGAGGGGTACAGGTTCAGGGCATATTTTGTGGAGTTTTGCAATGGTACGTTCCAGTGAGACAGGGAGTTTATGGAAGGGTAAATTTTCAGGGCATATTTATGTGGAGTTCTGCATTGGTACGTTCCACTGAGACAGGGAGGTTATGTAGGTGTACATGTTCAGGGCATATTTGTGTGTTTTTCTGCATTGGTACGTTCCAGTGAGAAAGGGAGGTTATGGAGGGGTACCGTTTCAGGGCATATTTATGTAGAGTTCTGCATTGGTACGTTCCAGTGAGACACTGAGCTTATGGAGGAGTACAGGTTCAGGGCATATTTATGTGGAGTTCCGCAGTGGAACATTCCAGGGAGACACGGAGGATATTGAGGGGTTCAGTTTCAGGGCATATTTGTGTGGAGTTCTGCATTGGTACGTTCCAGTGAGACAGGTAGGTTTTGGAGCGTACAGGTTCAGGGCATATTTTTGTGGAGTTCTGCATTGGTACGTTTCAGTGAGACAGGGAGGTTATGGAGGGGTACAGGTTCAGGGCATATTTGTGTACAGTTCTGCATTTGTACGTTCCAGTGAGACAGGGAGGTTATGTAGGTGTACATGTTCCGTGCATATTTGTGTGTTTTTCTGCATTGGTACGTTCCAGTGAGAAAGGGAGGTTATGGAGGGGTACAGTTTCAGAGCATATTTATGTGGATTTCTGCATTGGTACGTTCCCGTGAGACAGGGAGTTTATGGAGGGGTACAGTTTCAGGGCATTTTTGTGTGGAGTTCTGCATTGGTACATTCCAGTGAGACAGGGAGGTTATGGAGGGGTACAGGTTCAGGGCATATTTATGTGGAGTTCTGCATTGGAACATTCCAGTGAGACACGGAGGATATGGAGGTGTGCAGGTTCAGGGCATATTTGTGTGGAGTTCTGCATTGGTACGTTCCAGTGAGACAGGGTGGTTATGGAGGCGTACAGGTTCAGGGCATATTTGTGTGGAGTTCTGCATTGGTACATTCCAGTGAGACACGGAGGATATGGAGGGATACAGGTTCATGACATATTTGTGCGGAATTCTTCATTGGTACGTTCCAGTGTGACAGGAAGATTTTGAAGCGTACAGGTTCAGAGCATATTTGTATGGAGTTCTGCATTGGTACATTCTACTGAGACAGGGAGGTTATGGAGGCTAAATATTCAGGGCATATTTTTGTGGAGTTCTGTATTGGTACGTTCCAGTGAGACAGGGAGGTTATGAAGGGGTACAGTTTCAGGGCATATTTGTGTGGAGTTCTGCATTGGTACGTTCCAGTGAGACAGGGAGGTTATGGAGGGGTACAGGTTCAGGGCATATTTGTGTGGAGTTCTGCATTGGTACGTTCCAGTGAGACAGGGAGGTTATGTAGGTGTACATGTTCCGTGCATATTTGTGTGTTTTTCTGCATTGGTACGTTCCAGTGAGAAAGGGAGGTTATGGAGGGGTACAGTTTCAGGGCATATTTATGTGGAGTTCTGCATTGGTATGTTCCAGTGAGACACTGAGGTTATGGAGGAGTACAGGTTCAGGGCATATTTATGTGGAGTTCCGCCGTGGAACATTCCAGTGAGACACGGAGGATATTGAGGGGTACAGTTTCAGGGCATATTTGTGTGTAATACTTCATTGGTACGTTCCAGTGAGACAGGTCGGTTTTGGAGCGTACAGGTTCAGGGCATATTTTTGTGGAGTTCTGCATTGGTACGTTCCAGTGAGACAGGGAGGTTATGGAGGGGTACAGGTTCAGGGCATATTTGTGTGGAGTTCTGCATTGGTACGTTCCAGTGAGACAGGGAGGTTATGTAGGTGTACATGTTCCGTGCATATTTGTGTGTTTTTCTGCATTGGTACGTTCCAGTGAGAAAGGGAGGTTATGGAGGGGTACAGTTTCAGGGCATATTTATGTGGATTTCTGCATTGGTACGTTCCCGTGAGACAGGGTGTTTATGGAGGGTTACAGGTTCAGGGCATATTTCTGTGGAGTTCTGCATTGGAACATTCCAGTGAGACACGGAGGATATGGAGGGGTGCAGGTTCAGGGCATATTTGTGTGGAGTTCTGCATTGGTACGTTCCAGTGAGACAGGTAGGTTTTGGTGCGTACAGGTTCAGGGCATATTTTTGTGGAGTTCTGCATTGGTACGTTCCAGTGAGACAGGGAGTTTATGGAGGGGTACAGTTTCAGGGCATTTTTGTGTGGAGTTCTGCATTGGTACATTCCAGTGAGACAGGGAGGTTATGGAGGGGTACAGGTTCAGGGCATATTTCTGTGGAGTTCTGCTTTGCAACATTCCAGTGAGACACGGAGGATATGGAGGGGTGCAGGTTCAGGGCATATTTGTGGGGAGTTCTGCATTGGTACGTTCCAGTGAGACAGGTAGGTTTTGGAGCGTACAGGTTCAGGGCATATTTTTGTGGAGTTCTGCATTGGTACGTTCCAGTGAGACAGGGAGATTATGGAGGGGTACAGGTTCAGGGCATATTTATGTGGATTTCTGCATTGGTACGTTCCCGTGAGACAGGGTGGTTATGGAGGGGTACAGGTTCAGAGAATATTTTTGTGGAGTTCTGCAATGGTACGTTCCAGTGAGACAGGGTGTTTATGGAGGGGTACAGTTTCAGGGCATTTTTGTGAGGAGTTCTGCATTGGTACATTCCAGTGAGACAGGGAGGTTATGGAGGGGTACAGGTTCAGGGCATATTTCTGTGAGGTTCTGCATTGGAACATTCCAGTGAGACAAGGAGGATATGGAGGGGTGCAGGTTCAGGGCATATTTGTGTGGAGTTCTGCAATGGTACGTTCCAGTGAGACAGGTAGGTTTTGGAGCGTACAGGTTCAGGGCTTAATTTTGTGGAGTTCTGCATTGGTACGTTCCAGTGAGACAGGGATGTTATGGAGGGGTACAGGTTCAGGGCATATTTTTGTGGAGTTCTGCATTGGTACGTTCCCGTGTGACAGGGAGTTTATGGAGGGGTACAGGTTCAGGGCATATTTTGTGGAGTTTTGCAATGGTACGTTCCAGTGAGACAGGGAGTTTATGGAGGGGTACATTTTCAGGGCATATTTGTGTGGAGTTCTGCATTGGTACGTTCCACTGAGACAGGGAGTTTATGTAGGTGTACATGTTCAGGGCATATTTGTGTGTTTTTCTGCATTGGTACGTTCCAGTGAGAAAGGGAGGTTATGGAGGGGTACCGTTTCAGGGCATATTTATGTAGAGTTCTGCATTGGTACGTTCCAGTGAGACACTGAGCTTATGGAGGAGTACAGGTTCAGGGCATATTTATGTGGAGATCCGCAGTGGAACATTCCAGTGAGACACGGAGGATATTGAGGGGTACAGTTTCAGGGCATATTTGTGTGGAGTTCTGCATTGGTACGTTCCAGTGAGACAGGTAGGTTTTGGAGCGTACAGGTTCAGGGCATATTTTTGTGGAGTTCTGCATTGCAACATTCCAGTGAGACACGGAGGATATGGAGGGGTGCAGGTTCAGGGCATATTTGTGTGTTTTTCTGCCTTGGTACGTTCCAGTGAGACAGGTAGGTTTTGGAGCGTACAGGTTCAGGGCATATTTTTGTGGAGTTCTGCATTGGTACGTTCCAGTGAGACAGGGAGGTTATGGAGGGGTACAGGTTCAGGGCATATTTATGTGGATTTCTGCATTGGTACGTTCCCGTGAGACAGGGTGGTTATGGAGGGGTACAGGTTCAGAGAATATTTTTGTGGAGTTCTGCAATGGTACGTTCCAGTGAGACAGGGTGTTTATGGAGGGGTACAGTTTCAGGGCATTTTTGTGTGGAGTTCTGCATTGGTACATTCCAGTGAGACAGGGAGGTTATGGAGGGGTACAGGTTCAGGGCATATTTCTGTGGAGTTCTGCATTGGAACATTCCAGTGAGACACGGAGGATATGGAGGGGTGCAGGTTCAGGGCATATTTGTGTGGAGTTCTGCAATGGTACGTTCCAGTGAGACAGGTAGGTTTTGGAGCGTACAGGTTCAGGGCATATTTTTGTGGAGTTCTGCATTGGTACGTTCCAGTGAGACAGGGATGTTATGGAGGGGTACAGGTTCAGGGCATATTTTTGTGGAGTTCTGCATTGGTACGTTCCCGTGTGACAGGGAGTTTATGGAGGGGTACAGGTTCAGGGCATATTTTGTGGAGTTTTGCAATGGTACGTTCCAGTGAGACAGGGAGTTTATGGAAGGGTAAATTTTCAGGGCATATTTATGTGGAGTTCTGCATTGGTACGTTCCACTGAGACAGGGAGGTTATGTAGGTGTACATGTTCAGGGCATATTTGTGTGTTTTTCTGCATTGGTACGTTCCAGTGAGAAAGGGAGGTTATGGAGGGGTACCGTTTCAGGGCATATTTATGTAGAGTTCTGCATTGGTACGTTCCAGTGAGACACTGAGCTTATGGAGGAGTACAGGTTCAGGGCATATTTATGTGGAGTTCCGCAGTGGAACATTCCAGGGAGACACGGAGGATATTGAGGGGTTCAGTTTCAGGGCATATTTGTGTGGAGTTCTGCATTGGTACGTTCCAGTGAGACAGGTAGGTTTTGGAGCGTACAGGTTCAGGGCATATTTTTGTGGAGTTCTGCATTGGTACGTTTCAGTGAGACAGGGAGGTTATGGAGGGGTACAGGTTCAGGGCATATTTGTGTACAGTTCTGCATTTGTACGTTCCAGTGAGACAGGGAGGTTATGTAGGTGTACATGTTCCGTGCATATTTGTGTGTTTTTCTGCATTGGTACGTTCCAGTGAGAAAGGGAGGTTATGGAGGGGTACAGTTTCAGAGCATATTTATGTGGATTTCTGCATTGGTACGTTCCCGTGAGACAGGGAGTTTATGGAGGGGTACAGTTTCAGGGCATTTTTGTGTGGAGTTCTGCATTGGTACATTCCAGTGAGACAGGGAGGTTATGGAGGGGTACAGGTTCAGGGCATATTTATGTGGAGTTCTGCATTGGAACATTCCAGTGAGACACGGAGGATATGGAGGTGTGCAGGTTCAGGGCATATTTGTGTGGAGTTCTGCATTGGTACGTTCCAGTGAGACAGGGTGGTTATGGAGGCGTACAGGTTCAGGGCATATTTGTGTGGAGTTCTGCATTGGTACATTCCAGTGAGACACGGAGGATATGGAGGGATACAGGTTCATGACATATTTGTGCGGAATTCTTCATTGGTACGTTCCAGTGTGACAGGAAGATTTTGAAGCGTACAGGTTCAGAGCATATTTGTATGGAGTTCTGCATTGGTACATTCTACTGAGACAGGGAGGTTATGGAGGCTAAATATTCAGGGCATATTTTTGTGGAGTTCTGTATTGGTACGTTCCAGTGAGACAGGGAGGTTATGAAGGGGTACAGTTTCAGGGCATATTTGTGTGGAGTTCTGCATTGGTACGTTCCAGTGAGACAGGGAGGTTATGGAGGGGTACAGGTTCAGGGCATATTTGTGTGGAGTTCTGCATTGGTACGTTCCAGTGAGACAGGGAGGTTATGTAGGTGTACATGTTCCGTGCATATTTGTGTGTTTTTCTGCATTGGTACGTTCCAGTGAGAAAGGGAGGTTATGGAGGGGTACAGTTTCAGGGCATATTTATGTGGATTTCTGCATTGGTACGTTCCCGTGAGACAGGGTGTTTATGGAGGGTTACAGCTTCAGGGCATATTTCTGTGGAGTTCTGCATTGGAACATTCCAGTGAGACACGGAGGATATGGAGGGGTGCAGGTTCAGGGCATATTTGTGTGGAGTTCTGCATTGGTACGTTCCAGTGAGACAGGTAGGTTTTGGTGCGTACAGGTTCAGGGCATATTTTTGTGGAGTTCTGCATTGGTACGTTCCAGTGAGACAGGGAGTTTATGGAGGGGTACAGTTTCAGGGCATTTTTGTGTGGAGTTCTGCATTGGTACATTCCAGTGAGACAGGGAGGTTATGGAGGGGTACAGGTTCAGGGCATATTTCTGTGGAGTTCTGCTTTGCAACATTCCAGTGAGACACGGAGGATATGGAGGGGTGCAGGTTCAGGGCATATTTGTGGGGAGTTCTGCATTGGTACGTTCCAGTGAGACAGGTAGGTTTTGGAGCGTACAGGTTCAGGGCATATTTTTGTGGAGTTCTGCATTGGTACGTTCCAGTGAGACAGGGAGATTATGGAGGGGTACAGGTTCAGGGCATATTTATGTGGATTTCTGCATTGGTACGTTCCCGTGAGACAGGGTGGTTATGGAGGGGTACAGGTTCAGAGAATATTTTTGTGGAGTTCTGCAATGGTACGTTCCAGTGAGACAGGGTGTTTATGGAGGGGTACAGTTTCAGGGCATTTTTGTGAGGAGTTCTGCATTGGTACATTCCAGTGAGACAGGGAGGTTATGGAGGGGTACAGGTTCAGGGCATATTTCTGTGAGGTTCTGCATTGGAACATTCCAGTGAGACAAGATGGATATGGAGGGGTGCAGGTTCAGGGCATATTTGTGTGGAGTTCTGCAATGGTACGTTCCAGTGAGACAGGTAGGTTTTGGAGCGTACAGGTTCAGGGCTTAATTTTGTGGAGTTCTGCATTGGTACGTTCCAGTGAGACAGGGATGTTATGGAGGGGTACAGGTTCAGGGCATATTTTTGTGGAGTTCTGCATTGGTACGTTCCCGTGTGACAGGGAGTTTATGGAGGGGTACAGGTTCAGGGCATATTTTGTGGAGTTTTGCAATGGTACGTTCCAGTGAGACAGGGAGTTTATGGAGGGGTACATTTTCAGGGCATATTTGTGTGGAGTTCTGCATTGGTACGTTCCACTGAGACAGGGAGTTTATGTAGGTGTACATGTTCAGGGCATATTTGTGTGTTTTTCTGCATTGGTACGTTCCAGTGAGAAAGGGAGGTTATGGAGGGGTACCGTTTCAGGGCATATTTATGTAGAGTTCTGCATTGGTACGTTCCAGTGAGACACTGAGCTTATGGAGGAGTACAGGTTCAGGGCATATTTATGTGGAGATCCGCAGTGGAACATTCCAGTGAGACACGGAGGATATTGAGGGGTACAGTTTCAGGGCATATTTGTGTGGAGTTCTGCATTGGTACGTTCCAGTGAGACAGGTAGGTTTTGGAGCGTACAGGTTCAGGGCATATTTTTGTGGAGTTCTGCATTGGTACGTTTCAGTGAGACAGGGAGGTTATGGAGGGGTACAGGTTCAGGGCATATTTGTGTAGAGTTCTGCATTGGTACGTTCCAGTGAGACAGGGAGGTTATGTAGGTGTACATGTTCCGTGCATATTTGTGTGTTTTTCTGCATTGGTACGTTCCAGTGAGAAAGGGGGGTTATGGAGGGGTACAGTTTCAGAGCATATTTATGTGGATTTCTGCATTGGTACGTTCCCGTGAGACAGGGAGTTTATGGAGGGGTACAGTTTCAGGGCATTTTTGTGTGGAGTTCTGCATTGGTACATTCCAGTGAGACAGGGAGGTTATGGAGGGGTACAGGTTCAGGGCATATTTATGTGGAGTTCTGCATTGGAACATTCCAGTGAGACACGGAGGATATGGAGGTGTGCAGGTTCAGGGCATATTTGTGTGGAGTTCTGCATTGGTACGTTCCAGTGAGACAGGGTGGTTATGGAGGCGTACAGGTTCAGGGCATATTTGTGTGGAGTTCTGCATTGGTACATTCCAGTGAGACACGGAGCATGTGGAGGGATACAGGTTCATGACATATTTGTGCGGAATTCTTCATTGGTACGTTCCAGTGTGACAGGAAGATTTTGAAGCGTACAGGTTCAGAGCATATTTGTATGGAGTTCTGCATTGGTACATTCTACTGAGACAGGGAGGTTATGGAGGGTACATATTCAGGGCATATTTTTGTGGAGTTCTGTATTGGTACGTTCCAGTGAGACAGGGAGGTTATGAAGGGGTACAGTTTCAGGGCATATTTGTGTGGAGTTCTGCATTGGTACGTTCCAGTGAGACAGGGAGGATATGGAGAGGTACAGGTTCAGGGCATATTTGTGTGGAGTTCTGCATTGGTACATTCCAGTGAGACACGGAGGATATGGAGGGATACAGGTTCATGGCATATTTGTGTGTAGTACTTCATTGGTACGTTCCAGTGAGACAGGTCGGTTTTGGAGTGTACAGGTTCAGGGCATATTTTTGTGGAGTTCTGCATTGGTACGTTCCAGTGAGACAGGGAGGTTATGGAGGGGTACAGGTTCAGGGAATATTTGTGTAGAGTTCTGCATTGGTACGTTCCAGTGAGACAGGGAGGTTATGTAGGTGTACATGTTCCGTGCATATTTGTGTGTTTTTCTGCATTGGTACGTTCCAGTGAGAAAGGGGGGTTATGGAGGGGTACAGTTTCAGAGCATATTTATGTGGATTTCTGCATTGGTACGTTCCCGTGAGACAGGGAGTTTATGGAGGGGTACAGTTTCAGGGCATTTTTGTGTGGAGTTCTGCATTGGTACATTCCAGTGAGACAGGGAGGTTATGGAGGGGTACAGGTTCAGGGCATATTTATGTGGAGTTCTGCATTGGAACATTCCAGTGAGACACGGAGGATATGGAGGTGTGCAGGTTCAGGGCATATTTCTGTGGAGTTCTGCATTGGTACGTTCCAGTGAGACAGGGTGGTTATGGAGGCGTACAGGTTCAGGGCATATTTGTGTGGAGTTCTGCATTGGTACATTCCAGTGAGACACGGAGCATATGGAGGGATACAGGTTCATGACATATTTGTGCGGAATTCTTCATTGGTACGTTCCAGTGTGACAGGAAGATTTTGAAGCGTACAGGTTCAGAGCATATTTGTATGGAGTTCTGCATTGGTACATTCTACTGAGACAGGGAGGTTATGGAGGGTACATATTCAGGGCATATTTTTGTGGAGTTCTGTATTGGTACGTTCCAGTGAGACAGGGAGGTTATGAAGGGGTACAGTTTCAGGGCATATTTGTGTGGAGTTCTGCATTGGTACGTTCCAGTGAGACAGGGAGGATATGGAGAGTTACAGGTTCAGGGCATATTTGTGTGGAGTTCTGCATTGGTACATTCCAGTGAGACACGGAGGATATGGAGGGATACAGGTTCATGGCATATTTGTGTGTAGTACTTCATTGGTACGTTCCAGTGAGACAGGTCGGTTTTGGAGTGTACAGGTTCAGGGCATATTTTTGTGGAGTTCTGCATTGGTACGTTCCAGTGAGACAGGGAGGTTATGGAGGGGTACAGGTTCAGGGAATATTTGTGTGGAGTTCTGCATTGGTACGTTGCAGTGAGACAGGGAGGTTATGTAGGTGTACATGTTCCGTGCATATTTGTGTGTTTTTCTGCATTGGTACGTTCCAGTGAGAAAGGGAGGTTATGGAGGGGTACAGTTTCAGGGCATATTTGTGTGGAGTTCTGCATTGGTACATTCCAGTGAGACACGGAAGATATGGAGGGATACAGGTTCATGGCATATTTGTGCGGAGTTCTTCATTGGTACGTTCTAGTGTGACAGGTAGGTTTTGGAGCGTACAGTTTCAGGGCATATTTGTGTGGAGTTCTGCATTGGTACGTTCCAGTGAGTCAGGGAGGTTATGGAGGGGTACAGGTTCAGGGCATATTTGTGTGGAGTTCTGCATTGGTACATTCCAGTGAGACACGGAGGATATGGAGGGATTCAGGTTCATGGCATATTTGTGTGCAGTACTTCATTGATACATTCCAGTGAGACAGGTAGGTTTTGCAGCGTACATGTTCAGGGCATATTTTTGTGGAGTTCTGCATTGGTACGTTCCAGTGAGACAGGGACGTTATGGAGTGGTACAGGTTCAGGGCATATTTGTGTGTTTTTCTGCATTGGTACGTTCCAGTGAGAAAGGGAGGTTATGGAGGGGTACAGTTTCAGGGCATATTTTTGTGGATTTCTGCATTGGTACGTTCCAGTGAGACAGGGAGGTTATGGAGGGGTACAGTTTCAGAGCATATTTATGTGGATTTCTGCATTGGTACGTTCCCGTGAGACAGGGAGTTTATGGAGGGGTACAGTTTCAGGGCATTTTTGTGTGGAGTTCTGCATTGGTACATTCCAGTGAGACAGGGAGGTTATGGAGGGGTACAGGTTCAGGGCATATTTATGTGGACTTCTGCATTGGAACATTCCAGTGAGACACGGAGGATATGGAGGTGTGCAGGTTCAGGGCATATTTCTGTGGAGTTCTGCATTGGTACGTTCCCGTGAGACAGGGTGGTTATGGAGGCGTACAGGTTCAGGGCATATTTGTGTGGAGTTCTGCATTGGTACATTCCAGTGAGACACGGAGCATATGGAGGGATACAGGTTCATGACATATTTGTGCGGAATTCTTCATTGGTACGTTCCAGTGTGACAGGAAGATTTTGAAGCGTACAGGTTCAGAGCATATTTGTATGGAGTTCTGCATTGGTACATTCTACTGAGACAGGGAGGTTATTGGAGGGTACATATTCAGGGCATATTTTTGTGGAGTTCTGTATTGGTACGTTCCAGTGAGACAGGGAGGTTATGAAGGGGTACAGTTTCAGGGCATATTTGTGTGGAGTTCTGCATTGGTACGTTCCAGTGAGACAGGGAGGTTATGGAGGGGTACAGGTTCAGGGCATATTTGTGTGGAGTTCTGCATTGGTACGTTCCAGTGAGACAGGGAGGTTATGTAGGTGTACATGTTCCGTGCATATTTGTGTGTTTTTCTGCATTGGTACGTTCCAGTGAGAAAGGGAGGTTATGGAGGGGTACAGTTTCAGGGCATATTTATGTGGATTTCTGCATTGGTACGTTCCCGTGAGACAGGGTGGTTATGGAGGGTTACAGGTTCAGGGCATATTTCTGTGGAGTTCTGCATTGGAACATTCCAGTGAGACACGGAGGATATGGAGGGGTGCAGGTTCAGGGCATATTTGTGTGGAGTTCTGCATTGGTACGTTCCAGTGAGACAGGTAGGTTTTGGTGCGTACAGGTTCAGGGCATATTTTTGTGGAGTTCTGCATTGGTACGTTCCAGTGAGACAGGGAGTTTATGGAGGGGTACAGTTTCAGGGCATTTTTGTGTGGAGTTCTGCATTGGTACGTTCCAGTGAGACAGGGAGGTTATGGAGGGGTACAGGTTCAGGGAATATTTGTGTGGAGTTCTGCATTGGTACGTTGCAGTGAGACAGGGAGGTTATGTAGGTGTACATGTTCCGTGCATATTTGTGTGTTTTTCTGCATTGGTACGTTCCAGTGAGAAAGGGAGGTTATGGAGGGGTACAGTTTCAGGGCATATTTGTGTGGAGTTCTGCATTGGTACATTCCAGTGAGACACGGAAGATATGGAGGGATACAGGTTCATGGCATATTTGTGCGGAGTTCTTCATTGGTACGTTCTAGTGTGACAGGTAGGTTTTGGAGCGTACAGTTTCAGGGCATATTTGTGTGGAGTTCTGCATTGGTACGTTCCAGTGAGTCAGGGAGGTTATGGAGGGGTACAGGTTCAGGGCATATTTGTGTGGAGTTCTGCATTGGTACATTCCAGTGAGACACGGAGGATATGGAGGGATTCAGGTTCATGGCATATTTGTGTGCAGTACTTCATTGATACATTCCAGTGAGACAGGTAGGTTTTGGAGCGTACATGTTCAGGGCATATTTTTGTGGAGTTCTGCATTGGTACGTTCCAGTGAGACAGGGACGTTATGGAGTGGTACAGGTTCAGGGCATATTTGTGTGTTTTTCTGCATTGGTACGTTCCAGTGAGAAAGGGAGGTTATGGAGGGGTACAGTTTCAGGGCATATTTTTGTGGATTTCTGCATTGGTACGTTCCAGTGAGACAGGGAGGTTATGGAGGGGTACAGTTTCAGAGCATATTTATGTGGATTTCTGCATTGGTACGTTCCCGTGAGACAGGGAGTTTATGGAGGGGTACAGTTTCAGGGCATTTTTGTGTGGAGTTCTGCATTGGTACATTCCAGTGAGACAGGGAGGTTATGGAGGGGTACAGGTTCAGGGCATATTTATGTGGACTTCTGCATTGGAACATTCCAGTGAGACACGGAGGATATGGAGGTGTGCAGGTTCAGGGCATATTTCTGTGGAGTTCTGCATTGGTACGTTCCCGTGAGACAGGGTGGTTATGGAGGCGTACAGGTTCAGGGCATATTTGTGTGGAGTTCTGCATTGGTACATTCCAGTGAGACACGGAGCATATGGAGGGATACAGGTTCATGACATATTTGTGCGGAATTCTTCATTGGTACGTTCCAGTGTGACAGGAAGATTTTGAAGCGTACAGGTTCAGAGCATATTTGTATGGAGTTCTGCATTGGTACATTCTACTGAGACAGGGAGGTTATTGGAGGGTACATATTCAGGGCATATTTTTGTGGAGTTCTGTATTGGTACGTTCCAGTGAGACAGGGAGGTTATGAAGGGGTACAGTTTCAGGGCATATTTGTGTGGAGTTCTGCATTGGTACGTTCCAGTGAGACAGGGAGGTTATGGAGGGGTACAGGTTCAGGGCATATTTGTGTGGAGTTCTGCATTGGTACGTTCCAGTGAGACAGGGAGGTTATGTAGGTGTACATGTTCCGTGCATATTTGTGTGTTTTTCTGCATTGGTACGTTCCAGTGAGAAAGGGAGGTTATGGAGGGGTACAGTTTCAGGGCATATTTATGTGGATTTCTGCATTGGTACGTTCCCGTGAGACAGGGTGGTTATGGAGGGTTACAGGTTCAGGGCATATTTCTGTGGAGTTCTGCATTGGAACATTCCAGTGAGACACGGAGGATATGGAGGGGTGCAGGTTCAGGGCATATTTGTGTGGTGTTCTGCATTGGTACGTTCCAGTGAGACAGGTAGGTTTTGGTGCGTACAGGTTCAGGGCATATTTTTGTGGAGTTCTGCATTGGTACGTTCCAGTGAGACAGGGAGTTTATGGAGGGGTACAGTTTCAGGGCATTTTTGTGTGGAGTTCTGCATTGGTACATTCCAGTGAGACAGGGAGGTTATGGAGGGGTACAGGTTCAGGGCATATTTCTGTGGAGTTCTGCATTGCAACATTCCAGTGAGACACGGAGGATATGGAGGGGTGCAGGTTCAGGGCATATTTGTGTGTTTTTCTGCATTGGTACGTTCCAGTGAGACAGGTAGGTTTTGGAGCGTACAGGTTCAGGGCATATTTTTGTGGAGTTCTGCATTGGTACGTTCCAGTGAGACAGGGAGATTATGGAGGGGTACAGGTTCAGGGCATATTTATGTGGATTTCTGCTTTGGTACGTTCCCGTGAGACAGGGTGGTTATGGAGGGGTATAGGTTCAGAGAATATTTTTGTGGAGTTCTGCAATGGTACGTTCCAGTGAGACAGGGTGTTTATGGAGGGGTACAGTTTCAGGGCATTTTTGTGAGGAGTTCTGCATTGGTACATTCCAGTGAGACAGGGAGGTTATGGAGGGGTACAGGTTCAGGGCATATTTCTGTGAGGTTCTGCATTGGAACATTCCAGTGAGACACGGAGGATATGGAGGGGTGCAGGTTCATGGCATATTTGTGTGGAGTTCTGCAATGGTACGTTCCAGTGAGACAGGTAGGTTTTGGAGCGTACAGGTTCAGGGCATATTTTTGTGGAGTTCTGCATTGGTACGTTCCAGTGAGACAGGGATGTTATGGAGGGGTACAGGTTCAGGGCATATTTTTGTGGAGTTCTGCATTGGTACGTTCCCGTGTGACAGGGAGTTTATGGAGGGGTACAGGTTCAGGGCATATTTTGTGGAGTTTTGCAATGGTACGTTCCAGTGAGACAGGGAGTTTATGGAGGGGTACATTTTCAGGGCATATTTGTGTGGAGTTCTGCATTGGTACGTTCCACTGAGACAGGGAGGTTATGTAGGTGTACATGTTCAGGGCATATTTGTGTGTTTTTCTGCATTGGTACGTTCCAGTGAGAAAGGGAGGTTATGGAGGGGTACCGTTTCAGGGCATATTTATGTAGAGTTCTGCATTGGTACGTTCCAGTGAGACACTGAGCTTATGGAGGAGTACAGGTTCAGGGCATATTTATGTGGAGATCCGCAGTGGAGCATTCCAGTGAGACACGGAGGATATTGAGGGGTACAGTTTCAGGGCATATTTATGTGGAGTTCTGCATTGGTACGTTCCAGTGAGACAGGTAGGTTTTGGAGCGTACAGGTTCAGGGCATATTTTTGTGGAGTTCTGCATTGGTAAGTTTCAGTGAGACAGGGAGGTTATGGAGGGGTACAGGTTCAGGGCATATTTGTGTAGAGTTCTGCATTGGTACGTTCCAGTGAGACAGGGAGGTTATGTAGGTGTACATGTTCCGTGCATATTTGTGTGTTTTTCTGCATTGGTACGTTCCAGTGAGAAAGGGGGGTTATGGAGGGGTACAGTTTCAGAGCATATTTATGTGGATTTCTGCTTTGGTACGTTCCCGTGAGACAGGGAGTTTATGGAGGGGTACAGTTTCAGGGCATTTTTGTGTGGAGTTCTGCATTGGTACATTCCAGTGAGACAGGGAGGTTATGGAGGGGTACAGGTTCAGGGCATATTTATGTGGAGTTCTGCATTGGAACATTCCAGTGAGACACGGAGGATATGCAGGTGTGCAGGTTCAGGGCACATTTGTGTGGAGTTCTGCATTGGTACGTTCCAGTGAGACAGGGTGGTTATGGAGGCGTACAGGGTCAGGGCATATTTGTGTGGAGTTCTGCATTGGTACATTCCAGTGAGACACGGAGCATATGGAGGGATACAGGTTCATGACATATTTGTGCGGAATTCTTCATTGGTACGTTCCAGTGTGACAGGAAGATTTTGAAGCGTACAGGTTCAGAGCATATTTGTATGGAGTTCTGCATTGGGTCATTCTACTGAGACAGGGAGGTTATGGAGGGTACATATTCAGGGCATATTTTTGTGGAGTTCTGTATTGGTACGTTCCAGTGAGACAGGGAGGTTATGAAGGGGTACAGTTTCAGGGCATATTTGTGTGGAGTTCTGCATTGGTACGTTCCAGTGAGACAGGGAGGATATGGAGAGGTACAGGTTCAGGGCATATTTGTGTGGAGTTCTGCATTGGTACATACCAGTGAGACACGGAGGATATGGAGGGATACAGGTTCATGGCATATTTGTGTGTAGTACTTCATTGGTACGTTCCAGTGAGACAGGTCGGTTTTGGAGTGTACAGGTTCAGGGCATATTTTTGTGGAGTTCTGCATTGGTACGTTCCAGTGAGACAGGGAGGTTATGGAGGGGTACAGGTTCAGGGAATATTTGTGTGGAGTTCTGCATTGGTACGTTGCAGTGAGACAGGGAGGTTATGTAGGTGTACATGTTCCGTGCATATTTGTGTGTTTTTCTGCATTGGTACGTTCCAGTGAGAAAGGGAGGTTATGGAGGGGTACAGTTTCAGGGCATATTTGTGTGGAGTTCTGCATTGGTACATTCCAGTGAGACACGGAAGATATGGAGGGATACAGGTTCATGGCATATTTGTGCGGAGTTCTTCATTGGTACGTTCTAGTGTGACAGGTAGGTTTTGGAGCGTACAGGTTCAGGGCATATCTGTATGGAGTTCTGCATTGGTACATTCTACTGAGACAGGGAGGTTATGGAGTGTACATATTCAGGGCATATTTTTGTGGAGTTCTGTATTGGTACGTTCCAGTGAGACAGGGATGTTATGGAGGGGTACAGTTTCAGGGCATATTTGTGTGGAGTTCTGCATTGGTACGTTCCAGTGAGTCAGGGAGGTTATGGAGGGGTACAGGTTCAGGGCATATTTGTGTGGAGTTCTGCATTGGTACATTCCAGTGAGACACGGAGGGTATGGAGGGATTCAGGTTCATGGCATATTTGTGTGCAGTACTTCATTGATACATTCCAGTGAGACAGGTAGGTTTTGGAGCGTACATGTTCAGGGCATATTTTTGTGGAGTTCTGCATTGGTACGTTCCAGTGAGACAGGGAGGTTATGGAGTGGTACAGGTTCAGGGCATATTTGTGTGTTTTTCTGCATTGGTACGTTCCAGTGAGAAAGGGAGGTTATGGAGGGGTACAGTTTCAGGGCATATTTTTGTGGATTTCTGCATTGGTACGTTCCCGTGAGAAAGGGTGGTTATGGAGTGGTACAGGCTCAGGGCATATTTTTGTGGAATTCAGCAATGGTACGTTCCAGTGAGACAGGGAGTTTATGGAGGGGTACAGTTTCAGGGCATTTTTGTGTGGAGTTCTGCATTGGTACATTCCAGTGAGACAGGGAGGTTATGGAGGGGTACAGGTTCAGGGCATATTTCTGTGGAGTTCTGCATTGGAACATTCCAGTGAGACACGGAGGATATGGAGGGGTGCAGGTTCAGGGCATATTTGTGTGGAGTTCTGCATTGGTACGTTCCAGTGAGACAGGTAGGTTTTGGAGCGTACAGGTTCAGGGCATATTTTTGTGGAGTTCTGCATTGGTACGTTCCAGTGAGACAGGGAGGTTATGGAGGGGTACAGGTTCAGGGCATATTTTTGTGGAGTTCTGCATTGGTACGTTCCCGTGAGACAGGGAGTTTATGGAGGGGTACAGGTTCAGGGCATATTTTTGTGGAGTTTTGCAATGGTACGTTCCAGTGAGACAGGGAGTTTATGGAGGGGTACAGTTTCAGGGCATATTTGTGTGGAGTTCTGCATTAGTACGTTCCACTGAGACAGGAAGGTTATGTAGGTGTACATGTTCAGGGCATATTTGTGTGTTTTTCTGCATTGGTACGTTCCAGTGAGAAAGGGAGGTTATGGCGGGGTACAGTTTCAGGGCATATTTATGTGGAGTTCTGCATTGGTACGTTCCAGTGAGACACTGAGGTTATGGAGGAGTACAGGTTCAGGGCATATTTATGTGGAGTTCTGCATTGGAACATTCCAGTGAGACTCGGAGGATATGGAATGGTACAGGTTCAGGGCATATTTGTGTGGAGTTCTGCATTGGTACGTTCCAGTGAGACAGGGTGTTTATGGAGGCGTACAGGTTCAGGGCATATTTGTGTGGAGTTCTGCATTGGAACATTCCAGTGAGACACGGAGGATATGGAGGGGTACAGGTTCAGGGCATATTTATGTGGAGTTCCGCAGTGGAACATTCCAGTGAGACACGGAGGATATTGAGGGGTACAGTTTCAGGGCATATTTGTGTGGAGTTCTGCATTGGTACGTTCCAATGAGACAGGGAAGTTATGTAGGTGTACATGTTCCGTGCATATTTGTGTGTTTTTCTGCATTGGTACGTTCCAGTGAGAAAGGGAGGTTATGGAGGGGTACAGTTTCAGGGCATATTTATGTGGATTTCTGCATTGGTACGTTCCCTTGAGACAGGGTGGTTATGGAGGGGTACATGTTCAGGGCATATTTCTGTGGAGTTCTGCATTGGAACATTCCAGTGAGACAAGGAGGATATGGAGGGGTGCAGGTTCAGGGCATATTTGTGTGGAGTTCTGCATTGGTACGTTCCAGTGAGACAGGTAGGGTTTGGAGCGTACAGGTTCAGGGCATACTTTTGTGGAGTTCTGCATTGGTACGTTCCAGTGAGACAGGGAGTTTATGGAGGGGTACAGTTTCAGGGCATTTTTGTGTGGAGTTCTGCATTGGTACATTCCAGTGAGACAGGGAGGTTATGGAGGGGTACAGGTTCAGGGCATATTTCTGTGGAGTTCTGCATTGCAACATTCCAGTGAGACACGGAGGATATGGAGGGGTGCAGGTTCAGGGCATATTTGTGTGGAGTTCTGCATTGGTACGTTCCAGTGAGACAGGTAGGTTTTGGAGCGTACAGGTTCAGGGCATATTTTTGTGGAGTTCTGCATTGGTACGTTCTAGTGAGACAGGGAGGTTATGGAGGGGTACAGGTTCAGGGCATATTTATGTGGATTTCTGCATTGGTACGTTCCCGTGAGACAGGGTGGTTATGGAGGGGTACAGGTTCAGGGCATATTTTTGTGGAGTTCTGCAATGGTACGTTCCAGTGAGACAGGGAGTTTATGGAGGCGTACAGTTTCAGGGCATTTTTGTGTGGAGTTCTGCATTGGTACATTCCAGTGAGACAGGGAGGTTATGGAGGGGTACAGGTTCAGGGCATATTTCTGTGGAGTTCTGCATTGGAACATTCCAGTGAGACACGGAGGATATGGAGGGGTGCAGGTTCAGGGCATATTTGTGTGGAGTTCTGCATTGGTACGTTCCAGTGAGACAGGTAGGTTTTGGAGCGTACAGGTTCAGAGCATATTTTTGTGGAGTTCTGCATTGGTACGTTCCAGTGAGACAGGGAGGTTATGGAGGGGTACAGGTTCAGGGCATATTTTTGTGGAGTTCTGCATTGGTACGTTCCCGTGTGACAGGGAGTTTATGGAGGAGTACAGGTTCAGGGCATATTTTGTGGAGTTTTGCAATGGTACGTTCCAGTGAGACAGGGAGTTTATGGAGGGGTACAGTTTCAGGGCATATTTGTGTGGAGTTCTGCATTGGTACATTCCAGTGAGACACGGAGGATATGGAGGGATTCAGGTTCATGGCATATTTGTGTGTAGTACTTCATTGATACGTTCCAGTGAGACAGGTAGGTTTTGGAGCGTACATGTTCAGGGCATATTTTTGTGGAGTTCTGCATTGGTACGTTCCAGTGAGACAGGGAGGTTATGGAGGGGTACAGGTTCAGGGCATATTTGTGTGGAGTTCTGCATTGGTACGTTCCAGTGAGACAGGGAGGTTATGTAGGTGTACATGTTCCGTGCATATTTGTGTGTTTTTCTGCATTGGTACGTTCTCGTGAAAAAGGGAGGTTATGGAGGTGTACAGTTTCAGGGCATATTTATGTGGATTTCTGCATTGGTACGTTCCCGTGAGACCGGGTGGTTATGGAGTGGTACAGGTTCAGGGCATATTTTTGTGGAATTCTGCAATGGTACGTTCCAGTGAGACAGGGAGTTTATGGAGGGGTACAGTTTCAGGGCGTTTTTGTGTGGAGTTCTGCATTGGTACATTCCAGTGAGACAGGGAGGTTATGGAGGGGTACAGGGTCAGGGCATATTTCTGTGGAGTTCTCCATTGGAACATTCCAGTGAGACACGGAGGATATGGAGGGGTGCAGGTTCAGGGCATATTTGTGTGGAGTTCTGCTTTGGTACGTTCCAGTGAGACAGGTAGGTTTTGGAGCGTACAGGTTCAGGGCATATTTTTGTGGAGTTCTGCATTGGTACGTTCCAGTGAGACAGGGAGGTTATGGAGGGGTACAGGTTCAGGGCATATTTCTGTGAAGTTCTGCATTGGTACGTTCCCGTGAGACAGGGAGTTTATGGAGGGGTACAGGTTCAGGGCATATTTTTGTGGAGTTTTGCAATGGTACGTTTCAGTGAGACAGGGAGTTTATGGAGGGGTACAGTTTCAGGGCATATTTGTGTGGAGTTCCTCATTAGTACGTTCCACTGAGACAGGGAGGTTATGTAGGTGTACATGTTCAGGGCATATTTGTGTGTTTTTCTGCATTGGTACGTTCCAGTGAGAAAGGGAGGTTATGGCGGGGTACAGTTTCAGGGCAAATTTATGTGGAGTTCTGCATTGGTACGTTCCAGTGAGACACTGAGGTTATGGAGGAGTACAGGTTCAGGGCATATTCATGTGGAGTTCTGCATTGGAACATTCCAGTGAGACACGGAGGATATGGAATGGTACAGGTTCAGGGCATATTTGTGTGGAGTTCTGCATTGGTACGTTCCAGTGAGACAGGGTGTATATGGAGGCGTACAGGTTCAGGGCATATTTGTGTGGAGTTCTGCATTGGAACATTCCAGTGAGACACGGAGGATATGGAGGGGTGCAGGTTCAGGGCATATTTGTGTGGAGTTCTGCATTGGTACCTTCCAGTGAGACACTGAGGTTATGGAGGGGTACAGGTTCAGGGCATATTTATGTGGAGTTCCGCAGTGGAACATTCCAGTGAGACACGGAGAATATTGAGGGGTACAGTTTCAGGGCATATTTGCGTGGAGTTCTGCATTGGTACGTTCCAGTGAGACAGGGATGTTATGGAGGGGTACAGTTTCAGGGCATATTTGTGTGGAGTTCTGCATTGGTACATTCCAGTGAGACACGGAGGATATGGAGGGATACAGGTTCATGGCATATTTGTGTGTAGTACTTCATTGATACGTTACAGTGAGACAGGTAGGTTTTGGAGCGTACATGTTCAGGGCATATTTTTGTGGAGTTCTGCATTGGTACGTTCCAGTGAGACAGGGAGGTTATGGAGGGGTACAGGTTCAGGGAATATTTGTGTGGAGTTCTGCATTGGTACGTTCCAGTGAGACAGGGAGGTTATGTAGGTGTACATGTTCCGTGCATATTTGTGTGTTTTTCTGCATTGGTACGTTCCAGTGAGAAAGGGAGGTTATGGAGGGGTACAGTTTCAGGGCATATTTATGTGGAATTCTGCATTGGTACGTTCCCGTGAGACAGGGTGGTTATGGAGGGGTACAGGTTCAGGGCATATTTCTGTGGAGTTCTGCATTGGAACATTCCACTGAGACACGGAGGATATGGAGGGGTGCAGGTTCAGGGCATATTTGTGTGGAGTTCTGCATTGGTACTTTCCAGTGAGACAGGTAGGTTTTGGAGCGTACAGGTTCAGGGCATATTTTTGTGGAGTTCTGCATTGGTACGTTCCAGTGAGACAGGGAGTTTATGGAGGGGTACAGTTTCAGGGAATTTTTGTGTGGAGTTCTGCATTGGTACATTCCAGTGAGACACGGAGGATATGGAGGGGTGCAGGTTCAGGGCATATTTGTGGGGAGTTCTGCATTGGTACGTTCCAGTGAGACAGGTAGTTTTTGGAGCGTACAGGTTCAGGGCATATTTTTGTGGAGTTCTGCATTGGTACGTTCCAGTGAGACAGGGAGGTTATGGAGGGGTACAGGTTCAGGGCATATTTATGTGGATTTCTGCATTGGTACGTTCCCGTGAGACAGGGTGGTTATGGAGGGGTACAGGTTCAGGGCATATTTTTGTGCAGTTCTGCAATGGTACGTTCCAGTGAGACAGGGAGTTTATGGATGGGTACAGTTTCAGGGCATTTTTGTGTGGAGTTCTGCATTGGTACATTCCAGTGAGACAGGGAGGTTATGGAGGGGTACAGGTTCAGGGCATATTTCTGTGGAGTTCTGCATTGGAACATTCCAGTGAGACACGGAGGATATGGAGGGGTGCAGGTTCAGGGCATGTTTGTGTGGAGTTCTGCATTGGTACGTTCCAGTGAGACAGGTAGGTTTTGGAGCGTACAGGTTCAGGGCATATTTTTGAGGAGTTCTGCATTGGTACGTTCCAGTGAGACAGGGAGGTTATGGAGGGGTACAGGTTCAGGGCATATTTTTGTGGAGTTTTGCAATGGTACGTTCCAGTGAGACAGGGAGTTTATGGAGGGGTACAGGTTCAGGGCATATTTTGTGGAGTTTTGCAATGGTACGTTCCAGTGAGACAGGGAGTTTATGGAGGGGTACAGTTTCAGGGCATATTTGTGTGGAGTTCTGCATTGGTACGTTCCACTGAGACAGGGAGGTTATGTAGGTGTACATGTTCAGGGCATATTTGTGTGTTTTTCTGCATTGGTACGTTCCAGTGAGAAAGGGAGGTTATGGAGGGGTACAGTTTCAGGGCATATTTATGTGGAGTTCTGCATTGGTATGTTCCAGTGAGACACTGAGGTTATGGAGGAGTACAGGTTCAGGGCATATTTATGTGGAGTTCCGCCGTGGAACATTCCAGTGAGACACGGAGGATATTGAGGGGTACAGTTTCAGGGCATATTTGTGTGTAATACTTCATTGGTACGTTCCAGTGAGACAGGTCGGTTTTGGAGCGTACAGGTTCAGGGCATATTTTTGTGGAGTTCTGCATTGGTACGTTCCAGTGAGACAGGGAGGTTATGGAGGGGTACAGGTTCCGGGAATATTTGTGTGGAGTTCTGCATTGGTACGTTGCAGTGAGACAGGGAGGTTATGTAGGTGTACATGTTCCGTGCATATTTGTGTGTTTTTCTGCATTGGTACGTTCCAGTGAGAAAGGGAGGTTATGGAGGGGTACAGTTTCAGGGCATATTTATGTGGATTTCTGCATTGGTACGTTCCCGTGAGACAGGGAGGTTATGGAGGGGTACAGTTTCAGGGGATATTTGTGTGGAGTTCTGCATTGGTACCTTCCAGTGAGACACTGAGGTTATGGAGGTGTACAGGTTCAGGGCATATTTATGTGGAGTTCCGCAGTGGAACATTCCAGTGAGACACGGAGGATATTGAGGGGTACAGTTTCAGGGCATATTTGTGTGGAGTTCTGCATTGGTACATTCCAGTGAGACACGGAAGATATGGAGGGATACAGGTTCATGGCATATTTGTGCGGAGTTCTTCATTGGTACGTTCTAGTGTGACAGGTAGGTTTTGGAGCGTACAGGTTCAGGGCATATTTGTATGGAGTTCTGCATTGGTACATTCTACTGAGACAGGGATGTTATGGAGTGTACATATTCAGGGCATATTTTTGTGGAGTTCTGTATTGGTACGTTCCAGTGAGACAGGGATGTTATGGAGGGGTACAGTTTCAGGGCATATTTGTGTGGAGTTCTGCATTGGTACGTTCCAGTGAGACAGGGAGATTATGGAGGGGTACAGGTTCAGGGCATATTTATGTGGATTTCTGCTTTGGTACGTTCCCGTGAGACAGGGTGGTTATGGAGGGGTATAGGTTCAGAGAATATTTTTGTGGAGTTCTGCAATGGTACGTTCCAGTGAGACAGGGTGTTTATGGAGGGGTACAGTTTCAGGGCATTTTTGTGAGGAGTTCTGCATTGGTACATTCCAGTGAGACAGGGAGGTTATGGAGGGGTACAGGTTCAGGGCATATTTCTGTGAGGTTCTGCATTGGAACATTCCAGTGAGACACGGAGGATATGGAGGGGTGCAGGTTCATGGCATATTTGTGTGGAGTTCTGCAATGGCACGTTCCAGTGAGACAGGTAGGTTTTGGAGCGTACAGGTTCAGGGCATATTTTTGTGGAGTTCTGCATTGGTACGTTCCAGTGAGACAGGGATGTTATGGAGGGGTACAGGTTCAGGGCATATTTGTGGGGAGTTCTGCATTGGTACGTTCCAGTGAGACAGGTAGTTTTTGGAGCGTACAGGTTCAGGGCATATTTTTGTGGAGTTCTGCATTGGTACGTTCCAGTGAGACAGGGAGGTTATGGAGGGGTACAGGTTCAGGGCATATTTATGTGGATTTCTGCATTGGTACGTTCCCGTGAGACAGGGTGGTTATGGAGGGGTACAGGTTCAGGGCATATTTTTGTGCAGTTCTGCAATGGTACGTTCCAGTGAGACAGGGAGTTTATGGATGGGTACAGTTTCAGGGCATTTTTGTGTGGAGTTCTGCATTGGTACATTCCAGTGAGACAGGGAGGTTATGGAGGGGTACAGGTTCAGGGCATATTTCTGTGGAGTTCTGCATTGGAACATTCCAGTGAGACACGGAGGATATGGAGGGGTGCAGGTTCAGGGCATGTTTGTGTGGAGTTCTGCATTGGTACGTTCCAGTGAGACAGGTAGGTTTTGGAGCGTACAGGTTCAGGGCATATTTTTGAGGAGTTCTGCATTGGTACGTTCCAGTGAGACAGGGAGGTTATGGAGGGGTACAGGTTCAGGGCATATTTTTGTGGAGTTTTGCAATGGTACGTTCCAGTGAGACAGGGAGTTTATGGAGGGGTACAGGTTCAGGGCATATTTTGTGGAGTTTTGCAATGGTACGTTCCAGTGAGACAGGGAGTTTATGGAGGGGTACAGTTTCAGGGCATATTTGTGTGGAGTTCTGCATTGGTACGTTCCACTGAGACAGGGAGGTTATGTAGGTGTACATGTTCAGGGCATATTTGTGTGTTTTTCTGCATTGGTACGTTCCAGTGAGAAAGGGAGGTTATGGAGGGGTACAGTTTCAGGGCATATTTATGTGGAGTTCTGCATTGGTATGTTCCAGTGAGACACTGAGGTTATGGAGGAGTACAGGTTCAGGGCATATTTATGTGGAGTTCCGCCGTGGAACATTCCAGTGAGACACGGAGGATATTGAGGGGTACAGTTTCAGGGCATATTTGTGTGTAATACTTCATTGGTACGTTCCAGTGAGACAGGTCGGTTTTGGAGCGTACAGGTTCAGGGCATATTTTTGTGGAGTTCTGCATTGGTACGTTCCAGTGAGACAGGGAGGTTATGGAGGGGTACAGGTTCCGGGAATATTTGTGTGGAGTTCTGCATTGGTACGTTGCAGTGAGACAGGGAGGTTATGTAGGTGTACATGTTCCGTGCATATTTGTGTGTTTTTCTGCATTGGTACGTTCCAGTGAGAAAGGGAGGTTATGGAGGGGTACAGTTTCAGGGCATATTTATGTGGATTTCTGCATTGGTACGTTCCCGTGAGACAGGGAGGTTATGGAGGGGTACAGTTTCAGGGGATATTTGTGTGGAGTTCTGCATTGGTACCTTCCAGTGAGACACTGAGGTTATGGAGGTGTACAGGTTCAGGGCATATTTATGTGGAGTTCCGCAGTGGAACATTCCAGTGAGACACGGAGGATATTGAGGGGTACAGTTTCAGGGCATATTTGTGTGGAGTTCTGCATTGGTACATTCCAGTGAGACACGGAAGATATGGAGGGATACAGGTTCATGGCATATTTGTGCGGAGTTCTTCATTGGTACGTTCTAGTGTGACAGGTAGGTTTTGGAGCGTACAGGTTCAGGGCATATTTGTATGGAGTTCTGCATTGGTACATTCTACTGAGACAGGGATGTTATGGAGTGTACATATTCAGGGCATATTTTTGTGGAGTTCTGTATTGGTACGTTCCAGTGAGACAGGGATGTTATGGAGGGGTACAGTTTCAGGGCATATTTGTGTGGAGTTCTGCATTGGTACGTTCCAGTGAGACAGGGAGATTATGGAGGGGTACAGGTTCAGGGCATATTTATGTGGATTTCTGCTTTGGTACGTTCCCGTGAGACAGGGTGGTTATGGAGGGGTATAGGTTCAGAGAATATTTTTGTGGAGTTCTGCAATGGTACGTTCCAGTGAGACAGGGTGTTTATGGAGGGGTACAGTTTCAGGGCATTTTTGTGAGGAGTTCTGCATTGGTACATTCCAGTGAGACAGGGAGGTTATGGAGGGGTACAGGTTCAGGGCATATTTCTGTGAGGTTCTGCATTGGAACATTCCAGTGAGACACGGAGGATATGGAGGGGTGCAGGTTCATGGCATATTTGTGTGGAGTTCTGCAATGGCACGTTCCAGTGAGACAGGTAGGTTTTGGAGCGTACAGGTTCAGGGCATATTTTTGTGGAGTTCTGCATTGGTACGTTCCAGTGAGACAGGGATGTTATGGAGGGGTACAGGTTCAGGGCATATTTTTGTGGAGTTCTGCATTGGTACGTTCCCGTGTGACAGGGAGTTTATGGAGGGGTACAGGTTCAGGGCATATTTTGTGGAGTTTTGCAATGGTACGTTCCAGTGAGACAGGGAGTTTATGGAGGGGTACATTTTCAGGGCATATTTGTGTGGAGTTCTGCATTGGTACGTTCCACTGAGACAGGGAGGTTATGTAGGTGTACATGTTCAGGGCATATTTGTGTGTTTTTCTGCATTGGTACGTTCCAGTGAGAAAGGGAGGTTATGGAGGGGTACCGTTTCAGGGCATATTTATGTAGAGTTCTGCATTGGTACGTTCCAGTGAGACACTGAGCTTATGGAGGAGTACAGGTTCAGGGCATATTTATGTGGAGATCCGCAGTGGAGCATTCCAGTGAGACACGGAGGATATTGAGGGGTACAGTTTCAGGGCATATTTATGTGGAGTTCTGCATTGGTACGTTCCAGTGAGACAGGTAGGTTTTGGAGCGTACAGGTTCAGGGCATATTTTTGTGGAGTTCTGCATTGGTAAGTTTCAGTGAGACAGGGAGGTTATGGAGGGGTACAGGTTCAGGGCATATTTGTGTAGAGTTCTGCATTGGTACGTTCCAGTGAGACAGGGAGGTTATGTAGGTGTACATGTTCCGTGCATATTTGTGTGTTTTTCTGCATTGGTACGTTCCAGTGAGAAAGGGGGGTTATGGAGGGGTACAGTTTCAGAGCATATTTATGTGGATTTCTGCATTGGTACATTCCAGTGAGACAGGGAGGTTATGGAGGGGTACAGGTTCAGGGCATATTTATGTGGAGTTCTGCATTGGAACATTCCAGTGAGACACGGAGGATATGCAGGTGTGCAGGTTCAGGGCACATTTGTGTGGAGTTCTGCATTGGTACGTTCCAGTGAGACAGGGTGGTTATGGAGGCGTACAGGGTCAGGGCATATTTGTGTGGAGTTCTGCATTGGTACATTCCAGTGAGACACGGAGCATATGGAGGGATACAGGTTCATGACATATTTGTGCGGAATTCTTCATTGGTACGTTCCAGTGTGACAGGAAGATTTTGAAGCGTACAGGTTCAGAGCATATTTGTATGGAGTTCTGCATTGGGTCATTCTACTGAGACAGGGAGGTTATGGAGGGTACATATTCAGGGCATATTTTTGTGGAGTTCTGTATTGGTACGTTCCAGTGAGACAGGGAGGTTATGAAGGGGTACAGTTTCAGGGCATATTTGTGTGGAGTTCTGCATTGGTACGTTCCAGTGAGACAGGGAGGATATGGAGAGGTACAGGTTCAGGGCATATTTGTGTGGAGTTCTGCATTGGTACATACCAGTGAGACACGGAGGATATGGAGGGATACAGGTTCATGGCATATTTGTGTGTAGTACTTCATTGGTACGTTCCAGTGAGACAGGTCGGTTTTGGAGTGTACAGGTTCAGGGCATATTTTTGTGGAGTTCTGCATTGGTACGTTCCAGTGAGACAGGGAGGTTATGGAGGGGTACAGGTTCAGGGAATATTTGTGTGGAGTTCTGCATTGGTACGTTGCAGTGAGACAGGGAGGTTATGTAGGTGTACATGTTCCGTGCATATTTGTGTGTTTTTCTGCATTGGTACGTTCCAGTGAGAAAGGGAGGTTATGGAGGGGTACAGTTTCAGGGCATATTTGTGTGGAGTTCTGCATTGGTACATTCCAGTGAGACACGGAAGATATGGAGGGATACAGGTTCATGGCATATTTGTGCGGAGTTCTTCATTGGTACGTTCTAGTGTGACAGGTAGGTTTTGGAGCGTACAGGTTCAGGGCATATCTGTATGGAGTTCTGCATTGGTACATTCTACTGAGACAGGGAGGTTATGGAGTGTACATATTCAGGGCATATTTTTGTGGAGTTCTGTATTGGTACGTTCCAGTGAGACAGGGATGTTATGGAGGGGTACAGTTTCAGGGCATATTTGTGTGGAGTTCTGCATTGGTACGTTCCAGTGAGTCAGGGAGGTTATGGAGGGGTACAGGTTCAGGGCATATTTGTGTGGAGTTCTGCATTGGTACATTCCAGTGAGACACGGAGGATATGGAGGGATTCAGGTTCATGGCATATTTGTGTGCAGTACTTCATTGATACATTCCAGTGAGACAGGTAGGTTTTGGAGCGTACATGTTCAGGGCATATTTTTGTGGAGTTCTGCATTGGTACGTTCCAGTGAGACAGGGAGGTTATGGAGTGGTACAGGTTCAGGGCATATTTGTGTGTTTTTCTGCATTGGTACGTTCCAGTGAGAAAGGGAGGTTATGGAGGGGTACAGTTTCAGGGCATATTTTTGTGGATTTCTGCATTGGTACGTTCCCGTGAGAAAGGGTGGTTATGGAGTGGTACAGGCTCAGGGCATATTTTTGTGGAATTCAGCAATGGTACGTTCCAGTGAGACAGGGAGTTTATGGAGGGGTACAGTTTCAGGGCATTTTTGTGTGGAGTTCTGCATTGGTACATTCCAGTGAGACAGGGAGGTTATGGAGGGGTACAGGTTCAGGGCATATTTCTGTGGAGTTCTGCATTGGAACATTCCAGTGAGACACGGAGGATATGGAGGGGTGCAGGTTCAGGGCATATTTGTGTGGAGTTCTGCATTGGTACGTTCCAGTGAGACAGGTAGGTTTTGGAGCGTACAGGTTCAGGGCATATTTTTGTGGAGTTCTGCATTGGTACGTTCCATGAGACAGGGAGGTTATGGAGGGGTACAGGTTCAGGGCATATTTTTGTGGAGTTCTGCATTGGTACGTTCCCGTGAGACAGGGAGTTTATGGAGGGGTACAGGTTCAGGGCATATTTTTGTGGAGTTTTGCAATGGTACGTTCCAGTGAGACAGGGAGTTTATGGAGGGGTACAGTTTCAGGGCATATTTGTGTGGAGTTCTGCATTAGTACGTTCCACTGAGACAGGAAGGTTATGTAGGTGTACATGTTCAGGGCATATTTGTGTGTTTTTCTGCATTGGTACGTTCCAGTGAGAAAGGGAGGTTATGGCGGGGTACAGTTTCAGGGCATATTTATGTGGAGTTCTGCATTGGTACGTTCCAGTGAGACACTGAGGTTATGGAGGAGTACAGGTTCAGGGCATATTTATGTGGAGTTCTGCATTGGAACATTCCAGTGAGACTCGGAGGATATGGAATGGTACAGGTTCAGGGCATATTTGTGTGGAGTTCTGCATTGGTACGTTCCAGTGAGACAGGGTGTTTATGGAGGCGTACAGGTTCAGGGCATATTTGTGTGGAGTTCTGCATTGGAACATTCCAGTGAGACACGGAGGATATGGAGGGGTACAGGTTCAGGGCATATTTATGTGGAGTTCCGCAGTGGAACATTCCAGTGAGACACGGAGGATATTGAGGGGTACAGTTTCAGGGCATATTTGTGTGGAGTTCTGCATTGGTACGTTCCAATGAGACAGGGAAGTTATGTAGGTGTACATGTTCCGTGCATATTTGTGTGTTTTTCTGCATTGGTACGTTCCAGTGAGAAAGGGAGGTTATGGAGGGGTACAGTTTCAGGGCATATTTATGTGGATTTCTGCATTGGTACGTTCCCTTGAGACAGGGTGGTTATGGAGGGGTACATGTTCAGGGCATATTTCTGTGGAGTTCTGCATTGGAACATTCCAGTGAGACAAGGAGGATATGGAGGGGTGCAGGTTCAGGGCATATTTGTGTGGAGTTCTGCATTGGTACGTTCCAGTGAGACAGGTAGGGTTTGGAGCGTACAGGTTCAGGGCATACTTTTGTGGAGTTCTGCATTGGTACGTTCCAGTGAGACAGGGAGTTTATGGAGGGGTACAGTTTCAGGGCATTTTTGTGTGGAGTTCTGCATTGGTACATTCCAGTGAGACAGGGAGGTTATGGAGGGGTACAGGTTCAGGGCATATTTCTGTGGAGTTCTGCATTGCAACATTCCAGTGAGACACGGAGGATATGGAGGGGTGCAGGTTCAGGGCATATTTGTGTGGAGTTCTGCATTGGTACGTTCCAGTGAGACAGGTAGGTTTTGGAGCGTACAGGTTCAGGGCATATTTTTGTGGAGTTCTGCATTGGTACGTTCTAGTGAGACAGGGAGGTTATGGAGGGGTACAGGTTCAGGGCATATTTATGTGGATTTCTGCATTGGTACGTTCCCGTGAGACAGGGTGGTTATGGAGGGGTACAGGTTCAGGGCATATTTTTGTGGAGTTCTGCAATGGTACGTTCCAGTGAGACAGGGAGTTTATGGAGGCGTACAGTTTCAGGGCATTTTTGTGTGGAGTTCTGCATTGGTACATTCCAGTGAGACAGGGAGGTTATGGAGGGGTACAGGTTCAGGGCATATTTCTGTGGAGTTCTGCATTGGAACATTCCAGTGAGACACGGAGGATATGGAGGGGTGCAGGTTCAGGGCATATTTGTGTGGAGTTCTGCATTGGTACGTTCCAGTGAGACAGGTAGGTTTTGGAGCGTACAGGTTCAGAGCATATTTTTGTGGAGTTCTGCATTGGTACGTTCCAGTGAGACAGGGAGTTTATGGAGGGGTACAGGTTCAGGGCATATTTTTGTGGAGTTCTGCATTGGTACGTTCCCGTGTGACAGGGAGTTTATGGAGGAGTACAGGTTCAGGGCATATTTTGTGGAGTTTTGCAATGGTACGTTCCAGTGAGACAGGGAGTTTATGGAGGGGTACAGTTTCAGGGCATATTTGTGTGGAGTTCTGCATTGGTACATTCCAGTGAGACACGGAGGATATGGAGGGATTCAGGTTCATGGCATATTTGTGTGTAGTACTTCATTGATACGTTCCAGTGAGACAGGTAGGTTTTGGAGCGTACATGTTCAGGGCATATTTTTGTGGAGTTCTGCATTGGTACGTTCCAGTGAGACAGGGAGGTTATGGAGGGGTACAGGTTCAGGGCATATTTGTGTGGAGTTCTGCATTGGTACGTTCCAGTGAGACAGGGAGGTTATGTAGGTGTACATGTTCCGTGCATATTTGTGTGTTTTTCTGCATTGGTACGTTCTCGTGAAAAAGGGAGGTTATGGAGGTGTACAGTTTCAGGGCATATTTATGTGGATTTCTGCATTGGTACGTTCCCGTGAGACAGGGTGGTTATGGAGTGGTACAGGTTCAGGGCATATTTTTGTGGAATTCTGCAATGGTACGTTCCAGTGAGACAGGGAGTTTATGGAGGGGTACAGTTTCAGGGCGTTTTTGTGTGGAGTTCTGCATTGGTACATTCCAGTGAGACAGGGAGGTTATGGAGGGGTACAGGTTCAGGGCATATTTCTGTGGAGTTCTCCATTGGAACATTCCAGTGAGACACGGAGGATATGGAGGGGTGCAGGTTCAGGGCATATTTGTGTGGAGTTCTGCTTTGGTACGTTCCAGTGAGACAGGTAGGTTTTGGAGCGTACAGGTTCAGGGCATATTTTTGTGGAGTTCTGCATTGGTACGTTCCAGTGAGACAGGGAGGTTATGGAGGGGTACAGGTTCAGGGCATATTTCTGTGAAGTTCTGCATTGGTACGTTCCCGTGAGACAGGGAGTTTATGGAGGGGTACAGGTTCAGGGCATATTTTTGTGGAGTTTTGCAATGGTACGTTTCAGTGAGACAGGGAGTTTATGGAGGGGTACAGTTTCAGGGCATATTTGTGTGGAGTTCCTCATTAGTACGTTCCACTGAGACAGGGAGGTTATGTAGGTGTACATGTTCAGGGCATATTTGTGTGTTTTTCTGCATTGGTACGTTCCAGTGAGAAAGGGAGGTTATGGCGGGGTACAGTTTCAGGGCAAATTTATGTGGAGTTCTGCATTGGTACGTTCCAGTGAGACACTGAGGTTATGGAGGAGTACAGGTTCAGGGCATATTCATGTGGAGTTCTGCATTGGAACATTCCAGTGAGACACGGAGGATATGGAATGGTACAGGTTCAGGGCATATTTGTGTGGAGTTCTGCATTGGTACGTTCCAGTGAGACAGGGTGTATATGGAGGCGTACAGGTTCAGGGCATATTTGTGTGGAGTTCTGCATTGGAACATTCCAGTGAGACACGGAGGATATGGAGGGGTGCAGGTTCAGGGCATATTTGTGTGGAGTTCTGCATTGGTACCTTCCAGTGAGACACTGAGGTTATGGAGGGGTACAGGTTCAGGGCATATTTATGTGGAGTTCCGCAGTGGAACATTCCAGTGAGACACGGAGAATATTGAGGGGTACAGTTTCAGGGCATATTTGCGTGGAGTTCTGCATTGGTACGTTCCAGTGAGACAGGGATGTTATGGAGGGGTACAGTTTCAGGGCATATTTGTGTGGAGTTCTGCATTGGTACATTCCAGTGAGACACGGAGGATATGGAGGGATACAGGTTCATGGCATATTTGTGTGTAGTACTTCATTGATACGTTACAGTGAGACAGGTAGGTTTTGGAGCGTACATGTTCAGGGCATATTTTTGTGGAGTTCTGCATTGGTACGTTCCAGTGAGACAGGGAGGTTATGGAGGGGTACAGGTTCAGGGAATATTTGTGTGGAGTTCTGCATTGGTACGTTCCAGTGAGACAGGGAGGTTATGTAGGTGTACATGTTCCGTGCATATTTGTGTGTTTTTCTGCATTGGTACGTTCCAGTGAGAAAGGGAGGTTATGGAGGGGTACAGTTTCAGGGCATATTTATGTGGAATTCTGCATTGGTACGTTCCCGTGAGACAGGGTGGTTATGGAGGGGTACAGGTTCAGGGCATATTTCTGTGGAGTTCTGCATTGGAACATTCCACTGAGACACGGAGGATATGGAGGGGTGCAGGTTCAGGGCATATTTGTGTGGAGTTCTGCATTGGTACTTTCCAGTGAGACAGGTAGGTTTTGGAGCGTACAGGTTCAGGGCATATTTTTGTGGAGTTCTGCATTGGTACGTTCCAGTGAGACAGGGAGTTTATGGAGGGGTACAGTTTCAGGGAATTTTTGTGTGGAGTTCTGCATTGGTACATTCCAGTGAGACACGGAGGATATGGAGGGGTGCAGGTTCAGGGCATATTTGTGGGGAGTTCTGCATTGGTACGTTCCAGTGAGACAGGTAGTTTTTGGAGCGTACAGGTTCAGGGCATATTTTTGTGGAGTTCTGCATTGGTACGTTCCAGTGAGACAGGGAGGTTATGGAGGGGTACAGGTTCAGGGCATATTTATGTGGATTTCTGCATTGGTACGTTCCCGTGAGACAGGGTGGTTATGGAGGGGTACAGGTTCAGGGCATATTTTTGTGCAGTTCTGCAATGGTACGTTCCAGTGAGACAGGGAGTTTATGGATGGGTACAGTTTCAGGGCATTTTTGTGTGGAGTTCTGCATTGGTACATTCCAGTGAGACAGGGAGGTTATGGAGGGGTACAGGTTCAGGGCATATTTCTGTGGAGTTCTGCATTGGAACATTCCAGTGAGACACGGAGGATATGGAGGGGTGCAGGTTCAGGGCATGTTTGTGTGGAGTTCTGCATTGGTACGTTCCAGTGAGACAGGTAGGTTTTGGAGCGTACAGGTTCAGGGCATATTTTTGAGGAGTTCTGCATTGGTACGTTCCAGTGAGACAGGGAGGTTATGGAGGGGTACAGGTTCAGGGCATATTTTTGTGGAGTTTTGCAATGGTACGTTCCAGTGAGACAGGGAGTTTATGGAGGGGTACAGGTTCAGGGCATATTTTGTGGAGTTTTGCAATGGTACGTTCCAGTGAGACAGGGAGTTTATGGAGGGGTACAGTTTCAGGGCATATTTGTGTGGAGTTCTGCATTGGTACGTTCCACTGAGACAGGGAGGTTATGTAGGTGTACATGTTCAGGGCATATTTGTGTGTTTTTCTGCATTGGTACGTTCCAGTGAGAAAGGGAGGTTATGGAGGGGTACAGTTTCAGGGCATATTTATGTGGAGTTCTGCATTGGTATGTTCCAGTGAGACACTGAGGTTATGGAGGAGTACAGGTTCAGGGCATATTTATGTGGAGTTCCGCCGTGGAACATTCCAGTGAGACACGGAGGATATTGAGGGGTACAGTTTCAGGGCATATTTGTGTGTAATACTTCATTGGTACGTTCCAGTGAGACAGGTCGGTTTTGGAGCGTACAGGTTCAGGGCATATTTTTGTGGAGTTCTGCATTGGTACGTTCCAGTGAGACAGGGAGGTTATGGAGGGGTACAGGTTCCGGGAATATTTGTGTGGAGTTCTGCATTGGTACGTTGCAGTGAGACAGGGAGGTTATGTAGGTGTACATGTTCCGTGCATATTTGTGTGTTTTTCTGCATTGGTACGTTCCAGTGAGAAAGGGAGGTTATGGAGGGGTACAGTTTCAGGGCATATTTATGTGGATTTCTGCATTGGTACGTTCCCGTGAGACAGGGAGGTTATGGAGGGGTACAGTTTCAGGGGATATTTGTGTGGAGTTCTGCATTGGTACCTTCCAGTGAGACACTGAGGTTATGGAGGTGTACAGGTTCAGGGCATATTTATGTGGAGTTCCGCAGTGGAACATTCCAGTGAGTCAGGGAGGTTATGGAGGGGTACAGGTTCAGGGCATATTTGTGTGGAGTTCTGCATTGGTACATTCCAGTGAGACACGGAGGGTATGGAGGGATTCAGGTTCATGGCATATTTGTGTGTAGTACTTCATTGATACGTTCCAGTAAGGCAGGTAGGTTTTGGAGCGTACATGTTCAGGGCATATTTTTGTGGAGTTCTGCATTGGTACGTTCCAGTGAGACAGGTAGGTTTTGGAGCGTACAGGTTCAGAGCATATTTTTGTGGAGTTCTGCATTGGTACGTTCCAGTGAGACAGGGAGTTTATGGAGGGGTACAGGTTCAGGGCATATTTTTGTGGAGTTCTGCATTGGTACGTTCCCGTGTGACAGGGAGTTTATGGAGGAGTACAGGTTCAGGGCATATTTTGTGGAGTTTTGCAATGGTACGTTCCAGTGAGACAGGGAGTTTATGGAGGGGTACAGTTTCAGGGCATATTTGTGTGGAGTTCTGCATTGGTACATTCCAGTGAGACACGGAGGATATGGAGGGATTCAGGTTCATGGCATATTTGTGTGTAGTACTTCATTGATACGTTCCAGTGAGACAGGTAGGTTTTGGAGCGTACATGTTCAGGGCATATTTTTGTGGAGTTCTGCATTGGTACGTTCCAGTGAGACAGGGAGGTTATGGAGGGGTACAGGTTCAGGGCATATTTGTGTGGAGTTCTGCATTGGTACGTTCCAGTGAGACAGGGAGGTTATGTAGGTGTACATGTTCCGTGCATATTTGTGTGTTTTTCTGCATTGGTACGTTCTCGTGAAAAAGGGAGGTTATGGAGGTGTACAGTTTCAGGGCATATTTATGTGGATTTCTGCATTGGTACGTTCCCGTGAGACAGGGTGGTTATGGAGTGGTACAGGTTCAGGGCATATTTTTGTGGAATTCTGCAATGGTACGTTCCAGTGAGACAGGGAGTTTATGGAGGGGTACAGTTTCAGGGCGTTTTTGTGTGGAGTTCTGCATTGGTACATTCCAGTGAGACAGGGAGGTTATGGAGGGGTACAGGTTCAGGGCATATTTCTGTGGAGTTCTCCATTGGAACATTCCAGTGAGACACGGAGGATATGGAGGGGTGCAGGTTCAGGGCATATTTGTGTGGAGTTCTGCTTTGGTACGTTCCAGTGAGACAGGTAGGTTTTGGAGCGTACAGGTTCAGGGCATATTTTTGTGGAGTTCTGCATTGGTACGTTCCAGTGAGACAGGGAGGTTATGGAGGGGTACAGGTTCAGGGCATATTTCTGTGAAGTTCTGCATTGGTACGTTCCCGTGAGACAGGGAGTTTATGGAGGGGTACAGGTTCAGGGCATATTTTTGTGGAGTTTTGCAATGGTACGTTTCAGTGAGACAGGGAGTTTATGGAGGGGTACAGTTTCAGGGCATATTTGTGTGGAGTTCCTCATTAGTACGTTCCACTGAGACAGGGAGGTTATGTAGGTGTACATGTTCAGGGCATATTTGTGTGTTTTTCTGCATTGGTACGTTCCAGTGAGAAAGGGAGGTTATGGCGGGGTACAGTTTCAGGGCAAATTTATGTGGAGTTCTGCATTGGTACGTTCCAGTGAGACACTGAGGTTATGGAGGAGTACAGGTTCAGGGCATATTCATGTGGAGTTCTGCATTGGAACATTCCAGTGAGACACGGAGGATATGGAATGGTACAGGTTCAGGGCATATTTGTGTGGAGTTCTGCATTGGTACGTTCCAGTGAGACAGGGTGTATATGGAGGCGTACAGGTTCAGGGCATATTTGTGTGGAGTTCTGCATTGGAACATTCCAGTGAGACACGGAGGATATGGAGGGGTGCAGGTTCAGGGCATATTTGTGTGGAGTTCTGCATTGGTACCTTCCAGTGAGACACTGAGGTTATGGAGGGGTACAGGTTCAGGGCATATTTATGTGGAGTTCCGCAGTGGAACATTCCAGTGAGACACGGAGAATATTGAGGGGTACAGTTTCAGGGCATATTTGCGTGGAGTTCTGCATTGGTACGTTCCAGTGAGACAGGGATGTTATGGAGGGGTACAGTTTCAGGGCATATTTGTGTGGAGTTCTGCATTGGTACATTCCAGTGAGACACGGAGGATATGGAGGGATACAGGTTCATGGCATATTTGTGTGTAGTACTTCATTGATACGTTACAGTGAGACAGGTAGGTTTTGGAGCGTACATGTTCAGGGCATATTTTTGTGGAGTTCTGCATTGGTACGTTCCAGTGAGACAGGGAGGTTATGGAGGGGTACAGGTTCAGGGAATATTTGTGTGGAGTTCTGCATTGGTACGTTCCAGTGAGACAGGGAGGTTATGTAGGTGTACATGTTCCGTGCATATTTGTGTGTTTTTCTGCATTGGTACGTTCCAGTGAGAAAGGGAGGTTATGGAGGGGTACAGTTTCAGGGCATATTTATGTGGAATTCTGCATTGGTACGTTCCCGTGAGACAGGGTGGTTATGGAGGGGTACAGGTTCAGGGCATATTTCTGTGGAGTTCTGCATTGGAACATTCCACTGAGACACGGAGGATATGGAGGGGTGCAGGTTCAGGGCATATTTGTGTGGAGTTCTGCATTGGTACTTTCCAGTGAGACAGGTAGGTTTTGGAGCGTACAGGTTCAGGGCATATTTTTGTGGAGTTCTGCATTGGTACGTTCCAGTGAGACAGGGAGTTTATGGAGGGGTACAGTTTCAGGGAATTTTTGTGTGGAGTTCTGCATTGGTACATTCCAGTGAGACACGGAGGATATGGAGGGGTGCAGGTTCAGGGCATATTTGTGGGGAGTTCTGCATTGGTACGTTCCAGTGAGACAGGTAGTTTTTGGAGCGTACAGGTTCAGGGCATATTTTTGTGGAGTTCTGCATTGGTACGTTCCAGTGAGACAGGGAGGTTATGGAGGGGTACAGGTTCAGGGCATATTTATGTGGATTTCTGCATTGGTACGTTCCCGTGAGACAGGGTGGTTATGGAGGGGTACAGGTTCAGGGCATATTTTTGTGCAGTTCTGCAATGGTACGTTCCAGTGAGACAGGGAGTTTATGGATGGGTACAGTTTCAGGGCATTTTTGTGTGGAGTTCTGCATTGGTACATTCCAGTGAGACAGGGAGGTTATGGAGGGGTACAGGTTCAGGGCATATTTCTGTGGAGTTCTGCATTGGAACATTCCAGTGAGACACGGAGGATATGGAGGGGTGCAGGTTCAGGGCATGTTTGTGTGGAGTTCTGCATTGGTACGTTCCAGTGAGACAGGTAGGTTTTGGAGCGTACAGGTTCAGGGCATATTTTTGAGGAGTTCTGCATTGGTACGTTCCAGTGAGACAGGGAGGTTATGGAGGGGTACAGGTTCAGGGCATATTTTTGTGGAGTTTTGCAATGGTACGTTCCAGTGAGACAGGGAGTTTATGGAGGGGTACAGGTTCAGGGCATATTTTGTGGAGTTTTGCAATGGTACGTTCCAGTGAGACAGGGAGTTTATGGAGGGGTACAGTTTCAGGGCATATTTGTGTGGAGTTCTGCATTGGTACGTTCCACTGAGACAGGGAGGTTATGTAGGTGTACATGTTCAGGGCATATTTGTGTGTTTTTCTGCATTGGTACGTTCCAGTGAGAAAGGGAGGTTATGGAGGGGTACAGTTTCAGGGCATATTTATGTGGAGTTCTGCATTGGTATGTTCCAGTGAGACACTGAGGTTATGGAGGAGTACAGGTTCAGGGCATATTTATGTGGAGTTCCGCCGTGGAACATTCCAGTGAGACACGGAGGATATTGAGGGGTACAGTTTCAGGGCATATTTGTGTGTAATACTTCATTGGTACGTTCCAGTGAGACAGGTCGGTTTTGGAGCGTACAGGTTCAGGGCATATTTTTGTGGAGTTCTGCATTGGTACGTTCCAGTGAGACAGGGAGGTTATGGAGGGGTACAGGTTCCGGGAATATTTGTGTGGAGTTCTGCATTGGTACGTTGCAGTGAGACAGGGAGGTTATGTAGGTGTACATGTTCCGTGCATATTTGTGTGTTTTTCTGCATTGGTACGTTCCAGTGAGAAAGGGAGGTTATGGAGGGGTACAGTTTCAGGGCATATTTATGTGGATTTCTGCATTGGTACGTTCCCGTGAGACAGGGAGGTTATGGAGGGGTACAGTTTCAGGGGATATTTGTGTGGAGTTCTGCATTGGTACCTTCCAGTGAGACACTGAGGTTATGGAGGTGTACAGGTTCAGGGCATATTTATGTGGAGTTCCGCAGTGGAACATTCCAGTGAGACACGGAGGATATTGAGGGGTACAGTTTCAGGGCATATTTGTGTGGAGTTCTGCATTGGTACATTCCAGTGAGACACGGAAGATATGGAGGGATACAGGTTCATGGCATATTTGTGCGGAGTTCTTCATTGGTACGTTCTAGTGTGACAGGTAGGTTTTGGAGCGTACAGGTTCAGGGCATATTTGTATGGAGTTCTGCATTGGTACATTCTACTGAGACAGGGATGTTATGGAGTGTACATATTCAGGGCATATTTTTGTGGAGTTCTGTATTGGTACGTTCCAGTGAGACAGGGATGTTATGGAGGGGTACAGTTTCAGGGCATATTTGTGTGGAGTTCTGCATTGGTACGTTCCAGTGAGTCAGGGAGGTTATGGAGGGGTACAGGTTCAGGGCATATTTGTGTGGAGTTCTGCATTGGTACATTCCAGTGAGACACGGAGGGTATGGAGGGATTCAGGTTCATGGCATATTTGTGTGTAGTACTTCATTGATACGTTCCAGTAAGGCAGGTAGGTTTTGGAGCGTACATGTTCAGGGCATATTTTTGTGTAGTTCTGCATTGGTACGTTCCAGTGAGACAGGGAGGTTATGGAGAGGTACAGGTTCAGGGCATATTTGTGTGGAGTTCTGCATTGGTACGTTCCAGTGAGACAGGGAGGTTATGTAAGTGTACATGTTCCGTGCATATTTGTGTGTTTTTCTGCATTGGTACGTTCCAGTGAGAAAGGGAGGTTATGGAGGGGTACAGTTTCAGGGCATATTTATGTGGATTTCTGCATTGGTACGTTCCCGTGAGACAGGGAGTTTATGGAGGGGTACAGTTTCAGGGCATTTTTGTGTGGAGTTCTGCATTGGTACATTCCAGTGAGACAGGGAGTTTATGGAGGGGTACAGGTTCAGGGCATATTTCTGTGGAGTTCTGCATTGGAACATTCCAGTGAGACACGGAGGATATGGAGGGGTGCAGGTTCAGGGCATATTTGTGTGGAGTTCTGCATTGGTACGTTCCAGTGAGACAGGTAGGTTTTGGAGCGTACAGGTTCAGGGCATATTTTTGTGGAGTTCTGCATTGGTACGTTCCAGTGAGACAGGGAGGTTATGGAGGGGTACAGGTTCAGGGCATATTTTTGTGGAGTTCTGCATTGGTACGTTCCCCTGAGACAGGGAGTTTATGGAGGGGTACAGGTTCAGGGCATATTTTTGTGGAGTTTTGCAATGGTACGTTCCAGTGAGACAGGGAGTTTATGGAGGGGTACAGTTTCAGGGCATATTTGTGTGGAGTTCTGCATTAGTACGTTCCACTGAGACAGGGAGGTTATGTAGGTGTACATGTCCAGGGCATATTTGTGTGTTTTTCTGCATTGGTACGTTCCAGTGAGAAAGGGAAGTTATGGCGGGGTACAGTTTCAGGGCATATTTATGTGGAGTTCTGCATTGGTACGTTCCAGTGAGACACTGAGGTTATGGAGGAGTACAGGTTCAGGGCATATTTATGTGGAGTTCCGCAGTGGAACATTCCAGTGAGACACGGAGGATATTGAGGGGTACAGTTTCAGGGCATATTTGTGTGGAGTTCTGCATTGGTACGTTCCAGTGAGACAGGTAGGTTTTGGAGCGTACAGGTTCAGGGCATATTTTTGTGGAGTTCTGCATTGGTACGTTCCAGTGAGACAGGGAGGTTATGGAGGGGTACATGTTCAGGGCATATTTGTGTGGAGTTCTGCATTGGTACGTTCCAGTGAGACAGGGAGGTTATGTAGGTGTACATGTTCCGTGCATATTTGTGTGTTTTTCTGCATTGGTACGTTCCAGTGAGAAAGGGAGGTTATGGAGGGGTACAGTTTCAGGGCATATTTATGTGGATTTCGGCATTGGTACGTTCCCGTGAGACAGGGAGTTTATGGAGGGGTACAGTTTCAGGGCATTTTTGTGTGGAGTTCTGCATTGGTACATTCCAGTGAGACAGGGAGGTTATGGAGGGGTACAGGTTCAGGGCATATTTATGTGGAGTTCTGCATTGGAACATTCCAGTGAGACACGGAGGATATGGAGGTGTGCAGGTTCAGGGCATATTTGTGTGGAGTTCTGCATTGGTACGTTCCAGTGAGACACTGAGGTTATGGAGGGGTACTGGTTCAGGGCATATTTATGTGGAGTTCCGCAGTGGAACATTCCAGTGAGAGACGGAGGATATTGAGGGGTACAGTTTCAGGGCATATTTGTGTGGAGTTCTGCATTGGTACGTTCCAGTGAGACAGGGTGGTTATGGAGGCGTACAGGTTCAGGGCATATTTGTGTGGAGTTCTGCATTGGTACATTCCAGTGAGACACGGAGGATATGGAGGGATACAGGTTCATGACATATTTGTGCGGAGTTCTTCATTGGTACGTTCCATTGTGACAGGAAGATTTTGGAGCGTACAGGTTCAGAGCATATTTGTATGTAGTTATGCATTGGTACATTCTACTGAGACAGGGAGGTTATGGAGGGTACATATTCAGGGCATATTTTTGTGGAGTTCTGTATTGGTACGTTCCAGTGAGACAGGGAGGTTATGGAGGGGTACAGTTTCAGGGCATATTTGTGTGGAGTTCTGCATTGGTTAGTTCCAGTGAGACAGGGAGGTTATGGAGGGTTTACAGGTTCAGGGCATATTTGTGTGGAGTTCTGCATTGGTACATTCCAGTGAGACACGGAGGATATGGAGGGATACAGGTTCAGGGCATATTTTTGTGGAGTTCTGCATTGGTACATTCCAGTGAGACATTGAGGTTATGTAGGGGTACAGGTTTAGGGCATATTTATGTGGAGTTCTGCATTGGAACATTCCAGTGAGACACGGAGGATATGGAATGGTACAGGTTCAGGGCATATTTGTGTGGAGTTCTGCATTGGTACGTTCCAGTGAGACAGGGTGTTTATGGAGGCGTACAGGTTCAGGGCATCTTTGTGTGGAGTTCTGCATTGGAACATTCCAGTGAGACACGGAGGATATGGAGGGGTGCAGGTTCAGGGCATATTTGTGTGGAGTTCTGCATTGGTACGTTCCAGTGAGACACTGAGGTTATGGAGGGTACAGGTTCAGGGCATATTTATGTGGAGTTCCGCAGTGGAACATTCCAGTGAGACACGGAGGATATTGAGGGGTACAGTTTCAGGGCATATGTGTGTGGAGTTCTGCATTGGTACGTTCCAGTGAGACAGGGAGGTTATGGAGGGGTACAGGTTCAGGGCATATTTGTGTGGAGTTCTGCATTGGTACGTTCCAGTGAGACACTGTGGTTATGGAGGGTACAGGTTCAGGGCATATTTGTGTGGAGTTCCGCAGTGGAACATTCCAGTGAGACACGGAGGATATTGAGGGGTACAGTTTCAGGGCATATTTTTGTGGAGTTCTGCATTGGTACGTTCCAGTGAGACAGGGAGGTTATGGAGGGGTACAGGTTCAGGGCATATTTGTGTGGAGTTCTGCATTGGTACGTTCCAGTGAGACAGGGAGGTTATGTAGGTGTACATGCTCCGTGCATATTTGTGTGTTTTTCTGCATTGGTACGTTCCAGTGAGAAAGGGAGGTTATGGAGGGGTACAGTTTCAGGGCATATTTATGTGGATTTCTGCATTGGTACGTTCCCGTGAGACAGGGAGTTTATGGAGGGGTACAGTATCAGGGCATTTTTGTGTGGAGTTCTGCATTGGTACATTCCAGTGAGACAGGGAGATTATGGAGGGGTACAGGTTCAGGGCATATTTATGTGGAGTTCTGCATTGGAACATTGCAGTGAGACACGGAGGATATGGAGGTGTGCAGGTTCAGGGCATATTTGTGTGGAGTTCTGCATTGGTACGTTCCAGTGAGACACTGAGGTTATGGAGGGGTACAGGTTCAGGTCATATTTATGTGGAGTTCCGCAGTGGAACATTCCAGTGAGAGACGGAGGATATTGAGGGGTACAGTTTCAGGGCATATTTGTGTGGAGTTCTGCATTGGTACGTTCCAGTGAGACAGGGAGTTTATGTAGGTGTACATGTTCCGTGCATATTTGTGTGTTTTTCGGCATTGGTACGTTCCAGTGAGAAAGGGAGGTTATGGAGGGGTACAGTTTCAGGGCATATTTATGTGGATTTCTGCATTGGTACGTTCCCGTGAGACAGGGAGTTTATGGAGGGGTACAGTTTCAGGGCATTTTTGTGTGGAGTTCTGCATTGGTACATTCCAGTGAGACAGGGAGGTTATGGAGGGGTACAGGTTCAGGGCATATTTATGTGGAGTTCTGCATTGGTACGTTCCAGTGAGACACTGAGGTTATGGAGGGGTACAGGTTCAGGGCATATTTATGTGGAGTTCCGCAGTGGAACATTCCAGTGAGAGACGGAGGATATTGAGGGGTACAGTTTCAGGGCATATTTGTGTGGAGTTCTGCATTGGTACGTTCCAGTGAGACAGGGTGGTTATGGAGGCGTACGGGTTCAGGGCATATTTGTGTGGAGTTCTGCATTGGTACATTCCAGTGAGACACGGAGGATATGGAGGGATACAGGTTCATGACATATTTGTGCGGAATTCTTCATTGGTACGTTCCAGTGTGACAGGAAGATTTTGGAGCGTACAGGTTCAGAGCTTATTTGTATGGAGTTCTGCATTGGTACATTCTACTGAGACAGGGAGGTTATGGAGGGTACATATTCAGGGCATATTTTTGTGGAGTTCTGTATTGGTACGTTCCCGTGAGACAGGGAGTTTATGGAGGGGTACAGTTTCAGGGCATTTTTGTGTGGAGTTCTGCATTGGTACATTCCAGTGAGACAGGGAGGTTATGGAGGGGTACAGGTTCAGGGCATATTTATGTGGAGTTCTGCATTGGTACGTTCCAGTGAGACACTGAGGTTATGGAGGGGTACAGGTTCAGGGCATATTTATGTGGAGTTCCGCAGTGGAACATTCCAGTGAGAGACGGAGGATATTGAGGGGTACAGTTTCAGGGCATATTTGTGTGGAGTTCTGCATTGGTACGTTCCAGTGAGACAGGGTGGTTATGGAGGCGTACAGGTTCAGGGCATATTTGTGTGGAGTTCTGCATTGGTACATTCCAGTGAGACACGGAGGATATGGAGGGATACAGGTTCATGACATATTTGTGCGGAATTCTTCATTGGTACGTTCCAGTGTGACAGGAAGATTTTGGAGCGTACAGGTTCAGAGCATATTTGTATGGAGTTCTGCATTGGTACATTCTACTGAGACAGGGAGGTTATGGAGGGTACATATTCAGGGCATATTTTTGTGGAGTTCTGTATTGGTACGTTCCAGTGAGACAGGGAGGTTATGAAGGGGTACAGTTTCAGGGCATATTTGTGTGGAGTTCTGCATTGGTACGTTCCAGTGAGACAGGGAGGTTATGGAGAGGTACAGGTTCAGGGCATATTTGTGTGGAGTTCTGCATTGGTACATTCCAGTGAGACACGGAGGATATGGAGGGATACAGGTTCATGGCATATTTGTGTGTAGTACTTCATTGGTACGTTCCAGTGAGACAGGTCGGTTTTGGAGCGTACAGGTTCAGGGCATATTTTTGTGGAGTTCTGCATTGGTACGTTCCAGTGAGACAGGGAGGTTATGGAGGGGTACAGGTTCAGGGAATATTTGTGTGGAGTTCTGCATTGGTACGTTGCAGTGAGACAGGGAGGTTATGTAGGTGTACATGTTCCGTGCATATTTGTGTGTTTTTCTGCATTGGTACGTTCCAGTGAGAAAGGGAGGTTATGGAGGGGTACAGGTTCAGGGCATATTTTTGTGGAGTTCTGCAATGGTACGTTCCAGTGAGACCGGGAGTTTATGGAGGGGTACAGTTTCAGGGCATTTTTGTGTGGAGTTCTGCATTGGTACATTCCAGTGAGACAGGGAGGTTATGGAGGGGTACAGGTTCAGGGCATATTTCTGTGGAGTTCTGCATTGGAACATTCCAGTGAGACACGGAGGATATGGAGGGGTGCAGGTTCAGGGCATATTTGTGTGGAGTTCTGCATTGGTACGTTCCAGTGAGACAGGTAGGTTTTGGAGCGTACAGGTTCAGGGCATATTTTTGTGGAGTTCTGCATTGGTACGTTCCAGTGAGAAAGGGAGGTTATGGAGGGGTACAGGTTCAAAGCATATTTTTGTGGAGTTCTGCATTGGTACGTTCCCGTGAGACAGGGAGTTTATAGAGGGGTACAGGTTCAGGGCATATTTTGTGGAGTTCTGCATTGGTACGTTCCAGTGAGACTGGGAGGTTATGTAGGTGTACATGTTCCGTGCATATTTGTGTGGAGTTCTACATTGGAACATTCCAGTGAGACAGGGAGGTTATGGAGCGTACAGTTTCAGGGCATATTTGTGTGGAGTTCTGCATTGGTAGGTTCCAGTGAGACAGGTAGGTTTTGGAGCGTACAGGTTCAGGGCATATTTTTGTGGAGTTCTGCATTGGTACGTTCCAGTGAGACAGGGAGGTTATGGAGGGGTACAGGTTCAGGGCATATTTCTGTGGAGTTCTGCATTGAAACATTCCAGTGAGACACGGAGGATATGAAGGGGTGCAGGTTCAGGGCATTTTTGTGTGGAGTTCTGCATTGGTACATTCCAGTGAGACAGGGAGGTTATGGAGGGGTACAGGTTCAGGGCATATTTCTGTGGAGTTCTGCATTGAAACATTCCAGTGAGACACGGAGGATATGGAGGGGTGCAGGTTCAGGGCATATTTGTGTGGAGTTCTGCATTGGTACGTTCCAGTGAGACAGGTAGGTTTTGGAGCGTACAGGTTCAGGGCATATTTTTGTGGAGTTCTGCATTGTTACGTTCCAATGAGACAGGGAGGTTATGGAGGGGTAGAGGTTCAGGTCATATTTTTGTGGAGTTCTGCATTGGTACGTTCCCGTGAGACAGGGAGTTTATGGAGGGGTACAGTTTCAGGGCATATTTGTGTGGAGTTCTGCATTTGTACCTTCCACTGAGACAGGGAGGTTATGTAGGTGTACATGTTCAGGGCATATTTGTGTGTTTTTCTGCATTGGTGCGTTCCAGTGAGAAAGGGAGGTTACGGACGGGTACAGTTTCAGGGCATATTTATGTGGAGTTCTGCATTGGTACGGTCCTGTGAGACACTGAGGTTATGGAGGTGTACAGGTTCAGGGCATATTTATGTGGAGTTCCGCAGTGGAACATTCCAGTGAGACACGGAGGATATTGAGGGGTACAGTTTCAGGGCATATTTGTGTGGAGTTCTGCATTGGTACGTTCCAGTGAGACAGGTAGGTTTTGGAGCGTACAGGTTCAGGGCATATTTTTGTGGAGTTCTGCATTGGTACGTTCCAGTGAGACAGGGAGGTTATGTAGGTGTACATGTTCCGTGCATATTTGTGTGTTTTTCTGCATTGGTACGTTCCAGTGAGAAAGGGAGGTTATGGAGTGGTACAGGTTCAGGGCATATTTTTGTGGAGTTCTGCATTGGTACGTTCCAGTGAGACAGGGAGGTTATGGAGGGGTACAGGTTCAGGGCATATTTATGTCGTTTTCTGCATTGGTACGTTCCCGTGAGACAGGGTGGTTATGGAGGGGTACAGGTTCAGGGCATATTTTTGTGGAATTCTGCAATGGTACGTTCCAGTGAGACAGCGAGTTTATGGAGGGGTACAGGTTCCGGGCATATTTCTGGGGAGTTCTGCATTGGAACATTCCAGTGAGACACGGAGGATATGGAGGGGTGCAGGTTCAGGGCATATTTGTGTGGAGTTCTGCATTGGTACGTTCCAGTGAGACAGGTAGGTTTTGGAGCGTACAGTTTCAGGGCATATTTATGTGGATTTCTGCATTGGTACGTTCCCGTGAGACAGGGAGTTTATGGAGGGGTACAGGTTCAGGGCATTTTTGTGTGGAGTTCTGCATTGTTACGTTGCTGTGAGACACTGAGGTTATGGAGGTGTACAGGTTCAGGGCATATTTGTGTGGAGTTCTGCATTGGTACATTCCAGTGAGACAGGGAGGTTATGGAGGGGTACAGGTTCAGGGCATATTTCTGTGGAGTTCTGCATTGGAACATTCCAGTGAGACACGGAGGATATGGAGGGGTGCAGGTTCAGGGCATATTTGTGTGTAGTTCTGCATTGGTACGTTCCGGTGAGACTCTGAGGTTATGGAGGGTACAGTTTCAGGGCATATTTATGTGGAGTTCCGCAGTGGAACATTCCAGTGAGACACGGAGAATATTGAGGGGTACAGTTTCAGGGCATATTTGTGTGGAGTTCTGCATTGGTACGTTCCAGTGAGACAGGGTTGTTATGGAGGCGGACAGGATCAGGGCATATTTGTGTGGAGTTCTGCATTGGTACATTCCAGTGAGACACGGAGTATATGGAGGGATACAGGTTCATGACATATTTGTGCGGAATTCTTCATTGGTACATTCCAGTGTGACAGGAAGATTTTGGACCGTACAGGTTCAGGGCATATTTTTGTGGAGTTCTGCATTGGTACGTTCCAGTGAGACAGGGAGGTTATGTAGGTGTACATGTTCCGTGCATATTTGTGTGTTTTTCTGCTTTGGTACGTTCCAGTGAGAAAGGGAGGTTATGGATGGGTACAGTTTCAGGGCATATTTATGTGGATTTCTGCATTGGTACGTTCCCGTGAGACAGGGAGTTTATGGAGGGGTACAGTTTCAGGGCATTTTTGTGTGGAGTTCTGCATTGTTACGTTGCTGTGAGACACTGAGGTTATGGAGGTGTACAGGTTCAGGGCATATTTGTGTGGAGTTCTGCATTGGTACATTCCAGTGAGACAGGGAGGTTATGGAGGGGTACAGGTTCAGGGCATATTTCTGTGGAGTTCTGCATTGGAACATTCCAGTGAGACACGGAGGATATGGAGGGGTGCAGGTTCAGGGCATATTTGTGTGGAGTTCTGCATCGGTACGTTCCAGTGAGACACTGAGGTTATGGAGGGTACAGGTTCAGGGCATATTTATGTGGAGTTCCGCAGTGGAACATTCCAGTGAGACACGGAGGATATTGAGGAGTACAGTTTCAGGGCATATTTGTGTGGAGTTCTGCATTGGTACGTTCCAGTGAGACAGGGATGTTATGGAGGGGTACAGTTTCAGGGCATATTTGTGTGGAGTTCTGCATTGGTACATTCCAGTGAGACACGGAGGATATGGAGGGATACAGGTTCATGGCATATTTGTGTGTAGTACTTCATTGATACGTTACAGTGAGACAGGTAGGTTTTGGAGCGTACATGTTCAGGACATATTTTTGTGGAGTTCTGCATTGGTACGTTCCAGTGAGACAGGGAGGTTATGGAGGGGTACAGGTTCAGGGCATATTTGTGTGGAGTTCTGCATTGGTACGTTCCAGTGAGACAGGGAGTTTATGTAGGTGTACATGTTCCGTGCATCTTTGTGTGTTTTTCTGCATTGGTACGTTCCAGTGAGAAAGGGAGGTTATGGGGGGGGTACAGTTTCAGGGCATATTTATGTGGATTTCTGCATTGGTACGTTCCCGTGAGACAGGGTGGTTATGGAGGGGTACAGGTTCAGGGCATATTTCTGTGGAGTTCTGCATTGGAACATTCCAGTGAGACACGGAGGATATGGAGGGGTGCAGGTTCAGGGCATATTTGTGTGGAGTTCTGCATTGGTACGTTCCAGTGAGACAGGTAGGTTTTGGAGCGTACAGGTTCAGGGCATATTTTTGTGGAGTTCTGCATTGGTACGTTCCAGTGAGACAGGGTTGTTATGGAGGCGTACAGGTTCAGGGCATATTTGTGTGGAGTTCTGCATTGGTACATTCCAGTGAGACACGGAGGATATGGAGGGATACAGGTTCATGACATATTTGTGCGGAATTCTTCATTGGTACATTCCAGTGTGACAGGAAGATTTTGGACCGTACAGGTTCAGGGCATTTTTTTGTGGAGTTCTGCATTGGTACGTTCCAGTGAGACAGGGAGGTTATGTAGGTGTACATGTTCCGTGCATATTTGTGTGTTTTTCTGCATTGGTACGTTCCAGTGAGAAAGGGAGGTTATGGAGGGGTACAGTTTCAGGGCATATTTATGTGGATTTCTGCATTGGTACGTTCCCGTGAGACAGGGAGTTTATGGAGGGGTACAGTTTCAGGGCATTTTTGTGTGGAGTTCTGCATTGTTACGTTGCTGTGAGTCACTGAGGTTATGGAGGTGTACAGGTTCAGGGCATATTTGTGTGGAGTTCTGCATTGGTACATTCCAGTGAGACAGGGAGGTTATGGAGGGGTACAGGTTCAGGGCATATTTCTGTGGAGTTCTGCATTGGATCATTCCAGTGAGACACGGAGGATATGGAGGGGTGCAGGTTCAGGGCATATTTGTGTGGAGTTCTGCATCGGTACGTTCCAGTGAGACACTGAGGTTATGGAGGGAACAGGTTCAGGGCATATTTATGTGGAGTTCCGCAGTGGAACATTCCAGTGAGACACGGAGGATATTGAGGAGTACAGTTTCAGGGCATATTTGTGTGGAGTTCTGCATTGGTACGTTCCAGTGAGACAGGGATGTTATGGAGGGGTACAGTTTCAGGGCATATTTGTGTGGAGTTCTGCATTGGTACATTCCAGTGAGACACGGAGGATATGGAGGGATACAGGTTCATGGCATATTTGTGTGTAGTACTTCATTGATACGTTACAGTGAGACAGGTAGGTTTTGGAGCGTACATGTTCAGGACATATTTTTGTGGAGTTCTGCATTGGTACGTTCCAGTGAGACAGGGAGGTTATGGAGGGGTACAGGTTCAGGGCATATTTGTGTGGAGTTCTGCATTGGTACGTTCCAGTGAGACAGGGAGGTTATGTAGGTGTACATGTTCCGTGCATCTTTGTGTGTTTTTCTGCATTGGTACGTTCCAGTGAGAAAGGGAGGTTATGGGGGGGGTACAGTTTCAGGGCATTTTTATGTGGATTTCTGCATTGGTACGTTCCCGTGAGACAGGGTGGTTATGGAGGGGTACAGGTTCAGGGCATATTTCTGTGGAGTTCTGCATTGGAACATTCCAGTGAGACACGGAGGATATGGAGGGGTGCAGGTTCAGGGCATATTTGTGTGGAGTTCTGCATTGGTACGTTCCAGTGAGACAGGTAGGTTTTGGAGCGTACAGGTTCAGGGCATATTTTTGTGGAGTTCTGCATTGGTACGTTCCAGTGAGACAGGGAGTTTATGGAGGGGTACAGTTTCAGGGCATTTTTGTGTGGTGTTCTGCATTGGTACATTCCAGTGAGACAGGGATGTTATGGAGGGGTACAGGTTCAGGGCATATTTTTGTGGAGTTCTGCATTGGTACGTTCCAGTGAGACAGGGAGGTTATGGAGGGGTACAGGTTCAGGGCATATTTATGTGGATTTCTGCATTGGTACGTTCCCGTGAGACAGGGTGGTTATGGAGGGGTACAGGTTCAGGGCATATTTTTGTGGAGTTCTGCAATGGTACGTTCCAGTGAGACCGGGAGTTTATGGAGGGGTACAGTTTCAGGGCATTTTTGTGTGGAGTTCTGCATTGGTACATTCCAGTGAGACAGGGAGGTTATGGAGGGGTACAGGTTCAGGGCATATTTCTGTGGAGTTCTGCATTGGAACATTCCAGTGAGACACGGAGGATATGGAGGGGTGCAGGTTCAGGGCATATTTGTGTGGAGTTCTGCATTGGTACGTTCCAGTGAGACAGGTAGGTTTTGGAGCGTACAGGTTCAGGGCATATTTTTGAGGAGTTCTGCATTGGTACGTTCCAGTGAGACAGGGAGGTTATGGAGGGGTACAGGTTCAGGGCATATTTTTGTGGAGTTCTGCATTGGTACGTTCCCGTGAGACAGGGAGTTTATAGAGGGGTACAGGTTCAGGGCATATTTTGTGGAGTTCTGCATTGGTACGTTCCAGTGAGACTGGGAGGTTATGTAGGTGTACATGTTCCGTGCATATTTGTGTGGAGTTCTGCATTGGAACATTCCAGTGAGACAGGGAGGTTATGGAGCGTACAGTTTCAGGGCATATTTGTGTGGAGTTCTGCATTAGTAGGTTCCAGTGAGACAGGTAGGTTTTGGAGCGTACAGGTTCAGGGCATATTTTTGTGGAGTTCTGCATTGGTACGTTCCAGTGAGACAGGGAGGTTATGGAGTGGTACAGGTTCAGGGCATATTTCTGTGGAGTTCTGCATTGAAACATTCCAGTGAGACACGGAGGATATGAAGGGGTGCAGTTTCAGGGCATTTTTGTGTGGAGTTCTGCATTGGTACATTCCAGTGAGACAGGGAGGTTATGGAGGGGTACAGGTTCAGGGCATATTTCTGTGGAGTTCTGCATTGAAACATTCCAGTGAGACACGGAGGATATGGAGGGGTGCAGGTTCAGGGCATATTTGTGTGGAGTTCTGCATTGGTACGTTCCAGTGAGACAGGTAGGTTTTGGAGCGTACAGGTTCAGGGCATATTTTTGTGGAGTTCTGCATTGTTACGTTCCAGTGAGACAGGGAGGTTATGGAGGGGTACAGGTTCAGGTCATATTTTTGTGGAGTTCTGCATTGGTACGTTCCCGTGAGACAGGGAGTTTATGGAGGGGTACAGTTTCAGGCCATATTTGTGTGGAGTTCTGCATTTGTACGTTCCACTGAGACAGGGAGGTTATGTAGGTGTACATGTTCAGGGCATATTTGTGTGTTTTTCTGCATTGGTGCGCTCCAGTGAGAAAGGGAGGTTATGGAGGGGTACAGTATCAGGGCATATTTATGTGGAGTTCTGCATTGGTACGTTCCTGTGAGACACTGAGGTTATGGAGGTGTACAGGTTCAGGGCATATTTATGTGGAGTTCCGCAGTGGAACATTCCAGGGAGACACGGAGGATATTGAGGGGTACAGTTTCAGGGCATATTTGTGTGGAGTTCTGCATTGGTACGTTCCAGTGAGACAGGTAGGTTTTGGAGCGTACAGGTTCAGGGCATATTTTTGTGGAGTTCTGCATTGGTACGTTCCAGTGAGACAGGGAGGTTATGTAGGTGTACATGTTCCGTGCATATTTGTGTGTTTTTCTGCATTGGTACGTTCCAGTGAGAAAGGGAGGTTATGGAGTGGTACAGGTTCAGGGCATATTTTTGTGGAGTTCTGCATTGGTACGTTCCAGTGAGACAGGGAGGTTATGGAGGGGTACAGGTTCAGGGCATATTTATGTCGTTTTCTGCATTGGTACGTTCCCGTGAGACAGGGTGGTTATGGAGGGGTACAGGTTCAGGGCATATTTTTGTGGAATTCTGCAATGGTACGTTCCAGTGAGACAGCGAGTTTATGGAGGGGTACAGGTTCAGGGCATATTTCTGTGGAGTTCTGCATTGGAACATTCCAGTGAGACACGGAGGATATGGAGGGGTGCAGGTTCAGGGCATATTTGTGTGGAGTTCTGCATTGGTACGTTCCAGTGAGACAGGTAGGTTTTGGAGCGTACAGGTTCAGGGCATATTTTTGTGGAGTTCTGCATTGGTACGTTCCAGTGAGACAGGGAGGTTATGGAGGGGTACAGGTTCAGGGCATATTTTTGTGGAGTTCTGCATTGGTACGTTCCCGTGAGACAGGGAGTTTATGGAGGGATACAGTTTCAGGGCATTTTTGTGTGGAGTTCTGCATTGTTACGTTGCTGTGAGACACTGAGGTTATGGAGGTGTACAGGTTCAGGGCATATTTATGTGGAGTTCCGCAGTGGAACATTCCAGTGAGACACGGAGGATATTGAGGGGTACAGTTTCAGGGCATATTTGTGTGGAGTTCTGCATTGGTACGTTCCAGTGAGACAGGTAGGTTTTGGAGCGTACAGGTTCAGGGCATATATTTGTGGAGTTCTGCATTGGTACGTTTCAGTGAGACAGGGAGGTTATGTAGGTGTACATGTTCCGTGCATATTTGTGTGTTTTTCTGCATTGGTACGTTCCCGTGAGACAGGGAGTTTATGGAGGGGTACAGTTTCAGGGCATTTTTGTGTGGAGTTCTGCATTGGTACATTCCAGTGAGACAGGTAGGTTTTGGAGCGTACAGGTTCAGGGCATATTTTTGTGGAGTTCTGCATTGGTACGTTCCAGTGAGACAGGGTGGTTATGGAGGGGTACAGGTTCGGGGCATATTTGTGTGGAGTTCTGCATTGGTACGTTCCAGTGAGACAGGGAGGTTATGTAGGTGTACATGTTCCGTGCATATTTGTGTGTTTTTCTGCATTGGTACGTTCCAGTGAGAAAGGGAGGTTATGGAGGGGTACAGTTTCAGGGCATATTTATGCGGATTTCTGCATTGGTACGTTCCCGTGAGACAGGGAGTTTATGGAGGGGTACAGTTTCAGGGCATTTTTCTGTGGAGTTCTGCATTGGTACATTCCAGTGAGACAGGGAGGTTATGGAGGGGCACAGGTTCAGGGCATATTTATGTGGAGTTCTGCATTGGAACATTTCAGTGAGACACGGAGGATATGGAGGTGTGCAGGTTCAGGGCATATTTGTGTGGAGTTCTGCATTGGTACGTTCCAGTGAGACACTGAGGTTATGGAGGGGTACAGGTTCAGGGCATATTTATGTGGAGTTCCGCAGTGGAACATTCCAGTGAGACACGGAGAATATTGAGGGGTACAGTTTCAGGGCATATTTGTGTGGAGTTCTGCATTGGTACGTTCCAGTGAGACAGGGTGGTTATGGAGGCGTACAGGTTCAGGGCATATTTGCGTGGAGTTCTGCATTGGTACATTCCAGTGAGAGACGGAGGATATGGAGGGATACAGGTTCATGACATATTTGTGCGGAATTCTTCATTGGTACATTCCAGTGTGACAGGAAGATTTTGCAGCGTACAGGTTCAGAGCATATTTGTATGGAGTTCTGCATTGGTACATTCCAGTGAGACAGGGAGGTTATGGAGGGGTACAGGTTCAGGGCATATTTCTGTGGAGTTCTGCATTGAAACATTCCAGTGAGACACGGAGGATATGGAGGGGTGCAGGTTCAGGGCATATTTGTGTGGAGTTCTGCATTGGTACGTTCCAGTGAGACAGGTAGGTTTTGGAGCGTACAGGTTCAGGGCATATTTTTGTGGAGTTCTGCATCGGTACGTTCCCGTGAGACAGGGTGGTTATGGAGGGGTACAGGTTCAGGGCATATTTTTGTGGAGTTCTGCAATGGTACGTTCCAGTGAGACAGGGAGTTTATGGAGGGGTACAGGTTCAGGGCATATTTCTGTGGAGTTCTGCATTGGAACATTCCAGTGAGACACGGAGGATATGGAGGGGTGCAGGTTCAGGGCATATTTGTGTGGAGTTCTGCATTGGTACGTTCCAGTGAGACAGGTAGGTTTTGGAGCGTACAGGTTCAGGGCATATTTTTGTGGAGTTCTGCATTGGTACGTTCCAGTGAGACAAGGAGGTTATGGAGGGGTACAGGTTCAAGGCATATTTTTGTGGAGTTCTGCATTGGTACGTTGCTGTGAGACACTGAGGTTATGGAGGTGTACAGGTTCAGGGCATATTTATGTGGAGTTCCGCAGTGGAACATTCCAGTGAGACACGGAGGATATTGAGGGGTACAGTTTCAGGGCATATTTGTGTGGAGTTCTGCATTGGTACGTTCCAGTGAGACAGGTAGGTTTTGGAGCGTACAGGTTCAGGGCATATTTTTGTGGAGTTCTGCATTGGTACGTTCCAGTGAGACAGGGAGGTTATGTAGGTGTACATGTTCCGTGCATATTTGTGTGTTTTTCTGCATTGGTACGTTCCAGTGAGAAAGGGAGGTTATGGAGGGGTACAGTTTCAGGGCATATTTATGTGGAGTTCCGCAGTGGAACATTCCAGGGAGACACGGAGGATATTGAGGGGTACAGTTTCAGGGCATATTTGTGTGGAGTTCTGCATTGGTACGTTCCAGTGAGACAGGTAGGTTTTGGAGCGTACAGGTTCAGGGCATATTTTTGTGGAGTTCTGCATTGGTACGTTCCAGTGAGACAGGGAGGTTATGTAGGTGTACATGTTCCGTGCATATTTGTGTGTTTTTCTGCATTGGTACGTTCCAGTGAGAAAGGGAGGTTATGGAGTGGTACAGGTTCAGGGCATATTTTTGTGGAGTTCTGCATTGGTACGTTCCAGTGAGACAGGGAGGTTATGGAGGGGTACAGGTTCAGGGCATATTTATGTCGTTTTCTGCATTGTTACGTTCCCGTGAGACAGGGTGGTTATGGAGGGGTACAGGTTCAGGGCATATTTTTGTGGAATTCTGCAATGGTACGTTCCAGTGAGACAGCGAGTTTATGGAGGGGTACAGGTTCAGGGCATATTTCTGTGGAGTTCTGCATTGGAACATTCCAGTGAGACACGGAGGATATGGAGGGGTGCAGGTTCAGGGCATATTTGTGTGGAGTTCTGCATTGGTACGTTCCAGTGAGACAGGTAGGTTTTGGAGCGTACAGGTTCAGGGCATATTTTTGTGGAGTTCTGCATTGGTACGTTCCAGTGAGACAGGGAGGTTATGGAGAGGTACAGGTTCAGGGCATATTTTTGTGGAGTTCTGCATTGGTACGTTCCCGTGAGACAGGGAGTTTATGGAGGGATACAGTTTCAGGGCATTTTTGTGTGGAGTTCTGCATTGTTACGTTGCTGTGAGACACTGAGGTTATGGAGGTGTACAGGTTCAGGGCATATTTATGTGGAGTTCCGCAGTGGAACATTCCAGTGAGACACGGAGGATATTGAGGGGTACAGTTTCAGGGCATATTTGTGTGGAGTTCTGCATTGGTACGTTCCAGTGAGACAGGTAGGTTTTGGAGCGTACAGGTTCAGGGCATATATTTGTGGAGTTCTGCATTGGTACGTTTCAGTGAGACAGGGAGGTTATGTAGGTGTACATGTTCCGTGCATATTTGTGTGTTTTTCTGCATTGGTACGTTCCCGTGAGACAGGGAGTTTATGGAGGGGTACAGTTTCAGGGCATTTTTGTGTGGAGTTCTGCATTGGTACATTCCAGTGAGACAGGTAGGTTTTGGAGCGTACAGGTTCAGGGCATATTTTTGTGGAGTTCTGCATTGGTACGTTCCAGTGAGACAGGGTGGTTATGGAGGGGTACAGGTTCGGGGCATATTTGTGTGGAGTTCTGCATTGGTACGTTCCAGTGAGACAGGGAGGTTATGTAGGTGTACATGTTCCGTGCATATTTGTGTGTTTTTCTGCATTGGTACGTTCCAGTGAGAAAGGGAGGTTATGGAGGGGTACAGTTTCAGGGCATATTTATGCGGATTTCTGCATTGGTACGTTCCCGTGAGACAGGGAGTTTATGGAGGGGTACAGTTTCAGGGCATTTTTCTGTGGAGTTCTGCATTGGTACATTCCAGTGAGACAGGGAGGTTATGGAGGGGCACAGGTTCAGGGCATATTTATGTGGAGTTCTGCATTGGAACATTTCAGTGAGACACGGAGGATATGGAGGTGTGCAGGTTCAGGGCATATTTGTGTGGAGTTCTGCATTGGTACGTTCCAGTGAGACACTGAGGTTATGGAGGGGTACAGGTTCAGGGCATATTTATGTGGAGTTCCGCAGTGGAACATTCCAGTGAGACACGGAGAATATTGAGGGGTACAGTTTCAGGGCATATTTGTGTGGAGTTCTGCATTGGTACGTTCCAGTGAGACAGGGTGGTTATGGAGGCGTACAGGTTCAGGGCATATTTGCGTGGAGTTCTGCATTGGTACATTCCAGTGAGAGACGGAGGATATGGAGGGATACAGGTTCATGACATATTTGTGCGGAATTCTTCATTGGTACATTCCAGTGTGACAGGAAGATTTTGCAGCGTACAGGTTCAGAGCATATTTGTATGGAGTTCTGCATTGGTACATTCCAGTGAGACAGGGAGGTTATGGAGGGGTACAGGTTCAGGGCATATTTCTGTGGAGTTCTGCATTGAAACATTCCAGTGAGACACGGAGGATATGGAGGGGTGCAGGTTCAGGGCATATTTGTGTGGAGTTCTGCATTGGTACATTCCAGTGAGACAGGTAGGTTTTGGAGCGTACAGGTTCAGGGCATATTTTTGTGGAGTTCTGCATCGGTACGTTCCCGTGAGACAGGGTGGTTATGGAGGGGTACAGGTTCAGGGCATATTTTTGTGGAGTTCTGCAATGGTACGTTCCAGTGAGACAGGGAGTTTATGGAGGGGTACAGGTTCAGGGCATATTTCTGTGGAGTTCTGCATTGGAACATTCCAGTGAGACACGGAGGATATGGAGGGGTGCAGGTTCAGGGCATATTTGTGTGGAGTTCTGCATTGGTACGTTCCAGTGAGACAGGTAGGTTTTGGAGCGTACAGGTTCAGGGCATATTTTTGTGGAGTTCTGCATTGGTACGTTCCAGTGAGACAAGGAGGTTATGGAGGGGTACAGGTTCAAGGCATATTTTTGTGGAGTTCTGCATTGGTACGTTGCTGTGAGACACTGAGGTTATGGAGGTGTACAGGTTCAGGGCATATTTATGTGGAGTTCCGCAGTGGAACATTCCAGTGAGACACGGAGGATATTGAGGGGTACAGATTCAGGGCATATTTGTGTGGAGTTCTGCATTGGTACGTTCCAGTGAGACAGGTAGGTTTTGGAGCGTACAGGTTCAGGGCATATTTTTGTGGAGTTCTGCATTGGTACGTTCCAGTGAGACAGGGAGGTTATGTAGGTGTACATGTTCCGTGCATATTTGTGTGTTTTTCTGCATTGGTACGTTCCAGTGAGAAAGGGAGGTTATGGAGGGGTACAGTTTCAGGGCATATTTATGTGGATTTCTGCATTGGTACGTTCCCGTGAGACAGGGAGTTTATGGAGGGGTACAGTTTCAGGGCATTTTTGTGTGGAGTTCTGCATTGGTACATTCCAGTGAGACAGGTAGGTTTTGGAGCGTACAGGTTCAGGGCATATTTTTGTGGAGTTCTGCATTGGTACGTTCCAGTGAGACAGGGAGGTTATGGAGGGGTACAGGTTCAGGGCATATTTGTGTGGAGTTCTGCATTGGTACGTTCCAGTGAGACAGGGAGGTTATGTAGGTGTACATGTTCCGTGCATATTTGTGTGTTTTTCTGCATTGGTACGTTCCAGTGAGAAAGGGAGGTTATGGAGGGGTACAGTTTCAGGGCATATTTATGTGGATTTCTGCATTGGTACGTTCCCGTGAGACAGGGAGTTTATGGAGGGGTACAGTTTCAGGGCATTTTTCTGTGGAGTTCTGCATTGGTACATTCCAGTGAGACAGGGAGGTTATGGAGGGGCACAGGTTCAGGGCATATTTATGTGGAGTTCTGCATTGGAACATTCCAGTGAGACACGGAGGATATGGAGGTGTGCAGGTTCAGGGCATATTTGTGTGGAGTTCTGCATTGGTACGTTCCAGTGAGACACTGAGGTTATGGAGGGGTACAGGTTCAGGGCATATTTATGTGGAGTTCCGCAGTGGAACATTCCAGTGAGACACGGAGAATATTGAGGGGTACAGTTTCAGGGCATATTTGTGTGGAGTTCTGCATTGGTACGTTCCAGTGAGACAGGGTGGTTATGGAGGCGTACAGGTTCAGGGCATATTTGTGTGGAGTTCTGCATTGGTACATTCCAGTGAGACACGGAGGATATGGAGGGATACAGGTTCATGACATATTTGTGCGGAATTCTTCATTGGTACATTCCAGTGTGACAGGAAGATTTTGCAGCGTACAGGTTCAGAGCATATTTGTATGGAGTTCTGCATTGGTACATTCCAGTGAGACAGGGAGGTTATGGAGGGGTACAGGTTCAGGGCATATTTCTGTGGAGTTCTGCATTGAAACATTCCAGTGAGACACGGAGGATATGGAGGGGTGCAGGTTCAGGGCATATTTGTGTGGAGTTCTGCATTGGTACGTTCCAGTGAGACAGGTAGGTTTTGGAGCGTACAGGTTCAGGGCATATTTTTGTGGAGTTCTGCATTGGTACGTTCCCGTGAGACAGGGTGGTTATGGAGGGGTACAGGTTCAGGGCATATTTTTGTGGAGTTCTGCAATGGTACGTTCCAGTGAGACAGGGAGTTTATGGAGGGGTACAGGTTCAGGGCATATTTCTGTGGAGTTCTGCATTGGAACATTCCAGTGAGACACGGAGGATATGGAGGGGTGCAGGTTCAGGGCATATTTGTGTGGAGTTCTGCATTGGTACGTTCCAGTGAGACAGGTAGGTTTTGGAGCGTACAGGTTCAGGGCATATTTTTGTGGAGTTCTGCATTGGTACGTTCCAGTGAGACAAGGAGGTTATGGAGGGGTACAGGTTCAGGGCATATTTTTGTGGAGTTCTGCATTGGTACGTTGCTGTGAGACTCTGAGGTTATGGAGGTGTACAGATTCAGGGCATATTTATGTGGAGTTCCGCAGTGGAACATTCCAGTGAGACACGGAGGATATTGAGGGGTACAGTTTCAGGGCATATTTGTGTGGAGTTCTGCATTGGTACGTTCCAGTGAGACAGGTAGGTTTTGGAGCGTACAGGTTCAGGGCATATTTTTGTGGAGTTCTGCATTGGTACGTTCCAGTGAGACAGGGAGGTTATGTAGGTGTACATGTTCCGTGCATATTTGTGTGTTTTTCTGCATTGGTACGTTCCAGTGAGAAAGGGAGGTTATGGAGGGGTACAGTTTCAGGGCATATTTATGTGGATTTCTGCATTGGTACGTTCCCGTGAGACAGGGAGTTTATGGAGGGGTACAGTTTCAGGGCATTTTTGTGTGGAGTTCTGCATTGGTACATTCCAGTGAGACAGGTAGGTTTTGGAGCGTACAGGTTCAGGGCATATTTTTGTGGAGTTCTGCATTGGTACGTTCCAGTGAGACAGGGAGGTTATGGAGGGGTACAGGTTCAGGGCATATTTGTGTGGAGTTCTGCATTGGTACGTTCCAGTGAGAAAGGGAGGTTATGGAGGGGTACAGTTTCAGGGCATATTTATGTGGATTTCTGCATTGGTACGTTCCCGTGAGAAAGGGAGTTTATGGAGGGGTACAGTTTCAGGGCATTTTTCTGTGGAGTTCTGCATTGGTACATTCCAGTGAGACAGGGAGGTTATGGAGGGGCACAGGTTCAGGGCATATTTATGTGGAGTTCTGCATTGGAACATTCCAGTGAGACACGGAGGATATGGAGGTGTGCAGTTCAGGGCATATTTGTGTGGAGTTCTGCATTGGTACGTTCCAGTGAGACACTGAGGTTATGGAGGGGTACAGGTTCAGGGCATATTTATGTGGAGTTCCGCAGTGGAACATTCCAGTGAGACACGGAGAATATTGAGGGGTACAGTTTCAGGGCATATTTGTGTGGAGTTCTGCTTTGGTACGTTCCAGTGAGACAGGGTGGTTATGGAGGCGTACAGGTTCAGGGCATATTTGTGTGGAGTTCTGCATTGGTACATTCCAGTGAGACACGGAGGATATGGAGGGATACAGGTTCATGACATATTTGTGAGGAATTCTTCATTGGTACATTCCAGTGTGACAGGAAGATTTTGGAGCGTACAGGTTCAGAGCATATTTGTATGGAGTTCTGCATTGGTACATTCCAGTGAGACAGGGAGGTTATGGAGGGGTGCAGGTTCAGGGCATAATTCTGTGGAGTTCTGCATTGAAACATTCCAGTGAGACACGGAGGATATGGAGGGGTGCAGGTTCAGGGCATATTTGTGTCGAGTTCTGCATTGGTACGTTCCAGTGAGACAGGTAGGTTTTGGAGCGTACAGGTTCAGGGCATATTTTTGTGGAGTTCTGCATTGGTACGTTCCAGTGAGACAGGGAGGTTATGGAGGGGTACAGGTTCAGGGCATATTTATGTTGTTTTCTGCATTGGTACGTTCCCGTGAGACAGGGTGGTTATGGAGCGGTACAGGTTCAGGGCATATTTTTGTGGAGTTCTGCAATGGTACGTTCCAGTGAGACAGGGAGTTTATGGAGGGGTACAGGTTCAGGGCATATTTCTGTGGAGTTCTGCATTGGAACATTCCAGTGAGACACGGAGGATATGGAGGGGTGCAGGTTCAGGGCATATTTGTGTGGAGTTCTGCATTGGTACGTTCCAGTGAGACAGGTAGGTTTTGAGGCGTACAGGTTCAGGGCATATTTTTGTGGAGTTCTGCATTGGTACGTTCCAGTGAGACAGGGAGGTTATGGAGGGGTGCAGGTTCAGGGCATATTTTTGTGGAGATCTGCATTGGTACGTTCCCGTGAGACAGGGTGTTTATGGAGGGCTACAGGTTCAGGGCATATTTTGTGGAGTTTTGCAATGGTACGTTCCAGTGAGACAGGGAGTTTATGGAGGGGTACAGTTTCAGGGCATATTTGTGTGGAGTTCTGCATTGGTACGTTCCACTGAGACAGGGAGGTTATGTAGGTGTACATGTTCAGGGCATATTTGTGTGTTTTTCTGCATTGGTACGTTCCAGTGAGAAAGGGAGGTTATGGAGGGGTACAGTTTCAGGGCATATTTATGTGGATTTCTGCATTGGTACGTTCCCGTGAGACAGGGAGTTTATGGAGGGGTACAGTTTCAGGGCATTTTTGTGTGGAGTTCTGCATTGGTACGTTCCTGTGAGACACTGAGGTTATGGAGGTGTACAGGTTCAGGGCATATTTATGTGGAGTTCCGCAGTGGAACATTCCAGTGAGACACGGAGGATATTGAGGGGTACAGTTTCAGGGCATATTTGTGTGGAGTTCTGCATTGGTACGTTCCAGTGAGACAGGTAGGTTTTGGAGCGTACAGTTTCAGGGCATATTTTTGTGGAGTTCTGCATTGGTACGTTCCAGTGAGACAGGGAGGTTATGTAGGTGTACATGTTCCGTGCATATTTGTGTGTTTTTCTGCATTGGTACGTTCCCGTGAGAAAGGGAGGTTATGGGGGGGAACAGTTTCAGGGCATATTTATGTGGATTTCTGCATTGGTACGTTCCCGTGAGACAGGGAGTTTATGGAGGGGTACAGTTTCAGGGCATTTTTGTGTGGAGTTCTGCATTGGTACATTCCAGTGAGACAGGTAGGTTTTGGAGCGTACAGGTTCAGGGCATATTTTTGTGGAGTTCTGCATTGGTACGTTCCAGTGAGACAGGGAGGTTATGGAGGGGTACAGGTTCAGGGCATATTTGTGTGGAGTTCTGCATTGGTACGTTCCAGTGAGACAGGGAGGTTATGTAGGTGTACATGTTCCGTGCATATTTGTGTGTTTTTCTGCATTGGTACGTTCCAGTGAGAAAGGGAGGTTATGGAGGGGTACAGTTTCGGGGTATATTTATGTGTATTTCTGCATTGGTACGTTCCCGTGAGACAGGGAGTTTATGGAGGGGTACAGTTTCAGGGCATTTTCTGTGGAGTTCTGCATTGGTACATTCCAGTGAGACAGGGAGGTTATCAAGGGGCACAGGTTCAGGGCATATTTATGTGGAGTTCTGCATTGGAACATTCCAGTGAGACACGGAGGATATGGAGGTGTGCAGGTTCAGGGCATATTTGTGTGGAGTTCTGCATTGGTACGTTCCAGTGAGACACTGAGGTTATGGAGGGGTACAGGTTCAGGGCATATTTATGTGGAGTTCCGCAGTGGATCATTCCAGTGAGACACGGAGAATATTGAGGGGTACAGTTTCAGGGCATATTTGTGTGGAGTTCTGCATTGGTACGTTCCAGTGAGACAGGGTGGTTATGGAGGCGTACAGGTTCAGGGCATATTTGTGTGGAGTTCTGCATTGGTACATTCCAGTGAGACACGGAGGATATGGAGGGATACAGGTTCATGACATATTTGTGCGGAATTCTTCATTGGTACATTCCAGTGTGACAGGAAGATTTTGGAGCGTACAGGTTCAGAGCATATTTGTATGGAGTTCTGCATTGGTACATTCTACTGAGACAGGGAGGTTATGGAGGGTACATATTCAGGGCATATTTTTGTGGAGATCTGTATTGGTACGTTCCAGTGAGACAGGGAGGTTATGGAGGGGTACAGGTTCAGGGGATATTTGTGTGGAGTTCTGCATTGGTACTTTCCAGTGAGACACTGAGGTTATGGAGGTGTACAGGTTCAGGGCATATTTATGTGGAGTTCCGCAGTGGAACATTCCAGTGAGACATGGATGATATTGAGGGGTACAGTTTCAGGGCATATTTGTGTGGAGTTCTGCATTGGTACGTTCCAGTGAGACAGGTAGGTTTTGGAGCGTACAGGTTCAGGGCATATTTTTGTGGAGTGCTGCATTGGTACGTTCCAGTGAGACAGGGAGGTTATGTAGGTGTACATGTTCCGTGCATATTTGTGTGTTTTTCTGCATTGGTTCGTTCCAGTGAGAAAGGGAGGTTATGGAGGGGTACAGTTTCAGGGCATATTTATGTGGATTTCTGCATTGGTACGTTCCCGTGAGACAGGGAGTTTATGGAGGGGTACAGTTTCAGGGCATTTTTGTGTGGAGTTCTGCATTGGTACGTTCCTGTGAGACATTGAGGTTATGGAGGTGTACAGGTTCAGGGCATATTTATGTGGAGTTCCGCAGTGGAACATTCCAGTGAGACACGGAGGATATTGAGGGGTACAGTTTCAGGGCATATTTGTGTGGAGTTCTGCATTGGTACGTTCCAGTGAGACAGGTAGGTTTTGGAGCGTACAATTTCAGGGCATATTTTTGTGGAGTTCTGCATTGGTACGTTCCAGTGAGACAGGGAGGTTATGTAGGTGTACATGTTCCGTGCATATTTGTGTGTTTTTCTGCATTGGTACGTTCCAGTGAGACACTGAGGTTATGGAGGGGTACAGGTTCAGGGCATATTTATGTGGAGTTCCGCAGTGGAACATTCCAGTGAGACACGGAGAATATTGAGGGGTACAGTTTCAGGGCATATTTGTGTGGAGTTCTGCTTTGGTACGTTCCAGTGAGACAGGGTGGTTATGGAGGCGTACAGGTTCAGGGCATATTTGTGTGGAGTTCTGCATTGGTACATTCCAGTGAGACACGGAGGATATGGAGGGATACAGGTTCATGACATATTTGTGAGGAATTCTTCATTGGTACATTCCAGTGTGACAGGAAGATTTTGGAGCGTACAGGTTCAGAGCATATTTGTATGGAGTTCTGCATTGGTACATTCCAGTGAGACAGGGAGGTTATGGAGGGGTACAGGTTCAGGGCATAATTCTGTGGAGTTCTGCATTGAAACATTCCAGTGAGACACGGAGGATATGGAGGGGTGCAGGTTCAGGGCATATTTGTGTCGAGTTCTGCATTGGTACGTTCCAGTGAGACAGGTAGGTTTTGGAGCGTACAGGTTCAGGGCATATTTTTGTGGAGTTCTGCATTGGTACGTTCCAGTGAGACAGGGAGGTTATGGAGGGGTACAGGTTCAGGGCATATTTATGTTGTTTTCTGCATTGGTACATTCCAGTGAGACAGGGATGTTATGGAGGGGTACAGTTTCAGGGCATATTTGTGTGGAGTACTGCATTGGTACGTTCCAGTGAGACAGGGAGGTTATGGAGAGGTACTGGTTCAGGGCATATTTGTGTGGAGTTCTGCATTGGTACGTTCCAGTGAGACACTGAGGTTATGGAGGGGTACAGGTTCAGGGCATATTTTTGTGGAGTTCTGCATTGGTACGTTCCAGTGAGTCAGGGCGGTTATGGAGGGGTACAGGTTCAGGGCATATTTGTGTGGAGTTCTGCATTGGTACGTTCCAGTGAGATAGGGAGGTTATGTAGGTGTACATGTTCCGTGCATATTTGTGTGTTTTTCTGCATTGGTACGTTCCAGTGAGAAAGGGAGGTTATGGAGGGGTACAGTTTCAGGGCATTTTTGTGTGGAGTTCTGCATTGGTACATTCCAGTGAGACAGGGAGTTTATGGAGGGGTACAGTTTCAGGGCATTTTTGTGTGGAGTTCTGCATTGGTACATTCCAGTGAGACAGGGAGGTTATGGAGGGGTACAGGTTCAGGGCATATTTATGTGGAGTTCGGCATTGGAACATTCCAGTGAGACACGGAGGATATTGGGTGTGCAGGTTCAGGGCATATTTGTGTGGAGTTCTGCATTGGTACGTTCCAGTGAGATAGGGATGTTATGGAGGGGTACAGTTTCAGGGCATATTTGTGTGGAGTTCTGCATTGGTACGTTCCAGTGAGACAGGGAGGTTATGGAGGGGTACAGTTTCAGGGCATTTTTGTGTGGAGTTCTGCATTGGTACATTCCAGTGAGACAGGGAGGTTATGGAAGGATACAGGTTCAGGGCATATTTCTGTGGAGCTCTGCAATGGTACGTTCCAGTGAGACAGGGAGTATATGGAGGGGTACAGTTTCAGGGCATTTTTGTGTGGAGTTCTGCATTGGAACATTCCAGTGAAACACGGAGGATATGGAGGGGTGCAGGTTCAGGGCATATTTGTGTGGAGTTCTGCATTGGTACGTTCCAGTGAGACACTGAGGTTATGGAGGGGTACAGGTTCAGGGCATATCTATGTGGACTTCCGCAGTGGAACATTCCAGTGAGACACGGAGGATATTGAGGGGTACAGTTACAGGGCATATTTGTGTGGAGTTCTGCATTGGTACGTTCCAGTGAGACAGGTAGGTTTTGGAGCGTACAGGTTCAGGGCATATTTTTGTGGAGTTCTGCATTGGTACGTTCCAGTGAGACAGGGAGGTTATGGAGGGGTATAGGTACAGGGCATATTTGTGTGTAGTTCTGCATTGGTACGTTCCAGTGAGACAGGGAGGTTATGTAGGTGTACAGGTTCAGGGCATATTTATGTGGAGTTCCGCAGTGGAACATTCCAGTGAGACACCGTGGATATTGAGGGGTACAGTTTCAGGGCATATTTGTGCGGAGTTCTGCATTGGTACGTTCCAGTGAGACAGGGAGGTTATGGAGGGGTACAGGTTCAGGGCATATTTGTGTGGAGTTCTGCATTGGTACATTCCAGTGAGACACGGAGGATATGGAGAGATACAGGTTCATGGCATATTTGTGTGTAGTACTTCATTGATACGTTCCAGTGAGACAGGTAGGTTTTGGAGCGTACAGGTTCAGGGCATATTTGTGTGGAGTTCTGCATTGGTACGTTCCAGTGAGACAGGGAGGTTATGTAGGTGTACATGTTCCGTGCATATTTGTGTGTTTTTCTGCATTGGTACGTTCCGGTGAGAAAGGGAGGTTATGGAGGGGTACAGTTTCAGGGCATATTTATGTGGAGTTCTGCAATGGTAAGTTCCAGTGAGACAGGGAGTTTATGGAGGGGTACAGTTTCAGGGCATTTTTGTGTGGAGTTCTGCATTGGTACATTCCAGTGAGACAGGGAGGTTATGGAGGGGTACAGGTTCAGGGCATATTTATGTGGAGTTCCGCTGTGGAACATTCCAGTGAGACACGGAGGATATTGAGGGGTACAGTTTCAGGGCATATTTGTGTGGAGTTCTGCATTGGTACGTTCCAGTGAGACAGGGAGGTTATGGAGGGGTACAGGTTCAGGGCATATTTGTGTGGAGTTCTGCATTGGTACATTCCAGTGAGACACGGAGGATATGGAGAGATACAGGTTCATGGCATATTTGTGTGTAGTACTTCATTGATACGTTCCAGTGAGACAGGTAGGTTTTGGAGCGGAGAGGTTCAGGGCATATTTTTGTGGAGTTCTGCATTGGTACGTTCCAGTGAGACAGGGAGGTTATGGAGGGGTGCAGGTTCAGGGCATTTTTGTGTGGAGTTCTGCATTGGAACATTGCAGTGAAACACGGAGGATATGGAGGGGTGCAGGTTCAGGGCATATTTGTGTGGAGTTCTGCATTGGTACGTTCCAGTGAGACCCTGAGGTTATGGAGGGGTACAGGTTCAGGGCATATTTGTGTGGAGTTCTGCATTGGTACGTTCCAGTGAGATAGGGAGGTTATGTAGGTGTACATGTTCCGTGCATATTTGTGTGTTTTTCTGCATTGGTACGTTCCAGTGAGAAAGGGAGGTTATGGAGGGGTACAGTTTCAGGGCATATTTATGCTGTGTTCTGAAATAGTACGTTCCAGTGAGACAGGGAGTTTATGGAGGGGTACAGTTTCAGGGCATTTTTGTGTGGAGTTCTGCATTGGTACATTCCAGTGAGACAGGGAGGTTATGGAGGGGTACAGGTTCAGGGCATATTTATGTGGAGTTCGGCATTGGAACATTCCAGTGAGACACGGAGGATATTGGGTGTGCAGGTTCAGGGCATATTTGTGTGGAGTTCTGCATTGGTACGTTCCAGTGAGACAGGGTGTTTATGGAGGCGTACAGGTTCAGGGCATATTTGTGTGGAGTTCTGCATTGGAACATTCGCGTGAGACACGGAGGATATGGAGGGGTGCAGGTTCAGGGCATATTTGTGTGGAGTTCTGCATTGGTACGTTCCAGTGAGACACTGAGGTTATGGAGGGTTACAGGTTCAGGGCATATTTATGTGGAGTTCCGCAGTGGAACATTCCAGTGAGACACGGAGGATATTGAGGGGTACAGTTTCAGGGCATATTTGTGTGGAGTTCTGCATTGGTACGTTCCAGTGAGACAGGGATGTTATGGAGGGGTACAGTTTCAGGGCATATTTGTGTGGAGTACTGCATTGGTACGTTCCAGTGAGACAGGGAGGTTATGGAGGGGTACTGGTTCAGGGCATATTTGTGTGGAGTTCTGCATTGGTACATTCCAGTGAGACACGGAGGATATGGAGGGATACAGGTTCATGGCATATTTGTGTGGAGTTCTGCATTGGTACCTTCCAGTGAGACAGGGAGGTTATGTAGGTGTACATGTTCCGTCCATATTTGTGTGTTTTTCTGCATTGGTACGTTCCAGTGAGAAAGGGAGGTTATGGAGGGGTACAGTTTCAGGGCATATTTATGTGGATTTCTGCATTAGTACGTTCCCGTGAGACAGGGTGGTTATGGAGGGGTACAGGTTCAGGGCATATTTTTGTGGAGTTCTGCATTGGTACATTCCAGTCAGACAGGGAGGTTATGGAGGGGTACAGGTTCAGGGCATATTTTTGTGGAGTTCTGCATTGGTACGTTCCAGTGAGACAGGGAGGTTATGGAGGGGTATAGGTTCAGGGCATATTTGTGTGGAGTTCTGCATTGGTACGTTCCAGTGAGACAGGGAGGTTATGTAGGTGTACATGTTCCGTGCATATTTGTGTGTTTTTCTGCATTGGTACGTTCCAGTGAGAAAGGGAGGTTATGGAGGGGTACAGTTTCAGGGCATATTTATGTGGAGTTCTGCAATGGTAAGTTCCAGTGAGACAGGGAGTTTATGGAGGGGTACAGTTTCAGGGCATTTTTGTGTGGAGTTCTGCATTGGTACATTCCAGTGAGACAGGGAGGTTATGGAGGGGTACAGGTTCAGGGCATATTTATGTGGAGTTCCGCAGTGGAACATTCCAGTGAGACACGGAGGATATTGAGGGGTACAGTTTCAGGGCATATTTGTGTGGAGTTCTGCATTGGTACGTTCCAGTGAGACAGGGAGGTTATGGAGGGGTACAGGTTCAGGGCATATTTCTGTGGAGCTCTGCAATGGTACGTTCCAGTGAGACAGGGAGTATATGGAGGGGTAAAGTTTCAGGGCATTTTTATGTGGAGTTCTGCATTGGAACATTCCAGTGAAACACGGAGGATATGGAGGGGTGCAGGTTCAGGGCATATTTGTGTGGAGTTCTGCATTGGTACGTTCCAGTGAGACAGGTAGGTTTTGGAGCGTACAGGTTCAGGGCATATTTTTGTGGAGTTCTGTATTGGTACGTTCCAGTGAGACAGGGAATTTATGGAGGGGTATAGGTTCAGGGCATATTTGTTTGGAGTTCTGCATTGGTACGTTCCAGTGAGACAGGGAGGTTATGTAGGTGTACATGTACCGTGCATATTTGTGTGTTTTTCTGCATTGGTACGTTCCAGTGAGAAAGGGAGTTTATGGAGGGGTACAGTTTCAGGGCATATTTATGTGGAGTTCTGCAATGGTAAGTTCCAGTGAGACAGGGAGTTTATGGAGGGGTACATTTTCAGGGCATTTTTGTGTGGAGTTCTGCATTGGTACATTCCAGTGAGACAGGGAGGTTATGGAGGGGTACAGGTTCAGGGCATATTTATGTGGAGTTCAGCAGTGGAACATTCCAGTGAGACACGGAGGTTATGGAGGGGTACAGTTTCAGGGCATATTTGTGAGGAGTTCTGCATTGGTACGTTCCAGTGAGACAGGGAGGTTATGGAGGGGTACAGGTTCAGGGCATATTTGTGTGGAGTTCTGCATTGGTACGTTCCAGTGAGACAGGGAGGTTATGTAGGTGTACATGTTCCGTCCATATTTGTGTGTTTTTCTGCATTGGTACGTTCCAGTGAGAAAGGCAGGTTATGGAGGGGTACAGTTTCAGGGCATGTTTATGTGGATTTCTGCATTGGTACGTTCCCGTGAGACAGGGTGGTTATGGAGGGGTACAGGTTCAGGGCATATTTTTGTGGAGTTCTGCAATGGTACGTTCCAGTGAGACAGGGAGTTTATGGAGGGGTACAGATTCAGGGCATTTTTGTGTGGAGTTCTGCATTGGTACATTCCAGTGAGACAGGGAGGTTATGGAAGGATACAGGTTCAGGGCATTTTTCTGTGGAGCTCTGCAATGGTACGTTCCAGTGAGACAGGGAGTATATGGAGGGGTACAGTTTCAGGGCATTTTTGTGTGGAGTTCTGCATTGGAACATTCCAGTGAAACACGGAGGATATGGAGGGGTGCAGGTTCAGGGCATATTTGTGTGGAGTTCTGCATTGGTACGTTCCAGTGAGACACTGAGGTTATGGAGGGGTACAGGTTCAGGGCATATCTATGTGGAGTTCCGCAGTGGAACATTCCAGTGAGACACGGAGGATATTGAGGGGTACAGTTTCAGGGCATATTTGTGTGGAGTTCTGCATTGCTACGTTCCAGTGAGACAGGTAGGTTTTGGAGCGTACAGGTTCAGGGCATATTTTTGTGGAGTTCTGCATTGGTACGTTCCAGTGAGACAGGGAGGTTATGGAGGGGTATAGGTTCAGGGCATATTTGTGTGGAGTTCTGCATTGGTACGTTCCAGTGAGACAGGGAGGTTATGTAGGTGTACATGTTCCGTGCATATTTGTGTGTTTTTCTGCATTGGTACGTTCCAGTGAGAAAGGGAGGTTATGGAGGGGTACAGTTTCAGGGCATATTTATGTGGAGTTCTGCAATGGTAAGTTCCAGTGAGACAGGGAGTTTATGGAGGGGTACAGTTTCAGGGCATTTTTGTGTGGAGTTCTGCATTGGTACATTCCAGTGAGACAGGGAGGTTATGGAGGGGTACAGGTTCAGGGCATATTTATGTGGAGTTCCGCAGTGGAACATTCCAGTGAGACACGGAGGATATTGAGGGGTACAGTTTCAGGGCATATTTGTGTGGAGTTCTGCATTGGTACGTTCCAGTGAGACAGGGAGGTTATGGAGGGGTACAGGTTCAGGGCATATTTGTGTGGAGTTCTGCATTGGTACATTCCAGTGAGACACGGAGGATATGGAGAGATACAGGTTCATGGCATATTTGTGTGTAGTACTTCATTGATACGTTCCAGTGAGACAGGTAGGTTTTGGAGCGGAGAGGTTCAGGGCATATTTTTGTGGAGTTCTGCATTGGTACGTTCCAGTGAGACAGGGAGGTTATGGAGGGGTGCAGGTTCAGGGCATTTTTGTGTGGAGTTCTGCATTGGAACATTCCAGTGAAACACGGAGGATATGGAGGGGTGCAGGTTCAGGGCATATTTGTGTGGAGTTCTGCATTGGTACGTTCCAGTGAGACACTGAGGTTATGGAGGGGTACAGGTTCAGGGCATATTTTTGTGGAGTTCTGCATTGGTACGTTCCAGTGAGACAGGGCGGTTATGGAGGAGTACAGGTTCAGGGCATATTTGTGTGGAGTTCTGCATTGGTACGTTCCAGTGAGATAGGGAGGTTATGTAGGTGTACATGTTCCGTGCATATTTGTGTGTTTTTCTGCATTGGTACGTTCCAGTGAGAAAGGGAGGTTATGGAGGGGTACAGTTTCAGGGCATATTTATGCTGTGTTCTGAAATGGTACGTTCCAGTGAGACAGGGAGTTTATGGAGGGGTACAGTTTCAGGGCATTTTTGTGTGGAGTTCTGCATTGGTACATTCCAGTGAGACAGGGAGGTTATGGAGGGTTACAGGTTCAGGGCATATTTATGTGGAGTTCCGCAGTGGAACATTCCAGTGAGACACGGAGGATATTGAGGGGTACAGTTTCAGGGCATATTTGTGTGGAGTTCTGCATTGGTACGTTCCAGTGAGGCAGGGATGTTATGGAGGGGTACAGTTTCAGGGCATATTTGTGTGGAGTACTGCATTGTTACGTTCCAGTGAGACAGGGAGGTTATGGAGGGGTACTGGTTCAGGGCGTATTTGTGTGGAGTTCTGCATTGGTACATTCCAGTGAGACACGGAGGATATGGAGGGATACAGGTTCATGGCATATTTGTGTGGAGTTCTGCATTGGTACCTTCCAGTGAGACAGGGAGGTTATGTAGGTGTACATGTTCCGTCCATATTTGTGTGTTTTTCTGCATTGGTACGTTCCAGTGAGAAAGGGAGGTTATGGAGGGGTACAGTTTCAGGGCATATTTATGTGGATTTCTGCATTAGTACGTTCCCGTGAGACAGGGTGGTTATGGAGGGGTACAGGTTCAGGGCATATTTCTGTGGAGCTCTGCAATGGTACGTTCCAGTGAGACAGGGAGTATATGGAGGGGTAAAGTTTCAGGGCATTTTTATGTGGAGTTCTGCATTGGAACATTCCAGTGAAACACGGAGGATATGGAGGGGTGCAGGTTCAGGGCATATTTGTGTGGAGTTCTGCATTGGTACGTTCCAGTGAGACAGGTAGGTTTTGGAGCGTACAGGTTCAGGGCATATTTTTGTGGAGTTCTGTATTGGTACGTTCCAGTGAGACAGGGAATTTATGGAGGGGTATAGGTTCAGGGCATATTTGTTTGGAGTTCTGCATTGGTACGTTCCAGTGAGACAGGGAGGTTATGTAGGTGTACATGTTCCGTGCATATTTGTGTGTTTTTCTGCATTGGTACGTTCCAGTGAGAAAGGGAGTTTATGGAGGGGTACAGTTTCAGGGCATATTTATGTGGAGTTCTGCAATGGTAAGTTCCAGTGAGACAGGGAGTTTATGGAGGGGTACATTTTCAGGGCATTTTTGTGTGGAGTTCTGCATTGGTACATTCCAGTGAGACAGGGAGGTTATGGAGGGGTACAGGTTCAGGGCATATTTATGTGGAGTTCAGCAGTGGAACATTCCAGTGAGACACGGAGGTTATGGAGGGGTACAGTTTCAGGGCATATTTGTGAGGAGTTCTGCATTGGTACGTTCCAGTGAGACAGGGAGGTTATGGAGGGGTACAGGTTCAGGGCATATTTGTGTGGAGTTCTGCATTGGTACGTTCCAGTGAGACAGGGAGGTTATGTAGGTGTACATGTTCCGTCCATATTTGTGTGTTTTTCTGCATTGGTACGTTCCAGTGAGAAAGTGAGGTTATGGAGGGGTACAGTTTCAGGGCATATTTATGTGGATTTCTGCATTGGTACGTTCCCGTGAGACAGGGTGGTTATGCAGGGGTACAGGTTCAGGGCATATTTTTGTGGAGTTCTGCAATGGTACGATCCAGTGAGACAGGGAGTTTATGGAGGGGTACAGTTTCAGGGCATTTTTGTGTGGAGTTCTGCATTGGTACATTCCAGTGAGACAGGGAGGTTATGGAAGGATACAGGTTCAGGGCATTTTTCTGTGGAGCTCTGCAATGGTACGTTCCAGTGAGACAGGGAGTATATGGAGGGGTACAGTTTCAAGGCATTTTTGTGTGGAGTTCTGCATTGGAACATTCCAGTGAAACACGGAGGATATGGAGGGGTGCAGGTTCAGGGCATATTTGTGTGGAGTTCTGCATTGGTACGTTCCAGTGAGACACTGAGGTTATGGAGGGGTACAGGTTCAGGGCATATCTATGTGGAGTTCCGCAGTGGAACATTCCAGTGAGACACGGAGGATATTGAGGGGTACAGTTTCAGGGCATATTTGTGTGGAGTTCTGCATTGCTACGTTCCAGTGAGACAGGTAGGTTTTGGAGCGTACAGGTTCAGGGCATATTTTTGTGGAGTTCTGCATTGGTACGTTCCAGTGAGACAGGGAGGTTATGGAGGGGTATAGGTTCAGGGCATATTTGTGTGGAGTTCTGCATTGGTACGTTCCAGTGAGACCGGGAGGTTATGTAGGTGTACATGTTCCGTGCATATTTGTGTGTTTTTCTGCATTGGTACGTTCCAGTGAGAAAGGGAGGTTATGGAGGGGTACAGTTTCAGGGCATATTTATGTGGCGTTCTGCAATGGTAAGTTCCAGTGAGACAGGGAGTTTATGGAGGGGTACAGTTTCAGGGCATTTTTGTGTGGAGTTCTGCATTGGTACATTCCAGTGAGACAGGGAGGTTATGGAGGGGTACAGGTTCAGGGCATATTTATGTGGAGTTCCGCAGTGGAACATTCCAGTGAGACACGGAGGATATTGAGGGGTACAGTTTCAGGGCATATTTGTGTGGAGTTCTGCATTGGTACGTTCCAGTGAGATAGGGAGGTTATGTAGGTGTACAGTTTCAGGGCATATTTATGCTGTGTTCTGAAATGGTACGTTCCAGTGAGACAGGGAGTTTATGGAGGGGTACAGTTTCAGGGCATTTTTGTGTGGAGTTCTGCATTGGTACATTCCAGTGAGACAGGGAGGTTATGGAGGGGTACAGGTTCAGGGCATATTTATGTGGAGTTCGGCATTGGAACATTCCAGTGAGACACGGAGGATATTGGGTGTGCAGGTTCAGGGCATATTTGTGTGGAGTTCTGCATTGGTACGTTCCAGTGAGACAGGGTGTTTATGGAGGCGTACAGGTTCAGGGCATATTTGTGTGGAGTTCTGCATTGGAACATTCGCGTGAGACACGGAGGATATGGAGGGGTGCAGGTTCAGGGCATATTTGTGTGGAGTTCTGCATTGGTACGTTCCAGTGAGACACTGAGGTTATGGAGGGTTACAGGTTCAGGGCATATTTATGTGGAGATCCGCAGTGGAACATTCCAGTGAGACACGGAGGATATTGAGGGGTACAGTTTCAGGGCATATTTGTGTGGAGTTCTGCATTGGTACGTTCCAGTGAGACAGGGATGTTATGGAGGGGTACAGTTTCAGGGCATATTTGTGTGGAGTACTGCATTGTTACGTTCCAGTGAGACAGGGAGGTTATGGAGGGGTACTGGTTCAGGGCGTATTTGTGTGGAGTTCTGCATTGGTACATTCCAGTGAGACACGGAGGATATGGAGGGATACAGATTCATGGCATATTTGTGTGGAGTTCTGCATTGGTACCTTCCAGTGAGACAGGGAGGTTATGTAGGTGTACATGTTCCGTCCATATTTGTGTGTTTTTCTGCATTGGTACGTTCCAGTGAGAAAGGGAGGTTATGGAGGGGTACAGTTTCAGGGCATATTTATGTGGATTTCTGCATTAGTACGTTCCCATGAGACAGGGTGGTTATGGAGGGGTACAGGTTCAGGGCATATTTTTGTGGAGCTCTGCAATGGTACGTTCCAGTGAGACAGGGAGTATATGGAGGGGTAAAGTTTCAGGGCATTTTTATGTGGAGTTCTGCATTGGAACATTCCAGTGAAACACGGAGGATATGGAGGGGTGCAGGTTCAGGGCATATTTGTGTGGAGTTCTGCATTGGTACGTTCCAGTGAGACAGGTTGGTTTTGGAGCGTACAGGTTCAGGGCATATTTTTGTGGAGTTCTGTATTGGTACGTTCCAGTGAGACAGGGAATTTATGGAGGGGTATAGGTTCAGGGCAGATTTGTTTGGAGTTCTGCATCGGTACGTTCCAGTGAGACAGGGAGGTTATGTAGGTGTACATGTTCCGTGCATATTTGTGTGTTTTTCTGCATTGGTACGTTCCAGTGAGAAAGGGAGTTTATGGAGGGGTACAGTTTCAGGGCATATTTATGTGGAGTTCTGCAATGGTAAGTTCCAGTGAGACAGGGAGTTTATGGAGGGGTACGTTTTCAGGGCATTTTTGTGTGGAGTTCTGCATTGGTACATTCCAGTGAGACAGGGAGGTTATGGAGGGGTACAGGTTCAGGGCATATTTATGTGGAGTTCAGCAGTGGAACATTCCAGTGAGACACGGAGGTTATGGAGGGGTACAGTTTCAGGGCATATTTGTGAGGAGTTCTGCATTGGTACGTTCCAGTGAGACAGGGAGGTTATGGAGGGGTACAGGTTCAGGGCATATTTGTGTGGAGTTCTGCATTGGTACGTTCCAGTGAGACAGGGAGGTTATGTAGGTGTACATGTTCCGTCCATATTTGTGTGTTTTTCTGCATTGGTACGTTCCAGTGAGAAAGGGAGGTTATGGAGGGGTACAGTTTCAGGGCATATTTATGTGGATTTCTGCATTGGTACGTTCCCGTGAGACAGGGTGGTTATGCAGGGGTACAGGTTCAGGGCATATTTTTGTGGAGTTCTGCAATGGTACGTTCCAGTGAGACAGGGAGTTTATGGAGGGGTACAGTTTCAGGGCATTTTTGTGTGGAGTTCTGCATTGGTACATTCCAGTGAGACAGGGAGGTTATGGAAGGATACAGGTTCAGGGCATTTTTCTGTGGAGCTCTGCAATGGTACGTTCCAGTGAGACAGGGAGTATATGGAAGGGTACAGTTTCAGGGCATTTTTGTGTGGAGTTCTGCATTGGAACATTCCAGTGAAACACGGAGGATATGGAGGGGTGCAGGTTCAGGGCATATTTGTGTGGAGTTCTGCATTGGTACGTTCCAGTGAGACACTGAGGTTATGGAGGGGTACAGGTTCAGGGCATATCTATGTGGAGTTCCGCAGCGGAACATTCCAGTGAGACACGGAGGATATTGAGGGGTACAGTTTCAGGGCATATTTGTGTGGAGTTCTGCATTGCTACGTTCCAGTGAGACAGGTAGGTTTTGGAGCGTACAGGTTCAGGGCATATTTTTGTGGAGTTCTGCTTTGGTACGTTCCAGTGAGACAGGGAGGTTATGGAGGGGTATAGGTTCAGGGCATATTTGTGTGGAGTTCTGCATTGGTACGTTCCAGTGAGACAGGGAGGTTATGTAGGTGTACATGTTCCGTGCATATTTGTGTGTTTTTCTGCATTGGTACGTTCCAGTGAGAAAGGGAGGTTATGGAGGGGTACAGTTTCAGGGCATATTTATGTGGAGTTCTGCAATGGTAAGTTCCAGTGAGACAGGGAGTTTATGGAGGGGTACAGTTTCAGGGCATTTTTGTGTGGAGTTCTGCATTGGTACATTCCAGTGAGACAGGGAGGTTATGGAGGGGTACAGGTTCAGGGCATATTTATGTGGAGTTCCGCAGTGGAACATTCCAGTGAGACACGGAGGATATTGAGGGGTACAGTTTCAGGGCATATTTGTGTGGAGTTCTGCATTGGTACGTTCCAGTGAGACAGGGAGGTTATGGAGGGGTACAGGTTCAGGGCATATTTGTGTGGAGTTCTGCATTGGTACATTCCAGTGAGACACGGAGGATATGGAGGGGTGCAGGTTCAGGGCATATTTGTGTGGAGTTCTGCATTGGTACGTTCCAGTGAGACACTGAGATTATGGAGGGGTACAGGTTCAGGGCATATTTTTGTGGAGTTCTGCATTGGTACGTTCCAGTGAGACAGGGCGGTTATGGAGGAGTACAGGTTCAGGGCATATTTGTGTGGAGTTCTGCATTGGTACGTTCCAGTGAGATAGGGAGGTTATGTAGGTGTACATGTTCCGTGCATATTTGTGTGTTTTTCTGCATTGGTACGTTCCAGTGAGAAAGGGAGGTTATGGAGGGGTACAGTTTCAGGGCATATTTATGCTGTGTTCTGAAATGGTACGTTCCAGTGAGACAGGGAGTTTATGGAGGAGTACAGTTTCAGGGCATATTTGTGTGGAGTTCTGCATTGGTACGTTCCAGTGAGGCAGGGATGTTATGGAGGGGTACAGTTTCAGGGCATATTTGTGTGGAGTACTGCATTGTTACGTTCCAGTGAGACAGGGAGGTTATGGAGGGGTACTGGTTCAGGGCGTATTTGTGTGGAGTTCTGCATTGGTACATTCCAGTGAGACACGGAGGATATGGAGGGATACAGGTTCATGGCATATTTGTGTGGAGTTCTGCATTGGTACCTTCCAGTGAGACAGGGAGGTTATGTAGGTGTACATGTTCCGTCCATATTTGTGTGTTTTTCTGCATTGGTACGTTCCAGTGAGAAAGGGAGGTTATGGAGGGGTACAGTTTCAGGGCATATTTATGTGGATTTCTGCATTAGTACGTTCCCGTGAGACAGGGTGGTTATGGAGGGGTACAGGTTCAGGGCATATTTCTGTGGAGCTCTGCAATGGTACGTTCCAGTGAGACAGGGAGTATATGGAGGGGTAAAGTTTCAGGGCATTTTTATGTGGAGTTCTGCATTGGAACATTCCAGTGAAACACGGAGGATATGGAGGGGTGCAGGTTCAGGGCATATTTGTGTGGAGTTCTGCATTGGTACGTTCCAGTGAGACAGGTAGGTTTTGGAGCGTACAGGTTCAGGGCATATTTTTGTGGAGTTCTGTATTGGTACGTTCCAGTGAGACAGGGAATTTATGGAGGGGTATAGGTTCAGGGCATATTTGTTTGGAGTTCTGCATTGGTACGTTCCAGTGAGGCAGGGATGTTATGGAGGGGTACAGTTTCAGGGCATATTTGTGTGGAGTACTGCATTGTTACGTTCCAGTGAGACAGGGAGGTTATGGAGGGGTACTGGTTCAGGGCGTATTTGTGTGGAGTTCTGCATTGGTACATTCCAGTGAGACACGGAGGATATGGAGGGATACAGGTTCATGGCATATTTGTGTGGAGTTCTGCATTGGTACCTTCCAGTGAGACAGGGAGGTTATGTAGGTGTACATGTTCCGTCCATATTTGTGTGTTTTTCTGCATTGGTACGTTCCAGTGAGAAAGGGAGGTTATGGAGGGGTACAGTTTCAGGGCATATTTATGTGGATTTCTGCATTAGTACGTTCCCGTGAGACAGGGTGGTTATGGAGGGGTACAGGTTCAGGGCATATTTCTGTGGAGCTCTGCAATGGTACGTTCCAGTGAGACAGGGAGTATATGGAGGGGTAAAGTTTCAGGGCATTTTTATGTGGAGTTCTGCATTGGAACATTCCAGTGAAACACGGAGGATATGGAGGGGTGCAGGTTCAGGGCATATTTGTGTGGAGTTCTGCATTGGTACGTTCCAGTGAGACAGGTAGGTTTTGGAGCGTACAGGTTCAGGGCATATTTTTGTGGAGTTCTGTATTGGTACGTTCCAGTGAGACAGGGAATTTATGGAGGGGTATAGGTTCAGGGCATATTTGTTTGGAGTTCTGCATTGGTACGTTCCAGTGAGACAGGGAGGTTATGTAGGTGTACATGTTCCGTGCATATTTGTGTGTTTTTCTGCATTGGTACGTTCCAGTGAGAAAGGGAGTTTATGGAGGGGTACAGTTTCAGGGCATATTTATGTGGAGTTCTGCAATGGTAAGTTCCAGTGAGACAGGGAGTTTATGGAGGGGTACATTTTCAGGGCATTTTTGTGTGGAGTTCTGCATTGGTACATTCCAGTGAGACAGGGAGGTTATGGAGGGGTACAGGTTCAGGGCATATTTATGTGGAGTTCAGCAGTGGAACATTCCAGTGAGACACGGAGGTTATGGAGGGGTACAGTTTCAGGGCATATTTGTGAGGAGTTCTGCATTGGTACGTTCCAGTGAGACAGGGAGGTTATGGAGGGGTACAGGTTCAGGGCATATTTGTGTGGAGTTCTGCATTGGTACGTTCCAGTGAGACAGGGAGGTTATGTAGGTGTACATGTTCCGTCCATATTTGTGTGTTTTTCTGCATTGGTACGTTCCAGTGAGAAAGTGAGGTTATGGAGGGGTACAGTTTCAGGGCATATTTATGTGTATTTCTGCATTGGTACGTTCCCGTGAGACAGGGTGGTTATGCAGGGGTACAGGTTCAGGGCATATTTTTGTGGAGTTCTGCAATGGTACGTTCCAGTGAGACAGGGAGTTTATGGAGGGGTACAGTTTCAGGGCATTTTTGTGTGGAGTTCTGCATTGGTACATTCCAGTGAGACAGGGAGGTTATGGAAGGATACAGGTTCAGGGCATTTTTCTGTGGAGCTCTGCAATGGTACGTTCCAGTGAGACAGGGAGTATATGGAGGGGTACAGTTTCAAGGCATTTTTGTGTGGAGTTCTGCATTGGAACATTCCAGTGAAACACGGAGGATATGGAGGGGTGCAGGTTCAGGGCATATTTGTGTGGAGTTCTGCATTGGTACGTTCCAGTGAGACACTGAGGTTATGGAGGGGTACAGGTTCAGGGCATATCTATGTGGAGTTCCGCAGTGGAACATTCCAGTGAGACACGGAGGATATTGAGGGGTACAGTTTCAGGGCATATTTGTGTGGAGTTCTGCATTGCTACGTTCCAGTGAGACAGGTAGGTTTTGGAGCGTACAGGTTCAGGGCATATTTTTGTGGAGTTCTGCATTGGTACGTTCCAGTGAGACAGGGAGGTTATGGAGGGGTATAGGTTCAGGGCATATTTGTGTGGAGTTCTGCATTGGTACGTTCCAGTGAGACAGGGAGGTTATGTAGGTCTACATGTTCCGTGCATATTTGTGTGTTTTTCTGCATTGGTACGTTCCAGTGAGAAAGGGAGGTTATGGAGGGGTACAGTTTCAGGGCATATTTATGTGGCGTTCTGCAATGGTAAGTTCCAGTGAGACAGGGAGTTTATGGAGGGGTACAGTTTCAGGGCATTTTTGTGTGGAGTTCTGCATTGGTACATTCCAGTGAGACAGGGAGGTTATGGAGGGGTACAGGTTCAGGGCATATTTATGTGGAGTTCCGCAGTGGAACATTCCAGTGAAACACGGAGGATATGGAGGGGTGCAGGTTCAGGGCATATTTGTGTGGAGTTCTGCATTGGTACGTTCCAGTGAGACAGGTAGGTTTTGGAGCGTACAGGTTCAGGGCATATTTTTGTGGAGTTCTGTATTGGTACGTTCCAGTGAGACAGGGAATTTATGGAGGGGTATAGGTTCAGGGCATATTTGTTTGGAGTTCTGCATTGGTGCGTTCCAGTGAGACAGGGAGGTTATGTAGGTGTACATGTTCCGTGCATATTTGTGTGTTTTTCTGCATTGGTACGTTCCAGTGAGAAAGGGAGTTTATGGAGGGGTACAGTTTCAGGGCATATTTATGTGGAGTTCTGCAATGGTAAGTTCCAGTGAGACAGGGAGTTTATGGAGGGGTACATTTTCAGGGCATTTTTGTGTGGAGTTCTGCATTGGTACATTCCAGTGAGACAGGGAGGTTATGGAGGGGTACATGTTCAGGGCATATTTATGTGGAGTTCAGCAGTGGAACATTCCAGTGAGACACGGAGGTTATGGAGGGGTACAGTTTCAGGGCATATTTGTGAGGAGTTCTGCATTGGTACGTTCCAGTGAGACAGGGAGGTTATGGAGGGGTACAGGTTCAGGGCATATTTGTGTGGAGTTCTGCATTGGTACGTTCCAGTGAGACAGGGAGGTTATGTAGGTGTACATGTTCCGTCCATATTTGTGTGTTTTTCTGCATTGGTACGTTCCAGTGAGAAAGTGAGGTTATGGAGGGGTACAGTTTCAGGGCATATTTATGTGGATTTCTGCATTGGTACGTTCCCGTGAGACAGGGTGGTTATGCAGGGGTACAGGTTCAGGGCATATTTTTGTGGAGTTCTGCAATGGTACGTTCCAGTGAGACAGGGAGTTTATGGAGGGGTACAGTTTCAGGGCATTTTTGTGTGGAGTTCTGCATTGGTACATTCCAGTGAGACAGGGAGGTTATGGAAGGATACAGGTTCAGGGCATTTTTCTGTGGAGCTCTGCAATGGTACGTTCCAGTGAGACAGGGAGCATATGGAGGGGTACAGTTTCAAGGCATTTTTGTGTGGAGTTCTGCATTGGAACATTCCAGTGAAACACGGAGGATATGGAGGGGTGCAGGTTCAGGGCATATTTGTGTGGAGTTCTGCATTGGTACGTTCCAGTGAGACACTGAGGTTATGGAGGGGTACAGGTTCAGGGCATATCTATGTGGAGTTCCGCAGTGGAACATTCCAGTGAGACACGGAGGATATTGAGGGGTACAGTTTCAGGGCATATTTGTGTGGAGTTCTGCATTGCTACGTTCCAGTGAGACAGGTAGGTTTTGGAGCGTACAGGTTCAGGGCATATTTTTGTGGAGTTCTGCATTGGTACGTTCCAGTGAGACAGGGAGGTTATGGAGGGGTATAGGTTCAGGGCATATTTGTGTGGAGTTCTGCATTGGTACGTTCCAGTGAGACAGGGAGGTTATGTAGGTGTACATGTTCCGTGCATATTTGTGTGTTTTTCTGCATTGGTACGTTCCAGTGAGAAAGGGAGGTTATGGAGGGGTACAGTTTCAGGGCATATTTATGTGGCGTTCTGCAATGGTAAGTTCCAGTGAGACAGGGAGTTTATGGAGGGGTACAGTTTCAGGGCATTTTTGTGTGGAGTTCTGCATTGGTACATTCCAGTGAGACAGGGAGGTTATGGAGGGGTACAGGTTCAGGGCATATTTATGTGGAGTTCCGCAGTGGAACATTCCAGTGAGACACGGAGGATATTGAGGGGTACAGTTTCAGGGCATATTTGTGTGGAGTTCTGCATTGCTACGTTCCAGTGAGACAGGTAGGTTTTGGAGCGTACAGGTTCAGGGCATATTTTTGTGGAGTTCTGCATTGGTACGTTCCAGTGAGACAGGGAGGTTATGGAGGGGTATAGGTTCAGGGCATATTTGTGTGGAGTTCTGCATTGGTACGTTCCAGTGAGACAGGGAGGTTATGTAGGTGTACATGTTCCGTGCATATTTGTGTGTTTTTCTGCATTGGTACGTTCCAGTGAGAAAGGGAGGTTATGGAGGGGTACAGTTTCAGGGCATATTTATGTGGAGTTCTGCAATGGTAAGTTCCAGTGAGACAGGGAGTTTATGGAGGGGTACAGTTTCAGGGCATTTTTGTGTGGAGTTCTGCATTGGTACATTCCAGTGAGACAGGGAGGTTATGGAGGGGTACAGGTTCAGGGCATATTTATGTGGAGTTCCGCAGTGGAACATTCCAGTGAGACACGGAGGATATTGAGGGGTACAGTTTCAGGGCATATTTGTGTGGAGTTCTGCATTGGTACGTTCCAGTGAGACAGGGAGGTTATGGAGGGGTACAGGTTCAGGGCATATTTGTGTGGAGTTCTGCATTGGTACATTCCAGTGAGACACGGAGGATATGGAGGGGTGCAGGTTCAGGGCATATTTGTGTGGAGTTCTGCATTGGTACGTTCCAGTGAGACACTGAGGTTATGGAGGGGTACAGGTTCAGGGCATATTTTTGTGGAGTTCTGCATTTGTACGTTCCAGTGAGACAGGGCGGTTATGGAGGAGTACAGGTTCAGGGCATATTTGTGTGGAGTTCTGCATTGGTACGTTCCAGTGAGATAGGGAGGTTATGTAGGTGTACATGTTCCGTGCATATTTGTGTGTTTTTCTGCATTGGTACGTTCCAGTGAGAAAGGGAGGTTATGGAGGGGTACAGTTTCAGGGCATATTTATGCTGTGTTCTGAAATGGTATGTTCCAGTGAGACAGGGAGTTTATGGAGGGGTACAGTTTCAGGGCATTTTTGTGTGGAGTTCTGCATTGGTACATTCCAGTGAGACAGGGAGGTTATGGAGGGTTACAGGTTCAGGGCATATTTATGTGGAGTTCCGCAGTGGAACATTCCAGTGAGACACGGAGGATATTGAGGGGTACAGTTTCAGGGCATATTTGTGTGGAGTTCTGCATTGGTACGTTCCAGTGAGGCAGGGATGTTATGGAGGGGTACAGTTTCAGGGCATATTTGTGTGGAGTACTGCATTGTTACGTTCCAGTGAGACAGGGAGGTTATGGAGGGGTACTGGTTCAGGGCGTATTTGTGTGGAGTTCTGCATTGGTACATTCCAGTGAGACACGGAGGATATGGAGGGATACAGGTTCATGGCATATTTGTGTGGAGTTCTGCATTGGTACCTTCCAGTGAGACAGGGAGGTTATGTAGGTGTACATGTTCCGTCCATATTTGTGTGTTTTTCTGCATTGGTACGTTCCAGTGAGAAAGGGAGGTTATGGAGGGGTACAGTTTCAGGGCATATTTATGTGGATTTCTGCATTAGTACGTTCCCGTGAGACAGGGTGGTTATGGAGGGGTACAGGTTCAGGGCATATTTCTGTGGAGCTCTGCAATGGTACGTTCCAGTGAGACAGGGAGTATATGGAGGGGTAAAGTTTCAGGGCATTTTTATGTGGAGTTCTGCATTGGAACATTCCAGTGAAACACGGAGGATATGGAGGGGTGCAGGTTCAGGGCATATTTGTGTGGAGTTCTGCATTGGTACGTTCCAGTGAGACAGGTAGGTTTTGGAGCGTACAGGTTCAGGGCATATTTTTGTGGAGTTCTGTATTGGTACGTTCCAGTGAGACAGGGAATTTATGGAGGGGTATAGGTTCAGGGCATATTTGTTTGGAGTTCTGCATTGGTACGTTCCAGTGAGACAGGGAGGTTATGTAGGTGTACATGTTCCGTGCATATTTGTGTGTTTTTCTGCATTGGTACGTTCCAGTGAGAAAGGGAGTTTATGGAGGGGTACAGTTTCAGGGCATATTTATGTGGAGTTCTGCAATGGTAAGTTCCAGTGAGACAGGGAGTTTATGGAGGGGTACATTTTCAGGGCATTTTTGTGTGGAGTTCTGCATTGGTACATTCCAGTGAGACAGGGAGGTTATGGAGGGGTACAGGTTCAGGGCATATTTATGTGGAGTTCAGCAGTGGAACATTCCAGTGAGACACGGAGGTTATGGAGGGGTACAGTTTCAGGGCATATTTGTGAGGAGTTCTGCATTGGTACGTTCCAGTGAGACAGGGAGGTTATGGAGGGGTACAGGTTCAGGGCATATTTGTGTGGAGTTCTGCATTGGTACGTTCCAGTGAGACAGGGAGGTTATGTAGGTGTACATGTTCCGTCCATATTTGTGTGTTTTTCTGCATTGGTACGTTCCAGTGAGAAAGTGAGGTTATGGAGGGGTACAGTTTCAGGGCATATTTATGTGGATTTCTGCATTGGTACGTTCCCGTGAGACAGGGTGGTTATGCAGGGGTACAGGTTCAGGGCATATTTTTGTGGAGTTCTGCAATGGTACGTTCCAGTGAGACAGGGAGTTTATGGAGGGGTACAGTTTCAGGGCATTTTTGTGTGGAGTTCTGCATTGGTACATTCCAGTGAGACAGGGAGGTTATGGAAGGATACAGGTTCAGGGCATTTTTCTGTGGAGCTCTGCAATGGTACGTTCCAGTGAGACAGGGAGTATATGGAGGGGTACAGTTTCAAGGCATTTTTGTGTGGAGTTCTGCATTGGAACATTCCAGTGAAACACGGAGGATATGGAGGGGTGCAGGTTCAGGGCATATTTGTGTGGAGTTCTGCATTGGTACGTTCCAGTGAGACACTGAGGTTATGGAGGGGTACAGGTTCAGGGCATATCTATGTGGAGTTCCGCAGTGGAACATTCCAGTGAGACACGGAGGATATTGAGGGGTACAGTTTCAGGGCATATTTGTGTGGAGTTCTGCATTGCTACGTTCCAGTGAGACAGGTAGGTTTTGGAGCGTACAGGTTCAGGGCATATTTTTGTGGAGTTCTGCATTGGTACGTTCCAGTGAGACAGGGAGGTTATGGAGGGGTATAGGTTCAGGGCATATTTGTGTGGAGTTCTGCATTGGTACGTTCCAGTGAGACAGGGAGGTTATGTAGGTGTACATGTTCCGTGCATATTTGTGTGTTTTTCTGCATTGGTACGTTCCAGTGAGAAAGGGAGGTTATGGAGGGGTACAGTTTCAGGGCATATTTATGTGGCGTTCTGCAATGGTAAGTTCCAGTGAGACAGGGAGTTTATGGAGGGGTACAGTTTCAGGGCATTTTTGTGTGGAGTTCTGCATTGGTACATTCCAGTGAGACAGGGAGGTTATGGAGGGGTACAGGTTCAGGGCATATTTATGTGGAGTTCCGCAGTGGAACATTCCAGTGAGACACGGAGGATATTGAGGGGTACAGTTTCAGGGCATATTTGTGTGGAGTTCTGCATTGGTACGTTCCAGTGAGATAGGGAGGTTATGTAGGTGTACAGTTTCAGGGCATATTTATGCTGTGTTCTGAAATGGTACGTTCCAGTGAGACAGGGAGTTTATGGAGGGGTACAGTTTCAGGGCATTTTTGTGTGGAGTTCTGCATTGGTACATTCCAGTGAGACAGGGAGGTTATGGAGGGGTACAGGTTCAGGGCATATTTATGTGGAGTTCGGCATTGGAACATTCCAGTGAGACACGGAGGATATTGGGTGTGCAGGTTCAGGGCATATTTGTGTGGAGTTCTGCATTGGTACGTTCCAGTGAGACAGGGTGTTTATGGAGGCGTACAGGTTCAGGGCATATTTGTGTGGAGTTCTGCATTGGAACATTCGCGTGAGACACGGAGGATATGGAGGGGTGCAGGTTCAGGGCATATTTGTGTGGAGTTCTGCATTGGTACGTTCCAGTGAGACACTGAGGTTATGGAGGGTTACAGGTTCAGGGCATATTTATGTGGAGTTCCGCAGTGGAACATTCCAGTGAGACACGGAGGATATTGAGGGGTACAGTTTCAGGGCATATTTGTGTGGAGTTCTGCATTGGTACGTTCCAGTGAGACAGGGATGTTATGGAGGGGTACAGTTTCAGGGCATATTTGTGTGGAGTACTGCATTGTTACGTTCCAGTGAGACAGGGAGGTTATGGAGGGGTACTGGTTCAGGGCGTATTTGTGTGGAGTTCTGCATTGGTACATTCCAGTGAGACACGGAGGATATGGAGGGATACAGATTCATGGCATATTTGTGTGGAGTTCTGCATTGGTACCTTCCAGTGAGACAGGGAGGTTATGTAGGTGTACATGTTCCGTCCATATTTGTGTGTTTTTCTGCATTGGTACGTTCCAGTGAGAAAGGGAGGTTATGGAGGGGTACAGTTTCAGGGCATATTTATGTGGATTTCTGCATTAGTACGTTCCCATGAGACAGGGTGGTTATGGAGGGGTACAGGTTCAGGGCATATTTTTGTGGAGTTCTGCATTGGTACATTCCAGTCAGACAGGTAGGTTATGGAGGGGTACAGGTTCAGGGCATATTTCTGTGGAGCTCTGCAATGGTACGTTCCAGTGAGACAGGGAGTATATGGAGGGGTAAAGTTTCAGGGCATTTTTATGTGGAGTTCTGCATTGGAACATTCCAGTGAAACACGGAGGATATGGAGGGGTGCAGGTTCAGGGCATATTTGTGTGGAGTTCTGCATTGGTACGTTCCAGTGAGACAGGTAGGTTTTGGAGCGTACAGGTTCAGGGCATATTTTTGTGGAGTTCTGTATTGGTACGTTCCAGTGAGACAGGGAATTTATGGAGGGGTATAGGTTCAGGGCATATTTGTTTGGAGTTCTGCATTGGCACGTTCCAGTGAGACAGGGAGGTTATGTAGGTGTACATGTTCCGTGCATATTTGTGTGTTTTTCTGCATTGGTACGTTCCAGTGAGAAAGGGAGTTTATGGAGGGGTACAGTTTCAGGGCATATTTATGTGGAGTTCTGCAATGGTAAGTTCCAGTGAGACAGGGAGTTTATGGAGGGGTACATTTTCAGGGCATTTTTGTGTGGAGTTCTGCATTGGTACATTCCAGTGAGACAGGGAGGTTATGGAGGGGTACAGGTTCAGGGCATATTTATGTGGAGTTCAGCAGTGGAACATTCCAGTGAGACACGGAGGTTATGGAGGGGTACAGTTTCAGGGCATATTTGTGAGGAGTTCTGCATTGGTACGTTCCAGTGAGACAGGGAGGTTATGGAGGGGTACAGGTTCAGGGCATATTTGTGTGGAGTTCTGCATTGGTACGTTCCAGTGAGACAGGGAGGTTATGTAGGTGTACATGTTCCGTCCATATTTGTGTGTTTTTCTGCATTGGTACGTTCCAGTGAGAAAGGGAGGTTATGGAGGGGTACAGTTTCAGGGCATATTTATGTGGATTTCTGCATTGGTACGTTCCCGTGAGACAGGGTGGTTATGCAGGGGTACAGGTTCAGGGCATATTTTTGTGGAGTTCTGCAATGGTACGTTCCAGTGAGACAGGGAGTTTATGGAGGGGTACAGTTTCAGGGCATTTTTGTGTGGAGTTCTGCATTGGTACATTCCAGTGAGACAGGGAGGTTATGGAAGGATACAGGTTCAGGGCATTTTTCTGTGGAGCTCTGCAATGGTACGTTCCAGTGAGACAGGGAGTATATGGAGGGGTACAGTTTCAGGGCATTTTTGTGTGGAGTTCTGCATTGGAACATTCCAGTGAAACACGGAGGATATGGAGGGGTGCAGGTTCAGGGCATATTTGTGTGGAGTTCTGCATTGGTACGTTCCAGTGAGACACTGAGGTTATGGAGGGGTACAGGTTCAGGGCATATCTATGTGGAGTTCCGCAGTGGAACATTCCAGTGAGACACGGAGGATATTGAGGGGTACAGTTTCAGGGCATATTTGTGTGGAGTTCTGCATTGCTACGTTCCAGTGAGACAGGTAGGTTTTGGAGCGTACAGGTTCAGGGCATATTTTTGTGGAGTTCTGCATTGGTACGTTCCAGTGAGACAGGGAGGTTATGGAGGGGTATAGGTTCAGGGCATATTTGTGTGGAGTTCTGCATTGGTACGTTCCAGTGAGACAGGGAGGTTATGTAGGTGTACATGTTCCGTGCATATTTGTGTGTTTTTCTGCATTGGTACATTCCAGTGAGAAAGGGAGGTTATGGAGGGGTACAGTTTCAGGGCATATTTATGTGGAGTTCTGCAATGGTAAGTTCCAGTGAGACAGGGAGTTTATGGAGGGGTACAGTTTCAGGGCATTTTTGTGTGGAGTTCTGCATTGGTACATTCCAGTGAGACAGGGAGGTTATGGAGGGGTACAGGTTCAGGGCATATTTATGTGGAGTTCCGCAGTGGAACATTCCAGTGAGACACGGAGGATATTGAGGGGTACAGTTTCAGGGCATATTTGTGTGGAGTTCTGCATTGGTACGTTCCAGTGAGACAGGGAGGTTATGGAGGGGTACAGGTTCAGGGCATATTTGTGTGGAGTTCTGCATTGGTACATTCCAGTGAGACACGGAGGATATGGAGAGATACAGGTTCATGGCATATTTGTGTGTAGTACTTCATTGATACGTTCCAGTGAGACAGGTTGGTTTTGGAGCGGAGAGGTTCAGGGCGTATTTTTGTGGAGTTCTGCATTGGTACGTTCCAGTGAGACAGGGAGGTTATGGAGGGGTGCAGGTTCAGGGCATTTTTGTGTGGAGTTCTGCATTGGAACATTCCAGTGAAACACGGAGGATATGGAGGGGTGCAGGTTCAGGGCATATTTGTGTGGAGTTCTGCATTGGTACGTTCCAGTGAGACACTGAGGTTATGGAGGGGTACAGGTTCAGGGCATATTTTTGTGGAGTTCTGCATTGGTACGTTCCAGTGAGACAGGGAGGTTATGGAGGGGTACAGGTTCAGGGCATATTTGTGTGGAGTTCTGCATTGGTACGTTCCAGTGAGATAGGGAGGTTATGTAGGTGTACATGTTCCGTGCATATTTGTGTGTTTTTCTGCATTGGTACGTTCCAGTGAGAAAGGGAGGTTATGGAGGGGTACAGTTTCAGGGCATATTTATGCTGTGTTCTGAAATGGTACGTTCCAGTGAGACAGGGAGTTTATGGAGGGGTACAGTTTCAGGGCATTTTTGTGTGGAGTTCTGCATTGGTACATTCCAGTGAGACAGGGAGGTTATGGAGGGGTACAGGTTCAGGGCATATTTATGTGGAGTTCTGCATTGGTACATTCCAGTGAGACACGGAGGATATTGGGTGTGCAGGTTCAGGGCATATTTGTGTGGAGTTCTGCATTGGTACATTCCAGTGAGACAGGGAGGTTATGGAGGGGTACAGGTTCAGGGCATATTTATGTGGAGTTCGGCATTGGAACATTCCAGTGAGACACGGAGGATATTGGGTGTGCAGGTTCAGGGCATATTTGTGTGGAGTTCTGCATTGGTACGTTCCAGTGAGACACTGAGGTTATGGAGGTGTACATGTTCCGTGCATATTTGTGTGGAGTTCTGCATTGGTACATTCCAGTGAGACATGGAGGTTATGCAGGGGTACAGGTTTAGGGCATATTTATGTGGAGTTCGGCATTGGAACATTCCAGTGAGACACGGAGGATATTGGGTGTGCAGGTTCAGGGCATATTTGTGTGGAGTTCTGCATTGGTACATTCCAGTGAGACAGGGAGGTTATGGAGGGGTACAGGTTCAGGGCATATTTATGTGGAGTTCGGCATTGGAACATTCCAGTGAGACACGGAGGATATTGGGGGTGCAGGTTCAGGGCATATTTGTGTGGAGTTCTGCATTGGTACGTTCCAGTGAGACACTGAGGTTATGGAGGGGTACAGTTTCAGGGCATATTTGTGAGGAGTTCTGCATTGGTACGTTCCAGTGAGACAGGGTGGTTATGGAGGCGTACAGGTTCAGGGCATATTTGTGTGGAGTTTTGCATTGGTACATTCCAGTGAGACACGGAAGATATGGAGGGGTACAGGTTCAGGGCATATTTCTGTTGTGCTCTGCAATGGTACGTTCCAGTGAGACAGGGAGGTTATGTAGGTGTACATGTTCCGTGCATATTTGTGTGTTTTTCTGCATTGGTACGTTCCAGTGAGAAAGGGAGGTTATGGAGGGGTACAGTTTCAGGGCATATTTATGAGGAGTTCTGCAATGGTAAGTTCCAGTGAGACAGGGAGTTTCTGGAGGGGTACAGTTTCAGGGCATTTTTGTGTGGAGTTCTGCATTGGTACATTCCAGTGAGACAGGGAGGTTATGGAGGGGTACAGGTTCAGGGCATATTTATGTGGAGTTCCGCAGTGGAACATTCCAGTGAGACACGGAGGATATTGAGGGGTACAGTTTCAGGGCATATTTGTGTGGAGTCTGCATTGGTATGTTCCAGTGAGACAGGGTGGTTATGGAGGCGTACAGGTTCAGGGCATATTTGTGTGGAGTTCTGCATTGGTACATTCCAGTGAGACACGGAAGATATGGAGGGATACAGGTTCATGGCATATTTGTGCGGAGTTCTTCATTGGTACGTTCTAGTGTGACAGGTAGGTTTTGGAGCGTATAGGTTCAGGGCATATTTGTATGGAGTTCTGCATTGGTACATTCTACTGAGACAGGGAGGTTATGGAGTGTACATATTCAGGGCATATTTTTGTGGAGTTCTGTATTGGTACGTTCCAGTGAGACAGGGATGTTATGGAGGGGTGCAGGTTCAGGGCATATTTGTGTGGAGTTCTGCATTGGTACGTTCCAGTGAGACACTGAGGTTATGGAGGGGTACAGGTTCAGGGCATATTTTTGTGGAGTTCTGCATTGGTACGTTCCAGTGAGACAGGGAGGTTATGGAGGGGTACAGGTTCAGGGCATATTTGTGTGGAGTTCTGCATTGGTACGTTCCAGTGAGATAGGGAGGTTATGTAGGTTTACATGTTCCGTGCATATTTGTGTGTTTTTCTGCATTGGTACGTTCCAGTGAGAAAGGGAGGCTATGGAGGGGTACAGTTTCAGGGCATATTTATGCTGTGTTCTGAAATGGTACGTTCCAGTGAGACAGGGAGTTTATGGAGGGGTACAGTTTCAGGGCATTTTTGTGTGGAGTTCTGCATTGGTACATTCCAGTGAGACAGGGAGTTTATGGAGGGGTACAGGTTCAGGGCATATTTTTGTGGAGTTCTGCATTGGTACATTCCAGTGAGACACTGAGGTTATGGAGGGGTACAGGTTCAGGGCATATTTATGTGGAGTTCGGCATTGGAACATTCCAGTGAGACACGGAGGATATTGGGTTGCAGGTTCAGGGCATATTTGTGTGGAGTTCTGCATTGGTACGTTCCAGTGAGACACTGAGGTTATGGAGGTGTACATGTTCCGTGCATATTTATGTGGAGTTCTGCATTGGTACATTCCAGTGAGACATGGAGGTTATGCAGGGGTACAGGTTTAGGGCATATTTTTGTGGAGTTCTGCATTGGTACGTTCCAGTGAGACAGGGAGGTTATGGAGGGGTACAGGTTCAGGGCATATTTGTGTGGAGTTCTGCATTGGTACGTTCCAGTGAGATAGGGAGGTTATGTAGGTGTACATGTTCCGTGCATATTTGTGTGTTTTTCTGCATTGGTACGTTCCAGTGAGAAAGGGAGGTTATGGAGGGGTACAGTTTCAGGGCATATTTATGCTGTGTTCTGAAATGGTACGTTCCAGTGAGACAGGGAGTTTATGGAGGGGTACAGTTTCAGGGCATTTTTGTGTGGAGTTCTGCATTGGTACATTCCAGTGAGAACGGGAGGTTATGGAGGGGTATAGGTTCAGGGCATATTTGTGTGGAGTTCTGCATTGGTACGTTCCAGTGAGACAGGGAGGTTATGTAGGTGTACATGTTCCGTGCATATTTGTGTGTTTTTCTGCATTGGTACATTCCAGTGAGAAAGGGAGGTTATGGAGGGGTACAGTTTCAGGGCATATTTATGTGGAGTTCTGCAATGGTAAGTTCCAGTGAGACAGGGAGTTTATGGAGGGGTACAGTTTCAGGGCATTTTTGTGTGGAGTTCTGCATTGGTACATTCCAGTGAGACAGGGAGGTTATGGAGGGGTACAGGTTCAGGGCATATTTATGTGGAGTTCCGCAGTGGAACATTCCAGTGAGACACGGAGGATATTGAGGGGTACAGTTTCAGGGCATATTTGTGTGGAGTTCTGCATTGGTACGTTCCAGTGAGACAGGGAGGTTATGGAGGGGTACAGGTTCAGGGCATATTTGTGTGGAGTTCTGCATTGGTACATTCCAGTGAGACACGGAGGATATGGAGAGATACAGGTTCATGGCATATTTGTGTGTAGTACTTCATTGATACGTTCCAGTGAGACAGGTTGGTTTTGGAGCGGAGAGGTTCAGGGCATATTTTTGTGGAGTTCTGCATTGGTACGTTCCAGTGAGACAGGGAGGTTATGGAGGGGTGCAGGTTCAGGGCATTTTTGTGTGGAGTTCTGCATTGGAACATTCCAGTGAAACACGGAGGATATGGAGGGGTGCAGGTTCAGGGCATATTTGTGTGGAGTTCTGCATTGGTACGTTCCAGTGAGACACTGAGGTTATGGAGGGGTACAGGTTCAGGGCATATTTTTGTGGAGTTCTGCATTGGTACGTTCCAGTGAGACAGGGAGGTTATGGAGGGGTACAGGTTCAGGGCATATTTGTGTGGAGTTCTGCATTGGTACGTTCCAGTGAGATAGGGAGGTTATGTAGGTGTACATGTTCCGTGCATATTTGTGTGTTTTTCTGCATTGGTACGTTCCAGTGAGAAAGGGAGGTTATGGAGGGGTACAGTTTCAGGGCATATTTATGCTGTGTTCTGAAATGGTACGTTCCAGTGAGACAGGGAGTTTATGGAGGGGTACAGTTTCAGGGCATTTTTGTGTGGAGTTCTGCATTGGTACATTCCAGTGAGACAGGGAGGTTATGGAGGGGTACAGGTTCAGGGCATATTTATGTGGAGTTCTGCATTGGTACATTCCAGTGAGACACGGAGGATATTGGGTGTGCAGGTTCAGGGCATATTTGTGTGGAGTTCTGCATTGGTACATTCCAGTGAGACAGGGAGGTTATGGAGGGGTACAGGTTCAGGGCATATTTATGTGGAGTTCGGCATTGGAACATTCCAGTGAGACACGGAGGATATTGGGTGTGCAGGTTCAGGGCATATTTGTGTGGAGTTCTGCATTGGTACGTTCCAGTGAGACACTGAGGTTATGGAGGTGTACATGTTCCGTGCATATTTGTGTGGAGTTCTGCATTGGTACATTCCAGTGAGACATGGAGGTTATGCAGGGGTACAGGTTTAGGGCATATTTATGTGGAGTTCGGCATTGGAACATTCCAGTGAGACACGGTGGATATTGGGTGTGCAGGTTCAGGGCATATTTGTGTGGAGTTCTGCATTGGTACATTCCAGTGAGACAGGGAGGTTATGGAGGGGTACAGGTTCAGGGCATATTTATGTGGAGTTCGGCATTGGAACATTCCAGTGAGACACGGAGGATATTGGGGGTGCAGGTTCAGGGCATATTTGTGTGGAGTTCTGCATTGGTACGTTCCAGTGAGACACTGAGGTTATGGAGGGGTACAGTTTCAGGGCATATTTGTGAGGAGTTCTGCATTGGTACGTTCCAGTGAGACAGGGTGGTTATGGAGGCGTACAGGTTCAGGGCATATTTGTGTGGAGTTTTGCATTGGTACATTCCAGTGAGACACGGAAGATATGGAGGGGTACAGGTTCAGGGCATATTTCTGTTGTGCTCTGCAATGGTACGTTCCAGTGAGACAGGGAGGTTATGTAGGTGTACATGTTCCGTGCATATTTGTGTGTTTTTCTGCATTGGTACGTTCCAGTGAGAAAGGGAGGTTATGGAGGGGTACAGTTTCAGGGCATATTTATGAGGAGTTCTGCAATGGTAAGTTCCAGTGAGACAGGGAGTTTCTGGAGGGGTACAGTTTCAGGGCATTTTTGTGTGGAGTTCTGCATTGGTACATTCCAGTGAGACAGGGAGGTTATGGAGGGGTACAGGTTCAGGGCATATTTATGTGGAGTTCCGCAGTGGAACATTCCAGTGAGACACGGAGGATATTGAGGGGTACAGTTTCAGGGCATATTTGTGTGGAGTCTGCATTGGTATGTTCCAGTGAGACAGGGTGGTTATGGAGGCGTACAGGTTCAGGGCATATTTGTGTGGAGTTCTGCATTGGTACATTCCAGTGAGACACGGAAGATATGGAGGGATACAGGTTCATGGCATATTTGTGCGGAGTTCTTCATTGGTACGTTCTAGTGTGACAGGTAGGTTTTGGAGCGTATAGGTTCAGGGCATATTTGTATGGAGTTCTGCATTGGTACATTCTACTGAGACAGGGAGGTTATGGAGTGTACATATTCAGGGCATATTTTTGTGGAGTTCTGTATTGGTACGTTCCAGTGAGACAGGGATGTTATGGAGGGGTGCAGGTTCAGGGCATATTTGTGTGGAGTTCTGCATTGGTACGTTCCAGTGAGACACTGAGGTTATGGAGGGGTACAGGTTCAGGGCATATTTTTGTGGAGTTCTGCATTGGTACGTTCCAGTGAGACAGGGAGGTTATGGAGGGGTACAGGTTCAGGGCATATTTGTGTGGAGTTCTGCATTGGTACGTTCCAGTGAGATAGGGAGGTTATGTAGGTTTACATGTTCCGTGCATATTTGTGTGTTTTTCTGCATTGGTACGTTCCAGTGAGAAAGGGAGGTTATGGAGGGGTACAGTTTCAGGGCATATTTATGCTGTGTTCTGAAATGGTACGTTCCAGTGAGACAGGGAGTTTATGGAGGGGTACAGTTTCAGGGCATTTTTGTGTGGAGTTCTGCATTGGTACATTCCAGTGAGACAGGGAGTTTATGGAGGGGTACAGGTTCAGGGCATATTTTTGTGGAGTTCTGCATTGGTACATTCCAGTGAGACACTGAGGTTATGGAGGGGTACAGGTTCAGGGCATATTTATGTGGAGTTCGGCATTGGAACATTCCAGTGAGACACGGAGGATATTGGGTTGCAGGTTCAGGGCATATTTGTGTGGAGTTCTGCATTGGTACGTTCCAGTGAGACACTGAGGTTATGGAGGTGTACATGTTCCGTGCATATTTATGTGGAGTTCTGCATTGGTACATTCCAGTGAGACATGGAGGTTATGCAGGGGTACAGGTTTAGGGCATATTTTTGTGGAGTTCTGCATTGGTACGTTCCAGTGAGACAGGGAGGTTATGGAGGGGTACAGGTTCAGGGCATATTTGTGTGGAGTTCTGCATTGGTACGTTCCAGTGAGATAGGGAGGTTATGTAGGTGTACATGTTCCGTGCATATTTGTGTGTTTTTCTGCATTGGTACGTTCCAGTGAGAAAGGGAGGTTATGGAGGGGTACAGTTTCAGGGCATATTTATGCTGTGTTCTGAAATGGTACGTTCCAGTGAGACAGGGAGTTTATGGAGGGGTACAGTTTCAGGGCATTTTTGTGTGGAGTTCTGCATTGGTACATTCCAGTGAGAAAGGGAGGTTATGGAGGGGTACAGTTTCAGGGCATATTTATGCTGTGTTCTGAAATGGTACGTTCCAGTGAGACAGGGAGTTTATGGAGGGGTACAGTTTCAGGGCATATTTATGTGGAGTTCTGCATTGGTACGTTCCAGTGAGACACGGAGGATATTGGGTGTGCAGGTTCAGGGCATATTTGTGTGGAGTTCTGCATTGGTACATTCCAGTGAGACAGGGAGGTTATGGAGGGGTACAGGTTCAGGGCATATTTATGTGGAGTTCGGCATTGGAACATTCCAGTGAGACACGGAGGATATTGGGTGTGCAGGTTCAGGGCATATTTGTGTGGAGTTCTGCATTGGTACGTTCCAGTGAGACACTGAGGTTATGGAGGTGTACATGTTCCGTGCATATTTGTGTGGAGTTCTGCATTGGTACATTCCAGTGAGACAGGGAGGTTATGGAGGGGTACAGGTTCAGGGCATATTTATGTGGAGTTCAGCAGTGGAACATTCCAGTGAGACACGGAGGTTATGGAGGGGTACAGTTTCAGGGCATATTTGTGAGGAGTTCTGCATTGGAACGTTCCAGTGAGACAGGGTGGTTATGGAGGCGTACAGGTTCAGGGCATATTTGTGTGGAGTTTTGCATTGGTACATTCCAGTGAGACACGGAAGATATGGAGGGGTACAGGTTCAGGGCATATTTCTGTTGTGCTCTGCAATGGTACGTTCCAGTGAGACAGGGAGGTTATGTAGGTGTACATGTTCCGTGCATATTTGTGTGTTTTTCTGCATTGGTACGTTCCAGTGAGAAAGGGAGGTTATGGAGGGGTACAGTTTCAGGGCATATTTATGAGGAGTTCTGCAATGGTAAGTTCCAGTGAGACAGGGAGTTTATGGAGGGGTACAGTTTCAGGGCATTTTTGTGTGGAGTTCTGCATTGGTACATTCCAGTGAGACAGGGAGGTTATGGAGGGGTACAGGTTCAGGGCATATTTATGTGGAGTTCCGCAGTGGAACATTCCAGTGAGACACGGAGGATATTGAGGGGTACAGTTTCAGGGCATATTTGTGTGGAGTCAGCATTGGTATGTTCCAGTGAGACAGGGTGGTTATGGAGGCGTACAGGTTCAGGGCATATTTGTGTGGAGTTCTGCATTGGTACATTCCAGTGAGACACGGAAGATATGGAGGGATACAGGTTCATGGCATATTTGTGCGGAGTTCTTCATTGGTACGTTCTAGTGTGACAGGTAGGTTTTGGAGCGTATAGGTTCAGGGCATATTTGTATGGAGTTCTGCATTGGTACATTCTACTGAGACAGGGAGGTTATGGAGTGTACATATTCAGGGCATATTTTTGTGGAGTTCTGTATTGGTACGTTCCAGTGAGACAGGGATGTTATGGAGGGGTGCAGGTTCAGGGCATATTTGTGTGGAGTTCTGCATTGGTACGTTCCAGTGAGACACTGAGGTTATGGAGGGGTACAGGTTCAGGGCATATTTTTGTGGAGTTCTGCATTGGTACTTTCCAGTGAGACAGGGAGGTTATGGAGGTGTACAGGTTCAGGGCATATTTGTGTGGAGTTCTGCATTGGTACGTTCCAGTGAGATAGGGAGGTTATGTAGGTGTACATGTTCCGTGCATATTTGTGTGTTTTTCTGCATTGGTACGTTCCAGTGAGAAAGGGAGGTTATGGAGGGGTACAGTTTCAGGGCATATTTATGCTGTGTTCTGAAATGGTACGTTCCAGTGAGACAGGGAGTTTATGGAGGGGTACAGTTTCAGGGCATTTTTGTGTGGAGTTCTGCATTGGTACATTCCAGTGAGACAGGGAGGTTATGGAGGGGTACAGGTTCAGGGCATATTTATGTGGAGTTCGGCATTGGAACATTCCAGTGAGACACGGAGGATATTGGGTTGCAGGTTCAGGGCATATTTGTGTGGAGTTCTGCATTGGTACGTTCCAGTGAGACACTGAGGTTATGGAGGTGTACATGTTCCGTGCATATTTGTGTGGAGTTCTGCATTGGTACATTCCAGTGAGACATGGAGGTTATGCAGGGGTACAGGTTTAGGGCATATTTATGTGGAGTTCTGCATTGGAACATTCCAGTGAGACACGGAGGATATGGAATGGTACAGGTTAAGGGAATATTTGTGTGGAGTTCTGCATTGGTACGTTCCAGTGAGACAGGGTGTTTATGGAGGCGTACAGGTTCAGGGCATATTTGTGTGGAGTTCTGCATTGGTACGTTCCAGTGAGATAGGGAGGTTATGTAGGTGTACATGTTCCGTGCATATTTGTGTGTTTTTCTGCATTGGTACGTTCCAGTGAGAAAGGGAGGTTATGGAGGGGTACAGTTTCAGGGCATATTTATGCTGTGTTCTGAAATGGTACGTTCCAGTGAGACAGGGAGTTTATGGAGGGGTACAGTTTCAGGGCATTTTTGTGTGGAGTTCTGCATTGGTACATTCCAGTGAGACAGGGAGGTTATGGAGGGGTACAGGTTCAGGGCATATTTATGTGGAGTTCTGCATTGGTACATTCCAGTGAGACACGGAGGATATTGGGTGTGCAGGTTCAGGGCATATTTGTGTGGAGTTCGGCATTGGAACATTCCAGTGAGACACGGAGGATATTGGGTGTGCAGGTTCAGGGCATATTTGTGTGGAGTTCTGCATTGGTACGTTCCAGTGAGACACTGAGGTTATGGAGGTGTACATGTTCCGTGCATATTTGTGTGGAGTTCTGCATTGGTACATTCCAGTGAGACATGGAGGTTATGCAGGGGTACAGGTTTAGGGCATATTTATGTGGAGTTCGGCATTGGAACATTCCAGTGAGACACGGAGGATATTGGGTGTGCAGGTTCAGGGCATATTTGTGTGGAGTTCTGCATTGGTACATTCCAGTGAGACAGGGAGGTTATGGAGGGGTACAGGTTCAGGGCATATTTATGTGGAGTTCGGCATTGGAACATTCCAGTGAGACACGGAGGATATTGGGGGTGCAGGTTCAGGGCATATTTGTGTGGAGTTCTGCATTGGTACGTTCCAGTGAGACACTGAGGTTATGGAGGGGTACAGTTTCAGGGCATATTTGTGAGGAGTTCTGCATTGGTACGTTCCAGTGAGACAGGGTTGTTATGGAGGCGTACAGGTTCAGGGCATATTTGTGTGGAGTTTTGCATTGGTACATTCCAGTGAGACACGGAAGATATGGAGGGGTACAGGTTCAGGGCATATTTCTGTTGTGCTCTGCAATGGTACGTTCCAGTGAGACAGGGAGGTTATGTAGGTGTACATGTTCCGTGCATATTTGTGTGTTTTTCTGCATTGGTACGTTCCAGTGAGAAAGGGAGGTTATGGAGGGGTACAGTTTCAGGGCATATTTATGAGGAGTTCTGCAATGGTAAGTTCCAGTGAGACAGGGAGTTTCTGGAGGGGTACAGTTTCAGGGCATTTTTGTGTGGAGTTCTGCATTGGTACATTCCAGTGAGACAGGGAGGTTATGGAGGGGTACAGGTTCAGGGCATATTTATGTGGAGTTCCGCAGTGGAACATTCCAGTGAGACACGGAGGATATTGAGGGGTACAGTTTCAGGGCATATTTGTGTGGAGTCTGCATTGGTATGTTCCAGTGAGACAGGGTGGTTATGGAGGCGTACAGGTTCAGGGCATATTTGTGTGGAGTTCTGCATTGGTACATTCCAGTGAGACACGGAAGATATGGAGGGATACAGGTTCATGGCATATTTGTGCGGAGTTCTTCATTGGTACGTTCTAGTGTGACAGGTAGGTTTTGGAGCGTATAGGTTCAGGGCATATTTGTATGGAGTTCTGCATTGGTACATTCTACTGAGACAGGGAGGTTATGGAGTGTACATATTCAGGGCATATTTTTGTGGAGTTCTGTATTGGTACGTTCCAGTGAGACAGGGATGTTATGGAGGGGTGCAGGTTCAGGGCATATTTGTGTGGAGTTCTGCATTGGTACGTTCCAGTGAGACACTGAGGTTATGGAGGGGTACAGGTTCAGGGCATATTTTTGTGGAGTTCTGCATTGGTACGTTCCAGTGAGACAGGGAGGTTATGGAGGGGTACAGGTTCAGGGCATATTTGTGTGGAGTTCTGCATTGGTACGTTCCAGTGAGATAGGGAGGTTATGTAGGTTTACATGTTCCGTGCATATTTGTGTGTTTTTCTGCATTGGTACGTTCCAGTGAGAAAGGGAGGTTATGGAGGGGTACAGTTTCAGGGCATATTTATGCTGTGTTCTGAAATGGTACGTTCCAGTGAGACAGGGAGTTTATGGAGGGGTACAGTTTCAGGGCATTTTTGTGTGGAGTTCTGCATTGGTACATTCCAGTGAGACAGGGAGTTTATGGAGGGGTACAGGTTCAGGGCATATTTTTGTGGAGTTCTGCATTGGTACATTCCAGTGAGACACTGAGGTTATGGAGGGGTACAGGTTCAGGGCATATTTATGTGGAGTTCGGCATTGGAACATTCCAGTGAGACACGGAGGATATTGGGTTGCAGGTTCAGGGCATATTTGTGTGGAGTTCTGCATTGGTACGTTCCAGTGAGACACTGAGGTTATGGAGGTGTACATGTTCCGTGCATATTTATGTGGAGTTCTGCATTGGTACATTCCAGTGAGACATGGAGGTTATGCAGGGGTACAGGTTTAGGGCATATTTTTGTGGAGTTCTGCATTGGTACGTTCCAGTGAGACAGGGAGGTTATGGAGGGGTACAGGTTCAGGGCATATTTGTGTGGAGTTCTGCATTGGTACGTTCCAGTGAGATAGGGAGGTTATGTAGGTGTACATGTTCCGTGCATATTTGTGTGTTTTTCTGCATTGGTACGTTCCAGTGAGAAAGGGAGGTTATGGAGGGGTACAGTTTCAGGGCATATTTATGCTGTGTTCTGAAATGGTACGTTCCAGTGAGACAGGGAGTTTATGGAGGGGTACAGTTTCAGGGCATTTTTGTGTGGAGTTCTGCATTGGTACATTCCAGTGAGAAAGGGAGGTTATGGAGGGGTACAGTTTCAGGGCATATTTATGCTGTGTTCTGAAATGGTACGTTCCAGTGAGACAGGGAGTTTATGGAGGGGTACAGTTTCAGGGCATATTTATGTGGAGTTCTGCATTGGTACGTTCCAGTGAGACACGGAGGATATTGGGTGTGCAGGTTCAGGGCATATTTGTGTGGAGTTCTGCATTGGTACATTCCAGTGAGACAGGGAGGTTATGGAGGGGTACAGGTTCAGGGCATATTTATGTGGAGTTCGGCATTGGAACATTCCAGTGAGACACGGAGGATATTGGGTGTGCAGGTTCAGGGCATATTTGTGTGGAGTTCTGCATTGGTACGTTCCAGTGAGACACTGAGGTTATGGAGGTGTACATGTTCCGTGCATATTTGTGTGGAGTTCTGCATTGGTACATTCCAGTGAGACAGGGAGGTTATGGAGGGGTACAGGTTCAGGGCATATTTATGTGGAGTTCAGCAGTGGAACATTCCAGTGAGACACGGAGGTTATGGAGGGGTACAGTTTCAGGGCATATTTGTGAGGAGTTCTGCATTGGAACGTTCCAGTGAGACAGGGTGGTTATGGAGGCGTACAGGTTCAGGGCATATTTGTGTGGAGTTTTGCATTGGTACATTCCAGTGAGACACGGAAGATATGGAGGGGTACAGGTTCAGGGCATATTTCTGTTGTGCTCTGCAATGGTACGTTCCAGTGAGACAGGGAGGTTATGTAGGTGTACATGTTCCGTGCATATTTGTGTGTTTTTCTGCATTGGTACGTTCCAGTGAGAAAGGGAGGTTATGGAGGGGTACAGTTTCAGGGCATATTTATGAGGAGTTCTGCAATGGTAAGTTCCAGTGAGACAGGGAGTTTATGGAGGGGTACAGTTTCAGGGCATTTTTGTGTGGAGTTCTGCATTGGTACATTCCAGTGAGACAGGGAGGTTATGGAGGGGTACAGGTTCAGGGCATATTTATGTGGAGTTCCGCAGTGGAACATTCCAGTGAGACACGGAGGATATTGAGGGGTACAGTTTCAGGGCATATTTGTGTGGAGTCTGCATTGGTATGTTCCAGTGAGACAGGGTGGTTATGGAGGCGTACAGGTTCAGGGCATATTTGTGTGGAGTTCTGCATTGGTACATTCCAGTGAGACACGGAAGATATGGAGGGATACAGGTTCATGGCATATTTGTGCGGAGTTCTTCATTGGTACGTTCTAGTGTGACAGGTAGGTTTTGGAGCGTATAGGTTCAGGGCATATTTGTATGGAGTTCTGCATTGGTACATTCTACTGAGACAGGGAGGTTATGGAGTGTACATATTCAGGGCATATTTTTGTGGAGTTCTGTATTGGTACGTTCCAGTGAGACAGGGATGTTATGGAGGGGTGCAGGTTCAGGGCATATTTGTGTGGAGTTCTGCATTGGTACGTTCCAGTGAGACACTGAGGTTATGGAGGGGTACAGGTTCAGGGCATATTTTTGTGGAGTTCTGCATTGGTACTTTCCAGTGAGACAGGGAGGTTATGGAGGTGTACAGGTTCAGGGCATATTTGTGTGGAGTTCTGCATTGGTACGTTCCAGTGAGATAGGGAGGTTATGTAGGTGTACATGTTCCGTGCATATTTGTGTGTTTTTCTGCATTGGTACGTTCCAGTGAGAAAGGGAGGTTATGGAGGGGTACAGTTTCAGGGCATATTTATGCTGTGTTCTGAAATGGTACGTTCCAGTGAGACAGGGAGTTTATGGAGGGGTACAGTTTCAGGGCATTTTTGTGTGGAGTTCTGCATTGGTACATTCCAGTGAGACAGGGAGGTTATGGAGGGGTACAGGTTCAGGGCATATTTATGTGGAGTTCGGCATTGGAACATTCCAGTGAGACACGGAGGATATTGGGTTGCAGGTTCAGGGCATATTTGTGTGGAGTTCTGCATTGGTACGTTCCAGTGAGACACTGAGGTTATGGAGGTGTACATGTTCCGTGCATATTTGTGTGGAGTTCTGCATTGGTACATTCCAGTGAGACATGGAGGTTATGCAGGGGTACAGGTTTAGGGCATATTTATGTGGAGTTCTGCATTGGAACATTCCAGTGAGACACGGAGGATATGGAATGGTACAGGTTAAGGGAATATTTGTGTGGAGTTCTGCATTGGTACGTTCCAGTGAGACAGGGTGTTTATGGAGGCGTACAGGTTCAGGGCATATTTGTGTGGAGTTCTGCATTGGAACATTCGCGTGATACACGGAGGATATGGAGGGGTGCAGGTTCAGGGCATATTTGTGTGGAGTTCTGCATTGGTACGTTCCAGTGAGACACTGAGGTTATGGAGGGTTACAGGTTCAGGGCATATTTATGTGGAGTTCCGCAGTGGAACATTCCAGTGAGACACGGAGGATATTGAGGGGTACAGTTTCAGGGCATATTTGTGTGGAGTTCTGCATTGGTACGTTCCAGTGAGACAGGGATGTTATGGAGGGGTACAGTTTCAGGGCATATTTGTGTGGAGTACTGCATTGGTACGTTCCAGTGAGACAGGGAGGTTATGGAGGGGTACTGGTTCAGGGCATATTTGTGTGGAGTTCTGCATTGGTACATTCCAGTGAGACACGGAGGATATGGAGGGATACAGGTTCATGGCATATTTGTGTGTAGTACTTCAATGATACGTTCCAGTGAGACAGGTAGGTTTTGGAGCGTACATGTTCAGGGCATATTTTTGTGGAGTTCTGCATTGGTACGTTCCAGTGAGACAGGGAGGTTATGGAGGGGTACAGGTTCAGGGCATATTTGTGTGGAGTTCTGCATTGGTACGTTCCAGTGAGACAGGGAGGTTATGTAGGTGTACATGTTCCGTCCATATTTGTGTGTTTTTCTGCATTGGTACGTTCCAGTGAGAAAGGGAGGTTATGGAGGGGTACAGTTTCAGGGCATATTTATGAGGAGTTCTGCAATGGTAAGTTCCAGTGAGACAGGGAGTTTCTGGAGGGGTACAGTTTCAGGGCATTTTTGTGTGGAGTTCTGCATTGGTACATTCCAGTGAGACAGGGAGGTTATGGAGGGGTACAGGTTCAGGGCAAATTTATGTGGAGTTCCGCAGTGGAACATTCCAGTGAGACACGGAGGATATTGAGGGGTACAGTTTCAGGGCATATTTGTGTGGAGTCTGCATTGGTATGTTCCAGTGAGACAGGGTGGTTATGGAGGCGTACAGGTTCAGGGCATATTTGTGTGGAGTTCTGCATTGGTACATTCCAGTGAGACACGGAAGATATGGAGGGATACAGGTTCATGGCATATTTGTGCGGAGTTCTTCATTGGTACGTTCTAGTGTGACAGGTAGGTTTTGGAGCGTATAGGTTCAGGGCATATTTGTATGGAGTTCTGCATTGGTACATTCTACTGAGACAGGGAGGTTATGGAGTGTACATATTCAGGGCATATTTTTGTGGAGTTCTGTATTGGTACGTTCCAGTGAGACAGGGATGTTATGGAGGGGTGCAGGTTCAGGGCATATTTGTGTGGAGTTCTGCATTGGTACGTTCCAGTGAGACACTGAGGTTATGGAGGGGTACAGGTTCAGGGCATATTTTTGTGGAGTTCTGCATTGGTACGTTCCAGTGAGACAGGGAGGTTATGGAGGGGTACAGGTTCAGGGCATATTTGTGTGGAGTTCTGCATTGGTACGTTCCAGTGAGATAGGGAGGTTATGTAGGTTTACATGTTCCGTGCATATTTGTGTGTTTTTCTGCATTGGTACGTTCCAGTGAGAAAGGGAGGTTATGGAGGGGTGCAGGTTCAGGGCATATTTGTGTGGAGTTCTGCATTGGTACGTTCCAGTGAGACACTGAGGTTATGGAGGGGTACAGGTTCAGGGCATATTTTTGTGGAGTTCTGCATTGGTACGTTCCAGTGAGACAGGGAGGTTATGGAGGGGTACAGGTTCAGGGCATATTTGTGTGGAGTTCTGCATTGGTACGTTCCAGTGAGATAGGGAGGTTATGTAGGTTTACATGTTCCGTGCATATTTGTGTGTTTTTCTGCATTGGTACGTTCCAGTGAGAAAGGGAGGTTATGGAGGGGTACAGTTTCAGGGCATATTTATGCTGTGTTCTGAAATGGTACGTTCCAGTGAGACAGGGAGTTTATGGAGGGGTACAGTTTCAGGGCATTTTTGTGTGGAGTTCTGCATTGGTACATTCCAGTGAGACAGGGAGTTTATGGAGGGGTACAGGTTCAGGGCATATTTTTGTGGAGTTCTGCATTGGTACATTCCAGTGAGACACTGAGGTTATGGAGGGGTACAGGTTCAGGGCATATTTATGTGGAGTTCGGCATTGGAACATTCCAGTGAGACACGGAGGATATTGGGTTGCAGGTTCAGGGCATATTTGTGTGGAGTTCTGCATTGGTACGTTCCAGTGAGACACTGAGGTTATGGAGGTGTACATGTTCCGTGCATATTTATGTGGAGTTCTGCATTGGTACATTCCAGTGAGACATGGAGGTTATGCAGGGGTACAGGTTTAGGGCATATTTTTGTGGAGTTCTGCATTGGTACGTTCCAGTGAGACAGGGAGGTTATGGAGGGGTACAGGTTCAGGGCATATTTGTGTGGAGTTCTGCATTGGTACGTTCCAGTGAGATAGGGAGGTTATGTAGGTGTACATGTTCCGTGCATATTTGTGTGTTTTTCTGCATTGGTACGTTCCAGTGAGAAAGGGAGGTTATGGAGGGGTACAGTTTCAGGGCATATTTATGCTGTGTTCTGAAATGGTACGTTCCAGTGAGACAGGGAGTTTATGGAGGGGTACAGTTTCAGGGCATTTTTGTGTGGAGTTCTGCATTGGTACATTCCAGTGAGAAAGGGAGGTTATGGAGGGGTACAGTTTCAGGGCATATTTATGCTGTGTTCTGAAATGGTACGTTCCAGTGAGACAGGGAGTTTATGGAGGGGTACAGTTTCAGGGCATATTTATGTGGAGTTCTGCATTGGTACGTTCCAGTGAGACACGGAGGATATTGGGTGTGCAGGTTCAGGGCATATTTGTGTGGAGTTCTGCATTGGTACATTCCAGTGAGACACGGAGGATATTGGGTGTGCAGGTTCAGGGCATATTTGTGTGGAGTTCTGCATTGGTACGTTCCAGTGAGACACTGAGGTTATGGAGGTGTACATGTTCCGTGCATATTTGTGTGGAGTTCTGCATTGGTACATTCCAGTGAGACAGGGAGGTTATGGAGGGGTACAGGTTCAGGGCATATTTATGTGGAGTTCAGCAGTGGAACATTCCAGTGAGACACGGAGGTTATGGAGGGGTACAGTTTCAGGGCATATTTGTGAGGAGTTCTGCATTGGAACGTTCCAGTGAGACAGGGTGGTTATGGAGGCGTACAGGTTCAGGGCATATTTGTGTGGAGTTTTGCATTGGTACATTCCAGTGAGACACGGAAGATATGGAGGGGTACAGGTTCAGGGCATATTTCTGTTGTGCTCTGCAATGGTACGTTCCAGTGAGACAGGGAGGTTATGTAGGTGTACATGTTCCGTGCATATTTGTGTGTTTTTCTGCATTGGTACGTTCCAGTGAGAAAGGGAGGTTATGGAGGGGTACAGTTTCAGGGCATATTTATGAGGAGTTCTGCAATGGTAAGTTCCAGTGAGACAGGGAGTTTATGGAGGGGTACAGTTTCAGGGCATTTTTGTGTGGAGTTCTGCATTGGTACATTCCAGTGAGACAGGGAGGTTATGGAGGGGTACAGGTTCAGGGCATATTTATGTGGAGTTCCGCAGTGGAACATTCCAGTGAGACACGGAGGATATTGAGGGGTACAGTTTCAGGGCATATTTGTGTGGAGTCTGCATTGGTATGTTCCAGTGAGACAGGGTGGTTATGGAGGCGTACAGGTTCAGGGCATATTTGTGTGGAGTTCTGCATTGGTACATTCCAGTGAGACACGGAAGATATGGAGGGATACAGGTTCATGGCATATTTGTGCGGAGTTCTTCATTGGTACGTTCTAGTGTGACAGGTAGGTTTTGGAGCGTATAGGTTCAGGGCATATTTGTATGGAGTTCTGCATTGGTACATTCTACTGAGACAGGGAGGTTATGGAGTGTACATATTCAGGGCATATTTTTGTGGAGTTCTGTATTGGTACGTTCCAGTGAGACAGGGATGTTATGGAGGGGTGCAGGTTCAGGGCATATTTGTGTGGAGTTCTGCATTGGTACGTTCCAGTGAGACACTGAGGTTATGGAGGGGTACAGGTTCAGGGCATATTTTTGTGGAGTTCTGCATTGGTACGTTCCAGTGAGACAGGGAGGTTATGGAGGTGTACAGGTTCAGGGCATATTTGTGTGGAGTTCTGCATTGGTACGTTCCAGTGAGATAGGGAGGTTATGTAGGTGTACATGTTCCGTGCATATTTGTGTGTTTTTCTGCATTGGTACGTTCCAGTGAGAAAGGGAGGTTATGGAGGGGTACAGTTTCAGGGCATATTTATGCTGTGTTCTGAAATGGTACGTTCCAGTGAGACAGGGAGTTTATGGAGGGGTACAGTTTCAGGGCATTTTTGTGTGGAGTTCTGCATTGGTACATTCCAGTGAGACAGGGAGGTTATGGAGGGGTACAGGTTCAGGGCATATTTATGTGGAGTTCGGCATTGGAACATTCCAGTGAGACACGGAGGATATTGGGTTGCAGGTTCAGGGCATATTTGTGTGGAGTTCTGCATTGGTACGTTCCAGTGAGACACTGAGGTTATGGAGGTGTACATGTTCCGTGCATATTTGTGTGGAGTTCTGCATTGGTACATTCCAGTGAGACATGGAGGTTATGCAGGGGTACAGGTTTAGGGCATATTTATGTGGAGTTCTGCATTGGAACATTCCAGTGAGACACGGAGGATATGGAATGGTACAGGTTAAGGGAATATTTGTGTGGAGTTCTGCATTGGTACGTTCCAGTGAGACAGGGTGTTTATGGAGGCGTACAGGTTCAGGGCATTTTTGTGTGGAGTTCTGCATTGGAACATTCGCGTGAGACACGGAGGATATGGAGGGGTGCAGGTTCAGGGCATATTTGTGTGGAGTTCTGCATTGGTACGTACCAGTGAGACACTGAGGTTATGGAGGGTTACAGGTTCAGGGCATATTTATGTGGAGTTCCGCAGTGGAACATTCCAGTGAGACACGGAGGATATTGAGGGGTACAGTTTCAGGGCATATTTGTGTGGAGTTCTGCATTGGTACGTTCCAGTGAGACAGGGATGTTATGGAGGGGTACAGTTTCAGGGCATATTTTTGTGGAGTTCTGCATTGGTACGTTCCAGTGAGACAGGGAGGTTATGGAGGGGTACAGGTTCAGGGCATATTTGTGTGGAGTTCTGCATTGGTACGTTCCAGTGAGACAGGGAGGTTATGTAGGTGTACATGTTCCGTCCATATTTGTGTGTTTTTCTGCATTGGTACGTTCCAGTGAGAAAGGGAGGTTATGGAGGGGTACAGTTTCAGGGCATATTTATGTGGATTTCTGCATTAGTACGTTCCCGTGAGACAGGGTGGTTATGGAGGGGTACAGGTTCAGGGCATATTTTTCTGGAGTTCTGCATTGGTACATTCCAGTCAGACAGGGAGGTTATGGAGGGGTACAGGTTCAGGGCATATTTCTGTGGAGCTCTGCAATGGTACGTTCCAGTGAGACAGGGAGTATATGGAGGGGTAAAGTTTCAGGGCATTTTTGTGTGGAGTTCTGCATTGGAACATTCCAGTGAAACACTGAGGATATGGAGGGGTGCAGGTTCAGGGCATATTTGTGTGGAGTTCGGCATTGGTACGTTCCAGTGAGACAGGTAGGTTTTGGAGCGTACAGGTTCAGGGCATATTTTTGTGGAGTTCTGCATTGGTACGTTCCAGTGAGACAGGGAATTTATGGAGGGGTATAGGTTCAGGGCATATTTGTGTGGAGTTCTGCATTGGTACGTTCCAGTGAGACAGGGAGGTTATGTAGGTGTACATGTTCCGTGCATATTTGTGTGTTTTTCTGCATTGGTACGTTCCAGTGAGAAAGGGAGTTTATGGAGGGGTACAGTTTCAGGGCATATTTATGTGGAGTTCTGCAATGGTAAGTTCCAGTGAGACAGGGAGTTTATGGAGGGGTACATTTTCAGGGCATTTTTGTGTGGAGTTCTGCATTGGTACATTCCAGTGAGACAGGGAGGTTATGGAGGGGTACAGGTTCAGGGCATATTTATGTGGAGTTCAGCAGTGGAACATTCCAGTGAGACACGGAGGTTATGGAGGGGTATAGTTTCAGGGCATATTTGTGAGGAGTTCTGCATTGGTACGTTCCAGTGAGACAGGGTAGTTATGGAGGCGTACAGGTTCAGGGCATATTTGTGTGGAGTTTTGCATTGGTACATTCCAGTGAGACACGGAAGATATGGAGGGGTACAGGTTCAGGGCATATTTCTGTTGTGCTCTGCAATGGTACGTTCCAGTGAGACAGGGAGTATATGGAGGGGTAAAGTTTCAGGGCATTTTTGTTTGGAGTTCTGCATTGGAACATTCCAGTGAAACACGGAGGATATGGAGGGGTGCAGGTTCAGGGCATATTTGTGTGGAGTTCTGCATTGGTACGTTCCAGTGAGACACTGAGGTTATGGAGGGGTACAGGTTCAGGGCATATCTATGTGGAGTTCCGCAGTGGAACATTCCAGTGAGACACGGAGGATATTGAGGGGTACAGTTTCAGGGCATATTTGTGTGGAGTTCTGCATTGGTACGTTCCAGTGAGACAGGTAGGTTTTGGAGCGTACAGGTTCAGGGCATATTTTTGTGGAGTTCTGCATTGGTACGTTCCAGTGAGACAGGGAGGTTATGGAGGGGTATAGGTTCAGGGGATATTTGTGTGGAGTTCTGCATTGGTACGTTCCAGTGAGACAGGGAGGTTATGTAGGTGTACATGTTCCGTGCATATTTGTGTGTTTTTCTGCATTGGTACGTTCCAGTGAGAAAGGGAGGTTATGCAGGGGTACAGTTTCATGGCATATTTATGAGGAGTTCTGCAATGGTAAGTTCCAGTGAGACAGGGAGTTTATGGAGGGGTACCGTTTCAGGGCATTTTTGTGTGGAGTTCTGCATTGGTACATTCCAGTGAGACAGGGAGGTTATGGAGGGGTACAGGTTCAGGGCATATTTATGTGGAGTTCCGCAGTGGAACAGTCCAGTGAGACACGGAAGATATGGAGGGATACAGGTTCATGGCATATTTGTGCGGAGTTCTTCATTGGTACGTTCTAGTGTGACAGGTAGGTTTTGGAGCGTATAGGTTCAGGGCATATTTGTATGGAGTTCTGCATTGGTACATTCTACTGAGACAGGGAGGTTATGGAGTGTACATATTCAGGGCATATTTTTGTGGAGTTCTGTATTGGTACGTTCCAGTGAGACAGGGATGTTATGGAGGGGTACAGTTTCAGGGCATATTTATGTGGAGTTCTGCATTGGTACATTCCAGTGAGACACGGAGGATATGGAGAAATACAGGTTCATGGCATATTTGTGTGTAGTACTTCATTGATACGTTCCAGTGAGACATTTAGGTTTTGGAGCGGACAGGTTCAGGGCATATTTGTGTGGAGTTCTGCATTGGTACGTTCCAGTGAGACAGGGAGGTTATGGAGGGGTGCAGGTTCAGGGCATTTTTGTGTGGAGCTCTGCATTGGAACATTCCAGTGAAACACGGAGGATATGGAGGGGTGCAGGTTCAGGGCATATTTGTGTGGAGTTCTGCATTGGTTCGTTCCAGTGAGCCACTGAGGTTATGGAGGGGTACAGGTTCAGGGCATATTTTAGTGGAGTTCTGCATTGGTACGTTCCAGTGAGACAGGGAGGATATGGAGGGGTACAGGTTCAGGGCATATTTGTGTGGAGTTCTGCATTGGTACGTTCCAGTGAGATATGGAGGTTATGTAGGTGAACATGTTCCGTGCATATTTGTGTGTTTTTCTGCATTGGTACGTTCCAGTGAGACATGGAGGTTATGGAGGGGTACTGGTTCAGGGCATATTTGTGTGTAGTACTTCATTGATACGTTCCAGTGAGACAGGTAGGTTTTGGAGCGTACATGTTCAGGGCATATTTGTGTGGAGTTCTGCATTGGTACGTTCCAGTGAGACAGGGAGGTTATGTAGGTGTACATGTTCCGTCCATATTTGTGTGTTTTTCTGCATTGGTACGTTCCAGTGAGAAAGGGAGGTTATGGAGGGGTACAGTTTCAGGGCATATTTATGTGGATTTCTGCATTAGTACGTTCCCGTGAGACAGGGTGGTTATGGAGGGGTACAGGTTCAGGGCATATTTTTGTGGAGTTCTGCAATGCTACGTTCCAGTGAGACAGGGAGTTTATGGAGGGGTACAGTTTCAGGGCATTTTTGTGTGGAGTTCTGCATTGGTACATTCCAGTCAGACAGGGAGGTTATGGAGGGGTACAGGTTCAGGACATATTTCTGTGGAGCTCTGCAATGGTACGTTCCAGTGAGACAGGGAGTATATGGAGGGGTACAGTTTCAGGGCATTTTTGTGTGGAGTTCAGCATTGGAACATTCCAGTGAAACACGGAGGATATGGAGGGGTGCAGGTTCAGGGCATATTTGTGTGGAGTTCTGCATTAGTACGTTCCAGTGAGACAGGTAGGTTTTGGAGCGTACAGGTTCAGGGCATATTTTTGTGGAGTTCTGCATTGGTACGTTCCAGTGAGACAGGGAGGTTATGGAGGGGTATATGTTCAGGGCATATTTGTGTGGAGTTCTGCATTGGTACGTTCCAGTGAGACAGGGAGGTTATGTAGGTGTACATGTTCCGTGCATATTTGTGTGCTTTTCTGCATTGGTACGTTCCAGTGAGAAAGGGAGGTTATGGAGGGGTACAGTTTCAGGGCATATTTATGTGGAGTTCTGCAATGGTAAGTTCCAGTGAGACAGGGAGTTTATGGAGGGGTACAGTTTCAGGGCATTTTTGTGTGGAGTTCTGCATTGGTACATTCCAGTGAGACAGGGAGGTTATGGAGGGGTACAGGTTCAGGGCATATTTATGTGGAGTTCAGCAGTGGAACATTCCAGTGAGACACGGAGGTTATGGAGGGGTACAGTTTCAGGGCATATTTGTGAGGAGTTCTGCATTGGTACCTTCCAGTGAGACAGGGTGGTTATGGAGGCGTACAGGTTCAGGGCATATTTGTGTGGAGTTCAGCATTGGTACATTCCAGTGAGACACGGAAGATATGGAGGGATACAGGTTCATGGCATATTTGTGCGGAGTTCTTCATTGGTACGTTCTAGTGTGACAGGTAGGTTTTGGAGCGTACAGGTTCAGGGCATATTTGTATGGAGTTCTGCATTGGTACATTCTACTGAGACAGGGAGGTTATGGAGTGTACATATTCAGGGCATATTTTTGTGGAGTTCTGTATTGGTACGTTCCAGTGAGACAGGGATGTTATGGAGGGGTACAGTTTCAGGGCATATTTGTGTGGAGTTCTGCATTGGTACGTTCCCGTGAGACATGGAGGTTATGGAGGGGTACAGGTTCAGGGCATATTTGTGTGGAGTTCTGCATTGGTACATTCCAGTGAGACACGGAGGATATGGAGGGATACTGGTTCATGGCATATTTGTGTGTAGTACTTCATTGATACGTCCAGTGAGACAGGTAGCTTTTGGAGCGTACAGGTTCAGGGCATATTTTTGTGGAGTTCTGCATTGGTACGTTCCAGTGAGACAGGGAGGTTATGGAGGGGTGCAAGTTCAGGGCATTTTTGTGTGGAGTTCTGCATTGGAACATTCCAGTGAAACACGGAGGATATGGAGGGGTGCAGGTTCAGGGCATATTTGTGTGGAGTTCTGCATTGGTACGTTCCAGTGAGACACTGAGGTTATGGAGGGGTTCAGGTTCAGGGCATATTTTTGTGGAGTTCTGCATTGGTACGTTCCAGTGAGACAGGGAGGTTATGGAGGGGTACAGGTTCAGGGCATATTTGTGTGGAGTTCTGCATTGGTACGTTCCAGTGAGATAGGGAGGTTATGTAGGTGTAAATGTTCCGTGCATATTTGTGTGTTTTTCTGCATTGGTACGTTCCAGTAAGAAAGGGAGGTTATGGAGGGGTACAGTTTCAGGGCATATTTATGTGGAGTTCTGCAATGGTACGTTCCAGTGAGACAGGGAGTTTATGGAGGGGTACAGTTTCAGGGCATTTTTGTGTGGAGTTCTGCATTGTTACATTCCAGTGAGACAGGGAGGTTATGGAGTGGTACAGGTTCAGGGCATATTTATGTGGAGTTCTGCATTGGAACATTCCAGTGAGACACGGAGGATATGGAGGGGTGCAGGTTCAGGGCATATTTGTGTGGAGTTCTGCATTGGTACGTTCCAGTGAGACACTGAGGTTATGGAGGGGTACAGGTTCAGGGCATATTTATGTGGAGTTCCGCAGTGGAACATTCCAGTGAGACACGGAGGATATGGAGGGGTGCAGGTTCAGGGCATATTTGTGTGGAGTTCTGCATTGGTACGTTCCAGTGAGACAGGTAGGTTTTGGAGCGTACAGGTTCAGGGCATATTTTTGTGGAGTTCTGCATTGGTACGTTCCAGTGAGACAGGGAGGTTATGGAGGGGTATATGTTCAGGGCATATTTGTGTGGAGTTCTGCATTGGTACGTTCCAGTGAGACAGGGAGGTTATGTAGGTGAACATGTTCCGTGCATATTTGTGTGCTTTTCTGCATTGGTACGTTCCAGTGAGAAAGGGAGGTTATGGAGGGGTACAGTTTCAGGGCATATTTATGTGGAGTTCTGCAATGGTAAGTTCCAGTGAGACAGGGAGTTTATGGAGGGGTACAGTTTCAGGGCATTTTTGTGTGGAGTTCTGCATTGGTACATTCCAGTGAGACAGGGAGGTTATGGAGGGGTACAGGTTCAGGGCATATTTATGTGGAGTTCAGCAGTGGAGCATTCCAGTGAGACACGGAGGTTATGGAGGGGTACAGTTTCAGGGCATATTTGTGAGGAGTTCTGCATTGGTACCTTCCAGTGAGACAGGGTGGTTATGGAGGCGTACAGGTTCAGGGCATATTTGTGTGGAGTTCAGCATTGGTACATTCCAGTGAGACACGGAAGATATGGAGGGATACAGGTTCATGGCATATTTGTGCGGAGTTCTTCATTGGTACGTTCTAGTGTGACAGGTAGGTTTTGGAGCGTACAGGTTCAGGGCATATTTGTATGGAGTTCTGCATTGGTACATTCTACTGAGACAGGGAGGTTATGGAGTGTACATATTCAGGGCATATTTTTGTGGAGTTCTGTATTGGTACGTTCCAGTGAGACAGGGATGTTATGGAGGGGTACAGTTTCAGGGCATATTTGTGTGGAGTTCTGCATTGGTACGTTCCAGTGAGACATGGAGGTTATGGAGGGGTACAGGTTCAGGGCATATTTGTGTGGAGTTCTGCATTGGTACATTCCAGTGAGACACGGAGGATATGGAGGGATACTGGTTCATGGCATATTTGTGTGTAGTACTTCATTGATACGTCCAGTGAGACAGGTAGGTTTTGGAGCGTACAGGTTCAGGGCATATTTTTGTGGATTTCTGCATTGGTACGTTCCAGTGAGACAGGGAGGTTATGGAGGGGTGCAGGTTCGGGGCATTTTTGTGTGGAGTTCTGCATTGGAACATTCCAGTGAAACACGGAGGATATGGAGGGGTGCAGGTTCAGGGCATATTTGTGTGGAGTTCTGCATTGGTACGTTCCAGTGAGACACTGAGGTTATGGAGGGGTTCAGGTTCAGGGCATATTTTTGTGGAGTTCTGCATTGGTACGTTCCAGTGAGACAGGGAGGTTATGGAGGGGTACAGGTTCAGGGCATATTTGTGTGGAGTTCTGCATTGGTACGTTCCAGTGAGATAGGCAGGTTATGTAGGTGTAAATGTTCCGTGCATATTTGTGTGTTTTTCTGCATTGGTACGTTCCAGTGAGAAAGGGAGGTTATGGAGGGGTACAGTTTCAGGGCATATTTATGTGGAGTTCTGCAATGGTACGTTCCAGTGAGACAGGGAGTTTATGGAGGGGTACAGTTTCAGGGCATTTTTGTGTGGAGTTCTGCATTGTTACATTCCAGTGAGACAGGGAGGTTATGGAGGGGTACAGGTTCAGGGCATATTTATGTGGAGTTCTGCATTGGAACATTCCAGTGAGACACGGAGGATATGGAGGGGTGCAGGTTCAGGGCATATTTGTGTGGAGTTCTGCATTGGTACGTTCCAGTGAGACACTGAGGTTATGGAGGGGTACAGGTTCAGGGCATATTTATGTGGAGTTCCGCAGTGGAACATTCCAGTGAGACACGGAGGATATTGAGGGGTACAGTGTCAGGGCATATTTGTGTGGAGTTCTGCATTGGTACGTTCCAGTGAGACAGGGTGGTTATGGAGGCGTACAGGTTCAGGGCATATTTGTGTGGAGTTCTGAATTGGTACATTCCAGTGAGACACGGAGGATATGGAGGGATATAGGTTCATGGCATATTTGTGCGGAGTTCTTCATTGGTACGCTCCAGTGTGACAGCTAGGTTTTGGAGCGTACAGGTTCAGGGCATATTTGTATGGAGTACTGCATTGGTACGTTCCAGTGAGACAGGGAGGTTATGGAGGGGTACTGGTTCAGGGCATATTTGTGTGGAGTTCTGCATTGGTACATTCCAGTGAGACATGGAGGTTATGGAGGGGTACAGGTTCAGGGCATATTTGTGTGGAGTTCTGCATTGGTACATTCCAGTGAGACACGCAGGATATGGAGGGATACTGGTTCATGGCATATTTGTGTGTAGTACTTCATTGATACGTCCAGTGAGACAGGTAGGTTTTGGAGCGTACAGGTTCAGGGCATATTTTTGTGGATTTCTGCATTGGTACGTTCCAGTGAGACTGGGAGGTTATGGAGGGGTGCAGGTTCAGGGCATTTTTGTGTGGAGTTCTGCATTGGAACATTCCAGTGAAACACGGAGGATATGGAGGGGTGCAGGTTCAGGGCATATTTGTGTGGAGTTCTGCATTGGTACGTTCCAGTGAGACACTGAGGTTATGGAGGGGTTCAGGTTCAGGGCATATTTTTGTGGAGTTCTGCATTGGTACGTTCCAGTGAGACAGGGAGGTTATGGAGGGGTACAGGTTCAGGGCATATTTGTGTGGAGTTCTGCATTGGTACGTTCCAGTGAGATAGGGAGGTTATGTAGGTGTAAATGTTCCGTGCATATTTGTGTGTTTTTCTGCATTGGTACGTTCCAGTGAGAAAGGGAGGTTATGGAGGGGTACAGTTTCAGGGCATATTTATGTGGAGTTCTGCAATGGTACGTTCCAGTGAGACAGGGAGTTTATGGAGGGGTACAGTTTCAGGGCATTTTTGTGTGGAGTTCCGCATTGTTACATTCCAGTGAGACAGGGAGGTTATGGAGTGGTACAGGTTCAGGGCATATTTATGTGGAGTTCTGCATTGGAACATTCCAGTGAGACACGGAGGATATGGAGGGGTGCAGGTTCAGGGCATATTTGTGTGGAGTTCTGCATTGGTATGTTCCAGTGAGACACTGAGGTTATGGAGGGGTACAGGTTCAGGGCATATTTATGTGGAGTTCCGCAGTGGAACATTCCAGTGAGACACGGAGGATATTGAGGGGTACAGTTTCAGGGCATATTTGTGTGGAGTTCTGCATTGGTACGTTCCAGTGAGACAGGGTGGTTATGGAGGCGGACAGGTTCAGGGCATATTTGTGTGGAGTTCTGAATTGGTACATTCCAGTGAGACACGGAGGATATGGAGGGATATAGGTTCATGGCATATTTGTGCGGAGTTCTTCATTGGTACGTTCCAGTGTGACAGCTAGGTTTTGGAGCGTACAGGTTCAGGGCATATTTGTATGGAGTACTGCATTGGTACGTTCCAGTGAGACAGGGAGGTTATGGAGGGGTACTGGTTCAGGGCATATTTGTGTGGAGTTCTGCATTGGTACATTCCAGTGAGACACGGAGAATATGGAGGGATACAGGTTCATGGCATATTTGTGTGTAGTACTTCATTGATACGTTCCAGTGAGACAGGTAGGTTTTGGAGCGTACATGTTCAGGGCATATTTTTGTGGAGTTCTGCATTGGTACGTTCCAGTGAGACAGGGAGGTTATGGAGGGGTACAGGTTCAGGGCATATTTGTGTGGAGTTCTACATTGGTACGTTCCAGTGAGAAAGGGAGGTTATGGAGGGGTACAGTTTCAGGGCATATTTATGTGGTTTCTGCATTAGTACGTTCCCGTGAGACAGGGTGGTTATGGAGGGGTACAGGTTCAGGGCATATTTTTGTGGAGTTCTGCATTGGTACATTCCAGTCAGACAGGGAGGTTATGGAGGGGTACAGGTTCAGGGCATATTTCTGTGGAGCTCTGCAATGGTACGTTCCAGTGAGACAGGGAGTATATGGAGGGGTAAAGTTTCAGGGCATTTTCGTGTGGAGTTCTGCATTGGAACATTCCAGTGAAACACGGAGGATATGGAGGGGTGCAGGTTCAGGGCATATTTGTGTGGAGTTCTGCATTGGTACGTTCCAGTGAGACTGGTAGGTTTTGGAGCGTACAGGTTCAGGGCATATTTTTGCGGAGTTCTGCATTGGTACGTTCCAGTGAGACAGGGAATTTATGGAGGGGTATAGGTTCAGGGCATATTTGTGTGGAGTTCTGCATTGGTACGTTCCAGTGAGAAAGGGAGTTTATGGAGGGGTACAGTTTCAGGGCATATTTATGTGGAGTTCTGCAATGGTAAGTTCCAGTGAGACAGGGAGTTTATGGAGGGGTACAGTTTCAGGGCATTTTTGTGTGGAGTTCTGCATTGGTATATTCCAGTGAGACAGGGAGGTTATGGAGGGGTACAGGTTCAGGGCATATTTATGTGGAGTTCAGCAGTGGAACATTCCAGTGAGACACGGAGGTTATGGAGGGGTACAGTTTCAGGGCATATTTGTGAGGAGTTCTGCATTGGTACGTTCCAGTGAGACAGGGTGGTTATGGAGGCGTACAGGTTCAGGGCATATTTGTGTGGAGTTTTGCATTGGTACATTCCAGTGAGACACGGAAGATATGCAGGGGTACAGGTTCAGGGCATATTTCTGTTGTGCTCTGCAATGGTACGTTCCAGTGAGACAGGGAGTATATGGAGGGGTAAAGTTTCAGGGCATTTTTGTGTGGAGTTCTGCATTGGAACATTCCAGTAAAACACGGAGGATATGGAGGGGTGCAGGTTCAGGGCATATTTGTGTGGAGTTCTGCATTGGTACGTTCCAGTGAGACACTGAGGTTATGGAGGGGTACAGGTTCAGGGCATATCTATGTGGAGCTCCGCAGTGGAACATTCCAGTGAGACACGGAGGATATTGAGGGGTACAGTTTCAGGGCATATTTGTGTGGAGTTCTGCATTGGTACGTTCCAGTGAGACAGGTAGGTTTTGGAGCGTACAGGTTCAGGGCATATTTTTGTGGAGTTCTGCATTGGTACGTTCCAGTGAGACAGGGAGGTTATGGAGGGGTATAGGTTCAGGGCATATTTGTGTGGAGTTCTGCATTGGTACGTTCCAGTGAGACAGGGAGGTTATGTAGGTGTACATGTTCCGTGCATATTTTTGTGTTTTTCTGCATTGGTACGTTCCAGTGAGAAAGGGAGGTTATGGAGGGGTACAGTTTCAGGGCATATTTATGAGGAGTTCTGCAATGGTAAGTTCCAGTGAGACAGGGAGTTTATGGAGGGGTACAGTTTCAGGGCATTTTTGTGTGGATTTCTGCATTGGTACATTCCAGTGAGACAGGGAGGTTATGGAGGGGTACAGGTTCAGGGCATATTTATGTGGAGTTCCGCATTGGAACATTCCAGTGAGACACGGAGGATATTGAGGGGTACAGTTTCAGGGCATATTTGTGTGGAGTCTGCATTGGTATGTTCCAGTGAGACAGGGTGGTTATGGAGGCGTACAGGTTCAGGGCATATTTGTGTGGAGTTCTGCATTGGTACATTCCAGTGAGACACGGAAGATATGGAGGGATACAGGTTCATGGCATATTTGTGCGGAGTTCTTCATTGGTACGTTCTAGTGTGACAGGTAGGTTTTGGAGCGTATAGGTTCAGGGCATATTTGTATGGAGTTCTGCATTGGTACATTCTACTGAGACAGGGAGGTTATGGAGTGTACATATTCAGGGCATATTTTTGTGGAGTTCTGTATTGGTACGTTCCAGTGAGACAGGGATGTTATGGAGGGGTACAGTTTCAGGGCATATTTGTGTGGAGTTCTGCATTGGTACGTTCCAGTGAGACAGGGAGGTTATGGAGGGGTACAGGTTCAGGGCATATTTGTGTGGAGTTCTGCATTGGTACATTCCAGTGAGACACGGAGGATATGGAGAGATACAGGTTCATGGCATATTTGTGTGTAGTACTTCTTTGATACGTTCCAGTGAGACAGGTAGGTTTTGGAGCGGACAGGTTCAGGGCATATTTTTGTGGAGTTCTGCATTGGTACGTTCCAGTGAGACAGGGAGGTTATGGAGGGGTGCAGGTTCAGGGCATTTTTGTGTGGAGTTCTGCATTGGAACATTCCAGTGAAACACGGAGGATATGGAGGGGTGCAGGTTCAGGGCATATTTGTGTGGAGTTCTGCATTGGTACGTTCCAGTGAGACACTGAGGTTATGGAGGGGTACAGGTTCAGGGATATTTTTGTGGAGTTCTGCATTGGTACGTTCCAGTGAGACAGGGAGGTTATGGAGGGGTACAGGTTCAGTGCATATTTCTGTGGAGTTCTGCATTGGTACGTTCCAGTGAGATAGGGAGGTTATGTAGGTGTACATGTTCCGTGCATATTTGTGTGTTTTTCTGCATTGGTACGTTCCAGTGAGAAAGGGAGGTTATGGAGGGGTACAGTTTCAGGGCATATTTATGCTGTGTTCTGAAATGGTACGTTCCAGTGAGACAGGGAGTTTATGGAGGGGTACAGTTTCAGGGCATTTTTGTGTGGAGTTCTGCATTGGAACATTCCAGTGAGACACGGCCGATATTGGGTGTGCAGGTTCAGGGCATATTTGTGTGGAGTTCTGCATTGGTACGTTCCAGTGAGACACTGAGGTTATGAAGGTGTACATGTTCCGTGCATATTTGTGTGGAGTTCTGCATTGGTACATTCCAGTGAGACATGGAGGTTATGCAGGGGTACAGGTTTAGGGCATATTTATGTGGAGTTCTGCATTGGAACATTCCAGTGAGACACGGAGGATATGGAATGGTACAGATTCAGGGCATATTTGTGTGGTGTTCTGCATTGGTACGTTCCAGTGAGACAGGGTGTTTATGGAGGCGTACAGGTTCAGGGCATATTTGTGTGGAGTTCTGCATTGGAACATTCGCGTGAGACACGGAGGATATGGAGGGGTGCAGGTTCAGGGCATATTTGTGTGGAGTTCTGCATTGGTACGTTCCAGTGAGACACTGAGGTTATGGAGGGTTACAGGTTCAGGGCATATTTATGTGGAGTTCCGCAGTGGAACATTCCAGTGAGACACGGAGGATATTGAGGGGTACAGTTTCAGGGCAGATTTGCGTGGAGTTCTGCATTGGTACGTTCCAGTGAGACAGGGATGTTATGAAGGGGTACAGTTTCAGGGCATATTTGTGTGGAGTACTGCATTGGTACGTTCCAGTGAGACAGGGAGGTTATGGAGGGGTACTGGTTCAGGGCATATTTGTGTGGAGTTCTGCATTGGTACATTCCAGTGAGACACGGAGGATATGGAGGGATACAGGTTCATGGCATATTTGTGTGTAGTACTTCATTGATACGTTCCAGTGAGACAGGTAGGTTTTGGAGCGTACATGTTCAGGGCATTTTTTTGTGGAGTTCTGCATTGGTACGTTCCAGTGAGACAGGGAGGTTATGGAGGGGTACAGGTTCAGGGCATATTTGTGTGGAGTTCTGCATTGGTACGTTCCAGTGAGACACTGAGGTTATGGAGGGGTACAGGTTCAGGGCATACTATGTGGAGCTCCGCAGTGGAACATTCCAGTGAGACACGGAGGATATTGAGGGGTACAGTTTCAGGGCATATTTGTGTGGAGTTCTGCATTGGTACGTTCCAGTGAGACAGGTAGGTTTTGGAGCGTACAGGTTCAGGGCATATTTTTGTGGAGTTCTGCATTGGTACGTTCCAGTGAGACAGGGAGGTTATGGAGGGGTATAGGTTCAGGGCATATTTGTGTGGAGTTCTGCATTGGTACGTTCCAGTGAGACAGGGAGGTTATGTAGGTGTACATGTTCCGTGCATATTTTTGTGTTTTTCTGCATTGGTACGTTCCAGTGAGAAAGGGAGGTTATGGAGGGGTACAGTTTCAGGGCATATTTATGAGGAGTTCTGCAATGGTAAGTTCCAGTGAGACAGGGAGTTTATGGAGGGGTACAGTTTCAGGGCATTTTTGTGTGGATTTCTGCATTGGTACATTCCAGTGAGACAGGGAGGTTATGGAGGGGTACAGGTTCAGGGCATATTTATGTGGAGTTCCGCATTGGAACATTCCAGTGAGACACGGAGGATATTGAGGGGTACAGTTTCAGGGCATATTTGTGTGGAGTCTGCATTGGTATGTTCCAGTGAGACAGGGTGGTTACGGAGGCGTACAGGTTCAGGGCATATTTGTGTGGAGTTCTGCATTGGTACATTCCAGTGAGACACGGAAGATATGGAGGGATACAGGTTCATGGCATATTTGTGCGGAGTTCTTCATTGGTACGTTCTAGTGTGACAGGTAGGTTTTGGAGCGTATAGGTTCAGGGCATATTTGTATGGAGTTCTGCATTGGTACATTCTACTGAGACAGGGAGGTTATGGAGTGTACATATTCAGGGCATATTTTTGTGGAGTTCTGTATTGGTACGTTCCAGTGAGACAGGGATGTTATGGAGGGGTACAGTTTCAGGGCATATTTGTGTGGAGTTCTGCATTGGTACGTTCCAGTGAGACAGGGAGGTTATGGAGGGGTACAGGTTCAGGGCATATTTGTGTGGAGTTCTGCATTGGTACATTCCAGTGAGACACGGAGGATATGGAGAGATACAGGTTCATGGCATATTTGTGTGTAGTACTTCTTTGATACGTTCCAGTGAGACAGGTAGGTTTTGGAGCGGACAGGTTCAGGGCATATTTTTGTGGAGTTCTGCATTGGTACGTTCCAGTGAGACAGGGAGGTTATGGAGGGGTGCAGGTTCAGGGCATTTTTGTGTGGAGTTCTGCATTGGAACATTCCAGTGAAACACGGAGGATATGGAGGGGTGCAGGTTCAGGGCATATTTGTGTGGAGTTCTGCATTGGTACGTTCCAGTGAGACACTGAGGTTATGGAGGGGTACAGGTTCAGGGATATTTTTGTGGAGTTCTGCATTGGTACGTTCCAGTGAGACAGGGAGGTTATGGAGGGGTACAGGTTCAGTGCATATTTGTGTGGAGTTCTGCATTGGTACGTTCCAGTGAGATAGGGAGGTTATGTAGGTGTACATGTTCCGTGCATATTTGTGTGTTTTTCTGCATTGGTACGTTCCAGTGAGAAAGGGAGGTTATGGAGGGGTACAGTTTCAGGGCATATTTATGCTGTGTTCTGAAATGGTACGTTCCAGTGAGACAGGGAGTTTATGGAGGGGTACAGTTTCAGGGCATTTTTGTGTGGAGTTCTGCATTGGAACATTCCAGTGAGACACGGCCGATATTGGGTGTGCAGGTTCAGGGCATATTTGTGTGGAGTTCTGCATTGGTACGTTCCAGTGAGACACTGAGGTTATGAAGGTGTACATGTTCCGTGCATATTTGTGTGGAGTTCTGCATTGGTACATTCCAGTGAGACATGGAGGTTATGCAGGGGTACAGGTTTAGGGCATATTTATGTGGAGTTCTGCATTGGAACATTCCAGTGAGACACGGAGGATATGGAATGGTACAGATTCAGGGCATATTTGTGTGGTGTTCTGCATTGGTACGTTCCAGTGAGACAGGGTGTTTATGGAGGCGTACAGGTTCAGGGCATATTTGTGTGGAGTTCTGCATTGGAACATTCGCGTGAGACACGGAGGATATGGAGGGGTGCAGGTTCAGGGCATATTTGTGTGGAGTTCTGCATTGGTACGTTCCAGTGAGACACTGAGGTTATGGAGGGTTACAGGTTCAGGGCATATTTATGTGGAGTTCCGCAGTGGAACATTCCAGTGAGACACGGAGGATATTGAGGGGTACAGTTTCAGGGCAGATTTGCGTGGAGTTCTGCATTGGTACGTTCCAGTGAGACAGGGATGTTATGAAGGGGTACAGTTTCAGGGCATATTTGTGTGGAGTACTGCATTGGTACGTTCCAGTGAGACAGGGAGGTTATGGAGGGGTACTGATTCAGGGCATATTTGTGTGGAGTTCTGCATTGGTACATTCCAGTGAGACACGGAGGATATGGAGGGATACAGGTTCATGGCATATTTGTGTGTAGTACTTCATTGATACGTTCCAGTGAGACAGGTAGGTTTTGGAGCGTACATGTTCAGGGCATTTTTTTGTGGAGTTCTGCATTGGTACGTTCCAGTGAGACAGGGAGGTTATGGAGGGGTACAGGTTCAGGGCATATTTGTGTGGAGTTCTGCATTGGTACGTTCCAGTGAGACAGGGAGGTTATGTAGGTGTACATGTTCCGTCCATATTTGTGTGTTTTTCTGCATTGGTACGTTCCAGTGAGAAAGGGAGGTTATGGAGGGGTACAGTTTCAGGGCATATTTATGTGGATTTCTGCATTAGTACGTTCCCGTGAGACAGGGTGGTTATGGAGGGGTACAGGTTCAGGGCATATTTTTGTGGAGTTCTGCAATGGTACGTTCCAGTGAGACAGGGAGTTTATGGAGGGGTACAGTTTCAGGGCATTTTTGTGTGGAGTTCTGCATTGGTACATTCCAGTCAGACAGGGAGGTTATGGAGGGGTACAGGTTCAGGGCATATTTCTGTGGAGCTCTGCAATGGTACGTTCCAGTGAGACAGGGTGTATATATTGAGGGGTAAAGTTTCAGGGCTTTTTGTGTGGAGTTCTGCATTGGAACATTCCAGTGAAACACGGAGGATATGGAGGGGTGCAGGTTCAGGGCATATTTGTGTGGAGTTCTGCATTGGTACGTTCCAGTGAGACAGGTAGGTTTTGGAGCGTACAGGTTCAGGGCATATTTTTGTGGAGTTCTGCATTGGTACGTTCCAGTGAGACAGGGAGGTTATGGAGGGGTATATGTTCAGGGCATATTTGTGTGGAGTTCTGCATTGGTACGTTCCAGTGAGACAGGGAGGTTATGTAGGTGTACATGTTCCGTGCATATTTGTGTGTTTTTCTGCATTGGTACGTTCCAGTGAGAAAGGGAGGTTATGGAGGGGTACAGTTTCAGGGCATATTTATGTGGAGTTCTGCAATGGTAAGTTCCAGTGAGCAGGGAGTTTATGGAGGGGTACAGTTTCAGGGCATTTTTGTGTGGAGTTCTGCATTGGTACATTCCAGTGAGACAGGGTGGTTATGGAGGGGTACAGGTTCAGGGCATATTTATGTGGAGTTCAGCAGTGGAACTTTCCAGTGAGACACGGAGGTTATGGAGGGGTACAGTTTCAGGGCATATTTGTGTGGAGTTCTGCATTGGTACGTTCCAGTGAGACAGGGTGGTTATGGAGGCGTACAGGTTCAGGGCATATTTGTGTGGAGTTCAGCATTGGTACATTCCAGTGAGACACGGAAGATATGGAGGGATACAGGTTCATGGCATATTTGTGCGGAGTTCTTCATTGGTACGTTCTAGTGTGACAGGTAGGTTTTGGAGCGTACAGGTTCAGGGCATATTTGTATGGAGTTCTGCATTGGTACATTCTACTGAGACAGGGAGGTTATGGAGTGTACATATTCAGGGCATATTTTTGTGGAGTTCTGTATTGGTACGTTCCAGTGAGACAGGGATGTTATGGAGGGGTACAGTTTCAGGGCATATTTGTGTGGAGTTCTGCATTGGTACGTTCCAGTGTGACATGGAGGTTATGGAGGGGTACAGGTTCAGGGCATATTTGTGTGGAGTTCTGCATTGGTACATTCCAGAGAGACACGGAGGATATGGAGGGATACTGGTTCATGGCATATTTGTGTGTAGTACTTCATTGATACGTCCAGTGAGACAGGTAGGTTTTGGAGCGTACAGGTTCAGGGCATATTTTTGTGGAGTTCTGCATTGGTACGTTCCAGTGAGACAGGGAGGTTATGGAGGGGTGCAGGTTCAGGGCATTTTTGTGTGGAGTTCTGCATTGGAACATTCCAGTGAAACACGGAGGATATGGAGGGGTGCAGGTTCAGGGCATATTTGTGTGGAGTTCTGCATTGGTACGTTCCAGTGAGACACTGAGGTTATGGAGGGGTACAGGTTCAGGGCATATTTTTGTGGAGTTCTGCATTGGTACGTTCCAGTGAGACAGGGAGGTTATGGAGGGGTACAGGTTCAGGGCATATTTATGTGGAGTTCTGCAATGGTACGTTCCAGTGAGACAGGGAGTTTATGGAGGGGTACAGTTTCAGGGCATTTTTGTGTGGAGTTCTGCATTGTTACATTCCAGTGAGACAGGGAGGTTATGGAGTGGTACAGGTTCAGGGCATATTTATGTGGAGTTCTGCATTGGAACATTCCAGTGAGACACTGAGGTTATGGAGGGGTACAGGTTCAGGGCATATTTATGTGGAGTTCCGCAGTGGAACATTCCAGTGAGACACGGAGGATATTGAGGGGTACAGTTTCAGGGCATATTTGTGTGGAGTTCTGCATTGGTACGTTCCAGTGAGACAGGGTGGTTATGGAGGCGTACAGGTTCAGGGCATATTTGTGTGGAGTTCTGAATTGGTACATTCCAGTGAGACACGGAGGATATGGAAGGATATAGGTTCATGGCATATTTGTGCGGAGTTCTTCATTGGTACGTTCCAGTGTGACAGGTAGGTTTTGGAGCGTACAGGTTCAGGGCATATTTGTATGGAGTTATGCATTGGTACATTCTACTGAGACAGGGAGGTTATGGAGGGTACATATTCAGGGCATATTTTTGTGGAGTTCTGTATTGGTACGTTCCAGTGAGACAGGGAGGTTATGGAGGGGTACAGTTTCAGGGCATATTTGTGTGGAGTTCTGCATTGGTACGTTCCAGTGAGACAGGGAGGTTATGGAGGGTTTACAGGTTCAGGGCATATTTGTGTGGAGTTCTGCATTGGTACATTCCAGTGAGACACGGAGGATATGGAGGGATACAGGTTCAGGGCATATTTTTGTGGAGTTCTGCATTGGTACGTTCCAGTGAGACAGGGAGGTTATGTAGGTGTACATGTTCCGTGCATATTTGTGTGGAGTTCTGCATTGGTACATTCCAGTGAGACACGGAAGATATGGAGGGATACAGGTTCATGGCATATTTGTGCGGAGTTCTTCATTGGTACGTTCTAGTGTGACAGGTAGGTTTTGGAGCGTATAGGTTCAGGGCATATTTGTATGGAGTTCTGCATTGGTACATTCTACTGAGACAGGGAGGTTATGGAGTGTACATATTCAGGGCATATTTTTGTGGAGTTCTGTATTGGTACGTTCCAGTGAGACAGGGATGTTATGGAGGGGTACAGTTTCAGGGCATATTTGTGTGGAGTTCTGCATTGGTACGTTCCAGTGAGACAGGGAGGTTATGGAGAGGTACAGGTTCAGGGCATATTTGTGTGGAGTTCTGCATTGGTACATTCCAGTGAGACACGGAGGATATGGAGAGATACAGGTTCATGGCATATTTGTGTGTAGTACTTCATTGATACGTTCCAGTGAGACAGGTAGGTTTTGGAGCGGACAGGTTCAGGGCATATTTTTGTGGAGTTCTGCATTGGTACGTTCCAGTGAGACAGGGAGGTTATGGAGGGGTGCAGGTTCAGGGCATTTTTGTGTGGAGTTCTGCATTGGAACATTCCAGTGAAACACGGAGGATATGGAGGGGTGCAGGTTCAGGGCATATTTGTGTGGAGTTCTGCATTGGTACGTTCCAGTGAGACACTGAGGTTATGGAGGGGTACAGGTTCAGGGATATTTTTGTGGAGTTCTGCATTGGTACGTTCCAGTGAGACAGGGATGTTATGGAGGGGTACAGGTTCAGGGCATATTTGTGTGGAGTTCTGCATTGGTACGTTCCAGTGAGATAGGGAGGTTATGTAGGTGTACATGTTCCGTGCATATTTGTGTGTTTTTCTGCATTGGTACGTTCCAGTGAGAAAGAGAGGTTATGGAGGGGTACAGTTTCAGGGCATATTTATGCTGTGTTCTGAAATGGTACGTTCCAGTGAGACAGGGAGTTTATGGAGGGGTACAGTTTCAGGGCATTTTTGTGTGGAGTTCTGCATCGGTACATTCCAGTGAGACAGGGAGGTTATGGAGTGGTACAGGTTCAGGGCATATTTATGTGGAGTTCTGCATTGGTACGTTCCTGTGAGACACTGAGGTTATGGAGGTGTACAGGTTCAGGGCATATTTATGTGGAGTTCTGCATTGGAACATTCCAGTGAGACACGGAGGGTATTGGGTGTGCAGGTTCAGGGCATATTTGTGTGGAGTTCTGCATTGGTACGTTCCAGTGAGACACTGAGGTTATGTAGGTGTACATGTTCCGTGCATATTTGTGTGGAGTTCTGCATTGGTACATTCCTGTGAGACATGGAGGTTATGCAGGGGTACAGGTTTAGGGCATATTTATGTGGAGTTCTGCATTGGAACATTCCAGTGAGACACGGAGGATATGGAATGGTACAGGTTCAGGGCACATTTGTGTGGAGTTCTGCATTGGTACGTTCCAGTGAGACAGGGTGGTTATGGAGGCGTACAGGTTCAGGGCATATTTGTGTGGAGTTCAGCATTGGTACATTCCAGTGAGACACGGAAGATATGGAGGGATACAGGTTCATGGCATATTTGTGCGGAGTTCTTCATTGGTACGTTCTAGTGTGACAGGTAGGTTTTGGAGCGTACAGGTTCAGGGCATATTTGTACGGAGTTCTGCATTGGTACATTCTACTGAGACAGGGAGGTTATGGAGTGTACATATTCAGGGCATATTTTTGTGGAGTTCTGTATTGGTACGTTCCAGTGAGACAGGGATGTTATGGAGGGGTACAGTTTCAGGGCATATTTGTGTGGAGTTCTGCATTGGTACGTTCCAGTGTGACATGGAGGTTATGGAGGGGTACAGGTTCAGGGCATATTTGTGTGGAGTTCTGCATTGGTACATTCCAGTGAGACACGGAGGATATGGAGGGATACTGGTTCATGGCATATTTGTGTGTAGTACTTCATTGATACGTCCAGTGAGACAGGTAGGTTTTGGAGCGTACAGGTTCAGGGCATATTTTTGTGGAGTTCTGCATTGGTACGTTCCAGTGAGACACTGAGGTTATGGAGGGGTACAGGTTCAGGGCATATTTTTGTGGAGTTCTGCATTGGTACGTTCCAGTGAGACAGGGAGGTTATGGAGGGGTACAGGTTCAGGGCATATTTATGTGGAGTTCTGCAATGGTACGTTCCAGTGAGACAGGGAGTTTATGGAGGGGTACAGTTTCAGGGCATTTTTGTGTGGAGTTCTGCATTGTTACATTCCAGTGAGACAGGGAAGTTATGGAGTGGTACAGGTTCAGGGCATATTTATGTGGAGTTCTGCATTGGAACATTCCAGTGAGACACTGAGGTTATGGAGGGGTACAGGTTCAGGGCATATTTATGTGGAGTTCCGCAGTGGAACATTCCAGTGAGACACGGAGGATATTGAGGGGTACAGTTTCAGGGCATATTTGTGTGGAGTTCTGCATTGGTACGTTCCAGTGAGACAGGGTGGTTATGGAGGCGTACAGGTTCAGGGCATATTTGTGTGGAGTTCTGAATTGGTACATTCCAGTGAGACACGGAGGATATGGAAGGATATAGGTTCATGGCATATTTGTGCGGAGTTCTTCATTGGTACGTTCCAGTGTGACAGGTAGGTTTTGGAGCGTACAGGTTCAGGGCATATTTGTATGGAGTTATGCATTGGTACATTCTACTGAGACAGGGAGGTTATGGAGGGTACATATTCAGGGCATATTTTTGTGGAGTTCTGTATTGGTACGTTCCAGTGAGACAGGGAGGTTATGGAGGGGTACAGTTTCAGGGCATATTTGTGTGGAGTTCTGCATTGGTACGTTCCAGTGAGACAGGGAGGTTATGGAGGGATACAGGTTCAGGGCATATTTTTGTGGAGTTCTGCATTGGTACGTTCCAGTGAGACAGGGAGGTTATGTAGGTGTACATGTTCCGTGCATATTTGTGTGGAGTTCTGCATTGGTACATTCCAGTGAGACACGGAAGATATGGAGGGATACAGGTTCATGGCATATTTGTGCGGAGTTCTTCATTGGTACGTTCTAGTGTGACAGGTAGGTTTTGGAGCGTATAGGTTCAGGGCATATTTGTATGGAGTTCTGCATTGGTACATTCTACTGAGACAGGGAGGTTATGGAGTGTACATATTCAGGGCATATTTTTGTGGAGTTCTGTATTGGTACGTTCCAGTGAGACAGGGATGTTATGGAGGGGTACAGTTTCAGGGCATATTTGTGTGGAGTTCTGCATTGGTACGTTCCAGTGAGACAGGGAGGTTATGGAGAGGTACAGGTTCAGGGCATATTTGTGTGGAGTTCTGCATTGGTACATTCCAGTGAGACACGGAGGATATGGAGAGATACAGGTTCATGGCATATTTGTGTGTAGTACTTCATTGATACGTTCCAGTGAGACAGGTAGGTTTTGGAGCGGACAGGTTCAGGGCATATTTTTGTGGAGTTCTGCATTGGTACGTTCCAGTGAGACAGGGAGGTTATGGAGGGGTGCAGGTTCAGGGCATTTTTGTGTGGAGTTCTGCATTGGCACATTCCAGTGAAACACGGAGGATATGGAGGGGTGCAGGTTCAGGGCATATTTGTGTGGAGTTCTGCATTGGTACGTTCCAGTGAGACAGTGAGGTTATGGAGGGGTACAGGTTCAGGGCATATTTTTGTGGAGTTCTGCATTGGTACGTTCCAGTGAGACAGGGATGTTATGGAGGGGTACAGGTTCAGGGCATATTTGTGTGGAGTTCTGCATTGGTACGTTCCAGTGAGATAGGGAGGTTATGTAGGTGTACATGTTCCGTGCATATTTGTGTGTTTTTCTGCATTGGTACGTTCCAGTGAGAAAGAGAGGTTATGGAGGGGTACAGTTTCAGGGCATATTTATGCTGTGTTCTGAAATGGTACGTTCCAGTGAGACAGGGAGTTTATGGAGGGGTACAGTTTCAGGGCATTTTTGTGTGGAGTTCTGCATCGGTACATTCCAGTGAGACAGGGAGGTTATGGAGGGGTACAGGTTCAGGGCATATTTATGTGGAGTTCTGCATTGGTACGTTCCTGTGAGACACTGAGGTTATGGAGGTGTACAGGTTCAGGGCATATTTATGTGGAGTTCTGCATTGGAACATTCCAGTGAGACACGGAGGGTATTGGGTGTGCAGGTTCAGGGCATATTTGTGTGGAGTTCTGCATTGGTACGTTCCAGTGAGACACTGAGGTTATGTAGGTGTACATGTTCCGTGCATATTTGTGTGGAGTTCTGCATTGGTACATTCCTGTGAGACATGGAGGTTATGCAGGGGTACAGGTTTAGGGCATATTTATGTGGAGTTCTGCATTGGAACATTCCAGTGAGACACGGAGGATATGGAATGGTACAGGTTCAGGGCATATTTGTGTGGAGTTCTGCATTGGTACGTTCCAGTGAGACAGGGTGGTTATGGAGGCGTACAGGTTCAGGGCATATTTGTGTGGAGTTCAGCATTGGTACATTCCAGTGAGACACGGAAGATATGGAGGGATACAGGTTCATGGCATATTTGTGCGGAGTTCTTCATTGGTACGTTCTAGTGTGACAGGTAGGTTTTGGAGCGTACAGGTTCAGGGCATATTTGTACGGAGTTCTGCATTGGTACATTCTACTGAGACAGGGAGGTTATGGAGTGTACATATTCAGGGCATATTTTTGTGGAGTTCTGTATTGGTACGTTCCAGTGAGACAGGGATGTTATGGAGGGGTACAGTTTCAGGGCATATTTGTGTGGAGTTCTGCATTGGTACGTTCCAGTGTGACATGGAGGTTATGGAGGGGTACAGGTTCAGGGCATATTTGTGTGGAGTTCTGCATTGGTACATTCCAGTGAGACACGGAGGATATGGAGGGATACTGGTTCATGGCATATTTGTGTGTAGTACTTCATTGATACGTCCAGTGAGACAGGTAGGTTTTGGAGCGTACAGGTTCAGGGCATATTTTTGTGGAGTTCTGCATTGGTACGTTCCAGTGAGACAGGGAGGTTATGGAGGGGTGCAGGTTCAGGGCATTTTTGTGTGGAGTTCTGCATTGGAACATTCCAGTGAAACACGGAGGATATGGAGGGGTGCAGGTTCAGGGCATATTTGTGTGGAGTTCTGCATTGGTACGTTCCAGTGAGACACTGAGGTTATGGAGGGGTACAGGTTCAGGGCATATTTTTGTGGAGTTCTGCATTGGTACGTTCCAGTGAGACAGGGAGGTTATGGAGGGGTACAGGTTCAGGGCATATTTATGTGGAGTTCTGCAATGGTACGTTCCAGTGAGACAGGGAGTTTATGGAGGGGTACAGTTTCAGGGCATTTTTGTGTGGAGTTCTGCATTGTTACATTCCAGTGAGACAGGGAAGTTATGGAGTGGTACAGGTTCAGGGCATATTTATGTGGAGTTCTGCATTGGAACATTCCAGTGAGACACTGAGGTTATGGAGGGGTACAGGTTCAGGGCATATTTATGTGGAGTTCCGCAGTGGAACATTCCAGTGAGACACGGAGGATATTGAGGGGTACAGTTTCAGGGCATATTTGTGTGGAGTTCTGCATTGGTACGTTCCAGTGAGACAGGGTGGTTATGGAGGCGTACAGGTTCAGGGCATATTTGTGTGGAGTTCTGAATTGGTACATTCCAGTGAGACACGGAGGATATGGAAGGATATAGGTTCATGGCATATTTGTGCGGAGTTCTTCATTGGTACGTTCCAGTGTGACAGGTAGGTTTTGGAGCGTACAGGTTCAGGGCATATTTGTATGGAGTTATGCATTGGTACATTCTACTGAGACAGGGAGGTTATGGAGGGTACATATTCAGGGCATATTTTTGTGGAGTTCTGTATTGGTACGTTCCAGTGAGACAGGGAGGTTATGGAGGGGTACAGTTTCAGGGCATATTTGTGTGGAGTTCTGCATTGGTACGTTCCAGTGAGACAGGGAGGTTATGGAGGGTTTACAGGTTCAGGGCATATTTGTGTGGAGTTCTGCATTGGTACATTCCAGTGAGACACGGAGGATATGGAGGGATACAGGTTCAGGGCATATTTTTGTGGAGTTCTGCATTGGTACGTTCCAGTGAGACAGGGAGGTTATGTAGGTGTACATGTTCCGTGCATATTTGTGTGGAGTTCTGCATTGGTACATTCCAGTGAGACACGGAAGATATGGAGGGATACAGGTTCATGGCATATTTGTGCGGAGTTCTTCATTGGTACGTTCTAGTGTGACAGGTAGGTTTTGGAGCGTATAGGTTCAGGGCATATTTGTATGGAGTTCTGCATTGGTACATTCTACTGAGACAGGGAGGTTATGGAGTGTACATATTCAGGGCATATTTTTGTGGAGTTCTGTATTGGTACGTTCCAGTGAGACAGGGATGTTATGGAGGGGTACAGTTTCAGGGCATATTTGTGTGGAGTTCTGCATTGGTACGTTCCAGTGAGACAGGGAGGTTATGGAGAGGTACAGGTTCAGGGCATATTTGTGTGGAGTTCTGCATTGGTACATTCCAGTGAGACACGGAGGATATGGAGAGATACAGGTTCATGGCATATTTGTGTGTAGTACTTCATTGATACGTTCCAGTGAGACAGGTAGGTTTTGGAGCGGACAGGTTCAGGGCATATTTTTGTGGAGTTCTGCATTGGTACGTTCCAGTGAGACAGGGAGGTTATGGAGGGGTGCAGGTTCAGGGCATTTTTGTGTGGAGTTCTGCATTGGCACATTCCAGTGAAACACGGAGGATATGGAGGGGTGCAGGTTCAGGGCATATTTGTGTGGAGTTCTGCATTGGTACGTTCCAGTGAGACAGTGAGGTTATGGAGGGGTACAGGTTCAGGGCATATTTTTGTGGAGTTCTGCATTGGTACGTTCCAGTGAGACAGGGATGTTATGGAGGGGTACAGGTTCAGGGCATATTTGTGTGGAGTTCTGCATTGGTACGTTCCAGTGAGATAGGGAGGTTATGTAGGTGTACATGTTCCGTGCATATTTGTGTGTTTTTCTGCATTGGTACGTTCCAGTGAGAAAGAGAGGTTATGGAGGGGTACAGTTTCAGGGCATATTTATGCTGTGTTCTGAAATGGTACGTTCCAGTGAGACAGGGAGTTTATGGAGGGGTACAGTTTCAGGGCATTTTTGTGTGGAGTTCTGCATCGGTACATTCCAGTGAGACAGGGAGGTTATGGAGGGGTACAGGTTCAGGGCATATTTATGTGGAGTTCTGCATTGGTACGTTCCTGTGAGACACTGAGGTTATGGAGGTGTACAGGTTCAGGGCATATTTATGTGGAGTTCTGCATTGGAACATTCCAGTGAGACACGGAGGGTATTGGGTGTGCAGGTTCAGGGCATATTTGTGTGGAGTTCTGCATTGGTACGTTCCAGTGAGACACTGAGGTTATGTAGGTGTACATGTTCCGTGCATATTTGTGTGGAGTTCTGCATTGGTACATTCCTGTGAGACATGGAGGTTATGCAGGGGTACAGGTTTGGGGCATATTTATGTGGAGTTCTGCATTGGAACATTCCAGTGAGACACGGAGGATATGGAATGGTACAGGTTCAGGGCATATTTGTGTGGAGTTCTGCATTGGTACGTTCCAGTGAGACAGGGTGGTTATGGAGGCGTACAGGTTCAGGGCATATTTGTGTGGAGTTCAGCATTGGTACATTCCAGTGAGACACGGAAGATATGGAGGGATACAGGTTCATGGCATATTTGTGCGGAGTTCTTCATTGGTACGTTCTAGTGTGACAGGTAGGTTTTGGAGCGTACAGGTTCAGGGCATATTTGTACGGAGTTCTGCATTGGTACATTCTACTGAGACAGGGAGGTTATGGAGTGTACATATTCAGGGCATATTTTTGTGGAGTTCTGTATTGGTACGTTCCAGTGAGACAGGGATGTTATGGAGGGGTACAGTTTCAGGGCATATTTGTGTGGAGTTCTGCATTGGTACGTTCCAGTGTGACATGGAGGTTATGGAGGGGTACAGGTTCAGGGCATATTTGTGTGGAGTTCTGCATTGGTACATTCCAGTGAGACACGGAGGATATGGAGGGATACTGGTTCATGGCATATTTGTGTGTAGTACTTCATTGATACGTCCAGTGAGACAGGTAGGTTTTGGAGCGTACAGGTTCAGGGCATATTTTTGTGGAGTTCTGCATTGGTACGTTCCAGTGAGACAGGGAGGTTATGGAGGGGTGCAGGTTCAGGGCATTTTTGTGTGGAGTTCTGCATTGGAACATTCCAGTGAAACACGGAGGATATGGAGGGGTGCAGGTTCAGGGCATATTTGTGTGGAGTTCTGCATTGGTACGTTCCAGTGAGACACTGAGGTTATGGAGGGGTACAGGTTCAGGGCATATTTTTGTGGAGTTCTGCATTGGTACGTTCCAGTGAGACAGGGAGGTTATGGAGGGGTACAGGTTCAGGGCATATTTATGTGGAGTTCTGCAATGGTACGTTCCAGTGAGACAGGGAGTTTATGGAGGGGTACAGTTTCAGGGCATTTTTGTGTGGAGTTCTGCATTGTTACATTCCAGTGAGACAGGGAAGTTATGGAGTGGTACAGGTTCAGGGCATATTTATGTGGAGTTCTGCATTGGAACATTCCAGTGAGACACTGAGGTTATGGAGGGGTACAGGTTCAGGGCATATTTATGTGGAGTTCCGCAGTGGAACATTCCAGTGAGACACGGAGGATATTGAGGGGTACAGTTTCAGGGCATATTTGTGTGGAGTTCTGCATTGGTACGTTCCAGTGAGACAGGGTGGTTATGGAGGCGTACAGGTTCAGGGCATATTTGTGTGGAGTTCTGAATTGGTACATTCCAGTGAGACACGGAGGATATGGAAGGATATAGGTTCATGGCATATTTGTGCGGAGTTCTTCATTGGTACGTTCCAGTGTGACAGGTAGGTTTTGGAGCGTACAGGTTCAGGGCATATTTGTATGGAGTTATGCATTGGTACATTCTACTGAGACAGGGAGGTTATGGAGGGTACATATTCAGGGCATATTTTTGTGGAGTTCTGTATTGGTACGTTCCAGTGAGACAGGGAGGTTATGGAGGGGTACAGTTTCAGGGCATATTTGTGTGGAGTTCTGCATTGGTACGTTCCAGTGAGACAGGGAGGTTATGGAGGGTTTACAGGTTCAGGGCATATTTGTGTGGAGTTCTGCATTGGTACATTCCAGTGAGACACGGAGGATATGGAGGGATACAGGTTCAGGGCATATTTTTGTGGAGTTCTGCATTGGTACGTTCCAGTGAGACAGGGAGGTTATGTAGGTGTACATGTTCCGTGCATATTTGTGTGGAGTTCTGCATTGGTACATTCCAGTGAGACACGGAAGATATGGAGGGATACAGGTTCATGGCATATTTGTGCGGAGTTCTTCATTGGTACGTTCTAGTGTGACAGGTAGGTTTTGGAGCGTATAGGTTCAGGGCATATTTGTATGGAGTTCTGCATTGGTACATTCTACTGAGACAGGGAGGTTATGGAGTGTACATATTCAGGGCATATTTTTGTGGAGTTCTGTATTGGTACGTTCCAGTGAGACAGGGATGTTATGGAGGGGTACAGTTTCAGGGCATATTTGTGTGGAGTTCTGCATTGGTACGTTCCAGTGAGACAGGGAGGTTATGGAGAGGTACAGGTTCAGGGCATATTTGTGTGGAGTTCTGCATTGGTACATTCCAGTGAGACACGGAGGATATGGAGAGATACAGGTTCATGGCATATTTGTGTGTAGTACTTCATTGATACGTTCCAGTGAGACAGGTAGGTTTTGGAGCGGACAGGTTCAGGGCATATTTTTGTGGAGTTCTGCATTGGTACGTTCCAGTGAGACAGGGAGGTTATGGAGGGGTGCAGGTTCAGGGCATTTTTGTGTGGAGTTCTGCATTGGCACATTCCAGTGAAACACGGAGGATATGGAGGGGTGCAGGTTCAGGGCATATTTGTGTGGAGTTCTGCATTGGTACGTTCCAGTGAGACAGTGAGGTTATGGAGGGGTACAGGTTCAGGGCATATTTTTGTGGAGTTCTGCATTGGTACGTTCCAGTGAGACAGGGAGGTTATGGAGGGGTACAGGTTCAGGGCATATTTGTGTGGAGTTCTGCATTGGTACGTTCCAGTGAGATAGGGAGGTTATGTAGGTGTACATGTTCCGTGCATATTTGTGTGTTTTTCTGCATTGGTACGTTCCAGTGAGAAAGAGAGGTTATGGAGGGGTACAGTTTCAGGGCATATTTATGCTGTGTTCTGAAATGGTACGTTCCAGTGAGACAGGGAGTTTATGGAGGGGTACAGTTTCAGGGCATTTTTGTCTGGAGTTCTGCATCGGTACATTCCAGTGAGACAGGGAGGTTATGGAGGGGTACAGGTTCAGGGCATATTTATGTGGAGTTCTGCATTGGTACGTTCCTGTGAGACACTGAGGTTATGGAGGTGTACAGGTTCAGGGCATATTTATGTGGAGTTCTGCATTGGAACATTCCAGTGAGACACGGAGGGTATTGGGTGTGCAGGTTCAGGGCATATTTGTGTGGAGTTCTGCATTGGTACGTTCCAGTGAGACACTGAGGTTATGTAGGTGTACATGTTCCGTGCATATTTGTGTGGAGTTCTGCATTGGTACATTCCTGTGAGACATGGAGGTTATGCAGGGGTACAGGTTTAGGGCATATTTATGTGGAGTTCTGCATTGGAACATTCCAGTGAGACACGGAGGATATGGAATGGTACAGGTTCAGGGCATATTTGTGTGGAGTTCTGCATTGGTACGTTCCAGTGAGACAGGGTGGTTATGGAGGCGTACAGGTTCAGGGCATATTTGTGTGGAGTTCAGCATTGGTACATTCCAGTGAGACACGGAAGATATGGAGGGATACAGGTTCATGGCATATTTGTGCGGAGTTCTTCATTGGTACGTTCTAGTGTGACAGGTAGGTTTTGGAGCGTACAGGTTCAGGGCATATTTGTACGGAGTTCTGCATTGGTACATTCTACTGAGACAGGGAGGTTATGGAGTGTACATATTCAGGGCATATTTTTGTGGAGTTCTGTATTGGTACGTTCCAGTGAGACAGGGATGTTATGGAGGGGTACAGTTTCAGGGCATATTTGTGTGGAGTTCTGCATTGGTACGTTCCAGTGTGACATGGAGGTTATGGAGGGGTACAGGTTCAGGGCATATTTGTGTGGAGTTCTGCATTGGTACATTCCAGTGAGACACGGAGTATATGGAGGGATACTGGTTCATGGCATATTTGTGTGTAGTACTTCATTGATACGTCCAGTGAGACAGGTAGGTTTTGGAGCGTACAGGTTCAGGGCATATTTTTGTGGAGTTCTGCATTGGTACGTTCCAGTGAGACAGGGAGGTTATGGAGGGGTGCAGGTTCAGGGCATTTTTGTGTGGAGTTCTGCATTGGAACATTCCAGTGAAACACGGAGGATATGGAGGGGTGCAGGTTCAGGGCATATTTGTGTGGAGTTCTGCATTGGTACGTTCCAGTGAGACACTGAGGTTATGGAGGGGTACAGGTTCAGGGCATATTTTTGTGGAGTTCTGCATTGGTACGTTCCAGTGAGACAGGGAGGTTATGGAGGGGTACAGGTTCAGGGCATATTTATGTGGAGTTCTGCAATGGTACGTTCCAGTGAGACAGGGAGTTTATGGAGGGGTACAGTTTCAGGGCATTTTTGTGTGGAGTTCTGCATTGTTACATTCCAGTGAGACAGGGAAGTTATGGAGTGGTACAGGTTCAGGGCATATTTATGTGGAGTTCTGCATTGGAACATTCCAGTGAGACACTGAGGTTATGGAGGGGTACAGGTTCAGGGCATATTTATGTGGAGTTCCGCAGTGGAACATTCCAGTGAGACACGGAGGATATTGAGGGGTACAGTTTCAGGGCATATTTGTGTGGAGTTCTGCATTGGTACGTTCCAGTGAGACAGGGTGGTTATGGAGGCGTACAGGTTCAGGGCATATTTGTGTGGAGTTCTGAATTGGTACATTCCAGTGAGACACGGAGGATATGGAAGGATATAGGTTCATGGCATATTTGTGCGGAGTTCTTCATTGGTACGTTCCAGTGTGACAGGTAGGTTTTGGAGCGTACAGGTTCAGGGCATATTTGTATGGAGTTATGCATTGGTACATTCTACTGAGACAGGGAGGTTATGGAGGGTACATATTCAGGGCATATTTTTGTGGAGTTCTGTATTGGTACGTTCCAGTGAGACAGGGAGGTTATGGAGGGGTACAGTTTCAGGGCATATTTGTGTGGAGTTCTGCATTGGTACGTTCCAGTGAGACAGGGAGGTTATGGAGGGTTTACAGGTTCAGGGCATATTTGTGTGGAGTTCTGCATTGGTACATTCCAGTGAGACACGGAGGATATGGAGGGATACAGGTTCAGGGCATATTTTTGTGGAGTTCTGCATTGGTACGTTCCAGTGAGACAGGGAGGTTATGTAGGTGTACATGTTCCGTGCATATTTGTGTGGAGTTCTGCATTGGTACATTCCAGTGAGACACGGAAGATATGGAGGGATACAGGTTCATGGCATATTTGTGCGGAGTTCTTCATTGGTACGTTCTAGTGTGACAGGTAGGTTTTGGAGCGTATAGGTTCAGGGCATATTTGTATGGAGTTCTGCATTGGTACATTCTACTGAGACAGGGAGGTTATGGAGTGTACATATTCAGGGCATATTTTTGTGGAGTTCTGTATTGGTACGTTCCAGTGAGACAGGGATGTTATGGAGGGGTACAGTTTCAGGGCATATTTGTGTGGAGTTCTGCATTGGTACGTTCCAGTGAGACAGGGAGGTTATGGAGAGGTACAGGTTCAGGGCATATTTGTGTGGAGTTCTGCATTGGTACATTCCAGTGAGACACGGAGGATATGGAGAGATACAGGTTCATGGCATATTTGTGTGTAGTACTTCATTGATACGTTCCAGTGAGACAGGTAGGTTTTGGAGCGGACAGGTTCAGGGCATATTTTTGTGGAGTTCTGCATTGGTACGTTCCAGTGAGACAGGGAGGTTATGGAGGGGTGCAGGTTCAGGGCATTTTTGTGTGGAGTTCTGCATTGGCACATTCCAGTGAAACACGGAGGATATGGAGGGGTGCAGGTTCAGGGCATATTTGTGTGGAGTTCTGCATTGGTACGTTCCAGTGAGACAGTGAGGTTATGGAGGGGTACAGGTTCAGGGCATATTTTTGTGGAGTTCTGCATTGGTACGTTCCAGTGAGACAGGGAGGTTATGGAGGGGTACAGGTTCAGGGCATATTTGTGTGGAGTTCTGCATTGGTACGTTCCAGTGAGATAGGGAGGTTATGTAGGTGTACATGTTCCGTGCATATTTGTGTGTTTTTCTGCATTGGTACGTTCCAGTGAGAAAGAGAGGTTATGGAGGGGTACAGTTTCAGGGCATATTTATGCTGTGTTCTGAAATGGTACGTTCCAGTGAGACAGGGAGTTTATGGAGGGGTACAGTTTCAGGGCATTTTTGTGTGGAGTTCTGCATCGGTACATTCCAGTGAGACAGGGAGGTTATGGAGGGGTACAGGTTCAGGGCATATTTATGTGGAGTTCTGCATTGGTACGTTCCTGTGAGACACTGAGGTTATGGAGGTGTACAGGTTCAGGGCATATTTATGTGGAGTTCTGCATTGGAACATTCCAGTGAGACACGGAGGGTATTGGGTGTGCAGGTTCAGGGCATATTTGTGTGGAGTTCTGCATTGGTACGTTCCAGTGAGACACTGAGGTTATGTAGGTGTACATGTTCCGTGCATATTTGTGTGGAGTTCTGCATTGGTACATTCCTGTGAGACATGGAGGTTATGCAGGGGTACAGGTTTAGGGCATATTTATGTGGAGTTCTGCATTGGAACATTCCAGTGAGACACGGAGGATATGGAATGGTACAGGTTCAGGGCATATTTGTGTGGAGTTCTGCATTGGTACATTCCAGTGAGACACGGAGGATATGGAGAGATACAGGTTCATGGCATATTTGTGTGTAGTACTTCATTGATACGTTCCAGTGAGACAGGTAGGTTTTGGAGCGGACAGGTTCAGGGCATATTTTTGTGGAGTTCTGCATTGGTACGTTCCAGTGAGACAGGGAGGTTATGGAGGGGTGCAGGTTCAGGGCATTTTTGTGTGGAGTTCTGCATTGGCACATTCCAGTGAAACACGGAGGATATGGAGGGGTGCAGGTTCAGGGCATATTTGTGTGGAGTTCTGCATTGGTACGTTCCAGTGAGACAGTGAGGTTATGGAGGGGTACAGTTTAAGGGCATATTTATGCTGTGTTCTGAAATGGTACGTTCCAGTGAGACAGGGATTTTATGGAGGGGTACAGTTTCAGGGCATTTTTGTGTGGAGTTCTGCATTGGTACATTCCAGTGAGGCAGGGAGGTTATGGAGGGGTACAGGTTGAGGGCATATTTATGTGGAGTTCTGCATTGGTACATTCCAGTGAGACACTGAGGTTATGGAGGGGTACAGGTTCAGGGCATATTTTTGTGGAGTTCTGCATTGGAACATTCCAGTGAGACACGGAGGATATTGGGTGTGCAGGTTCAGGGCATATTTGTGTGGAGTTCTGCATTGGTACGTTCCAGTTAGACACTGAGGTTATGGAGGTGTACAGGTTTAGGGCATATTTATGTGGAGTTCTGCATTGGAACATTCCAGTGAGACACGGAGGATATGGAATGGTACAGGTTCAGGGCATATTTGTGTGGAGTTCTGCATTGGTACGTTCCAGTGAGACAGGGTGTTTATGGAGGCGTACAGGTTCAGGGCATATTTGTGTGGAGTTCTGCATTGGAACATTCGCGTGAGACACGGAGGATATGGAGGGGTGCAGGTTCAGGGCATATTTGTGTGGAGTTCTGCATTGGTACGTTCCAGTGAGACACTGAGGTTATGGAGGGTTACAGGTTCAGGGCATATTTATGTGGAGTTCCGCAGTGGAACATTCCAGTGAGACACGGAGGATTTTGAGGGGTACAGTTTCAGGGCATATTTGTGTGGAGTTCTGCATTGGTACGTTCCAGTGAGACAGGGATGTTATGGAGGGGTACAGTTTCAGGGCATTTTTGTGTGGAGTTCTGCATTGGAACATTCCAGTGAGACACGGAGGTTATGGAGGGGTGCAGGTTCAGGGCATATTTGTGTGGAGTTCTGCATTGCTACGTTCCAGTGAGACAGGTAGGTTTTGGAGCGTACAGGTTCAGGGCATATTTTTGTGGAGTTCTGCATTGGTACGTTCCAGTGAGACAGGGTGGTTATGGAGGCGTACAGGTTCAGGGCATATTTATGTGGAGTTCTGCATTGGTACATTCCAGTGAGACACGGAGGATATGGAGGGATACAGGTTCATGGCATATTTGTGCGGAGTTCTTCATTGGTACGTTCCAGTGTGACAGGTAGGTTTTAGAGCGTACAGGTTCAGGGCATATTGGTATGGAGTTCTGCATTGGTACATTCTACTGAGACAGGGAGGTTATGGAGTGTACATATTCAGGGCATATTTGTGTGTTTTTCTGCATTGGTACGTTCCAGTGAGAAAAGGAGGTTATGGAGGGGTACAGTTTCAGGGCATATTTATGTGGATTTCTGCATTGGTACGTTCCCGTGAGACAGGGTGGTTATGGAGGGGTACAGGTTCAGGGCATATTTCTGTGGAGTTCTGCATTGGAACATTCCAGTGAGACACGGAGGATATGGAGGGGTGTAGGTTCAGGGCATATTTGTGTGGAGTTCTGCATTGGTACGTTCCAGTGAGACACTGAGGTTATGGAGGGGTACAGGTTCAGGGTATATTTATGTGGAGTTCCGCAGTGGAACATTCCAGTGAGACACGGAGGATATTGAGGGGTACAGTTTCAGGGCATATTTGTGTGGAGTTCTGCATTGGTACGTTCCAGTGAGACAGGGGTGTTATGGAGGGGTACAGTTTCAGGGCATATTTGTGTGGAGTTCTGCATTGGTACATTCCAGTGAGACACGGAGGATATGTAGGGATACAGGTTCATGGCATATTTGTGTGTAGTACTTCATTGATACGTTACAGTGAGTCAGGTAGGTTTTGGAGCGTACATGTTCTGGGCATATTTTTGTGGAGTTCTGCATTGGTACGTTCCAGTGAGACAGGGAGGTTATGGAGGGGTACAGGTTCACGGCATATTTGTGTGGAGTTCTGCATTGGTACGTTCCAGTGAGACAGGGAGGTTATGTAGGTGTACATGTTCCGTGCATATTTGTGTGTTTTTCTGCATTGGTACGTTCCAGTGAGAAAGGGAGGTTATGGAGGGGTACAGTTTCAGGGCATATTTATGTGGATTTCTGCATTGGTACGTTCCCGTGAGACAGGGTGGTTATGGAGGGGTACAGGTTCAGGGCATATTTCTGTGGAGTTCTGCATTGGAACATTCCAATGAGACACGGAGGATATGGAGGGGTGCAGGTTCAGGGCATATTTGTGTGGTGTTCTGCATTGGTACGTTCCAGTGAGACAGGTAGGTTTTGGAGCGTACAGGTTCAGGGCATATTTTTGTGGAGTTCTGCATTGGTACGTTCCAGTGAGACAGGGAGTTTATGGAGGGGTACAGTTTCAGGGCATTTTTGTGTGGAGTTCTGCATTGGTACATTCCAGTGAGACAGGGAGGTTATGGAGGGGTACAGGTTCAGGGCATATTTCTGTGGAGTTCTGCATTGAAACATTCCAGTGAGACAGGGAGGCTATGGAGGGGTACAGGTTCAGGGCATATTTTTGTGGAGTTCTGCAATGGTACGTTCCAGTGAGACAGGGAGTTTATGAAGGGCTACAGTTTCAGGGCATATTTGTGTGTAGTTCTGCATTGGTACATTCCAGTGAGACACGGAGGATATGGAGGGATACAGGTTCATGGCATATTTGTGTGTAGTACTTCATTGATACGTTACAGTGAGACAGGTAGGTTTTGGAGCGTACATGTTCAGGGCATATTTTTGTGGAGTTCTGCACTGGTACGTTCCAGTGAGACAGGGAGGTTATGGAGGGGTACAGGTTCAGGGCATATTTGTGTGGAGTTCTGCATTGGTACGTTCCAGTGAGACAGGGAGGTTATGTAGGTGTACATGTTCCGTGCATATTTGTGTGGAGTTCTGCATTGGAACATTCCAGTGAGACACGGAGGATATGGAGGGGTGCAGGTTCAGGGCATATTTGTGTGGAGTTCTGCATTGGTACGTTCCAGTAAGACACTGAGGTTATGGAGGGGTACAGGTTCAGGGCATATTTATGTGGATTTCTGCATTGGTACGTTCCAGTGAGAAAGGGAGGTTATGGAGGGGTACAGTTTCAGGGCATATTTATGTGGATTTCTGCATTGGTACGTTCCCGTGAGACAGGGTGGTTATGGAGGGGTACAGGTTCAGGGCATATTTCTGTGGAGTTCTGCATTGGAACATTCCAGTGAGACACGGAGGATATGGAGGGGTGTAGGTTCAGGGCATATTTGTGTGGAGTTCTGCATTGGTACGTCCAAGTGAGACACTGAGGTTATGGAGGGGTACAGGTTCAGGGCATATTTATGTGGAGTTCCGCAGTGGAACATTCCAGTGAGACACGGAGTATATTGAGGGGTACAGTTTCAGGGCATATTTGTGTGGAGTTCTGCATTGGTACGTTCCAGTGAGACAGGGATGTTATGGAGGGGTACAGGTTCAGGGCATATTTGTGTGGAGTTCTGCATTGGTACATTCCAGTGAGACACGGAGGATATGTAGGGATACAGGTTCATGGCATATTTGTGTGTAGTACTTCATTGATACGTTACAGTGAGTCAGGTAGGTTTTGGAGCGTACATGTTCAGGGCATATTTTTGTGGAGTTCTGCATTGGTACGTTCCAGTGAGACAGGGAGGTTATGGAGGGGTACAGGTTCACGGCATATTTGTGTGGAGTTCTGCATTGGTACGTTCCAGTGAGACAGGGAGGTTATGTAGGTGTACATGTTCCGTGCATATTTGTGTGTTTTTCTGCATTGGTACGTTCCAGTGAGAAAGGGAGGTTATGGAGGGGTACAGTTTCAGGGCATATTTATGTGGATTTCTGCATTGGTACGTTCCCGTGAGACAGGGTGGTTATGGAGGGGTACAGGTTCAGGGCATATTTCTGTGGAGTTCTGCATTGGAACATTCCAATGAGACACGGAGGATATGGAGGGGTGCAGGTTCAGGGCATATTTGTGTGGTGTTCTGCATTGGTACGTTCCAGTGAGACAGGTAGGTTTTGGAGCGTACAGGTTCAGGGCATATTTTTGTGGAGTTCTGCATTGGTACGTTCCAGTGAGACAGGGAGTTTGTGCAGGGGTACAGTTTCAGGGCATTTTTGTGTGGAGTTCTGCATTGGAACATTCCAGTGAGACACGGAGGATATGGAGGGGTGCAGGTTCAGGGCATATTTGTGTGGAGTTCTGCATTGGTACGTTCCAGTGAGACACTGAGGTTATGGAGGGGTACAGGTTCAGGGCATATTTATGTGGAGTTCCGCAGTGGAACATTCCAGTGAGACACGGAGGATATTGAGGGGTACAGTTTCAGGGCATATTTGTGTGGAGTTCTGCATTGGTACGTTCCAGTGAGACAGGGATGTTATGGAGGGGTACAGTTTCAGGGCATATTTGTGTGGAGTTCTGCATTGGTACATTCCAGTGAGACACGGAGGATATGGAGGGATACAGGTTCATGGCATATTTGTGTGTAGTACTTCATTGATACGTTACAGAGAGACAGGTAGGTTTTGGAGCGTACATGTTCAGGGCATATTTTTGTGGAGTTCTGCATTGGTACGTTCCAGTGAGACAGGGAGGTTATGGAGGGGTACAGGTTCAGGGCATATTTGTGTGGAGTTCTGCATTGGTACGTTCCAGTGAGACAGGGAGGTTATGTAGGTGTACATGTTCCGTGCATATTTGTGTGTTTTTCTGCATTGGTACGTTCCAGTGAGAAAGGGAGGTTATGGAGGGGTACAGTTTCAGGGCATATTTATGTGGATTTCTGCATTGGTACGTTCCCGTGAGACAGGGTGGTTTTGGAGGGGTACAGGTTCAGGGCATATTTCTGTGGAGTTCTGCATTGGAACATTCCAGTGAGACACGGAGGATATGGAGGGGTGCAGGTTCAGGGCATATTTGTGTGGAGTTCTGCATTGGTACGTTCCTGTGAGACAGGGATGTTATGGAGGGGTACAGTTTCAGGGCATATTTGTGTGGAGTTCTGCATTGGTACATTCCAGTGAGACACGGAGGATATGTAGGGATACAGGTTCATGGCATATTTGTGTGTATTACTTCATTGATACGTTACAGTGAGACAGGTAGGTTTTGGAGCGTACAGGTTCAGGGCATATTTTTGTGGAGTTCTGCATTGGTACGTTCAGTGAGACAGGGAGTTTATGGAGGGGTACAGTTTCAGGGCATTTTTCTGTGGAGTTCTGCATTGAAACATTCCAGTGAGACACGGAGGATATGGAGGGGTGCAGGTTCAGGGCATATTTGTGTGGAGTTCTGCATTGCTACGTTCCAGTGAGACAGGTAGGTTTTGGAGCGTACAGGTTCAGGGCATATTTTTGTGGAGTTCTGCATTGGTACGTTCCAGTGAGACAGGGAGTTTATGGAGGGGTACAGTTTCAGGGCATTTTTGTGTGGAGTTCTGCATTGGTACATTCCAGTGAGACAGGGAGGATATGTAGGGATACAGGTTCATGGCATATTTGTGTGTAGTACTTCATTGATACGTTACAGTGAGACAGGTAGGTTTTGGAGCGTACAGGTTCAGGGCATATTTTTGTGGAGTTCTGCATTGGTACATTCCAGTGAGACAGGGAGGTTATGGAGGGGTACAGGTTCAGGGCATATTTCTGTGGAGTTCTGCATTGAAACATTCCAGTGAGACACGGAGGATATGGAGGGGTGCAGGTTCAGGGCATATTTGTGTGGAGTTCTGCATTGGTACGTTCCAGTGAGACAGGTAGGTTTTGGAGCGTACAGGTTCAGGGCATATTTTTGTGGAGTTCTGCATTGGTACGTTCCAGTGAGACAGGGAGTTTATGGAGGGGTACAGGTTCAGGGCATATTTATGTGGATTTCTGCATTGGTACGTTCCCGTGAGACAGGGTGGTTATGGAGGGGTACAGGTTCAGGGCATATTTTTGTGGAGTTCTGCAATGGTACGTTCCAGTGAGACAGGGAGTTTATGGAGGGCTACAGTTTCAGGGCATTTTTGTGTGGAGTTCTACATTGGTACATTCCAGTGAGACAGGGAGGTTATGGAGGGGTACAGGTTCAGGGCATATTTCTGTGGAGTTCTGCATTGGTATATTCCAGTGAGACACGGAGGATATGTAGGGATACAGGTTCATGGCATATTTGTGTGTAGTACTTCATTGATACGTTACAGTGAGACAGGTAGGTTTTGCAGCGTACATGTTCAGGGCATATTTTTGTGGAGTTCTGCATTGGTACGTTCCAGTGAGACAGGGAGCTTATGGAGGGGTACAGGTTCAGGGCATATTTGTGTGGAGTTCTGCATTGGTACGTTCCAGTGAGACATGGAGGTTATGTAGGTGTACATGTTCCGTGCATATTTGTGTATTTTTCTGCATTGGTACGTTCCAGTGAGAAAGGGAGGTTATGGAGGGGTACAGTTTCAGGGCATATTTATGTGGATTTCTGCATTGGTACGTTCCCGTGAGACAGCGTAGTTATGGAGGGGTACAGGTTCAGGGCATATTTCTGTGGAGTTCCGCAGTGGAACATTCCAGTGAGACACGGAGGATATTGAGGGGTACAGTTTCAGGGCATATTTGTGTGGAGTTCTGCATTGGTACGTTCCAGTGAGACAGGGTGGTTATGGAGGCCTACAGGTTCAGGGCATATTTGTGTGGAGTTCTGCATTGGTACATTCCAGTGAGACACGGAAGATATGGAGGGATACAGGTTCATGGCATATTTTTGCGGAGTTCTTCATTGGTACGTTCTAGTGTGACAGGTAGGTTTTGGAGCGTACAGGTTCAGGGCATATTGGTATGGAGTTCTGCATTGGTACATTCTACTGAGACAGGGAGGTTATGGAGTGTACATATTCAGGGCATATTTGTGTGTTTTTCTGCATTGGTACGTTCCAGTGAGAAAAGGAGGTTATGGAGGGGTACAGTTTCAGGGCATATTTATGTGGATTTCTGCATTGGTACGTTCCCGTGAGACAGGGTGGTTATGGAGGGGTACAGGTTCAGGGCATATTTCTGTGGAGTTCTGCATTGGAACATTCCAGTGAGACACGGAGGATATGGAGGGGTGTAGGTTCAGGGCATATTTGTGTGGAGTTCTGCATTGGTACGTTCCAGTGAGACACTGAGGTTATGGAGGGGTACAGGTTCAGGGTATATTTATGTGGAGTTCCGCAGTGGAACATTCCAGTGAGACACGGAGGATATTGAGGGGTACAGTTTCAGGGCATATTTGTGTGGAGTTCTGCATTGGTACGTTCCAGTGAGACAGGGATGTTATGGAGGGGTACAGTTTCAGGGCATATTTGTGTGGAGTTCTGCATTGGTACATTCCAGTGAGACACGGAGGATATGTAGGGATACAGGTTCATGGCATATTTGTGTGTAGTACTTCGTTGATACGTTACAGTGAGTCAGGTAGGTTTTGGAGCGTACATGTTCAGGGCATATTTTTGTGGAGTTCTGCATTGGTACGTTCCAGTGAGACAGGGAGGTTATGGAGGGGTACAGGTTCACGGCATATTTGTGTGGAGTTCTGCATTGGTACGTTCCAGTGAGACAGGGAGGTTATGTAGGTGTACATGTTCCGTGCATATTTGTGTGTTTTTCTGCAATGGTACGTTCCAGTGAGAAAGGGAGGTTATGGAGGGGTACAGTTTCAGGGCATATTTATGTGGATTTCTGCATTGGTACGTTCCCGTGAGACAGGGTGGTTATGGAGGGGTACAGGTTCAGGGCATATTTCTGTGGAGTTCTGCATTGGAACATTCCAATGAGACACGGAGGATATGGAGGGGTGCAGGTTCAGGGCATATTTGTGTGGTGTTCTGCATTGGTACGTTCCAGTGAGACAGGTAGGTTTTGGAGCGTACAGGTTCAGGGCATATTTTTGTGGAGTTCTGCATTGGTACGTTCCAGTGAGACAGGGAGTTTATGGAGGGGTACAGTTTCAGGGCATTTTTGTGTGGAGTTCTGCATTGGTACATTCCAGTGAGACAGGGAGGTTATGGAGGGGTACAGGTTCAGGGCATATTTCTGTGGAGTTCTGCATTGAAACATTCCAGTGAGACTGGGAGGCTATGGAGGGGTACAGCTTCAGGGCATATTTTTGTGGAGTTCTGCAATGGTACGTTCCAGTGAGACAGGGAGTTTATGAAGGGCTACAGTTTCAGGGCATATTTGTGTGGAGTTCTGCATTGGTACATTCCAGTGAGACACGGAGGATATGGAGGGATACAGGTTCATGGCATATTTGTGTGTAGTACTTCATTGATACGTTACAGTGAGACAGGTAGGTTTTGGAGCGTACATGTTCAGGGCATATTTTTGTGGAGTTCTGCACTGGTACGTTCCAGTGAGACAGGGAGGTTATGGAGGGGTACAGGTTCAGGGCATATTTGTGTGGAGTTCTGCATTGGAACATTCCAGTGAGACACGGAGGATATGGAGGGGTGCAGGTTCAGGGCATATTTGTGTGGAGTTCTGCATTGGTACGTTCCAGTAAGACACTGAGGTTATGGAGGGGTACAGGTTCAGGGCATATTTATGTGGAGTTCCGCAGTGGAACATTCCAGTGAGACACGGAGGATATTGAGGGGTACAGTTTCAGGGCATATTTGTGTGGAGTTCTGCATTGGTACGTTCCAGTGAGACAGGGATGTTATGGAGGGGTACAGTTTCAGGGCATATTTGTGTGGAGTTCTGCATTGGTACATTCCAGTGAGACACGGAGGATATGTAGGGATACAGGTTCATGGCATATTTGTGTGTAGTACTTCATTGATACGTTACAGTGAGACAGGTAGGTTTTGGAGCGTACATGTTCAGGGCATATTTTTGTGGAGTTCTGCATTGGTACGTTCCAGTGAGACAGGGTGGTTATGGAGGGGTACAGGTTCACGGCATATTTGTGTGGAGTTCTGCATTGGTACGTTCCAATGAGACAGGGAGGTTATGTAGGTGTACATGTTCCGTGCATATTTGTGTGTTTTTCTGCATTGGTACGTTACAGTGAGAAAGGGAGGTTATGGAGGGGTACAGTTTCAGGGCATATTTATGTGGATTTCTGCATTGGTACGTTCCTGTGAGACGGGCGGTTATGGAGGGGTACAGGTTCAGGGCATATTTCTGTGGAGTTCTGCATTGGAACATTCCAGTGAGACACGGAGGTTATGGAGGGGTGCAGGTTCAGGGCATATTTGTGTGGAGTTCTGCATTGCTACGTTCCAGTGAGACAGGTAGGTTTTGGAGCGTACAGGTTCAGGGCATATTTTTGTGGAGTTCTGCATTGGTACGTTCCAGTGAGACAGGAAGTTTATGGAGGGGTACAGTTTCAGGGCATTTTTGTGTGGAGTTCTGCATTGGTACATTCCAGTGAGACAGGGAGGTTATGGAGGGGTACAGGTTCAGGGCATATTTCTGTGGAGTTCTGCATTGAAACATTCCAGTGAGACACGGAGGATATGGAGGGGTGCAGGTTCAGGGCATATTTGTGTGGAGTTCTGCATTGGTACGTTCCAGTGAGACAGGTAGGTTTTGGAGCGTACAGGTTCAGGGCATATTTTTGTGGAGTTCTGCATTGGTACGTTCCAGTGAGACAGGGAGGTTATGGAGGGGTACAGGTTCAGGGCATATTTATGTGGATTTCTGCATTGGTGCGTTCCCGTGAGACAGGGTGGTTATGGAGGGGTACAGGTTCAGGGCATATTTTTGTGGAGTTCTGCAATGGTACGTTCCAGTGAGACAGGGAGTTTATGGAGGGCTACAGTTTCAGGGCATTTTTGTGTGGAGTTCTGCATTGGTACATTCCAGTGAGACAGGGAGCTTATGGAGGGGTACAGGTTCAGGGCATATTTCTGTGGAGTTCTGCATTGGTACATTCCAGTGAGACACGGAGGATATGTAGGGATACAGGTTCATGGCATATTTGTGTGTAGTACTTCATTGATACGTTACAGTGAGACAGGTAGGTTTTGCAGCGTACATGTTCAGGGCATATTTTTGTGGAGTTCTGCATTGGTACGTTCCAGTGAGACAGGGAGGTTATGGAGGGGTACAGGTTCAGGGCATATTTGTGTGGAGTTCTGCATTGGTACGTTCCAGTGAGACAGGTAGGTTTGGGAGCGTACAGGTTCAGGGCATATTTTTGTGGAGTTCTGCATTGGTACGTTCCAGTGAGACAGGGTGGTTATGGAGGGGTACAGGTTCAGGGCATATTTTTGTGGAGTTCTGCAATGGTACGTTCCAGTGAGACAGGGAGTTTATGGAGGGCTACAGTTTCAGGGCATTTTGTGTGGAGTTCTGCATTGGTACATTCCAGTGAGACAGGGAGTTTATGGAGGGGTACAGTTTCAGGGCATTTTTGTGTGGAGTTCTGCATTGGTACATTCCAGTGAGACAGGGTGGTTATGGAGGGGTACAGGTTCAGGGCATATTTCTGTGGAGTTCTGCATTGAAACATTCCAGTGAGACACGGAGGATATGGAGGGGTGCAGGTTCAGGGCATATTTGTGTGGAGTTCTGCATTGGTACGTTCCAGTGAGACAGGTAGGTTTTGGAGCGTACAGGTTCAGGGCATATTTTTGTGGAGTTCTGCATTGGTACGTTCCAGTGAGACAGGGAGGTTATGGAGGGGTACAGGTTCAGGGCATATTTATGTGGATTTCTGCATTGGTACGTTCCCGTGAGACAGGGTGGTTATGGAGGGGTACAGGTTCAAGGCATATTTTTGTGGAGTTCTGCAATGGTACGTTCCAGTGAGACAGGGAGTTTATGGAGGGCTACAGTTTCAGGGCATTTTGTGTGGAGTTCTGCATTGGTACATTCCAGTGAGACAGGGAGGTTATGGAGGGGTACAGGTTCAGGGCATATTTCTGTGGAGTTCTGCATTGGTACATTCCAGTGAGACACGGAGGATATGTAGGGATACAGGTTCATGGCATATTTGTGTGTAGTACTTCATTGATACGTTACAGTGAGACAGGTAGGTTTTGCAGCGTACATGTTCAGGGCATATTTTTGTGGAGTTCTGCATTGGTACGTTCCAGTGAGACAGGGAGGTTATGGAGGGGTACAGTTTCAGGGCATATTTATGTGGAGTTCTGCATTGGTACGTTCCAGTGAGAAAGGGAGGTTATGGAGGGGTACAGTTTCAGGGCATATTTATGTGGATTTCTGCATTGGTACGTTCCCGTGAGACAGGGAGTTTATGGAGGGGTACAGTTTCAGGGCATTTTTGTGTGGAGTTCTGCATTGGTACATTCCAGTGAGACAGGGAGGTTATGGAGGGGTACAGGTTCAGGGCATATTTATGTGGAGTTCTGCATTGGAACATTCCAGTGAGACACGGAGGATATGGAGGTGTGCAGGTTCAGGGCATATTTGTGTGGAGTTCTGCATTGGTACGTTCCAGTGAGACACTGAGATCATGGAGGGGTACATGTTCAGGGCATATTTATGTGGAGTTCTGCAATGGTACGTTCCAGTGAGACAGGGAGTTTATGGAGGGCTACAGTTTCAGGGCATTTTGTGTGGAGTTCTGCATTGGTACGTTCCAGTGAGACAGGGTGGTTATGGAGGGGTACAGGTTCAGGGCATATTTTTGTGGAGTTCTGCAATGGTACGTTCCAGTGAGACAGGGAGTTTATGGAGGGCTACAGTTTCAGGGCATTTTGTGTGGAGTTCTGCATTGGTACATTCCAGTGAGACAGGGAGGTTATGGAGGGGTACAGGTTCAGGGCATATTTCTGTGGAGTTCTGCATTGGTACATTCCACTGAGACACGGAGGATATGTAGGGATACAGGTTCATGGCATATTTGTGTGTAGTACTTCATTGATACGTTACAGTGAGACAGGTAGGTTTTGCAGCGTACATGTTCAGGGCATATTTTTGTGGAGTTCTGCATTGGTACGTTCCAGTGAGACAGGGAGGTTATGGAGGGGTACAGTTTCAGGGCATATTTATGTGGAGTTCTGCATTGGTACGTTCCAGTGAGAAAGGGAGGTTATGGAGGGGTACAGTTTCAGGGCATATTTATGTGGATTTCTGCATTGGTACGTTCCCGTGAGACAGGGAGTTTATGGAGGGGTACAGTTTCAGGGCATTTTTGTGTGGAGTTCTGCATTGGTACATTCCAGTGAGACAGGGAGGTTATGGAGGGGTACAGGTTCAGGGCATATTTATGTGGAGTTCTGCATTGGAACATTCCAGTGAGACACGGAGGATATGGAGGTGTGCAGGTTCAGGGCATATTTGTGTGGAGTTCAGCATTGGTACGTTCCAGTGAGACACTGAGGTCATGGAGGGGTACATGTTCAGGGCATATTTATGTGGAGTTCCGCAGTGGAACATTCCAGTGTGACACGGAAAATATTGAGGGGTACAGTTTCAGGGCATATTTGTGTGGAGTTCTGCATTGGTACGTTCCAGTGAGACACGGAGGATATGGAGGGATACAGGTTCATGACATATTTGTGCGGAATTCTTCATTGGTACATTCCAGTGTGACAGGAAGATTTTGGAGCGTACAGGTTCAGAGCATATTTGTATGGAGTTCTGCATTGGTACATTCTACTGAGACAGGGAGGTTATGGAGGGTACATATTCAGGGCATATTTTTGTGGAGTTCTGTATTGGGACGTTCCAGTGAGACAGGGAGGTTATGAAGGGGTACAGTTTCAGGGCATATTTGTGTGGAGTTCTGCATTGGTACGTTCCAGTGAGACAGGGAGGTTATGGAGAGGTACAGGTTCAGGGCATATTTGTGTGGAGTTCTACATTGGTACATTCCAGTGAGACACGGAGGATATGGAGGGTACAGGTTCATGGCATATTTGTGTGTAGTACTTCATTGGTACGTTCCAGTGAGACAGGTCGGTTTTGGAGCGTACAGGTTCAGGGCATATTTTTGTGGAGTTCTGCATTGGTACGTTCCAGTGAGACAGGGAGGTTATGGAGGGGTACAGGTTCAGGGCATATTTGTGTGGAGTTCTGCATTGGTACATTCCAGTGAGACAGGGAGGTTATGGAGGGGTACAGGTTCAGGGCATATTTATGTGGAGTTCTGCATTGGAACATTCCAGTGAGACACGGAGGATATGGAGGTGTGCAGGTTCAGGGCATATTTGTGTGGAGTTCTGCATTGGTACGTTCCAGTGAGACACTGAGGTTATGGAGGGGTACAGGTTCAGGGCATATTTATGTGGAGTTCCGCAGTGGAACATTCCAGTGAGACACGGAGAATATTGAGGGGTACAGTTTCAGGGCATATTTGTGTGGAGTTCTGCATTGGTACGTTCCAGTGAGACAGGGAGGTTATGGAGGCGTACAGGTTCAGGGCATATTTGTGTGGAGTTCTGCATTGGTACATTCCAGTGAGACACGGAGGATATGGAGGGATACAGGTTCATGACATATTTGTGCGGAATTCTTCATTGGTACGTTCCAGTGTGACAGGAAGATTTTGAAGCGTACAGGTTCTGAGCATATTTGTATGGAGTTCTGCATTGGTACATTCTACTGAGACAGGGAGGTTATGGAGGGTACATATTCAGGGCATATTTTTGTGGAGTTCTGTATTGGTACGTTCCAGTGAGACAGGGAGGTTATGAAGGGGTACAGTTTCAGGGCATATTTGTGTGGAGTTCTGCATTGGTACGTTCCAGTGAGACAGGGAGGTTATGGAGAGGTACAGGTTCAGGGCATATTTGTGTGGAGTTCTGCATTGGTACATTCCAGTGAGACACGGATGATATGGAGGGATACAGGTTCATGGCATATTTGTGTGTAGTACTTCATTGGTACGTTCCAGTGAGACAGGTCGGTTTTGGAGTGTACAGGTTCAGGGCATATTTTTGTGGAGTTCTGCATTGGTACGTTCCAGTGAGACAGGGAGGTTATGGATGGGTACAGGTTCAGGGAATATTTGTGTGGAGTTCTGCATTGGTACGTTGCAGTGAGACAGGGAGGTTATGTAGGTGTACATGTTCCGTGCATATTTGTGTGTTTTTCTGCATTGGTACGTTCCAGTGAGAAAGGGAGGTTATGGAGGGGTACAGTTTCAGGGCATATTTATGTGGAGTTCCGCAGTGGAACATTCCAGTGAGACACGGAGGATATTGAGGGGTACAGTTTCAGGGCATATTTGTGTGGAGTTCTGCATTGGTACGTTCCAGTGAGACAGGGTGGTTATGGAGGCGTACAGGTTCAGGGCATATTTGTGTGGAGTTCTGCATTGGTACATTCTACTGAGACAGGGAGGTTATGGAGTGTACATATTCAGGGCATATTTTTGTGGAGTTCTGTATTGGTAAGTTCCAGTGAGACACGGATGTTATGGAGGGGTACAGTTTCAGGGCATATTTGTGTGGAGTTCTGCATTGGTACGTTCGAGTGAGACAGGGAGGTTATGGAGGGGTAGAGGTTCAGGGCATATTTGTGTGGAGTTCTGCATTGGTACATTCCAGTGAGACACGGAGGATATGGAGGGATTCAGGTTCATGGCATATTTGTGTGTAGTACTTCATTGATACGTTCCAGTGAGACACGGAGGATATGGAGGAATAAAGGTTCATGACATATTTGTGCGGAATTCTTCATTGGTACATTCCAGTGTGACAGGAAGATTTTGGAGCGTACAGGTTCAGAGCATATTTGTATGGAGTTCTGCATTGGTACATTCTACTGAGACAGGGAGGTTATGGAGGGTACATATTCAGGGCATATTTTTGTGGAGTTCTGTATTGGGACGTTCCAGTGAGACAGGGAGGTTATGAAGGGGTACAGTTTCAGGGCATATTTGTGTGGAGTTCTGCATTGGTACGTTCCAGTGAGACAGGGAGGTTATGGAGAGGTACAGGTTCAGGGCATATTTGTGTGGAGTTCTACATTGGTACATTCCAGTGAGACACGGAGGATATGGAGGGTACAGGTTCATGGCATATTTGTGTGTAGTACTTCATTGGTACGTTCCAGTGAGACAGGTCGGTTTTGGAGCGTACAGGTTCAGGGCATATTTTTGTGGAGTTCTGCATTGGTACGTTCCAGTGAGACAGGGAGGTTATGGAGGGGTACAGGTTCAGGGCATATTTTTGTGGAGTTCTGCATTGGTACATTCCAGTGAGACAGGGAGGTTATGGAGGGGTACAGGTTCAGGGCATATTTATGTGGATTTCTGCATTGGAACATTCCAGTGAGACACGGAGGATATGGAGGTGTGCAGGTTCAGGGCATATTTGTGTGGAGTTCTGCATTGGTACGTTCCAGTGAGACACTGAGGTTATGGAGGGGTACAGGTTCAGGGCATATTTATGTGGAGTTCCGCAGTGGAACATTCCAGTGAGACACGGAGAATATTGAGGGGTACAGTTTCAGGGCATATTTGTGTGGAGTTCTGCATTGGTACGTTCAAGTGAGACAGGGTGGTTATGGAGGCGTACAGGTTCAGGGCATATTTGTGTGGAGTTCTGCATTGGTACATTCCAGTGAGACACGGAGGATATGGAGGGATACAGGTTCATGACATATTTGTGCGGAATTCTTCATTGGTACGTTCCAGTGTGACAGGAAGATTTTGAAGCGTACAGGTTCAGAGCATATTTGTATGGAGTTCTGCATTGGTACATTCTACTGAGACAGGGAGGTTATGGAGGGTACATATTCAGGGCATATTTTTGTGGAGTTCTGTATTGGTACGTTCCAGTGAGACAGGGAGGTTATGAAGGGGTACAGTTTCAGGGCATATTTGTGTGGAGTTCTGCATTGGTACGTTCCAGTGAGACAGGGAGGTTATGGAGAGGTACAGGTTCAGGGCATATTTGTGTGGAGTTCTGCATTGGTACATTCCAGTGAGACACGGAGGATATGGAGGGATACAGGTTCATGGCATATTTGTGTGTAGTACTTCATTGGTACGTTCCAGTGAGACAGGTCGGTTTTGGAGTGTACAGGTTCAGGGCATATTTTTGTGGAGTTCTGCATTGGTACGTTGCAGTGAGACAGGGAGGTTATGTAGGTGTACATGTTCCGTGCATATTTGTGTGTTTTTCTGCATTGGTACGTTCCAGTGAGAAAGGGAGGTTATGGAGGGGTACAGTTTCAGGGCATATTTATGTGGAGTTCCGCAGTGGAACATTCCAGTGAGACACGGAGGATATTGAGGGGTACTGTTTCAGGGCATATTTGTGTGGAGTTCTGCATTGGTACGTTCCAGTGAGACAGGGTGGTTATGGAGGCGTACAGGTTCAGGGCATATTTGTGTGGAGTTCTGCATTGGTACATTCTACTGAGACAGGGAGGTTATGGAGTGTACATATTCAGGGCATATTTTTGTGGAGTTCTGTATTGGTAAGTTCCAGTGAGACAGGGATGTTATGGAGGGGTACAGTTTCAGGGCATATTTGTGTGGAGTTCTGCATTGGTACGTTCCAGTGAGACAGGGAGGTTATGGAGGGGTAGAGGTTCAGGGCATATTTGTGTGGAGTTCTGCATTGGTACATTCCAGTGAGACACGGAGGATTTGGAGGGATTCAGGTTCATGGCATATTTGTGTGTAGTACTTCATTGATACGTTACAGTGAGACAGGTAGGTTTTGGAGCGTACATGTTCAGGGCATATTTTTGTGGAGTTCTGCATTGGTACGTTCCAGTGAGACAGGGAGGTTATTGAGGGGTACAGGTTCAGGGCATATTTGTGTGGAGTTCTGCATTGGTACGTTCCAGTGAGACAGGGTGGTTATGGAGTGGTACAGGTTCAGGGCATATTTTTGTGGAGTTCTGCAATGGTACGTTCCAGTGAGACAGGGAGGATATGGAGGGGTACAGTTTCAGGGCATTTTTGTGTGGAGTTCCGCATTTGTACATTCCAGTGAGACAGGGAGGTTATGGAGGTGTACAGGTTCAGGGCATATTTCTGTGGAGTTCTGCATTGGAACATTCCAGTGAGACACGGAGGATATGGAGGGGTGCAGGTTCAGGGCATATTTGTGTGGAGTTCTGCATTGGTACGTTCCAGTGAGACACTGAGTTTATGGAGGGGTACAGGTTCAGGGCATATTTATGTGGAGTTCCGCAGTGGAACATTCCAGTGAGACACGGAGGATATTGAGGGGTACAGTTTCAGGGCATGTTTTTGTGGAGTTCTGCATTGGTACGTTCCAGTGAGACAGGGTGGTTATGGAGGCGTACAGGTTCAGGGCATATTTGTGTGGAGTTCTGCATTGGTACATTCCAGTGAGACACGGAGGATATGGAGGGATACAGGTTCATGGCATATTTGTGCGGAGTTCTTCATTGGTACGTTCCAGTGTGACAGGTAGGTTTTGGAGCGTACAGGTTCAGGGCATATGTGTATGGAGTTATGCATTGGTACATTCTACTGAGACAGGGAGGTTATGGAGGGTACTTATTCAGGGCATATTTTTGTGGAGTTCTGCATTGGTACGTTCCAGTGAGACAGGGAGTTTATGGAGGGGTACAGTTTCAGGGCATTTTTGTGTGGAGTTCTGCATTGGTACATTCCAGTGAGACAGGGTGGTTATGGAGGGGTACAGGTTCAGGGCATATTTCTGTGGAGTTCTGCATTGAAACATTCCAGTGAGACACGGAGGATATGGAGGGGTGCAGGTTCAGGGCATATTTGTGTGGAGTTCTGCATTGGTACGTTCCAGTGAGACAGGTAGGTTTTGGAGCGTACAGGTTCAGGGCATATTTTTGTGGAGTTCTGCATTGGTACGTTCCAGTGAGACAGGGAGGTTATGGAGGGGTACAGGTTCAGGGCATATTTATGTGGATTTCTGCATTGGTACGTTCCCGTGAGACAGGGTGGTTATGGAGGGGTACAAGTTCAGGGCATATTTTTGTGGAGTTCTTCAATGGTACGTTCCAGTGAGACAGGGAGTTTATGGAGGGCTACAGTTTCAGGGCATTTTGTGTGGAGTTCTGCATTGGTACATTCCAGTGAGACAGGGAGGTTATGGAGGGGTACAGGTTCAGGGCATATTTCTGTGGAGTTCTGCATTGGTACATTCCAGTATACAACGGAGGATATGTAGGGATACAGGTTCATGGCATATTTGTGTGTAGTACTTCATTGATACGTTACAGTGCGACAGGTAGGTTTTGCAGCGTACATGTTCAGGGCATATTTTTGTGGAGTTCTGCATTGGTACGTCCCAGTGAGACAGGGAGGTTATGGAGGGGTACAGTTTCAGGGCATATTTATGTGGAGTTCTGCATTGGTACGTTCCAGTGAGACACTGAGGTTATGGAGGGGTACAGGTTCAGGGCATATTTGTGTGGAGTTCTGCATTGGTACGTTCCAGTTAGACAGGGAGGTTATGTAGGTGTACATGTTCCGTGCATATTTGTGTGTTTTTCTGCATTGGTACGTTCCAGTGAGAAAGGGAGGTTATGGAGGGGTACAGTTTCAGGGCATATTTATGTGGATTTCTGCATTGGTACGTTCCCGTGAGACAGGGAGTTTATGGAGGGGTACAGTTTCAGGGCATTTTTGTGTGGAGTTCTGCATTGGTACATTCCAGTGAGACAGGGAGGTTATGGAGGGGTACAGGTTCAGGGCATATTTATGTGGAGTTCTGCATTGGAACATTCCAGTGAGACACGGAGGATATGGAGGTGTGCAGGTTCAGGGCATATTTGTGTGGAGTTCTGCATTGGTACGTTCCAGTGAGACACTGAGGTCATGGAGGGGTACAGGTTCAGGGCATATTTATGTGGAGTTCCGCAGTGGAACATTCCAGTGAGACACGGAAAATATTGAGGGGTACAGTTTCAGGGCATATTTGTGTGGAGTTCTGCATTGGTACGTTCCAGTGAGACACGGAGGATATGGAGGGATACAGGTTCATGACATATTTGTGCGGAATTCTTCATTGGTACATTCCAGTGTGACAGGAAGATTTTGGAGCGTACAGGTTCAGAGCATATTTGTATGGAGTTCTGCATTGGTACATTCTACTGAGACAGGGAGGTTATGGAGGGTACATATTCAGGGCATATTTTGGTGGAGTTCTGTATTGGGACGTTCCAGTGAGACAGGGAGGTTATGGAGGGGTACAGGTTCAGGGCATATTTATGTGGAGTTCTGCATTGGAACATTCCAGTGAGACACGTAGGATATGGAGGTGTGCAGGTTCAGGGCATATTTGTGTGGAGTTCTGCATTGGTACGTTCCAGTGAGACACTGAGGTTATGGAGGGGTACAGGTTCAGGGCATATTTATGTAGAGTTCCGCAGTGGAACATTCCAGTGAGACACGGAGAATATTGAGGGGTACAGTTTCAGGGCATATTTGTGTGGAGTTCTGCATTGGTACGTTCCAGTGAGACAGGGTGGTTATGGAGGCGTACAGGTTCAGGGCATATTTGTGTGGAGTTCTGCATTGGTACATTCCAGTGAGACACGGAGGATATGGAGGGATACAGGTTCATGACATATTTGTGCGGAATTCTTCATTGGTACGTTCCAGTGTGACAGGAAGATTTTGAAGCGTACAGGTTCAGAGCATATTTGTATGGAGTTCTGCATTGGTACATTCTACTGAGACAGGGAGGTTATGGAGGGTACATATTCAGGGCATATTTTTGTGGAGTTCTGTATTGGTACGTTCCAGTGAGACAGGGAGGTTATGAAGGGGTACAGTTTCAGGGCATATTTGTGTGGAGTTCTGCATTGGTACGTTCCAGTGAGACAGGGAGGTTATGGAGAGGTACAGGTTCAGGGCATATTTGTGTGGAGTTCTGCATTGGTACATTCCAGTGAGACACGGAGGATATGGAGGGATACAGGTTCATGGCATATTTGTGTGTAGTACTTCATTGGTACGTTCCAGTGAGACAGGTCGGTTTTGGAGTGTACAGGTTCAGGGCATATTTTTGTGGAGTTCTGCATTGGTACGTTCCAGTGAGACAGGGAGGTTATGGAGGGGTACAGGTTCAGGGAATATTTGTGTGGAGTTCTGCATTGGTACGTTGCAGTGAGACAGGGAGGTTATGTAGGTGTACATGTTCCGTGCATATTTGTGTGTTTTTCTGCATTGGTACGTTCCAGTGAGAAAGGGAGGTTATGGAGGGGTACAGTTTCAGGGCATATTTATGTGGAGTTCCGCATTGGAACATTCCAGTGAGACACGGAGGATATTGAGGGGTACAGTTTCAGGGCATATTTGTGTGTAGTTCTGCATTGGTACGTTCCAGTGAGACAGGGTGGTTATGGAGGCGTACAGGTTCAGGGCATATTTGTGTGGAGTTCTGCATTGGTACATTCTACTGAGACAGGGAGGTTATGGAGTGTACATATTCAGGGCATATTTTTGTGGAGTTCTGTATTGGTAAGTTCCAGTGAGACAGGGATGTTATGGAGGGGTACAGTTTCAGGGCATATTTGTGTGGAGTTCTGCATTGGTACGTTCCAGTGAGACAGGGAGGTTATGGAGGGGTAGAGGTTCAGGGCATATTTGTGTGGAGTTCTGCATTGGTACATTCCAGTGAGACACGGAGGATATGGAGGGATTCAGGTTCATGGCATATTTGTGTGTAGTACTTCATTGATACGTTCCAGTGAGACACGGAGTATATGGAGGTATACAGGTTCATGACATATTTGTGCGGAATTCTTCATTGGTACATTCCAGTGTGACAGGAAGATTTTGGAGCGTACAGGTTCAGAGCAGATTTGTATGGAGTTCTGCATTGGTACATTCTACTGAGACAGGGAGGTTATGGAGGGTACATATTCAGGGCATATTTTTGTGGAGTTCTGTATTGGGACGTTCCAGTGAGACAGGGAGGTTATGGAGTGGTACAGGTTCAGGGCATATTTGTGTGGAGTTCTACATTGGTACATTCCAGTGAGACACGGAGGATATGGAGGGTACAGGTTCATGGCATATTTGTGTGTAGTACTTCATTGGTACGTTCCAGTGAGACAGATCGGTTTTGGAGCGTACAGGTTCAGGGCATATTTTTGTGGAGTTCTGCATTGGTACGTTCCAGTGAGACAGGGAGGTTATGGAGGGGTACAGGTTCAGGGCATATTTGTGTGGAGTTCTGCATTGGTACATTCCAGTGAGACAGGGAGGTTATGGAGGGGTAGAGGTTCAGGGCATATTTATGTGGAGTTCTGCATTGGAACATTCCAGTGAGACACGGAGGATATGGAGGTGTGCAGGTTCAGGGCATATTTGTGTGGAGTTCTGCATTGGTACGTTCCAGTGAGACACTGAGGTTATGGAGGGGTACAGGTTCAGGGCATATTTATGTGGAGTTCCGCAGTGGAACATTCCAGTGAGACACGGAGAATATTGAGGGGTACAGTTTCAGGGCATATTTGTGTGGAGTTCTGCATTGGTACGTTCCAGTGAGACAGGGTGGTTATGGAGGCGTACAGGTTCAGGGCATATTTGTGTGGAGTTCTGCATTGGTACATTCCAGTGAGACACGGAGGATATGGAGGGATACAGGTTCATGACATATTTGTGCGGAATTCTTCATTGGTACGTTCCAGTGTGACAGGAAGATTTTGAAGCGTACAGGTTCAGAGCATATTTGTATGGAGTTCTGCATTGGTACATTCTACTGAGACAGGGAGGTTATGGAGGGTACATATTCAGGGCATATTTTTGTGGAGTTCTGTATTGGTACGTTCCAGTGAGACAGGGAGGTTATGAAGGGGTACAGTTTCAGGGCATATTTGTGTGGAGTTCTGCATTGGTACGTTCCAGTGAGAGGGAGGTTATGGAGAGGTACAGGTTCAGGGCATATTTGTGTGGAGTTCTGCATTGGTACATTCCAGTGAGACACGGAGGATATGGAGGGATACAGTTTCATGGCATATTTGTGTGTAGTACTTCATTGGTACGTTCCAGTGAGACAGGTCGGTTTTGGAGTGTACAGGTTCAGGGCATATTTTTGTGGAGTTCTGCATTGGTACGTTCCAGTGAGACAGGGAGGTTATGGAGGGGTACAGGTTCAGGGAATATTTGTGTGGAGTTCTGCATTGGTACGTTGCAGTGAGACAGGGAGGTTATGTAGGTGTACATGTTCCGTGCATATTTGTGTGTTTTTCTGCATTGGTACGTTCCAGTGAGAAAGGGAGGTTATGGAGTGTACATATTCAGGGCATATTTTTGTGGAGTTCTGTATTGGTAAGTTCCAGTGAGACAGGGATTTTATGGAGGGGTACAGTTTCAGGGCATATTTGTGTGGAGTTCTGCATTGGTACGTTCCAGTGAGACAGGGAGGTTATGGAGGGGTAGAGGTTCAGGGCATATTTGTGTGGAGTTCTGCATTGGTACATTCCAGTGAGACACGGAGGATATGGAGGGATTCAGGTTCATGGCATATTTGTGTGTAGTACTTCATTGATACGTTACAGTGAGACAGGTAGGTTTTGGAGCGTACATGTTCAGGGCATATTTTTGTGGAGTTCTGCATTGGTACGTTCCAGTGAGACAGGGAGGTTTTGGAGGGGTACAGGTTCAGGGCATATTTGTGTGGAGTTCTGCATTGGTACGTTCCAGTGAGACAGGGTGGTTATGGAGTGGTACAGGTTCAGGGCATATTTTTGTGGAGTTCTGCAATGGAACGTTCCAGTGAGACAGGGAGGATATGGAGGGGTACAGTTTCAGGGCATTTTTGTGTGGAGTTCCGCATTTGTACATTCCAGTGAGACAGGGAGGTTATGGAGGTGTACAGGTTCAGGGCATATTTCTGTGGGGTTCTGCATTGGAACATTCCAGTGAGACACGGAGGATATGGAGGGGTGCAGGTTCAGGGCATATTTGTGTGGAGTTCTGCATTGGTACGTTCCAGTGAGACACTGAGGTTATGGAGGGGTACAGGTTCAGGGCATATTTATGTGGAGTTCCGCAGTGGAACATTCCAGTGAGACACGGAGGATATTGAGGGGTACAGTTTCAGGGCATATTTGTGTGGAGTTCTGCATTGGTACGTTCCAGTGAGACAGGGTGGTTATGGAGGCGTACAGGTTCAGGGCATATTTGTGTGGAGTTCTGCATTGGTACATTCCAGTGAGACACGGAGGATATGGAGGGATACAGGTTCATGGCATATTTGTGCGGAGTTCTTCATTGGTACGTTCCAGTGTGACAGGTAGGTTTTGGAGCGTACAGGTTCAGGGCATATGTGTATGGAGTTATGCATTGGTACATTCTACTGAGACAGGGAGGTTATGGAGGGTACATATTCAGGGCATATTTTTGTGGAGTTCTGTATTGGTACGTTCCAGTGAGACAGGGAGGTTATGGAGGGGTACAGGTTCAGGGCATATTTGTGTGGAGTTCTGCATTGGTACATTCCAGTGAGACACGGAGTATATGGAGGGATTCAGGTTCATGGCATATTTGTGTGTAGTACTTCATTGATACGTTACAGTGAGACAGGTAGGTTTTGGAGCGTACATGTTCAGGGCATATTTTTGTGGAGTTCTGCATGGTACCTTCCAGTGAGACAGGGAGGTTATGGAGGGGTACAGTTTCAGGGCATTTTTGTGTGGAGTTCTGCATTGGTACATTCCAGTGAGACAGGGAGGTTATGGAGGGGTACAGGTTCAGGGCATATTTATGTGGAGTTCTGCATTGGAACATTCCAGTGAGACACGGAGGATATGGAGGTGTGCAGGTTCAGGGCATATTTGTGTGGAGTTCTGCATTGGTACGTTCCAGTGAGACACTGAGGTCATGGAGGGGTACAGGTTCAGGGCATATTTATATGGAGTTCCGCAGTGGAACATTCCAGTGAGACACGGAAAATATTGAGGGGTACAGTTTCAGGGCATATTTGTGTGGAGTTCTGCATTGGTACGTTCCAGTGAGACACGGAGGATATGGAGGGATACAGGTTCATGACATATTTGTGCGGAATTCTTCATTGGTACATTCCAGTGTGACAGGAAGATTTTGGAGCGTACAGGTTCAGAGCATATTTGTATGGAGTTCTGCATTGGTACATTCTACTGAGACAGGGAGGTTATGGAGGGTACATATTCAGGGCATATTTGTGTGGAGTTCTGCATTGGTACGTTCCAGTGAGACACTGAGGTTATGGAGGGGTACAGGTTCAGGGCATATTTATGTGGAGTTCCGCAGTGGAACATTCCAGTGAGACACGGAGAATATTGAGGGGTACAGTTTCAGGGCATATTTGTGTGGAGTTCTGCATTGGTACGTTCCAGTGAGACAGGGTGGTTATGGAGGCGTACAGGTTCAGGGCATATTTGTGTGGAGTTCTGCATTGGTACATTCCAGTGAGACACGGAGGATATGGAGGGATACAGGTTCATGACATATTTGTGCGGAATTCTTCATTGGTACGTTCCAGTGTGACAGGAAGATTTTGAAGCGTACAGGTTCAGAGCATATTTGTATGGAGTTCTGCATTGGTACATTCTACTGAGACAGGGAGGTTATGGAGGGTACATATTCAGGGCATATTTTTGTGGAGTTCTGTATTGGTACGTTCCAGTGAGACAGGGAGGTTATGAAGGGGTACAGTTTCAGGGCATATTTGTGTGGAGTTCTGCATTGGTACGTTCCAGTGAGAGGGAGGTTATGGAGAGGTACAGGTTCAGGGCATATTTGTGTGGAGTTCTGCATTGGTACATTCCAGTGAGACACGGAGGATATGGAGGGATACAGTTTCATGGCATATTTGTGTGTAGTACTTCATTGGTACGTTCCAGTGAGACAGGTCGGTTTTGGAGTGTACAGGTTCAGGGCATATTTTTGTGGAGTTCTGCATTGGTACGTTCCAGTGAGACAGGGAGGTTATGGAGGGGTACAGGTTCAGGGAATATTTGTGTGGAGTTCTGCATTGGTACGTTGCAGTGAGACAGGGAGGTTATGTAGGTGTACATGTTCCGTGCATATTTGTGTGTTTTTCTGCATTGGTACGTTCCAGTGAGAAAGGGAGGTTATGGAGTGTACATATTCAGGGCATATTTTTGTGGAGTTCTGTATTGGTAAGTTCCAGTGAGACAGGGATTTTATGGAGGGGTACAGTTTCAGGGCATATTTGTGTGGAGTTCTGCATTGGTACGTTCCAGTGAGACAGGGAGGTTATGGAGGGGTAGAGGTTCAGGGCATATTTGTGTGGAGTTCTGCATTGGTACATTCCAGTGAGACACGGAGGATATGGAGGGATTCAGGTTCATGGCATATTTGTGTGTAGTACTTCATTGATACGTTACAGTGAGACAGGTAGGTTTTGGAGCGTACATGTTCAGGGCATATTTTTGTGGAGTTCTGCATTGGTACGTTCCAGTGAGACAGGGAGGTTTTGGAGGGGTACAGGTTCAGGGCATATTTGTGTGGAGTTCTGCATTGGTACGTTCCAGTGAGACAGGGTGGTTATGGAGTGGTACAGGTTCAGGGCATATTTTTGTGGAGTTCTGCAATGGAACGTTCCAGTGAGACAGGGAGGATATGGAGGGGTACAGTTTCAGGGCATTTTTGTGTGGAGTTCCGCATTTGTACATTCCAGTGAGACAGGGAGGTTATGGAGGTGTACAGGTTCAGGGCATATTTCTGTGGGGTTCTGCATTGGAACATTCCAGTGAGACACGGAGGATATGGAGGGGTGCAGGTTCAGGGCATATTTGTGTGGAGTTCTGCATTGGTACGTTCCAGTGAGACACTGAGGTTATGGAGGGGTACAGGTTCAGGGCATATTTATGTGGAGTTCCGCAGTGGAACATTCCAGTGAGACACGGAGGATATTGAGGGGTACAGTTTCAGGGCATATTTGTGTGGAGTTCTGCATTGGTACGTTCCAGTGAGACAGGGTGGTTATGGAGGCGTACAGGTTCAGGGCATATTTGTGTGGAGTTCTGCATTGGTACATTCCAGTGAGACACGGAGGATATGGAGGGATACAGGTTCATGGCATATTTGTGCGGAGTTCTTCATTGGTACGTTCCAGTGTGACAGGTAGGTTTTGGAGCGTACAGGTTCAGGGCATATGTGTATGGAGTTATGCATTGGTACATTCTACTGAGACAGGGAGGTTATGGAGGGTACATATTCAGGGCATATTTTTGTGGAGTTCTGTATTGGTACGTTCCAGTGAGACAGGGAGGTTATGGAGGGGTACAGGTTCAGGGCATATTTGTGTGGAGTTCTGCATTGGTACATTCCAGTGAGACACGGAGTATATGGAGGGATTCAGGTTCATGGCATATTTGTGTGTAGTACTTCATTGATACGTTACAGTGAGACAGGTAGGTTTTGGAGCGTACATGTTCAGGGCATATTTTTGTGGAGTTCTGCATGGTACGTTCCAGTGAGACAGGGAGGTTATGGAGGGGTACAGTTTCAGGGCATTTTTGTGTGGAGTTCTGCATTGGTACATTCCAGTGAGACAGGGAGGTTATGGAGGGGTACAGGTTCAGGGCATATTTATGTGGAGTTCTGCATTGGAACATTCCAGTGAGACACGGAGGATATGGAGGTGTGCAGGTTCAGGGCATATTTGTGTGGAGTTCTGCATTGGTACGTTCCAGTGAGACACTGAGGTCATGGAGGGGTACAGGTTCAGGGCATATTTATATGGAGTTCCGCAGTGGAACATTCCAGTGAGACACGGAAAATATTGAGGGGTACAGTTTCAGGGCATATTTGTGTGGAGTTCTGCATTGGTACGTTCCAGTGAGACACGGAGGATATGGAGGGATACAGGTTCATGACATATTTGTGCGGAATTCTTCATTGGTACATTCCAGTGTGACAGGAAGATTTTGGAGCGTACAGGTTCAGAGCATATTTGTATGGAGTTCTGCATTGGTACATTCTACTGAGACAGGGAGGTTATGGAGGGTACATATTCAGGGCATATTTTGGTGGAGTTCTGTATTGGGACGTTCCAGTGAGACAGGGAGGTTATGGAGGGGTACAGGTTCAGGGCATATTTATGTGGAGTTCTGCATTGGAACATTCCAGTGAGACACGGAGGATATGGAGGTGTGCAGGTTCAGGGCATATTTGTGTGGAGTTCTGCATTGGTACGTTCCAGTGAGACACTGAGGTTATGGAGGGGTACAGGTTCAGGGCATATTTATGTGGAGTTCCGCAGTGGAACATTCCAGTGAGACACGGAGAATATTGAGGGGTACAGTTTCAGGGCATATTTGTGTGGAGTTCTGCATTGGTACGTTCCAGTGAGACAGTGTGGTTATGGAGGCGTACAGGTTCAGGGCATATTTGTGTGGAGTTCTGCATTGGTACATTCCAGTGAGACACGGAGGATATGGAGGGATACAGGTTCATGACATATTTGTGCGGAATTCTTCATTGGTACGTTCCAGTGTGACAGGAAGATTTTGAAGCGTACAGGTTCAGAGCATATTTGTATGGAGTTCTGCATTGGTACATTCTACTGAGACAGGGAGGTTATGGAGGGTACATATTCAGGGCATATTTTTGTGGAGTTCTGTATTGGTACGTTCCAGTGAGACAGGGAGGTTATGAAGGGGTACAGTTTCAGGGCATATTTGTGTGGAGTTCTGCATTGGTACGTTCCAGTGAGACAGGGAGGTTATGGAGAGGTACAGGTTCAGGGCATATTTGTGTGGAGTTCTGCATTGGTACATTCCAGTGAGACACGGAGGATATGGAGGGATACAGGTTCATGGCATATTTGTGTGTAGTACTTCATTGGTACGTTCCAGTGAGACAGGTCGGTTTTGGAGTGTACAGGTTCAGGGCATATTTTTGTGGAGTTCTGCATTGGTACGTTCCAGTGAGACAGGGAGGTTATTGAGGGGTACAGGTTCAGGGAATATTTGTGTGGAGTTCTGCATTGGTACGTTGCAGTGAGACAGGGAGGTTATGTAGGTGTACATGTTCCGTGCATATTTGTGTGTTTTTCTGCATTGGTACGTTCCAGTGAGAAAGGGAGGTTATGGAGGGGTACAGTTTCAGGGCATATTTATGTGGAGTTCCGCATTGGAACATTCCAGTGAGACACGGAGGATATTGAGGGGTACAGTTTCAGGGCATATTTGTGTGTAGTTCTGCATTGGTACGTTCCAGTGAGACAGGGTGGTTATGGAGGCGTACAGGTTCAGGGCATATTTGTGTGGAGTTCTGCATTGGTACATTCTACTGAGACAGGGAGGTTATGGAGTGTACATATTCAGGGCATATTTTTGTGGAGTTCTGTATTGGTAAGTTCCAGTGAGACAGGGATGTTATGGAGGGGTACAGTTTCAGGGCATATTTGTGTGGAGTTCTGCATTGGTACGTTCCAGTGAGACAGGGAGGTTATGGAGGGGTAGAGGTTCAGGGCATATTTGTGTGGAGTTCTGCATTGGTACATTCCAGTGAGACACGGAGGATATGGAGGGATTCAGGTTCATGGCATATTTGTGTGTAGTACTTCATTGATACGTTCCAGTGAGACACGGAGGATATGGAGGGATACAGGTTCATGACATATTTGTGCGGAATTCTTCATTGGTACATTCCAGTGTGACAGGAAGATTTTGGAGCGTACAGGTTCAGAGCAGATTTGTATGGAGTTCTGCATTGGTACATTCTACTGAGACAGGGAGGTTATGGAGGGTACATATTCAGGGCATATTTTTGTGGAGTTCTGTATTGGGACGTTCCAGTGAGACAGGGAGGTTATGAAGGGGTACAGTTTCAGGGCATATTTGTGTGGAGTTCTGCATTGGTACGTTCTAGTGAGACAGGGAGGTTATGGAGAGGTACAGGTTCAGGGCATATTTGTGTGGAGTTCTACATTGGTACATTCCAGTGAGACACGGAGGATATGGAGGGTACAGGTTCATGGCATATTTGTGTGTAGTACTTCATTGGTACGTTCCAGTGAGACAGATCGGTTTTGGAGCGTACAGGTTCAGGGCATATTTTTGTGGAGTTCTGCATTGGTACGTTCCAGTGAGACAGGGAGGTTATGGAGGGGTACAGGTTCAGGGCATATTTGTGTGGAGTTCTGCATTGGTACATTCCAGTGAGACAGGGAGGTTATGGAGGGGTACAGGTTCAGGGCATATTTATGTGGAGTTCTGCATTGGAACATTCCAGTGAGACACGGAGGATATGGAGGTGTGCAGGTTCAGGGCATATTTGTGTGGAGTTCTGCATTGGTACGTTCCAGTGAGACACTGAGGTTATGGAGGGGTACAGGTTCAGGGCATATTTATGTGGAGTTCCGCAGTGGAACATTCCAGTGAGACACGGAGAATATTGAGGGGTACAGTTTCAGGGCATATTTGTGTGGAGTTCTGCATTGGTACGTTCCAGTGAGACAGGGTGGTTATGGAGGCGTACAGGTTCAGGGCATATTTGTGTGGAGTTCTGCATTGGTACATTCCAGTGAGACACGGAGGATATGGAGGGATACAGGTTCATGACATATTTGTGCGGAATTCTTCATTGGTACGTTCCAGTGTGACAGGAAGATTTTGAAGCGTACAGGTTCAGAGCATATTTGTATGGAGTTCTGCATTGGTACATTCTACTGAGACAGGGAGGTTATGGAGGGTACATATTCAGGGCATATTTTTGTGGAGTTCTGTATTGGTACGTTCCAGTGAGACAGGGAGGTTATGAAGGGGTACAGTTTCAGGGCATATTTGTGTGGAGTTCTGCATTGGTACGTTCCAGTGAGACAGGGAGGTTATGGAGAGGTACAGGTTCAGGGCATATTTGTGTGGAGTTCTGCATTGGTACATTCCAGTGAGACACGGAGGATATGGAGGGATACAGGTTCATGGCATATTTGTGTGTAGTACTTCATTGGTACGTTCCAGTGAGACAGGTCGGTTTTGGAGTGTACAGGTTCAGGGCATATTTTTGTGGAGTTCTGCATTGGTACGTTCCAGTGAGACAGGGAGGTTATGGAGGGGTACAGGTTCAGGGAATATTTGTGTGGAGTTCTGCATTGGTACGTTGCAGTGAGACAGGGAGGTTATGTAGGTGTACATGTTCCGTGCATATTTGTGTGTTTTTCTGCATTGGTACGTTCCAGTGAGAAAGGGAGGTTATGGAGGGGTACAGTTTCAGGGCATATTTATGTGGAGTTCCGCAGTGGAACATTCCAGTGAGACACGGAGGATATTGAGGGGTACAGTTTCAGGGCATATTTGTGTGGAGTTCTGCATTGGTACGTTCCAGTGAGACAGGGTGGTTATGGAGGCGTACTGGTTCAGGGCATATTTGTGTGGAGTTCTGCATTGGTACATTCTACTGAGACAGGGAGGTTATGGAGTGTACATATTCAGGGCATATTTTTGTGGAGTTCTGTATTGGTAAGTTCCAGTGAGACACGGATGTTATGGAGGGGTACAGTTTCAGGGCATATTTGTGTGGAGTTCTGCATTGGTACGTTCCAGTGAGACAGGGAGGTTATGGAGGGGTAGAGGTTCAGGGCATATTTGTGTGGAGTTCTGCATTGGTACATTCCAGTGAGACACGGAGGATATGGAGGGATTCAGGTTCATGGCATATTTGTGTGTAGTACTTCATTGATACGTTACAGTGAGACAGGTAGGTTTTGGAGCGTACATGTTCAGGGCATATTTTTGTGGAGTTCTGCATTGGTACGTTCCAGTGAGACAGGGAGGTTATGGAGGGGTACAGGTTCAGGGCATATTTGTGTGGAGTTCTGCATTGGTACGTTCCAGTGAGACAGGGTGGTTATGGAGTGGTACAGGTTCAGGGCATATTTTTGTGGAGTTCTGCAATGGTACGTTCCAGTGAGACAGGGAGGATATGGAGGGGTACAGTTTCAGGGCATTTTTGTGTGGAGTTCCGCATTTGTACATTCCAGTGAGACAGGGAGGTTATGGAGGTGTACAGGTTCAGGGCATATTTCTGTGGGGTTCTGCATTGGAACATTCCAGTGAGACACGGAGGATATGGAGGGGTGCAGGTTCAGGGCATATTTGTGTGGAGTTCTGCATTGGTACGTTCCAGTGAGACACTGAGGTTATGGAGGGGTACAGGTTCAGGGCATATTTATGTGGAGTTCCGCAGTGGAACATTCCAGTGAGACACGGAGGATATTGAGGGGTACAGTTTCAGGGCATATTTGTGTGGAGTTCTGCATTGGTACGTTCCAGTGAGACAGGGTGGTTATGGAGGCGTATAGGTTCAGGGCATATTTGTGTGGAGTTCTGCATTGGTACATTCCCGTGAGACACGGAGGATATGGAGGGATACAGGTTCATGGCATATTTGTGCGGAGTTCTTCATTGGTACGTTCCAGTGTGACAGGTAGGTTTTGGAGCGTACAGGTTCAGGGCATATGTGTATGGAGTTATGCATTGGTACATTCTACTGAGACAGGGAGGTTATGGAGGGTACATATTCAGGGCATATTTTTGTGGAGTTCTGTATTGGTACGTTCCAGTGAGACAGGGAGGTTATGGAGGGGTACAGGTTCAGGGCATATTTGTGTGGAGTTCTGCATTGGTACATTCCAGTGAGACACGGAGTATATGGAGGGATTCAGGTTCATGGCATATTTGTGTGTAGTACTTCATTGATACGTTACAGTGAGACAGGTAGGTTTTGGAGCGTACATGTTCAGGGCATATTTTTGTGGAGTTCTGCATGGTACGTTCCAGTGAGACAGGGAGGTTATGGAGGGGTACAGGTTCAGGGCATATTTGTGTGGAGTTCTGCATTGGTACGTTCCAGTGAGACAGGGAGGTTATGTAGGTGTACATGTTCCGTGCATATTTGTGTGTATTTCTGCATTGGTACGTTCCAGTGAGAAAGGGAGGTTATGGAGGGGTACAGTTTCAGGGCATATTTATGTGGATTTCTGCATTGGTACGTTCCCGTGAGACCGGGTGGTTATGGAGTGGTACAGGTTCAGGGCATATTTTTGTGGAGTTCTGCAATGGTACGTTCCAGTGAGACAGGGAGGATATGGAGGGGTACAGTTTCAGGGCATTTTTGTGTGGTGTTCTGCATTGGTACATTCCAGTGAGACAGGGAGGTTATGGAGGGGTACAGGTTCAGGGCATATTTCTGTGGAGTTCTGCATTGGAACATTCCTGTGAGACACTGAGGTTATGGAGGGGTACAGGTTCAGGGCATATTTATGTGGAGTTCCGCAGTGGAACATTCCAGTGAGACACGGAGGATATTGAGGGGTACAGTTTCAGGGCATATTTGTGTGGAGTTCTGCATTGGTACGTTCCAGTGAGACAGGGTGATTATGGAGGCGTACAGGTTCAGGGCATATTTGTGTGGAGTTCTGCATTGGTACATTCCAGTGAGACACGGAGGATATGGAGGGATACAGGTTCATGGCATATTAGTGCGGAGTTCTTCATTGGTACGTTCCAGTGTGACAGGTAGGTTTTGGAGCGTACAGGTTCAGGGCATATTTGTATGGAGTTATGCATTGCTACATTCTACTGAGACAGGGAGGTTATGGAGGGTACATATTCAGGGCATATTTTTGTGGAGTTCTGTATTGGTACGTTCCAGTGAGACAGGGAGGTTATGGAGGGGTACAGTTTCAGGGCATATTTGTGTGGAGTTCTGCATTGGTACGTTCCAGTGAGACAGGGAGGTTATGGAGGGTTTACAGGTTCAGGGCATATTTGTGTGGAGTTCTGCATTGGTACATTCCAGTGAGACACGGAGGATATGGAGGGATACAGGTTCAGGGCATATTTTTGAGGAGTTCTGCATTGGTACGTTCCAGTGAGACAGGGAGGTTATGTAGGCGTACAGGTTCAGGGCATATTTGTGTGGAGTTCTGCATTGGAACATTCCAGTGAGACACGGAGGATATGGAGGGGTGCAGGTTCAGGGCATATTTGTGTGGAGTTCTGCATTGGTACGTTCCAGTGAGACACTGAGGTTATGGAGGGGTACAGGTTCAGGGCATATTTATGTGGAGTTCCGCAGTGGAACATTCCAGTGAGACACGGAGGATATTGAGGGGTACAGTTTCAGGGCATATTTGTGTGGAGTTCTGCATTGGTACGTTCCAGTGAGACAGGGATGTTATGGAGGGGTACAGTTTCAGGGCATATTTGTGTGGAGTTCTGCATTGGTACATTCCAGTGAGACACGGAGGATATGGAGGGATACAGGTTCATGGCATATTTGTGTGTAGTACTTCATTGATACGTTACAGTGATACAGGTAGGTTTTGGAGCGTACATGTTCAGGGCATATTTTTGTGGAGTTCTGCATTGGTACGTTCCAGTGAGACACGGAGGATATGGAGGTGTGCAGGTTCAGGGCATATTTGTGTGGAGTTCTGCATTGGTACGTTCCAGTGAGACACTGAGGTTATGGAGGGGTACATGTTCAGGGCATATTTATGTGGAGTTCCGCAGTGGAACATTCCAGTGAGACACGGAGAATATTGAGGGGTACAGTTTCAGGGCATATTTGTGTGGAGTTCTGCATTGGTACGTTCCAGTGAGACAGGGTGGTTATGGAGGCGTACAGGTTCAGGGCATATTTGTGTGGAGTTCTGCATTGGTACATTCCAGTGAGACACGGAGGATATGGAGGGATACAGGTTCATGACATATTTGTGCGGAATTCTTCATTGGTACGTTCCAGTGTGACAGGAAGATTTTGAAGCGTACAGGTTCAGAGCATATTTGTATGGAGTTCTGCATTGGTACATTCTACTGAGACAGGGAGGTTATGGAGGGTACATATTCAGGGCATATTTTTGTGGAGTTCTGTATTGGTACGTTCCAGTGAGACAGGGAGGTTATGAAGGGGTACAGTTTCAGGGCATATTTGTGTGGAGTTCTGCATTGGTACGTTCCAGTGAGACAGGGAGGTTATGGAGAGGTACAGGTTCAGGGCATATTAGTGTGGAGTTCTGCATTGGTACATTCCAGTGAGACACGGAGGATATGGAGGGATACAGGTTCATGGCATATTTGTGTGTAGTACTTCATTGGTACGTTCCAGTGAGACAGGTCGGTTTTGGAGTGTACAGGTTCAGGGCATATTTTTGTGGAGTTCTGCATTGGTACGTTCCAGTGAGACAGGGAGGTTATGGAGGGGTACAGGTTCAGGGAATATTTGTGTGGAGTTCTGCATTGGTACGTTGCAGTGAGACAGGGAGGTTATGTAGGTGTACATGTTCCGTGCATATTTGTGTGTTTTTCTGCATTGGTACGTTCCAGTGAGAAAGGGAGGTTATGGAGGGGTACAGTTTCAGGGCATATTTATGTGGAGTTCCGCAGTGGAACATTCCAGTGAGACACGGAGGATATTGAGGGGTACAGTTTCAGGGCATATTTGTGTGGAGTTCTGCATTGGTACGTTCCAGTGAGACAGGGTGGTTATGGAGGCGTACAGGTTCAGGGCATATTTGTGTGGAGTTCTGCATTGGTACATTCTACTGAGACAGGGAGGTTATGGAGTGTACATATTCAGGGCATATTTTTGTGGAGTTCTGCATTGGTACGTTCCAGTGAGACAGGGAGGTAATGGAGGGGTACAGGTTCAGGGCATATTTGTGTGGAGTTCTGCATTGGTACGTTCCAGTGAGACAGGGTGGTTATGGAGTGGTACAGGTTCAGGGCATATTTTTGTGGAGTTCTGCAATGGTACGTTCCAGTGAGACAGGGAGGATATGGAGGGGTACAGTTTCAGGGCATTTTTGTGTGGAGTTCCGCATTTGTACATTCCAGTGAGACAGGGAGGTTATGGAGGTGTACAGGTTCAGGGCATATTTCTGTGGGGTTCTGCATTGGAACATTCCAGTGAGACACGGAGGATATGGAGGGGTGCAGGTTCAGGGCATATTTGTGTGGAGTTCTGCATTGGTACGTTCCAGTGAGACACTGAGGTTATGGAGGGGTACAGGTTCAGGGCATATTTATGTGGAGTTCCGCAGTGGAACATTCCAGTGAGACACGGAGGATATTGAGGGGTACAGTTTCAGGGCATATTTGTGTGGAGTTCTGCATTGGTACGTTCCAGTGAGACAGGGTGGTTATGGAGGCGTACAGGTTCAGGGCATATTTGTGTGGAGTTCTGCATTGGTACATTCCCGTGAGACACGGAGGATATGGAGGGATACAGGTTCATGGCATATTTGTGCGGAGTTCTTCATTGGTACGTTCCAGTGTGACAGGTAGGTTTTGGAGCGTACAGGTTCAGGGCATATGTGTATGGAGTTATGCATTGGTACATTCTACTGAGACAGGGAGGTTATGGAGGGTACATATTCAGGGCATATTTTTGTGGAGTTCTGTATTGGTACGTTCCAGTGAGACAGGGAGGTTATGGAGGGGTACAGGTTCAGGACATATTTGTGTGGAGTTCTGCATTGGTACATTCCAGTGAGACACGGAGTATATGGAGGGATTCAGGTTCATGGCATATTTGTGTGTAGTACTTCATTGATACGTTACAGTGAGACAGGTAGGTTTTGGAGCGTACATGTTCAGGGCATATTTTTGTGGAGTTCTGCATGGTACGTTCCAGTGAGACAGGGAGGTTATGGAGGGGTACAGGTTCAGGGCATATTTGTGTGGAGTTCTGCATTGGTACGTTCCAGTGAGACAGGGAGGTTATGGAGGGGTACAGGTTCAGGGCATATTTGTGTGTATTTCTGCATTGGTACGTTCCAGTGAGAAAGGGAGGTTATGGAGGGGTACAGTTTCAGGGCATATTTATGTGGATTTCTGCATTGGTACGTTCCCGTGAGACCGGGTGGTTATGGAGTGGTACAGGTTCAGGGCATATTTTTGTGGAGTTCTGCAATGGTACGTTCCAGTGAGACAGGGAGGATATGGAGGGGTACAGTTTCAGGGCATTTTTGTGTGGTGTTCTGCATTGGTACATTCCAGTGAGACAGGGAGGTTATGGAGGGGTACAGGTTCAGGGCATATTTCTGTGGAGTTCTGCATTGGAACATTCCAGTGAGACACTGAGGTTATGGAGGGGTACAGGTTCAGGGCATATTTATGTGGAGTTCCGCAGTGGAACATTCCAGTGAGACACGGAGGATATTGAGGGGTACAGTTTCAGGGCATATTTGTGTGGAGTTCTGCATTGGTACGTTCCAGTGAGACAGGGTGATTATGGAGGCGTACAGGTTCAGGGCATATTTGTGTGGAGTTCTGCATTGGTACATTCCAGTGAGACACAGAGGATATGGAGGGATACAGGTTCATGGCATATTAGTGCGGAGTTCTTCATTGGTACGTTCCAGTGTGACAGGTAGGTTTTGGAGCGTACAGGTTCAGGGCATATTTGTATGGAGTTATGCATTGCTACATTCTACTGAGACAGGGAGGTTATGGAGGGTACATATTCAGGGCATATTTTTGTGGAGTTCTGTATTGGTACGTTCCAGTGAGACAGGGAGGTTATGGAGGGGTACAGTTTCAGGGCATATTTGTGTGGAGTTCTGCATTGGTACGTTCCAGTGAGACAGGGAGGTTATGGAGGGTTTACAGGTTCAGGGCATATTTGTGTGGAGTTCTGCATTGGTACATTCCAGTGAGACACGGAGGATATGGAGGGATACAGGTTCAGGGCATATTTTTGAGGAGTTCTGCATTGGTACGTTCCAGTGAGACAGGGAGGTTATGTAGGCGTACAGGTTCAGGGCATATTTGTGTGGAGTTCTGCATTGGAACATTCCAGTGAGACACGGAGGATATGGAGGGGTGCAGGTTCAGGGCATATTTGTGTGGAGTTCTGCATTGGTACGTTCCAGTGAGACACTGAGGTTATGGAGGGGTACAGGTTCAGGGCATATTTATGTGGAGTTCCGCAGTGGAACATTCCAGTGAGACACGGAGGATATTGAGGGGTACAGTTTCAGGGCATATTTGTGTGGAGTTCTGCATTGGTACGTTCCAGTGAGACAGGGATGTTATGGAGGGGTACAGTTTCAGGGCATATTTGTGTGGAGTTCTGCATTGGTACATTCCAGTGAGACACGGAGGATATGGAGGGATACAGGTTCATGGCATATTTGTGTGTAGTACTTCATTGATACGTTACAGTGATACAGGTAGGTTTTGGAGCGTACATGTTCAGGGCATATTTTTGTGGAGTTCTGCATTGGTACGTTCCAGTGAGACAGGGAGGTTATGGAGGGGTACAGGTTCAGGGCATATTTGTGTGGAGTTCTGCATTGGTACGTTCCAGTGAGACAGGGAGGTTATGTAGGTGTACATGTTCCGTGCATATTTCTGTGTTTTTCTGCATTGGTACGTTCCAGTGAGAAAGGGAGGTTATGGAGGGGTACAGTTTCAGGGCATATTTATGCGGATTTCTGCATTGGTACGTTCCCGTGAGACAGGGTGGTTATGGAGGGGTACAGGTTCAGGGCATATTTCTGTGGAGTTCTGCATTGGAACATTCCAGTGAGACACGGAGGATATGGAGGGGTGCAGGTTCAGGGCATATTTGTGTGGAGTTCTGCATTGGTACGTTCCAGTGAGACAGGTAGGTTTTGGTGCGTACAGGTTCAGGGCATATTTTTGTGGAGTTCTGCAATGGTACGTTCCAGTGAGACAGGGTGTTTATGGAGGGGTGCAGTTTCAGGGCATATTTCTGTGGAGTTCTGCATTGGAACATTCCAGTGAGACACGGAGGTTATGGAGGGGTGCAGGTTCAGGGCATATTTGTGTGGAGTTCTGCAATGGTACGTTCCAGTGAGACAGGTAGGTTTTGGAGCGTACAGGTTCAGGGCATATTTTTGTGGAGTTCTGCATTGGTACGTTCCAGTGAGACAGGGATGTTTTGGAGGGGTACAGGTTCAGGGCATATTTTTGTGGAGTTCTGCATTGGTACGTTCCCGTGTGACAGGGAGTTTATGGAGGGGTACAGGTTCAGGGCATATTTGTGTGGAGTTCTGCATTGGTACGTTCCAGTGAGACACTGAGGTTATGGAGGGGTACAGGTTCAGGGCATATTTATGTGGAGTTCCGCAGTGGAACATTCCAGTGAGACACGGAGGATATTGAGGGGTACAGTTTCAGGGCATATTTGTGTGGAGTTCTGCATTGGTACGTTCCAGTGAGACAGGGTGGTTATGGAGGCGTACAGGTTCAGGGCATATTTGTGTGGAGTTCTGCATTGGTACATTCCAGTGAGACACGGAGGATATGGAGGGATACAGGTTCATGGCATATTTGTGCGGAGTTCTTCATTGGTACGTTCCAGTGTGACAGGTAGGTTTTGGAGCGTACAGGTTCAGGGCATATGTGTATGGAGTTATGCATTGGTACATTCTACTGAGACAGGGAGGTTATGGAGGGTACATATTCAGGGCATATTTTTGTGGAGTTCTGTATTGGTACGTTCCAGTGAGACAGGGATGTTATGGAGGGGTACAGTTTCAGGGCATATTTGTGTGGAGTTCTGCATTGGTACGTTCCAGTGAGACAGGGAGGTTATGGAGGGGTACAGGTTCAGGGCATATTTGTGTGGAGTTCTGCATTGGTACATTCCAGTGAGACACGGAGTATATGGAGGGATTCAGGTTCATGGCATATTTGTGTGTAGTACTTCATTGATACGTTACAGTGAGAAAGGGAGGTTATGGAGTGGTACAGGTTCAGGGCATATTTTTGTGGAGTTCTGCAATGGTACGTTCCAGTGAGACAGGGAGGATATGGAGGGGTACAGTTTCAGGGCATTTTTGTGTGGAGTTCTGCATTGTTACATTCCAGTGAGACAGGGAGGTTATGGAGGGGTACAGGTTCAGGGCATATTTCTGTGGAGTTCTGCATTGGAACATTCCAGTGAGACACTGAGGTTATGGAAGGGTACAGGTTCAGGGCATATTTATGTGGAGTTCCGCAGTGGTACGTTCCAGTGAGACAGGGAGGTTATGGAGGGGTACAGGTTCAGGGCATATTTGTGTGGAGTTCTGCGTTGGTACATTCCAGTGAGACAGGGAGGTTATGGAGGGGTACAGGTTCAGGGCATATTTCTGTGGAGTTCTGCATTGGAACATTCCAGTGAGACACTGAGGTTATGGAGGGGTACAGGTTTAGGGCATATTTATGTGGAGTTCTGCATTGGAACATTCCAGTGAGACACGGAGGATATGGAATGGTACAGGTTCAGGGCATATTTGTGTGGAGTTCTGCATTGGTACGTTCCAGTGAGACAGGGTGTTTATGGAGGCGTACAGGTTCAGGGCATATTTGTGTGGAGTTCTGCATTGGAACATTCCAGTGAGACACGGAGGATATGGAGGGGTGCAGGTTCAGGGCATATTTGTGTGGAGTTCTGCATTGGTACGTTCCAGTGAGACACTGAGGTTATGGAGGGGTACAGGTTCAGGGCATATTTATGTGGAGTTCCGCAGTGGAACATTCCAGTGAGACACGGAGGATATTGAGGGGTACAGTTTCAGGGCATATTTGTGTGGAGTTCTGCATTGGTACGTTCCAGTGAGACAGGGATGTTATGGAGGGGTACAGTTTCAGGGCATATTTGTGTGGAGTTCTGCATTGGTACATTCCAGTGAGACACGGAGGATATGGAGGGATACAGGTTCATGGCATATTTGTGTGTAGTACTTCATTGATACGTTACAGTGAGACAGGTAGGTTTTGGAGCGTACATGTTCAGGGCATATTTTTGTGGAGTTCTGCATTGGTACGTTCCAGTGAGACAGGGAGGTTATGGAGGGGTACAGGTTCAGGGCATATTTGTGTGGAGTTCTGCATTGGTACGTTCCACTGAGACAGGGAGGTTATGTAGGTGTACATGTTCCGTGCATATTTGTGTGTTTTTCTGCATTGGTACGTTCCAGTGAGAAAGGGAGATTATGGAGGGGTACAGTTTCAGGGCATATTTATGTGGATTTCTGCATTGGTACGTTCCCGTGAGACAGGGTGGTTATGGAGGGGTACAGGTTCAGGGCATATTTCTGTGGAGTTCTGCATTGGAACATTCCAGTGAGACACGGAGGATATGGAGGGGTGCAGGTTCAGGGCATATTTGTGTGGAGTTCTGCATTGGTACGTTCCAGTGAGACAGGTAGGTTTTGGTGCGTACAGGTTCAGGGCATATTTTTGTGGAGTTCTGCATTGGTACGTTCCAGTGAGACAGGGAGTTTATGGAGGGGTACAGTTTCAGGGTATTTTTGTGTGGAGTTCTGCATTGGTACATTCCAGTGAGACAGGGAGGTTATGTAGGGGTACAGGTTCAGGGCATATTTCTGTGGAGTTCTGCATTGCAACATTCCAGTGAGACACGGAGGATATGGAGGGGTGCAGGATCAGGGCATATTTGTGTGTTTTTCTGCATTGGTACGTTCCAGTGAAACAGGTAGGTTTTGGAGCGTACAGGTTCAGGGCATATTTTTGTGAAGTTCTGCATTCGTACGTTCCCGTGAGACAGGGTGGTTATGGAGGGGTACAGGTTCAGAGAATATTTTTGTGGAGTTCTGCAATGGTACGTTCCAGTGAGACAGGGTGTTTATGGAGGGGTACAGTTTCAGGGCATTTTTGTGTGGAGTTCTGCATTGGTACATTCCAGTGAGACAGGGAGGTTATGGAGGGGTACAGGTTCAGGGCATATTTCTGTGGAGTTCTGCATTGGAACATTCCAGTGAGACACGGAGGATATGGAGGGGTGCAGGTTCAGGGCATATTTGTGTGGAGTTCTGCAATGGTACGTTCCAGTGAGACAGGTAGGTTTTGGAGCGTACAGGTTCAGGGCATATTTTTGTGGAGTTCTGCATTGGTACGTTCCAGTGAGACAGGGATGTTATGGAGGGGTACAGGTTCAGGGCATATTTTTGTGGAGTTCTGCATTGGTACGTTCCCGTGTGACAGGGAGTTTATGGAGGGGTACAGGTTCAGGGCATATTTGTGTGGAGTTCTGCATTGGTACGTTCCAGTGAGACACTGAGGTTATGGAGGGGTACAGGTTCAGGGCATATTTATGTGGAGTTCCGCAGTGGAACATTCCAGTGAGACACGGAGGATATTGAGGGGTACAGTTTCAGGGCATATTTGTGTGGAGTTCTGCATTGGTACGTTCCAGTGAGACAGGGTGGTTATGGAGGCGTACAGGTTCAGGGCATATTTGTGTGGAGTTCTGCATTGGTACATTCCAGTGAGACACGGAGGATATGGAGGGATACAGGTTCATGGCATATTTGTGTGGAGTTCTGCATTGGTACATTCCAGTGAGACACGGAGTATATGGAGGGATTCAGGTTCATGGCATATTTGTGTGGAGTTCTTCATTGGTACGTTCCAGTGTGACAGGTAGGTTTTGGAGCGTACAGGTTCAGGGCATATGTGTATGGAGTTATGCATTGGTACATTCTACTGAGACAGGGAGGTTATGGAGGGTACATATTCAGGGCATATTTTTGTGGAGTTCTGTATTGGTACGTTCCAGTGAGACAGGGATGTTATGGAGGTGTACAGTTTCAGGGCATATTTGTGTGGAGTTCTGCATTGGTACGTTCCAGTGAGACAGGGAGGTTATGGAGGGGTACAGGTTCAGGGCATATTTGTGTGGAGTTCTGCATTGGTACATTCCAGTGAGACACGGAGTATATGGAGGGATTCAGGTTCATGGCATATTTGTGTGTAGTACTTCATTGATACGTTACAGTGAGACAGGTAGGTTTTGGAGCGTACATGTTCAGGGCATATTTTTGTGGAGTTCTGCATGGTACGTTCCAGTGAGACAGGGAGGTTATGGAGGGGTACAGGTTCAGGGCATATTTGTGTGGAGATCTGCATTGGTTCGTTCCAGTGAGACAGGGAGGTTATGTAGGTGTACATGTTCCGTGCATATTTGTGTGTATTTCTGAATTGGTACGTTCCAGTGAGAAAGGGAGGTTATGGAGGGGTACAGTTTCAGGGCATATTTATGTGGATTTCTGCATTGGTACGTTCCCGTGAGACAGGGTGGTTATTGAGTGGTACAGGTTCAGGGCATATTTTTGTGGAGTTCTGCGATGGTACGTTCCAGTGAGACAGTGAGGATATGGAGGGGTACAGTTTCAGGGCATTTTTGTGTGGAGTTCTGCATTGGTACATTCCAGTGAGACAGGGAGGTTATGGAGGGGTACAGGTTCAGGGCATATTTCTGTGGAGTTCTGCATTGGAACATTCCAGTGAGACACTGAGGTTATGGAGGGGTACAGGTTCAGGGCATATTTATGTGGAGTTCCGCAGTGGAACATTCCAGTGAGACACGGAGGATATTGAGGGGTACAGTTTCAGGGCATATTTGTGTGGAGTTCTGCATTGGTACGTTCCAGTGAGACAGGGTGATTATGGAGGCGTACAGGTTCAGGGCATATTTGTGTGGAGTTCTGCATTGGTACATTCCAGTGAGACACGGAGGATATGGAGGGATACAGGTTCATGGCATATTTGTGCGGAGTTCTTCATTGGTACGTTCCAGTGTGACAGGTAGGTTTTGGAGCGTACAGGTTCAGGGCATATTTGTATGGAGTTATGCATTGCTATATTCTACTGAGACAGGGCGGTTATGGAGGGTACATATTCAGGGCATATTTTTGTGGAGTTCTGTATTGGTACGTTCCAGTGAGACAGGGTGATTATGGAGGCGTACAGGTTCAGGGCATATTTGTGTGGAGTTCTGCATTGGTACATTCCAGTGAGACACGGAGGATATGGAGGGATACAGGTTCATGGCATATTTGTGCGGAGTTCTTCATTGGTACGTTCCAGTGTGACAGGTAGGTTTTGGAGCGTACAGGTTCAGGGCATATTTGTATGGAGTTATGCATTGCTATATTCTACTGAGACAGGGCGGTTATGGAGGGTACATATTCAGGGCATATTTTTGTGGAGTTCTGTATTGGTACGTTCCAGTGAGACAGGGAGGTTATGGAGGGGTACAGTTTCAGGGCATATTTTTGTGGAGTTCTGCATTGGTACATTCCAGTGAGACACGGAGGATATGGAGGGATACAGGTTCAGGGCATATTTTTGAGGAGTTCTGCATTGGTACGTTCCAGTGAGACAGGGAGGTTATGTAGGCGTACAGGTTCAGGGCATATTTGTGTGGAGTTCTGCATTGGAACATTCCAGTGAGACACGGAGGATATGGAGGGGTGCAGGTTCAGGGCATATTTGTGTGGAGTTCTGCATTGGTACGTTCCAGTGAGACACTGAGGTTATGGAGGGGTACAGGTTCAGGGCATATTTATGTGGATTTCCGCTGTGGAACATTCCAGTGAGACACGGAGGATATTGAGGGGTACAGTTTCAGGGCATATTTGTGTGGAGTTCTGCATTGGTACATTCCAGTGAGACACGGAGGATATGGAGGGATACAGGTTCATGGCATATTTGTGTGTAGTCCTTCATTGATACGTTACAGTGAGACAGGTAGGTTTTGGAGCTTACATGTTCAGGGCATATTTTTGTGGAGTTCTGCATTGGTACGTTCCAGTGAGACAGGGAGGTTATGGAGGGGTACAGGTTCAGGGCATATTTGTGTGGAGTTCTGCATTGGTACGTTCCAGTGAGACACTGAGGTTATGGAGGGGTACAGGTTCAGGGCATATTTATGTGGATTTCCGCTGTGGAACATTCCAGTGAGACACAGAGGATATTGAGGGGTACAGTTTCAGGGCATATTTGTGTGGAGTTCTGCATTGGTACGTTCCAGTGAGACAGGGATGTTATGGAGGGGTACAGTTTCATGGCATATTTGTGTGGAGTTCTGCATTGGTACATTCCAGTGAGACACGGAGGATATGGAGGGATACAGGTTCATGGCATATTTGTGTGTAGTCCTTCATTGATACGTTACAGTGAGACAGGTAGGTTTTGGAGCTTACATGTTCAGGGCATATTTTTGTGGAGTTCTGCATTGGTACGTTCCAGTGAGACAGGGAGGTTATGGAGGGGTACAGGTTCAGGGCATATTTGTGTAGAGTTCTGCATTGGTACGTTCCAGTGAGACAGGGAGGTTATGTAGGTGTACATGTTCCGTGCATATTTGTGTGTTTTTCTGCATTGGTACGTTCCAGTGAGAAAGGGAGGTTATGGAGGGGTACAGTTTCAGTGCATATTTATGTGGATTTCTGCATTGGTACGTTCCCGTGAGACAGGGTGGTTATGGAGGGGTACAGGTTCAGGGCATATTTCTGTGGAGTTCTGCATTGGAACATTCCAGTGAGACACGGAGGATATGGAGGGGTGCAGGTTCAGGGCATATTTGTGTGGAGTTCTGCATTGGTACGTTCCAGTGAGACAGGTAGGTTTTGGTGCGTACAGGTTCAGGGCATATTTTTGTGGAGTTCTGCATTGGTACGTTCCAGTGAGACAGGGAGTTTATGGAGGGGTACAGTTTCAGGGCATTTTTGTGTGGAGTTCTGCATTGGTACATTCCAGTGAGACAGGGAGGTTATGGAGGGGTACAGGTTCAGGGCATATTTATGTGGATTTCTGCATTGGTACGTTCCCGTGAGACAGGGTGGTTATGGAGGGGTACAGGTTCAGAGAATATTTTTGTGGAGTTCTGCAATGGTACGTTCCAGTGAGACAGGGTGTTTATGGAGGGGTACAGTTTCAGGGCATTTTTGTGTGGAGTTCTGCATTGGTACATTCCAGTGAGACAGGGAGGTTATGGAGGGGTACAGGTTCAGGGCATATTTCTGTGGAGTTCTGCATTGGAACATTCCAGTGAGACACGGAGGATATGGAGGGGTGCAGGTTCAGGGCATATTTGTGTGGAGTTCTGCAATGGTACGTTCCAGTGAGACAGGTAGGTTTTGGAGCGTACAGGTTCAGGGCATATTTTTGTGGAGTTCTGCATTGGTACGTTCCAGTGAGACAGGGATGTTATGGAGGGGTACAGGTTCAGGGCATATTTTTGTGGAGTTCTGCATTGGTACGTTCCCGTGTGACAGGGAGTTTATGGAGGGGTACAGGTTCAGGGCATATTTGTGTGGAGTTCTGCATTGGTACGTTCGAGTGAGACACTGAGGTTATGGAGGGGTACAGGTTCAGGGCATATTTATGTGGAGTTCCGCAGTGGAACATTCCAGTGAGACACGGAGGATATTGAGGGGTACAGTTTCAGGACATATTTGTGTGGAGTTCTGCATTGGTACGTTCCAGTGAGACAGGGTGGTTATGGAGGCGTACAGGTTCAGGGCATATTTGTGTGGAGTTCTGCATTGGTACATTCCAGTGAGACACGGAGGATATGGAGGGATACAGGTTCATGGCATATTTGTGCGGAGTTCTTCATTGGTACGTTCCAGTGTGACAGGTAGGTTTTGAAGCGTACAGGTTCAGGGCATATGTGTATGGAGTTATGCATTGGTACTTTCTACTGAGACAGGGAGGTTATGGAGGGTACATATTCAGGGCATATTTTTGTGGAGATCTGTATTGGTACGTTCCAGTGAGACAGGGATGTTATGGAGGGGTACAGTTTCAGGGCATATTTGTGTGGAGTTCTGCATTGGTACTTTCCAGTGAGACAGGGAGGTTATGGAGGGGTACAGGTTCAGGGCATATTTGTGTGGAGTTCTGCATTGGTACATTCCAGTGAGACACGGAGTATATGGAGGGATTCAGGTTCATGGCATATTTGTGTGTAGTACTTCATTGATACGTTACAGTGAGACAGGTAGGTTTTGGAGCGTACATTTTCAGGGCATATTTTTGTGGAGTTCTGCATGGTACGTTCCAGTGAGACAGGGAGGTTATGGAGGGGTACAGTTTCAGGGCATATTTATGTGGATTTCTGCATTGGTACGTTCCCGTGAGACAGGGTGGTTATGGAGTGGTACAGGTTCAGGGCATATTTTTGTGGAGTTCTGCAATGGTACGTTCCAGTGAGACAGGGAGGATATGGAGGGGTACAGTTTCAGGGCATTTTTGTGTGGAGTTCTGCATTGGTACATTCCAGTGAGACAGGGAGGTTAAGGAGGGGTACAGGTTCAGGGCATATTTCTGTGGAGTTCTGCATTGGAACATTCCAGTGAGACACTGAGGTTATGGAGGGGTACAGGTTCAGGGCATATTTATGTGGAGTTCCGCAGTGGTACGTTCCAGTGAGACAGGGAGGTTATGGAGGGGTACAGGTTCAGGGCATATTTGTGTGGAGTTCTGCATTGGTACATTCCAGTGAGACACGGAGTATATGGAGGGATTCAGGTTCATGGCATATTTGTGTGTAGTACTTCATTGATATGTTACAGTGAGACAGGTAGGTTTTGGAGCGTACATGTTCAGGGCATATTTTTGTGGAGTTCTGCATGGTACGTTCCAGTGAGACAGGGAGGTTATGGAGGGGTACAGGTTCAGGGCATATTTGTGTGGAGTTCTGCATTGGTACGTTCCAGTGAGACAGGGAGGTTATGTAGGTGTACATGTTCCGTGCATATTTGTGTGTATTTCTACATTGGTACGTTCCAGTGAGAAAGGGAGGTTATGGAGGGGTACAGTTTCAGGGCATATTTGTGTGGAGTTCTGCATAGGTACATTCCAGTGAGACAGGGAGGTTATGGAGGGGTACAGGTTCAGGGCATATTTCTGTGGAGTTCTGCATTGGAACATTCCAGTGAGACACTGAGGTTATGGAGGGGTACAGGTTCAGGGCATATTTATGTGGAGTTCCGCAGTGGTACGTTCCAGTGAGACAGGGTGATTATGGAGGCGTACAGGTTCAGGGCATATTTGTGTGGAGTTCTGCATTGGTACATTCCAGTGAGACACGGAGGATATGGAGGGATACAGGTTCATGGCATATTTGTGCGGAGTTCTTCATTGGTACGTTCCAGTGTGACAGGTAGGTTTTGGAGCGTACAGGTTCAGGGCATATTTGTATGGAGTTATGCATTGCTACATTCTACTGAGACAGGGAGGTTATGGAGGGTACATATTCAGGGCATATTTTTGTGGAGTTCTGTATTGGTACGTTCCAGTGAGACAGGGAGGTTATGGAGGGGTACAGGTTCAGGGCATATTTGTGTGGAGTTCTGCATTGGTACGTTCCAGTGAGACACTGAGGTTATGGAGGGGTACAGGTTCAGGGCATATTTATGTGGATTTCCGCTGTGGAACATTCCAGTGAGACACGGAGGATATTGAGGGGTACAGTTTCAGGGCATATTTGTGTGGAGTTCTGCATTGGTACGTTCCAGTGAGACAGGGATGTTATGGAGGGGTACAGTTTCAGGGCATATTTGTGTGGAGTTCTGCATTGGTACATTCCAGTGAGACACGGAGGATATGGAGGGATACAGGTTCATGGCATATTTGTGTGTAGTCCTTCATTGATACGTTACAGTGAGACAGGTAGGTTTTGGAGCTTACATGTTCAGGGCATATTTTTGTGGAGTTCTGCATTGGTACGTTCCAGTGAGACAGGGAGGTTATGGAGGGGTACAGGTTCAGGGCATATTTGTGTAGAGTTCTGCATTGGTACGTTCCAGTGAGACAGGGAGGTTATGTAGGTGTACATGTTCCGTGCATATTTGTGTGTTTTTCTGCATTGGTACGTTCCAGTGAGAAAGGGAGGTTATGGAGGGGTACAGTTTCAGTGCATATTTATGTGGATTTCTGCATTGGTATGTTCCCGTGAGACAGGGTGGTTATGGAGGGGTACAGGTTCAGGGCATATTTCTGTGGAGTTCTGCATTGGAACATTCCAGTGAGACACGGAGGATATGGAGGGGTGCAGGTTCAGGGCATATTTGTGTGGAGTTCTGCATTGGTACGTTCCAGTGAGACAGGTAGGTTTTGGTGCGTACAGGTTCAGGGCATATTTTTGTGGAGTTCTGCATTGGTACGTTCCAGTGAGACAGGGAGTTTATGGAGGGGTACAGTTTCAGGGCATTTTTGTGTGGAGTTCTGCATTGGTACATTCCAGTGAGACAGGGAGGTTATGGAGGGGTACAGGTTCAGGGCATATTTATGTGGATTTCTGCATTGGTACGTTCCCGTGAGACAGGGTGGTTATGGAGGGGTACAGGTTCAGAGAATATTTTTGTGGAGTTCTGCAATGGTACGTTCCAGTGAGACAGGGTGTTTATGGAGGGGTACAGTTTCAGGGCATTTTTGTGTGGAGTTCTGCATTGGTACATTCCAGTGAGACAGGGAGGTTATGGAGGGGTACAGGTTCAGGGCATATTTCTGTGGAGTCCTGCATTGGAACATTCCAGTGAGACACGGAGGATATGGAGGGGTGCAGGTTCAGGGCATATTTGTGTGGAGTTCTGCAATGGTACGTTCCAGTGAGACAGGTAGGTTTTGGAGCGTACAGGTTCAGGGCATATTTTTGTGGAGTTCTGCATTGGTACGTTCCAGTGAGACAGGGATGTTATGGAGGGGTACAGGTTCAGGGCATATTTTTGTGGAGTTCTGCATTGGTACGTTCCCGTGTGACAGGGAGTTTATGGAGGGGTACAGGTTCAGGGCATATTTGTGTGGAGTTCTGCATTGGTACGTTCGAGTGAGACACTGAGGTTATGGAGGGGTACAGGTTCAGGGCATATTTATGTGGAGTTCCGCAGTGGAACATTCCAGTGAGACACGGAGGATATTGAGGGGTACAGTTTCAGGACATATTTGTGTGGAGTTCTGCATTGGTACGTTCCAGTGAGACAGGGTGGTTATGGAGGCGTACAGGTTCAGGGCATATTTGTGTGGAGTTCTGCATTGGTACATTCCAGTGAGACACGGAGGATATGGAGGGATACAGGTTCATGGCATATTTGTGCGGAGTTCTTCATTGGTACGTTCCAGTGTGACAGGTAGGTTTTGCAGCGTACAGGTTCAGGGCATATGTGTATGGAGTTATGCATTGGTACATTCTACTGAGACAGGGAGGTTATGGAGGGTACATATTCAGGGCATATTTTTGTGGAGATCTGTATTGGTACGTTCCAGTGAGACAGGGATGTTATGGAGGGGTACAGTTTCAGGGCATATTTGTGTGGAGTTCTGCATTGGTACTTTCCAGTGAGACAGGGAGGTTATGGAGGGGTACAGATTCAGGGCATATTTGTGTGGAGTTCTGCATTGGTACATTCCAGTGAGACACGGAGTATATGGAGGGATTCAGGTTCATGGCATATTTGTGTGTAGTACTTCATTGATACGTTACAGTGAGACAGGTAGGTTTTGGAGCGTACATTTTCAGGGCATATTTTTGTGGAGTTCTGCATGGTACGTTCCAGTGAGACAGGGAGGTTATGGAGGGGTACAGTTTCAGGGCATATTTATGTGGATTTCTGCATTGGTACGTTCCCGTGAGACAGGGTGGTTATGGAGTGGTACAGGTTCAGGGCATATTTTTGTGGAGTTCTGCAATGGTACGTTCCAGTGAGACAGGGAGGATATGGAGGGGTACAGTTTCAGGGCATTTTTGTGTGGAGTTCTGCATTGGTACATTCCAGTGAGACAGGGAGGTTAAGGAGGGGTACAGGTTCAGGGCATATTTCTGTGGAGTTCTGCATTGGAACATTCCAGTGAGACACTGAGGTTATGGAGGGGTACAGGTTCAGGGCATATTTATGTGGAGTTCCGCAGTGGTACGTTCCAGTGAGACAGGGAGGTTATGGAGGGGTACAGGTTCAGGGCATATTTGTGTGGAGTTCTGCATTGGTACATTCCAGTGAGACACGGAGTATATGGAGGGATTCAGGTTCATGGCATATTTGTGTGTAGTACTTCATTGATATGTTACAGTGAGACAGGTAGGTTTTGGAGCGTACATGTTCAGGGCATATTTTTGTGGAGTTCTGCATGGTACGTTCCAGTGAGACAGGGAGGTTATGGAGGGGTACAGGTTCAGGGCATATTTGTGTGGAGTTCTGCATTGGTACGTTCCAGTGAGTCAGGGAGGTTATGTAGGTGTACATGTTCCGTGCATATTTGTGTGTATTTCTAAATTGGTACGTTCCAGTGAGAAAGGGAGGTTATGGAGGGGTACAGTTTCAGGGCATATTTATGTGGATTTCTGCATTGGTACGTTCCCGTGAGACAGGGTGGTTATGGAGTGGTACAGGTTCAGGGCATATTTTTGTGGAGTTCTGCAATGGTACGTTCCAGTGAGACAGGGAGGATATGGAGGGGTACAGTTTCAGGGCATTTTTGTGTGGAGTTCTGCATAGGTACATTCCAGTGAGACAGGGAGGTTATGGAGGGGTACAGGTTCAGGGCATATTTCTGTGGAGTTCTGCATTGGAACATTCCAGTGAGACACTGAGGTTATGGAGGGGTACAGGTTCAGGGCATATTTATGTGGAGTTCCGCAGTGGTACGTTCCAGTGAGACAGGGTGATTATGGAGGCGTACAGGTTCAGGGCATATTTGTGTGGAGTTCTGCATTGGTACATTCCAGTGAGACACGGAGGATATGGAGGGATACAGGTTCATGGCATATTTGTGCGGAGTTCTTCATTGGTACGTTCCAGTGTGACAGGTAGGTTTTGGAGCGTACAGGTTCAGGGCATATTTGTATGGAGTTATGCATTGCTACATTCTACTGAGACAGGGAGGTTATGGAGGGTACATATTCAGGGCATATTTTTGTGGAGTTCTGTATTGGTACGTTCCAGTGAGACAGGGAGGTTATGGAGGGGTACAGTTTCAGGGCATATTTGTGTGGAGTTCTGCATTGGTACGTTCCAGTGAGACAGGGAGGTTATGGAGGGTTTACAGGTTCAGGGCTTATTTGTGTGGAGTTCTGCATTGGTACATTCCAGTGACACACGGAGGATATGGAGGGATACAGGTTCAGGGCATATTTTTGAGGAGTTCTGCATTGGTACGTTCCAGTGAGACAGGGAGGTTATGTAGGTGTACATGTTCCGTGCATATTTGTGTGGAGTTCTGCATTGGTACATTCCAGTGAGACATGGAGGTTATGCAGGGGTACAGGTTTAGGGCATATTTATGTGGAGTTCTGCATTGGAACATTCCAGTGAGACACGGAGGATATGGAATGGTACAGGTTCAGGGCATATTTGTGTGGAGTTCTGCATTGGTACGTTCCAGTGAGACGGGGTGTTTATGGAGGCGTACAGGTTCAGGGCATATTTGTGTGGAGTTCCGCAGTGGAACATTCCAGTGAGACACGGAGGATATTGAGGGGTACAGTTTCAGGGCATATTTGTGTGGAGTTCTGCATTGGTACGTTCCAGTGAGACAGGGATGTTATGGAGGGGTACAGTTTCAGGGCATATTTGTGTGGAGTTCTGCATTGGTACATTCCAGTGAGACACGGAGGATATGGAGGAATACAGGTTCATGGCATATTTGTGTGTAGTACTTCATTGATACGTTACAGTGAGACAGGTAGGTTTTGGAGCGTACATGTTCAGGGCATATTTTTGTGGAGTTCTGCATTGGTACGTTCCAGTAAGACAGGGAGGTTATGGAGGGGTACAGGTTCAGGGCATATTTGTGTGGAGTTCTGCATTGGTACGTTCCAGTGAGACAGGGAGGTTATGTAGGTGTACATGTTCCGTGCATATTTGTGTGTTTTTCTGCATTGGTACGTTCCAGTGAGAAAGGGAGGTTATGGAGGGGTACAGTTTCAGGGCATATTTATGTGGATTTCTGCATTGGTACGTTCCCGTGAGACAGGGTGGTTATGGAGGGGTACAGGTTCAGGGCATATTTCTGTGGAGTTCTGCATTGGTACGTTCCAGTGAGACAGGGAGGTTATGGAGGGTACATATTCAGGGCATATTTTTGTGGAGTTCTGTATTGGTACGTTCCAGTGAGACAGGGAGGTTATGGAGGGGTACAGTTTCAGGGCATATTTGTGTGGAGTTCTGCATTGGTACGTTCCAGTGAGACAGGGAGGTTATGGAGGGTTTACAGGTTCAGGGCATATTTGTGTGGAGTTCTGCATTGGAACATTCCAGTGAGACACGGAGGATATGGAGGGGTGCAGGTTCAGGGCATATTTGTGTGGAGTTCTGCATTGGTACGTTCCAGTGAGACAGGTAGGTTTTGGTGCGTACAGTTTCAGGGCATATTTTTGTGGAGTTCTGCATTGGTACGTTCCAGTGAGACAGGGAGTTTATGGAGGGGTACAGTTTCAGGGCATTCTTGTGTGGAGTTCTGCATTGGTACATTCCAGTGAGACAGGGAGGTTATGGAGGGGTACAGGTTCAGGGCATATTTCTGTGGAGTTCTGCATTGCAACATTCCAGTGAGACACGGAGTATATGGAGGGATTCAGGTTCATGGCATATTTGTGTGTAGTACTTCATTGATACGTTACAGTGAGACAGGTAGGTTTTGGAGCGTACATTTTCAGGGCATATTTTTGTGGAGTTCTGCATGGTACGTTCCAGTGAGACAGGGAGGTTATGGAGGGGTACAGTTTCAGGGCATATTTATGTGGATTTCTGCATTGGTACGTTCCCGTGAGACAGGGTGGTTATGGAGTGGTACAGGTTCAGGGCATATTTTTGTGGAGTTCTGCAATGGTACGTTCCAGTGAGACAGGGAGGATATGGAGGGGTACAGTTTCAGGGCATTTTTGTGTGGAGTTCTGCATTGGTACATTCCAGTGAGACAGGGAGGTTAAGGAGGGGTACAGGTTCAGGGCATATTTCTGTGGAGTTCTGCATTGGAACATTCCAGTGAGACACTGAGGTTATGGAGGGGTACAGGTTCAGGGCATATTTATGTGGAGTTCCGCAGTGGTACGTTCCAGTGAGACAGGGAGGTTATGGAGGGGTACAGGTTCAGGGCATATTTGTGTGGAGTTCTGCATTGGTACATTCCAGTGAGACACGGAGTATATGGAGGGATTCAGGTTCATGGCATATTTGTGTGTAGTACTTCATTGATATGTTACAGTGAGACAGGTAGGTTTTGGAGCGTACATGTTCAGGGCATATTTTTGTGGAGTTCTGCATGGTACGTTCCAGTGAGACAGGGAGGTTATGGAGGGGTACAGGTTCAGGGCATATTTGTGTGGAGTTCTGCATTGGTACGTTCCAGTGAGACAGGGAGGTTATGTAGGTGTACATGTTCCGTGCATATTTGTGTGTATTTCTACATTGGTACGTTCCAGTGAGAAAGGGAGGTTATGGAGGGGTACAGTTTCAGGGCATATTTATGTGGATTTCTGCAATGGTACGTTCCCGTGAGACAGGGTGGTTATGGAGTGGTACAGGTTCAGGGAATATTTTTGTGGAGTTCTGCAATGGTACGTTCCAGTGAGACAGGGAGGATATGGAGGGGTACAGTTTCAGGGCATTTTTGTGTGGAGTTCTGCATAGGTACATTCCAGTGAGACAGGGAGGTTATGGAGGGGTACAGGTTCAGGGCATATTTCTGTGGAGTTCTGCATTGGAACATTCCAGTGAGACACTGAGGTTATGGAGGGGTACAGGTTCAGGGCATATTTATGTGGAGTTCCGCAGTGGTACGTTCCAGTGAGACAGGGTGATTATGGAGGCGTACAGGTTCAGGGCATATTTGTGTGGAGTTCTGCATTGGTACATTCCAGTGAGACACGGAGGATATGGAGGGATACAGGTTCATGGCATATTTGTGCGGAGTTCTTCATTGGTACGTTCCAGTGTGACAGGTAGGTTTTGGAGCGTACAGGTTCAGGGCATATTTGTATGGAGTTATGCATTGCTACATTCTACTGAGACAGGGAGGTTATGGAGGGTACATATTCAGGGCATATTTTTGTGGAGTTCTGTATTGGTACGTTCCAGTGAGACAGGGAGGTTATGGAGGGGTACAGTTTCAGGGCATATTTGTGTGGAGTTCTGCATTGGTACGTTCCAGTGAGACAGGGAGGTTATGGAGGGTTTACAGGTTCAGGGCTTATTTGTGTGGAGTTCTGCATTGGTACATTCCAGTGACACACGGAGGATATGGAGGGATACAGGTTCAGGGCATATTTTTGAGGAGTTCTGCATTGGTACGTTCCAATGAGACAGGGAGGTTATGTAGGTGTACATGTTCCGTGCATATTTGTGTGGAGTTCTGCATTGGTACATTCCAGTGAGACATGGAGGTTATGCAGGGGTACAGGTTTAGGGCATATTTATGTGGAGTTCTGCATTGGAACATTCCAGTGAGACACGGAGGATATGGAATGGTACAGGTTCAGGGCATATTTGTGTGGAGTTCTGCATTGGTACGTTCCAGTGAGACGGGGTGTTTATGGAGGCGTACAGGTTCAGGGCATATTTGTGTGGAGTTCCGCAGTGGAACATTCCAGTGAGACACGGAGGATATTGAGGGGTACAGTTTCAGGGCATATTTGTGTGGAGTTCTGCATTGGTACGTTCCAGTGAGACAGGGATGTTATGGAGGGGTACAGTTTCAGGGCATATTTGTGTGGAGTTCTGCATTGGTACATTCCAGTGAGACACGGAGGATATGGAGGAATACAGGTTCATGGCATATTTGTGTGTAGTACTTCATTGATACGTTACAGTGAGACAGGTAGGTTTTGGAGCGTACATGTTCAGGGCATATTTTTGTGGAGTTCTGCATTGGTACGTTCCAGTGAGACAGGGAGGTTATGGAGGGGTACAGGTTCAGGGCATATTTGTGTGGAGTTCTGCATTGGTACGTTCCAGTGAGACAGGGAGGTTATGTAGGTGTACATGTTCCGTGCATATTTGTGTGTTTTTCTGCATTGGTACGTTCCAGTGAGAAAGGGAGGTTATGGAGGGGTACAGTTTCAGGGCATATTTATGTGGATTTCTGCATTGGTACGTTCCCGTGAGACAGGGTGGTTATGGAGGGGTACAGGTTCAGGGCATATTTCTGTGGAGTTCTGCATTGGTACGTTCCAGTGAGACAGGGAGGTTATGGAGGGTACATATTCAGGGCATATTTTTGTGGAGTTCTGTATTGGTACGTTCCAGTGAGACAGGGAGGTTATGGAGGGGTACAGTTTCAGGGCATATTTGTGTGGAGTTCTGCATTGGTACGTTCCAGTGAGACAGGGAGGTTATGGAGGGTTTACAGGTTCAGGGCATATTTGTGTGGAGTTCTGCATTGGAACATTCCAGTGAGACACGGAGGATATGGAGGGGTGCAGGTTCAGGGCATATTTGTGTGGAGTTCTGCATTGGTACGTTCCAGTGAGACAGGTAGGTTTTGGTGCGTACAGTTTCAGGGCATATTTTTGTGGAGTTCTGCATTGGTACGTTCCAGTGAGACAGGGAGTTTATGGAGGGGTACAGTTTCAGGGCATTCTTGTGTGGAGTTCTGCATTGGTACATTCCAGTGAGACAGGGAGGTTATGGAGGGGTACAGGTTCAGGGCATATTTCTGTGGAGTTCTGCATTGCAACATTCCAGTGAGACACGGAGGATATGGAGGGGTGCAGGTTCAGGGCATATTTGTGTGTTTTTCTGCATTGGTACGTTCCAGTGAGACAGGTAGGTTTTGGAGCGTACAGGTTCAGGGCATATTTTTGTGGAGTTCTGCATTGGTACGTTCCAGTGAGACAGGGAGGTTATGGAGGGGTACAGGTTCAGGGCATATTTATGTGGATTTCTGCATTGGTACGTTCCCGTGAGACAGGGTGGTTATGGAGGGGTACAGGTTCAGAGAATATTTTTGTGGAGTTCTGCAATGGTACGTTCCAGTGAGACAGGGTGTTTATGGAGGGGTACAGTTTCAGGGCATTTTTGTGTGGAGTTCTGCATTGGTACATTCCAGTGAGACAGGGAGGTTATGGAGGGGTACAGGTTCAGGGCATATTTCTGTGGAGTTCTGCATTGGAACATTCCAGTGAGACACGGAGGATATGGAGGGGTGCAGGTTCAGGGCATATTTGTGTGGAGTTCTGCAATGGTACGTTCCAGTGAGACAGGTAGGTTTTGGAGCGTACAGGTTCAGGGCATATTTTTGTGGAGTTCTGCATTGGTACGTTCCAGTGAGACAGGGATGTTATGGAGGGGTACAGGTTCAGGGCATATTTTTGTGGAGTTCTGCATTGGTACGTTCCCGTGTGACAGGGAGTTTATGGAGGGGTACAGTTCAGGGCATATTTTGTGGAGTTTTGCAATGGTACGTTCCAGTGAGACAGGGAGTTTATGGAAGGGAAAATTTTCAGGGCATATTTATGTGGAGTTCTGCATTGGTACGTTCCACTGAGACAGGGAGGTTATGTAGGTGTACATGTTCAGGGCATATTTGTGTGTTTTTCTGCATTGGTACGTTCCAGTGAGAAAGGGAGGTTATGGAGGGGTACCGTTTCAGGGCATATTTATGTAGAGTTCTGCATTGGTACGTTCCAGTGAGACACTGAGCTTATGGAGGAGTACAGGTTCAGGGCATATTTATGTGGAGTTCCGCAGTGGAACATTCCAGGGAGACACGGAGGATATTGAGGGGTTCAGTTTCAGGGCATATTTGTGTGGAGTTCTGCATTGGTACGTTCCAGTGAGACAGGTAGGTTTTGGAGCGTACAGGTTCAGGGCATATTTTTGTGGAGTTCTGCATTGGTACGTTTCAGTGAGACAGGGAGGTTATGGAGGGGTACAGGTTCAGGGCATATTTGTGTACAGTTCTGCATTGGTACGTTCCAGTGAGACAGGGAGGTTATGTAGGTGTACATGTTCCGTGCATATTTGTGTGTTTTTCTGCATTGGTACGTTCCAGTGAGAAAGGGAGGTTATGGAGGGGTACAGTTTCAGAGCATATTTATGTGGATTTCTGCATTGGTACGTTCCCGTGAGACAGGGAGTTTATGGAGGGGTACAGTTTCAGGGCATTTTTGTGTGGAGTTCTGCATTGGTACATTCCAGTGAGACAGGGAGGTTATGGAGGGGTACAGGTTCAGGGCATATTTATGTGGAGTTCTGCATTGGAACATTCCAGTGAGACACGGAGGATATGGAGGTGTGCAGGTTCAGGGCATATTTGTGTGGAGTTCTGCATTGGTACGTTCCAGTGAGACAGGGTGGTTATGGAGGCGTACAGGTTCAGGGCATATTTGTGTGGAGTTCTGCATTGGTACATTCCAGTGAGACACGGAGGATATGGAGGGATACAGGTTCATGACATATTTGTGCGGAATTCTTCATTGGTACGTTCCAGTGTGACAGGAAGATTTTGAAGCGTACAGGTTCAGAGCATATTTGTATGGAGTTCTGCATTGGTACATTCTACTGAGACAGGGAGGTTATGGAGGCTAAATATTCAGGGCATATTTTTGTGGAGTTCTGTATTGGTACGTTCCAGTGAGACAGGGAGGTTATGAAGGGGTACAGTTTCAGGGCATATTTGTGTGGAGTTCTGCATTGGTACGTTCCAGTGAGACAGGGAGGTTATGGAGGGGTACAGGTTCAGGGCATATTTGTGTGGAGTTCTGCATTGGTACGTTCCAGTGAGACAGAGAGGTTATGTAGGTGTACATGTTCCGTGCATATTTGTGTGTTTTTCTGCATTGGTACGTTCCAGTGAGAAAGGGAGGTTATGGAGGGGTACAGTTTCAGGGCATATTTATGTGGATTTCTGCATTGGTACGTTCCCGTGAGACAGGGTGTTTATGGAGGGTTACAGGTTCAGGGCATATTTCTGTGGAGTTCTGCATTGGAACATTCCAGTGAGACACGGAGGATATGGAGGGGTGCAGGTTCAGGGCATATTTGTGTGGAGTTCTGCATTGGTACGTTCCAGTGAGACAGGTAGGTTTTGGTGCGTACAGGTTCAGGGCATATTTTTGTGGAGTTCTGCATTGGTACGTTCCAGTGAGACAGGGAGTTTATGGAGGGGTACAGTTTCAGGGCATTTTTGTGTGGAGTTCTGCATTGGTACATTCCAGTGAGACAGGGAGGTTATGGAGGGGTACAGGTTCAGGGCATATTTCTGTGGAGTTCTGCTTTGCAACATTCCAGTGAGACACGGAGGATATGGAGGGGTGCAGGTTCAGGGCATATTTGTGGGGAGTTCTGCATTGGTACGTTCCAGTGAGACAGGTAGGTTTTGGAGCGTACAGGTTCAGGGCATATTTTTGTGGAGTTCTGCATTGGTACGTTCCAGTGAGACAGGGAGATTATGGAGGGGTACAGGTTCAGGGCATATTTATGTGGATTTCTGCATTGGTACGTTCCCGTGAGACAGGGTGGTTATGGAGGGGTACAGGTTCAGAGAATATTTTTGTGGAGTTCTGCAATGGTACGTTCCAGTGAGACAGGGTGTTTATGGAGGGGTACAGTTTCAGGGCATTTTTGTGAGGAGTTCTGCATTGGTACATTCCAGTGAGACAGGGAGGTTATGGAGGGGTACAGGTTCAGGGCATATTTCTGTGAGGTTCTGCATTGGAACATTCCAGTGAGACAAGGAGGATATGGAGGGGTGCAGGTTCAGGGCATATTTGTGTGGAGTTCTGGAATGGTACGTTCCAGTGAGACAGGTAGGTTTTGGAGCGTACAGGTTCAGGGCTTAATTTTGTGGAGTTCTGCATTGGTACGTTCCAGTGAGACAGGGATGTTATGGAGGGGTACAGGTTCAGGGCATATTTTTGTGGAGTTCTGCATTGGTACGTTCCCGTGTGACAGGGAGTTTATGGAGGGGTACAGGTTCAGGGCATATTTTGTGGAGTTTTGCAATGGTACGTTCCAGTGAGACAGGGAGTTTATGGAGGGGTACATTTTCAGGGCATATTTGTGTGGAGTTCTGCATTGGTACGTTCCACTGAGACAGGGAGTTTATGTAGGTGTACATGTTCAGGGCATATTTGTGTGTTTTTCTGCATTGGTACGTTCCAGTGAGAAAGGGAGGTTATGGAGGGGTACCGTTTCAGGGCATATTTATGTAGAGTTCTGCATTGGTACGTTCCAGTGAGACACTGAGCTTATGGAGGAGTACAGGTTCAGGGCATATTTATGTGGAGATCCGCAGTGGAACATTCCAGTGAGACACGGAGGATATTGAGGGGTACAGTTTCAGGGCATATTTGTGTGGAGTTCTGCATTGGTACGTTCCAGTGAGACAGGTAGGTTTTGGAGCGTACAGGTTCAGGGCATATTTTTGTGGAGTTCTGCATTGGTACGTTTCAGTGAGACAGGGAGGTTATGGAGGGGTACAGGTTCAGGGCATATTTGTGTAGAGTTCTGCATTGGTACGTTCCAGTGAGACAGGGAGGTTATGTAGGTGTACATGTTCCGTGCATATTTGTGTGTTTTTCTGCATTGGTACGTTCCAGTGAGAAAGGGGGGTTATGGAGGGGTACAGTTTCAGAGCATATTTATGTGGATTTCTGCATTGGTACGTTCCCGTGAGACAGGGAGTTTATGGAGGGGTACAGTTTCAGGGCATTTTTGTGTGGAGTTCTGCATTGGTACATTCCAGTGAGACAGGGAGGTTATGGAGGGGTACAGGTTCAGGGCATATTTATGTGGAGTTCTGCATTGGAACATTCCAGTGAGACACGGAGGATATGGAGGTGTGCAGGTTCAGGGCATATTTGTGTGGAGTTCTGCATTGGTACGTTCCAGTGAGACAGGGTGGTTATGGAGGCGTACAGGTTCAGGGCATATTTGTGTGGAGTTCTGCATTGGTACATTCCAGTGAGACACGGAGCATTTGGAGGGATACAGGTTCATGACATATTTGTGCGGAATTCTTCATTGGTACGTTCCAGTGTGACAGGAAGATTTTGAAGCGTACAGGTTCAGAGCATATTTGTATGGAGTTCTGCATTGGTACATTCTACTGAGACAGGGAGGTTATGGAGGGTACATATTCAGGGCATATTTTTGTGGAGTTCTGTATTGGTACGTTCCAGTGAGACAGGGAGGTTATGAAGGGGTACAGTTTCAGGGCATATTTGTGTGGAGTTCTGCATTGGTACGTTCCAGTGAGACAGGGAGGATATGGAGAGGTACAGGTTCAGGGCATATTTGTGTGGAGTTCTGCATTGGTACATTCCAGTGAGACACGGAGGATATGGAGTGATACAGGTTCATGGCATATTTGTGTGTAGTACTTCATTGGTACGTTCCAGTGAGACAGGTCGGTTTTGGAGTGTACAGGTTCAGGGCATATTTTTGTGGAGTTCTGCATTGGTACGTTCCAGTGAGACAGGGAGGTTATGGAGGGGTACAGGTTCAGGGAATATTTGTGTAGAGTTCTGCATTGGTACGTTCCAGTGAGACAGGGAGGTTATGTAGGTGTACATGTTCCGTGCATATTTGTGTGTTTTTCTGCATTGGTACGTTCCAGTGAGAAAGGGGGGTTATGGAGGGGTACAGTTTCAGAGCATATTTATGTGGATTTCTGCATTGGTACGTTCCCGTGAGACAGGGAGTTTATGGAGGGGTACAGTTTCAGGGCATTTTTGTGTGGAGTTCTGCATTGGTACATTCCAGTGAGACAGGGAGGTTATGGAGGGGTACAGGTTCAGGGCATATTTATGTGGAGTTCTGCATTGGAACATTCCAGTGAGACACGGAGGATATGGAGGTGTGCAGGTTCAGGGCATATTTCTGTGGAGTTCTGCATTGGTACGTTCCAGTGAGACAGGGTGGTTATGGAGGCGTACAGGTTCAGGGCATATTTGTGTGGAGTTCTGCATTGGTACATTCCAGTGAGACACGGAGCATATGGAGGGATACAGGTTCATGACATATTTGTGCGGAATTCTTCATTGGTACGTTCCAGTGTGACAGGAAGATTTTGAAGCGTACAGGTTCAGAGCATATTTGTATGGAGTTCTGCATTGGTACATTCTACTGAGACAGGGAGGTTATGGAGGGTACATATTCAGGGCATATTTTTGTGGAGTTCTGTATTGGTACGTTCCAGTGAGACAGGGAGGTTATGAAGGGGTACAGTTTCAGGGCATATTTGTGTGGAGTTCTGCATTGGTACGTTCCAGTGAGACAGGGAGGATATGGAGAGGTACAGGTTCAGGGCATATTTGTGTGGAGTTCTGCATTGGTACATTCCAGTGAGACACGGAGGATATGGAGGGATACAGGTTCATGGCATATTTGTGTGTAGTACTTCATTGGTACGTTCCAGTGAGACAGGTCGGTTTTGGAGTGTACAGGTTCAGGGCATATTTTTGTGGAGTTCTGCATTGGTACGTTCCAGTGAGACAGGGAGGTTATGGAGGGGTACAGGTTCAGGGAATATTTGTGTGGAGTTCTGCATTGGTACGTTGCAGTGAGACAGGGAGGTTATGTAGGTGTACATGTTCCGTGCATATTTGTGTGTTTTTCTGCATTGGTACGTTCCAGTGAGAAAGGGAGGTTATGGAGGGGTACAGTTTCAGGGCATATTTGTGTGGAGTTCTGCATTGGTACATTCCAGTGAGACACGGAAGATATGGAGGGATACAGGTTCATGGCATATTTGTGCGGAGTTCTTCATTGGTACGTTCTAGTGTGACAGGTAGGTTTTGGAGCGTACAGTTTCAGGGCATATTTGTGTGGAGTTCTGCATTGGTACGTTCCAGTGAGTCAGGGAGGTTATGGAGGGGTACAGGTTCAGGGCATATTTGTGTGGAGTTCTGCATTGGTACATTCCAGTGAGACACGGAGGATATGGAGGGATTCAGGTTCATGGCATATTTGTGTGCAGTACTTCATTGATACATTCCAGTGAGACAGGTAGGTTTTGGAGCGTACATGTTCAGGGCATATTTTTGTGGAGTTCTGCATTGGTACGTTCCAGTGAGACAGGGACGTTATGGAGTGGTACAGGTTCAGGGCATATTTGTGTGTTTTTCTGCATTGGTACGTTCCAGTGAGAAAGGGAGGTTATGGAGGGGTACAGTTTCAGGGCATATTTTTGTGGATTTCTGCATTGGTACGTTCCAGTGAGACAGGGAGGTTATGGAGGGGTACAGTTTCAGAGCATATTTATGTGGATTTCTGCATTGGTACGTTCCCGTGAGACAGGGAGTTTATGGAGGGGTACAGTTTCAGGGCATTTTTGTGTGGAGTTCTGCATTGGTACATTCCAGTGAGACAGGGAGGTTATGGAGGGGTACAGGTTCAGGGCATATTTATGTGGACTTCTGCATTGGAACATTCCAGTGAGACACGGAGGATATGGAGGTGTGCAGGTTCAGGGCATATTTCTGTGGAGTTCTGCATTGGTACGTTCCCGTGAGACAGGGTGGTTATGGAGGCGTACAGGTTCAGGGCATATTTGTGTGGAGTTCTGCATTGGTACATTCCAGTGAGACACGGAGCATATGGAGGGATACAGGTTCATGACATATTTGTGCGGAATTCTTCATTGGTACGTTCCAGTGTGACAGGAAGATTTTGAAGCGTACAGGTTCAGAGCATATTTGTATGGAGTTCTGCATTGGTACATTCTACTGAGACAGGGAGGTTATTGGAGGGTACATATTCAGGGCATATTTTTGTGGAGTTCTGTATTGGTACGTTCCAGTGAGACAGGGAGGTTATGAAGGGGTACAGTTTCAGGGCATATTTGTGTGGAGTTCTGCATTGGTACGTTCCAGTGAGACAGGGAGGTTATGGAGGGGTACAGGTTCAGGGCATATTTGTGTGGAGTTCTGCATTGGTACGTTCCAGTGAGACAGGGAGGTTATGTAGGTGTACATGTTCCGTGCATATTTGTGTGTTTTTCTGCATTGGTACGTTCCAGTGAGAAAGGGGGGTTATGGAGGGGTACAGTTTCAGAGCATATTTATGTGGATTTCTGCATTGGTACGTTCCCGTGAGACAGGGAGTTTATGGAGGGGTACAGTTTCAGGGCATTTTTGTGTGGAGTTCTGCATTGGTACATTCCAGTGAGACAGGGAGGTTATGGAGGGGTACAGGTTCAGGGCATATTTGTGTGGAGTTCTGCATTGGTACATTCCAGTGAGACACGGAGGATATGGAGGGATACAGGTTCATGGCATATTTGTGTGTAGTACTTCATTGGTACGTTCCAGTGAGACAGGTCGGTTTTGGAGTGTACAGGTTCAGGGCATATTTTTGTGGAGTTCTGCATTGGTACGTTCCAGTGAGACAGGGAGGTTATGGAGGGGTACAGGTTCAGGGAATATTTGTGTAGAGTTCTGCATTGGTACGTTCCAGTGAGACAGGGAGGTTATGTAGGTGTACATGTTCCGTGCATATTTGTGTGTTTTTCTGCATTGGTACGTTCCAGTGAGAAAGGGGGGTTATGGAGGGGTACAGTTTCAGAGCATATTTATGTGGATTTCTGCATTGGTACGTTCCCGTGAGACAGGGAGTTTATGGAGGGGTACAGTTTCAGGGCATTTTTGTGTGGAGTTCTGCATTGGTACATTCCAGTGAGACAGGGAGGTTATGGAGGGGTACAGGTTCAGGGCATATTTATGTGGAGTTCTGCATTGGAACATTCCAGTGAGACACGGAGGATATGGAGGTGTGCAGGTTCAGGGCATATTTCTGTGGAGTTCTGCATTGGTACGTTCCAGTGAGACAGGGTGGTTATGGAGGCGTACAGGTTCAGGGCATATTTGTGTGGAGTTCTGCATTGGTACATTCCAGTGAGACACGGAGCATATGGAGGGATACAGGTTCATGACATATTTGTGCGGAATTCTTCATTGGTACGTTCCAGTGTGACAGGAAGATTTTGAAGCGTACAGGTTCAGAGCATATTTGTATGGAGTTCTGCATTGGTACATTCTACTGAGACAGGGAGGTTATGGAGGGTACATATTCAGGGCATATTTTTGTGGAGTTCTGTATTGGTACGTTCCAGTGAGACAGGGAGGTTATGAAGGGGAAAAGTTTCAGGGCATATTTGTGTGGAGTTCTGCATTGGTACGTTCCAGTGAGACAGGGAGGATATGGAGAGGTACAGGTTCAGGGCATATTTGTGTGGAGTTCTGCATTGGTACATTCCAGTGAGACACGGAGGATATGGAGGGATACAGGTTCATGGCATATTTGTGTGTAGTACTTCATTGGTACGTTCCAGTGAGACAGGTCGGTTTTGGAGTGTACAGGTTCAGGGCATATTTTTGTGGAGTTCTGCATTGGTACGTTCCAGTGAGACAGGGAGGTTATGGAGGGGTACAGGTTCAGGGAATATTTGTGTGGAGTTCTGCATTGGTACGTTGCAGTGAGACAGGGAGGTTATGTAGGTGTACATGTTCCGTGCATATTTGTGTGTTTTTCTGCATTGGTACGTTCCAGTGAGAAAGGGAGGTTATGGAGGGGTACAGTTTCAGGGCATATTTGTGTGGAGTTCTGCATTGGTACATTCCAGTGAGACACGGAAGATATGGAGGGATACAGGTTCATGGCATATTTGTGCGGAGTTCTTCATTGGTACGTTCTAGTGTGACAGGTAGGTTTTGGAGCGTACAGTTTCAGGGCATATTTGTGTGGAGTTCTGCATTGGTACGTTCCAGTGAGTCAGGGAGGTTATGGAGGGGTACAGGTTCATGGCATATTTGTGTGCAGTACTTCATTGATACATTCCAGTGAGACAGGTAGGTTTTGGAGCGTACATGTTCAGGGCATATTTTTGTGGAGTTCTGCATTGGTACGTTCCAGTGAGACAGGGACGTTATGGAGTGGTACAGGTTCAGGGCATATTTGTGTGTTTTTCTGCATTGGTACGTTCCAGTGAGAAAGGGAGGTTATGGAGGGGTACAGTTTCAGGGCATATTTTTGTGGATTTCTGCATTGGTACGTTCCAGTGAGACAGGGAGGTTATGGAGGGGTACAGTTTCAGAGCATATTTATGTGGATTTCTGCATTGGTACGTTCCCGTGAGACAGGGAGTTTATGGAGGGGTACAGTTTCAGGGCATTTTTGTGTGGAGTTCTGCATTGGTACATTCCAGTGAGACAGGGAGGTTATGGAGGGGTACAGGTTCAGGGCATATTTATGTGGACTTCTGCATTGGAACATTCCAGTGAGACACGGAGGATATGGAGGTGTGCAGGTTCAGGGCATATTTCTGTGGAGTTCTGCATTGGTACGTTCCCGTGAGACAGGGTGGTTATGGAGGCGTACAGGTTCAGGGCATATTTGTGTGGAGTTCTGCATTGGTACATTCCAGTGAGACACGGAGCATATGGAGGGATACAGGTTCATGACATATTTGTGCGGAATTCTTCATTGGTACGTTCCAGTGTGACAGGAAGATTTTGAAGCGTACAGGTTCAGAGCATATTTGTATGGAGTTCTGCATTGGTACATTCTACTGAGACAGGGAGGTTATTGGAGGGTACATATTCAGGGCATATTTTTGTGGAGTTCTGTATTGGTACGTTCCAGTGAGACAGGGAGGTTATGAAGGGGTACAGTTTCAGGGCATATTTGTGTGGAGTTCTGCATTGGTACGTTCCAGTGAGACAGGGAGGTTATGGAGGGGTACAGGTTCAGGGCATATTTGTGTGGAGTTCTGCATTGGTACGTTCCAGTGAGACAGGGAGGTTATGTAGGTGTACATGTTCCGTGCATATTTGTGTGTTTTTCTGCATTGGTACGTTCCAGTGAGAAAGGGGGGTTATGGAGGGGTACAGTTTCAGAGCATATTTATGTGGATTTCTGCATTGGTACGTTCCCGTGAGACAGGGAGTTTATGGAGGGGTACAGTTTCAGGGCATTTTTGTGTGGAGTTCTGCATTGGTACATTCCAGTGAGACAGGGAGGTTATGGAGGGGTACAGGTTCAGGGCATATTTGTGTGGAGTTCTGCATTGGTACATTCCAGTGAGACACGGAGGATATGGAGGGATACAGGTTCATGGCATATTTGTGTGTAGTACTTCATTGGTACGTTCCAGTGAGACAGGTCGGTTTTGGAGTGTACAGGTTCAGGGCATATTTTTGTGGAGTTCTGCATTGGTACGTTCCAGTGAGACAGGGAGGATATGGAGAGGTACAGGTTCAGGGCATATTTGTGTGGAGTTCTGCATTGGTACATTCCAGTGAGACACGGAGGATATGGAGGGATACAGGTTCATGGCATATTTGTGTGTAGTACTTCATTGGTACGTTCCAGTGAGACAGGTCGGTTTTGGAGTGTACAGGTTCAGGGCATATTTTTGTGGAGTTCTGCATTGGTACGTTCCAGTGAGACAGGGAGGTTATGGAGGGGTACAGGTTCAGGGAATATTTGTGTGGAGTTCTGCATTGGTACGTTGCAGTGAGACAGGGAGGTTATGTAGGTGTACATGTTCCGTGCATATTTGTGTGTTTTTCTGCATTGGTACGTTCCAGTGAGAAAGGGAGGTTATGGAGGGGTACAGTTTCAGGGCATATTTGTGTGGAGTTCTGCATTGGTACATTCCAGTGAGACACGGAAGATATGGAGGGATACAGGTTCATGGCATATTTGTGCGGAGTTCTTCATTGGTAGGTTCTAGTGTGACAGGTAGGTTTTGGAGCGTACAGTTTCAGGGCATATTTGTGTGGAGTTCTGCATTGGTACGTTCCAGTGAGACAGGGACGTTATGGAGTGGTACAGGTTCAGGGCATATTTGTGTGTTTTTCTGCATTGGTACGTTCCAGTGAGAAAGGGAGGTTATGGAGGGGTACAGTTTCAGGGCATATTTTTGTGGATTTCTGCATTGGTACGTTCCAGTGAGACAGGGAGGTTATGGAGGGGTACAGTTTCAGAGCATATTTATGTGGATTTCTGCATTGGTACGTTCCCGTGAGACAGGGAGTTTATGGAGGGGTACAGTTTCAGGGCATTTTTGTGTGGAGTTCTGCATTGGTACATTCCAGTGAGACAGGGAGGTTATGGAGGGGTACAGGTTCAGGGCATATTTAT